>NC_067400.1:404570158-405916408 GCF_016432865.1 Antechinus flavipes
TTTAAGATGTCTACTGGACATTTACTTTGAAATGTGTGAAAGATAGTTGGAGACATGATATTGGAGAATCATCAGCAAAGAGATAATAATTAAATCCATGGGAGCTGGAAAGATCACCAAAAGAAATAGTGTAGAGGAAGAATAGAAGAGGAACCAGGACTGGGTCTTAAAGGACACCTATAATTAGAGGGCATGATCTGGATGAAGATACATTAAAGGAGAATGAGAAAGAAAGGTCAGACTGAAAGAAGGAAAACCAAGGGAGAATGGTGTCCCAAAATCTTAAAGACAAAGATCAAAGAAGAGAACGTGATCAAGTTTCAAAGGCTGAAGAAAGGTTAAAGAGAATAAGGAATGAGAAAAGTCTGTTGGATTTGATTATGGAGATATTATAAATTATAATATCATAAACACACAAAAGGTCCAAAAACTGTTATTAAAAAATTAAAGAAGAATAACATTTTACCTGGAACAATAAATATCATGAAAGAGACCAGATTTGGATTTTAAAGGAAAATTCAGCTGTGGTTAATTTTGTGAAAAAATATCAACTTGATTAAATATTGTAGGCATAATCTTATTTCCTTATATTCAAGGCAACAGATAGAGTTATATTTGGAGTATTGAGATGATTTAATTTCTTCAGTAGTATATCAACACAATGCTTGTTGAACAAAGATCTCACATTTAGAAAACCATCAATTAATTTATCATTCATTGACATTATGGTCCTTAGCACCCTCTTTCCTTCTTCCATACTCTGTCAACTATTGAAGAAATGGAGCACTATGCTAAAGGTGATTTTGTATTTCCTTTTTTAATGATATCTTTGAGATACAGCCCAACAGAGACATTGCTGACTCAAAAGCTATGTGCACTTTCATAACTTTTTGAACATAGTTCCATATTGCTCTCCAGAATAGTTGGATCTCTTCACAACACCATCAACAATGTATTAGTGTCCCAGTTTTCCCACATCCCCTCCAACATTCATTAGTATCTTTTCCTGTCATCTTAGCTAATCACAAAAGTGGATAGTGGTCCCTCAGATTTATCTTAATTTTTATTTCTCTGATCAATAGTGACAGAGCATTTTCTCATATAACTGCAAATGGTTTTAATTTCTTCATCTGAAAATTGTCTGTTCATATCCATTGAGCTTTTATCAATTGAAAAAAATATTCTTATGAATGTGAGTCAATTCTCTATATATTTTAAAAATTAGGCCTTTATCAAAACATTAGGATGTAAAAAAAATTCCTATTTACTGCTTCACTTCTAATCTTGTCTGCATTGTTTTTGTTTGTAATGTTTTTTTGTTTTTTTTTTTAACATAATACAATCAAAATTATCCATTTTGCATTCCACAATGTACTCTAGTTCTTCTTTGGTCATAAATTCCTTCTTTTCCCACAGATCTGAGAGGTAAACTATCCTTTCTTCTCCTACTTTACTTATAGTATTACTTGATGTCTAAATCATGAACCCATTTAGACCTTATCTTGGCATAGGGAGTCAATTCCTAGTTTCTGCCATACTAATTTCCAGTTTTCTCAGCAATTTTTGTCAAATAGTGATTTCTTATCCCAGAAGCTAGGGTCTTTGGATTTGTCAAACATTGTCATTGACTATTATATCTTATGAACCTAACCTATTTCACTAATCAAAAACTCTATTTCTTAACCATACCAAGTAGTCCTGATGACTGCTGCTTTATAATATAGTTTCAGGTGTTATATAGCTGGGCCACTTTCATTTGCATTTTTAAAATTAATTCCCTTGAAATTTTTGACCTTTTATTCTTCCAGACGAATGTAAAAATAGATAAAATTAAAAGAGATAAGAAAGGGTTACCAAGGGTTATCAAGAAACCCTAGATAAAGGGTTCCATAAACAATGTTGTACTAAAGATATTAAATGTATATATACCAAGTGGTAGAGCATACATATTCGTAGAGAAAATATTGAGCCAGTTATGGGAAAAATAGATAGCAAAACTATATTCCTCTCTCAGAATCAGATTAATCTAACCACAATATAAATAAGAAATTAACCAGAGTGATTAATTAGGATCCAGAGAACCTAGAAATGATAAACCTCTGGAGAAAACTGAGAAGAGTGAGGGTAAGATGGGAGCAGGAGGTAAGGGGAAAATTCAAGGGTGGAGGCAGGTTAAGTAATAACAGCAAGACAAGTTAAAGAGTAGAATTAAAGTGGAAGAGTTAGCAAGCATAGGAAAAAAGATACACACACATATTATCTTTTATTCATATATATATATTATATATATAATTATATAAACATTATAATAAGTATCAGGAGTAGAATTCACTAGAAAAAGTAGGATTAGTAATCATTGATCTAAGACAAACTCACTCAAAGATTCCAAAGAGAGAAATATACATTATATGTTGTAGAGGGCCCAAACTCTGGGAAAGTGTACTTGAAACAAAGATACTTACAGGAGGATGTTAACTCAGGGTAATTGATGAAATGATGGTTCTCTAGTTCACATATACTTAGTACTTAGTATGGTGATGTAATGGTTCTCTAGTTCACACATATTTAGTGTGCTGTGATGATGTAATCATACTGAGGAGGACTGAAAATGAGAAATTCCATCTTTGACCATCCTCCTGGTGGCTCTCCTGCCTCCTGCAGTCCTCCACTAAGATCAAGACTGGTCAGACTGTGACAGACACAGATTGTAAAGGAGACAGACTGCGAAGGCGACAACAAAGACTTTAGATTCTATTCCTGACCATCCTTGTAGTGACTATCCTGCTGAGACCAAGGCCCATCTGGAGGACCTCCAGAAAGCTAGCCCAGACATTACAATATGACTGCCATATTAATATTGTTTTAGACACATGTCTACATATGTGAAAATATATATGTGTATATGTATACATATAGATGTGTGTATGTGTGTGCATAGGTATATGTATATATATAGATGCATATATAAGTGTGAATATGTTTATGTATGAATGTAAGCATGTATGTATTTATATATGTATAAATATATTTATGCTTAATTGTACCCTGCAAAGAGAAACTAGGGGGGAGGCATGAAAAGGGAAAAAAAAGAATAAAGTAAAAAGTTCACAGCAAAGAACAAAAGAATAGCCTACAATTGAGTAAATTAAACATGGAAAGTCATGAATAAATAATCTTTTCTGTTATTATATATATCATTTCTTGAAATGTAAATGTATTATTCCATATTTTTAATCCTACCTGATGTTCTGCTGGACAGATGAAAATGTTTTATTTTCCTTTTTTATCTTTTTAATCTATTTTACATTTTATTATTTGTATTTAGTTTTAAATAAACAAATATAAAAAAGGAGAAGAAAAGAATCTTAGAGTGAAAGGACTAGAAACAAAGGGGATCTGGAAACTGTTCCTGCAGAAGGTAGAATTTTAATTATACTTTAAGAGAGCTAACTAGGAAAGTGTTGGGGATAGAGATGAGAAAGGAGAAAATTCCAAACATGAGAAAAAGATGGTAAAATGCATGGAGCCAGGAGATAGAATATCAAGAAGGCCAAAATCACTTTATGTGGGAAGGAAAGGAAAAGGGGGAAAAAATGAAGTGAGATATAAAAAGCCTGGATAGGTAAGAAAAGAAAAGGTTAGTAAAGGGCTGTTGATGATCAAAAAAATGATTTCAGATTTGATTCTGGGGGTGATCACATGTCATGGTCAAGACCTGAATACTAAAAGGAAAGTTAGGACGAGTGGAGAACTTGTAATGAAGTAAAATTGATGATGTAAAAAACAAAAGATGTTAATAAGTTACATTTTAAAAAGAAAGTTAATGTGCAGATAATATCTATTTTGCAGTTGGATTTCTGCACTCAGGGTGTAGAGATAATGAGTAGGTGCCTTATTTTTCCATTTGCCCTATGCAATTCCTGGACACAATTCCCTCTGGCACAGGTGACAGGAAATTCATTCAATTTATTAAATAAACTCAAGTAAATAACACCAAATCTAAAAATTGGAAATATGTGCACTCAAAATTAAAATTTATGAAGAATAAGATTTACAAGGATAAGGGAAAAATGTAGAATTCTAAAAATAGTTTTCAAATCACTATGCTACTAGATCTATATACTCAAGATTAAAGAAAGAAGAACAGGTACTTAATGTTATAGCAGCTTGTGGGTGATATCAAAGAACTGGTAATTAAAGAGGAGCTCATCATATGGAGAAATAGTTAATGAAATTTTGGCATATGAATTTTAAAATGTAATGGTGCAGCAAGAAATGAAGACAAAAAAAAAAAAAAACTGATTGAGAGAAGCCTGAATTGTTTGAAACAATAAGAAATGTAGAGAAAAATTTATATTATAATGTCTCATTATAAAAATCAACAATTTTGAAAGACTTAAGAATTTTGATATTCAATGGTCAATCATGATTTAAGAGGACCAATAATGTCTCCTGATAGAGAGATGACATTTTAACATACAAATGAGACATACTTTTGAACACAGCCAATATAAGATTGCGTTTTGCTTGACTATGTATATTTGCAAGGAGTTTTAATTCTCTTGCCTTTCCCTTCTTTCTTCTTTCTACCAGCATGGATGAGATAAAAAAAAATAATTAAAGACCATTTTCAAAAGCTTGCTTAAAAACTATGTTTCAATATTTATATGTGTCTTTCATCTCACCACTATGGGGACTCCCACTTTTGGAAACAGATTTCAACCAAGCCATACATGGTCATGCTTGTGTAGCCCTTGTGCACTATTTTTTTCTTGACAAATTCTCTAAAAGTATTGACACCACATTTTGCAGGACTTATTTGCTTTTTTAATATTCTAAAGATGACACTGGAGCACAAGATCCCATAGCTACGACTCTGGGGAATAACAGGCTAACCTACTGTTATGATCATGCTTCCTAGCAATATATCTTATATTACTTCTTGAGCCCAGGTTACCACTGGAAATATATTTTAGCTTACTTACTTCTATCCTGTATCTCTCCATTCTCCTTTGGATCATTTTCAAAAATAATCCTTAGAGATCATGATAGTCCATAATTCACACTGGCAGATATCACTGCCAGAAAAATGTGTATTGAAAGGATGCTTATGTATTTGGGATGTTTATAACAAATATATCATTTCCCAAAAACTCATTCACAGAAATTTGTTTCATTTATTCAGTTCTAACACCAAAATTCTTCTTGGCAGTTCTGCTTGTGGACTGAATTGATAACTCATTGCCATCCAGGAATGCTGATCATAGTTGGGAGATGTGGCATTTTCATCTAATTAGCTTTTCTGGAGTGGTATATTTAAATAATAATAGATCTCATTAAAGTCACTTCATTTATTAATATGACACATTGTGCCAAGCCTTGGGGATCAGAAAGACTCCATCTTTAAGATATCCACATTCCCTCAAGAGAAACAAAATATACATATAGATACATGCAAAATAAATAAAAAGTTAACTTGAAAACAAAGCAGCAGCAGCTAGTATGGAAGAGGTCAGAAAAGGTAACATATAGAAATTGATATGTGAGATGAGTTTTGAAGAAAACTAGGGATTCTGAATGATATACGAGTACAAGAAAAAAGAAGATAAAGACTGTTTGGGCAGTTGGGATGGATCAAGAATAGTTAGAGCTGTTCACTGATGCTTTCGTTATATCTTAAGGGAAGAGAAAAATTTTATAAGAAGTGGGATAGCCAATGTAAAAAAAATAGAGGTGAAAAATGTGGAGTTATATGTAAGGAGCAGCTAGAAGAATAATATAATTGGTTTGTGGGGTAGGTAAAAAGGAATGCTTTACTGAAATGCTGATAGGTTGGGATCAGGTCATCAAGGGTTTTTAGTGCCAAATACAGAAATTATATTAAGGTATCTTGATAATGATTTTCTATTATGTTATAGAGCTTACTGCAATTACCACATTAGCATATACAATAAGGAACATCGTATGCATAAGGAATCCTTTATTCATTGAGATTATTAATAGAATAGGAGGACTTCAATTATTTAAATATCTATAGGAGTTTACTGCAAAAAGAGACAGAGATAGAGAAAGAGAAAAGCAGAGACAGTCAGAGAGAGAGAGAGAGAGAGAGAGAGAGAGAGAAAGAGAGAGAGAAAGTGTTAATAATTTATTGACTTTAATAACAATAATCAGAAATTATTAACTGATTCAAATTATCAATATTAGAAAGGAATTCTCTTTTGGGGAAAAAATGACAAAACTATTGGAATCATTCTAACTTTGTTTGTCATAAGAGCAAGGATAATTTATTTATAATTTTTAAAAGGTTCTCAGAAGCCATGTGACCTTTAAAAAAATTAGGAATCTAAGTAACAAACCAGGGAGTTGTTACTTACCTAAATTTATGTAGATAGGAAGTATAAGAGGCAGAATTTGACCCCAAATAATCTTACTCCATATGTAGTATTTTACTAAAATGAATGTTAAACCCTATTCCATTGAGGAGTTCCTTTCTGGAATCTCTATTTGAAGAAGTACATGGACAAGGCTCATGGCTTTCTTTGTTCCATTTCTGCCTCTCTCAACTTTTCTGCCTTACTTCCATTTCAGCACCACCACCGCCTCTATTTTCCTTTTCTATATTAGATTGACAATTTTTAGAAGTTAGAGACTCTTTCTTTTATATTCCCAGCACAAAGCATGTTATTTGGCATGTACTAATCACTTAATAAAAGTAGTAACAATAGCAACAGCAGTCTTGCCAGTGACCAAAATGTTGTCCAAGAAAAATATTCTCCATATATAGGAGGATGGGGAAGCTCTCAAAGATAAACTAGTGAAGATAGAAATAAAAATGATTTGACTGCAGAGAAGAAAATCAAAACACCTAAAAAAATGAAGAAAATAAAAACATCTAAAAAATATGGATATGCACACAAAGAGAACAAATCAACTTAGATTTAAAAATGGCATTGGATTTTAGATGTAGAACTACAAGAAATCTTCAAGAGTCCTTATGCCAATTTCCTTATTTTACGTTAACACAATGAGACCAAGATAAGCAAAATGACTTCACCAGGTTTACAAGCTAGTAAATATATACAGTAGAATTTAACCAAGGACTTCCCAATTCTGAGATTAGTCCTTTCTTCCCTATGTCAGGCTACCTCACAAAAGACTGAAGCAAGAACAGATAGCAAAGGATTATTTTTAATGACATAGTCCAATAGAATTTTAGAAATATAAAAGCATGGAATTAGATGAGAAGGTCAAGAAAAGTTGGAAATACAAAAGAGTTTATTGTTATTGTTGTTGACAATGATGCTACTTTTATTGTTTTTTCTATCAAAGGAAGGAAAGAGGATTAAAAATGAAATAACTGCTTTGGGTAGATGAAGTAATAATTGAAAACAGAGAAAACAAAGTTGCTCTATTTGACCTGGGAAGAAAGAATAAAAAGTGATTGATCATGATGTACTAATCTAAGTATATAGGAAAATAAGGGAACACATAATTAGGCTAAATCATCTAGTCCAGACAAACTACATGCTTCAAAAAAAAAAAAAAAAAAAAAAACCATCAATAGACATTTATTGAGGCTCTAATAATGTGCCAGGCAATTGTGCTAAGCATAGAGCATACAAAAAGAAGCAAAATATAATGTCTGTCCTCAAAAAGATCATAATGTAATGGAGAGAAAAGAAATAAATATACATAAATAAGCTAGCTATAGGTTTAAAGGGATGCAATTAAAAAAGAGAAAGCTATAGAATGAAGAGTGATTAGAAAAGTCTCCCTGCATAATTAAAGGAAACCAGGAATGAGGAGCAGCTAGTGAAAATGCCTGGAGAGATATGAAATGTCTTATTTATGGAAGAGTAACAAGGTCAATGTCACTGGATCAAAGAGTATATGGCAAGGAATAAGATATGAGACTAGAAAGATAGAAAGGGGCTAAATATTAAATTTGAAAGTCAGAGGAATTTAATTTCAATTCTAGAAGCAATAGAAAGGCATTGAAATCTATAGCGGCAGGGGAAGGGCATGGAGGTAGACATTGTTGGACCTATACTTTAGAAAAATCACTTCAGTGACTGAATGTCAGAGAGATTAGATTGGGAAGAGAACTGGGGCAGGTAGAACTGCCACCAGATTATTCTAATAATTCAGGAGTGGGGTGATAAGGTGCCAGTGTGAGAGGAGAAAATGCGTATTTGAAAGCTGATGAAATATGCACCCCATTACACAGACATAGGTGATGGAACTGGGATATGGAATGAAACCTCTACATTTTGATGTGCAGGCAATGGGGAAATTAGTTTTACTTAACTATGCATATTTGTTACCCATTATTCTTTTTTTCCCAAAAAAGAATGGAATAAAGGAGAAAAATAAATTTCTGTTCATTAAAAAATAGAAGAAAGAACTACTAATATAAAATATTAAACTAAATTTCAAATGAATCACTTTATTACATTTTAGTTAATTATTTAAGATTGCTATAAGACCTCATAAAGTAGGAGCAATCTGTATGTGTACATATATGTGTGTGTGTATTGTATATGAGCTACATTATAAAATGTGAGTAGCATCAAAAAATTACTTTTACAAATATCAGATGGAAGCGACATCATTAGTAAGATGTTTTCCTGAAAGAGATCCTGTAAAATCAGTGGACAAGAAAGCTAGCATAATTTTAGACTATTTGAAAACAAGTAAGACACCCAAGAAATAGATAACAATGAGTCAAATTATGCACATTGCCATAATCAGGCAACATCTGTAATATCATGTTTTAAGATACCATTTTTTTTTTAAAAAGACATTATCTGGAAAGTATTCACAGAAGGACAACCAAGATAGTGTGGAAGGACTTCAAAGCCTATGAAAACAGACCAAAGAAATTGGAAATGTCTAGTTGAAAAAGAGAAAATTTAGTAAGACTGATGTTTTCAAATAGTTGAAGGAATGTCATATTGAAAGAGGAATTAATGTATTCAACAATATGCTAAGAAAAAGGACTAGAAAGAGTAGAAGAAGTTGCAAAGAAGAAAATTTTGGATGGAGGGAGCATTGATGTGCAGGAACTTATTCTAAATGGCTACGGAGAATGGGTTGTTCATTTTTCATTGTGATATTTATACCCAAGGAATCATCAAATGCAACAAATTAAAATATGATTTATTGTTATTTCATTCTCCAGAGTAAGGAAATGATATAGAAAATGTAACTAATGCAGATTAAACAAAAGCATGGCATGCTTACTTTTTTTTTTTTCTTTCTGGAGAGTTGATAATTAAATTTTTTCCAAAATATTTTTGGAGATAAGAAGGTGGTAGTGGATTGGGGGGTGGAGGGAATTCCAAGCAATTACAGGCTTTCCATTAGAATGATGATAAAACTTCTGGGAGTGGAGCCAAGATAGCAAAGTAAAATCAGGAAGCTGCTCAAGTTCTCCCACTTTCCCTCTAAAACCACATGAAATTAAGCCTCTGAATAGTCTGACAGAATGAAACTACTTTCTAGCTCAAGATAACATGGGAAAACTTCAGGAAAGGTCAGTCTGATTGGGGTGAAAAGGCTACTCAGCCCAGTTCAGACAAACTATAGAAAAGCTGTAATGGTCTGAAATAGTAAAGGCTAATTACTATGTGGACAATACTCTATTAGCATTTGCTTGGAAAATGGCCCGCCCTACCATTCTGTGCAGGCTCTGTCTGTTGGTGTATAGAATGATGAGGAGGAGGAAAAAAGGGTGGAATAAAAAAGCCAGAGTGACTCCTGGCCAGATTCATGTCGCCATTCTATTCACATCAACAAAGAATAAAGATCAAGGACTTTTGCTGATCCTGACTCCAGCTGATTCTAAAGTATCCAGGGTGCCAAAGGGTCATCACAGAAAGCCACTGAGAGTATCTTAATGACAGCGAATCAGCAACTAAAACCCCCTGTGTTGGCTCATAAGAGGAGCAGATCAGTGGGGAAGCTTGCAGTCCCACTTCAGGGGGCAAACTTTGGAAAAGCAGGTTATTTCCTGAAAAGAACAGCAGTTACCCTTGCAAAAACAAGGAGCCCCTGGACTCAAAGGCAAATCTGAGAGATGCACAGAAAGCTTGGGACAACACCTCATTTAGCCAGGAGTAGAGTTCAGCCATTAAAAAAAAATCAGGAAATAAAAGAAGGGAAAGGAAAGGAAAGGAAAAAGAAAAGAAAAAAGGAAAGGAAAAGGAAAATAACAGAAAGAAGAAAAGAAAGAGGAAAGGAAGGGAGTGGAAATGGAAGAAAGGAACAACAAACAGAAAAGAATCTTGATCTTAGAAAGCTACTATTATGACAATGAAGACCAAAATATCAACTCAAATAAGGACAAAATGTCCACAGAATAAATTTTTTAAAATGATAAGAATTGTTCTCAAGTTCAAAGAGCCTTCTGGAAGTGCTCATAAAAGACTTTAAAAGACAAATAAAAGAAGTAAAAGAAAAAAAAATGAGAAAGGAAATGGAAGGTGTAAATAAGAGTCAAAATTTTAAAAAGTAAGGAAAAATTGACTGAAGAAAGAAATTTATTAAAAAAATACAATTGCCCAAGGGCAAAAAAAAAAAAAAATCCAAAGTTAATTGAACAAAATCACACATTAAAAACAAGAATAGGGGGACTTCCAGGGTGGAGCCAAGATGGCAGAGCAGGCCCACATCACTCTCTAAGCTCCTCTCATTACCCTCATAACCAACTATTTAATCCAGCCTCAAAAATAACTCTTCACTGCTTAAATTCATGAAGATAAGAAGCACTACGATTTACCAGCCGATCCGGAAGCTCACCAGGAAAGATTTGTCCTGAGGGGCCAGGAACAGACTAGCACAGGCAGCGAGAGGCTAGCGTCCTGAGCAGACCAGGGGTGGGGGTGATCTCTGTGGCTAGAGAAGTTATAGGGACCAGTCTGCTATAGGCTAACTGCTCTGCCTTGATTACAAAGCAGTAAACTGGCAGAGAAGTTAAAGCCTAAAACAGAGGGTCCTCTAAAAAACACCAGAACCTAATGAGATCTGGGAACCCCTCAAACCTGGAAGTGACTCAGGCAGACTTTACCACAGCTCTGTGGCCACATCCAGCAGTTCGGGGCTTTTGCGGAGGCAGTTACTAATCTGCACAACAGTGGGGCTCAGCCTGGGCAGCCTCTAATCGGCAGTGTGGGGGGCTCTGCCTGGGGCAATAGAACCTCCCCAGCTGACTGCGCTTCCCAGGCAGACACTTCCAGTCCCTGCAAATCCATTCACTGCACAGCTGCTAATACCCATAGCCCCAGGGTAGGGTTTGGCTTGGGGCAGTGAAACTCTCACTGCTTAAGTGTCTAGCCCCAGAGCAGTCGTTATCTCACACAGCTGAGGTTCTTTGAAAGGGACTTTCCCAGCCCTGCCCTGCAGGCCTGAGTTACTTTCGGGTGGGGAACTCTTTCCCAGAGCACGCCAGGATCTAGCTGCTTTTTGTAGCCGGTGGACAGGACAGCTACCCTGTCCATATACCTTTCACTGCTCTGCAGAGGAAGCTAGTAACCTCCTGGCTCTGAAGGCAGACCTTACAGGCTTTAACAAAATGAGTAAAAAAATCAAAAGAACGATTGATAGTTTCTACACAGAAAGAGATCAGCTTTTCAACCCTGAAGAGACTAATAGCAGACAGTCTCCAGACAATTGTTGGTCTCCAATACAAAAGGCTCTCCTAGAAGAGACTATTAAAAACCTTAAAAGAGAGCTAGAAGAGAAATGGGGAAAGACACATAACTCACTAAAAGAAAAATTTGAATGTGAATTGGAAAAGGTAAAAAACAGAGTTTGCGAAATGGAAAAAAAAAAAAAATTAGTTAAATGGAAAAAAATTCCATAGAGCAAACCAACTCAATTGGACATATACAAAAAGAAATAAAAAAAGCTAACGAAGAAAATAACTCACTAAAAATTAGAACTGAACAAATAGAAATGACTGATTCATTGAGACATCATGAATCAGTCAAGCAAAACCAAAAAAATGAAAGATTGGAAAAAAATGTCAAATATTTACTTGAAAAAATAACAGACCTGGAAAATAGATCTAGGAGAGATAACCTGAGGATCATCGCACTACCAGAAAATTATGATGAAAAAAAGAGCCTAGATACTATTTTACAGGAAATCATCAAAGAGAACTGCCCAGAAGTAATAGAATCGGAAGGGAAAATAGGCATTGAAAGAATTCATCGAACACCTTCTGAAAAAGACCCTAAAATAAAGACTCCAAGGAATATTGGGGCCAAACTTCAGAATTTCCAGACTAAAGTAAAAATTTTACAAGCAGCCAGGAAAAAACAGTTCAAATACCGAGATGCAACAATAAGGGTCACGCAAGATCTGGCTGCCTCAACATTAAAGGATCAAAAAGCCTGGAATCAGACATTCCGAAAGGCAAAAGAACTTGGAATGCAGCCAAGAATAAACTATCCAGCTAAGCTGAGTATTTTTTTCCACGGAAGAAGATAGACATTTAATGAAAGAGAGGAATTCCATCTGTTTCTAAGGAAGAAACCAGACTTAAACAAAAAATTGATCTTCAACAACAGGAATCAAGAGAAGTAGAAAAAGATAAAAGGAACTCTTGAGAACTGTATTTCTGTTGTGAATATACATAAAAACCATAAGTATAATTTGATTTTACCAACATAACCTAAAAAAGGGAAGTAGAAATAGAAAGGGGATAGCGTCAGAAAAAGGGAAGAAGGGAGATAAAAAAAGGGAAACTACATGCGATAATGAGGCAAAGGAAACCTATCATATATGAGGGAACTTAGAGAGGGGGAGGAACATTATGTGAATCCTACTCTCATCAGAGTTGGCTCAAAGAGGAAACAATTGACATATTTGTTTTACACAAATTCTTCTCTCACTTCATTAAAAAGTGGGAGAGGAAAAGGGAGAAGGAAAAAGAGTAATAAGGGAAGGGTACAAGAAAGGGGAAGGGATTCAAAGGGAGGAGGGAGGGATACTAAAGAGGGAGAGCTGTGCGACGTTGGTGGGACCAATAGGGAAGAAGGGAAGGAGGGCAAGAAAAAGAAAAGTATAATCTGGGGATATTAGGATGGCAGAAAATGCAGAATTGGTTATTTTAACCGCAAATGTGAATGGGATGAACTCTCCCATAAAGAGGAGGCGGATAGCAGACTGTATCAAAAGTCAGAACCCTACAATCTGTTGTTTACAGGAAACACATTTAAAACAGGGAGATACATACAGACTAAAGGTAAAAGGCTGGAGCAGAATCTATTATGCTTCAGGTGAAGTCAAAAAAGCAGGGGTAGCCATCCTTATCTCAGATCAAGAAAAAGCAAAGATTGATCTAATTAAAAGAGATAAGGAAGGAAACTATATCTTGCTTAAGGGTACTATAAACAATGAAGCACTATCAGTATTAAACATATATGCACCAAGTGGTATAGCATCTAACTTCCTTAAAGAGAAGCTAAGAGAGTTGCAAGAAGAAATAGACAGCAAAACTATAATAGTGGGAGATCTCAATCTTGTACTCTCAGATTTAGATAAATCAAATCACAAAACAAATAAGAAAGAAATTAAAGAGGTAAATAGAATATTAGAAAAATTAGGTATGATAGATCTCTGGAGAAAACTGAATGGTGACAGAAAGGAGTATACTTTCTTCTCAGCAGTTCATGGAACCTACACAAAAATTGACCATATATTAGGACATAAAGACCTCAAAATTAAATGCAGGAAGGCAGAAATAGTAAATGCTTTCTTTTCAGACCACAATGCAATAAAAACTACATTCAACAAAAAGTTAGGGGTAAATAGACCAAAAAGTAATTGGAAACTAAATAATCTCATCTTAAAGAATGATGGGGTGAAACAGCAAATTATAGACACAATTAATAATTTCACTCAAGATAATGACAACAATGAGACATCATATCAAAATTTATGGGATGCAGCCAAAGCAGTAATAAGGGGAAATTTTATATCTTTAGAGGCTTACTTGAATAATATAGAAAAAGAGAAGATCAATGAATTGAGCCTGGAACTTAAAAAGTTAGAAAAAGACTAAATTAAAACCCCCCAATCAATTACTAAACTTGAAATTCTAAAATTAAAAGGAGAAATTAATAATATAGAAAGTAAAAAAAAAAAAAAAAACTATTGAACTAATAAATAAAACTAAGAGTTGGTTTTATGAAAAAAAACAATAAAATTGATAAACCTTTGGTAAATCTGATTAGAAAAAGGAGAGAGGGAAATCAAATTGGCAGTCGTAAAAATGAAAAAGGAGAACTTACCACTGATGAAGAGGAAATTAAAGAAATAATAAGGGGTTACTTTGCCCAACTTTATGCCAATAAATTTGATAACCTAAGTGAAATGGATGACTACCTCCAAAAATATAGGCTTCCCAGATTATCAGAGGAGGAGGTAAATTGTTTAAATAGTCCCATTTGAGAAAAAGAAATAGAACAAGCTATTAATCAACTCCCTAAAAAAAATCCCCGGGACCAGATGGATTTACATGTGAATTCTACCAAACATTCAAAGAACAATTAGCCCCAATACTTTATAAACTATTTGAAAAAATAGGGAATGAAGGAGTCCTACCAAACTCCTTTTATGACACAGACATGGTATTGATACCTAAACCAGGTAGGTTGAAAACAGAGAAAGAAAATTATAGACCAATCTCCCTAATGAATATTGATGCTAAAATCTTAAATAAGATATTAGCAAAAAGACTACAGAAAATCATCCCCAGGATAATACATCATGATCAAGTAGGATTTATACCAGGAATGCAGGGCTGGTTCAATATTAGGAAAACTATCAATATAATTGGCCATATTAATAATCAAATTAACAAAAACCATATGATCATCTCAATAGATGCAGAAAAAGCATTTGATAAAATCCAACATCCATTCCTATTAAAAACTCTTGAGAGTATAGGAATAAATGGACTTTTCCTTAAAATAATCAGTAGCATCTATTTAAAACCAGCAGTAAGCATTATATGTAACAGGGACAAACTGCAACCATTCCCAATAAGATCAGGAGTAAAACAAGGTTGCCCACTATCGCCGTTACTATTTAATATTGTATTAGAAATGCTATCTTTGGCAATAAGAATTGAGAAAGAGATTAAAGGAATAAGAATAGCCAATGAGGAAACCAAATTACCACTCTTTGCTGATGATATGATGGTATACTTAGAAAACCCCAGAGATTCTACCAAAAAGTTATTAGAAACAATCTACACCTTCAGCAAAGTTGCAGGCTATAAAATAAACCCACATAAGTCATCAGCATTCTTATATATCACTAACAAAACCCAACAGTTAGAGTTACAAAAAGAAATTCCATTTAAAGTAACTACTGATTGTATAAAATATTTAGGAATCTATCTGCCAAGGGAAAATCAGAAACTTTATGAGCAAAACTACAAAACACTTTCCACACAAATTAAATCTGATCTAACCAACTGGAAAAAATATTTAATGCTCTTGGATTGGGCGAGCAAATATAATAAAGATGACAATACTACCTAAATTAATCTACTTATTTAGTGCTATACCAATCAGACTCCCAAAAAACTACTTTGATGAATTAGAAAAATAACAACAAAGTTCATATGGAAAAACAAAAGATCAAGAATTTCAAGGGAATTAATGAAAAAAAAAATCAAATGAAGGTGGCCTAGCTGTACCAGATCTAAAATTATATTATAAAGCAGCAGTTACTAAAACCATCTGGTATTGGATAAGAAATAGACTAGTTGATCAATGGAATAGGTTAGGTTCAAAGGACAAAACAGCCAATAACTTTAATAATATAGTGTTTGACAAACCCAAAGACACCAGTTTCTGGGATAAGAATGTATTATTTGACAAAAATTGCTGGGAAAACTGGAAATCAATAATGGCAGAAACTAGGCATTGCCCCACACTTAACACCGTACACCAAGATAAGGTCAAAATGGGTTCATGATCTAGGCATAAAGAATGAGATGATAAATAAATTGGAAGAGCATAGGATAGTTTACCTCTCAGACCTGTGGAAGAGGGAGGAATTTATGACTAAAGAAGAACTAGAGATCACTATTGACCACAACATAGAAAATTTTGATTATATCAAATTGAAAGGTTTTTGTACAAACAAAACAAATGCAAACAAGATTAGAAGGGAAACAATAAACTGGGAAAACATTTTTACAATAAAAGGTTCTGATAAAGGCCTCATTTCCAAAATATATAGAGAATTGACTCTAATCTATAAGAAATCAAACCATTCTCCAATTGATAAATGGTCAAAGGATATGAACAGACAATTCTCAGACGAAGAAATTGAAACTATTTATAGACATATGAAAATATGCTCTAAATCATTATTAATCAGAGAAATGCAAATTAAGACAACTCTGAGATACCACTACACACCTGTCAGATTGGCTAGAATGACAGGGAAAGATAATGGGGAATGTTGGAGGGGATGTGGGAAAACAGGGACACTGATACATTGTTGGTGGAATTGTGAACACATCCAGCCATTCTGGAGAGCAATTTGGAACTATGCTCAAAAAGTTATCTAACTGTGCATACCCTTTGATCCAGCAGTGTTTCTACTGGGCTTATACTCCAAAGAGATACTAAAGAAAGGAAAGGGACCTATATGTACCAAAATGTTTGTGGCAGCCCTGTTTGTAGTGGTTAGAAGCTGGAAAATGAAAGGATGTCCATCAATTGGAGAATGGTTGAGTAAATTGTGGTATATGAATGTTATGGAATATTATTGTTCTGTAAGGAATGACCAGCAGGATGAATACAGAGAGGACTGGCGAGACTTACATGAACTGATGCTGAGTGAAATGAGCAGAACCAGGAGATCATTATATACCTCAACAACGATACTTTTTGAGGATGTATTCTGATGGAAGTGGATCTCTTCAATAAAGAGAGCCTTAATTGATCAAAGATGGACAGAAGGAACTACACCCAGAGAAAGAACACTGGGAAAGGAATATAAACTGCTTGCATTTTTGTTTTTCTTCCCGGGTTATTTATACCTTCTGAATTCAATTCTCCCTGTGCAACAAGAAAACTGTTCGGTTCTGCACACATATATTGTATCTAGGATATACTGCAACCCATTCAACATGTAAAGGACTCTTGCCATCTAGGGGAAGGAGTGGAGGGAGGGAGGGGAAAAATCAGAACAGAAGTGAATGCAAGGGATAATGCTGTAAAAAATTACCCTGGCAATAAAAAGTTATTAAAAAATTAAAAAAAAAAAACCAAGAATAGGGCAAATAAAGGTAATGACTCTGTGAGACAGGAAGAATCACTCAAACTAAAAAGAATGAAAAAAAGGATAATGCTGTAAAAAATTACCCTGGCAATAAAAAGTTATTAAAAAATTAAAAAAAAAAAAAAAAAAACCAAGAATAGGGCAAATAAAGGCAATGACTCTGTGAGACAGAAAGAATCACTCAAACTAAAAAGAATGAAAAAAAAATGGAGGAAAATGTGAAATATCCCATTGGACAAACAGCTGACCTGTAAAATAGATACAGAAGAGACAATTTAAATATTATTGGTCTACATGAAGGCTATAATCAAAAAAAGAAGAAAAGAAGAAGAAGAAGAAGAAGAAGAAGAAGAAGAAGAAGAAGAAGAAGAAGAAGAAGAAGAAGAAGAAGAAGAAGAAGAAGAAGAAGAAGAAGAACTTGGATAGCAATCTTCAAGAGATTATCAAGGAAAACTATCACAATATTCTAGAAACAGAAGAGGAAATACTCACTGAAAGAATCCATCAGTCTCTCTTCAAACGAGATCCGAGAAGGAAAACTCCAAGGAACTTTGTTGTAAAACTCCAAAACGACAATCTCAAGAAAAAAATTCTGCAAGCTGCCAGACAAAAACAATTCAAATATAAAGGTGAAACAGTCAGGATTACCCAGGATTTTAGCAGCTTCAATAATAAAGTAATGGAAGAGAATTGTAAAAGGCTTGTACAAGAAATTCATTGACCGGGGGAAAATTGGAACAAACAGTTTGACAATTGTCAATGCTGTAAAATTATCCATGCATATAACTTGAAAATAAAAAGCTATTAAAATTTTAAAAAGAAAGAAATATCATTGACCACTTGGGCTGTCTCTTTTGCTGCTGGTATTGCAAATGTAAATCCTGAAAAGGTGTTCTATTACAACATGGATAAAAGACAGATGAACATAAGATTTATAATGGGTCACATCCATTTGCCAAATTTCATTGGGTCTCAAACCATTCTTCCTGGGAGGCAGTGTAGGAGAGTGGAAAGGAAGGCAAACTGTATAGGCTTTTACTATGCTCCTAGCTTCCTCTTTTGTTATTCCAAATTGCAAATGTAAAGCTTGAGCAGCCTGATGATATTTAGAATGAGATTCTTGGGCTGCCTGAAATAAAGAAGTATTGACTAACATAGTTAGAAGGCTATCTGCCTTTGAATTTCTATAAAAAATGACCTGGGAGTCCACTATGTGAGTGGGATATGCAAGATATAAATCTTACCTTGATGCTTTCTTACTTGCTGTTCAAGTTCCTTAAAGAGCTGATATATATTAGAAGCCACAAATTTTATTTGGGCTTTGGCAATTGTTTGTACCACACCTACTAGGCCAAATCAGATTTATATTTATATCTGGGGATAATAAGTGAGAGCTAGTATTATTGCATCCAATTCATTCTGCTGAGTAGAGTGAAAAGAAGTTGTGACTATTCTCTTTATAGTTAAGTCATGAGAGTATACAGCACAAATATTATGTTTGGATGCATCTGTAAAGATAGTTGGCCCTGCAAGAGGAATCTTAAAAAACTTTTCTTCACAAATCCATTGCCAATTATGTAATAGCTGGGTTATCTTTACTGGAGACCGGTGTAAAATTTGGAACTGTGGTCAATAAAATTTGCCACTCTGGGATGGTTTCACAGCATACATTAATTTGTGCATTGGTATAAAAGGTAGATACCTTGTCATGTCTTATCCCAGATAATTGTACTGCTTGCTTAATGACCTTTATTTTTTATTATAGCTTTTTTATTTAAAAGACATGTGCATGGGTGATTTTTCAGCATTGACCCTTGAAAAACCATCTGTTCCAAATTTTCCACTTTTTTGCCTCACTCCCTCTCCTTGATGGCAAGTAGACCAATACATGTTAAATATGTTAAAGTATATGTTAAATGCAATATATGTATCCATATTTATACAGTAATCATGCTGCACAAGAAAATCAGATTTAGAAATAAGGTAAAAATAACCTGAGAAGGAAAACAAAAATACAAGTGAACAAAAACAGGAGTGGAAATGCTATATTGTAGTACACTCTCATTTCCCATAGTTCTTTGCTTAATGGCCTTTAATAAGATTCTAGCCACAAGCATTGCATAAGGAGTAAGGCTTTGTTCTTGTTGTGCTGTGAGGTTCACCCACTCTATCACACTGTCTCCTTGATGAAGAACTGCTGTGGGTGCCTCTTTTGTAGCAAAAGCTAATATTTCCAAGGGTTTTTGTGTATCTCTTTCAACCACATTGGATAAAACCAGTTCAACTTCTCCCAAATTCTCTTAAGCTTCTTTTGTATGTTGGCATAGTGAGTTTAAAGCACTGTCTCCCTTAGAATGTCATATGATGGTGTAACTGATAGGTAGTCAAGCCTAATACTGGACACATTGATTGGCTATCTCCTAGCAATTTCTGAAAGTCATTTAAGGTATTCAACTTCTCAATTCTTAAAAAAAAAGTTTTTGTACTGTAAGCACCTTATGGTATACTTCATATCCTAAATATTGAAAAGGAGCATGTGTTTGAATTTTTTTCTGGCGCTAAATGCAATTTTTAGTTCCTTAGTGTTTCCATGGTTTTTTGTAGACATGCTTCTAATATTTGCTCCTCAGGTACACATCCCAAGATATCATCCATGTAATGCAATAACATTACTTTTGGAAATGTTTTTTCTCACTGGATTAAGAGCAGCAGCCACATACATTTGACACATACTAGGGCTATTTTTTTTTCCTGTGGCAAAAACTGTCCATTCATATCTTTTATAAGGTTCAGTTAAATTAATGCTAGGCACTGAAAAGGCAAATCTATTCATATCCTCCTTATCTAGAGGGATAAAATAGAAACAATCCTTATTGTCTATAACCCAAAGAGGCCATTCTGTAGGCCAACTGAGTAGGAGATGGAAGTTGAAGCTGAAGCAGTCTCATAGTTTCCATCTGTTCATTTACTTTTCTAAAATCAGTCAACATGCTCCATTTTCCAGATTTCTTTTTTACAACAAATACAAGGAATTCCAAGGACTTAGAGAAGGTTGTAAGTATCCTTTGTCAACTTGCTCCTGTACTATATCTAATAATGCCTGAATTTTTTCACTAGTTAAGGGCCACTGTTCTACCCATGATGGTGTATCAGTTTTCCATTGAATGGGAACAGGTAAGAATGCAGGCAGGCCTTCAATACCAGCTTTACCTAAAATGTCAAAGTAGTCATTTATAATCCTAATTGTTGTAAAATATCTCTTCCCCATAGATTGATGGGAATTTTTTAACTACAAAAGGAGTAAAAACTCTTGTTTTACCTTCAAATTTCCATCTTAAAGGCGTAGCACTAATTTCAGTTGCTATTGATTCTCCTATGCCAGACATATGTGTGTCTGGCTTAATTTTTGCTAATGATTGGGCCAATTGGCACCTCTAAAGACTGTTCAATTTGTACCTCTGTGAATAAGAAATCTCCTTATTAGTAGTAAGTTCATTTCAAATCATTATAAGGACGTGACTTTCCCCATATGAACCTAATTCCCATGTAAACCATGAGAACCCAATTGAGGAAGGATGTGACTCCTCCTGTGAGGACTTGACTACTCTCTCACCCCAAGAGTATATATTTTAACTCCTTCTCCTATGAAAACCTGACCGTTCCTTGACCCATAAGAACATATATTTCAACTCTTTCCTTTTTAATTATAAGACAGGCATGTACCACTGGTGTTTTAGCTCCAATTATATGATTCCAGGAACTCGCCACTCCTTGGAACTGTTGCTGTTGATAAGGACTGGCCCCCTTATCAATGCAACATTTGATTATAACCACCTGGAGCCCTAATTGGTGCATCCTTGTCTTAGATGAGGTCTTCATTTGGCCCAAAGCCTTCTTTGTTTGGACCCCTATAAAAAGTGGGCAAAGCATTCTCCACTTTGAAGCCTCACCTATGGAGATGACGATCTGCCTAGGACTTTCCCGATCGAGACTCACAGGCTGAAATACCGGGGCCTTCCCAGCCGTCCAATTAGAGTTGAAGCTCCCTCGATAGTTCTGAGTAATGTATTCTCTCTCTTTCTCTGCTATCCTAATCATAATCCTTATTATTCTTTGCATTTTGTGTATTATTTTCTGTATGTGTTGTTATTGCAAGCATTCTATCCCGTGCATTGTATAATTAAATTTTACCTTTACTTTAACTGAGCCTGAGAGCGTCATTTATAAAAGTGCATTCGAACTTCTCTTAAAAATCATATAACATTAATAGAACACTCTGTTTACCAACCTTTTCAATGGTATGCCATTTCCATAGATAGTGAGCATAGGTCAGTCAGCTGTCACACCTGCAGTCCAGAATATTCCTGGATTCTGTTGCTGGGAGTCAAAATCTGGTTAAATATCATCAAATTGCCTATCATGAGTGTGTATCAGTAAACCTGATGCTATTTCTTCTTATGGGTGATAGGAAACACATTGTCTACCATATTAGGGACTGGGATATTACCTAAACATTCCCCAGTTTCCTACATCAGTGTATGGATGAACACTGTTTTGTAAGTACTCTCAGGAGGTGAAATGGTCAAGCCTATTGTGCCTGGAAGCAAAGGATCCATTGGCCTGGACAGGGACAGCTTTCACTTCTCTAAGGGATATCTCAGTGGTCTACTGCCAACCAGCTCTATTCTCCCTAATTGCCATCTCCTTCCCCCATTTGCTTGTTTAAAGTCTCTCTGGGTGCAATAGCAGTTGTCATAATGCCCCAAGTGTTTTTGTTTTTTGGTTTTTTTTTTTGTTTTGTTTTGTTTTGTTTTGTTTTGTTTTTTTGCCTGGGGCCCTGGAGCTGAGCCCCACCTCTTGTAATGAGGACATAGGGGATGGGCAAAACTACTACATGGGCATCACTGATGGTCTCATTGCCCCTTTCACTCTTCTCCTCAAGTCCAGGAAGGCGGAGTTGAGGGAGAAGGATCAGAAGATGGGAATACCATAAGGATGCATACTCAGGTGTAGGTAGAATTCAAAAAGGAGCTTTGAAGGTGAAAAGCACCACACCCCTTCTCATCAGCAAGGTATTTAAGGTACTCAATTCCATTTGTACCCAATTTGCCATAGTACTTAAGATACTTAACTCTTTTCTCACTCAACTGACCTTTCTCACTCAACCCTTCATATCATTTGCAAAGAGTAATAATTTGGTTTCCTCATTACCTACTCTAATTCCTTTAATATCTTTTTCATCTCTTATTGCCAAAGCTAGCATTTCTAATATAATACTGAATAATAATGGTGATAGTTGGCAACCTTGTTTCACTCCTTATCTTATTGGGAATGGTTCCAGTTTATCCCCATTATATATGATGCTTATGGTTTTAAAAAGATACTACTGACTATTTTAAGGTCAAATCCATTTGTTCCTATACTCTTTAATGTTTTTAATGGGAAAGGGTGTTAGATTTTATCAAATGCTTTTTGTGCATCTATTGAGATAATCATATGTTTTTTTGTTAATTTGGTTATTGATATAGTCAATTATGCTAATAGTTTTCCTAATATTGAACCAACCCTGCATGCCTGGTATAAATCTGACTTAACCATGGTGTATTATCCTGGGGATAATCTCCTTTAATTTCTTTGCTAATATTTTATGTAAGATTTTTGCATCAATATTCATTAGGTCTATAATTTTCTTTCTCTGTTTTCATCCTACCTGGGTTAGGTATCAGTATAGTGTCTGTGTCATAAAAGGAATTTTGTAGGGGTCCTTCATTCACCATTTTTTCAAATAGTTTATTTTATTATTGGAGTTAATTGTTCTTTAAATATTTGGTAGAATGCATATGTAAATCCATCTGGTCTTAGGGATTTTTTCTTATGGAGTTGATTAATAACTTATTCTATTTCTTTTCCTGAAATAGCTCTATTTAAGTAATTTACTTCCTCCTCTGTTAAACTGGGCAGTCTATATGCATATAGGTATTTCTCTATTTCACTTATGTTATCAAATTTATTGGTATAAAGTTGCTGCAAAGTAACTCCTAATTATTGCTCTAATTTCTACTTCATTGGTGGAAAATTCTCCCTTTTCATTTTTAAGACTAACAATTTGTTGTCCTCTTTCCTTTTTCTAATCATTACTAAAGGCTTATCTATTTTTTTTCATAAAACCAACTCTTAGTTTTATTTATTAATTAAATAGTTATATTTTTTTACTTTCAGTTTTATTAATCTCTTCTTTTATTTTTAGAATTTCAAGTTTGGTATTTGATTGGAGGTTTGTAATTTGCTTTTTATCTAACTTTTTTAGTTGCAAGCCCAATTCATTGATCTTCCCTTTCTCTATTTTGTGCAAGTAACAATATAGAAATATAAAAATTCCCCTTATTAATGCTTTGGCTGCATCCTATAAATTTTGGAATGTTGTCTCATTATTGTCATTCTCTTGGATTGAATTATTAATTGTAGCTATGATTTGCTGTTTCACCCATTCATTCTTTAGGATGAGATTATTTAACTTCCAATTTTTTAAATCTATTTTACCCTGGCTGTTTATTGAATGTAATTTTTATTGCATTGTTATCTGAAAATAATTGCATTTACTATTTTTGCCATTCTGCATTTGATTTTGAGGTCTTTATGTCCTAATATATGGTCAATTTTTGTGTATAGCAGTTCCATGAACTGCTGAGAAGAAAGTATACTCCTTTCTGTCTCCATTAAAATTTCTCCAAAGATTTTTCGAATCTAGTTTTTCTAATATCCTATTTGCCTTTTTAACTTCTTTCTTTTTTCTTTTGTGGTTTGATTTATCTAATTCTGAGAATGCAAGGTGGAGATCTCCCACTATTATAGTTTTGCTGTCCATTTCTTCTTGCAACTCTCTAAACTTCTTCTTTAGGAAGTTAGATGCTATACCACTTGGTGCGTATATGTTTCATATTGATATTGCTTCATTATTTATGGTACCCTTTAGTAAGATATAGTGTCCTTTCTTATCTTTTTAAATTAGATCAATTTTGCTTTTGCTTAATCTGAAATCAGGATGGCTATCCCTACTTTTTTTTTTTTTTACTTCACCTGAAGCATGATAGATTCTACTCCAGCCTTTTACCTTTACTCTGTATGTAAATCTCTGCTTTAAATGTATTTCTTATAAACAGCATATTGCCGGATTCTGGTTTATAATTCAGGCTGTTATCCAACTTTCCTTTATGAGAGAGTTCACTATGGACAGTTAAAACTACTAATTCTGTATTTCCTGTCATCTTTTTATGTACAGATTATACTTTTCTCTTTTTTTTTCCTCTTTCCCTCCTCCCCAGTATTTAACTTATGTGTTAAGGGACAGGTCAATTCTCTGAAAGACTCCATTGCTGTGCATCATAACAGCTGAATAAATTTCAAGGCAGCCTTTGCTGACATGGGTGTTGTGGACTGGGAATGAGATAAATTGGAGGCAGAGGGAACAAGAGAAATCTCAGACAATGGCCTCTAAGTCAGAGAGGTCAGAGAACAGCAACTGTCTCTCAGTCTCCTTGTATCATTCTCTCACAAGAGAAGATTCATTCTACAAGCCTGTGTTGGATCTCCAGCACCTACTGTCAGGTGGCTCCCCGTGTATTCCAACAGCTCTCCTGTGTATTCTAACATATGGTGCCTGAATGTGGCATAAGAATTACAAGAAGAACTAGAGCTATTCATGAAAAGAATCCTTCCAGAGTTAAGGAAAAAGAGTCCCAGTAACACTTTTTAGTTGAGGTATTTGAATGGGCTGATACATTAAAGGGCCGATGCAGGAGATTGATGAGAGACTTAAATGCCTGTTCTGACTATAGTCCTCTTCTCCATTTGAAAGTTTGCCTTAAGACTTACATGAACTGATGCTAAGTGAAATGAGCAGAACCAGGAGATCACTATACACTTCGACAACGATATTGTATGAGGACATATTTTGATGGAAGTGGATTTCTTTGAAAAAGAGACCTAACTGAATTTCAATTGATAAATGACGGACAAAAGCAGCTACACCCAAAGAAAGAACACTGGGAAACGAATGTGAACTATCTGCATTTTTGTTTTTCTTCCCGGGTTATTTATACCTTCTGAATCCAATTCTCCCTATGCAACTAGAGAACTGTTCGGTTCTGCAAACATATATTGTATCTAGGATATACTGCAACATATCCAACATATAAAGGACTGCTTGCCATCTAGGGGAGGGGGTGGAGGGAGGGAGGGGAAAAAAATCGGAAAAGAAACGAGTGCAAGGGATAATGTTGTCAATATAAAGTAATCATTAAATAAAAATTAAAAAAAAAAAAGAAAAAAGAAAGGAACTTGCCTCAGACCTTGAAGAAAAAAAAAAAAAAAAGAAAGAAAGTTTGCCTTGATCAACACCTGCTACAACCATCAAGAAGTGATAGTGCTGCTTGCATTCTTCAGTGTGCGGACTATACTGTGCAGGGGGAGGGGAGGAGGGAATAATAGCAAAAAACAAAAAATGGGAAATTGTTAAGGAACAGATCAATTCTCCGACAACCTCCACAGCTGTGGATCATAACAGCTGAATGAGTTGTAGGGCAGCCTTTGCTGATAAGGTGTTATGGACTGAGAATGAGAAATTAGATGTAGAGGGAAGAGGAGAGAGGTCAGACAACACAACAGCCTTTCAGTCAGAGAGATCAAAGAACAGTAACTGCCTCTTAGAATCCTTGTATCTTCCTCTCACAAGAGGAGATCCATTCTGGGTTGGATCTCCAACAGCCACTGTCAGGTGGGTCCTGAGTATTCAAACAGCTCTCCCATGTATTCCAAAACTTACCATTTGCCAGAAGCAATCATCCCCCTTTAGAATTCCTTTCCCTTGAGAGTCCCTCCTACTTTCTTATACCTTTCCCCTATTATTTCTGTTTTCCCTTCTAATTTGCCTACCCCTGCCCTTTTCACCTTTCATCTCCCTCTTTTCAAGAAGGTGAGAGTTTTTTCATAAACAAAATATTTCTAATATTTTCTCTTTGAGCCAAATCTGAAGGGAGTAAGATTCACACAATGTTCATTCCCCTCCTTTCTTTCTCTCAAATGTAATAGGTTTCATTTGCTTCTTTGTGAGATGTAATTTTCCTTTTTTCCAGCACTTTTCCGTTTTTCTGGTACAATCTCCTTTCCATCTCTAGGTGCTTTTTTATATTATAACAGTACCATTAAATTATACATTTGCTCTCTATGTATATCCATAACAGAAATATTTTTCTTAAGAGTTCTTTTTACCTTTTTATGTGTCTCTTGAGGCTTATATTTGGAGAGCAAATTTTTTGTTTAGCTCTGGTCTTTTCATCAGAAACAAATGGAATTCACTTGTTTCCTCTACAAGTGGCAGCAAAGCAGCCATGATAGCACTGGGATCATGCTGACTCATTCCTGGAGCTGGATGGGCGTGGCCAGACCCCATGAGACTCCAATGCTTTGAGCTTCACTATTTACTTTTTGTGTTTGTATTGAATGTTTTATAATTTCTCTGCTGATCTACAGGCTTGCAATCAGAGCAGAGTAGCCAACACTGTGGTAGAATCCTCCCTGTAAATTCTTCACTGCACAGAGTTTGCATTTGCCCCACAAAGACCTCATCCCACCCTGGGTCTGCACAGTGTGTGCTGGCATCCTATGCCTGGCCAATTTCCTGCTGTGCCCAACAGAAACAGACCTTTTCTGGAGATCTTTGGAATTATCTTTGGCTGGTAATTTGCTGCACTTCCCACATTCATGAATTCTGCCAGTCTAGACCGAATTCAGAGGCTGAATTTGCTAATTAGTTGAGGGTCCTGGGAAAAGATCAGAAAGAAGATGTGTCCTCTCCACCTCCTTGGCTCCGCCCTATTTGTGATCTTTTACTGCTGGATTTTGTTGGTAATATGTGGTGTAGTGATATAATCATACTGAAGCATTTAAGGGCTGGCACAACTGGACCACTCTCTCAGCCACAGCTTTCTCTCAGCCCACCTCTCAGCCACAGTTTTCAGCCACAGACAGAAGAAAAGATGCCAGATTCTAGACTTCATCTTTGATGAGCCTCGTGGCCCTCCTTTCTCCTTCACTCCTCCCCTAAGACCAATGACTCAGGCTAATCTCAAGATCCTCCAGAGAGCTACTCTGAACATTATATTTTGGTGGCCAAACATGGGGCCCTAGATATACAGAGCCTTGCAAAACTGGGCACAAAGCTACTTAACTGATGCGATCAGCCAAGTTCATTGGAGAAGTCCCCTATGACCCAGAAATAGGTTGAGTATTAAAAAAAAAAAAAAAAAGACAAGCAGGAAACTTTGGTAAGGGCTAAATTAGTCACTTTTATTTTTTAGGTGAAATGGGGCAAATATTAAGAAAAAGTGTCCTCCATCTGAAGGAAAATATGCAGAATGCATAGTTAAGTTAATAAAGAAGCAAGGTTTGTTGGTAACTTAGAGGCAGATCACTGAGCTCTCAAATATATTAGAGTGAATGCATCCTTGCTTCTCTAAGGAAGAAAAATTAGAGGACTAGTGGGAGTGCAATTAATTGGGTATTATGAAGCTATGGATCCTGATCCAATTCCTGAAGAAACATTCCTTATGTACAATACAATACAATTGGCTTTAAAGAATGCCACAAGTTCTAAAACAAAGAAAAAATTCTAAAGAGAACATCCAGACAAGTAAGTGTGAGGAAAAAGAGAAGGAGTGGAATGATACTGACAAAGCAGCTGAAAAGCATGGAGGATTAGAAAAGAACAGCTTTGATGAACTTAAGGGGTATGGTGCTTCTCACTTTCATAGCTCACTTACACCCGAAGTAGGTGCCATTAGGCATTCCCCATCTCTTCACCATCCTCCCTCAATTTCACCCTCATTGGTGGAGGGAGGAGGGGAAAAGACAGTAACACCATCAGCACCACTCATGCAGCAGCTTTGTCCACCCACTATGATACAATTACAAAGGGCGTTAATTAAAGCTAAAAATGAAGGACAGTATACATCTGATTTAAAAAATAGAAGCATATTTGACTGTCATTGAAGAATTTGACTCTTTGGGTCAAGAAAAAAGAAAATACACTCCAATTAATATGGAAATTATCAAAGACCTGAAAAAGACTTGCACTTTTTATGGGTCTACATCTTATGTTAAGATGATATTAGAGAATTTGGCTTTTGAAATTTTAACCCCTAATGATTGGAAATCTATAGCAAGGACATGTATTAGAACCTGGATAGAACTTGCTGTGGCTTTCTGAGTATAGTGAACTCTGTAAAATACAAGCCCAGAGAAATAGGCAACCTGGAGTTAATATACCAGTAACCTCTGACCAACTAACAGGTGTAGGTCCTTATGCAGACACTTTAGCACAAATTAATTACCCTTTGGCAGCATAAGATCAAATTGCTTCCACTACTATCAAAGCATGGGGCACCCTCCTAGGAAAACAAGATAGAGGGGAAGCCTTCATAAAAATAGCACAAGGTCCAAATGAACTCTTTGCTGATTTCATGGCATGTCTGCACACAGCTATCAGAGAAACTATTGGTGAAAATGCAGCAACAGAAATTATGATAAGACAACGTGCTAAAGAAAATACTAATGAGGTTTGTAGAAGAATTATACTGGGACTACGCAAGATACTCATTTAGAAAAGATAACAAGATGCTGTACCACAGTGGACACAAATACCTTTTATATCCAGGCTATGATGCAGACTTCTCAAGATCTGAACATAAGAAGACAGGGTCCTTTTTGGCAAGTGATTTGCAGTGAGACTTGTCAATGCTTTCAATGTGATAAAGTAGGGCATTTGAAAGCTCAATGTTAGCATAAAGACAGAGTGAAAAAACAGGGTGGGAGAATAAGACAAAAAAACCATTCCAAAATGCAACAAAGGCTTTCACTGGGCATCAGAAAGTAGATTGACTCAGGGAAATGGGAAGCAGGGCCCAGCTACAGGGCCACAGACCAAAAAAAAAAAAAAAAAAAAAACACTCGTGGCATGATGGCAGCCAACGTTATATCCAGAGAGTCTCTAGAAGTTCAGTTCTCTCACATGATCAATCAGTCAAGAAGCAACCTGAAGGGAGAAAGGGATTACAATTGAGGAGAATAGATTTGTATGCAGCTGGGACTACTGAGATATCCACGGGAGAGGTGAAATCTGTCCCTGTCCAACTTATAGATCCTTTGCCTCCAGGCACAGTAGGCTTGACCATTTCACCTTTTGAGAGTGCTTACAAAACAGTGTTCATCCATACACTGCTTTGGGAAACTGGAGAATATGGAAGTAATATCCCAGTCAATAATATAAGTAGATAATGTATTAACATCCCCCAGGAAAAGTAGTAGCATCAGGCTTACTGATACAAACTCCTAATAGGCAATTTGAGTGACATTTGCCCGGATTTTGACTCCCAACAACAGAATTCAGGAATATCCTGGACTGCAACCATTACAGCAGACTATTCTAACACTATCTGGTTTGACTCCCCATTTCCCTTTGGTGTTTTCACCTCCCTTCCTGAGAAATCAGGGAGGGCATGACCACCTGTGTTCTAAAACAAAAGAAAGCAAGAGATATAGAGGAAGAAACTCTGAAAAGACGTACTTGAATTTAGGTTATCATGCTGCTTATAGTTAAGTACCTACTTAATGGGAGATAATGGTTCTCTAATATGATATGATTAGCTCAGTGTGGTGTAGTCATGTAATCATACTAAAGTATTTAAGAGTTGGGAGAGAAAACGTCCGATTCCAGACTTCATCTTAGACCAGCCATGTAGCTCTTCTGCCTCCTTCACTTCTCCACTAAGACAAAGGACTCAAACTAATCCTAAGGTCCTTCAGAGAGCTAGTCAGGATATTACAGTAATATATGAAAATATTGATGATTTCTGTGTATTTATTTTGTATTCTGCAACTATGGTAAAGTTATTAATTGTTTCTAGTAGTTTTTTACTTGATTCTCTAAGATTCTATAAATATATCATCATATCATCTACAAAGAGGGATAATTTGATTTCCTCATTAACTACTCTAATTACTTTAATCTCTTTTTCTTCTCTTATTGCAAAAACTAACATTTCTAATACAATATTGAATATTAATGGTGGTAGTGGGTAGACTTATTTCACTCCTGATCTTATTGGGGATGGTTCTAGTTTACCCCCATTACATATGATGCTTGCTGATGGTTTTCAATAGATGCTACAGATAATTTTAAGGAAAATTCCATTCATTCCTATGCTCTGTAGTGTTTTTAATAGTAATGGGTGTTGGATTTTGACAAATTTTTTTTCTGCATCTATTGAGATAATATGATTTTTGTTCATTTGATTATTGATATAGTCAATTATGCTAATAGTTTTGCTAATATTGAACCAGACCTGCATTCCTGGTATAATACCTATTTGGTCATGGTGTATTATTCTGGGGATGACTTTCTCTAATCTTTTTGCTAATATTTTATTTAAGATTTTTACATGAATATTTATTAGGGAAATTGCTCTATAATTTTATTTCTCAGTTTGCACCCTGGATTGATATCAACATCATATCTGAGCCATAAAAGGAATTTGGTAGCACTCCTTTTTTTCCCCTATTTTTTGCAAATAATTTGCATAGTATTAGAATTAATTGTTCTTTGACTGTTTGGTAGAAATCACATGTAAATCCATGTGGCCTTGGAGATTTTTGGGCTATTTGATTAATAGCTTGTTCGATTTATTTTTCTAAAGTGGGACTGTTCAAATAATTTATTTCTACTTCTGTTAATCTGGGCAATCTATGTTTTGTAAATATTTCTCCATTTCATTTAGATTATAAAATTTGTTGGCATATAATTGGGCAAAATAGCTCCTAATGGTTGCTCTAATTTTCTCTTCATTGATAGAAAGTTCTCCCTTTTCATTTTTGAGACTAACAATTTGATTTTCTTCTTTCTTTTTGCTAATTAAATTAACTAAAGGTTTATCTATTTTGTTGTTTTCTCACAAAACCAACTCTTAGTTTTATTTGTTAATTGAGTATTTTTCTTATTTCCAATTTTGTTAATATCCCCCTTTTATTTTCAGAATTTCAAATTTGGTATTTAATTGAGGGTTTTTAATTTGTTCTTTTTCTAGCTTTTTTAGTTGTAAGCCCAATTCATTGATCTTCTCTTTTTCTACTATATTCAAGTAAGCATCTACCAATATAAAATTTCTCCTTATAACTGCTTTGGCTATATCCCACAAATTTTGATCTATTGTGTAATTACTGTTATTCTCTTGAATGAAATTATTGATTGTGTCTAGGATTTGCTATTTCATCTATTCACTCTTTAGGATTAGATTTTTAATTTCCAGTCAACTTGTTGTTTATTTCCTCCTGGCCTTATATTGCATGTGAATTTTATTGCATCATGATCTGAAAAAAAAATGCATTTTCTCTTTCTGTTGTATTGCATTTGATTTTGAGGATTTTATGCCCTAACACTTGGTCAGTTTATTGCATAAGTTCCATGAACTGTTGATATAGAAAGTAAACTACTTTTTCTCTTCATAAAATGGAACTATTCAAGTTATTTATTTCTTCTGTTATTCTGACAAATCTATATATTTATAAGTATTCATCAATTTCACTTAAATTATCAGATTTATTTTCATATTATTGTTCAAAGTAACTCCTAATTATTGCTCTAATTTCCTTATCATTGGGGGAAAGTTCTCCCTTTTTTTGATGCTAACAATTTGTTTTTCTTTTTTTAATCAAATTACCTAAAGGTTTATCTAATTCATGGTTTTTTTTTTTTGTTTTTGTTTTTTTTGTAAATCCAAATCTTATTTTTATTTATTAAATCAATAGTTTTCTTGCTTTCAATTTTATTAATCTCCCCTTTTATTTTCAGAATTGCAAAGTTGGTATTTAATGGAGCATTTTATTTTACTTCTTTTCTAGCATTTTTATTGATCTTTTCTTTATCTATTTTTTGCAAGTAAGCAGCTAGAGATATAAAACATCCTCTAAGAACCATTTTGGCTTCATCCCATCAATGTTGCCATGTTGTTTTATTATTGTCATTCTCTTGGATGCAATTACTGATTGTGTCTATGATTTGTTGTTTAACCTACTCATTTTTTAAGATTACATTATTTAATTTCCAATTAATTTTTGCTGTATTTTCTCTTGGCCTTTTTTTTTTTTTTTTTTTGCATATAATTTTGTTGCATCATGAGCTGGAAAAAAATGCATTGACTGTTTCTGCCTTCCTGCATTTGATTTGATTTTATGCCTTTCTGTATAAGTTCCATGTATAGCTGAGAAAAAAGTATATTCTTTTCAGACTCCATTCAATTTTCTCATACCTAACTTTTCAAGAAGTTTATTTACCTCCATAACTTCTTTCTTATTTATTTGTGATTTCATTTATATAGTTCTGAGAGAGCAAGCCTGAGATCCCCCTACTAGTACAGTTTTGCTGTCTAATTCTTCTTTAGATGTCTTAACTTCTCCTCTAAAAGTTTGGATGCTATATCACTTAGTGCACATATGTTTAGTATTAATATTACTTCATTATCTATGATACTTTTTAGTAGGATGTAGTTTCCTTCCATATCTCTTTTAATTATGTCTTTTTTTTTTTTTTTGCTTTTGCTTGATCCGAGATCAGGATTGCTACTCTTACCTTTTTTTTAGATCAGCTGAAGCTTAATGGATTCTGCTCCAATCTTTTATCTGTACTCTGAATGTGTCCATCTGTTTTTAATGTGTTTCTTGTAAATAACAAATGGCGGAATTCTGGCTTGTAATCTAATTTTCTCCCTGCTTCTATTTTATGAGAGAGTTCATCCCATTAACATTACCAATTAAAATTACTAACTTTTTATTTCCTGTTATCTTGTTTTCCCCAAGTTATACTTTTATCTTCCCTTCCCCCCTTATCCCCTTTACATCATTCCCTGCATTTAGCTTCTGACCATTGTCTCCCTCAAAAAGTCCTCCTGTTTTACAGCCCCTTCTTCTTTCCCCATTGACAAAGCAAAGATCCAACTTTCAGGATAGGAACTCACTGCTTAGCAAAAATTTCTGGGAAAATTAAAAAGTAGTTTGGCAGAAACTAGGCATATGCCAACAATTCATGCAATCTATGAAGTTCAAAATGAGTACATCATTTTGACATAAAGGGTGATATTATAAGCAAATTAGGGAAGCTTTGAAACTTTTCTCTGATAGATTTATGTATAAGAGAAAATTTCATTACTAAAAAAAGATAAAAAGCATTAACGAAGATAAAGTTGCATAATTTTGATTGCACTAAATGAAAAAGAAGATTTTGCGCTAATAAAACCAATGAAGTCGAGATTAGAAGTAAAGCATAGAAGGAGAGGAGATTTTTATAGATTTTTATAGATTTCAAGCCCTAAGAGGCTATTTGGAAGTTTTTATAAAAGACTTTGAAAGGCAAATAAAAGAAGTAAAAGAAAAAAATGAGAAAAAAAATTAGAGATATGCAAAAGAGAATCACAAGCTTGAAAAAGGGGGGCATTTCCTTAAAACATAAAATTGGCCAAATTAAAAAAAAAATACACCGAAGAAAATACCCCTCCAGAAATAGAATTAACCAAATGGAAAAAGAAATAAATAGCTAACTGAAGAAAATCACACATTAAAAACTCTAATGGGCAAATGGAAGTTAATGACTTCATGAGACAGCAAGAGTCAAACAAAATGAAAAGAAACAACAAAATAGATAAAGCTAGGGTTAATTTGATTAGAAAAAGGAAAAAAAATAAACTAATCACCAGCATCAAAAATGAAAAGGGCGAACTTACCACCAATGAAAAAGAAATTAAAGCAATAATTAGGAAGTATATTGCCCAATTGTATGGCCGCAAGTCTGACAACCTAATCAAAATGAATGAATATTTACAAAAATGTCCATTGCCCAGATTAAAAGAAGAGGAAATAAATTATTTAAATAGTCCTGTTTTAGAAAAAGAAACTGAACAAACAATGAATGAACTCTCTAAAAAAAATCTCCAGAACCTGATGGATTTACAACTGTATTCTCCCAAACGTTTAAAGAAAAAATTAACAAATTTAAAACCCCAGTCAAACACTAAACTTGAAGTTCTAAAAATAAAAGGAGAGATCAATAAAATTGAAAGTAAAAAAACTATTGAATTGATTAATAAAACTAAGAGTTGGCTCTATGAAAAAACCAACAAAATAGACAAGCCCTTAGTAAATCTGATTTAAAAAAGGAAAGAGGAAAATCAAATTGTTAGTCTTAAAAATGAAAAGGGAGAACTCTCCACTAATGAAGAGGAAATTAGAGCAATAACTGGAGTTACTTTGCCCAACTTTACGCCAATAAATTCAAAAACTTAAAGGAAATAGAAGAATACCTCCAAAAATATAGCTTGCCCAAACTAACAGAGGAAGAAGTAAACATCCTAAACAGTCCCATCTCAGAAAAAGAAATAGAACAAACTATCAACCAACTCCCTAAGAAAAAATCCCCAGGACCAGATGGATTTACATGTGAATTCTACCAAACATTTAAAGAACAATTAACTTCAATGCTAAATAAACTATTTGAAAAAATAGGGATTGAAGGAGTCCTACCAAACTCCTTTTATGACACAGACATGGTACTGATACTTAAACCAGGTAGGTTGAAAACAGAGAAAGAAAATTATAGACCAATCTCCTTAATGAATATTGATACTAAAATCTTAAATAAGATATTAGCAAAAAGATTACAGAAAATCATCCCCAGGATAATACACTATGACCAAGTAGGATTTATACCAGGAATGCAAGGCTGATTCAATATTAGGAAAACTATTAGCATAATTGACTATATCAATAACCAAACAAACAAAAACCATATGATCATCTTGATAGATGCAGGAAAAGCATTTGATAAAATTCAACATCCATTCCTAATAAAAACACTTGAGAGCATAGGAATAAATGGACTTTTCCTTAAAATAGTCAGGAGCATATATTTAAAACCGTCAGTAAGCATCATATGCAATGGGAAAAAAACTGGAACCTTTCCCAGTAAGATTTGGAGTAAAGCAAGGTTGCCCACTATCAACATTATTATTCAATATTGTATTAGAAACACTAGCCTTGGCAATAAGAGTTGAGAAAGAGATTAAAGGAATTAGAGTAGGCAATGAGGACACCAAACTATCACTCTTTGCAGATGATATGATGGTATATCTAGAGAACCCCAGAGATTCTACTAAAAAGCTATTAGAAATAATTCATAATTTTAGCAAAGTAGCAGGATACAAAATAAATCCCCATAAATCCTCAGCATTTTTATACATCACCAACAAAATCCAATATTAGTGCTCTTGGATAGGCCGACCGAATATAATAAAGATGACAATACTCCCTAAACAAATCTATTTATTTAGTGCTATACCAATCAGACTTCCAAGAAAATATTTTAATGATCTAGAAAAAATAACAACAAAATTCATATGGAACAATAAAAAGTCAAGAATCTCAAGGGAATTAATGAAAAAGAAAATCAAATGAAGGTGGCCTAGCTGTATCTGACCTAAAATTATATTATAAAGCAGCAGTCACCAAAACCATTTGGTATTGGCTAAGAAATAGACTAGTGGATCAGTGGAAAAGGTTAGGTTCAGAAGACAGAATAGTCAACTATAGCAATCTCCTGTTTGACAAACCCAAAGATCCTAACTTTTGGGATAAGAATTCATTATTTGATAAAAATTGCTGGGATAATTGGAAATTAGTATGGCAGAAATTAGGCATGGATCCACACTTAACACCATATACCAAGATAAGATCAAAATGGCATAAAGAATGAGATTATAAATAAATTAGACGAACATAGAATAGGTTCTCTCTCAGACTTGTGGAGGAGAAAGAAATTTGTGACCAAAGATGAAGTAGAGACCATTACTGATTATTAAATAGAAAATTTTGATCATATCAAATTAAAAAGCCTTTGTACAAACAAAACTAATGCAAACATGATTAGAAGGGAAGCAACAAATTGGGAAAACATCTTCACTGTTAAAGGTTCTGATAAAGGCCTCATTTCCAAAATATATAGAGAACTGCCTCTAATTTATAAGAAACCAAGCCATTCTCCAGTTGATAAATAGTCAAAGTATATGAACAGACAATTTTCAGATGATGAAATTGAAACTATTACCACTCATATGAAAGAGTGTTCCAAATCATTATCGATAAGAGAAATGCAAATTAAGACAACTCTGAGATACCACTACACACCTGTCAGATTGGCTAAGATGACAGGAAAAAATAATGATGAATGTTGGAGGGGATGCGGGAAAACTGGGACACTGATGCATTGTTGGTGGAGTTGTGAATGAATCCAACCATTCTGGAGGGCAATCTGGAATTATGCCCAAAAAGTTATCAAACTGTGCATACCCTTTGATCCAGCAGTGTTACTTCTGGGCTTGTATCCTAAAGAAATACTAAAGAATGGAAAGGGACCTGTATGTGCCAAAATGTTTGTGGTAGCCCTGTTTGTAGATGCTAGAAACTGGAAATTGAATGAATGCCCATCATTTGGAGAATGGCTGGATAAATTGTGGTATATGAATGTTATGGAATATTATTGTTCTGTAAGAAATGACCAGCAGGATGAATACAGAGAGGCTTGGAGAGACTTACATGAACTGATGCTAAGTGAAATGAGCAGAACCAGGAGATCATTATACACTTTGACAACGATATTGTATGAGGATGTATTCTGATGGAAGTGGATTTCTTTGACAAAGAGAACTAACTCAGTTTCAATTGATAAATGATGGACAGAAGCAGCTACAGCCAAAGAAAGAACACTGGGAAATGAATGTGAACTATTTGCATTTTTGTTCTTCTTCCCGAGTTATTTTTACCTTCTGAATCCAATTCTCCCTGTGCAACAAGAGAACTGTTCGGTTCTGAAAACATATTGTATCTAGGATATACTGCAACATATCTAACATATATAGGACTGCTTGCCATCTAGGGGAGGTGGTGGAGAGAGGAAGGGGAAAAATCGGAACAGAAGCGAGTGCAAGGGATAATGTTGTAAAAAAAATAATAAAATTACTCTGGCATGGATTCTGTCAATATAAAGTTATTATAAAATTAAATTAAATTTAAAAAAAAAATTAAAAAAATGAATCAGTCCCAGCCCTCAGAGAGAGCTTACAATTAATTGTGGGATGTAGCATGTTCACAGATATGTACTATATATATATTTATATATATATATATATGCCAAAAATAATCACAATGTTTTCACAGTAGAGGGAAGAAATGGTCATTGTGGAATACAGTAAAGGCTTATTGAAGCAAGTGGCACTTGACTTGAATCTTGAAGAGAGTTAGAAGCTTCACGAAACAAGGGAAAGAGGAAGAGGGTTGTTTTTGCAAACATGTGTCTTTGACATTACCTCTGATTGTTTTTTCCAAGGAGATGTTCAAAAAAATTTTCTAAATAATGGTTGGAAAAAATATATCAACTCTGAAGTGATGATTTTCAAAATAAAAGTGCAGTGGACTGAGCATTAAATTTGGATTGAGAAAGACCTAGATTCAAATCCTTGTTCAGAAATTTGCTAGCTGCATGACTGTAGACAAGTCACTTCTCTTTCTGCTTTCTCATCTGCAAAATGAAAATAATTTTCTCACCTACAGATTTTTGTGGAAATCACATGAGATAATATATGCAAAGTTCTTTTCAAAACTTAGAACCAAAAAACTCTTTCTTTGATAAAATATGTATTTGATTTAGCTTTTGTGGTGTTTAGCTTAACTCAGTCAATAAATTAGCATTTATTAAGTACCTACTATGTGCTAGACATTGCACTAAGTGTATTCTTAAATTTTATAATTTAAAGAAAAGGTATTAATTTTATTTTGTAATTATTTGGAATTGAAACTTTGGACAAAAAATTCTTTAGCAAAAAACATATTCTCAATTTAGAGGTTCCATTGGTTGCTTCTTTGAGAAAGAAATCTAATTCTCCAAATCCAATATTCTTTCCACTAAAGATTATATCTAAAGTAAAATTAGCACTATGCATTTCAAATTGTAAGTAAATGAAATAGTAGTAATTATGTTACGCCAACTTAGAATTTTGTCCAAGTTTACCTTGACCTAGAATTGGTTGACCTACCAATATCATTGCTGGAAATATTGCAATGGTAATTACTAAAAGTAGTTCAGGTCTTTATTAACTACTTGATAAGAACATCATTATGTTACAAAGAAAAGTCAGTTTCAATGAAGCATTCAGTTCCTGCTTGGCAGAACTATTTGTATGAGATGGTAGATGAATTTGGGATCATTTATTTGATTCTGCTGTTTAAATTATAAGCAAAAATATTTCTTGCTTCTGATCAACATTTCTTGTGTCAAGAAATGATCTTATGTGCCAATTAATTTTAAATGTTCTTCAGATGAATATGTAATTATATATCCTACACATATTTTAACAAAACCATATACAATCAAATATCAAGCTAACCTTATATCTTACATGTTCTTCTTAACTTTCCTCTAATTTTTTTTCTCATTGTTTTGTATCTATCACATATAAAAAATAACAGAGAAACTCTTTATATAATTATTAAACACAGTGCAAAAGACTATACCTTAGTCTTTCAATTGGAAAGTTTTGATTAATTTATAACATAATACATTCATAAATATTATACCCATTTGCACATAGTTGTGCACATGTGTACATATAATACATAGATGTATATATTATATGTACATATATTCATGAGTATTATATATTTTGTGTGCATATGTCTGTGATGGCACAAGTACATATATATATATACATATATATGTGTGTATATATATATATTTGTATACATATATGAGTTGTGAATGTATATAGTCGATAATTAGTGTATATATATGTACATATATTCATAAATATGAAGATATGTAATATTTTGGAGCAAACTTGTGATTTCATTGAGAATTCTTGTTAAGGAAAATCCTTTTATCAATGTATACAGGCACTTTTTTCAACTATTTTTAAAATAATAATAGCTTTTTATTTTTCAAAATACATGCAAAGAGAGTTTTCAATATTCACCTTTGCAAAACCATGTAGTCCAAAGTTTTCTCCTTCCCTCCCCTGGGCAACAAGTAATCCAATATAGGTTAAATATGTAATTCTTCTAAACATATTTCCACCTTTATCATGTTGTGCAAGAAGAATCAGATTAAAAGTGAAAAATGAGAAAAAAAAAAAAAAACAAGCCAACAACAAAAAAGGTGAAAATACTATGTTGTGATCATTTAGTCTCCATAGTCCTCTCTCTGGATGCAAATGGCTCTTTCAATCACAAGTCTATTGGAATTGTTTTGAATCAACTCAATGTTGAAAAGAGTTAAATCCCTTACAGTTGATCATCAGATAATCTTCTTGTTGCTATGTACAATGTTCTCTTGGTTCTGTTCCTCTCACTTAGCAATATTATCCCAAAAGTTCAGATACTTCAAAGAAACTGGATGGTGGGGATTGGGGAAGAAGAGGAGATGTAAACGGGACAGATTCATTAGTATAAGACTGAACTATATTATAGGATGGGAACAATGTTGAAGAACAAAAAACATGAATATTTTTATTATTTTAAATTAAAAATTTCTTGTATAAATAAAACATTCAACTAAAAGAAATATTGCAGAAAATGGTAAGAAAGTTTCACAGGTAATCTCAGCAGAATATTATTGGGTTGGATTATTGCTGTGGTCTAATTAATGACATGTTTGGAAAAATACAAAAATACTTGGATTTAAGAGGGAAGATTCTGTTCACTTCTAGAGAGGTAGATGACAGAAATAAGCATTGTACCGTTTTATATGTGTGTGTGTGTGTGTGTGTGTGTGTGTGAATATATATGTATGTATACTATGTTAATACATTTATTTTTATCAATGTATATGTATCTGCATAAATATAAATATGTATATATGAGGTATGCATATGTGTGTACGTGTATGTATATGCATGTATGTATACACACATATTCATGCCTAATTATAGCCTTATTTGGTGTAGAGGGGGAAGAGAAAAAATAAAGTAAAATGTGCACAGCAGAGAACAAAAAAAAAAAAAAAAAAAAAAACCTACATGGAAACAAAGAAAAACTGGACAATTTGAAAACAATGTATAATATTTATTATATAGGTTTTCCTGAAATACAAAGTTATCACTTTATATCGAATCCTCCCTTTTGTTCTGCTATGTACATGGCAATATTTTTTCTTTTCTTATTTTGCATTTAATTTTAATAACATTTTTAAAACTAAAAAAATCAGCTTTCATAAGAAACCAAAGATGTCTATAGTTATATCAAAATGTTGTAAATAACTATTAATTAGAGAAAAGCAAATTAAAATATCTCTGAGGTATCATCTTACATCTATCAAAAATTACAATTGCTGGAGGGAATGAGGGCAAAATAAGTTCACTAATGCACATCTTCTTAAACTTTTTCCACTTGTGACCCCTTTTTCTTCTGAGAAATTTTTGTATAATCTCAAGTATATAGGTATATACGATAGGTATACAAATCAAACATTTATTGATAATATATCATAATTTTGCAACTCCCATATTTAGTTACCCGATCCCATGTGGCATTGTAACCCACAGTTTAAGCTTTGCACTCCATAGATTTCATAAAAAAGAGAAAAGACTATGTGCAAAAATGTTTGTAGCAGTCCTTTTTGTAATGGCAAGAAACTGGAAACTGAGTGGATGCCCATCAGTTGGAAAAAGGCTAAATAAGTTTGGTACATGAATGTTTTGGGATATTATTGCTCTATAATAAATGATTAGCAGAATGATTTCAGAGAGATCTGGAGGGCCTTACATGAATTGATGCTAAGTGAACTGAGTAGAACCAGGAAAACACAGCAACAGCACAATTACATTATGATCAATTCTGATAGAGGTGACTCTTTTCAACAGTGGAGTGATTTAAGCCAGTTCTAATGCTCTTGTGATAAACAGAGCCTTCTGAACCCAGAAAAAGGACTGTGGGGACTGAGTGTGGATCCCAACATAGTATTTTCACATTTTTTATTGCAGTTTGCTTGTATTTTGTTTTCCCTTTTTGATCTGATTTTTCTTGTACATTATGAGAATTATGGAAATATATGCATATTAGATTCCTTGCCATCTAGGGGAGAGAGTGGGATGAAGGGAAGGAAAAAAATGGACCACAAAGTTTTGCAAAGGTGAATTTTAAAAATTATGTATGCATATGTTTTGAAAATAAACAGCTTTAATTTAAAAAAGGGAGGGGGGAGAAGCTTTGCACTAATGGACTGCTAGTCCATTAGTAAATAATAAATTGGTTCAACCATTCTGTAGAACAATTTGGAAGTAGTCCTGAAGGATTATATAACTGTGCATATCTTTTGACCCAATAATCCCAGTACTACATCTTCATCTCAACTATATCAAAGAAAAGGGGAAAAGATCTATACATTCTTTGTGCGGTGGCAAAGAAATGATAATCAATGGAATGCTTATCAGTTGAAGAATAGCTAAACAAGTTGTAATATATTATGAGGAGGATAGTTTCAGGAAAAAAAAAAACACCTGGCACGATATATATATATATATATATATATATATATATATATGCAAATTGAAGAAAGAAGAATTGGGAGATCATTGTGCACAGTAACAATGTTATAATAATGAATCAACTATGAATAATTTTGTTATTTTGATCAATAAAATGATTCAAAACAATTCTAAAAGACTCAGGAGAAAAAAATTCTATCATTCCAGAAAAAGAATTAATGAACTCTAAGTGAAAATTAACATATAATTTTCTTACTTTATTTTTTCTTTTTTGAAATATGCTAATATGGTCATGTTTTACATGATTTCATATTGTATAAATTGACATCATTTTCTTTCCTTCTCAGTGAATGAGGGGGTGAGTGTGAAGAACAGAAAGAATTTGGAACTCAAAAAAAAATTTAAAGAAAGAAATATTTAAAATATATTTTTAAAATTTAAATCAAGAAAAGTTCATTTGACTAAAATTTTCATATATAGTCCTATGGATCTGTAATCTTATCATATAAATGCTTTCATTTTATGGGATTCATCCAGTATTTTCCATCATTTACTAAAAAAATCTTACCCACCATTCTTTTGAGGACTTTCCTCATGTTCCCTTGATCTTTCAAAAACATGTATAAGTTAAATAAAGACTATGCATAAGTTAGCATTTTTATTTTTGACTAATATTATAGAAATATGGAAAAATATATTATTATGATAAAAGCTGCTTCAATAACTTTTTGTACCAAATTTATGGATTCCATCAAGATAGGGCATTTTCAGTGAGAAATTTCCTTCTAGTTATGTGATTGCAATCTATATTGCAATTTGAAATTAAAATACAGAGGTGACATGTTAAATGTCTTAACTAGGCTAATAATAATCAGTGTCTCTAAGAGACAGTACATGATTCCATGTCTTCTTGGTAGCAAACTGAGTTCTTTATTCTTAAGTCATGGTGACTCTCAAATAAAATTTTATCATGAAATAGTATTTTTAATTTTGTTTCAATATTCAACATCTTTTTTTTTCCTTTTTAAAGGCTAAGGTATTTTCAAGGGATCCAGAAAAGAGAGCAAACTGCCTCATATTATGAAGGTCATGTATAATGATTAAGGTAAAGTAGTTTTAATTTAAATCTAGTTAACAGAATTATGAAAAATTAATGCTCTATGAAGATCACAAATGGCTTTAATTTATAGACACATCTGAAAACATATTGCCAAAAGCAGCATTAGTTTTCAAACAATGTCAATTTGAATAACTAGAATATTATTGGAAAATCACTTGGTCTGGGGGAACATGTATTACTTATGATGGAGAGGGACCAGATAAAATCGTTGAAGGGAATTATAGAGCAGATGATGATGGAGTTTGTTTTATATGGAAGTAAGTTAAGAAATGAGCTAGCATTGTATGCATGATTAGGTATTTTATGCCTCTCGATATGCCTTAAAGATAAAATTTCATTTATGTTTCCTTTAAAGAAGTATTTGTTAGCGACCTGTCTTTCAATTCATAATCTAATTAACACAACTGCTTCACAATATTTTAATTTCTTTATAAATTAATTCTTAAGCAAAATTTGTTCAGAGGTCTGTAGACAATGTTCATCAATCTGACCAAAGTCTTTATTACTGTCAGTCATAAAAGTGTTGGGAAAATTGTGTGAAAATGTTTGCCCATAAAAGTCCATCAATTTTGTTAAATAAATTTCATGACAGAATGCTTGCTTGACTTTGGGATAATAAGACAATACTCTCAGGCTTTCTCAGTCACCAGTGGAATAAAGTAAGTAGGATCTGCTTTTCCTCTGTCAGAGTTTTCATTATGTCAATGTGAAAAGAAGACACTTGGCTTATTTTAATGAAAATTTGGGAAGCGTTTTGTACCATAGATTTGATTATTAGCAACTATACACATTAGTCTGATACTGAATGTTAAGACTAACATGTGCCCTAAAGTACAGAGTCTTCTTAGATGACTTTTTCTTTGATTGATACTCTATGGTAAATAGATTTCATCTCTTAGCATCATCAAACAATTTATGTTTGGCTGCATATTCCCAATAAAGTTCCAACTGAGCAGCTGTGTTTCTTACTCAGTAAAAATGCAGATTAATGCTAAAGGGCATGCCATGCCATGTTTCTCTGTACAGAGAAAATGAAAATGTTTGGAATATTTTTGGTCTGCAGGAAAAGTAGGGAGGATGTGCCAAAAAAAAAAATCCTTCTTCAACAAAAATCCCATTTAGATAGGGTGAATTGCAAGGACATTCAATTACCTTAGCTTCCTAACACTTTTGCTTTAGATGAAGAATTGTTTTCTCCCATAGTCATTCAAATACTATCTGTTGTTGAACATCAAATGGAAAATGGAATAATTTTGTGAAGCAACTACTGCAATATGACCTTGAATATTTCTTCAGATTTCAGCTTTTTTTATGTTGAGATCAAACTGAATACTATATTATGTCAATGATGATGATTTCTATTAAATACCTAATAGGGACAAGCCCAGGGGACTCTCTAACACAAATACACTGGTTTTTAACCAATCTTATTGTACATTTATGAAGAGTTATTGCTATTCATTTATTCACTTTAGAAATAACAAAAGCAAATGTAATGAATTCTGAAGTTCAACTATAGATATCTAAAAGCAATGAATGGAAAACAACAATCACCCAAACTCCTAAAATCTTTGCAAACCCTTGGAGAAAATGCAAATTCTTTCTGAAAAGTCAGCATAAAAATTGATATATGGTCCAAATCCTTACATGAACTTAATATAGCTCTTCTAGTATGTTATTCTTTTAATATAAAAAGTGAATATATGTAACACCAGAAAAAGGCTTTCATCTGGTTCTCACATTTTAAAGTAGAGAACATAACCATCTTATAAGATTTATAAACATTTTTCTATTTGAAGGTAAGTGGATATTCTTTCCTCACATCTTCCAACATAAACACACAAATACACACACACACACAAATATATATATATATATACACATATACATATATATACACACATTCATACATTTGCACATGTGTATACATATTTACATATTTAGATACATTCATGTGTGTGTGTGTGTGTGTGTGTGTGTGTGTGTGTATCCAAAAAACAATCAGGTAAAAATTATACACATCCACATATATGTCTATATATCTTGCAATCTATATGTATAGATTTTATGCTTTGTGTTTTATATATAGAGAGATAACCAATACCAGAAGAATCATCATCAGTGGATTTGATAATAATTGTAACAAATAGTTAATATTTAGATAGTACTTATTATGTGCTAGACATTGTGCTAAGAACTTACATATTATTATTTCATTTGATTCTCACAAGAACTCTCTGTGGAAGGTCTTATTATTATCCCCTTCATATTTTTTGAATATTGCTATATCAAAATTGATCATTCAGGAAAATGGGACCCTGGACAGAGTGATGAAAAAAACTTAAAAAACTGATGGGAAATGAGTTTTATCACTTTTTCTAGTGTATTAAATTTAATTTGACTAGGTTGTTTTGTATGATACTAAATAAATTAATTTATTTGCTGTTTTCATTTTTATTTTATTGATTCAGCCTACCTATGAACAATTAATTGCTTCAGTAATTTGTCTGTCTTTATTATTTAAGAGCATTTTGTTCATGGGTATATCTTGGTTGGTAGACTGAATTTTTTTTTCCATTCTGCAGTTGAAATATAAAAGCTTTAACAGAGAAGAAAAGTTTTATTTATGAGAACTCTCTGTGAGTGTCTGTATACAATTAGGCCATCAATATGAGCTAAAGTTAGAATTAGTCAAGAAGAGAAAAAAATAAGACATATATGTGGCAAACAAACAAAATAATTTAACCTATCATTATTTAGATAAGTAATTAAAAATAAAAATGAAAATAAACAATAAAAATGACTAATACCAACCATAATAATTTTATCCAGAAGTTTAATCGATGTGATTAAACCTGCCAAAATAAAGAGATTGAAAGAAGCCTTAATCAATAAAAAAAAAAAAAAATTGGCTTACTTGGCAGAGAGATAATATATTTTCAAAATCTTATGAAAATGTGTATCTAAATAAAATATATCATTAAAAAAAGCAGAAAGAAACAACTGAGAAAAGAAAGTTTGGTGAAATATCCTAATAAACAAAGTCATCCTAAGAGCATTCATACTATCAGTCAACAAATTTTTATTTTGTGATAACTGCTGCAAACACAAATACAAGCTGAAAAACTGCATTCCTGCATGTAATTGAACATTGTAGAGAAAGTCTAGGTTGTAATAAGAGAAATTAGACATGACTGGCCTAAGTACTGTCTTTAAATGGATGTTGTGAAAAACAAATACATCCAATGAGAATTAAAGAATACAGAGGCAGAGGGCCTTTTCAATATATAAATCCCAAAGCTGGAATGAATTTCTAAAATGAAAGTGTTCAGGGGTAGAGAGAATATGCCCAGAATTCAACCTAGAGAGAAATGAGACTTGACTGGTCTGAGTAGCCTTCTTATAGAAAGATTCTTTATTTCAAGAATTAAAATGAACAGAAGAGAAGAAAAAGAGAAGAAAAAAGGGAAAATATATACTATTTTTTTGATGGATTCCTCTTCCAGGATAGTATAACCACCACATTTGAAATCCAATCCTACAATCCAGATGTGCTTATTTAAAAAAATAGAAATGGCATTAAAGAGTAGAGGAGAAAAAAATAAAATAGCAAAAGTAGGCAGATTAGACCTCATACCGAAGGCAATATAAGTATGACAGCATTAAGTAATCATATGCAAAGTTTATTTAAAGCAGAAAAAAATATCAAATATAATTTCTCACTAATATGGAAAGTGATAGATAAAATGCCTATTTAGCATTGACTATGTGTAAGGCATTATACTAAAATCTTGGTATGTAAGTATAAGCAGACAAAAATAGTCTCTAACCTTAGAGAAATTTCATTCTAATGATTGAGTTCAATAAATAAAAGGGAGCTGGAATGGAAAAGGCATGATACATAGTGCAGTAGCTGAAGAAGAGTCTAAAAAGTTTATGGTTAAGTAGAGTTCTTAAAACAGTTGTTGTAAGTAGTCATAGACCAGCGATGTGTCATACAAGATGTTCAGCAGTATGAGAGGAAAGGGAAAAAGAAGGAGATCACTATCAATAACTATTAATTTATATACTTACTTACTTAACCATATAATATTTTTAAGAAACGTGTATGTGAATCAAATGAATCCTTAATGAATGTATAGTGATTCCTCTCTGGTCCCACTATTATGGAAACAAGCTGGTTATATCTTCTTAGGGATTCTTGTTTTGTCATTGATGGTTGCCCTCTATAGAAGGGATAAAGTCCTCTAATTTTTAAAAATGTATTTTTATTATATTATATTTATTTTATTAAATATTTCCAAATTCTCTCATTTTCTCTTATCTTCTTTACTCCTTGAGAAGGCAAGTAATATATCAAGTGTACAAGTGAAGTCAGGCAAAACATATTTCAACATTGGCTAATTTGTAAAAGAAAATATATTACAAAGCAAGAAAAAAAGTTTTAAAATGCTTCAATCTGCATTCAGAGTTCATCAGTTCTCTCTGTTTGTGATGGATAGCATTTTCCACCATGGATCCTTAGGACTGTCTCACGTTTTTGTCTTGATCAGAGTAGCTAAATTTTTCACAGGTGATCATCCTTAAAATAATGCTATTACAGTGTACAATGATCTCCTGATTCTGATCATTTCATTTTGCACCAATTCATTTAAGTCTTCTCAAGTATTTTTTTGAAATCTCCAGCTCATCATTCTTATAACATAACTATATACCACAATTTATGGCCCTTTCCTCAATTTCCAATTATTTGCCACCACAAAAAGTGACATAAAGTCCTTTACTGATAAGGAATTTTCCTCTTTGAAATGAATGAGAATGTGACAAAAATTGTGAATTTCTTCTTTTGAACTGCCCCATTGCCACTTCATTAAGCTTGGTTCATCAGTTTAAGTCCAGGACATGTATCTAAGACACAGGTTAGCCTTCACAAGGAAGGGCAAAAGTACAAAGACACAAAGATTTATCTAACTAAAGGACTTAGTTTCCTGGAAGAAAGGCAATGTACATTTGTAGTACTCCTGAAGGTAATACCATTCTTGATCTTGAAGCAGAATATGGAAGGAGCAAAAGAACAGCAGTAGCATAGTGAGGAGAGAAGTTCCAGGATAATGTAGAAATTGTGAAAAAAAAAAAAAAAACAATTAGGGACTGAATCAAAATGTTTAGGAAGAGATGTCTTTATAGACTTTAATGACCCTAATATTATGAATTAGGTACAAAAGTGATATCAGACTTAATTAAAAATAGGGGCCATTAATCCATACATAAATATTTCTAGAAGCTGCATATTGACTTACATTTAAAATGTAATATAATGCATGTTTTGCTATATTTTATTTATTTTATTAAATATTTCCCAATTTTATTTTAACCTGTTGGAAATATCCTACTACAGAACCCATGGATCATATATTTGATATGCTTGATGTACAATCTCTTGGTTTAGAACACTGAAGCCAATATTTTAACTGCCCCATGTATTTTAACTTTGTGAGGGTACATTAAACCATCATCGGCATTACTTTCAGTCTGAAGAATTACATAATTCCTTAGAATTAGCAGACAAAGGAACTAGGTTTCTTGACTTTTCAAGAACTCCTTGAGTCAGAGCCTTGGGATAGGGGATACCCAGAATAATTGTCTGAAGTTGGAGTACCACATAGACTTCTAAAGAAGTATCACAGGAGGAAAAAAAAAAAAAAAGGAAATTTTACTTGATAGGAAGGAAGAAAGACATGTCTTCTATGTACTAGGCATAGTCCTTAGAATTTACAAATATCTCATGTGGTGCTCACAACAACTTGCCAGAGTAAGAATATTATTATCTCCATTTTACTGTAGAGGACATTGAGGTACACAGAGGTTAAATGTCTTGTCCAGGGTCACAAAATAAATTTCTGAGGCTTGATTTGAACTCTACATCTCCTAACTTTCTAAGCTAAGCACTCTATCCCCTCTATGACTAAGGTGCCTCTATAAAAATCCTAAAAGTTTTCACTCATCATGGAGGAAGAGGAATCACCCAAGGTAGTCCTATAAATCTGGAAGTCATCTTAGACCCTGGAGAGGTAGAAATCAAAGGAAGGAAAATGTTCTGCACTATCTGTAAGTTTGAACATGAAACCTATGCATACAGTGGATTACATAAATAGTTTTTATTTTTTGTTCAATGGTTTATTAACCTTATGTGTGCATGGAACCTGAGGCCCATTTTCCATGTGTGTTTGAATGTATGAGTATGTGCATGTATAACTCAGACAAAAAATAAATAGTGGTATTTTCAAGGTTGAACATTTTATAAAATCATAGTACGACAAAGACAAAATTTAAAAATCTGTTAAATATATATACATGTGTATACATGTATATGTATGTATGATTTTGTGTGTACATATATATACATAACACATACAATGTCCATCCATGATTCTAAAGGATCAATTATGTAATCTACCATCATCCTCAGCAGACAGGGGACAGATAAATAGGTACAGAGGTATAGAATGAGACATATTTTACGGTTATAGATGTATATATACACAAAATAAATATATATGCATATATGTACATATATTACATGCATATCTATTTATGTAGATATGTGTATATTTCATATAGTCCATCATGGGTTTTATCTATCGACCATGCATGTTTGCTATAAGAAATTGCTTTTATTTCCTTTCTTTTCAATGGGGTCAGAAGTAGGAGAGAAATTGGATTTCTGTTAATTTTTTTTTAAATAATTTCTAAAAAGGAAATCTTGAGTGGGAGAATGAGTAAAAAATAAAGATTTTGTGTTAAAAGACCCTAAGACTGATTTCAGGATGTGTAACATTAGAGCATGAGTTCCAGACCACAGGTTACACTTAGGAGACACATTCAATGTTTTCTTAATCTTTTATGTATGTATAGGTGTGCTTAGTGTATAGTTTATTTATAATAGGAAAGCACAAATCAGTACAATTCCCTCAAACTCTTACTCTGATATAGATATATACACAAATCTGTGTAAACATATGTGTATATATATATATATATATATGTATATATATATATGCATGTATGTGTGTATTACATAGGTTGTCAACTAAAATAGTGACTTTAGCCAATTCAACAATACTAATAGCTGGTATTTCCATAGTTGATTCAGATTTTTAAAACTCTTTTCCCACAACAAGTGAGTGTTTAAAGTAATATAGCTTAACTGAACCCCCTTTTTATTAACTTCTATTTAATGAAGCTACAATTCAAAGGGGTTAAGTCATTTGTCCAAGGTTGCAAAGTCAATAAATGTATGGTTAGGTTTTTAACCCCTGTCTTCTGACTGCATAGATATTGTTCTTTAGAATTCACTATTCCTCAGAGGTTTTCAGTGGAAACCACAACACAGAAATATAAAATACAGAATTAGAGGTGATCTAAGTGCTCCTTGGCTACAGAATCAACAACAAATAATGCACTGAGATTTGATGAGTCTATTCTGTCTATAAATAAAAATCACTTTCATCTAATGGGAAAAAGTTACAAATGAAATTTCTGGTCTTGGTTGCATCTATATAAATGGTATGAGGCTATTTCCTCTAAGAGGCTGTCATTGATTGTAATGTTTCTTGCACCATTAATGGCTTACATTTTACCTTGGATTAAGCTTCTTCCTTACAAACTGAGTATATTTATAAGCATCACAGACATTTTTAACTCACCAAATTACCATGCTTTATTGACCTGAAAGAGTTAATGTGGCCTTTCTACATTCTCAAATGTCTAACATATCTGGGATACATATCACACTCTTTGAGAATGCAGCTCATTAGCTGGAACAACTTGCTGTCTAAAATTCTCTAAAATGTTTTGTTGGATATTTAAATATGTGCTGGACTACCTGCCAGCTAGGGGAGGGGGTGGGGAGAAGGAGGGGAAAATTTGCAACAAAAAAATTGCAAAATTTATGCAAGATCCAATGTTGGAAAAATTACCCATGCATATGCTTTGTAAATAAAAAGCTTTAATAAAATAAAATAAAATCCATCCTTAAGTATTAACTTCAGCTAATCTCAATTTCTAGACAACTGAGTTCAAATCCACCTAGTGACCCTTGGCAAGTCACTTAATCTTAGTTTGTCTCAGTTTCCTTATCTGTAAAATAAGGCTATTTATAGCACTGCCATATACAAGTATCAAATGAGATAACAACTACAAAAAGCTTAGCAAAGTTCCTGGCATATATAGTAAGGACTATAAAAATGTTAATTATCATCATTTTTATTATTGTTGTATTATTATTATCATTATTTGCTTGCAATTAATATGCTAATACCATAAGAGCTTAGAGATCCATATTGATCAATCTGTTAACCAAACTGTTAGCACCCATAAGTCCCAAGGCCTAACTAGAGAAAAGCAGTAGGATGTTTAAAATTTAAGAAAAGAAGGCTGTTTAAATTAGACAATTTCACTATAACCATAACATTTTTCACATGGTCTACATGATGTCTCAAAAAACGAGGGTGTTTTATAAATGTTAAAAGCTAACAGCTGTGAAGATGGTAGTGTGTCAGATCTGACATTTTCAAAAGGTTGGGTACCAGTTGGGAGCAACTGCTTTAACACTGTGTTAGTAAGTTGGAGGTCATTTTCTATTATAATTCCTTGAATTATATAACATTCACTGAAGTTAAATAGGGTAAGAAATGCATTTTCAACCTATACTACTAATGGCATAATGTAATATACCAAGCATCACAGTGATAACTAGTTCTCCCAAGTATAAAATATACCTGTGTCTCCCTAACTCTAAAGATCTAGTACACCATGTTATCTCTAATCTTGCATACAAGTAATTAATAAGCATGCCTTAAATCAAATTAAACTGAATCACTCTAATTTCTCATGAATATTTCTAATGCTGGTGCTCTTATTAGAACAATTTTTATTCTAGGTCCTTGATTTTCTAATTTCAAATTGGGGAAAATAAATTGAACTTCTCTGTATTTCCCTTTTAACAGCTGATAGACTATTCCACTTAACCCCCATTTAAATGTTATCAATCAATAACCATGTATTAAGTGCTTAATATGTGTCAAATATAGTGCTAAGGACTAAGGATAAAAAAAGAAAAAAAAACAACAACAAATTTATACTCTAATTGTAAGGAGTTTAAATTCCAATTGAAGAGAAATCTCATATCAATAGGTAAGTAAATACATAATATATAAAATAAATGAGATATAAGCATAAAATGAAAAGCTCTAATATCTGGGATATACCCATAAAATGGAAAGCGCTAATAAGACTATGAAAGCCTTCCTATTTGAGCTAATTCTTGAAAGACAGAAAGTCTAAGTGATGGAGATAAGGAGAACATCTCAAGCATGTTTTAGTAACAATACAAAGAAGAGAGAGAACATCATGTAGAAGTTAGCTGATATGAGTGGACAATGGTAAAGAATAATGTAAATAAAAGTTGGAAGTGTAGCAAGGAGCCAGATTTTCAAGAACTTTAAATGTCAAACAAAAAATATTTTTATCCTAGACATAAAATGGAAACACTGGATTTAACTAAACTGGAAGTTTATATTTTAGGAAAATTACATTCACAACTCTATGAAAGTTCTATTAATGTGGGGAGAGATGTGATAAGGAGATAAATTAGAAGAACTTTGCAATAGTAGTTAATGTAAGCAGTAATGAGAGTCTGATCTAGAATATTGGCTGTGTGAGTAAAGAAAAGATCTATTATGAGAGAGGTTATAGAGATAGAAAAAATAAGAATTGGGATATATGGAATGATATATGAAGTTAATAAGAGTGATAAATGACAAAAGACACCAATATTATAAATCTGTTCTATTGAATGATGGTGGTGTCCTCAGCAGTAATAGGGAAGGTCAAAATAGGCATGAGTCTAGGATGAAAGATGTGTTTGTTTTGGAACTGTTAATATCCAAAATGCCTATGAGATAAGTTTGAACAGTTCAATAGGAAGTTGTTGCTGAGAAACTATAGTTTAGGGAAAATACTCAGTCTAACTATATAGATCTAATAACTAGAAATATAAAGATGATAATTGAACCTGCATGAGGTGATATCACCAAAGGAGAGTATACATAGAGAAAAGAGATACAAAAATTTGTTGTGCATAACATGAATAAAGACAAAGCAAAGGAGAAAGAACAATTGGTCAGAGAGGTAGCATGTTTATAATGCAGTTATCTATGTATTTTAAATATGCTTAAATAAACATTTTAAAAACATATTTGTTCTCTATTATTATGTAAGATTTTTTAGAATTATACAAATAAAAAAAAAAAAAACTTGGGAATTCATTTTTCCCATGATCTTTCAGGTAGGCATTATACTTATCATTTTTCTCATAATGGTACAGAAGTGTACATGTTCAAGGGGCTTATTCAATTACATATAACAAGTAAATAAATAAGTTGAACTTGAGTTTAGGTAATTGGATTCCAAAACAGGGCAAAAAAATTCAGATATGTATTTATATAGAGAGGTGATAGCCACTACAATACAATGGTACATAAAGAGCTAAAAAAGGCCCCTCACCCGCAAACTCTCTTCCCCTGGCCACTGACATGGTATTTGATATTTTTGTAAATCAGATTCTTTCAGGTTAAACTTCAATTTGATATTAGCATTTTCAGAGTGTTGTCACTCTAGTCACTATCTATTAACAATTAAATTTTAGACTTCCGGTTAAGATGGCGGAGAGGAGGCTCACAGCTGCATAAGCTCCACGCTTTCTCTCACTATCCATTTCATTACAAGCCTCTGAATTAATGCTTGACTGAAAAAAAAACCCACAAATAGTTACCAAGAGAAGCCATCCTTGAGATTCGCCAAGAAAGGTCTGTCTTTACTTGAGGGCTGGGACGGTTTTAGATCGGGCGCAAGCTGAGGGCAGCGGCAGTGAGAGCACGGGAGCAGACTGGAGAGGGGGTGGGGAGTGATCCCAGCCATCTCTGCGGGGAGAGCTTTGCTACAGGATTAGATACTTTGCTACGACAGCAAGTCAGCAGCCCAGCAGAGAAGCTAAAAACACCGGGGCTGAAGAATACAACCCCAAACAGCTGGAGTCTCCCGGGACTTGGCCGCCCCCCCCTTTCCCCCCCAGAGTGACTCAGCACGCTCTGGGATCTCAGAGCACAGGCCCACACAGTCCTGCTAGTGCCTCACTGCTGCCCCCTGCAGTCTGTAGAGGAAGCTCGATAACATAGCCAGCCCCTCTCCCAAAGAAAGACTCCAGTTTTTTCTGTTTTTCTTTGGTAGTTTGTCTTTGATTATTAGACAGAATGAGCAAGAAACTGAAGAGGACTTTAACCCTTGACAGCTTCTATACAGATAGAGAGCAGACTCTAAATCCTGAGGAGACTAAAAACAGGCAGTCCCCAGGTGAATCCCCAAAGGAGGAGATCATCTGTTCCTCAGCACAGATGAACCTCAGAAAAGTAATTAAAAAGGCTCTCACAAGGGAGCTAGAAGAAAAATGGGAAAAGCAGAGTGAGGCTTGGCAAAAGGAGGGGGAAGCTTGGGAAAAGGAGAGGGAGGCTTGGCAAAAGAGCCTGGAGAAGTCAGTTAAAGAGAGAGTGGATAAAGAAGTAAAATCCTTGAAAAATAGGATTGGTGAACTTGAAAACAAAATTGGCGAAATGGAAAAAAATTCCACAGAACAAAAGAACTCAATGGGACAATTAGAAAAAGATTTTTAAAAAGTGAGTGAAGAAAATACTTCACTGAAAATCAGAATTGAACAAGTGGAATTGAATGACTCGAGGAGACAAAAAGAATCAGTCAAGCAAATCCAAAAAAATCAAACAATGGAAAAGAATGTGAAATACCTTCTGGGGAAGACAACAGACCTGGAAAACAGATCCAGGAGAGACAATCTGAGAATCATTGGGCTTCCAGAAAAACATGATGAAAAAAAGAGCCTGGACACTATTTTCCAGGAAATTATCAAAGAGAACTGCCCAGAAGTCATAGGAACAGAGGAAAAAATAAACATTGAAAGGATTCATCGATCACCCACTGAAAGGGATCCTAAAATCAAAACACCAAGGAATATAGTGGCCAAATGCCAGAACCCTCAGATGAAGGAAAAAATATTCCAAGCGGCTAGAAAAACCCAATTCAAGTATTAAGGAGCCACAATAAGGATCACCCAGGATCTGGCAGCATCCACATTAAAAGATTGAAGGGCCTGGAATATGATATTCTGAAAGGCTAAGGAACTTGGTATGCAACCAAAAATAACTTACCCAGCGAGAATGAGCATCTTTTTCCAGGGAAGAAGATGGACATTCAACTAAGTAAGCAAATTTCATCTATTTCTGATGAAAAAACCAGAACTTAACAAAAAGTTTGATCTACAAATATAGAACTCAAGAGAAATCTAAAAAGGTAAAGATTAATCTTGGGAACTATATTTTGACTATATAGATGTATAAAGAATATATGTATACCTTGTTCTAGAAATTGATGTGGAAAGGACATTGTACCAGAAAAAGGGTAAAGTGGGGGTAGTACATCTCATGAAGAGGCATAGGAAACCTATTATATCTGAGAGAAAGAATGGAGGGGGATGAATGTAGTGGGTATCTTACTGCCTTCAGAATTGGCTTTAAGTGAAAAATCTTAAGACATATTCAATCTATGATGAAACTTCTCCCACCTCATTGAAAAGTGAGAAGGGAAAAGTGAAAAGGGAAGGAATAAGCTAAGAGGAAGGGAATACGGGAACTGGGAGGGAAAGGGGTAAGATAGGGGGAGGAACCCTAAGGCGGGGGAGGGATACTAAAAAGGGAAGGCTGTGAGAAGCAAGTGGTGCTCACAAGCTTAATACTAGGAAGGGGGGGAAAGGGGAAAGAAGGGAGAAAAGCATAAAATGGGGTTAACAAGATGGCAAATAATACAGAATTGGTCATTCTAACCATAAATGTGAACGAGGTAAACTCCCCCATAAAGAGGAAGCAGTTAGCAGAATGGATTAAAAGCCAGAATCCTACAATATGTTGTTTACAGGAAACACACGTGAAGCAGGGAGATACATGAAGGTTAAAGGTAAAAGGTTGGAGCAAAATCTACTATGCTTCAGATGAAGTCAAAAAAGCAGGGATAACCATCCTGATCTCAGATCGAGCTAAAGCAAAAATTGATCTAATTAAAAGAGATAAGGAAGGGCACTATATCTTGCTAAAGGGTAGCATGGATAATGAAGCACTATCTATATTAAACATATATGCACCAAGTGGGGTAGCATCTAAATTCTTAAAAGAGAAACTAAGAGAGCTGCAAGAAGAAATAGAGAGTAAAACTATAATAGTGGGAGATCTTAACCTTGCACTCTCAGAATTAGATAAATCAAACCACAAAATAAATAAGAAAGAAGTCAAAGAGGTAAATAGAATACTAGAAAAGTTAGATATGATAGATCTCTGGAGAAAATGTAATGGAGACAGAAAGGAATACACTTTCTTTTCAGCAGTTCATGGAACTTATACAAAAATTGACCATATATTAGGACATAAAAACCTCAAACTCAAATGCAGTAAGGCAGAAATAGTAAATGCATCCTTTTCAGACCACGATGCAATGAAAATTACATTCAACAAAAAACCAGGGGGAAGTAGACCAAAAAATAATTGGAAACTAAATAATCTCATACTAAAGAATGATTGGGTGAAACACCAAATCATAGACATAATTAATAACTTCACCCAAGAAAACATTAATAATGAGACATCATACCAAAATGTATGGGATGCAGCCAAAGCGGTAATAAGGGGAAATTTCATATCTCTAGAGGCCTATTTGTATAAAATAGAGAAAGAGAAGGTCAATGAATTGGGTTTGCAACTAAAAATGCTAGAAAAGGAACAAATTAAAAACCCCCAGTCAAACACTAAACTTGAAATTCTAAATATAAAAGGTGAGATCAATAAAATTGAAAGTAAAAAAACTATTGAATTGATTAATAAAACTAAGAGTTGGTTCTATGAAAAAAAAATAGACAAACCCTTAGTAAATCTGATTAAAAAAAGGAAAGAGGAAAATCAAATTGTTAGTCTTAAAAATGAAAAGGGAGAACTCACCACTAATGAAGAGGAAATTAGAGCAATAATTAGGAGTTACTTTGCCCAACTTTATGCCAATAAATTCGACAACTTAAATGAAATAGAAAAATACCTCCAAAAATATAGCTTGCCCAAACTAACAGAGGAAGAAGTAAATATCCTAAACAGTCCCATCTCAGAAAAAGAAATAGAACAAACTATCAATCAACTCCCTAAGAAAAAATCCCCAGGACCAGATGGATTTACATGTGAATTCTACCAAACATTTAAAGAACAATTAACTCCAATGTTATATAAACTATTTGAAAAAATAGGGACTGAAGGAGTCCCACCAAACTCCTTTTATGACACAGACATGGTACTGATACCTAAACCAGGTAGGCTGAAAACAGAGAAAGAAAATTATAGACCAATCTCCCTAATAAATATTGATGCTAAAATCTTAAATAAAATATTAGCAAAAAGATTACAGAAAATCGTCACCAGGATAATAGACTATGACCAAGTAGGATTTATACCAGGAATGCAGGGCTGGTTCAATATTAGGAAAACTATTAGCATAATTGATTATATCAATAACCAACCAAACAAAAACCATATGATCATCTCAATAGATGCAGAAAAAGCATTTGATAAAATCCAACATCCATTCCTAATAAAAACACTTGAGAGCATAGGAATAAATGGACTTTTCCTTAAAATAGTCAGGAGCATATATTTAAAACCATCAGTAAGCATCATATGCAATGGAGAAAAACTGGAACCTTTCCCAGTAAGATCTGGAGTGAAGCAAGGTTGCCCACTATCACCATTATTATTTAATATCGTATTAGAAACACTAGCCTCGGCAATAAGAGTCGAGAAAGATATTAAAGGAATTAGAGTAGGCAATGAGGAAACCAAACTATCACTCTTTGCAGATGATATGATGGTATACCTAGAGAACCCCAGAGATTCTACTAAAAAGCTATTGGAAATAATTCATAATTTTAGCAAAGTAGCTGGCTACAAAATAAATCCCCATAAATCCTCAGCATTTTTATACATCACCAACAAAACCCAACAGCAAGAGTTACAAAGAGAAATTCCATTCAGAATAACTGTTGATACCATAAAATATTTGGGAATCTATCTACCAAAGGAAAGTCAGGAATTATATGAGCAAAATTACAAAAAAGTCTCCACACAAATAAAGTCAGACTTAAATAATTGGAAAAATATTAAGTGCTCTTGGATCGGCCGAGCGAACATAATAAAGATGACAATACTCCCTAAACTAATCTATTTATTTAGTGCTATACCAATCAGACTTCCAAGAAAATATTTTAATGATCTAGAAAAAATAACAACAAGATTCATATGGAACAATAAAAGGTAAAGAATCTCAAGGGAATTAATAAAAAAAAAAAAATCAAATGAAGGTGGCCTAGCTGTACCTGATCTAAAACTATATTATAAAGCAGCAGTCACCAAAACCATTTGGTATTGGCTAAGAAATAGATTAGTGGATCAGTGGAAAAGGCTAGGTTCACAAGACAGAATAGTCAACTATAGCAATCTAGTGTTTGACAAACCCAAAGCCCCTAACTTCTGGGAAAAGAATTCATTATTTGATAAAAACTGCTGGGATAATTGGAAATTAGTATGGCAGAAATTAGGCATGGACCCACACTTAACACCATATACCAAGATAAGATCAAAATGGGTCCATGACCTAGGCATAAAGAACGAGATTATAAATAAGTTAGAGGAACATAGAATAGTTTATCTCTCAGACTTGTGGAGGAGAAAGAAATTTGTGGCCAAAGATGAACTAGAGACCATTACTGATCACAAAATAGAAAATTTTGATTACATCAAATTAAAAAGCCTTTGTACAAACAAAACTAATGCAAACAAGATTAGAAAGGAAGCAACAAACTGGGAAAACATCTTCACAGTTAAAGGTTCTGATAAAGGCCTCATTTCCAAAATATATAGAGAACTGACTCACACTTATAAGAAATCAAGCCATTCTCCAATTGATAAATGGTCAAAGGATATGAACAGACAATTTTCAGAGGATGAAATTGAAACTATTACCACTCATATGAAAGAGTGTTCCAAATCATTATTGATCAGAGAAATGCAAATTAAGACAACTCTGAGATACCACTACACACCTGTCAGATTGGCTAAGATGACGGGAAAAAATAATGATGAATGTTGGAGGGCATGCGGGAAAACTGGGACACTAATGCATTGTTGGTGGAGTTGTGAACGAATCCAACCATTCTGGAGAGCCATCTGGAATTATGCCCAAAAAATTATCAAATTGTGCATACCCTTTGATCCAGCAGTGTTTCTACTGGGCTTATATCCCAAAGAAATACTAAAGAAGGGAAAGGGACCTGTATGTGCCAAAATGTTTGTAGCAGCCCTGTTTGTAGTGGCTAGAAACTGGAAAATGAATGGATGCCCATCAATTGGATAATGGCTGGGTAAATTGTGGTATATGAATGTTATGGAATATTATTGTTCTGTAAGAAATGACCAGCTGGATGAATACAGAGAGGACTGGCAAGACTTACATGAACTGATGCTAAGTGAAATGAGCAGAACCAGGAGATCATTATACACTTCGACAACGATATTGTATGAGGACATATTTTGATGGAAGTGGATTTCTTTGACAAAGAGACCTGAGTTTCAATTGATAAATGACGGACAAAAGCAGCTACACCCAACGAAAGAACACTGGGAAACGAATGTGAACTATCTGCATTTTTGTTTTTCTTCCCGGGTTATTTATACCTTCTGAATCCAATTCTCCCTATGCAACAAGAGAAATGTTTGGTTCTGCAAACATATATTGTATCTAGGATATACTGCAACATATCCAACATATAAAGGACTGCTTGCCATCTAGGGGAGGGGGTGGAGGGAGGGAGGAAAAAAAAATCGGAACAGAAACGAGTGTCAATATAAAGTAATTATTAAATAAAAATTAAAAAAAAAAAACAAAGAGAAAAAAAAAACAATTAAATTTTAATTGACTTCTCAGACACTCTCATCAGGGCTCTTGAGGAAAAGACCAGGCACTTCTGGCCAAAATGGTGAAAAGGAGGCATATAGCTGTGTAAGCTCTGCGTTTTTTCTCAGAATCCATTTCATACAAGCTTCTGAATTAATGCTTGACTGAAAAAAAAAAAAAAAACCCACAAATAGTTACCAAGAGAAGCCATCCTTGAAATTTGCCAGGAAAGGTCTGTTTTTGCTCGAGGGCAGGGAAGGTTTTAGATTGGGCACAGGCTGAGGGCAGGCAGCTCACAGCCCAGCAGACTGGAGCAGGGTGGGTTGTGATCTCAGCCGTCTCTGTGGAGGGAGCTTTGCTGCAGGATTAGATACTTTTCCCTGGCAGCAAGCCAACAGAAAAGCAGAGAAGCTAAAAACACTGGGGAGGGGGAGGGGTGTGAAGAATACAACCCCATACAGCTGGAGTCTCTTGAGACCTGGCCACCCCTCCCCCACAGCATGCTCTCAGAATCTCAGAGTGCAGGCGCAGCACAATCATGCTTATGCCTCGCTGCTGCCCCCTCAGTCTGTAGAGCAAGCTCGGTAACACCACCCAGCCCCTCCACCCCAAAAAAGCAGACTCCATTTAGGGTTTTTTTTTTCTTTTTTTTCCTTTGCAAGTTTGTCTTTGATACTTCTCTGACAAAATGAGCAAAAAATTGAAAAGGACCTTAACCTTTGACAGCTTCTATATAGATAGAGAGCAGACTCTAAACCTGGAGGAGACTAAAAACAGACAGTCTCAAGGTGAATCCCCAAAGGAGGAGATCATCTGTTCCTCAGGACAGATGAATCTCATAGAAGAAATTTAAAAGGCTCTCACAAGGGAGCTAGAAGAAAAATGGAAAAAGGAGAGGGAGTGTCAGCAAGAGAGTCTGGAGAAGTCATCCCCCACTCACTTAAAGACAGGGTGGATAAAGAAATCAAATCCTTGAAAAATAGGATTAGTATATAAAGAACTGACTCTAATTTATAAGAAATCAATCCATTCTCCAATTGATAAATGGTCAAAGGGTATGAACAGACAATTCTCTGATGAAGAAATTGAAACTATTTATAGCCATATGAAAATATGCTCCAAATCATTATCAATCAGAGAAATGCAATTTAAGACAACTCTGAGATACCACTACAGACCTGTCAGACTGGCTAGAATGACAGAGAAAGACAATGCAGAATGTTGGAGGGGATGTAGGAAAACAGGGACACTGATGCATTGTTGGTGGAATTGTGAACACATCCAGCCATTCTGGAGAGCAGTTTGGAACTATGCTCAAAAAGTTATCAAACTGTGCATACCCTTTGATCCAGCAGTGTTTCTACTAGGCTTATACCCCAAAGAGATACTAAAGAAGGGAAAGGGACCTGTATGGGCCAAAAGGTTTATGGCAGCCCTGTTTGTAGTGGCTAGAAGCTGGAAAATTAAAGGATGCTCATCAATTGGAGAATGGTTGAGTAAATTGTGGTATATGAATGTTATGGAATATTATTGTTCTGTAAGAAATGACCAGCGGGATGAATACAGAGAAGACGGGCGATACTTACAGGAACTAATGCTGAGTGAAATGAGCAGAACCAGGAGATCATTATATACCTCAACAACGATACTTTTTGAGGATGTATTCTGATGGAAGTACATCTCTTCGATAAAGAGAGCTAATTCAGTTTCAATTGATGAAGGATGGACAGAAGCAGCTACACCCAAAGAAAGAACACTGGGAATTGAATATAAACTGCTTGCATTTTTGTTTTTCTTCCTGGGTTATTTATACTTTCTGAATCCAATTCTGCCTGTGCAACAAGAGAACTGTTTGGTTCTGCACACATATATTGTATCTAGGATATACTATAACCTATTTAACATGTAAAGGACTGCTTGCCATCTGGGAGGGGTGGGGAAGGAAGGGGGAAAATCGGAACAGAAGTGAGTGCAAGGGATAATGCAGTAAAAAATTACCCTGGCATAGGTTCTGTCAATAAAAAGTTACTTTAAAAAATAATAAAATAAAATAAAATGATTGGCAGTGAAAAAAAAAGAAAGAAAGAAAGAAAAATAGGATTATTGAACTGGAAACAGAAAATAGCTCTCTAAAAATGGAATTGGTGAAATGGGAAAAAATTCCATAGAACAAAAGAACTCAATTGGACAATTAGAAAAATATATTTAAAAAGTGAGTGAAGAAAATACTTTATTGAAAATCAGAATCAAACAAATGGAATTGAATGACTCGAGGAGACAACAAGAATCAGTGAAACAAAACCAAAAAAAAAAAATCATACAAGGGAAAAAACGTGAAATACCTTCTTGGGAAAACAACAGACCTGGAAAATAGATCCAGGAGAGACAATCTGAAAATTATTGGATTCCCAAAAAAAATATGATGAAAAAAAGAACCTGGACACTATTTTCAAGGAAATTATCAAAGAGAACTGCCCAGAAGTCATAGAAACAGAGGCTAAAATAGACATTGAAAGAATTCATCAATCACCTACCTAAAGGGATCCTAAAATCAAAACACTAAGAAATATAGTGGCCAAATGCCAGAACCCTCAGACGCAGGAAAAAATACTGCAAGTGGCTAGAAGAACCCAATTCAAATATAGAGAAGGCACAATAAGGATTACCCAGGATCTAGCAGCATCCACATTAAAAGATCAAAGGGCCTGGAATATGATATTCTGAAAAGCTAAGGAACTGGTATGCAACCAAAAATAACTTACCCAGCTAGAATGAGCATATTTTTCCAGGAAGAAGATGGTCATTCAACGAAATAAGTGAATTTCACCTATTTTTGATGAAAAAAATAGAACTTAACAAAAACTTTGATCTACAAATATAGAACTCAAGAGAAACCTAAAAAGGTAAAAAGAAATCTTGGGAACTATATTTCTGCTATAAAGATGTATAAAGAATACATGTATAACTTGTTCTAGAAACTAGAGTTGGAAAGGACATTGTACCAGAAAAAAGGTTAAGTCGGGGATACTACATCTCACAAAGAGGCAAAGAACACCTATTATAACTGAGAGAGAGAATGGATGGGGGTGAATATAGTGGATATCTTACTGCCTTCAGAATTGACTTTAAGAGAAAAATTTTAGACATATACAATCTATGGTGAAACTTCTCCCACCTCATTGAAAAGTGAGAAGGGAAAAGTGAAAAGGGAAGGAATAATCTAAGCAGAAGGGAATACAGAAATTTTGAAGGAAAGGAGTAAGATGGGGGAGGAACTCTAAAGTGGGGGGAGGGATACTGAAAAGGGAGGGCTGTGAGAAGGAAGTGGTGCTCACAAGTTTAATAATGGGAAGGGGGTTAAAGGGGAAAGAAGGGAGAAAAGCATAAACAGGAGTTAACAAGATGGCAAGTAATACAGAATTTGTAATTTTAACCATAAATGTGAATGGGGTAAAGTCCCCCATAAAGAAGAAGTGGTTAGCAGAATGGATTAAAAGCCAAAATCCTACAATATGTTGTTTACAGGAAATACACTTGAAACAGGGAGACACATGCAGAGTAAAGGTAAAAGGCTGGAGCAGAATCTATTATACTTCAGATGAAGTCAAAAAAGAAGGGGTAGCCATCCTGATCTCAGATCAAGCAAAAGCAAAAATTGATCAAATTAAAAGAGATAAAGAAGAGCACTATATCTTGCAAAAGGGTAGCATAGATAATGAAGCAATATCAATATTAAACATGTATGCACCAAGTGGTATAGCATCTAAATTCTTAAAAGAGAAATTAAGAGAGTTGCAAGAAGAAATAGACAGCAAAACTATAATAGTAGGAGATCTCAACCTTGCACTCTCAGAATTAGATAAATCAAGCCCTACAAAATAAATAAGAAAGAAGTCAAAGAGGTAAATAGAATACTAGAAAAGTTAGATATGATAGATCTCTGGAGAAAATGTAATGGAGACAGAAAGGAATACACTTTCTTTTCAGCAGTTCATGGAACCTATACAAAAATTGACCATATATTAGGACATAAAAACCTCAAACTCAAATGCAGTAAGGCAGAAATAGTAAATGCATCCTTTTCAGACCACGATGCAATGAAAATTACATTCAACAAAAAACCAGGGGGAAGTAGACCAAAAAATAATTGGAAACTAAATAATCTCATACTAAAGAATGATTGGGGAAACAGCAAATCCTAGACATAATTAATAACTTCACCCAAGAAAATGATAATAATGAGACATCATACCAAAATGTATGGGACACAGCCAAAGTGGGAATAAGGGGAAGTTTCATATCTCTAGAGGCCTACTTGCATAAAATAGAGAAAGAGAATGTCAATGAATTGGACTTGCAAGTAAAAATGCTAGAAAAGGAACAAATTAAAAACCCCCAGTCAAACACTAAATTTGAAATTCTAAAAATAAAAGGAGAGATCAATAAAACTGAAAGTAAAAACAAAAAAAAAATTTTGAATTAATTAATAAAACCAAGAGTTGGTTCTATGAAAAAAACAACAAAATAGACAAATCCTTAGTAAATCTGGTTTAAAAAAGGCAAAAGGAAAATCAAATTGTTAGTCTTAAAAATGAAAAGGGAGAACTCGCCACTAATGAAGAGGAAATTAGAGCAATAATTAGGAGTTTTGTCCAGCTTTAGGCCAATAAATTCGACAACTTAAACGAAATGCAATTTTACTTCTTCCTCTATTAGTTTGGGCAAGCTACACCTTCAAAAATATAGCTTGCCCAAACTAACAGAGGAAGAAGTAAATATCCTAAACAGTCCCATCTCAGAAAAAGAAATAGAACAAGCTATTAACCAACTCCCTAAGAAAAATCCCCAGGACCAGACTGATTTACATGTGAATTCTACCAAACATTTAAAGTACAATTAACTCCAATGCTATATAAACTATTTGAAAAAATAGGGATTAAGGGAGTCCTATAAAACTCCTTTTACAACACAGACATGATGCTGATACCTAAACGAGATAGGTTGAAAACAGAGAAAGACAATTATAGACCAATCTCCCTAATGAATATTGATACTAAAATCTTAAATAAGACATTAGCAAAAAGATTACAGAAAATCATCCCCAGGATGACCAAGTAGGATTTATACCAGGAATGCAGGGTTGGTTCAATATTAGGAAAACTATTAGCATAATCGGCTATATCAATAACCAAACTAACCAAAACCATTGTTCATCTCAATAGATGCAGAAAAAGCATTTGATAAAATCCAACATTAATTCCTATTAAAAAAACTCTTGAGAGTATAGGAATAAGTGGACTTTTCCTTAAAATAGTCAGGAGCATATATTTAAAACTGTCAGTAAGCATCATATGCAATGGGAAAAAACTGGAACCTTTCCCAGTAAGATCTGGAGTAAAGCAAGGTTGCCCACTATCACCATTATTATTCAATATTGTATTAGAAACACTAGCCTCGGCAATAAGAGTCGAGAAAGAGATTAAAGGAATTAGAGTAGGCAATGAGGAAACCAAACTATCACTCTTTGCAGATAATATGATGGTATACCTAGAGAACCCCAGAGATTCTACTAAAAAGCTATTAGAAATAATTCATAACTTTAGCAAAGTAGCAGAATACAAAATAAATCCCCATAAATCCTCAACATTTTTATACATCACCAACAAAATCCAACAGCAAGAGATACAAAGAGAAATTCCATTCAGAATAACTGTTGACAGCATAAAATATTTGGGAATCTATCTACCAAAGGAAAGTTAGGAATTTTATGAGCAAAATTATAAAAAAAGTCTCCACGCAAATAAAGTCAGACTTAAATAATTGGAAAAATATTAATTGCTCTTGGATAGGCCGAGCGAATATAATAAAGATGACAATACTCCCTAAACTAATCTATTTATTTAGTGCTATACCAATCAGACTTCCAAGAAAATATTTTAATGATCTAGAAAAAATAACAACAAGATTCATATGGAACAATAAAAGGTAAAGAATCTCAAGGGAATTAATAAAAAAAAAAATCAAATGAAGGTGGCCTAGCTGTACCTGATCTAAAACTATATTATAAAGCAGCAGTCACCAAAACCATTTGGTATTGGCTAAGAAATAGATTAGTGGATCAGTGGAATAGGTTAGGTTCACAAGACAAAATAGTCAACTATAGCAATCTCCTGTTTGACAAACCCAAAGATCCTAACTTTTGGGATAAGAATTCATTAATTGATAAAAATTGCTGGGATAACTGAAAATTAGTATGGCAGAAATTAGGCATGGACCCACACAACACCATATACCAAGATAAGATCAAAATGGGTCCATGACTTAGGCATAAAGAACAAGATTATAAATAAATTAGAGGAATATAGGATAATTTATCTCTCAGACTTGTGGAGGAGAAAGAAATTTGTGACCAAAGATGAACTAGAGACCATTACTGATCACTAAATAGAAAATTTTGATTATATCAAATTAAAAAGCCTTTGTACAAACAAAACTAATGCAAATGAGATTAGAAGGGAAGCAACAAACTGGGAAACCGTCTTCACAGTTAAAGGTTCTGATAAAAGCCTCATTTCCAAAATATATAGAGAATTGACTCTAATTTATAAGAAATCAAACCATTCTCTAATGGATAAATGGTCAAAGGATATGGACAGACAATTTTCAGATGATTACATTGAAACTATTACCACTCATATGAAAGAGTGTTCCAAATCACTATTGATCAGAGAAATGCAAATTCAATAGTTTTTTACTTTCAATTTTATTGATCTCACCTTTTATTTTTTTAGAATTTCAAGTTTAGTGTTTGACTGGGGGTTTTTAATTTGTTCCTTTTCTAGCATTTTTAATTGCAAACCCAATTCATTGACCTTCTCTTTCTCTATTTTATACAAATAGGCCTCTAGAGATGAAATTTCCCCTTATTACCGCTTTGGCTGCATCCCATACATTTTGGTATGATGTCTCATTATTATCGTTTTCTTGGGTGAAGTTATTAATTATGTCTGTGATTTGCTGTTTCACCCAATCATTCTTTAGTATGAGATTATTTAGTTTCCAATTATTTTTTGGTCTACTTCCCCCTGGTTTTTTGTTGAATGTAATTTTCATTGCATCGTGGTCTGAAAAGGATGCATTTACTATTTCTGCCTTACTACATTTGAGTTTGAGGTTTTTATGTCCTAATATATGGTCAATTTTTGTATAGGTTCCATGAACTGCTGAAAAGAAAGTGTATTCCTTTCTGTCTCCATTACATTTCAGAGAAATGCAAATTAAGACAACTCTGAGATACCACTACACACCTGTCAGATTGGCTAAGATGACAGGAAAAAATAATGATGAATGTTGGAGGAGATGCAGAAAAACTGGGACACTGATGCATTGTTGGTGAAGTTGTGAACAAATCCAGCCATTTGGAGAGTAATCTGAATTATGCCCAAAAAGTTATCAAACTGTGCATACCCATTGAGCCAGCAGTGTTACTTCTGGGCTTATATTCCAAAGAAATACTAAAGAAGGGAAAGGGACCTGTATGTGCCAAAATGTTTTTGGCAGCCCTGTTTGTAGTGGATAGAAACTGGAAATTGAATGGATGCCCATCGATTGGAGAATGTCTGGGTAAATTGTGGTATATGAATGTTATGGAATATTATTGTTCTGTAAGAAATGACCAGCAGGATGAATACAGAGAGGCTTGGAGAGACTTACATGAACTGATGACAAATGAAATGAGCGGAACCAGGAGATCATTATTCAATAATACTGATACAATGATATTCAATAATCTTCAACAATGATACTGTATGAAGATGTATTCTGATGGAAGTGGATTTCTTTGACAAAGGGATCTAACTCAGTTTCAATTAATCAATGATGGACAGAAGCAGCTATACCCAAAGAAAGAACACTGGGAACCGAATGTGAACTATTTGCATTTTTGTTTTTCTTCCCGGGTTATTTTTACCTTCTGAATTCAATTCTCCCTGTGCAACAAGAGAACTGTTTGGTTCTGCAAACGTATATTGTATCTAGGATGTACTGCAACAAATTTAACATATATAGAACTGCTTGTCATCTAGGGGAGGGGTTGGAGGGAGGGAGGGGAAAAATCGGAACAGAAGATAGTGCACGGGATAATGTTGTAAAAAATTACCCTGGCATGGGTTCTGTCAATAAAAAGTTATTATAAAATTTAAAAAAATAAAAAAGAGGAAAAAACCATATGAAGAGTAAGGGTTTGGGGTTTGGAGATCAAGTATGTGGAACTTTGAACAGTGTAGGTAACTCACTACAGTAGAGTTATCATGACAGTAGAACAACAGCATGAGAGTGCAGCAGCACTCTTAAGAAGATTTCAGAACAAAAGGAGTTACAAAATACAAATGGCATTTATTTTGTAATTTTCCTAATCCTGAGCAAACATCTTCAACATTTCCAGAAATTATAAACACAAGATTCAATGCCTCAAAAGTATTAAGAGAATAGGGAGTGTACAGCAGAAAGTATGATGGATTGGGATCAAAATTGGAATTTAAGTCCTGATTCTTCCACTTTGTACTTATGTGACTTCAGTCATAATATTTAACTATTTTGTAAAATGAACAAAATGAGCCCTAAGGGAATATTGAAGCCTAAACCAAAAAGCTACAATAGGGGTCCTGAAACTTTTTTTATACCTCAGATCCTTTTGTCAGCCTGTTGAAGACTACTGACCCCTTTTCAGAATAATATTTTAAAATTCATCAAATAAAATAATTAGAAGACAACTAGATGGCACAGTGGATAGAATGCTGGCCCTGAATTTCAGGAGCATCTGAGTTCAAATTCAACTTCAGACACAACTTCAGGTGTGTATCCCTGAGCAATTAACCTGAACTGCCTCAAAAAAAAAAAAAAAGGCACAAATAATTAGAATTATAAAGGAAGTTAATTATATTGAGATATTTATCAAAATGCATATGTATTTTTTAAAAACTTAACAGACTTACAACTTTAAAATTCCACATCTGTACTATATGTGATATTCTATATAGTAGTGCTGCATACTGCAAAAAAATTACCTTCCACTAATATTCCATAGAATATATGAAAACATGAAGATGGACAACTATCTTAAGGATGTGCAAATCAGTCACTTGTGTATTTAGAGTTTAAATTTTCATAGTTTACAAAATATTTCTATTTGCAATTTTATTTTGATAACATTGTCATGTTGTACACAATGTAACAAAGGTCTATAAAACAATTCTTGTTTCTGCAAAGTAACGATTTGGATCAGTTTTTGGCTAATTTTTAATTAATATAAGTACATATTCTATCATTGACTTTCTCATAATCATTTTGACATAATCAAAATAAACTAGTAATGGAGATAAGGCAAATAAAAATATCAGCAAAAGTCTGCCTGTTTATGTTAAACAAATCTTTGTAAAATAAATCTCCAATTATATTAATATTCAATAATGTACAATTTGTTAGACTTTTTTTTTGATTTGTTAATTTTGTTGAACTGTTTTTGTTCCATGTATTCTTTATTCCTGGGTTATAAGGGATAGCTATGTGGGAGTCAGGAAAGCTATATGCCAAGAATTTTAGGTGATAGAAAAATGAAAGCTTTTAATAACTGTTAATTTTCAGTCAAAGAAATCTTTAAGGATATGCCATGAAATTGTATTCTAATCACTTCTGTACTACTTTATATTGATGAAACATCAAAAAAGAGAAATCATCAACTTGCAAAGGTAAGTTCAATTGTTACCTATTTAATTTGAGTAAGTGAGTCATTTCTTAGTGTCAGGGTTGTATATATAGCATCCAAATACTCCTAGATGATTCACAGAAGAACTGTGAGATTTAAAATATTTTATTAATAGAATTTCACTATCATTCTTCCTTTGTATTTCTCTTTGTTATTAATAGTATTGTAAAAAGAGTCCACAGAAATTTACCAAACTGCCAGAAGTGTCCACAGTAGAAAAAAAAAGTTTAAAACTCAGAAGATACACACACACACACGTGTGCACATGTGTTATATATATGTATGTGTATATATGTGTGTGTGTGTGTATGTGTGTGTATAATTATAGATGTGTATTTATATGTGTTACATTGTGTTTATATATGTATATACATATATAGTTACATATACATATATGTATATGACTTTTGTTCCAATTAAAAAGTTTATGTCACTTTTGAGGTGCCCTAATATTTGAAAGTACAAGATACCTATGTTGAAATTTATGAAAATGCATCAAATGTAGAAAGCAAATATTTTAAAAGAGGTGTATATCATTTTAAAAAGAGAAATCTGCCAAGATATTTGCTTTCTTCAAACCCATCCAGGCAAGATGATTTAACTTATTCAAGACCTTATTTCCCTTCAATGTTACACAAATAATTATGAGAAAAGCAACAATGGAATGTGTACTTATATTAATTAAAAATAAGCCAAAGACAGATCCAAGTGATTAGTACTACAGAAGCATGAAAATCAATTTATAATTAATAGGTTTTGTCACCTAGTGTATAACAGGAAATAAAATAATGTTAAATAAATGTCATCAAATGATACAGTATAAATATATAAATACTTAGCCATATTCTCTACTCATCAGGGAAGCCTCACTCTTCTTGATTGCTGACGTGATTTCACACTGAGTGAGAAAATATTCCTGAAAGAAAGAACACCTTTCAGAGAGCAGTTCTTAAAGTAGGAAGTTTAATATTACTAGAGAGAGAGTTCAATGCCTGAATTAAGTAGTGACCAATGGGAGAAGCAAAAATAATATATTTAGGAAAAGTACCAGAACCAGAACATGGTAGCAAAGAACTTAATATACATATATTATATGAATAAAAGAATGTTAAGCCAATGAATGGTAGAATATCTATTATAAGAAGTAACAGAATTAGTTATTGTTTATAAGTCAAATCTTGTGACCACACAGAGTGAATTTGAAAAAGTTCAATATAGGCAAGTAGTATAAATGATATAGGGCTGAGTAAAAAGATTGTTGGCTCCAAAAAAGTGCATTTCCAGGATTGTAAAGACAGAAACAGAAACTGGACTTTCATACTTAAATTAACAAGAATCAATTAGGCCTCTGCAGAAGCACCCACCCTTAAATGCTCAAGATGAGGTGATATTATCTCCCAAGTCTCTGCCAAGTTGGGACTGAGGATTGCCATAGTACTTACCACCAACAATTCAACATTTGAAGGAATACAATGAAGGATGCTTTTAATATTACTTTGTTATAAACATATAATATATTTCAATTCCACATAATTCTACTAGCCATAAAAATGTAAGACCATATTGGTTGAAAGTCAACTCACATATAATTCAATTCAATTTAACAAAAATTTACTTAATACCTACTATGTGAAAAAATTATACTAGGCACTAGGGAAGTAATTCATTGATTGATTAATTAGAAAGTATTTTTAAGTACTTACTCTGCCCACAGTACTGTTAAATGCTTTTGATTTTTTTTTTTTTAAAAAAGAGTATAGCAAGGCAATACTAGTTTTTCTTTGCTTTTATTTTAATAGGGGAGACAAAACATAGAGAAGTCTTTAGTTGAAAGCCAAATGGAAAAAATCCCATAAACTTTAGGGAGTAGAAGCAAAACAGATCAGGTATGTATTTTCTTGCATGTAATTCCCACTATAAATATTATTTGTTGCTAATATTAAATCATTTGATAGTACCAAAGACTTTGATGGCAAAAACATTCCACACTAGATCTTTAGTTGTTTTGGCTAAAGAAGTAGTTGTCAGATAATTTTTGTTTTCTAGTATGATGCCTATCAAAACTGACCAAAAAGCAAGACTAATGTTTGGGAGAAGGGGATGCTATCAATACCAGGGCTCTACATCTTTCAAATCCATTGATGTTAATTAGTTGCCTTTTGTTGATGATGGTAAATAACCATAAATTTACAATAGCAAATTCATCATGAGACCATGGCTTCATAGAGGATTGAGGATTTACAAGAAACATTGTAAAGGAAGAACAAAATTTTAAGATTAGTTACTGTTGATCAAGAATTATCCAAGATTTAAGAGTACTGTACATAGAATATACAAACATTCTGGTTACTAGAAAGGAATATTCTAAAATTGAACAAGATTTATTCTCCAAGTTTTAATAAATCTTATTTTTTTCTTTTTTCTTAATGCAAAACAAAATACGAAATAAGAAAAATAAAATAATATAAAAAAGGGAAAAATCCAAAGAGAACATTGCCATGTCATGCAGAACATCAGAAAGGATTCAAATTATTTCAAGAAAGCACATATAATAATAGAAGAAATCATATATTCATGACTGTCCATCTTTTTTTTTGTTTTCTTGTAGGTTGTTCCCTTGTTCTCTACTATGCACTTTATACTTTATTCTTTTTTTTTTCCTTTCACTACCCAACATCACCCAAGCAGGCTACATTTGAGCACAGGTATGTTTATATGGTCACATATACATATATATGTATATATTGAATATATATATATATATATATATATATATATTCCCACTAACATCTACACACACACACACACACACACACATATACACACATATATAAACATACATGTAGACATGCATAAACATCTAGAAACAAACAAATGTACACATATGTAGATATGCATCTAAAGCAATATTAATATAGCTAACATACAATGTAGATTTCTCTCTTGATTGTATCTTTTAAGTTTGACTTTGTCTGAGGTCAGTGATTACCAGCTCTGAGTTCCCCCACCCCCACCTCCACCCAAGGAATTCTAGTCCTGATCCTTCATAAACTGTGTATATTTCTTATTTCCCATCCCTGCTTATTTTTATACTTTAATTCTACTCCTTAACTTGTTTTGCAATTATTTAACCTCCCCCCAATAGATCCTGTTGTTATCTTCTCTCTCACTCTTTCCTTCCCTTTCACTTTCATTTTTCAATGCACTTTATCTCACTACAGTTAATCTAAGCTTTCTGTTCTCTACTTTATCATATGCTATTCTTTCCCTCTCTCTTTATCTTTTTTCATTAATTTATACATCTTGTCCCACTGCCTTAAATCTACTATTCCTCCCCTCATTATTTCTCTATAAATTTTGAAGGGTGCTACACCCTCTCTGTTATGTATGCATATATGTATGTATGTATTGTTCCATATTTAATCCATTCCCAAACATGAGTAGATTTCCAGAACTACCAGCCTTCGGCCTCCCTTTAATGCCTCTGTGTCCATTCTTTCTCTGTATTTCATTTGTATTTTAAGAGCATAATAAATTTTTTACATTTTTCTAGATAGTTTTTTTTTTTTTTTTTTACATTCAATCATACTCAACTCTGCCCCACTCTTTCTTTTGAGTTACACAATTATGGAAGTCACATGTAAACACATGGTATTTATTTCCATGTAAAAAACATAAAGAATTTGTCTTGGTTGAGTCTCTTGAAATTAATCTTGGATATCTCTTATATGGTAAATTTTGAATTAAGGGCTGGTTTGGTTGAGACAAAGTGCTGAAAATCTGTGAGTTCATTGAATATATTTTTAAATTCAATTTTATGTTTATTTTTGCTGAATATAGTTTTGGCCTCATACCTAGTTCTTTTAATTGTTCACATATATTATTCCAAAACCTGCAGTCTTTTATTATAGCTACTGATAAATCCTGTACAATTCTAATTGTAGCTCCAGTATATTTGAATTGTTTTTTGGTTATTTATTTGTTTCCTGTCGTTTTCTCTTTGATCTGGGGATTTCAAATAGCAATAATATTCCTATATATGTTTTCCATGTAGGGTCTCTCTGAAGTAGAAATCAGTGAATTCTTTTTCTATTTCTCTTTTCCCTTATTTCTATGACTCCAGGACAATTTTTTTTCATTATTTTTTTTTCATTATTATGCCAAGGTTGTTGTTTTTTTTCAGTCACAGATTTCAGGTAGTTCAATTATTCTTATATTTTCTCTTCTTGATCTCTTCTCTTACAATATAACAAAAATACTTATTGCATATCATATTAATTAAACTAGCAACAAATTCTTAGACAGAGCTAAGAAAAATAATAATAAAATTCATTCAGAAGAACAAATTGTCAAAAATATCAAGAAAATAAATGACGGTTCTTCATTGTCAGAGGACCAAATTGTTATAGTAAAGTTATAGTATGCCATCTGTGGCTGACCAGACCAATACACACATGGAATACTCTACCACAGATCAGGTACAAATAGTCTATGTGAACTTTTGGGGTGGATTCTCTAAATTTGTCCATCTTATGTTTCTTTTGAGCTATTTCAATTCTGCTTTACTCATAAAGAAAAACATCTGTTTTGACACAGACATTCCACACTGGGTAGTCTTGTGCCAGTATCATGGAACCAATTCCAAAAATCTTCAGAGAGACCTTGTGAGTGTCCTTGTATCACTTTTCTAACTATCACATGAGTACTTGCCTTGGGTAAATTATCTGTAAAATAGTCTTTTAAACAGTTTGGCCTTCAAACAATGTGATGCACCCATAATACACTCTCTGTAGTAAAGTTTGAATTCTTGGCAGTTTAATTTAAGAAAGGATATAAGTGTCTGGTTGCTTATTCTGCCAGGTGATCTTCAGAATCTTCCTAAGGCAAATGGAAATAATTCTGTTTCCTGTCATGTTGGTATACAGCCCTTGTTTCATGAGCACACAACAATGAGGTTAGTACAATAACAAACAATTTTGTAGACCTTCAGTTTGGTAAACTGTCTAACACATCTTCTCTCTCATAGTTTCCTTCAGTCTCCCAAATACTGAGTCAGCTCTGGAAAGGGAGATGTGAACCTCATTATATATATATATAACCCTGGAAAATATACTGCCAAGGTAAGTGAAATTACTTCTCGAGTTGCCCCAATGGTTGTACATATGGAGATGTGGTGCTGTCTGGTGGAACACTTATGCTTTCTTGGTGTTAATTATTTGGCCAAAATTAGCACAAGCAATAGAGAATCAGCCCATACTTTGTTGCATCTCAAATTTATGAGCTTCATTGAGTGCACAATCATCTGAGAAGAAAAAATCATGTACTAACTCTCCCTCTCACCTTAATCTTGACTTGAAACCTTTTTATCTTAATTTATCATCAGTGTGGCAGCTGACCTTAGTACTGTTTATGTCCTTGTTGAAGGCATCTGACAATATAACAGAAGAAAACATGCTAAACAGTATGAGAGAAAGCATACAGCCTTGTTTTACTTCACTGTACTTGGGAAACAGTAAGAACATCATCCATAATTCAGAACCCAGGCAAACATCATGAAATTGACACACAATATTGATGAATTCCAGGAAAACAGAATTTGACATAATTTTCCATTAGCCTTAATGACTGAAAACATCAAAAGTCTTGATCAAATCTATAAATATTGTAAACAAAATTCTGTTCTGCTCTTGGCATTTCTCCTGAAGTTATTAGACAGCAAATACCATATTGACCATTCCCAGCCATTTCTGAAGATTCACTGACTTCAGGGAGATGACTAGTTTCCAGATAAATGATCATACTATTAAGAAGGACTCAGGAAAGAATCTTGCCAGCAATAATGAAATAAAATGAGAGAGAGAGAGAGAGAGAGAGAGAGAGAGAGAGAGAGGAGAGAGAGAGAAAGAGAAATCCCTCTTTGTTTGTCACAGGACAATACATTTTCTTTACCTTTATACTTGTAACATTCTTGAACACCTAAGGGTTTACCTTCTTTTGCTATATAACCCACAAAATTTCTTTTCACTAGAGAGATTAAGTTCACACTATGATATATGAACAATGGCTTCAGCATTGATTGATGAAGACCTGATGATACAGCCCACTTCTCCAGAATCATTTCTTTACCACTCTTTAATGTGACTCCATGAGCATTGAATAGTTGAGATAAACTTATGTCTTTCGCCCTTAAATAGACTTCAGGAAATCATAAAAGCACTTTGGATTGTTATTGTAAAACTGAATTTTATCTTCCTTCTTACTGAAATAAGAATCCTATATCTCTCTAATTTTCACTTGTACTTTATTATTTTTTTATTTTTATTTATTTTTTTTATTTAATAATAACTTTGTATTGACAGAATCCATGCCAGGATAATTTTTACACAGCATTATCCCTTGCAATCACTTATGTTTCGTTTTTTTCCCCTCTCTCCCTCCCCCCCCAAGATGGCAAGAAGTCCTATATATGTTAAATATGTAGCAGTATATCCTAGATACAATACATATTTGCAGAACCGAACAGTTCTCCCACTGCACAGGGAGAGTTGAATTCAGAAGGTAAAAATAACTCGGGAAGAAAATCAAAAATCAAATAGTTCACATTCATTTCCCAGTATTCCTTCTTTGGGTGTAGCTGTTTCTGTCCATCATTTATCCAATGAAACTCAGTTAAGTCTCTTTGTCAGAGAAATCCACTTCCATCAGAATACATCCTCATACAATATCGTTGTCGAAGTGTATAATGATCTCCTGGTTCTGCTCATCTCACTTAGCATCAGTCCATGTAAGTCTCTCCAAGCCTCTCTGTATTCATCCTGCTGGTCATTCCTTACAGAGCAATAATATTCCATAACATTCATATACCACAATTTACCCAGCCATTCTCCAACTGATGGGCATCCATTCATTTTCCAGTTTCTAGCCACTACAAACAGGGCTGCTACAAACATTTTGGCACATACCGGTCCCTTTCCCTTTTTTAGTATCTCTTTGGGGTATAAGCCCAATAGAAACACTGCTGGATCAAAGGGTATGCACAGTTTGATAACTTTTTGGGCATAATTCCAGATTGCTCTCCAGAATGGCTGGATTCGTTCACAATTCCACCAACAATGCATCAGTGTCCCCATTTTCCCGCATCCCCTCCAACATTCATCATTATTTTTTCCCATCATCTTAGCCAATCTGACAGGTGTGTAGTGATATCTCAGAGTTGTCTTAATTTGCATTTCTCTGATCAATAGTGATTTGGAACACTCTTTGATGTGAGTGGTAATAGTTTCAATTTCTTCATCTGAAAATTGTCTGTTCATATCCTTTGACCATTTATCAATTGGAGAATGGCTTGATTTTTTATAAATTTGAGTCAGTTCTCTATATATTTTGGAAATGAGGCCTTTATCAGAACCTTTAATTGTAAAGATGTTTTCCCAGTTTGTTGCTTCCCTACTAATCTTGTTTGCATTCGTTCTGTTTGTACAAAGGCTTTTTAATTTGATATAATCAAAATTTTCTATTTTGTGATTGGTAATGGTCTCTAGTTCATCTTTGGTCACAAATTTCTTTCTCCTCCACAAGTCTGAGAGATAAACTATCCTATGTTCCTCTAATTTATTTATAATCTCGTTCTTTATGCCTAGGTCATGGACCCATTTTGATCTTATCTTGGTATGTGGTGTTAAGTGTGGGTCCTTGCCTAATTTCTGCCATACTAATTTCCAGTTATCCCAGCAGTTTTTATCAAATAATGAAATCTTATCCCAAAATTTAGAATCTTTGGGTTTGTCAAATACTAGATTGCTATAGTTGACTATTCTGTCTTGTGAACCTAACCTTTTCCACTGATCAACTAATCTATTTCTAAGCCAATACCAAATGGTTTTGGTGACTGCTGCTTTATAATATAATTTTAGATCAGGTACAGCTAGACTTGTACTTTATTATTGAGGGAGTTAAATGCTGCCTTCTTAGAAACATATAAATGATCATTTTTATAAACCTGTGGAGTTTTATGTATCACCTTCTAAATTTCCCCTTCACTTTTATCAAACTAGTTTTGATCTTTGCAAATGTTCTAACTTTGATGAGTGCTGTTCTGGATACCAAATCTCTGAAAACTGCGCACTCCTTCGCTGCTCCACTATTGCCAACTGTAGCTTTGCTTAACTTTCTCTCCAAATTAGCAACAAAATGTTCCCACTCAGAGAAATCCTCTAATCAGTTGACATTAAGTCTTCTGATAGTCTTCTTGCCTTGGGGCCACTACTTTTGTTGAATGTGAATATTTAATTTGTACTATGTACAAGGCAAAGTATTATGAACAGTCTAGCACTCTGAACAATGTGTTGCTTTACTTCCTACCTGTTTCTTCTCCTTAAAATCTCCTTAAATATTTGTTGTGAGGGCCCATCCACAATGTTTTATTGAATTTAAGTAAATGAAAAATAGTATTGGTGATGAAGTCATGAGAGGCACAAGTGACCATTGCTACTGTTATTTCCAACTACATTACTTCCAATGATTCCCTTACTTGTCTAATAGTTTGTGCCTACTTTGGTATTAAAGTTACCCAGAATTATAAACTTACTCTTTTGGCAGATTGATGATGAGGGTCTCCAGGTCTTCATAATTTTTTTTTTTTTTACTACTTCATCATGGTGGGAGCACAAGCACTGATCATGGTGGCGTGGTACTTTCCTGCAAGTGGCAATCACATTGTCATTTTATTCACTCCTTTTGGTAGGCATACAAGGTTTGATTAGGTTTGATTGTAAAACCTACACCAGATTAACAATACTCTACTTCACTATGGCCACTCTAGAAAAAAACATGTATCCAGATCCAAAGGCTTTATTTGCCATCCTTTTTTTCACTCACGACTGTTATTTAAAATGTGATACTTGCTGAGATCTTTCACAAGCTATTCATCTTTTAGGTCTATTGAATTTTGTGTTGACTATAAGTTTGCACATATCTCATGCACTAATGATAAATAGAATTATCTTTGCAGAAGTTTTTGTATATTTTGTGTGTGTGTGTGTGTGTGTGTGTGTGTGTGTGTGTGTATGTGTTGACCATAAGATGGGATCTCTACCCACTGTGAAAAACAGGCCAGGGTCCCTAAGCAGAAAATTTTTAAGGAAACATTTTCTAGTTCCTTCCTCAGACTAACTGTACTTCTTAAAAACATGCTCAAATTCTGGGCTGTTTTCAGTGCGAAGTTGATCTATAGCCTGGGCTACAGTGTTCAGTATATCCCACATCTTATGCTTTATCACTTGTCACTAATTTAGACATTATAAATGATATCATAAGCAAATTAGAATATCATCAAAACTTTTACTCTTAGAAAAATAAGTAGCATTACTGTTTGCTTATAATATTTCTCCAGCAACATTTTTCTTATAATTTCAACAGCATCACACTGAATTATCCTCTATCTTCTTATCTTCTAAGCCAAATATAAAGAATATTTGGAGAAAAAATGTTCTTTTTCATCACTTGTCCTGTTCATTCATTCTTGATATCTTACTCTATCACAGGGTATATTCAGAACTGTCCTTCTTGTATATCCATTTAATTATCCAGGAAAATACTTCCATATGGGTAATGAAAATATTTTAGCCACCAAGTTAATATGATGATTACTCCTTTGACTACTGAATAATCAAAGGCCAGATTTCATTATTTCTATCATTAATGCCCAAATGCACACAACTATCATATAAACTCCATTCTATTCTACAAATAAGAACATATCCCATGTGTGTAATATATGGATAAATAGATTCCCTCCCTATATTAAAATAACAAAATGTGGTTCCCAAAGCCTGTAATCTAATAAGGATAATAATGAAATACTACCACACTGAGTAAGAATACAGCCAGCTCTGTATTGATAAAACATCAACAACATAAAACCTTTTTCAACACATTAAATGTATGCATAGTGCTTTCACAAGATGATTGGATTTTTCAATTGCATTTAAAATGACCATTTAAATCAGTAACCTATTTTTGGGGGGTATTCTAATTTATGTATATGGGGCATAGTAATTAAGTTTGTTTGTCAACAAGATAGAAGTTAATTGTAAAAACTTCCAGAAGAAGAGCTTTAGCTGGATACTATTCAAAATGAACTGAGTCCTGGGTAATGGAATGTTCATGTACCAACAACAGATATTTCAAAAATCAGTCTGGCATTGAACTGAAGATGACTGTGAATTTTTCTTTTTATTTTCCTTCAAATAACATGAACAAATATTAAAATAGGATTTGGAGACTACCTGTTTTTCCTCATCAAAAAGTTCATTTATCTATCAAGAAGGTCAATGACATTTATCACAATTTCATTTATAGTATTGTTACATGTGCTATTTTTATATAAAATGTTATCGATTATGCTTAATAAAGGTTAATGGTTTATGATATGATAATGTGATGTCTAAGCTTAGGTAAATTTGGATCTCAGAATTCTATGGAATTTTTTACAATGAATAGTTAACTATTTCTATTTATCATGAAATAATTTTGAGTTCTATTATAAATACTAGGAATTTTTTTTAAATTAGTGAATTTAATTACAAAATGATCACTTTTTAACCTTTTACCTTTTGTTTGTATGCATTTATTAACCATATACAGCTAGATTGATCTTCTGTAAGTGGTACTTAGAGCTTAAAGATAAAAGGGCCAAAGAGCCAGTTTTTTGTTTGTTTGTTGGATTTTGTTTTGTTTTCAATGAAGTGGATAACTTGGGGGGAAATGAAAGTATACAAACAACTAGCAAGTTTTGTACTGGGTCAAGTGGGATAAAATATACTTTGAATTAAGTATCTTAAAAGACTAATTTGATTAATAAGACATGAAAATAGTTAAGACAACTGGTAATGATCCACCATGCACTGGATAACCTGGGCCTTTTAAAGTAAGGTCTTTCTAAGGAAACAATTACTATTTGTATACTTCTAAGTCATCAAAATCTAATCAATGAACCATAGAGGTTTGTATTGAAATCCATTGTTGTCAGTCAAGTAGTATCATTTGAACAAAATGGCCTTTATTAAATCCAGTTTTTCAGAGCTATATTTTAAGAAATCATAAATGAAAACTTCCAGAACAAAAATTAAAGTGGTCCCAGATTTTTGAAAAAAATAAAATAAAAATCATCTTATATATCCACCTGAGTATATGTCATTCTCTCTTTGACCTAATTCCAACTCTCCTCCCATTTTCCTCTTCCATTGTTCTTCCTTTTTTACTTCTTTCATATGAGATAATTTTATGTTTTCTTCCTCTTCCTTCTCCCTTTTCTGAGATTATCCTTTCTTTCTCAGCCTTTTATTGATTTTTTAAAGTCATTCCATCATTGTCAACTCACACCCTGCCCTATGTAAGCTTTATCTATTTGTCTTAATAATGATAATGTACTTAGGAATTACAAATATCGTCCCATGGAAGAATGTAAATAGTTTGGCACTTTGAAAACTTTAAGATTTATTTTTCCTGTTTACCTTTATTTATTAGGTCTTGTATTTCAAGGTCATAATTTCTATTCAGGTCTGGACTTTTGATCAGGACTTGAAAATTCTCTATTTTATTAAACATCCATTTGTCCCCATATGAATACATTCATTTTTGCTGGGCAGGCTATTCTTAGTTGTAATCCGAGATCCTTTGCCTTCCAGAATAATATGTTCCTGGCCTTCCAGTGTTTTATTTGAAAGTTGCTAAATCTTTTATAATCTGACTATGATTTCACAATAATTAAATTGTTTCTTTTTGGCTGTTTGAAATGTTTTTTTTTTTTTTTAACTTTTATTATTATTAATTCTTTTAAGTTTGTTTTATTGTTTCTTGATGCCTCATGGAGTCATTATTTTTCACTTTTCCAATTCTAATTTTAAAGGAATTTTTTAATGAGATTTTGTCATTTTTTTTTCTTTTGCTCAGTTCTACTTTTTATGGACTTGTTTCCTTCAGTGAATTTTTATGTTTCTTTTACTATTAAGTCAATTCTGGTTTTTAAGGTATTGTTTACATAAATATTTTTGTGCCCCTCTTGTTTGGCTGTTAACTGTCTTTTCATAATTTTCTTCCATAACTCTCATTTCTTTTCCCAATTTTTCCTTTACCTCTCATGCAATTTTAAAATCCTTTTTGAATTTTAATATGACTTTTCCAGAAATTGTTATCTGGCTTGTGTTGAATTCACAATTTTCCTTGGAGTTTTGCTTGTAAACATTCTGACATTGTTGTTTTTTGAGTGTGTATCTTGATCTTCCTTTACATTAGAGTATCATTTGTTATTGCATTTATTACTGTTGTTGTTGTTGCTGCTACTGTTGCAGTTCTTACTGTTTTTCATTTTTTCAATCTATTTTTTGACTTAATTTTATGTTAAAGTGTAATGCTGGAGAAACTGAGCAACACAGAGATTAGAGAACAATTTAATAATTTATTTAATGGAGAGATTTTCTGGGACCAAATGGATCCGTGGTTGGTCCCAGGGCTGAACGAGACTATTATCTCAAAGAATCCAGCCCTGCGTATCGGGACAGCAAGATTTTTATAGGGTAACAAGAACAATGACATAATGGGGGAGGTACTTGAATGGGGATAACCTAATGGGGGGAGGCATCTAGGATGACACAATGAAAGGAGGTACTGAAAAGGTTACTGATATTCTAATGATGTCTAAAATGGATAGACCTTTATCCTGTCAAACATTAAGAAGGAATGATTATAGTCTAAAGATATAAAACCTTTATTTCATCAAATATTAAGAGGGAAAAGTTATAACCTGAGGCAGAGTAACTAAATAGGACAATTGGAGAAACTGGGTCAGGACATTAAAAGGGAACTGTGGCATAATAAAAGTGGGGCTCTAATCTCAGAGTAGAAGAAACAATTTCTAAAGGTTTTGATTTTTGTGCTGTTGTTTTCAGAACTAGTTCTGGGACTTCTGTAAAGTTTTCTGTGCTTCCAAAATGGTAAGATTGGAGGAAAGATGTGGTAACTACTTTTCTGTCCTGTCTCTAGACTTTATGAACAAAGAGACACTGTTTCTCTGTAGTCATAAATGTTAGTGCTCCTTTTAACCCTGGAACTATGAAAATATCCCATGCTCTCCTGCAGCTGCTAATGTTAGTGTTCCCTTCTACCTAAGAGCTTTATACCAAGGTCACTAATCCCTTTAAGTGATCACAATCACTCTTCCCCAACCTCAAACTTTGACCATGCCCCTGATTCCCTGCAACCACAAATACTAGTGCTTGTCTTCACTTTGGAACCACAACCTAGAATTTCTTATGGACAGTCCAACATCAGAAAAGGGTCCTTCATAATCTCTTTCTGACAAGATGTCCAACTCCCATATTGTCTGAAGACTGAGCGCTCCTGAAATTCTCTGCTGCCACTCATGTCACTGCCTTCAAGGCTTGTTGGCATTGTGAGCAATGGACTGAACTGCAGTCCACATCTGACACACCATCACATGAGACAGACCTTTCCTACTGACCTAAATTATCTTGGGCTAGAAATTGTTTTATTCTGATCTTTTCTTGGCTCTTCCAAGTCATCATTTAATTTCAGGTATTATTTTAAAGTTGTTTGGAGAAGAATTATGGAGAGTTCAAGTGAGTTCCTACCTCTACTGAGCCATTTTGCTGCTGCTTTGTAGATAAAAACCCACATTATTGAATTTATTTTTGTTTTGATGTGCCTAAAATAATATTCATTTGAATTCTCTTTTCAAAAAGCATATGAAAAGTGTAGAACATAACTGAATGAGCTGCAAAGTTTAAAAATAATTATTATCCCCACATTAGAAACAGAAAAGCAAAAGCAATTTACTATTGTGATTTTTTTCAGTCATGTTTAAAAAAACCTGGTTGCTTATCAACATAACTTCTCCCTTCATATTCACAAATATCAATCCTTTACAACTTAGTAGGATCATACATTGTCTTAGAGTTGCAGAGAATGTTAGAGATAATCTTTAGAAATAATTCATTTCTCTAAAGCTCTAGAATAAATGATTTACCCAATGTGGCTTTGGCTAGGAATTATACTCATATTTATGCTAAATCAATCATTATTTTCATTATACCACATGATACTCATTGATTATTATGGAAAGGAAAAAGCTCAATAAATAATGGCCATCCTTCTGGTGTTGTTACTTTCTTTTTCATTCTTACTATCACACATATCCCTAATTTATCTATTGTTGCATAGGGACTATGAAACTACACATAGAATTCCTGCCTCCTACCTGGCAGTACTATGAAGATCATATTTTAAAAACATGATACTTGTAGCCCAGCACTTCACAAACCTTTTGGTCTCAGATTGTTTTAAATTTAAGTAAAATTATTATTTAAAATAATAAATAAAAATATTTTAAATTATCCCGGATTCCAAATCATTTTTATTTTTATGGGTGTCATCTATTGTTATTAATGACATTAGAAATTAAAATGGAAATATAAAGATATAGATATACATGTGTATATATGTAAAAGTATTTATTAATGTATTTAAAATAGCAATCACAAATCACTACATACTTATATATGTGACATTTTTATGAAAAATAACTACACTTTCAAAAACAAAAAAAAATATTAAAAGAGAGGCATTGTTCTATACTCTTGCAAAAATAAATTGCAAATTTCTTTTACACTAGCCATGCAGAAGTCAACACAATTATTCTTGGAAAAATCATAAGAGTAAAAATAATTATTGAACATTTTTGTATTTCAATGCCATTTGTTGCCAAGCATTTACATAAAAGAAGATCTTCAGTTATTGCTTGGTACTTTTATTGGATTAATACAAGCAAAACAACAAGTCTAGTCTTGTATATAGATTCATCCATTTGCAAGTCAAAATTATAATTCTACAATGAAAAATTAGTTATTCTTCATATTTATAGTTAATTTGTAATTCAAAGGTCATATCCCTTGGAAAATGTCACATACACTTCTGAGATTGAAAAAGTATGAAGATGTCTCTAAGTATCTCTATAAAACTAGTTTTCACTTTACATGTGTGAGTATAATTTAAAGTTATTTCTAATAGAGTGTGTGTGTGTTTGTGTGTGTGCCTGCTTATTTGTATACCTTTTTTATGTGGAGAGACTAACTATCTGGGGCAATTAAAATCTGCCCAGAGCTTAGCAAAGTGCTGCACACATAATAAATATTTAATAAAGCTTTGTTGATTGAACTAGTTATTGATTAATCAGAAAAAATGATTTAAGAGTCTGTTCTGATCTTGATTTTTCCATTGTCAAATAACAATTCAAATGAACACGGAAGAGACATTGTTCTTGTGGTGGTATAATGTTACAAAGTAAAATGAGTTCCATTCTTTTCCTGCCTGCCACCTAAGAATGATTGCTACAACATGCATAAGCAAGAGATTTTTCCTATTTTTCATGGTTTGAAAAAGAAATGTCACATTCAGAAATGTGGCCAGCAAAACTCCTGAGTGCACTTAGGACCAAATTAAAATTTAATTGGAACGCTTAACAAAACTAGTAAATAAAAAATAAGAATACAACATAGAGTTATTTTTTCTTTTTTTAGACAATATGAAATTTCAAGGATCCCTTTCTCTTTGAATTTGATACTAGTTTAGAACACTTTGTTTTGATTTATGTTCCCAAATCTTAAGCACAGAAATCATAATGGTTTACATTTATGGATTGATTTAGGGGTTGTAAAGCACTTTGCAAATCATAATAAAGCAAAGCATTCAAATTGTGATTATGATTTGCAAAGTGCACTATGGAAATCACGTAATGTGATCCAGCTTATTTAATTATTGTCTTAATTCTACAGATGAGGAAATTGAGATTCAAAAGGATTACTTACCAAAGGTAACATATCTATCACAAATCTGAGGTAAGATTTGAATTCAGGTCTTCCTTTGTGTAAGTGCAACCCTCTATCTACTTTTTTGCAAATGGCACAAAGGCAGTATTGTACCAGAGAATCACACAAAATTTATTTGGCCTAATTAAACAGTTCCCTCAAATTCAAGGTAAAATACAAATTTAAAAACTTCAAACAATTTCTTCATCTTCATCACAACCGTGAGACAATCCTACAATTGCAGGAATTGGTCTTGATTTCTATTCTGTACTTTCTGGAACTTCCACACTCTAGTGACTGCCATGTCCACATAAAATTATAGGAGTGAATATAGCTAATTTCATTGAAATCATTTACAAATGGCCATTTACACCCTTAAAGGTGTGACAGGAATTTTCAGAACATTTTCCTCAAGGGAGGATGACAATTATTAAGAGAATGAAAGCATCCATTCCCATCAAAGGTTGAACACAGCTTTTATTCAGCCATTTTTTTCAGTCTTATGACTCTTTGTGATCACTTTTGAGGTTTTGTAGTCAGAGATACTAAAGCAATTTGCCATTTCCTTCTCTAGCTCATTTTATAAATGAGGAAACTGAGGCAAAAAAGATTAAGTTAGAGTTACACAGCTAAGATATATCTGAAATTGTATTTGAACTCCAAAAGATGACTCTTTCCAACTCCTGCCCCAGTGCTCTATAGCCTATTTCTATTAGATGGCTCTTTCCTATTTTCCTGATTAAATCCAAACAAGGTACAATTTCTATTTGACCACCTTGTTCTAAAATTCTTACCATGTTTAAAGCTCAATTAAAGTTATACTTCCTCTAGGAAGATTTCAGGGATCCCAGCTATTTTCTCTCCTATAATATTACATAATTGTTTTAGATTACTCTATATGTTTATCAGTCAGTCAGCATGCACAATAAATTAATATACTTAATATAGAGAGTATATACTCTTGCTAAGTCACAAACAGTATCAGGACTGGGACTATGTGATTTAATTTATATTTCCTTCAGCATCTAACAATCTTCATTTGGCTCTAGGCTTGCTTTTGAATTCATGAATTAAGATGCTCTTCCCAGATTAAACTAGTCATACTATGCTGATAACTTGAGCTTTGTATATGACCTCACTCACCCTCTTCTCCCCTCTAATTAAATGGCCAGAGGATGGAATAATAATCTCTCTCAAAATCTTTATTTTGTTCAGAGCAAAAACTGTATTTCCATATGTACTTCACTCTCTATCTACAATTCTGCCTGACTTCTGTGGAATATGATGCTCCTGCTCTATATGGCTGCTGGTGCTCCCATCCTGCCCTTTTCAGTCCCCTTCCATGTGTATTTTTGCTCATTTGATTGTAAGCTCTTTGATGATGGAGACTGCCTTGGTTTTTATTATTTGTTGTAATGGGCTGAAGCTTGAGTTGATGCACTGAGGTCCCAAGCACATGAGGCTAAATAGTAATTGGATCATATTCTATTAATATATATGCTTAGAGATACCCCCTGGAGAGGTGAAACCTGTTCCTCTCCAGCCTATGGATCCCTTGCCTCCAGGCACAGCAGGCTTGACCATTTCACCTCCTTTTTGTATGTACAAAACAGTGTCCATCCACACACTGATGTGGCAAATTGGGGAATATGTAGATAATATCCCAGTCACTAATACAGATAGACAATGTGTGAGTTATCACCCAGGAGAAGTAGTAGCATCAGGTTTACTCATACAGAATCCTAATAAGCAACCTGGTGATAGTCACCCAGATTCTGACTCCAGACCACAAAATCCAGGAATACACTGTACAGCAGCTGTAACAGCTCACAATCTATATAAATGACCTACCATTAGAAGGATTGGTAGACACAGGTGCAGATTGTACAGTCATTAGAGGTACCAACTGGCCCAGTCACTGGCCAAAGATTAAGGCAGACACCTACATGTCTGGTGTAGGAGGATCAATAGCAGCTGAAGTTAGTGCTGCTCCTTTGAGATGGATATTTGAAGGTGAAACAGGAGTTTTGACTCCTTTTACAGTTGAAAAATCCCCATCAATTTGTGGGTAAGAGATGTTTTACAGCAATTAGGGTTAAAAACGAGTTCTTCATTTTTTTAGGAAGGGCTGTTGTTGAAGGCCTGCCAACACTTTCACCTGTTCCTATCCAATGGAAAACTGATATACCAGTATGGATAGAACAGTGGCCCTTAAGTAGCAATTAAATTCAGGCCTTATTAGATATAGTACAGGAGCAGCTTGAACAAGGGCACTTACAACCTTCTGTAAGTCCTTAGAATTCCCCAATATTTGTTGTAAGAAAGAAATCTTGAAAATGGAGGATGTTGACTGATTTAAGAAAGGTGAATGTCCAGTGCAAGCAGCTCCACTATCTTTAGATAATTCCCAGGTGATGTGGAGAGACCCAGAAAGTGGTGAATGGAAGGGACCAGATAGGCTAACTGCTTGGGGGAGAGAGTTTGTTTGTATCTCTACAGGTGAAGAAGGAATCAGATGGGTGCCAACGAGCCCTATTCGCCTTGTCCATTGCAGAGAGACAGAGCAGACCCTTGAAACAAAGAAGACCCAAGAAATATCCAGTGGTTCTATTGCTGATTGTGCTCACCATTGAAAAAGCATGGCAGTTGTGGTGTTTGACTCATGGACATAAAAAATTGTTGACTTCAAAACCCTCAGGAATCATTGGATTCTCTGAGACATGATAAAATTGTTGTAGGATTTGAAAACCCTCAGGAATCACTGGATTCTTTGAGACATGAGACTTGAAAGCCCTCAGGAATCATTGGATTTTCTGAGAAGTGATAAGATTGTTACAGGATTTCAAAATCTGCTGGAATCATTGGATTCCCTAATGCATAAAAAGACTGTTGCAGGACTTCAAAAACTTGCAGGGATCATTGGATTCCCTGACATGTGAAGCAATGAACAATAAATTGGTTTTGGATTATCTCTTGGCTGCTGAAGAAGGCGTACGTGTGACTGCTGTTTACATACCCTCCTTCTAGGACTTCTGGCAATCTTTTACAATACCATGTTTGTTATACTGCTCTTGCATGCACAATTCATGTTTGTTACACCACATCAAGCCTGCACTGACTATGGGGAGAGTCATCACTAATAGTCTCTGCGTTATTGCTATGTGTTTGTGTAATACCTCCAGTGCTGATGGGTTTGTGCATAATAAGATCCTTCAGCCCAGAAAACCACTAGCAACCCCCCACTTCCCTTTTCATCTTCCTTCCTGAGATGTCAGGGAGGGCATGATCATCACCTTTTTAGTGCTTTCACCTCCCTTCCTGAGAAGCCAGGGAGGGCATGATCACCTCCCCTTGAGGGCTCTGACCCCCTTGAGGAGTCAAGGATGGCATGACTACCTGTGTTCTAAAACAAAAGAAAACGGGAGATGTGATGGGCTGAAGCTCAAATTGATGCACTGAGGTCCCAAGCATGTGAGGGTAAATAGTAATTGGACCATACTCTATTAATATACATGCTTGGAAAAAGAATGGCCCTCGCCCACTCTTTGTGCAAGTCCTGATGTGTTGTATAGGAAATGACGTTTTTGGTGGATGGGGGCTGAGGGGCAAGAAGAGCGGCAGGGAGGGACTGACTGCTGGCTGGCTTCTTGTCGCAGCTGCTCACATTGCTATTGGGATCTCCCTTCACCTCTGCTGTCTGAGTCCTGTTGCAGCTGCTCACATTGCTAATCTCCCTTCACCTCAAAAAGAATAAAGACTGAAGATTTTCCCTTAACCTGAATTCCTGACTCCTGATGATTTTAAAATACACGGTCATCACAATTTGTATCCGCAGTACTTGGCAAAGTATCTTGAACACATTAGGTACCTATTTTATTTATTAGATGCTTATTCAATTTATTAAATTGAATAGTTAGTATTGGATAAATACTTGTTTTAATCAAATAGAATATAATAAAGTTACTATTTAGGGTTATATAAGTTTTTCAGTCCCTATGGCTTAGAAAATATAAGTTATCAAACATTTGGAACTTCTGTGGGCATCTTTTTTCAAAAAAGATCTGTTTTAATTGGAAGCATCTTTGGTAGTAGGGAACATCTTGTTAATACAATTGGATTTTTAAACTATTACAAGTTGTCTAAAAGCATCCATCCATTATTTTCTCTTATAAGCTGCTATATAATATAGTACTTATTTTGTGCAAATGAGAATGTGAATGTTATATAGATGCATATAAAATATAAGTAACTAGGGGCAAGGTATCACCAAATAAGACAATACCCCCTAAATATCTGTGTAGTTAAAGCTTAACTAGATATAAAAGTCAAAATAAAAAGATTATCTCTAAGATAGTGAGGAGTTGAACTATTTTCCATTTGCAGATATAATCCTATTATATTGAAGTCCTTTGAATATCTAAATTGTCCTACTGTATGTTCTGAAAAATCATTGAAAGAAAATACATTTTCTGAATATGACTCTGAAGATTAAATCTGCTGGCTTTGTAGTGAGCTGGTAAATGAAAAGAGTTTTCTTTAGTTATTAAAGGAAGAAGATTGATTTCATGAATATATATTTATCCTAGTCATTTCTCCCACTAAAGTTTTATATCCTTGTGTTTTCCTGAGTAGTTTATGACTTCATATGGATTCAGATGCAATAAGCTTTCAGGAACAAGGGTACTAGAAATGGATCATGAATATAGTATTTGGTGGAAGAACAACATTGATAATGACAACAACAAAAATTTGTTTTTAACAAATAAAATTTCAAATCTTTCAGTTAATATAAAGTTCAGTTCTTTTAACTCCACTGCCTTCCTTCAATGCACATAGTGGTGAGAAACTGTTTTCAAAGCTGGTGATATACCAATAACATTTCAATAATTACTTGATTCCAGCTCTTTTCTTGCACCATATCTTTGAACAGGCAAACTTGAAAATCATTTCTCCTTCACATCCATTTCTTAGAGTCCTAAATTCTATAATAAAATTCAGAAGAGGCCAGAGACATACAAATGCAATTTTGTTACTATTGACAAATTTAATATACATTTTCAAACTATATAATAAGCAAAAGTTTCATATAAATTCCTTCTTATGATCTTTGTATTTTTAAATGCTCATGTTTACTGATATTTTAATTCATATTAAAAATAAAATTTATATTAAATGCCTAGTTTCCTTCAAAGTTCAACAAAGCACCATCTTCTAGGAAAAAGGAAAGGTATTTATTAAGCATCTATTTTGTGCCAAGAACTGTGCTAAGTATTTCACAAATATCATCTTTGTTGATCTTCACAACAATCCTGAGAGGTAGTAGTATTATTGTTCACATTATACAATTGAGAAAACTAAGAAAAATAAGTTAAGAAAGTTGTACAGGGCCACACAAGGAGTAAATGTTTAAAGCCAAATTTGACCTCAGGTCTTCCTAATTCTAGTTATGCTAAATATTTTACCCTCTACATGAACTCTTTCTTGATATTCCCCATTTACTAGTGCTTCACTCCTCCTTTCTATCAAGTTGGTTCCTTTTCTACTTTGTCTATTTTTTTAAAAATATACTTATGCGTGTGTATATTGTTTCTTCCAATAGACTAAGAACTCTTTTAAAGTAGGAAGAGCTTCAATATTTTCTTTGTACTTCTGAAATTCAAAATAGTGCCTGAAAGTAAGCATTTAATAAAAAGCTTGTTAATTGATTGTTGATTTGAAAGGGTTATAATAATGTCCACTTTAATCTACATTCTAACTTCAACAAAAGATACTAAATGGCATAGTTTATTTTCCCATTTTCAAGGAGGCTAATTTAATCCAGAGAAATGGACTTGATATCTCCTTCATTGGAAGAGAAGCTTTTTGTAAGTAGGGATTGACTGATTCACTCTTTTTATTTGTATTCTTAGTACCCAATATAGGTCCTGGTACTGTTATCTGAGGAAGGAGCTTAGTAAATGTGTATTGATTACATGATTAAATGTTACATAATATATATTATGATCATGGTCATTGAACAGCCTGATATTGATAGTTTAAACATATGAATATAGCTATCATTCATAATTCTAGATTTCACTTCAATGCTAATATATAAAAACAGAAAGAAGCTTACACTCAGTTGATACTAAGCAGATATCTCATTCCAAATCAACTTTATGGCATAAAAAATAGATATCCATGGGTCCTCACACAATACATGAATAGAACCAACAATATATTTTATATATTAAGCATGAAATCAAATTTGATGAAAATTTTAGTGTCCAAACACAAGAAAATTTGGAATTCTTCTCCAAACATTTATTAAAGAAATAAGATTTTAAAAATAAAAATAAATATAAAGGCAAAATTAAATGATTAATAAGAAAAAAATCTTAAAAATCATAAATTGATAGCCTTGCTGCATGAAAGCTGCATCTCATCCTTTTTGTCAATAGTTGTTTAAAGCTTGGAATAAATGCAAAACACTTATTGTAGAGGTGGTTAAATGGGCTGGATTTTTGAACAATCAATAATATCTTATTTCAGCATTATAAATTTGTTTTGTACTTATTCTGCAAGATCAAGCAATAGCTATGTTATCAAAATAGTAATTTTAATGATATTCTGTTTGAAGGAAAAGATTATCAATCCCAATATTCTATAAGAAAAAATTCTTGATATAAAAATTCTTTTATCTAAAAGAATATGGCTAAATCATATGGATAAAATATTCACCCTCCTTAGTTTATGTTCTTGCTATTCAGTAATTTCAGCTATGCCTGACTCCTTGTGACCCCATTTGGAGTCTTCGTGGCAGAGATACTGGAATGGCTTGTCATTTCCTTCTCCAGTTCATTTTACAGATGAGGAATCTGAGGCAAACAGGGTTAAGTAACTTGCCCAGAGTCATGCAATTGTTAAGTGTGTGAGGCCATATTCAAACTCAAGTTCTCCTGATTATAGGCCTCCCATTCTACCCACTGTACCCTATTTATATTTTTATTCAGTATATAGTAGATTCCAGAATCCTAGGGGCTCTTTCTCTTTTCTTACATGTCTAAATCACAATACATATATTTAAATGCAGACAAAGTGTACAAGTCCAGTTTAAACCCATATTTGATTAGAATTAATAGAATGAGATTAAAATTTTAAGGATTCTGTGTGCAAGATAAGAGATAAATCTTTGTGTCTATACTGCAAGAAGGAAATTGGTTTGTATTGACCAAAATTTTTGTTGAAATTTGAAAAAAAAAAAAAAGTTGCATCTAGAGAGAAAAAAATAACTAAGGAGGGAGATGCATATATGTATGTGTGTATATATATATATATATATACACAAATAACATTCAAATATATCTATGCAGGTAGAGTCTTCATTTATTAATATTTACTATGTATAAAAACACTATGCTTAGAAATGGAGATGAAAATACAAGCAAAAATGATAGCCCATGCTTAGAAAAAGGTTACATTCTAATGGCGTACTAAAAGAGGGACACAAAAAGCTCACAATTATCAGAGTCAAGGAACCCAAAGGAGGAGTCCAAGTTTCTAATGGTTTTGAAAGAGTCAGATAGTAATACCATTGCAGAGAGAGTTGGGACTTTCTCTTCAGATCTGCTTAACCTCTCTAGGATTCGTAGCTCATCTAAAAATAATGAATGTATTATTAATTATTTCAGAGGACTGTACAAAGGATGAAATAAGCTAATAATGGGTGTTTAATCACTAGTGAAAGTTTGTGAGCAAGTTCAAGTATTAATGACTTCACTAAGATGCCATGATAGCATTACTACAGCAATTTCACATAAGCAATTGTGACAAACTAGGTAAAACTATTGCCCTAGTTCAACACCTTTGTTTACACACACACATACACACACACACACACACACACAAACACACACACACACACACACACAGAGGAGTCTATACTTTTTGAAACAAATAAAGGTTAGCTGATATAACTTCTCAAACTAAAGCAAAGATGTTTTTTTCTTTTTCCTACATCATACTGCTTCAAACTTGCTGCCTTTTGTTCAGGGGGAAAAAATGGGGGAAAAAACTAGGTTAAGAAATATTAAATACTTTGCAAGCTTTGTTTTATAGAACTAGCACCCTATTTTGGCTCTGCAGTTCCAGTTTCCATGTCTGATTTCCTGTACAAATACAACTTTTGCGACAAAAGGGAAAATCCTCTTATTCCTCTTTTGCTTATCAAGATGCTAATCAATTAATACCTAAAGAGCCTAAAATTTTATCAGAGATTAACAACTAAAACAGAAAGCAAACATTTGTTAAAAGAACACTATTTTCAAACCTCAATTGCCTTTTAAATATTCTAGTAGAGACAAAACAAAATGTTAAGTAGAAAAAAAGTAAAGTGCATTTGTACATTCAGATTCTTCATGAAGAAAAAAATAGGAGAAAGCTACCATTATTGCCTCCCAAAACCAGTCCTTATCAACCATGCATATTCAACACAACCCATACTTTATGGTCAAAAAAATCTCCCTTATCTCCTTATTTAGATTATCCTTTACTTCATACTAGCCCAAAGTGAATTTGAAAATTCTGAGTAAATAAAGCAGCCACAAGGTTAATTCCTCTCCTTCTAAGACTCTCAAGTCTCTGAACAGTGAGGTTAAGGTACAAAGAATAAGTCAAAGATGCATATACAAAGCCCTGTAAAATTGTCATGCACCATCAGCAGTCCTAGCATCATAAAATGTATTGTATTTATTAATAAAAAAGTTTTGTTGGAAAATGTAACTCCTACTGAGCTATGTATTTCACATCTGACAGCTGGTCTCTCTGAAAGAGTAATAAAAGGATAGTGAAGATACTATAAAGTCCAAAACTCTGAATGAGAGAGGGGAAGATTAGAAAAGGGATGTAAAGCATCTATTGGTAATGGAAAATTGGAATATCAATTCACTGTGATTGAAAGGAGCATGAATCAAGGTTCAAGTTGATTATTGATTAATAGATGGATGGATGGAAGATAGTTGAATTTAAATCATTTATTAAATGCAAGAAGCCTTTCTGATCCCTCTTAATGCTACTGCTTTCTTTTGTGATTGTATTCAACTTATCTGTATATGATTTTTTTTTGTATTGAGTTGTAAAAAAGTGTGGGCTCTTTCCAACTAAATTTTAAATCCTTTGGGGACAAGAATTATTTTTCCTTTCTTTGCAACTCTAGCTTAGCACAATGGCTGATATCTTAATGATATTTAATAAACACTTGTTGAAAGCAAGCACTCTTCACTACTTCATACTGGCAGTTGTTATTACTCATGAATTATTCTTTTTTAAGGATATCTTGTTTAATTAGAAACATAAGAGGATCTTTATTTTTCCTTTCAAAACAATAAATAAATAAGTAAAAGATCTGTCAGTTTCAAGTGAATTGATGTAATGGTTAGATATGAACCATGTGACATTCATTCTCTCTTGTAAGTTCCATGTCATAATGTAATACTCTGAGATATCTGTTAATAACTTCCCAGAATCCCAATAGTATGAATATCATAGACAGTAATGGGAAGTGGCATATATCAACTTTGTCACCAGAGATTTTTGGGTTACCCATTGTGATTATATGAGGAAGCTTCTCTGTGAAGCAGATGTAGAACATTTATTATATAACTGCCAACAATATGTGCAAGCAATATTGCACTCTTGGAGAATATATAGGGGCCTCAATAATAGTGGCAAGAGGAGTTTCTGTAATACATTCTTTTTCAGCCCTCTTTCTTTATCCCTTTCTCTTCTACTTCTGTCCTCCCTTCTATTTGCATCCCACTTTCATTTCTCTTTCCCCTCCTATTTCCCTATGTGAGACATATTTCTATACCAAACTGAATGTGTGTGTGTATGCAAATATGTGTGTGTACATATAAATATTTTTTTTTCCTTTTTTGAGCCAAATCTGATGAGATTAAGGCTCAAACAATGCTTATCCACCTCCTTTCTCTCTCAACTATAATAGGTCTTTTGTGTCTCTTCATGTGATATAATTTATTGCATTTTACCTTCTCTTTCTTCTTCTCCCAATACAATCCCTTTTCCATCCTTAATTTCTTTTTTATTTCATCACATTCAAGTCAAACTATACCAATATCCTCTAGTATATTCCCTTCTAACTGCCCTGACAAAGATACAGTTGTTAAGAGTTGCACATATTTTTCCACTTAAGTATATAAACAATTTAAATAATATAGTTGTTCTCTTTTCTTCTATTTACATTTTTATGCTTCTTTTCAGGCTTGTATTTGAATTTTCTGTTCAGCTCTAGTCTTTTCATCAGAAATGGTTGAAAATTCCCTGTTTCATTGAATGTCTATCTTTCCCCCGAAAGATAATGGCTAATTTTTCTGGGTAGTTGATTATTGATTACAATCCAAGCTCTTTTGCATTCTGGAAAATCAAATTGCAGGCTCTCCTATCCTTTAATATGAAAGGTAATACTGATGATGACTCCTCAATGTTTGAATTTCTTTCTTGCTGCCTGCAGTATTTTCTCCTTAATCTGGTAATTCTGGAATTTAGCTATTATATTCCTTAGAGTTTTCATTTTGGGATTTTTTTCAGGAAGTGATCAGTGGATTCTTTCAGTGATTATTTTGCCCTCTGGTTCTAGGACATCAGGGCAGTTTTCCTCAAGGATTTGTTTGAAACATGTTGTCAAGGATCTTTTTTTTTTTCATCATAGTTTTCATGTCTTCCATATAGTACATACATTCATGTAGTCCAATAATTCTTAGATTGTCTCTTCTGGAAAAGAGACCTATGGCTTATATTCCAGGCCTGTTGTTTTTTCCAATAAGATATTTCACATTTTCTTCTATTTTTTTTTGTTTTGTTTGACTGATTCTTGATGTCTCCTTGAATCATTCACTTCCATTTGTCCAATTCTAATTTTTAGAGCATTATTATTTTCAGTTATCTTTCTTATGTCCTTTTGCATTTGACAACTGCTTTTACTTTAAAAGGGATTGTTTCATTCAATGCATTTTTTTTTTCATTTTACCAATTCTATTTTTAAGGCTTTGTTTTCTTTTTTCCATTTCACCAAATTTGTTTTTTGTTTTTTGTTTTTTGTTTTCAGTCAATTTCTATGCTTCTTTTTCCAAGCTGTTGGTTTTTCCTTCCAAACTTTCATAATTCTCCTACATAGCTCTCATTCCTTTTCCTTATATTTCTTCTCTCTCTCTTTTAAGATGCTTTTTGAAGTCTTCTAAAGCTTTTTGAGCCTGAGACCAGTTCATATCCCACTTTGAGATTTTACCTAAAGGCATTTTGTCTTTACTGTCCTCTTCTGGGGTTTGTGCTCTGATTTTCCCTGTCTCCACAAAGCTTTCTATAGTCAGAGCTCTTTTTGCATTTTTGCTCAATTTAAAAGTTGAACTCTGCTCCAATGATACAAGGGAAATTGCCCCCAATTTTTTTTTTTTTTTTTTGCAGGAAAACAGGAACCTCTCACTGACTAGGCTGGGCCTGGTTTTGTTGCAAGCTTTTCCACCCTACTGTGAAGACTTGGCCAAGTCCTGCTTGTTATGGTAGAGTTTAGGCACTCACGTTTTGCCTTTAGTTGCATCGGATTCTCATAGCCGGTCTGCTAGTCCACATTTCCACTTCAAAGTAGTCAATGCTGCTGTAGCTTTGCTAAGAGCCTTTCCCTACATTCCCCATGCTGGGGCTTCTGCTCTGGGCTATGTTCCCTCCTGTCCAGTTGTGATAGATTGTTGCTGAAATCCTTCCAAAATATCTTAAACTGAAAAATGATTACAATCTGAATGCTTATGGGTTCTGTTATTCCAAAATCCATTCAAAGACTTGATCTAGCATTCATACTGAGGGAAGCTGGGGAGAGCTCAGGCAATGCCCTATGTATTCTCCACCATCTTTGCTCCAACTCTGTAAAATATTCTAGAAGGGGTTTTGTTTTTATTAACCCTAACATTGAGCTCAATGTCTGGCACACAATAACTGCTTAATAAGTCTTTGCTGAAATAAATAAATGAATAAATGAGTGAATGAAAAATAAATTGATAGGTAGATAAACAAATGAATACATAGGTGATTAAATAAATGGTTAAGTGGATAAATAAATAAGTCAACAACTGCTCATTGACTTGATTTGTTTTGCTTACTCTATTCAATCACTATGCTGTCATACAAAATACAAATACAAAAATAAAATAGTCTCATCTTCAATGAGATCAAATGTTTAATAAACAGTAATATATATATTATATAATTATATATATATATATATGTGTGTGTGTGTGTGTGTGTATGTGTGTGTGTGTAAAGGTACTTATAGACAAGAAAGGATATTTTTTTCTAAGAATTTGAGAAGATAATGACATTAATAATTAAGTGGCTAATTAATGCCTCTATGCCAATATTGTAAGGATTAATATTCCCAAGGAAAAAAAATAATTAGAGTAAAGAAGTTAGATATGGAACACCTGGCAGCAAAGTAGGGAGCAAGATGACCACAGTGAACCATGATTAGATCTGATACCAAAAATATTAGTGATGCCCCATCAATATTGCCCCAATTTTCACCTTATCCTACTTAAATAATCAGTACAGTTTTACTGAGGGTCTCTTTTTGGTTGTATTTTCTAAATCAATAACATTGAATTGATAACTCGTAACAACTTTGCTAAAGTATTGTGAAGATGGCTGGTAAAATTTAGAGATATGTCATGATTGAAAGCATTGATTTCTGTGATACTTTGAGAGGAACATACAATAACAGACAAAGTTTGTACCAGAGTACTCCATCTTTATTATAAATGATGAATTTCATTTATTAGAATTTGTCCTCGGACTATTTGTTAAACACACTCTGAAGTGATCCCCCATTGTGACCATAAGAGTCACCTATTGTTAGGGAAACTTACTTGCTAGTCATCATTTTATGACTGTGGAAACTTTGCAGTGAGTAATGGAGGGGATATGGGGACATTACTTCTCTGCAGGTTTTTGAATACAATTTCAAGTACTGCTAGGACTGATGGCTAAGTAGGCATTTAGGTTGGAATCTGAAATCTATGAAGTGTCATTTTTAATGCACTGGTTCAAATTCTTGAGGATGCCTCATCTCAAAAGCAGCATCATTGTTAACACTTTAAGTGTTAGGAAAAGCCAGTGGAAAATCCTTGAGTATATCTGAGGAGATTGTTATAATACACTTTAGAAAGCACACACTGCTGAATCAATAACAATATTATTTTTGAAATAATAAATTACAGATCACTTTTTTGTAAGTTGTCTAATCTGTTTTACTTTTGAACATATTTTTCATCAGGTTCTAGTAGTGCTTTCATTTTTATAAAGAAAATTATCAGGTTTCAGTCAACTATTATCAAGACATATAGGGTTTCATCTGAACTCTCAGATTCTATTGAGAACAGTAAAACTGACATATCCAATAGGCCTTTGTACATAGTCCCACATTGAAGAAAATGTGTGAGCAACAGAGAACATACAATTTTAATGTGTTAAACAGAATCTGTGGAAGGGGACACTGGAAAAAGGGTTGTGGAGAGAAATTCTAAGATCAGCCAGTTATACTGGCATTTAAATAAAAAATCTCAAGGACAAAATAATGAACATGCTCTTACAATTGGACCTTTGAGTTTTCCTGCTCTGTTTGGTTGATCCCACCTTCAGTCTTCTCCTGTACTGAGACTGCTATCTACTTAATTACCACAGTAAAGATTTAATTTCACTTTATTTTCAGTTCAATCACATCACTTAGCCCCTCCATGACTGCCTAATATCTAGTCTCAGTTTATGAATTACCAGTTAATTACAAAGCAGAATCAGAGACCAGGAACAAAAGAACTCAAGATCTTAGCCAGTTCATCTTTTGATTCAGGAACTTTTTTTCTTTTGGCATTGACCAAAATGTATATCAGTCAAACCAAGATCTGATTTTGTTAATATTATATTAAATTGGCTACATTGCTCCAGCAAGTATATATTACATCTCAAATTATTGTTGTTCAGGCATGATCAACTCTTCATAATCCTATATGGGATTTTCTTAACAAAGGCAGTAAGTAAGTTGCAACTTTCTTAACCAACTTATTTTACAGATGAGGGAATGGCAAACAGAATTAAGTGATTCACTCGGGGTCATACAGATAAGTGTCTAAGGTCAGATTTGAACTCAGGAAGATTTACTGACTCCAGGTGAGGCTCTCTATCCATTTTGCCACCCAGCTGCCTCTACATTATTCTTAAATTCAGCCAAAATAGATATTTCCCAAGGGAATGTGCCAACAACATTTAGTATGATATTTTGAGGTTTCCCAAGCACTTTGCATATATCAATACACTACACTGTAAAAATAGATAGCATTATTATCACCTACATATTGGTTACAATAATAAACAAATGTTGCTATACCGAAAGAAACTAAAATTCAAGGGAGCTAAATATGTTACCAAGGTCTAACTGGCTAGAAAGTGAATCAGACAAGATTCAAAACCTGGAATTCCTGGGTTTATTCTATCTACTATTCTATATACACAACACCCACTTTACCTATTTCAACTTTATCCATTATAATAATAATTACTATTTCCCATATTTGCATAATGCTTTTATATTTATAGAATACTTTCCTCACAATCACTCCATAAGATAAATTTCTCTAAGTTATATATTATTCATATTTTACAGATGAGAAATTTAAGAAGCAGGAAAATTAAGTAATGGATTTTGAAATAGCATTCAGCATTCATTTACTATTGAAAACTTAGGCATCTCATGAACTTCTCATTACCAACACTATCTTCTATTTATCTCAATGAAATAATACTTCATTGATGTACACTCACAGCAAAGTTGGTTTTTAATGGACTGTATTATTTTTAAAAGAAGAGTCAGAATGTGTGCATGACAATATTTCGCACAGAGTGTTGGAATAATCATAGACATCTTCTCCAAGCTAAACATTCATATTCAACAAAAATAGTGATCTCAATGGAAGATAACTACCAGAAAACTTAATGTCAAAAAATTAGGGCACTTCTCTGAGCATTATCAATTCATTACTAACTTTGAGGAAAAGCTGAGACAGCACTTTGTTGGCAACAGTGCAGCAGAAAAGGACTGAGAAGCTGTCATAAATTTGGTGTATTGCATCACATTTATTCATTGGACCAGAACACTCACAAACATCAAGACTAGTTTGATAAGATGATGGTGAAATTATTGAGATGTTAAATGAAAAATGAGAGCTACATTTTTTTTACCAGCAATATAGGTTTTCTATCTCTAAAAAGAGAACATTTAAGTCAAAAGTAAGGTGAAAGTAAAATTTAGAGAGAGGCAGGATTCTTGCTTCAGTAAAAAGTAGGACAAAATTAATTATATGCTGATAGTAACAATACAATGGATTCTTATAATGCCTTGAGGACTATTCAAGAGTCAAAGACCATCTCAACTACCCAATACTGATGAATTCATATTGATTAGTGATAAAGACATGATCCTGGAAAGATGGGCTGAACATTTCCCTAGTTTCCTCAACAGACCATCATCAAACAGTGCTGAAGTCATGGACCATTTATCTCAGGTTGAAATCAATCCTTCTCTAAGTGAACATTCAACTGAAAAGTTTTTCAATGCCAAATGGTCCTCTTGTGTGGCAAAACACTTGGTCCTGTTTCTATTCCCACTGATACTTAGAAAGTTTCTATTCCAACTGAGAGTTAGCTCACCTTCTGACAAAAGACTATTTAAATTGAAAAGGCTAGAGTGGAGAAAGAATTGGTACATGATTTTTGGTCACAGATGATTGTGCACTCAATGTAACCTCTGAGGTTTAGAAGAGATGCTCATATAAAAGCTGATTAAAATTTTCCAGTTTATGTGGCAAAAAGAGATTCCATCCCAGGAGTTCAAGGATGCCTCTGCTGTCCCTCTCTGTGAAGGAAAGGGAAAATAGGATGTTCTATAACAATCACAAGAAGATCTCTTAGTAATTGTGAGTTATTCCAGAGTCCTCCTTTATAGATTCATTCTTCACCTGGAAATGGGCATCTACCTGAGAACCAATGTGACTTCAGAGAGAGATGAGGAATGATTAACGTGGTGTTTGCTACTCAACAATTTCAGAAAAAATAAAAAGAACAGATCAGAATTATGTACATGATGTTCATCAAGATAACCAAGGCCTTTGACAATGTCAGAGCTTGTGGAAAATGAAGGCAATGTTGTTTGTCTGGAGAATTCATCAGTATTGTACATCAGTTTCATGATGACATGCTTGTTCAGGTTCCAGGTTATGGACAAATGCTTTCACACTTTCCCAATTACCAGTGGAGTGAAGCAAGGTTGTGTGTTTGTTCACATGCTTTTTAGCATGATGTTTTTTGTGATATTTTCAGATGCTTTCCATGAGAATGAAAACAGCATTAAAGTGAGCTACTATACTGATGATAAACTATTAAAAATTAAAAAGGTTACAAACCAAAGCAAGCGTGGAAGAAGAATTGGTACATGATTTTTTTATTCACAAATGATTGTGCATTCAATGTAACTAACCTCTGAGCCTATTAAGAGACAGAATGTATGGATTAATTTTCTGCTACTTGTGCTGATGTTGGCTTAACAATTAATATAAGGAAAACAGAAGATCTCCATCAGTCAGAACCATTTAATCCATATGGGAAACCCTGATTATCCAAATGGAAACATATGGAATGTTGTGAATAAGTTCACTTACCTGGGCATATATTGTCTAGGTATATGAACAGGTTGACAGCTAGCTTAGTTTTTGGGAGGCTCTGAAGTAAAGTGTGGATGAGAAGAACTATTAGACTGTCTACCAAACTGAAGTCTACAGAGCTGTTATGCTTACCTCATTGTTGTATGCCTAAGAAATGCTGGACAGTTTAACCAATGCTATGGCAGGAAATGGAATCACTTCTGTAGTATTCCTGGTTGGTTTTCTGGAGGACCAGTCTTCCTTTCAGTTGAGTAATCACCACAAGAATAGTCAGGTGTTAAAGTCCAAATTCTTTATTATCTCCTTGCAGGGGGCTCTCAATGGAGGAAATGCAAGAGGACAGGCCTGCAACCAGGATGGTGTGAGATGGAGTGAATCTCTCTTCTTGGGTGCAAGAGCTTGAACTTCCACCTCCAGTCCTCTGTATTCTCCAAGTCTGACCCTGGCTGAGTTTGTCCCAGTTTATATGCTCTATTATAATTAGATCATTTATAGTACACTGAGTATAAACCAATCATTATATCACTAGGGAATCATTATTTGTTGTAACATTAAATCAATCATACTGAACTAGAGAACTATTAATCACCATGCTAAACTCAATAACCATTGTATCATTATTTCCACTTAGCACCTTGTAAGAATCCTTGTTTCAAGTACAGATTTCTGGCTCATAACAAATTGCATTTGAATTGCCTTAAGAAGATTGTAAGGTTCATCCCACAAGATAAGTTACCAGGAAGGGAGATCCTTTTTAAGCCCACTGACCTGCAGAGAATGCAAATCCAATGGAGGCTCCATGTTATTCAAATGCCAAAAGCACATTAGCCTAAAAGACTGATAGAATTCACACAAGACAAGGACTTATATGGATGTCTGAAGAAGAGATACAAGGACACTCAAGATTTCTCTAAAGAACTTTGGAATTGATTGTGAGATATAGAATACCAACCACTCAGAATAGTGTGCTTGAATCAAAGATATGCAATGAGCAAAACAGAATTGCAGTAATTCAAAAGAAATGTGAGATGTGAAAATTTAGAGACATCTGTCTTCCAAATGTTCAAAGAGACTATTTGTGCCTGACCTCTGGTAGAGGGTCTGAGCACATATTAATCTGAGCAGCCATAACTGGACACATTGTACCTTGACCCAAACATAGTGATTTATGTTGGTCTTATGGGGATGAAGGACAATAACTTGTATTCTAATTTGAAGCTTACATATCTGTGGATGGGTTTTATCTTTCCCTTTTTAAAGAATCACAGAATCTTCAAATGGAAAGTAATCTCAAAGGTCCTCTAATCCAAATAGCTTCTCAATAAAAGTCTATAATGTACTTAACATTTTGTTATACAGGTATAAGGACCATCAGAAAGAGAGACTTCACTATCATAGCACCATAGAGTGCTATGAGAAATAACCAAAATTATTGTCACCGTCAATGATTATGAAAGATTTTGTGTTAAAATATTTATTTAATAATATTTTTTCAACCTGCAAATATGTATATTTTTATCTTTCCTCTAGCCTAGCATAATGTGTTATATGTATCTTTATGTATAGTTGCAAAATGTATGAAATAATGAGGCAATGACATAATGTACTAATTAATGGGTGAATTCCATGTTAACATTTGAATATTAATAAGAAGCCCATGAATGGAATTATTTTCAAGACTCATTCTTTAAAAATTTATAATATACAAATGGTGTGCACATAAAACAATTATAGCAGAAAATTCCCCTCTTTCCCTATCTTCCAGATCTGAATCATGCTATTATACTACCTAAGTTATTTCAAATTGTAGGGTAGTTATATGCATACTCATACTATCTTCCCTTCTAATCAGCTCATTACAGGGATTTAGCTGATATGTACAACTCTGGATCCTACTCTTCCTCTTTATCATACTTCACCAATCTTTGCCCTTTGTATGTAGAAGATGATCAACAAGTATATTTATTGATTTAACCCTTTCCAATATAAAAACCAATCACTTTGAGGATGCCCTTAAAATGCTATTTTAAGCCAAAACCTCCTTACACTACAGATTTCATATTCCTTTTTTCTTTTGCCTAAGCATTATAACTTAAAAAATGTATCTGTCAAATACTATCCAACAGGTTGAAGAATCACACTAGAATATTTAACAATTTCAAGTCAAATGTTTAAGTTTTAATTACTTTTATTGAACTTGAATAAAAGTCGATAGGATAAAGAGACACAAAACAATTGTCCACTCATAAATTCAGGACATTACCAATGAAAACTGTCAGAAGGCAAGATGGTGAAGAGAAGCCAGAAAGTTACTGAGCTCTCCTCAGTCTCCCTCTAAATGGACTTTGGAGTGACAGAACCCAGAAAAAGATGGAGAGAAACAATTTTTCAGCTTAAAATATCTTGAGAGCTTGTCGGGATAAGTTTATTTCACTTGAGTAAAAGGGGAGATGGCCCAGCACAAGCAAAGTGAGGGGAATCTAACAGGAGGCTCCTTGCCACAGCACAGATCAGCAGTTGATACCTCTCAAACCTGGCTCAACAAAAGAATGGCTCATTTGGAACTATGCTCAAAAAGTTATCAAACTATGTATACCTTTTGATCCAGCAGTGTTTCTACTAGGCTTATACCCCAAAGAGATATTAAAGAAGGGAAAGGGACATGTATATGCCAAAATGTTTGTGGCAGCCCTGTTTGTGGTGGCTAGAAGCTGGAAAATGAATGGATGCCCATCAATTGGAGAATGGCTGAGTAAATTGTGGTATATGAATGTTATGGGATATTATTGTTCCGTAAGAAATGACCAGCAGGATGAATACAGAGAGGATTGGAGAGACTTACATGAACTGATGCTAAGTGAAATGAGCAGAACCAGGAGATCATTATATACTTCACCAACGATACTGTATAAGGATGTATTCTGATGGAAGTGGATTTCTTTGACAAAGATATCTAAATCAGTTTCAATTGATCAAGGATGGACAGAAGCAGTTACACCCAAAGAAAGAACACTGGGAAATGAATGTAAACTGCTTGCATTTTTGTTTTTCTTCTCAGGTTATTTTTATCTTCTGAATCCAATTCTTCCTGTGCAACAAGAGAACTGTTTGGTTCTGCACACATATATTGTATCTAGGATAAACTGTGACATATTTAATTTGTATAGGACTGCTTGCCATCTGGGGGAGGGGGTGAAGGGAGGAGGGAAAAAGTCGGAACAGAAGTGAGTGCAAGGGATAATGTTGTAAAAAAAATTACCCAGGCATGAGCTCTGTCAATAAAAAGTTATAATAAAAAAAAAATAAAATAAAATAAAATAAGAACCTAAACAAAAGAATGGCTCAACAGGACAGCTGTGAGACCTCTAGCTCCAGCAAAGAGAGCAAATTGCAAACATCCAAACTATAGAACAATGTGTGGAACCAGACCTGACAAAGCCAGAAACATTTCCAGCACTAGTATGAAAAGCCAGTTAGAAGTTCCTATACCCTGCAAAAGAAACTTAGGAAAATATCCCCTGTGACCTAGAAACTGAGTTCAACTTTTTAAAATGAACAAAAAAGCAAAAAGAGCACTAACCATGGAAAACTACTATGGCAACAGAGAAGATCAGGACACAAACCCAGAAGAGGACAACAATGTTCTCAAGCTCAAGAAGTTCTCTTTGAAGAACTGAAGAAGAATTTTAAAAATCAAATAAGAGAGAAGAAAATTAGGGGAAAATGCAGATATACAAAAGAATTATTTTTAAAAAGACAACAGCTTTGGAAAGAAAATACAAAAATTAAGTGAAAAAAAGATTCCTTTAAAAAGCGATTTGGAGAAATCCCCATGACCAGATGGATTTACATGTGAATTCTACCAAACATTTAAAGAACAATTAGCCCCAATGCTATAAAAACTATTTGAAAAAATAGGGAATGAAGGAGTCCTACTAAATTCCTTTTATGACACAGACATGGTACTGATAACTAAACCAGGTTGGTTGAAAACAAAGAAAAAAAATTATAGACCAATCTCCCTAATGAATATTGATGCTAAAATCTTAAATAAGATATTAGCAAAAAGACTACAGAAAATCATTCCCAGGATAATATACCATGACAAAGTAGGATTTATACCAGGAATGCAGGACTGGTTCAATATTAGGAAAACTATTAGTATAATTGACCATATTGACAACCAAAATAACAAAAATCATATGATCATCTCAATGGATGCAGAAAAAGCATTTGATAAAATCCAACATCCATTCCTATTAAGACACTTGAGAGTATAGGAATAAATAGACTTTTCCTTAAAATAAAAAAAAAAAATTTAAAACCATCAGTAAGCATCATATGTAATGGGGATAAACCACAACCATTCCCAATAAGATCAGGAGTTGCCCACTATCACCATTACTATTCAGTGTTGTATTAGAAATGAGAATGATTTCAGAAAAGACTGGAGAGACTTACATGAACTGATTCTGAGTGAAATGAGCAGGACCAGGAGATCATTATATACTTCAACAACAATACTATATGATGATCAATTCTGATAGATGTGGCCCTCTTCAACAATGAGATGAACCAAATCAATTCCAATAGAACAGTAATGAACTGAACCAGCTACACCCAGAGAAAGAACTCTAGGAGATGCCTGTGAGCCACTACATAGAATTCCCAATCCCTCTATTTTTGTCTGCCTGCAATTTTTGTTTCACAGGCTAATTGTATACTATTTCAAAGTCCAATTCTTTGTGTACAGCAAAATAACTGTTTGGATATGTATACATACATTTAACTTATACTTCAACATATTTAACATGTATTGGTCAACCTGTTATCTGGGGGAAAGGATGGGGGGAAGGAGGGGAAAAGTTGGAACAAAAGGTCTTACAATTATCAATGCTGAAAAATTACCCATGCCTATATCTTGTAAATAAAAAGCTATAATAAAAAAATAAAATAAAATTTAATAATCCAATAAAAAAGAGATTTGGAGAAATAGAAAAATACATACTTATGAAAACAACTCATTAAAAATATAATTGGACAAATTGAAAATAAAATCCACTAAAGTAACCAATTTCTTTAAAAGTAGAATTATCCCAAAAAAACTAAAAGCCTAACTGAAAAAAAAAGTATGCACATATTTAACCTATATCAGGTTACTTGCTATTTTGGGGAAGGGGAATATAAGAGAGGTAGAGTACAAAATATTACAAAAATAAATGTTGAAAATTGTCCTTAGATGTATTTGTTTGTTTATTGTTGTTGTTTTATGTGAGGCAATTGGAGTTAATTAAATGACTTATCCATGGTCACTTAGCTAGTAAGTGTTAAATGTCTGGGGTAAAATTTGAATTCACACCCTCCTCACTTCAGGCCTGGTGCTCTATCCACTATGCCATCTAGCTGCCCCTTTATATGTATTTGGAAAATTTAATTTTATATGTATTTGGAAAAATAAAATAATATTAAAAATTAGAATTGCATAAGTAGAAGTGAATGATTTACTTAGACATCAAGAATCAGTTAAATGAAATAAAATAAAAGAAAAGAAAGTATAAAATAACTCATTAGAAAAAAATCCATCTGGAAAATAGATCCAAAATTTATGAATTATCAAACTAACTAAAAGTCATGATCAAAATAAGAGATCTGACAACATCTTTCAAGAAATCATCAAGGAAAACTGTTCTGATATCTTAGAACCAGATAGCAAAATATCTCACTGAAAGAGATCCTCCTGAAAGATATTTCTAAATGAAAACTCCAAGTAGTATAGCTAAATTCCGGAATTATCAGATCAAAGAGAATAAGGATATAGCAGTAGCAAGTAGCTAGAAACAATTCAAATATTGAGGAGGCACAGTCAGGTTGACTCAAAACTTAGCAGACTTCTCATTAAAGAATCTAGAGATCTGGAACATGATATTCCAGAATGATATGGGGCAGAACTCTGAAACAAGGATTCTTACAAGATGTTAAGTCAATGGAATTGATGATACAATGGTTATCTAGTTTAGCATAGTGATTAATAGTTCTCTAAGTTCAGTATGACTGATTTAATCTTACAACAAATAATGATTTCCTAGTGATATAATGATTGGTTTTTCCTCAGTGTAGAGCATAAAGGCTGGGACTCAGAGCCAGAGAAGATAAAAAGGACTGGAGGCAGGAGCTCAAGCTCTCGAAACCAAGGAGAGAAATTCATTCCATGTTCAGTCAAGCTCCTGGTGGCTCTCCTGGAGGACCAAGGGACTGAGAGATTCATTCCATCATCCACCTTTGTGGTGTCTGGAGCCTGAAGCTTAAGCCCTCGGACTTAAGAGATTCATTCCATCTTCATCAACCTCCTGGTGGCTGGCCTGTCCTTCTGCTTCCCCCACTGAAACCAAGACTCTGAGAGGCCTCTAAGAAGGTTAGGCCCCAGGCAAGGAAACTAAATTGTGAAGGAGATAATAAAGTATTTGGACTTTAACACCTGGCTATTCTTGTGGTAATTACTGAACCTGAAAGGAAGGCTGCTCCAAGACCTCCAGAAAACCAAACAAGAACATTACACCAGAAGGCAAAAGAGCTTGAACTACAACTAAGAATCAACTACCTAGGAAAATTAACCCTAATCTCTCAGGGATAAAGATGGATATTCAATGATATAGAGGATTTTTAATAAATTTTAATGAAAAGATCAGAACTAAACAGAAAATCTGATCTTCAATTTCAAGACTAACGAGGCGTATAAAAGGTTGTACAGAAAAGAAAAAGATACTAATTAAAGATTAAGCTGTTTACATCACTACATGGGAATATAATATTTATAACTTGACAACTATATTTTTATTAGGCAAGTTGATAGGTTATACATAGATAGAGAGTGTAGTTATAAGTTGACTTGAATGTAATGATAGAGAAAAGAAATTAAATAGTGGGCAAAAATTGCACTGGGAGAAAAGAAAAGGAGAGATAAAATGGGGTGAATTACATCAAAAAAAAAGAGTTTAAAAAGACCTCTTAGAATAGTGGGGACAAACAAAGGAGGGTGAGCATTCTTTGAATCTTAATCTTACCAGTTTTTGTTCAAGGAGGAAAAAACATGTTATGGGCCAGAACTCTGAAACAAGGATTCTTACAAAGTGTTATCAGTGGAATTGATAAGACAATGGTTATCTAATTTAGCATGGTGATTGATAGTTCTCTAGTTCAGTACATGTATTTAGTACAAAATATAGTTGCGCAAGATTCACACCTATGATAATGTAATTATAGAGACAGAGTCATTCATCCCATCTCACATCACCATGATGGCTGTCCTCCTGAGTTTTCTCCACTGAAACCAAGTCCTCTCTGAAGGCCACTAGAAAGCTAGCTGAGCACTAGGCGTAGGAGACAATAAAAACATTTGGGCTTTAACTCCTGGTTATTCTTGTGGTGATTACAAAGCTGAAATGAAAGTTGCTCCCAAGACCCCTGGAAAACCAAACAGAACATGGCATTTTGGTGCCCTGTGTGAGACTAAGACCTACATCTATGACCCAGGAATTAGGATGAGTACAAAAATAGACAAGAAGGAAACTTTGTTAAGGGCTAAACTAGTGTTTGAGCTGAAATGGGACAAATGTTTAGAAATGAGCCTTTTCCACTTGAAAGAAAATGTGTCAAAAGCACAGTTAAACTCATAAAAAACCAAGGTTTGATTGTAACTTAGGAGCAGATCATTGGACTTTTAGAAACATATAGTACTCATCTCCTTGGTTCCTTAAGGGAAAAGAATTAGATCCAGATGAGTGGAAATTAGTAGGAGAGCAACTAATAGAATATTACAATGATAATGGTTCTGATTCAATTCCTAAAGAAATATTCTATACATGTAATTTAATACAATTGGCTTTAAAGAATTATATAAGTATTAGAATAAGAGAAAAGAAGAAAGAACTGGAGGGGGAGGATACTGACAAACTAGGTGAAAAGGATGAAGAATTAGAGAAGAATGGAAGTACAATTCTGATGAAATGAAGGAGTGTGGTACTTCACAGAGGAGCCATTAGGGCATTCCCCATATCATGACCCTCCCCCCTCAATTAACCCTTCATGGGTGAAGGGAGAAGGAGGAGGGGGAGGGGCAGTGACACAATCAGCACAACCTATGAAGTAGCCTATGATAAGATTACAAAAGGTACAACCGTGTTTCCCCGATAATAAGACACTGTCATTATTTTTTTGGACAGAAAAACACCAGAGGGCTTATTTTCAGGGGAGGGATTATTTTAATGAACATTGACAGCAATTTTAATAAACAGGTAAATGTGAACAAAAAAAGTACCTTTATTCAATAATGATCATGTCATCTTCTTCAACATCATCATAAGTGTCCATACTCTGAATTCTGTCCTGGATGTCTTGCACCTCTGTTTCCTTCAGAAGAAGTGGACCCAATCTGTCATGTCCAGCAATATAGCTCTCTTTAAATGAATATGTCTTGTCTGGGTAACCTGCTCGTAGTGCCTTGGTGACACAGCTGTCAGTAATTTTATCCCATGACTTCTTCACCCAAGTCACAACTTCTTGCAGACAGGGCTTCACAAAGTTTCCACGCTGATTTCTTTCCATTCTATTTTCAATGTAGTCATTGACTTCCATGCACAAATGGTCCTTGAATGGCTTGTTTATTGCAATATCAAGCATCTGGAGATAGGCAGTCATTCCTGCAGGAATCATTACTTGATCTATTCTTCTCTCTGCAAGGAAGTTCTTCGTTTCTTTAGCGCAGTGAGTGCTGGCTGAGTTCTTCTTTTATCCTCCATTATGCCCCTTTTATCCTCCATCATGTCCCCTCACTCCCACTTACATACCAGGTTTTTATGTTGTCCTGCCTCAGCTCTCCTCCACGTCACTGCTCTCAATGGTGCCAGCAAGCAAATCACTGGGGAAGAACAGGATGATGCGCTCACTGCTGCAGCTCTGATTGGATGCAGCTCGGAGCGCGGCGTGCATTTCACTTGGGGGGTGGGATAGGGGGAGGGAGGGGTGGACGGTGTATACAAAGGGTACCGTAATGTAGTGTGTAGCGCAGGGGATCACCTTCACTACAGTAGCAATCTCAATAGGGCTTATTTTCAGGGGAGGGCTTATTTTAGAGGAATCTTACACAGTAAGGGGAGGGCTTATTTTCGGGATAGGTCTTATTATCGGGGAAACACAATAGTTAAAGCTAAAAAGGGACAGGATATATCTGATTTACAAATAAACACATTGCCTGTTATTGAAGAGGTTGACTCTTCGGGTCAACAAAGGAGAAAATACACTCCTTTTGATCTGGAAAAAATCAAGGATTTGGAAAAGGGTTGCACTCTTTATGGGGCTTCATTGTTTTGTGTTAAAATGGTATTAGAGAATTTGGCTTATGAAATCTATATCAAGGACATGTTTAGAACCTGGACAAAACTTATTGTGGCTTTTGGAGTATAGTGAATTATGTAGAATACAAGCCTAATGAAATAGGCAAGTTGGAGTTAATATACACATCACCTTTGACCAACTAGCAGGTAAAGGTCAATATGCAGACATTCAGTACAGATTAATTACCCTTTGATAGCATACAAGCAAATTGCTGCTGCTGCTATGATAGCATAGGGCACATTTCCAGGAAGACAAGATGGAGGGGAAGCCTTCACGAAAATAGAGCAAGGTCCAAATGAATCCTTTGTTGATTTCATGGGATACCTGCAGACAGCTGTCATATGAATGACTGGAGAAAATGCAACTATAGGAATTATGATAAGACAGCTGGCTTAGGAAAATGTTAATGAGATTGGTAGAAGAAGTATATGGGGATTACACATAAATACTCCTTTAGAGGAGATCATAAGATGCTGTCCAACAGTGGGCACAAATGCCTTTTATACACAGGCTATGATTCAGAACATAGGAAAACAGGGTCCTTCTTGGCAAGGGACTCTCAGAGAAACTGATCGACATTTTCAGTGTGGTAAAGTAGGGCATCTGAAAGTTCAATGTAGGCATAGAGATAGAATGAAAGAACAGGATGGGAGAATAAGACCCAAAACCCTATGTCCAAAATGCAACAAGGGCTTCCACTGGGCCTCAGACTGTAGATTAACCCAGGGAAATGAAAAGTGGAGCCCAGCACCAAGATCTCAAACAAAAAACAGGTGGGGCATGATGGCAGCAGAGTTTACACTCAGAGAGTCTTTAGAAGTTCAGGACTCTGATATGATCAATCAGCAAAGAAGCAATCTGATGGAGAAAGGTATTACAATTGGGGCAAATATAGGTTTTTTAACCAGACAGAAGGGCAGTGTCCAGTGCAAGCAGCTCCCATGTAATCCCCAGGTGATGAGGAGAGAGCCAGAAAGTGGTGAATGGAAGGGACTAGATAAATTAACTGTTTTGGGGAAAAGGTTTGCTTGTATTTCTACAGATGAAGAAGGAACCAGATGGGTGCCTATGAGCCATATTCACCTTGTCCATAGGAGAGAGACAGAAACAGATAAAAACCTCCAAACAAAGGAGAAGACCTAAGAAACATCTGACACTGAAAGAGCATGGCTGATAATGAGCTATTGCAGGACTTCAAAACCAACAGCAATCATTGGATTCCCTGAGACATAAGACTGGTACATGACTTCAAAACTTGCAGGAATCATTGGATTCTTGACTCATGAAGTAATGGACAATAGATTGATTTTGGACTATTTCTAGGACTTATGGACATGTATAATTCCTCATGTTGATTCATGTTGCTATGTGCTTGTGTAATACCTCCCATGCTGATGGATTTATGTATACCTGTTTCAAGTGAGACCCTTCAGAAACCTGCTAATTTAGTTTATTACCCATTTCCCTTTGGTGTTTTCATCTCCCTTTCTGAGACATCAGGGAGGGCATAATCACCTCCTTTTTTTGGTGTTTTCATCCCTTTTTTTCTGAGAAGTCAGGGAAGGCACGATCACCTCCTTTTTAGGGTTCTCACCTCCCTGAGAAGACAGGGATGGTGTGACCACCTGTGTTCTAAAACAAAAGAAAGCAGGAGATGTTACATGCTTACCAGGTGTTGTCAGTGGAATTGATGATACAATGGTTATCTAGTTTAGCATGGTGATTGAGAGTTCTCTAGTTTAGTACATGTACTTAGTACAAAATATAGTTGCACAAGATTCACATCTATGATAATGTAATTATAATAGAGTACATAACAACCAGCAAGGATTGAAAGACAGATTCATACATTCCATTTCACACCACCATGATGGCTATCCTCCTGCATTTTTTCCACTGAAACCAGGTCCCCTCTGAAGGCCATGAGAAAGCTTGCTGAGCACCATGTGAAGGAGACAATAAAGACTTTTGGACTTTAACTCCTGGCTATTCTTGTGGTGATTACAAAGTTGAAATGAAATCTGCCCCCAAGACCTCCAGAAAACTAACCAGAACACTATAATAACATATATACCTAATTTGGTATAGAAATTTATCTTATCTTATATGAAACTAGGAATGCATAGAAAAGGGGTGGACTGATAAACAGAAGAACAAATTGAGGGAGATGGGGTTAGAAGCAAAACATTTATGAGGAGAGAAATGGCAAAAGGAGAGAGAGAAAAGTATAAATGGGTATAATAGGATAAAGTGAAATACACAGCTAGTTCTATGAATGTGAATGGAATTAAATGAATCATAAAACAGAGGTGGATAGTAGGGTGCATTGAAAGCCAGGATCCTAATATGTTGTTTACAATAAACACATTGAAACAGAGAGATACACACAGAATAAAAACAAAAGGCCATAACAAATATTTCCCCCTTCAACTGAAGGGGGAAAAATGCAGTAATAGCAATTTTGATCTCAGACAAAGCAAAAGCAAAATAATAATAATAATAATAATTAAAGGAATTGAGGGAGGAAACCATATTTTGCTAAATTGGTGTCTTAGGTAATGAAATAATATCAATACTAAACATATATGCATCAAATGGTATAGCATCTGAACTTTTAGAGAAGAACTTAAGTTAAAGGAAGAAATAGAAAACAAAAATATACTAATGGGAGATCACAATCGTTTTCTCTCAAAAATAGATAAATCTAATTACAAAATTAACAAAAAAGAAATTAAAGAGGTAAGGATAACTTTAGAAAAGTTAGATATCATAGTACTCAAGAAAATCAAATAAGGAGAGAAAGGAATATACTTTTTTCTCAGTAGTACACAAAAATTGGCCATATATTAGGGCATAAAAACCTCACATTCAAATGTGGAAAAGGCAGAAATATTGAATGAATCCTTTTTCAGATCATCATGAAATCAAAATTACATGTAATAAAGGGGAATGGAAAATTAGACCAAAGTTACTGGAAATTAAATAATCTGATTCTAAAGAACTGGTAGGTCAAACAGCAAATCAGAGAAACAATTGATAATTTCATCAAAGAAAATAAAAATAGTGAGACAACATATTAAAACTTATGGGATGCAGCCAAAGTAGTTCATAGGGAAAATTTTAGAACTTTAGATGCTTACATGAATAAAATAGAGAAAAAGGAGATCAATAAACTGGACATGCAACTGAAAAAGACTGAAAAGGAACAAATTTTTAAAACCCAATTAAATAGCAAGTTAAAAATTCTGAAAATCAAAGTTTTTTTTTTTTGACAAAATACAGTACTAATTCCTATTTTAAAAACTAGTAAGCATAGGAATAAATTGTGTTTTCCTTAAAATGATGATCAGTTTCCATTTAGAGTCATCAGCAAGAATTACATATGATGAGGATAAGCTTAAAGCATTCCCAGTAAGTTGAAATAAGAATGCCCATTATCACCACTGTTATTTAATATTGTACTAGAAATATTAGCTTTAGCAATGAGAGAATAAGAGAAATTGAAGGAATTAGAGTAATCAAAGGTATAAAACAAACCTAGGCTTTGTTGGGTAATATATATAAATAACAAAGCCCAGCTGCAAGAGATAGAAAGACAACTCTTATTTAAAATAACTGTAGAAAAAATGAAATATTTAGTTATCTACCTACCAAGACAAATCCAGGAACTATAAGAATACAATTACAAAACACTTCTCATGAAGTATTTTCTCATGAAAATAGAGTCAAATTTAAACCATTGGAAAAATATTAATTGCTTATGAATAGGCTGAGCTAATACAATAAAAAATGAGAATTCTGCCTATATTAATCTACTTATTCAGTGAAATACCAATTAAACTGAAGAAAATATTTTGTAAAGCTAAAAAAAAATAATAAATTTATCTGGAAAAAAGGTCAAGAATGTCAAGAGAATTAAGGGGAAAAATGCAAACTAACAAGGTCTAGCCATACCAGACCTAAAATTGTAATATGTCAGTAATCATCAAAATTGCTTGGTACAGGCTAAGACATAGACTGGTTTATCAGGTTATGTACACAGGACACAATAGTCAATGGCTATATGAATCTACTATTTGATAAAACTATAGATTCCAGCTTCTGGGATAAGAATTAACTGTTTTAAAGAAAGGATTAGCAAAATTCTCAAAGAGTATTGAAGAAAGTAGGTATAGACCAACATCTCCTGTCCTATACCAAGATAAAGTCAAAATGGGTTCATGATTTAGATATGAAGAATAATACTATAAGCAAATTTAAGGAATTGTTTACCTCTCAGATCTTTGGAGAAAGGAGAATTTATGGCCAAAGAAGAACTAGAGAACATTACAAATGCAAAATGGATAATTTTGATTATATTTAATTGCGAAGTTTTTGCAACAAACAAAAAAAATGCAAGCAAGGTAGAAGGGAAGCAGAAAGATAGGGAACAATTTTACAGCCAGTGTTTCTGATAAAGTTCTCATTTCTAATATAGAAAGAAATGAATTAAATTTAAAAACATATAAATAATTTCTTAATTGATTATTGACCATTGTCAAAAGATATAGACAGACAGTTATCAAAGAAATTAAACCTATCTATACTCATGAAAAAAATGCTCTAAGTTAGAAAAAAAAAGTAAATTAAAACAACTCTTAGGTATCATCTCAGTCAAGAAAGTATAATAATTAATGCTGGAGGTGACATGGATTCAGCCATTCTGGAGAGTAAATTGGCACTATGTCCAAAGGGCTATAAAACTATGATCTTGCAATGTCACTACTATATCCCAAAGGAATCATACAAGAAGGAAAAGGACCTACATATGCAAAAATGTTTGTAAGAACTCTTTTTATGATAACAAAGAATTAGAAATTGAATGGATGTCCCTCAATTGGGAAATGGCTGAAAAAGTTGTAATATTTGATAATGGAATAATATTGTTCTAAAAAGGATGATGATCAGGCTAATTTCATAAAAGCCTGAAAAGACTTACCTGAACTGATGCTGAGTGAAGTGAGCACAATCAGTGAGAAGAAAATCATATATAATAACATTTTGTAATGATCAGCTATGACAAACATTTTTTTTCAGTGATAAAGGTATCCAAAACAATTCCTATAGACTTGGGATGGAAAATATCATCCATATCCAGAGAAAGAACTATGGAGACTGAATCATACTATTTTCACTTTTTGGTTTTTTTTTTGTTTTTTGGGGTTTTTTGCTTAATTTTTTCTGGTGTTTTTTTTTTTACTTTTATTTTGAATTCTCTTTCACATCCATAAAATGATTTTTCTTTGATTGTACATATATAACTTGTGTCAGACTGTTTGCTGAATTGGGGAGGGAAAAGGAAGGGATGAGAAGGGGGATTATATCTCAAAGTCTTACAAAAGTAAATATCTAAAACTATTTTACATATAATTGGAAAAATAATATTATTCAGTGAAAATTGTCAGAAAGTTTTCACAATTCCTCTTGTATTTCATAACTTCCATACAACTGGGAAATATTTGTCAAATAATGCCTCTGTCACATTAGTGAAATAAAGATCATTGTTTATTTTTCTTCCTATTATTAAGTAAACTCAAAGCATGTTATTTTCACTTTTTGTTTTTTGTTTAATTCCTTCTTATTTTTTTTACTTTTGTTTTGATTTTTCTTTTACATTCATAAAATAATTTTTCTTTGATTTTCAAATATAATGTATCAGATTGTTGAATTAGGGAGGGAAAAGGAAGGAATGGGGGGAAAATTGTAAGTCAAAATTGACTTAATGTGGATGTTTAAAACTATTTCCCATGTAATTGGAAAAAATAAAATATTATTCAGTGAAAATTGTCAGAAAGTTTTCACAATTCCCTTTGTATTTCATAGCTTCCATACAACTGGGAAATATTTGTCAAATAATGCCTTTGTCACATTAATAAAATAAAAACCAAACTCAGTAACTTCCCCAAAATTCACACAAAAAAATTCTCTTCTGAAATTTAAAATTAGAATTTGGTTCTAACAACATTCTAGATGTTTAGTTACTAGTTAGTTTTGTATTTGTTTTTTGTTTTTTTGTTTTTTGTTTTGTTTTGTTTTTTGGTCTTTTGTGCTGACCTTTGATTTCATTTGTATGCTACAGTCCCAGTGTCAAAACTTTTTCATCCATCTACCTCATAAGTAAGTTAAAGTTTTCAAGAGCTGCCTAGTCAAAAAGAATTTAAACAAACCCCGATGCTGTCATCAGAAGCATGCATATCAGAGGCAGGATTTGAATCTAAGTCCTCCTGATTGTGAGACTTATCCTCTATTCACTTTTCCAACTTTGTTTTATCAAAACTAATAAGTTTTAACCATTTTGATGTACTCCATATCTTCTAAAAAGTTTTTAGATTTTTAAATATTATTATTTTTCTCATATATCTCATTGGAGGAATTATAAAAACTACATAAAGTAAGTTTTTTCCCTTAATTTCTAAAACAAAAAGCAAACAGAAAAAAAAATCTAACTTCAGTTTATCATTTGTAGTTTCATTCAGAAGTTTACTATTAATATTTCTCATTTAACTTTGATACTTTGATATATCTTATGAGGTAGTCACAACTGTTCATAGCCTGCCTTCTTGTGAGAATCTTCTTGGTGTCTCCTTACAAATCCTCCCCAGGTTATCCACCCAAAATCCTGCTGACTTTCTTCTACTTTGTGTGTGTGTGTGTGTGTGTGTGTGTGTGTGTGTGTGTTTTTATTACATGGATGCTTGGAAAGCATGCAGTCTGCTCAGCTCTTCCTTTCTCTCATACATGCCCTCTTTTCCAGCATTTTCTGGTCATACATCTCTCTGATGGCATCCTTTATTATTTTTTTTCAATGAATCTTAGTCATAAAAGTTTTTCAATCTAATCATGACCGCTATCACAAAAAAGTATCCCAGAATTTAATTCTTAATTCAGAATTGAATTAAATGTGAAGTGGCTATGGTAATCCATGATATATTTTACAGCCTCATTCAACTGGACTAAAATGAGATAGGCCAGTGACAGTTTGGCCTTCAGAGTATGCACAAGACATTCTGCCTGATGCCCAACCAATAAGAAGGTTTGGTGAGCCTTCTTTTAGAAGTACATGATAACATGCAATGATGAGAGAAAGGGGTGGGGTAACTGTCTCTGATGTAAAGCACCTGAAAGTGTTCTATGACTATTTCCAGTTTGCTTACTGTGTGTGTTTTTTTTTTAAAGTTTACAAATTGCTAAACAAGATCAAGTTAAATAATAGATAGGTAAATCATAACGATATCTATCAATAGATATCTGTTTATAACACACACATCCTTTCATTCACTCTTGGATTTCCCTTGTTTTCTTTGACATTCCTACAAAAATAGAATCTAGACATGCTTGCCCTATTTATTCTAGATATTAAATAGAATGTTTCCCTTGACCTAATTATTTGAAATGGTTTTAGAGAGGAAGGTTGAAGATATGCATTAAGAAGATGATAAGAACTATTCTTCAGTGATAATCTATCGCCTTGTGTTCACTTAAAGTGACTCTTATTCTTCATCCTGGGTTTTTTCCCATCCTTTCAAAACCCAGTATTGAGTTTAAACATAAGGTGCTTTAAAAGTCAAATATAAATTTAGATACATAATGCCAATCAAGTTATAGAGCACCAATTCCCCTAGCAATAACATTGTCAAAACTCAAGCAATACACTCACATTTCTCTAAGAATCCAATCATAAATTCATAGTAGAAAAGAGACATGCACACAGTCAAGTTTCTCAAAGATCTTTTAAGAAGATAGTTTATCATATGAATAATTAGTTTTCCCACTACTTGTTTTATTCTGCTTTAGAAAATACAGAGAAAAATATTAATTCTACAACATAGCATAGTATAAAAGGCAATGAATTTGTAGTCAGAAGACTTGTTTCAAATCCCAGTTCTGCCACTTTTTGATTTTGTGACCTTGAGCAAGTCATATCACTTTTCTGAACCTGTTTCCTCATCCTTAAAATGAAAAGATTGGACTTTCTAATCCTTAAAATCTTATCTATTCTAAATATATGATTCTTTAGTCTTATTTACTAAGAATTGAAATTCAAGAAAAGATTATGGCTAATTAACAGTTACCTGCTTTTGACATATTTAAGTCATTAATCTGCACAAACTACATGGCAGTTTGTGAAAGAATTTGCTGTTATGCATGCTAAAATGCCATCTTTGAAAAAAAAGATAAAGAAATATTGATTTTTGAAGAATTCATGAATGAAACTGATGATGTAAGGCTATAAATAATAAAGTATGGATTTAATATTTAAAAAGTGAAAAATAGATTCTTCAAAATGCAGGCTAATTATTTTCATTTTTGTTCCTTGAAGAAAAATGATAAAAAATTTTATAATAGGAAAGTTAATATCATGTGAAAAGGAGTACTATAATAATTAAAAGCCAATAGGTCATCATTAAAAACAAGTTATGCTGCTTCTAGAGATATAAAATTGTCTCATCATTTGGAAAAATAGAAATTAAGATCCCAAATAACAAGTAATAAGTCAAAGACAAAGACAAGTATCAAAAAAGTCATAGTATAACTTTTTGTCATGGCAAAGAAGTTATAAGTAAAAAGAAGATAATTACTGACTGGAAAAATGCTAAACAAATTGTAAAATTGCACATTCCTGTGTCAAGACAAAGTATGATTATAAAGGATTTAAAAATAGTAAAATATATGAATTCACACTGAGAACAATATGAAAGAAATAGGAAAAGCATTCCTGACTACAGGAATTTAAACAGAAAAAACAAAAACAAAAACAAAAATACTGAAACTAAACAATGTTTAATAAATTGAATTGAAATACAATTCCTTCCTCTACCCTTTGCAGAGGTAGAACAATGCATAGGTAACTTATGTTATCGGTATTGGATGATTTGGTGAACAGTAAAATGTCTGTTTCTTATGGATGAGATGAGGACTAGTGATGTGAAATGGATTAAAGTACAATTAGGTGGATTTATCACGTATGAATAAGAAAGCAAGCAAAAAAAAAAATTGTGACAAACCAAGAAGTAAATTTTTTTAATAATGTGCTCTAATGATCTACTCATGACCCTGTTCTGATAAATATAATTACCACAATTTGGAAGAAGGCACAGAATGCCTGCATATTAGATTTAAAGATGATGAAAACAATTTTAACATTCTGGAATTATGAGATAAAAGTAATAAAATGAAATTTATTAAGATAGAGGTAACTCCCTACATTAAGTTTCAAATGAAAAAAAAAAAACTGATTGGGTAAGATATAGCTATACAATGGTATCTCTGAAAAAGACCTAGGGATTTTGTTGGACTCAAAACTCAAAATGAGTCAATGGTATAATATATTAGTCAAAAAAGTGAATAAAATCTTGGGCTGTATTAATAGAAGCATATAATCCTGAATAAAATTAGCAACAGTTCCATTCATTGATTAATTTAATTAGGGATGGAATTTAAATATCTGCTCTGTACAGGATAGAACAGAGTTATAATAATCAGTTCCAGATACCAAATTTTAGTAGACATTGACAAATTAGAGAATGGTTAGAGGAGGACAAATTGGTTCAAGGGACTCAAAGCCATAGGAAAAAAATTGAGGGAATTATTTTTTAATTCTCTGGAGAGGTAAATTAAAGGGATACCTGAAAGCTATCTTTAATTATTTAAGAACATGGATGAACAATTTTATTTCTTTTGCTTGAACTTAGAGGTTAGTAGTAGAAGCAAAGAATAGAAATTTCAGAGTGAAAGATTTCATAATGATATGAGGGAGGGGAGAAAAGGGATTCTTAACTATACAGGAATATGGACCTGTGATTACATTGTCAAAAGGAAACTTTCAATGAAGAATTTCCTTCTACAAGTGATGAATACTACCTTTTATTTTCTGTTGCTTATAGTCTCAGACATTTCATTAGAGAACTGAGAAGATTACAATGCTTACTATATGTGAGAGGTGGAGCTTGAACTCAGACCTTCTACCTCAGATTGCTATTCCATATGCAGGATGCTCATTATACTCTTAGCATATCATTAAGATACTCTTAGAATCATTAAGAATTAGAAGCTGTTATTCTTGGGTTTCCTTGTAGACACAAAAAGAGCTTTGGCCAAAGTGTCAAACAAGCTAGCCATTGATCAGAATATCAAGTCTTTTTAATTGGTATATTGAATGAAACTCCAAGTAACTTAATTGGAAACATGATGGAGCCACTGTAAGTAAGGAAATAACAAAAAAGGAAGAATATGTGGGCAAACATTCTCTCCATATGAGAACTTGGATCGACACCATCAATAAAAGACCAGAAATGCCAAGAAAGAAAGAAAAGGGACTTCCGGTTAAGATGGCGGAGAGGAGGCTCACAGCTGCATAAGCTCCACGCTTTCTCTCACTATCCATTTCATTACAAGCCTCTGAATCAATGCTTGCCTGAAAAAAACCCACATATAGTTACCAAGAGAAGCCATCCTTGAGATTCGCCAAGAAAGGTCTGTCTTTACTGGAGGGCTGGGGCGGTTTTAGATCGGGGGCAGGCGGCGGGCAGCTGCAGTGAGAGCACAGGAGCAGACTGGAGAGGGGGTGGGGAGTGATCGCAGCCATCTCTGCGGGGAGAGCTTCGCTACAGGTTTGGATACTTTGCTCCGGCAGCAAGTCAGCAGCCCAGCAGAGAAGCTAAAAACACCGGGGCTGAAGAATACAACCCAAAACAGCTGGAGTCTCCCGGGACCTGGCCGCACCCCCCTTTCCCCCCCACAGTGACTCAGCATGCTCTGGGATCTCAGAGCCCACGCGCACACAGTCCTGCTAGTGCCTCGCTGCTGCCCCCTGCAGTCTGTAGAGGAAGCTCGATAACATACCCAACTCCTCCCCCAAAGAAAGACTCCAGTTTTTTCTGTTTTTCTTTGGTAGTTTGTCTCTGATTAATAGACAGAATGAGCAAGAAGCTGAAGAGGACTTTAACCCTTGACAGCTTCTATACAGATAGAGAGCAGACTCTAAATCCTGAGGAGACTAAAAACAGGCAGTCCCCAGGTGAATTCCCAAAGGAGGAGATCATCTGTTCCTCAGCACAGATGAACCTCATAGAAGTGATTAAAAAGGCTCTCACAAGGGAGCTAGAAGAAAAATGGGGAAAGCAGAGTGAGGCTTGGCAAAAGGAGAGGGAAGCTTGTGAAAAGGAGAGGGAGGCTTGGCAAAAGGAGAGGGAGGCTTGGGAAAAGAGCCTGGAGAAAGTTAAAGACAGAGTGGATAAAGAAGTAAAATCCTTGAAAAATAGGATTAGTGAACTGGAAACAGAAAACAGCTCTCTAAAAAACAAAATTGGCGAAATGGAAAAAAATTCCACAGAACAAAAGAACTCAATGGGACAATTAGAAAAAGATTTTAAAAGAGTGAGTGAAGAAAATACTTCATTAAAAATCAGAATCGAACAATTGGAATTGAATGACTCGAGGAGACAAGAAGAATCAGTCAAGCAAATCCAAAAAAATCAAACAATGGAAAAGAATGTGAAATACCTTCTGGGGAAGACAACAGACCTGGAAAACAGATCAGGAGAGACAATCTGAGAATCATCGGACTCCCAGAAAAGCATGATGAAAAAAAGAGCCTGGACACTATTTTCCAGGAAATTATCAAAGAGAACTGCCCAGAAGTCATACGAACAGAGGGTAAAATAGACATTGAAAGAATTCATCGATCACCCACTGAAAGGGATCCTAAAATCAAAACACCAAGGAATATAGTGGCCAAATGCCAGAACCCTCAGACAAAGGGAAAAATATTGCAAGCAGCTAGAAAAACCCAATTCAAGTATCGAGGAGCCACAATAAGGATCACCCAGGATCTGGCAGCATCCACATTAAAGGATCGAAGGGCCTGGAATATGATATTCTGAAAGGCTAAAGAACTTGGTATGCAACCAAAAATAACTTACCCAGCTAGAATGAGCATCTTTTTTCCAGGGAAGAAGATGGACATTCAACGAAGTAAGGGAATTTCACCTATTTTTGATGAAAAAGCCAGAACTTAACAAAAAGTTTGATCTACAAATATAGAACTCAAGAGAAATCTAAAAAGGTAAAGATTAATCTTGGGAACTATATTTCTGATATAAAGAGGTATAAAGAATACATGTATACCTTGTTCTAGAAAGTAGATGTGGAAAGGACATTGCACTAGAAAAAGGGTAAAGTGGGGGTAGTACATCTCATGAAGAGGTAAAGGAAACCTATTATATCTGAGAGAAAGAATGGAGGGGGATGAATATAGTGGGTATTTTACTGCCTTCAGAATTGGCTTTAAGAGAAAAATTTTAAACATTTAATTTATGGTGAAACTTCTCCCACCTCATTGAGAAGTGAGAAGGGAAAAGGGAAAAGGGAAGGAATAAGCTAAGCGGAAGGGAATACGGAAACGGGGAGGGAAAGGGGTAAGATAGGGGGAGGAACTCTAAGGCGGGGGGAGGGATACTAAAAAGGCAGGGCTGTGAGAAGCAAGTGGCGCTCACAAGCTTAATACTGGGAAGGGGTTTAAGGGGGAAAGAAGGGAGAAAAGCATAAACAGGGGTTAACAAGATGGCAAGTAATACAGAATTGGTCATTTTAACCATAAATGTGAATGGGGTAAACTCCCCCATAAAGAGGAAGCGGTTAGCAGAATGGATTAAAAGCCAGAATCCTACAATATGTTGTTTACAGGAAACACACCTGAAGCAGGAAGATACGTGTAGGTTAAAGGTAAAAGGTTGGAGCAAAATCTACTATGCTTCAGCTGAAGTCAAAAAAGCGGGGGTAGCCATCCTGATCTCAGATCAAGCTAAAGCAAAAATTGATCTAATTAAAAGAGATAAGGAAGGGCACTATATCTTGCTAAAGGGTAGCATAGATAATGAAGCAATATCACTATTAAACATATATGCGCCATGTGATGTAGCATCTAATTTCTTAAAAGAAAAATTAAGAGAGCTGCAAGAAGAAATAGAAAGCAAAACTATAATAGTGGGAGAATCTCAATGTTGCACTCTCAGAATTAGATAAATCAAACCACAAAATAAATAAGAAAGAAATCAACAAGGTAAATAGAATACTAGAAAAGTTAGATATGATAGATCTCTGGAGAAAATGTAATGGAGACAGAAAGGAGTACAATTTCTTTTCAGCAGTTCATGGAACCTATACAAAAATTGACCATATATTAGGACATAAAAACCTCAAATTCAAATGCAGTAAGGCAGAAATAGTAAATGCATCCTTCTCAGACCACGATGCAATGAAAATTACATTCAACAAAAAGCCAGGGGAAAGTAGACCAAAAAATAATTGGAAACTAAATAATCTTATACTAAAGAATGATTGGGTGAAACAGCAAATGATAGACATAATTAATAATTTCATCCAAGAAAACGATAATAATGAGACATCATACCAAAATGTATGGGATAAAGCCAAAGCGGTAATAAGGGGAAATTTCATATCTCTAGAGGCCTATTTGTATAAAATAGAGAAAGAGAAGGTCAATGAATTGGGTTTGCAACTAAAAATGCTAGAAAAGGAACAAATTAAAAACCCCCAGTCAAATACTAAACTTGAAATTCTAAAAATAAAAGGAGAGATCAATAAAATTGAAAGTAAAAAAACTATTGAATTAATTAATAAAACTAAGAGTTGCTTCTGTGAAAAAACCAACAAAATAGACAAACCCTTAGTAAACCTGATTAAAAAAATGAAAGAGGAAAATCAAATTGTTAGTCTTAAAAATGAAAAGAGAGAACTCGCCACTAACGAAGAGGAAATTAGAGCAATAATTAGGAGTTACTTTGCCCAACTTTATGCCAATAAATTTGACAACTTAAATGAAATAGAAGAATACCTCCAAAAATATAGCTTGCCCAAACTAACAGAGGAAGAAGTAAATATCCTAAACAGTCCCATCTCAGAAAAAGAAATAGAACAAACTATCAACCAACTCCCTAAGAAAAAACCCCCAGGACCAGATGGATTTACATGTGAATTCTACCAAACATTTAAAGAACAATTGACTCCAATGCTAAATAAACTATCTGAAAAAATAGGGATTGAAGGACTCCTACCAAACTCCTTTTATGACACAGACATGGTACTGATACCTAAACCAGGTAGGTTGAAAACAGAGAAAGAAAATTATAGACCAATCTCCCTAATGAATATTAATGCTAAAATCTTAAATAAAATATTAGCAAAAAAGATTACAGAAAATCATCCCCAGGATAATACACTATGACCAAGTAGGATTTATACCAGGAATGCAGGACTGGTTCAATATTAGGAAAACTATTAGCATAATTGACTATATCAATAACCAACCAAACAAAAACCATATGATCATCTCAATAGATGCAGAAAAAGCATTTGATAAAATTCAATATCCATTCCTAATAAAAACACTTGAGAGCATAGGAATAAATGGACTTTTCCTTAAAATAGTCAGGAGCATATATTTAAAACCATCAGTAAGCATCATATGCAATGGGGAAAAACTGGAATCCTTCCCAGTAAGATCTGGAGTGAAGCAAGGTTGCCCACTATCACCATTATTATTCAATATTGTATTAGAAACACTAGCCTCTGCAATAAGAGTCGAGAAAGATATTAAAGGAATCAGAGTAGGCAATGAGGAAACCAAACTATCACTCTTTGCAGATGATATGGTGGTATATCTAGAGAACCCCAGAGATTCTACTAAAAAGCTATTAGAAATAATTCACAATTTTAGCAAAGTAGCTGGATACAAAATAAATCCCCATAAATCCTCAGCATTTTTATACATCACCAACAAAATCCAACAGCAAGAGATACAAAGAGAAATTCCATTCAGAATAACTGTTGATAGCATAAAATATTTGGGAATCTATCTACCAAAGGAAAGTCAGGAATTATATGAGCAAAATTACAAAAAAGTTTCCACACAAATAAAGTCAGAATTAAATAATTGGAAACCTGTTGTTGCCCCAAAATTGTTAACTATTCAAAATATTTAGAACTTTAAAAAATGCATTTCTTTAATGTAGTTACTAAGTTACTTTAAGATGGTAACATTTATAAGCTAAGACCTTATCTAAACCAGAATCCAGATTCTGAGTTAGGGAGAAATTGATTGAAGTAGATAGGTAAATAGTAGTGATGAATATTCATACTGCAATATGTAGAAAAGTATTCCTAATACTAAGTCAAATCTACTGTTAAGAGAGATGTGCTAGCTATTAAAAAAATGTAGTTATCTCCTAGTATCTGTATTTTTAAAACAAACATTTTTTACTAAATCATTGAAGTATCTCAAATAATAGATGTCTCATGTCCAAAAGTAGACCCATGAAATTATAATATGTATATCCCAAATGAAACATGAATAATTTATATTGATTAAATGATTTTTATCCATTTAATTTCAAAACTTATAAGTTAATGAAATTAATGATTATATAATTATTAAACAGGATAATGTAAAATCTGGAAGATTCAATTTACTCATGATGAACTGCAAATCCAAATAGCCAGGGACTCCCAGTAAAATTAATAACTTTGAATACATGGGCATACATTATTACTCCTATTCATGGCAATCTGGGAATGGCTACATGGCCCCTTCCTAGAACTACTTAGGAAAAATTGTAACAACACCCTTTGAAGAATTAGGGTGGACAGAATTCCATGGGTCAAATTTCCTCAAGCCAGGTTTTAAAAAAATAAGGTAAATTTAACAAAATTGTATTATGTTCATGGGATTGAATTTGTTACTAAAAGTGCAAATATCAGAAAATCAATAGTTCTTGTCCTGAAATTCTGACTTCTGCTACACAGAAGTTTTAAGATTTTTAGGATAATGGTTGTGGAATGTACCTGCGAAAAATATCAATGGTTGTCTTCTCATCTGCCTATTTCCATTTCAATATATTTTCATATATAGAATGCATATGACATTTCTATTTTTACTCTGCATTTGCTAATATTGACTAAACAGACATTTATATGTCTGTTAATTTAATTAATTTTAGAGTGGTCATTCATGCCTCAAGATAGTCATTATTTTACCTTATTCAACTTTGTATTCAAGTAAAAAATCTGCTTTATCTCGACAAATGGGACATGTTTACATCAAATTTGAATAGTGAACCAACTTGAAGGAAATTATCAAAATAAATTGGAAAACTCTAGTTTTTAGGAAAAAAAGAATAACTTTTCTATCTCTGCTTCTCTCTCTTCCTCTTCCTCTCTTCCTTCTTTCATAAACTATGAGTTTCTCAGTTTGGGAACAGAATATGATATATCTAAGGAATATCCTCAGCTATAAAATGAGTGATAAGATTTGATAAGGAAAAAAAAAGATTCAAATTATCAAAGATTTCAAGAGAAGAAAACTGAATTGAATCCTTGAGCATAAGCAAACAAATAAACGGAAAGACTATTAATAACAAAAATTAAAAGGTCCTCCAAACCAGGTAAAAGAGTTCAGAAATATATATACTAATCTTGAAGAAAGGATACATAAAAACAATTTGACTATTATATGTCTCCCTAAAGAATAGACAACAAACAAATATAAATTTTAAGTTATATGCTTCAAATGCTTTTGACAAAAATGAAAACACTACCAAAATGAATTTATAATGTCAATGATATATGAAAGGAGTATTTTAAATAATTCAACAACAATTAGAACAAAATTTATTTAAAAGAACAAAATGCCTAGAATATATAAAAAAAATACATTTTAGAGATAGGGGTGAAAACAGAAAAAAAGTATTTCCAGATCTCAAAGCCATGCCATAAATCAGCAGATAGCTATCTGCTCAATCAAATCAGCTATTCAATGGATCCTCATAAAGATCTTCCAAAAAGTCCTATGGTAATTATAGACATCAAACAATGAAAGGGAGGAGGACCTTAAAAGTGTCATTAGATATGTCAATGGGGATTTTCATTATGCTTAGCGAGGAGTTCTATTTTTTTTTTTTCTGAGAGAATTGAGGTTAAGTGACTTGCCCAGGGTCACACAGCTGGGAAGTGGTAAATGTCTGAGACCACATTTGAAAGCAGATCCTTCTAATTTCAGGGCTGGTGCTCTATTCACTGCACCATCTAGATGCCCCCACAGTTACTAACAGCAGTTCTAATTTGGGACACAGACACACAGAAGCTTATTTGCTAGGCACAGTATTCATAGCTTCATGGTTTGTTGTAACTCACACATCAAAACACAAGCTAGGAGAGTAGAAAACACCTCTCCATAAATCCCAGTACCATGGAAGAACTGAAATTGTACAAGTCCCTATAAATATCTCTGAAAACAATTGCAGGAAGCAACTGAAGTTTGGGGCAGTGGACCTTCCACCCCATAAAATAGGACCCTATATTAACAAAGAGTTAAAAGTTAGATACAAAATAGGCTGGGAAAAATAAAAAAACTATGACTATAAGAAGTTACTATGGAGACAACAAAGATCAAAACATACCTGCAAAATAACAAAATCAAAGCTCCTACAACCAAAGTCTGCAAGAAAAATATGAATTGGTCTCAGAGCATGAAAAAGCTCAAGAAGAATTTTGTAAATTGAGTAAGAGAAGCAAAAGGAAAAATAGAAAAGAGAAATGAAAGTGATATGAGTGATACAAGAAAATACTGAAGAAAATAACACCTTAAAAATACACTAGTTTAAATGATAAAGAGTAAAAAAAAATCCTTCAAAATTAGGATTCATCAGAAGGATGTTAATGACTTTATGAAAAATCAAAAACAATAAACAAAATCAAAGACTGGAAAAATACAATTTAAATTACTGGGTAAATTACCCAAAAAATTGAGTAAAATCCTTTTTTAGGGGGGTGAGTATGGATTTTCAATGAAATAGAGGATTTTCAGCCATTCTTGATGAAAAGATCAGAGTTGAGCAGAAAATTTGAATTCCAAAAACAAGACTCAACAGAGACAAAATAAATAAATAAATAAAAGGTAAACAGGAAAATAATATCATAATGGATATAGTAAGTTTAAACTGTTTACATTCCTCTTGGGAAAATGATACCTGTAACTCAAAAGAACTTTCTCATTTTAAAGGCAGTTAGAAGAAATATATGTTGACAGAGGGCATAGGTATGAGTTGAATGTGAAGGGATGACATCTAAAAAATGAAGTTACAGGATGAGAGAGGAATGCCCTAGAGGAAAAGAAAAAGGAGAAGTAAAATAGGATAAAATTATCTTACCAAAAAAAGAGAGGCAAGAAAAAGCTTTTATCATGAAGGGGAAAAGAAGAAATACAAGGAGGTGTGAGCAAACCTTACTCTCCTTATAATTGTTTGAAAGAAGAATAACCTATACACTCAAGTGATTATTAAGAAAAAAAAACTATCATATCACAAGACTGTGAAGAGAGAAGGGAATAATAGAAAGAGGGATAATTGAGAGAGGCATCGAAGCAAAACTTTTTGAAGAGGGAGAAGAGAGAGAGAACAAAACAACCAGGTAAAGGGGGAAGGAATAATAGCATAGAAATAAATGCATTTAGCAATAGTAACTGAAAAAATCTGAAGCAAATTTTTATTATAAAAGCTTCATTTCTAAAGCATGTAGAAACCTGAGTCAAATTAATAAAAATAAAAGTAATTCCACAATTGATAAATGACTAAAAATAGGAATAGATTTCAGATGAAGTAATTAAAGCTATCTATAAACATATGAAAAAAGGCTTCAATTCACTAGAGATTAGAGAAACACAAAATTATTCTGAAATATTGTTTCATACCTATTAGTTTAGTTAATATGAAAGAAAAGAAAATGACAAATTAGGGATGGGATGCAGGAATATGAGACATTAGTGCTTTGTTGCTGAAGTTGTGAATTGAATTCACCATTATATAAAGTAATTTGGAACTATGCACAAAGGGTTACAAAAAATACGCACACTGTTTGACTTAGAAATACCACTACTAGCTTTATATCTAAAAGAAATTTTAAAAAGGGAAAGGAGCTATATGTACAAAAAAATATTTATCCCAGTTCTTTTGTGAGGGCAAAAAAAAATGGAAATTGAGGGAATTCCCATTAAGTGAAGAATGGTTGAACAAATTCCGATATGTGACTGTGATGGAATACTATTTTGCTATAAGAAATGAAAAGCAATATGCATAAGGTGAGCTGATGTAATAAAAATGGCAATTCTGCCTAAATTATTTTACTTATTTGGTGTTGTATTAATAAAACTGCCAAAAATATTTTATGGAACTAAAAAAAAATAACAAAATTAATCTGAAAAAGAAAAGGTCAAGAATATCAAGGAAATTATGGGGAAATATGCAAAAAATGGTGTCCTAACAGTACCAAATCTAAAACTGTTGTAAAGTACCTTATCATTATAGAGTGCTTGGTACTGACTAAGAAATAGAGTAGTAGATTGGTGGTGTCGGTTAGGTACACAAGACACAATAATTAATGACTATAGTAATCCACTGTTTTATAATCTCAACGATTCTAACTTCTAGTATAAAAACTTACCATATGGCAAGAATTGCTGGGAATATTGGAAAATAGCATATCAAAAATTAGCCATAGACCAACATCTCATATCGCATATCAAAATAAGATGGAAATAGGTACCCAATTTAAGCATAAAGGGTGATACTATAAGCAAATAAGGACAGCAAGGGATAGTTTATCTATCAGATCCTTGGAGAAGGTAGGAATTTATGACCAAAAATTAGAGAACATTATGAAATGCAAAATGGATAATTTTTATTATAATAAGTTTAAAAGGTTTTACACAAACAAACCAATGTAGGCAAGATTAAAAGAGAAGCAGAAATATGGGAAAAAATTATAACAGCTAATGTTTCTTATAAATGTCTCATTTCTAAAATACATAAAGAATTGAGTCAAGTTTATAAAAATAAAAATCATTCCCCAAATGACAAATGCCAAAAGATATAAACAGACAATTTTTAGATGAAGAAATAAAACCAACTATAGTGATATGATAAAATGTTCTAAATCATTGTTGATTAGAGAAATGTAAATTAAAACAACTGAGATATCATCTAATACCTATCAGACTGCTTAAGATGACAAGAAAAGATAATAAATGTTGGAGAAGATGTGGGAAAACTGGGAAGCTATTGCATTGTTGGTGGAATTGTGAACTGATATAACAATTCTGGATAGAAATTTGGAACTATACTTAAAGGATTATAAAATTGTACACACCCTTTGGTCTAGCAGCACCACAATTGGGTCTGTATTCAAAATAAATCTAAAAGAGATAAAGGACACACATGTGCAAATATATTTGTAGCAGTTCTTTTTATGATGGCAAAGAATTGGTAAATGAGTGGATATCTCTCAGTTGGTAAATGGATGAATAAGTGATGGTACATGAAAGTAATGAAACATTATTTTCTATAAAAAATGATGAGCAGGTTGATATTAGAAAAGCCTGGGGAGATTTATATGAATTGACACTGAGTAAAACAAGCAGAATCAGGAAAATATTGTATACACAAATAAGATTATGGGATGATCAACTAAGATTTGGCTTCTCTCAGCAATTCAGTGATCTAACACAATTCCAAAAACGTTGCGTGGAAAATGCCATCTGCATCCAGAGAGAAAACTAGGAAGACAGAAGATCAAAGCATGCTATTTTCTTTATTATTATCATTCTTATTAGCCTTTTATTTTCAAAACATATGCATAAATAATTTTCAACATCAATCCTTGCAAAATCATGAGTTCCAATTTTTTTCCCTCCATTCTCCCCACCCTCTTTCCTAGTTGGCAGGTAATCCAATATATGTTAAACATGTGCAATTCTTCTATATGTATTTCCAGAGTTACCATGCTGCAAAAGAAAAATTAGATCAAAAAGGAAAAAAATAAGAAAGAAAACAAAAAAGCATATTATTTTCACCTTTTATCCTTCTGTTTTTTCTCATAGTTTTCCATTTTTGATTGACTTTTCTCTCCTAACATAACTCATATAGAAATATTAAAAAAAAAACAAATATACATGTATAAACTAAAAAAATAAAATTCATTTTAAAAAGTAATAGAAAAAATTAGAAGTGATAAGCAGGATGCTCTCAGAAAAACCTGGAAAAAATTATATGAGTTGATGCAAAATAAAATGTTCCGTGTCCAAAGAAACAGCAATATTGTAAGATGATCAGTTGTAAATAACTTAGCTATTCTCAGAAATATACTGATCCAAGATAACTCCAAAAGACTTATGATGAAAAACGGTATGCATACTCAGAGAAAAAAAAAAAAACCTGATGGTGTCTGAATACAATTTGAAGTATACTTTTTTTTAAATTTCATTTTTCTTGAACCATTTTTTCAACTGCTTTCACAACATGATTATTATAGAAATGTTTTGCATGATTATACATCTATAATCAATATCAAATTGCTTATCTTTTCAATGAGAGAAGGGGAAACAAGGAAGTGAGAGAAATTGGTACTACAAGTCTTTAATATAAGTACTTAAAAGTTTTTTACATGTAACTAAAGAAAAATTAAATACTCAAAATGACAAATAAGAATTGCTATCTATTAAATATGTAGAAGCAACAAAATATTTTAATTAGCATAATGAGAAAAATAAAAATCAGAACTCTAAAGATTTAAAATGCATTCAATAAATTGACAAAGATAGAAAAAAGTTAATAGCCAATTTTTGTGAGGTTATATAATCCATAATAATGAATGTGCCCTGAATTAATATAACCATTTTGAAAAGCAATTTGGAATTGTGCATGTAGAATGACTAAAATTATCACATCATTTGACCTATAGATTTCATTTCAAAACCAGTACTGCAAGAGAGCTCATGGATTTAAAAAAAAAAAAAAAAAAAAGCAAAGAAAGAAAATCCTTTCCTATATCAGATTATTTATAACAATACTTTTATATCATAGAAATGACGTGGAATCAAAATAGAACTTGTATTGATTGTAAATTACAATATGTAAAATTGTAAAAATTAAAAAGTGGCACTTGAATTTATTAGAATGCTATTTTAAAGAAATTATTGATGTAATGAATCCAGAGAAGCATAGAAACACTTCCATTATCTGAAGCAAAATAAAGTGGACAGAGCAAAAAAAATTATATACACAATCACTACAGCATTGTAAATGAAAATAGACATAAGATAACAGAAAATTAAGGTTGCAAAATTGCAAAGAATAATTCCCAGAGGGGAGATCTGACAAAATATCTTTCCAACTCCTTTATAGATATGGCATCATGAAGGTCAAAGGATGATACATTGCACATATTATCAGATTTAGTCAATATACTGATAACATTTTCTGAATTTTTTCTCTTCTTACTCCTTCTTTGTTCTTTTTAATTTGCCATAGTTCACTGAGCAATAGGAGAAAGAAAGAAATAGGGAAGCTGGTTCACTTTATAAAAGGTATCAATAAAAATTACTCTTAAAAATAATCAGGCTAGTAGTAACATACATGTATTCCACAATACAGAGATGTTCATCAAATAATTTTGTGTAAGAAGTTGAAGTTAAAAGAAATGTTCGCAAATGATATCTTAATTTGGTAGTCATCTGTTGGAATCTTTACAAACTGCTAACTAATTAGAGTTGATCTAATCTAACAAGAAGATGTTTTGGGCAGAACCTGAAACAAGGTACTAAGTAGAACTAATTAGTACAATGCTTGTGTTTGCACCTTTACTCATTGGAGTTCACAAGTATGCCAGCTTCACAAAGCAAGCTTTGTAACTTTGTGAGTTCACACCTCCCTTGAAGCTCTTTGGGCCAGAGAGCACTATGGGAGAAAACCCATAATCCCTCTCTCTCATATCCCACAATTCATCCCTCTTGTATAAAAGAAACAGACAGAGGCTCTCGGTCAGATTTCAGCAGAATTACGCCAGAAGCCCTCTCTCCAAGGCAAGGCAAGAGAGAATATATTTTCCACTTGGCTGGCTGGTCGCAGAGGAGAGTTCAGCTGGACTGGAGAGGAGCACTCTGGTGCAGACAGAGAGCACTTTGAGAGATTTCACCGGAATGACATGAAGAGTGGAGCTGGCTGGAGGCTGAAGAAAGCAGAGGCAGAGGCTGAAGGACAAAACCTTTGGATTTGGCGACATTCGGAGGGAGCTCTTGGAACCAAGCAGAGAGATAGACCTCTAAGCTAACAGGGCTATATTGGAGATAATAAAAGATCTGAACTTTTATCACCTGGCTGTGTTTTGAGAAGAAAAAGCTCACCACATTTTGGCGCCCGAACAGGGACTCCGACATTTGAATACCACAGTCATCAATGAAAAGGAAAAAAAAAATTATTGAGATCACCAACCAAAAAAATGTATAAAGAAAGAAAATCCAGGATTAAGCTTTATGAAATATGGCTAAGAAATAGGGGAAAGAATTAATGATAAAACAAAAGACCAAAGAGAGCGGTAGAAGAACCACAACAAATGTTAGTAACTGTCAAAAAAAAAAAAGAATAACTGATTAAAAAGCTATCAAGTTAGCAATTAAGAAGTTATTTTTGAGGAAGGTTGGTAGAGCAGCAAATAGAATAACAGCTCTGGAGTCAGGAGAACATAAGTTCAAATCAAGACACAGATGATTACAAGGTATGTGACCCTGAGCAAGTCACTATAAATAATGGAGACAATGGTGTTAGTAATGTTGCTAATCAGAAGGAAAATTAAAAGAATTTGAGAAGTACATGTGAGAGGTAGCAGAAGCATCAGGTTAACATGGCTTTTTGTTTTTTTTTTTAATTAAAGCTTTTTATTTTCAAAATATATGCATGAATAATTTTCAACATTCACCCTGCAAAACCTTATTACAAATTTTTTCCCTCCCTTTCCTCCACCCCATTTCCTAGATGGCAATTAATCCAATATATTTTAAACATGTGCAATTCTATACAAATTTCCATAAATATTTTGCTGAACAAGAAAAATCAGATCAAAAAGGAAAAAAATAAAAAAAATTCAAGCAAAAAATGACAAAAAGAGTGAAAATGCTATGTTGTGATCCATATTCAATTTCCACAGTCCTCTCTGGGTACAGATGGCTCTTTTCATCACAAGATTATTGGAACTGGCCTGAATCATCTCGTTGTTGAAGTGAGATGACTTTTTCTAAAAGTTTTCTAAAAGTAAAGGTGGCAGTACATAAGATGAAGAAAGCAAACCATAAAAATAACTTTGAGCTGTATTTAGCTCCTATGTATAGTAGAAGCAATTCAATCCTAGGAAGATAAGTAGGTCCTCATTTGGTTTCAATTTTATTAATCTATCTTTTGAGTTTCAGAATTTATAATTTGGTATTTGATTGAAATGTTTTAATTTAATTTTTCTAGGTTTTTTTTAATTGCATGGCCTCATGTTGAATGTAAGAAAGTATAAAGCAAAATGTCACATCAGTTGTGTAATATATTATCTTCTTAGCATCAAAATCTAAGAGATTAAGATTGATGTTAAAAGTTGGCAGAAAAACTGTAAATCATAAGGTCCACATCAGATAAGAATACATGGTACCTCACTATCTGACTTAATCTATTTTTTCTTTTTTTTAATATTTTATTTTATTTTATTTAATAATAACTTTATATTGACAGAATCCATGCCAGGGTAATTTTTTTACAACATTATCCCTTGCACTCGTTTCTGTTCTGATTTTTCCCTTACCTCCCTCCACCCCCTCCCCTAGATGGCAAGCAATCCTATATATGTTAGATATGTTGCAGTATATCCTAGATACAATATGTGTTTGCAGAACTGAACAGTTCTCTTGTTGCACAGGGAGAATTGGATTCAGAAGGTAAAAATAACCTGGAAAGAAAAACAAAAATGCAGATAGTTCACATTCGTTTCCCAGTGTTCTTTCTTTGGGTGTAGCTGCTTCTGTCCATCATTTATCAATTGAAGCTCAGTTAGGTCTGTTTGTCAAAGAAATCCACTTCCATCAGAATACATCTTCATACAATATCATTGTCGAAGTGTATAATGATCTCCTGGTTCTGCTCATTTCACTTAGCATCAGTTCATGTAAGTCTCTCCAAGCCTCTCTATATTCATCCTGATGGTCATTTCTTACAGAACAATAATATTCCATAACATTCATATACCACAATTTACCCAGCCATTCTCCAATTGATGGGCATCCATTCAATTTCCAGTTTCTAGCCACTACAAACAGGGCTGTCACAAACATTTTGGCACATACAGGTCCCTTTCCCTTCTTTAGTATCTCTTTGGGGTATAAGCTCAGTAGTAGCACTGCTGGATCAAAGGGTATGCACAGTTTGATAACTTTTGGGGCATAATTCCAGATTGTTCTCCAGAATGGTTGGATTCGTTCACAACTCCACCAACAATGCATCAGTGTCCCAGTTTTCCCGCATCCCCTCCAACATTCATCATTATTTTTCCTGTCATCTTAGCCAATCTGACAGGTATGTAGTGGTATCTCAGAGTTGTCTTAATTTGCATTTCTCTGATCAATAGTGATTTGGAACACTCTTTCATATGAGTGGTAATAGTTTCAATTTCATCATCTGAAAATTGTCTGTTCATATCCTTTGACCATTTATCTATTGGAGAATGGCTTGCTTAATCTACTTTTTCAAAACAACCTTTTCCATTAAATGGTCACAAGTGTTACATGTGTGGTATTCATTTTCTGTTACCAGTTCTGGATCCTTTCTTTGGTCTAAATATTTTAAAGATTCAAGTTGGTTGGTGAATCCCCTACCAATTTTTGGTTTTTCTCCTCATTACAATTGTTTCTCTTTTGGTATTCAAGATTTTACTCAGGAGATCTCATTTTCTTCAGTCCTGAAGTTAAGAAAATCTGATTTCAAATCTGATCTCAGATACTTACTAGCTATGTGTCCCTGGGCAAGTCACTTAATGCTGTTTGCCTCAATTTTCTCATCTATAAAATGTGCTGGGGAAGAAAATATTAAACCACTTCAATATCTTTACCAAGAAAATCCCCAAAAGAGGTATAGTCGGGCACAATGAAAAATGGCTCAACAACAAGATTCCATCTGTCCTTTATTTGAATCCTTTGAACTGTATTTCTCCATAATTGATTATCTGTGTCAGACTATCTCCATAATGCCTTTATTTTTCCATGGCAAATTCTAAGATGCAGTGGTCACTTTGCTGCAAGTTTTCCAATATCTAACAAGCAATTTTTTCTTTGCTGGTGAAAATGAAAAAGAAAGAAGGTAAGGAAGGAGGGAAAGAAAGACCAATAGAAAGGGGAAAGAGGGAAAGGAGGAAAAGGATGTTAACCAGTATCAGGACTGCTAATGTGCAGGTTAGACTGAGATTGCTAAGGAACAATGATCGATTTTTACATTTGATTTTTTTTTTTTTTAGTTATTTTGTTAGCAAGATTCTTTAACAGGCATGTGTTTCTTTTACACATATTAAAAAAGTGTTATGTCTTCTCAGAAATGTTGTGTTTGATACATATTAATTAAAAGTACTCCAAAACTCAGTCTCCCAGATTAAATGAGATAATGTATTTAAGGCACTTTGTCAAAATTAAGGCATTATATAAATGTCAGTGTTAATAATATTATTATTATTGAATTTCTTTGAAAATATTTATTAACTATTTACTGCTATTAACACAGATATATAAATCAAAAACATGTATTAATCATACTGAATTAAATATTAGTCATTTTAGGAAAATTCTAGCTCACAGACAAGAAAATCATCATAATCAAATATCTGTTTTGTATCAATAATTTAACTTTCACATCTAGGAATAAACTATAGAAATCTCAATCAAGTAAAAAAGATATATGAAAATAGGCCAAGTATAGAACTAAGGTTTATGAGAGATGAGAGAAGAACGATAAATACAGACATATGTATGAGAGACAGAAAGGTAGAGACACAGGTTGATAAAGAGAAAGGAGGTAAAAGGTGTGAGAATTGCTTCTATTTTTCCATATATAAGTATTTTTCAAACAAGAATACATAAATATCATTGTAACCTTTAGCTTTCCTATGATTAGTGATGTAAATACAACTATTTTCTATTTTAAAGTATTTCCTACTGATTTAATCTAGCCTTTGCAGACATTTGATACATATTTACATACACAAATTAAAAAGCCATACATAAAAACCATTACAGAAATATCTTCTTCAAAGACCATTTTAATTTGATGTGGAAATAAGGTAACAAGTACATTAATAGAAGCCTTGAATTCCTCAGAGTTGTGATCAAAGATTAAAGCTGTCTGTGTAAGCACAAAACTTGGAGTACTGGGCCATGGATTATATCTTGTTTATATGTGAATGCACTTTGTGGTGTTTTGTATTCACAACTTATGATACTATTTTTAAAGCCATGACCATTTATAATTTTCTAATACATACTTCAGAGTACAGTTCTCTTTACACAATACACACACACACACACACACAGAGCGGATTTTGTAAACTTTTAGCTATGGATGTCCCTAAGTTATTTACCACATAATTTGATAAAAGTTTAGCTAAAACATAGCAATAAAGTTGTTTATAATATTTTTCATTGATTTGTCTTACTGGAGACTCCATATACAATTATCAGAATATATACATATTTACTACTATGCCATATCACACAAACAACATTTGGTTATTGTTGTTATTTCTTATTATTGAAAAACAATTTAGGGAAAAAAAAACTATTTACTCAGAAAGGTTTAGTTACAAAATGGAATCTTAAAACAGAATGAACTCAACTGTTCTAAGTTGACAAATTTTATTATTAAAGTAATAAGGTGTATTCTTATTACAACCAGTTCCAATTCCCATTAATTAGATGCCTCACCAAATAGGCTATTAACTTGCTTCAAGTTGACAGAAATTTGTTTATATCAAATGTAATACTAAGTGATACTATCCATTAATCATCCAAACAATTTCATGAATTCTACTAATATCTTTATATTCCTATGCTTAAAATAATGTTGATTAGATTGTGCTGAATCTTGTCCTATCTCCAACCTGAGATTTACCTTATAAAAATATTCAACTCAAGCTAGATCTAAGTCTCAGATGTCCTAATCCCCTTCCTTTGACATTCATGGCACGAAAGGGAATATAGTCAGAATGAAGGTTACTCAGCTCAGTAAGCATCTCATGATCAAGTCTTGCTATTTCATACTACTTCCTCTCTTTTCCTAAAGATATAAGAATCTTTTGCATGAGTCTTTGGAGTGAGAAATCTATTGTGCTTTTTAGCCATGAGACATTCCCCAGGATGACAGGTTTCCTATCCTGTTACTTCAATTAAACAAACGTTATTTGTTTCAACTCATGGCTTTGATTTATTTTGGGACTTGACACCAATGTCATATTGGATCCCCAGACTTCTAACTCCAAATTGAATGCCTTTTCCACTACACTATATATAATGGTAGAACTTAGTCAAGATTTAAAGTTTCAGAGTTCATCAATGAAAAAAAGAAGAAGGCCATTTGGAATTTATCTAATTGATTAGACACAGCTTCTCCTCATTCTAGTTTTAAGAAATTTCTTAATGCTGTATTTAACCTGCTTGACAATTTAATGAGGTACCCCTCTCATCGTTATAAATTTTTCATGAATTAATGAATCACAAAGTCAAAGGTCAACTTCACTAGTTTCACATGACATTTATATCTGTAGATAATATAATTTACAGAACATAATTTGAAAAGAAAAAGTAGCTAAAATATATTAGATGGTATGATAAATCACTTGTTATTTAAACATAGGTATGTTCAAAATTCATCTTCCAAACTTATGGTAATTATACAATTATAATAAAGCAAAAGTATCCATGTGTTTAACAGATTTGGAGCAGATCACATGTGGAAAGAATATCTCAGCCAGAATATTTCCCTTCCCGTAGCTGTGATTAATCAGATGAGGTCAGTGAGGATGGTAGAGAGGATAAAGAATGCCACTCTTATGGTATTACAACTTGGAGGTGAAAGAGCAGGCTATTTAAATTAGGTAATAAAATAATCCAATTAAGGGGGTTTTAATCACTGTTGCAATAAATAGTTTCCAGTCTTGACCCCCTTTCAAGTCATTAGTCTTTGTTTCTGAAAAGTAAAGTCTTTTCCTGAAAGTCTCAGGATTCTGAAAAGGAAACCTTTATCTCTGAGATCTTTTTCTTAAACATAAAAGACTCAGGGGCTGTTTATGTTAGGAAATATTACCCTAAAGATTTATCATCAAACTCTCATATGTAGTACATTTTTAAGAAAACTTCAAAGCTGTGTGACATTTAGGAAGCCATTTGGGAATCCAGGTAACAGATGATAGACTTAGAGCTAAAAGAAAGAGTCCATCCAGTATGGTATCTCATATAAGAGAAGAAGAAACTGAGAGCCAGAGAGAATGTGATTTGCTTTAGATTGCATAGGCAATATCAGAAGCAGAATTTGACCATTGATCCTTTAATTCCATGGTAATCATATAATGCAAAAGTCAGAAATCAGAAAACTTGAGTTAATATATTACCATATAAAAATATGTGTAATATGGGTAATTGTTTTTAATATTCAATTTCCTTTTATTAAAAATGGGGATGATTTTGTAAATATTTACCATAAAAGATTATTCTCATAACAGTACTTTATAAATATACAAATTACAAGAATGAGAATGAAGGACAAACAATCTGTGAGTATTGCCCCTTTGGGGAACCAACTTGGCAGTGCTTTCTTTCCTTTCTTCTTTCCTCCTTTTTTCCTTTCCTTCCTTCTTTCTTTCTTTCCTTCCTTCCTTCCTTCTTTCTTTCCTTCCTTCCTTCCTTCCTTCTTTTCTTCCTTCCTTCCTTTCTTTTTTCCTTTCTTTCTTCCTCCCTTTTTTCCTTCCTTGCTTGCTTCCTTTCTTCCTTCCTTCCTTTATACTTTCCCTCTGTCCACAGGGAGAATCATAACCTTACATCTGAGTGCTCTTTCTAAACAAATATATATATTTTGATTGCTTAAACCTGACAAAATATCTTGGGGTTTGGGGACTACATTTTTTATTCTTCCTTAATTATTTATTCTATAATTTAAAAAAAATGTAGTCTCATTTATGATTCTTGAAATAGAGTTCTGACAAAAAACAGGCTTTGAAAAATCTATTGAGATTCAAATGAAATTATTTGACCACGTCTTAAACCAAAATCATTCTGACTTTCATTGTTTGTCCAATAATATGTCCAAGCCCAAGCGTTATTTGACCATTGCTTGGGTTTTAATGACTCAGAGTAAGAGTAAATAACAATTCTTTCTGTTCTGTCCAGAAACACTGAACATCTTTCCTTCCCAGTTTGATTTTTTTTTTTGAGTCAGAAAATTAAGCCATCTCTTGCCTCATTTCTTACCTAGTCGTAAATAACTGAATATGCATGGCCACAGAAAAAAACAGAGTTCTAGAAAAGACTTTAGCTTAAAAATGGCAAAAGTCTCCTATTACATGTGTGGTCCTCTCCAGTTGTCCTGACCGGTGTCTTGTCAATGGACTTAGATGAGCCTGAAGGAAGGAGTAAGGCTGCTGACTTTGCACAGCCCTGCCTCACTTAATTTCAATTCACTTGCAATTCAAAATATCACCCTCCTGATGTTATTGATCCTCTTTGAAAATGGAAGAAAAACAACAACAATCTACAATAATATAATTCATTATTGTTATTATTATTATTACTCACAAGTGACAAATGGCAAGAAAGAGAGAGCTAGTTTAATATTAACATAGTCTAAATGTAACTAAAGGTTATCCCTATTGTAATATATTATCTATCTTTATTTAAAATTAAATACAAAATAAGAAAAACAACATAATGAAAAAAGAAAGACAGAAAAAGAATTTTTTTTTAATAAAAAATGTCACATGCCCAATAGAAAATCAGGAAGAATTCAAAATATGTAAAAAATTTCCATTTCAAGAAAGCACATATAATAATAGATTATATTCAGAACTGTGCATCTTTTCTTTGCTTCTTTGTAGCTTATTCTTTCATTCTTTGCTGTGCACTTTTTACTTCATTATCTAGTTTTCCCCCTTCATCCCTCCTACCTTCCCCCAAAAGGCTACAGTTAATATGGGTATACACACTTATATACACATAACCACATTCATACATGTATATATACACATTTATATAGAGATGCATCTAAAATTTAAATATGACTGAGATATAATATAGATTTCTTGATTAATTAAATCTTTACATTTTACTTTGTTTGAGATCAATGATTAATAGCCCTACTTTTTTTTCTAATAAATTCTACTCCTGATCTTTCTTGTAGTTTTATGTATATCTCATTTCTTATCAGTATTAACTGTTTTTTAATGCTACTCTTTTACTTGTCTTGCTATTATTTAACTTCCTCTCACCAATATATCCTACTCTTGTCTTCTCTCCAGACTCTTTTCCTCCTTCTTTATCTCTTTCCCATTAATCTATACATCTTGCTTCACTCCCATAAATCTATACATCCTTCTATACCCCACCTTTTACCCATCCTATTGTCTCCTTCCTTATTTCTTTCTACATTTTGGAGGCTTATATCCTTCATTTAATATAAGTATAGTTCCCTATTAAAGCCATTTCAGCTGTAAGCAGATTTTCAGAACTACCAGCCCCCCTTCCTCCCTCTAATGCTTTCTTCCTTGCATTTCATTTATATAACATGATAACATAACAATTTATTTTTATTTTTTCCTAGAAAGTTTTTCTTTCCAGAGTCAGGTCATACTCAGGTCTGCACCAATCTTTCTTTTGAATTCATAAAGAGTTTGTTGAGTTCCTTAAAATTAATCTTGGATGTAAAAGTAATCCTCGATTACTCTTATAAATTAAATTTTATATCGAGTTCATGTTTGGTTGAGACAAAGACTGAAAATCTGTGAGTTCACTGAATGTCAATTTTTTTCTCTTCAATTTTATGCTCAGTTTTGCTGGATATGTTACTTTTGGCCACAGGCCTAGTTCTTTAAATTGTCAATATTCATTATTCCATGATCTGTGGTCTTTTATTGAACCTACTGTTTAACTCTTTACAATTCTAATTGTAGTTCCATCATATTTGAATTTTTTTTTTGTTTCTTGTATAGTTTTCTCTTTGATTTGGGTTTTCAAAATTTAATATTAATATTCCTATGTGTTTTCCTTGTAGAATCTCTTTGAGGCAATGATAAAGTGATTTTTTCCCCCTATTTCTACTTTCCCCTCATGTTCTATCACTCCAGGATAATTTTCTTTGATTATTTCTTGTATTGTTGTATTTTATTTGTAACAGCTTTCAGATAATCCAATTATTTTTGTTTCCCTTTCTTGTTCTGTTCTCCAGATATGTTGTTTTTCTTATAAGAAGTTTTACATTCTGTTGTATTTTTTCATTCTTCATGTTTTGTTTTGTTATTTCCTGCTCTCTTGTAGTTCCACTGGCTTCCTCTTACCCAATTCTTATCTTCCAAGAATTATTCTCTTTAAGATTCTGGCTGTCCTTTTCTAGTTAGCTAACTATTTTTCATCATCTTGTTTTTCTTGGAGAGTTTATATTGTTTTGTAATTTTAATTTTTTCTCAATCTTTCTCATTTGATTTTTAAGGTCTTTGTTGAGTTCAATGAATTCTTTCTGGGCAGGTAACTATTTAATGTTTTTTTGTTTTAACTTCACTGTTCTATTTTGAAGATGAATCCCAGTCTTCCCTCTTCCTATAGTAAGTGTCTATGGTTGGGTTCTTTCTTTTTTACCAGCTCATTTTTTTTTTCAATGAGAACTGTTAGCATAAGTACCTCTAATCCTGTGGTGGGGGTACAATGCCTCTGGCTTCATTTCAGCTCTCTACTCTGACCTGTAAACCAATCCCCAAACCCCCCACTCCATCCTCTCCTGCAAGTGTCCACCTAGCAGCTTCCCTGACTCACTACTCTGTATTCACAGAGTGTGCTGGTTCCTTTTCACAGGGCCTGGTCTCATCAGCACAGCTGAGCCTGCCATTCCTAATCAGTAGAGATTCCTTCAATCTTCTGGGACTCAGACTCCTAAACCCCCATGTTGTTGGGAAGGTAAAAATTTCTGTAGTTCTGACTGAGATTATATCCAACCTAGCTAGCTCCAGGACTCCCTACTTGATGCTTCTGTAAAACATCAATTAAATACCTGGTCCTGGCGTCTTTCTTCAGTATTTTTTGAGTTGTCCCACAAGTACCAGTTCTCTCCAAGTCTTATTTATTTTTCTCCCTCCTACGTTTGCCCTGAGGCACAATTTTATTTTGTTTGTGGGGTCAATCTGGAGAGCTTGGAATTTTCTGACCTACTCTGTAATATACTCTTTAGAGTTTCAGAGGTTATAGCTTAAATTGAATTCTGCCAATTCCAATATGCAAATAAGGAAAAGATCAATGATTTACTCAGTCTAATGAACTCCCCCTGTCAGGAACAGATTGCAGGTCTGGAATCACATACTGGAGATAAATCACCTGAATCACAAAGAGGTAAAATTATTTGTCCAAGGTCACAGAGGTAGTGAGAGATAAATACAGCATTTAAATCCATGTCTTCCTTCTTCTAAACCCAGTCCCATTATCAAGTATAAAATATATTTGCTACAACCTATTATTTAGCTTTACTAGTTGATTTGCCATCTTAATCTGCTAGAAATTAGAGAAAACTGAAAAGCAGAAAGACTTGGAAAAAGTAGAAAGCACCCATTTCCTATGGGAATTACTACCTTAGGAAGTAAATGTACAGATTTAAGAACCAACATACTCCAAACTGAATATTTCTAATATTTTCTTTCAGTAATTTTGTTATCTATCTTTCAGTTCTACAATAAAGTATTTTCCTTATAGCACACAATTATAGCAAACCATGAAAAAGGTAGATTTAGTAGCAAGGCAAATAAACTTTTTTCTATAGGGAGCCATAGTAAGCAATATTTATATTTTGAATTTTTTATGTGCCTAGTTGTAAGACCTGATTTAGTTTTAGCTTGTGGAGTCTCCAGTAGTAAGCTTTAAATGTGAACTCCAAGTACATATTCATTTTTATAGGTCTACAGAGAGATACTTGCATGAAATAAGCAGTTTGGTCAAAGATGAAATGTTAAAAAAGAAAGCCAGCTAACTCTGGGCACTAGCAAAGCCAGTGGTTTAAGAAAGCTGTGAATGCTGTTCACTTCTGTGTAAATAATATTTCCTACTCCTATCTTCCTATCTTGGGAGACAGAATGATAGCCTTGAAATAACATTGAATGAGGAGTCAGAGATCCTAGGTAAGAGTCCAGGTTTTGTATGTGTTTAACGTATATGAGCTTTAGTCTACTCATCTATAAAGTGGGATTATAATACTTCCATAATTTATGAGATTATTATGAAGATAAAATAATATATGTATGTTATTTTATATGCTGTCAAATAATATTAATTTACATATATATATTTATATTCTTCATGATCTGATTCAATACTAATTCCATTAAATAGGTTTCCCTAATTATTCTTATACAATTTAATGACTATTTTCTAAAATCCTCTTACATTTATAAATCATAACAATGCATAACTTTTTATGATTTCATATAATATTATATCTAGGAGGAGGAAAGGCTTACTAGTCCTCACTACAGCAAGATATTCCTTTTTCCCCTTCTTAACTGATTCACAGAACAACTAGGTAGAACAGTGGATAGAATTCCAGATATGGAGACAGAAAGATTCATCTCCATAGTTCTAATCTGGTCTCAAATATTATCCTGGGCAAATCATTCTTTGCTTCAATTTCCTCATCTGCCAGAGCAAGAAATGGTAAACAATTCTAGTACCTAGCTAAAATAAAAAGTCCCAAATGAGGTTACAAAGAGTCAGATATAACTAAATGCAACAAAACAACAAATTGATTCCTTAACTCCCCACAAAAGTTATTTCAAACCTTCTCTTCCCTCTCTAAGCCCACTATGCTTTTTTCTCTACCTTTCTTGTACTTGTCTTTTACTGAAGGAAAAATAAATGATTCATTATGAGTTCCCACTTTTCCCTTTCTTTTCATTACCAAACTTTGTTATACCTATTCACACTCTCTTCTCATTCTGTTTCTGACAAAGAGATGACTTCTTGCCTGTAATGGGCTGAGGCTCGAGTTGATGCACTGAGGTCCCAAGAGTATTTGGACCATACTCTATTTATATATATGCTTGGAGAAAGAATGGCCCCCGCCTACTCTTTGTGCAAGTCCTGATGTGTTGTACAGGAAATGATGATTTTGGTGGGTGGAGGCAGGGGAGTGGAAAGGGAAGCAGAAAGAGAGATTGCCGATTGGCATCTTGACACAGCTGCTCGCATTGCTATCATGACGGCCCTTCACTTCCGATCCCCCTCTGCTAGCTGGCTTCCTGTCTGCCCATATTGCTATCACAATCCCCCCTCACCTCTACTGAGAATAAAGATTGAGGATTTTTCCATTAACCTGAATTCCTGACTCCAGCTAATTTTAAATACACGGTCATCACATTTGGTGCCCAAGCATGGGAAACAAGGACCCTACTTTCACTGAAGAAGTCTCCAGTGACCAGGAACTTAGGTGAGTATAAGACAACAGGGAACTTATTTTCTTAAAGACTAAACTAGTAACCTTTTTTTGGCTGAAATGGGACAGATCTGAGCTAAAGATTCTCCATCCCCCACACCTACCCCCCCACTCCCACCCCCACTCAGGATGGTGCTATAGAAAGCCTGCTTAAGCTGATAGAAGACCAAGAGCTACTTATAACTTGGGAACAGACAGCTAGACTTCTGGGTACATTAAAAGGCACCTCCCCTTGGTTCTTAGAGGAAGAGTAAATCTCTCCAGATAACTGGGCATTGATTGGTCAACAGCTCTCCTCATATAACAATGAAAACGGTCCTCATTCAATTTCCATTGAGACATTCTATTTATGCGATATAATACAGTTGGTCTTAAGATACCATATAAGTTCTAAAAGAAAAGGAAAAAACTCTAGGAATAGCCAAATGGGGAAGCCTGAGATAAAGGAGGAAGACAAAGAACAGATTAATGACCATATCTCCACAGGGCAGGGAGACTTAAGTGAGGCTCAAGGGTGTGGTGAATCTGAGGCAGCTTCAGCCCCACCTGAGGAGCAGGTAATTGGGTAATTGACTCCCCTCCATCAACTCCACCCTCCGGGATGGAGGGAGGAGGGGTAGTTGGGGGGGGGGGGCAGTGACAGCACCACCATCTCCCCCCCAGCATCCATCTGCTCCTTTGAGTAGATTGCAAAAGGGACTAATTAAGGCCAAAGCAGAAGGGAAAAATGTATTGGAATTTCAACACCACATTTTTCCTGTAATTCAACAGTTTAATTCTTCAGGTCAAGAAAGTAGAAGATATGCTCCTTTTGATATAGAAATCCTCAAAGACCTGAAAAAGGCTTGCACTCTTTATGGGGCTACACCAGCTTATGTGAAGATGTTATTACAGAATTTGGCTTTTGAAATCTTGACCCCTAATAACAGGAAATCTATAGCAAGGGTATACCTAGAACCTGGACAAAACTACTTGTGGTTTTCTGAATATAGTGAGCTCTGTAGGATACAAGCCCAACAAAATAGTCAAAGTGGAGTTCATGCTGCAATCACCTGTGACCTACTAATAGGTGTAGGTCAATTTGCAGATGTTGCAGTACAGATTAATTATTCTATAGCAGCATATGAGCAAATTGCTGCTAATGCTATCAAAGTGTGGGCTTATCTCCACAATAAAGATGACCGGGGGGGGGGGGTCACAAAAATAACACAAGGGCCAAATGAACCCTTTGCTGACTTTGTGGGACGTTTGCAGACAGCTATCACAAGAACAAATGGAGAAAATGCAATAACAGACATTTTGATAAGGCATCTTGCTAAGGAAAATGCTAATGAGGTTTGCAGAAGAATTATACTAGGACTGCACAAGGATGCTCCTTTAGAGGAGCTCATAAAATGTTGTGCCACAGTGGGCACAAATGCCTTTTATAACCAGGCTATGATGCAGATTTCCCAAAATCCCAACATGGGAAGACAGAGTCTCTCCTGGCTAGGAACTTCCAGAGAGACTTGTAGATGCTTTCAGTGTGGAAAAGTAGGACATCTGAAAGCTCAATGTTGGTATAGAGACAGAAGAAGAAAACAAGGTGGGAGAACAAGACCCAATATCCCATGTCCAAAATGCAACAGAGGCTTCCATTGGGCCTCAGAATGTAGACAGATTCAGGGAAACGGGATGAGGGGCCCAGCCCCAGGGCCCAAGGCAAAAAACACTTGGGGCATGATGGCAGCCAATGGTGCACCCAGAGAGTGCCTAGAAGTCCAGTACCCAGACATGACCAATCAGCCAGAAAGCCATATGATGGGAGAAGGGGATTACACAATCAACCAGCCAGGAAGCAACCTGATGGGAGAAAGGAATTACAATTGGGGAGAATAGAGCTGTATGCAGCTGGGACAACTGAGATACCCCCTGGAGAGGTGAAATCTGTTCCTTTCCAGCCTATGGATCCCTTGCCTCCAGGCACAGCAGGCTTGACCATTTCACCTCCTGAGAGTATGTACAAAACAGTGTTCATCCACACACTGATGTGGGAAACTGGGAAATGTGTAGATAATATCCAAGTCACTAATACAGGTAGATAATGTATGACTTATCACCCAGGAGAAGTAGTAGCATCAGGTTTACTCATAAAGAATCCTAATAAGCAACCTGGTGATAGTCACCCAGATTTTGACTCCAGACCACAAAATCCAGGAATATACTGGATAGCAGCTGTAACAAATGACCAACCTATGCTCTCGATCTATATAAATGGCCTACCATTAAAAGGATTGGTAGACACTGGTGCAGATCATACAGTCATTAGTGGTGCCAATTGGCCCAGTCACTGACCAAAGATTAAAACAGACACCTACATGTCTGGAGTAGGAGGATCAATAGCAGCTGAAATTAGTGCTGCCCCTATGAGATGGACTTTTAAAGGCAAAACAGGAGTTTTTACTCCTTTTATAGTTGAAAAAATCCCCATCAATCTGTGGGGAAGAGATGTTTTACAGCAATTAGGGTTAAAAATGAGTACTTCGGTTTTTTAAGCAGGGCTGCTGTTGAAGGCCTGCCAACACTTTCACCTATTTCTTTCCAATGGAAAACTGATATACCAGTGTGGATAGAACAATGGTCCTTAGGTAGCAATAAAATTCAGGCCTTATTAGATATAGTACAGAAGCAGCTTGAACAAGGGCATTTACAACCTTCTCTAAGTCCTTGGAATTCCCCAGTTTTCGTTGTAAAAAAGAAATCTGGAAAATGGAGGATGCTCACTGATTTAAGAAAAGTGAATCAACAGATGGAAACTATGGGAACTCTTCAGCCTGGACTTCCATCTCCTACTCGATTGCCTAGAGAGTGGCCTCTTTGGGTCATAGATATTAAGGATTGTTTGTATTCTCTCTCTGGATAAGGAGGATATGAAAAGATTTGCCTTTTCAGTGCCCAGTGTTAACTTAGCTGAGCCTTATAAAAGATATGAATGGACAGTTTTGCCACAGGGAATGAAAAACAGCCCCATTATGTGTCAAATGTATGTTGCTGCTGCTCTTGCTCCAATAAGAAAAGCATTTCCAAAAGTTATGCTATTACATTATATGGATGATATCTTGGGATGTGCACCTGAGGAACAAATGCTAGAAGCATGTCTACAAAAGACGATAGAAACACTAAGATAGTACAAATTATACATAGCTGAAGAGAAAATTCAAAGACATGCTCCTTTTCAATATTTAGGATATGAAGTATACCCTAAGGTGCTTACAGTACAAAAACTGTCCTTAAGAACAGAGAAGCTAAACACCTTAAATGATTTTCAGAAATTGATAGGAGATATCCAATGGATGCGACAAGTATTAGGCTTGACTACCTATCAGTTACAACTATTATATGACATTTTAAGGGGAGACAGTGCTTTAAATTCACCATGCCAGCTTACAAAAGAAGCTCAAGAGGCTTTGAAAGAAGTTGAACTGGCTTTATCCAATGTGGTTGAAAGAGTAACTCAAAAACCCTTGGAAATATCAGTTTTTGCCACACAAGAGGCACCCACAGCAGTCCTTCATCAAGGAAACAGTGTGATAGTGTGGGTGAACCTCCCAGCACAATCAGAACAAAGCCTTACTTCTTACCCAGTGCTTGTGGCTAGAATTTTATTAAAGGCCATTAAGTGAGCAGTACAATTATCTGGGACAAGACCTGACAAGATATACACCTTTTACGCCAATACACAAATTAATGTGTGCTGTGAAACCATCCCAGAGTGGCAAATTTTATTAGCCATGGCTCCAAATTTTACACATGGGTCTCCATTAAAGATAACCAGACTTTTACATAATTGGCGATGGATTCTTGAAGAAAAAGTTTCTAAAGTTCCTCTTAAAGGACCAACTATCTTTACAGATGCATCCAAACACAATATTTGTGCTGTATACTCTCATGACTTAACTATAAAGAGAGTAGTCAGAACTCCTTTTCAGTCCACTCAGAAGAACAAATTATATGCAATCAGGATAGCTCTCACTTATTACCCAGGAGACATAAATATAATATCTGATTCAACCTATTCAGTAGGTGTGGTACAAAGAATTGCCACAGCCCAAATAAAATTTGCAGCTTCTAATATATATTAGCTCTTTAAGGAACTTCAGGAGCAAGTGAGAAAGCATCCAGGAAAGATTTATATCTTGCATGTCCACTCACGTAGTGGACTTCCAGGTTCTATTTTTGATGGAAATTCAAAGGCAGATAGCCTTTTAACTATGTTGGCCAGTACACCTTTATTTCAGGAGGCCCAGGAATCCTGTTCTAAATACCATCAGGCTGCTTGAGCTTTGCATTTACAATTTGGGATAACAAAAGAGGAAGCTAGGAGCATAGTAAAAAGCTGTACAGCTTGCCTTCCTTTCCACGCTCCTACACTGTCTCCAGGGAAGAACCCTCGTGGTTTGAGACCCAATGAAATCTGGCAAATGGATGTGACCCATTATAAATCTTTTGGTCGTGTATCTTTTATCCACATTGTGGATTTCAGGATTCATTTTTGCCATACCAGCAGCAAAAGAGACAGCCCGAGTGGTCACTGAATTCCTCACACAAGCATTTGCCATTATGGGTATGCCACAAACAATAAAAACAGACAATGGTCCTGCATATACCTCCAAACATTTTGAACACTTGTGTGCACAGTATAAGATTTTACACATCACTGGCATACCCTTTAATCCTCAAGGACAGGCAATAGTAGAGAGGAGAAACAGAGACATTAAGATGCTCCTCCAAAAACAAAAGAAAGGGGGAGCCACAGGTAACTTTAGAGAACTTCTAAATCTAGCCCTTTATACTATTAACTTCTTGATTTTTAACAAAGATGCACTGGCTCCGGCAGACAGGTTTCATAACCCACCGGAAGAGCAGTGTCCAGTGCGAGCAGCTCCACTATCTTTAGATAATTGCCAAGTGATGTGGAGAGACCCAGAAAGTGGTGAATCTAAGGGACCAGATAGGCTAACTGCTTGGGGGAGAGGGTTTGCTTGTATCTCTACAGGTGGAGAAGGAATCAGATGGGTGCCAACGAGCCCTATTCGCCTTGTCCATTGCAGAGAGATGGAGCAGATCCTTGAAACAAAGGAGAAGACCCAAGAAATATCTGGTGGTTCTGTTGCTGATTGTGCCCACCATTGAAAGAGCATGGCAGTTATGGCATTTGACTCGTGGACATAGAAAATTGTTGGACTTCAAAACCCTCAGGAATCATTGGATTCTCTGAGACATGATAAGATTGTTGTAGGACTTGAAAAGCCTCAGGAATCATTGGATTCTTTAAGACATAAGACTTGAAAGCCTTCAGGAATCACTGGATTTTCTGAGAAATGATAAGACTCTTACAGGACTTCAAAATCTGCTGGAATCATTGGATTCCCTAACACATAAAATGATTTTTGTCGTACTTCAAAAACTTGGGGTAATCATTAGATTCCCTGATATGTGAAGCAATGGACAATAGATTGGTTTTGGACTATCTCTTGGCTCCTGAAGAAGGTGTATGTGTGACTTCTGTTTACATACTCTCCTTCTAGGACTTCTGGAAATCTTTTACAAAACCGTTGGTTTATATTGTTTGTTATACCATTACTTGCATGTACAATTCATGTTTGTTACACCACATCGAGCCTGCACTGACTGTGGGGAGAGTCATCACTAATAGCCTCTGTGTTATTGCTATGTGCTTGTGTAATACCTCGCATGCTGATAAGTTTGTGCATAATAAGATCCTTCAGCCCAGAAACCCACTAGCAACCCCCACTTCCCTTTGGTGCTTTTCATCTCCCTTCCTGAGAAGTCAGGGGGATCGTGATCACTTCCTTTTCAGTACTTTCACCTCCTTTCCTAAAAGGAAGGGAGGGTGTGGTCACCTCCCCTTGGGGGATCTGACCTCTCTGAGAAGTCAGGGGATGGCATGACCACCTGTGTTCTAAAACAAAAGAAAGCAGGAGACGTAATAGGCTGAGGCTCAAGTTGATGCACTGAGGTCCCAAGCACGTGAGGCTAAATAGTATTTGGACCATACTCTATTTATATATATGCTTGGAGAAAGAATGGCCTCCGCCCACTCTCTGTGCAAGTCCTGATGTGTTGTATAGGAAATGACGATTTTGGTGGGTGGAGGCAGGGGAGTGGAAAGGGAAGCGGAAAGAAAGACTGCTGGCTGGCCTCTTGACACAGCTGCTCACATTGCTATCGCGACAGCCCTTCACCTCCGATCCCCCTCTGCTAGCTGGCTTCCTGTCGCAGCTGCCCATATTATTATTGCATTCCTTCTTCACCTCCACTAAGAATTCTCTCCACTGAGAATAAAGATTGAAGATTTTTCCTTTAACCTGAATTCCTGACTCCGGCTGATTTTAAATATGTGGTCATCACACTTGCCAAGGTCAGTATTCTACATGTGCAAAGGATTTTGTCTCCTCCTATCTTCTCCAACAGATGGCATCCTTAATCATTCTCCATCTTTCAAATCATCACTCTCTCCCTATTCTTCCATATTGCTTTTAAACATGCCTAAATTCCCCCCATAATGGAAAACAATCCAAAACTTTTTATTAAACCTTATCACTCCCTCAAGGTATTGTCCTATATCTTTCCTTCTATTCCATACCAAATTCCTTTTTAAAAAGTGATTTATTAAATAATGAATTCTTATCCTAAAATCTTAAATCTTTAAATTTGTCAAATACAAGGTTATTATGTTTATTTGCTACAGTAAATTGTAGATCTGTTCTATTACACTACTTGCTCTATTTCTAAAAATGATTAGGGAAAAATGAAAAAAGTTACATGTTTATAGCAGCTCTCTTTGTGGTGGCAAAGAACTGGAAGTTGCTGGGATACCAATCAATTCAGGGATGACTAAACAAGTTGTGATATATGATAGAATGGAATATTATTATGCTCTAAGAAATAATGTCAGTGATTTTAAAAAATCATGGAGAGACTTGCAAAAGATAATAAAAAGCAAAATCAGTAAAACCAGATGAATAATGTATACAATAACAGCAATATTATTTTAAGAGTGACTTTGGTCCAATATATTATGTTGACAATTATAAATATCCAAATTAGCCATAAAGGACATATGAAGAAAGAGACCATCTGTACCCAGAGAAAGAATTGATAAATAAAAATAAGTATAAAATAATTTTACATAGGTGTGTATTTGCATCTAATGGAAGACATCTCTAAAATGAGGGGGAGAGAAAGAGGAAAAAGGGAGAAAATAAATTTATATAAGAATTTTGTAGTATATTTGAAAGGAATAACAAATTGTGCAGAGTAGATTTGCAGATTCATGTGCAATTATCTATTATATTAAATTATGGAAACATTTTTTAATTCTATAAATTAAAAATTAAAAAAAGAAAAGGTACTCTATCAATAGTCTCTTTTCTAAGTTTCAGTCCATTTCAAATGAAATATTCCTGAAACATCTTAATCTAAAAACATCTTTCTACTTAAATCTAGCTCTCTTCCAAACCTCTATTTCTGTAGAGGACAGAGCAATCTTTCCAGTGTTTGGGACTCATAATCTTTGTATTATCCTGGACTACTCATCTTTTTTCACTCTGTAAATTCAATCAGTTGTCAAATAATGCAGTTTCTTTCTTCATGAAAACTCTACCATCTGATAAACACACATACATGTTATTTATGTTGCATGTCTATCTATCTATATGTATATCTATTTATTTAATTATTAAATATTTTTATGCTGAGCACAGGTCTTAAATTTGTTTTAGCTGTGATTGTAAAGGGGAATTACTGAAGCATGGAGAAATGTGAAGATAATTTTCAAGTTCAACATCAATCAAAAGGTACTTTTGATTCAAGAACTGTGCTAAGTCTTATAGTTAGAAGTACCAAGAATGAAACAATCCCTACTCAAAATGAGCTTATATCCTAATAGAAAAGACAACAAGTAGATAATACATGCAAATATGTGTCTATAATAAAGATAGATAGATATGTATATATGTATGTTCTTGTGTGTGATTCCTATTTCAAGTCACCTGCAAATTTGACAAACATATCAACTATTGTTGTGTTCTGCTTTCTAGAGCCCCCAAGCTAGGGTGACAAAACATACCATTGCTTTCAAGAGCCCCCATGCCAGGGTGATTATATCTTCCTAGAGGAGAAGTGATGAGGCGGGACTCCTGAGGATGGTGGAAAAATGGACTCAATTTATTTCAAGGACTTTTCCCTTTTATACCCTCATACCCTTATCTAACACCCTTGGGAAAAGGAGGATCTTGGTGGATTAAAAATTCTTTGTTCCTTTAATCTAAATGGAAATGGAGAGCTAGGTGGATAATAAAAGAAATTAAGGAAAGTCTGAGTTCAAATCCAGCCTTGGACATTTTCTAGTTGTGTGATACTAAGTCTTTTAACTTTTAACTGAGTCAATTTCTTCTATTGTAAAATGGGGAGAATAATAGTGCTTAACTCATAGGCATGATGAGTTGTTTGGCGTTTTATATACAAAATAATGATTTTTTTTTCACTTTTCACCAAACTGTTTTAATTTGACAAAAACACAGTATTATTCGTGTTATCTGACCAATGTACCCTAGCTAATGATTTAAGGTACTACTGATAGATTAATTTCTCCAGGCTAAGTGATTAAGAAGCCCCCATGTGAGACTAAATCCATTTATTACTCATTAAATGTTGACCTTATCAGTACAATTCCATTTGAGAAAGATTCTTTTTCTAAAGATACAAGTTATTTATATTAAGAGCAGTATAGTGTAACATTATTGATCAGTACAACATTAAAAGTTTTGTGTATATGTATATGTAGGTTTATATATAGTTTCAAATATATATATATATATTATATATATATATATATATATATATATATATATATATATATATACACATATGCATATATTACTATATAATTTTTATGAGAAGCTTCACTCTATGGTACCTATGGTACTAACTTTCCCAGGATTCATGAATTGAATATGGGAACATATTTTGAAATTGAAGGATGTAGATTGTAATCCTGGCATTTTCATTTCACCAACATTGTGATCTTGAGCAACTTACTCAACTACTTGGAGTTGGATGAACTGATATATAAAATCCATCCTTAAATATATGATTCTATGAACTTTTCCTTCTCTGATTAGCCTCCTAATTATATGCCGGAATAGATTTGATGCTACCAAAGTATATCAACTGTGGGATAAAGGATTATATATATATATATATATATATACACACACACACACACACACACACACACACACACACACACATGCTTTTTATATGTATGCACATATTTAAATATATATATATACATACTTTTCTATATATACACATATATATATGTTCATATATATTTAAATATAACATAAAGACCTCACATATATAGACATATACCTCATGTATACATTATAAAATTACACATATAAAATGTTACATTTATATATTATATAAAATTAGTAAAAAAAAGTATGCTTAGAATTGCATTAATATTTGATTTGTAGACTAAAACTTTAAAACAACTTTGGAATTATTTTTGAATAAGAAAAAAATATGATTCCAAGAAAGTGGATTTAGCAGTCCTTTCTCTGTTGCCCAACCACATTTTCATTTGAGAAAAAGCCTTGTCAATTTGCTTATGCCTAGAGACTCAGATTTTGATACCAAATATTTATCATCACTAACGGGGGTAAATGGTTTTAGAAGCCTCCTGACAGAAAGAGATTAAAGTTAAGGTCACTGTAATGTGCCTTCTTATCAACTGCCAGAAAGGGGAATTGAATGCTTTGAATTAAGAAGGCAGAAAGCTCTTTCTAGAATGTGTAAATCAGAGTTATGCTTATTAGTTTTAATTAGGTTGTGTCTTTAATTAAATCTTACTTATTGTTAATGAAAATTTAGACTATCTTTGGAATTATGGGCCAGCAGCACTACCTGGGGACTTTGGGAGTGGAATTCACAATTTGTAAAATGCTTCAACAATCATAGTTCCCGTATTGTACTTGATATATTTTCACTGAACATAATGCCCATTGATCAAGATTCTCACATATAAAAGCACAATCATTAGCTATGTTCTTTTTCATTTTGCCTCAGTGTCTTTGTACATCCTATTTTTGGTCTACCTTCATGATCCTTAATACTTTACCTTGTGTAAGAGAAGTCAATCACTATCTTTTTAAAACATATTTCACTGAATATTGTTTTGCTATATCTGATCTTCACAAGCATACCTATCAATTTTCTTTTATCTGCTATATATTTCCACGGGTATGGTAGCCACAGACTTCATTTATCCACATATTTGAACTAAAGTTGAAAAATTATATGCCCATCATCTCCCATCATTTTTATTTGTATGATTCATTTATTCTTTAATTTATTCAGTACATATTTAATAGCCAGGATGTCAGACACTTTGCTAGCCACTGGAAATATAAAAACAAAAACAAAATAATTTCTTCACTAAGGAGATTATGTCATATGTAGGGAAAAGCAATATGAGTAGAGGAATATAAACAAAAAATATGTACACGTTACTGGGATAAGATCATGGCAACTTTGAGGATCAGACTAATTTGTCAGTGATTGCCAATCTTTTGACAATCAAATAAGCCAAAACCAGCAACTTTATCATAGTAATGGTTATGATCTGGCAGAAGAAATAACTATGGATACTCCAGTGGAAAAATACTGATGAACAAGAAAAAATATACAACTGAGTCAGAGACTACTCAAAAACTCCACAGTTCCTATTAGAAATATTAGTATATCCCTTTTTTTTAATGAGACCCCTATGTTAAAAGACAAACAAAAAGATTTCTACTGTAGTCAATCACTCAACAAAAATTTAATTTCTTATTTGCCAAGAAATATTAGATATGGAGATACAAATATTAAAGTGAGGTTTTCCTTGCCTTGAAGAAACTTATTTTCTATTGGGGCCTAGTGTCCCACCAAAAAAAATGGGTTGTTTTACAGGAATATTGGCACCTGGGTTTACATTTGTACATATGTCTGCAGTTAGATGCCTCTCCCTTGTCCTCATTTCTTTTTGAATTTCTAAGACTTTTATATCCTATTTTCATGCTTTCTTTAACTTACTCCCAATGGGAATAGACTTCTAGAATTACCAGTCCTTCTACTCCATCTAATTCTTCTATGTCTTCCTTTCACCCCTCATTTGTACAAGATAATTACTTTTTCCCCTTTTCCTATATGCTTTTGCTTTTTAGAATCACATAATATTCATATCCACCACAATCTTTCTTTCAAATTATTCAATTTCTAATGACATCAGACATGCAGTTTATATTTCCTTGTATAACACATAAACAGATTTCCCTTACTGAGTTCCTTTGATGTTTACCTTATATTTCTCTTGCATTTTGTATGTCAATTTTTTTATTGTTTAAATCTTTTTTTTTTTTGCAACAAAATCCTAAAAATCTGACAAGTCACTGAATGTTTTCTTTTTTTTTTAAATTCAGGATTATGCTTAACTTTGCTGTTAAGATTATTGGCCAATATTGACATAATATTTTTTTTTACTTTATCCTTCAGATAGTCCAATTATTTTTGTGTTTTCTCTTCTTGATCTGTCCTCCAGATCTAGTTTTCTAATGAGAAATCTTATATTCTCTTCTATTTTTTTCAATCTTTATATTTTATTTGGTTTCATATAACTTTGCTGCCTTCCCTTTGACCATTTCTAGTTTGCAACAATTCATTTTCTTCCCCAAAATCCTTGATGTCCTTTTCTAGTTAGTTGACTTTATTTTCATAATCTTCTTGTTTTTCTTAGATTGTTATCATTTTTTAAAAATTTCCCCTCAATCTCTTTCAATATAGTTTTAAAATCTTTTTTCAGTTTTATGTATTTGGGAGAAGTAGATAGCCATTTGACATTATTCTTTGAGGTAGAAAAGGCTTTTTTTTTTTTTTTGCTTTACTACCCTCCTGTGAAGATGAATCCCTAGTATTCTCTCTTCCCATAGCAACTTTCTATGTTTAGGCTCTTTCTCTTTTGCTTCCTCATTTTTTTTTTATTTATAGCATTTTGTTAGTGTAATTACCTCTAGTCCTGGGTGTGGAGGATAGTGTCTCTGAGGTATCAAGCCCTTCTTCAATTCTCCCCTCTATCTTGAAACCAAAACCAAGAATACCACTCCACTCCCCTGTAAGTGACTACAGCCATTAATACCCCCAACCCCAATCCCATCTGCATTCATCAGACATGTGCCAGTTCCTTCTCATTTAGAACTGTCTCAGCAGCATAGCTGAGCCTGGCATTCCTCGTCAGCAATTCTCTCAATCTTCCCTGACTCACATGCTTGACTCCTTAAACTATCCAGGATGTGAAAAATCCTATCACTGGGGTAAAGGATACTTTCCAGCCCAGGTATCCATTGGGTTCATTGTGTACTATTTCAGTGGAATGAGACTCGAGGTGTTTATACTTCACTTAGGCCAGAACTCTATTCTGTTATCTTCAGATCTTGCCTGGTTACCTCAGGATTATTGCTGTTTTGCCTCAAGTCTTATTTATTTTTTTTACCACTGTACATTAGCCCTGAGTCATTACTTTGTCTTATTTGTATGGGGACATCTGGAGAGCGTGGTATTTTCTGATTTACTCTACCATCTTCTCAGAATCCTCTCCCCAAACAGTTTAGAATTGTGCACAAAAACAGAAAATTTGGAATTATGCACAAAAATGAATAAAATGTGTTTGCCTCATGATGCACTGATGTTACTATTGAACTATTTATGCCAAAAGATCAAATAAATAAGAAAAGAACCAATATGTATCAAATAATAATAATAATAATAATAAACTCTTTTTAGAAGAGCTGAAAAATAATGGGTTTCCATTATTTGGAAAATGCATCAACAAATTATAGTTTATAAAAGCAGGGTGTCCCAAAGTTTTAGTGTAGTTTAAAACTATTAAGCTGTTAAAGCTTGAAATTGCCCCAAGATTTTTGGGACACTTTATATAATGGAATAGTAATATGCCATAAGAAATTCTCTAAAATCACCAATGGCCATCATATTGATTATTGTTTAAAGTATTCCAGGTTATTTGTTTTTATATTTTTATTAATGTATAAATTGTTGACCTGATTCTATTTGTCACCAGTAAAATTTAACAAATAAGTAAATGGAGACAATTATCAATTATTTGTTAATGGGAGTATGCAGCCTGATAATAAATGGATGAATAGTAGCCTCCATTTGGTCCAAACAGTGAGATTGAAGTCTAACAGGTTTTTTAAAACCTATATTCATCTTCTTTCTAACTGGCTTGCCATTATATTATTTGGACATTCTTTGGCAAATGTAAAACAATCCTGATTGGTCAGTGTGTTCACGTTCAGTTATGGATGATAATGTTCACTCTGACACTTAACGAATGCTACCTATCTCATGAGACCCAGCTGCCTCTAGACGCTAGAAAAACAAAGACTTTCTCAATCAGGTTTTCTCTGTATTTTGCTTCTCATTAATGACCAAATCTTCCCTAACCTTGATTAGAAGGCAAGAATAGGAGACTTGTTCCCCAAGGAAAACTAGTTCATGCAGCTTCTTTGTCTGAGGGACAAACAAAAAAGAGGCTCTCACTTGGAAAGAGCCCAACCTAGACTGATTACTGAGCAGATGCCTTGTTGACTGGGAGTGATCATATTACATACACTGTCACAACCCTTCAGACACTGGGCAAAAAAGATGCAGCAACAAATACTAAACTATGACCCAGAGTTCATATCATAATATTCCATTTTACTAACTTTGACAGCAGTTGGGTTAAATTGTTGTATAATACCATTATATCACTCCCTTCTGTTACATTTTACTTAGTTACTTCTGATCTGTTTCATGTTCTAGGATAAATCACAGGATTTTTTTTATTAAATAATATAGCACAACATTAATTTTCTTCATATATACTTCACTCTTCACAAGTTCATATAAAAAACCTCAATATTGTTTATTTTTAATACTAATACTGTAGTATAAATTGTTCTGATACTGGTCACTTTACTCTGTATCAGTTTACAGATCTTTCCATGTCTTCATTTTCTCATTTTTTTCAGTACGATAGTGCTCCATCATATTTTATACACCAGCATTCATTCAGTCATTAGAAAATTAAAGAGGTGATACATTTAAGATATAGAATAATACACACAAACATATACACACATTTGATTGTACCTATTATACTATTTTGTCTGACCTATGGAAGAGAGCATTCTGAGCTCTTATTGGTCTGCTCAGCCACAGTCAGACACATATTGTATAGCGACTTTAAAATAGTGATATCTTTTTGTTCCTCTTTGAGAATGAAGAACAACAACCAATTTTTGTACCCATTGAAGGAAAGTGTTATAGAAATGAAACAAGTGAAATGTTGCAGATATTTTTAGGTAACGTCTCTGGATTATTCGTGTTATTTAACTATTTTATTTTATTTTGCAGAGTGGAAATAGTTTATAAATATTTGCAATGTAAAAATTAAATACATCAACAAAACTTTAAAGAAGATATAATGAAAGAGAGTTTCGATATAAATGAGAAAAATTTTAATTAACTGATACAGCATGAGGTAAGCAATACAAGAAAAATAACAGCATTACAAATATAATCAATCTTAAAAGTTTTAGAAACTCATCAATGCCTGAAGGCCTACAATTTGAGAGAATCAATAGTGATGCTACCCAGTTCCTAACAGGGCGATGACTAATATAAAATGAATTATATATTTTTGAATATTGTAAATATGGAAATTTGTTTTATTTGATTATAAAGACAATTATGATGCTTTTGTACTTTTTTTCCAGTAGGAAAAATAGGAGAGAAAACAATATTTATTAATTGAAAAAATCCCTACAAAATTCCAGTTCTCCACAAAGACTATCAAAAAGTAGGGAGATCCTTGTCTGTTGATCAATCAGCCCATCAATAAGAACCAATATATATCAGACATTGGGTAAAAAAAAGATGGAGTAGCAAATAACAAAATATGCCCCAGAGTTCATGTCATGATATTCCATTTTACTGACTGACAGTAGGTTGGGGTTAAATTGTCACATAATGTCATTCTATCATTCACTACTGTTACATTTAATTTAATTACTACAGATCTGTTTCTTGTTCTGGGAGTTAAGAAAATACTTCCTTACTTATGACCTTTTTACTTTCTTAATGTACAGGAGAAATACAATTATTTGCAGTGTATCCTGAGGGAATTATAGCATTATATGTATACCAGATATGATAAATTAAATGTATAATTTTTAAAATTAAGTTGTAATGAATTCCTTTTATAATAGATCTGAATTATTTCACTTCTGGTAGCTTTGAGAAATGAATACTTTTATAACATTATGTTAAAAATAGCTTCTAGGGTAAACTAGCTTAAAACTAACCTATTTTAAAATATAAATATGAAGTATCACTTTTTTGATCAAATAATTCAAAATAACTTTGGTTTTGTTATTTTTAAATACAGCAATCATCCAATAAAATACTTCTCTTTTATACTCAGACCTTTATCTGTCCCTTACAGGTCATATCACATACATTTTTAAACAAAATTAAAGGTCAAGCCAATAAGGCTTTAGTCACAAAAAAAATTTGAGTATCTTATAAAATTTAAACAAGAAAAGAGAATGTTCTCCCGGGAATATTTAAAATAAAGATGGAGTATTTCATTAGGTATCAACAAATTTAATCAATTCCTTCCCAAAATGTTAAAAACCCAATTTCCAACAGGAAAGCTTAAAGGAGGATTTCCAGCTTTCATTTCCTGCTACAGAAGCTCTAAGCAATGTTTCTATATCAGAGTCATTCTATTTCCTCACAGCATGTCACCAGTGATTTGAATCAAAGACATTTCTTTAGAGGATAAATCCCTTTAGAGAACATATTCAAAAATCGACATTGCCAAGGACATCAGGACAACTGATTAAACTTAGAACATAAATTGTAGAATTAATTATACAGAAGCAAAATTATAAAGGCACATAATGGATATGTCCTTATGGTTCCATTTTTTAGAAAGAGTGAAGCTAAAGGGCACTTACTTCCTCCCACTCTCAATTATTTAAGAAGTCTTCATGAACTAGATAGTATTTAAATACAGCCAGACAGAAAATCTAGAGGATGGAAGGCAAAGGAATGGTCTGATGAAAGGAGCATTCAGCACATTTTGCCTGATACAAGAGGATCATTTGGGAATTAAGCAGCAAATGAGAGTAGTAATGATGATCTGAGACAGTACTTTGAAACAGCAGTTGATGGTACTAAAACTAATCTATTCTGAAACAGCAAGATCCAAAAGATTAAGCTGACATGGTTAGAATTACAGAAGACAAAAGAAATTTGGAGAAAGGAAGTAAGACACTATAAAATATATAGAATTGCTTTATAAAGATAGTTGCAGAGAATTGAATTGAAGTGATTAGGGTCTTGTTCTATAGCTATTTAGACCTAAAAAAAAAAAAAAAAGTTTTGACACCTACGTAAGAGGCAGGTGGCTTGTTAAGATATCTGGATTATGTAAATACTGGTTTTGAGGGGAAGAACTGGGCACGATGGAAATGAAATTTAAAGATAATGAATGCTACCAGCAGGAAAGACAAGTACCAGGTATGTTCAGTCAGCATATGGCTACATCTGGACTAAAGAGATACCAAGAATAAAATATGCAAAGAGAGGGTATAATTGAGTGGATAGAGTGCTAAACTTGAAGTTGGGAATACATAATTCATAGCCCACATCAGATATTCAGAAACTGCATGAGTGGACAAGTCACAAATTTCTTAAGCTTCAGTTTCCTCATCTATAGAAAGAAGTTGGTCTCATTATCCTCAAAGGCCCCTTCCAACTCAGAATCTATGATGATATGAAACTTTCTGAGCTATTGATAGATAACTGAAAAGTTAAATAACTCAGACAATTCTATTATTATAAGCTTCATTAATAAAAAATTTTCATACCAGTAGTTCTCTAAGCCATTGAAACCACAGGCCAAACACACACACACACACACACATACACACAATTTTTTTCTCAAAAAACTTGAACTGAAAATATATTTTGAAGAAATATAACTTTTATTTAGGGTCCAGCTAGTCCCAAATGTGTTGATGCTTCTATAACAATATATTCCTTCTGGGCTTTGGTCTTAAACTACCAACCCACACTGAGAGTGGCAATTGTATGCTCAATAGGGATGGCTAAATCTTTCCTCGGCACTATAGGGTTTCTTAAGAAAATTGGAGGATAATTTTAATGCTACTACTTTCAAACCCCTATATATTTTATTTTCCCTAAGTATCTGAATAATACCATCTAAGCAGAGAATACTTTTGTGAATTTTGACCATTTGATACCTCTTTGTGCCATTGGTAATCATTTAACATCAATTAGTTTTTATAAAGGGAATTTTGATAAATTTAGCAATACCTAAAACTATGACAATGTCATCTAATACCTCAGTCCTTGGGAAGAATGGTTGCAACAAATATCCTTTCCATCAAGTTCATTTCTGCATTTTACATAGTTTATGAGAAATTATCTCCTCTAAGAAAGAGTATCTCCTTTGCTTTCAAGAGAATGGCTTCATTTCCGGGTTGATTTACTGCTGGGTGGAAATGCTCTCTTTAGAGCCGATTGGGGCTATCAAAAAACTGAACTATAGATAACAGGAAAAAGTTGCAAAGTATCTGTATATGTTATGAAGCAGAAGAAATAGTGCATTTTTGGACACAGGTTCAGAAGCCTCCATATGAATATGCAGTAAGCAGAAAAGAGTGATCATGTTCTATGGATTAGGTCCCCTTTAAAAAAAAAAAAAAAACAATAAACTAAATTTTATGTCCTCATTGTAAACATTGTAATATCCCAATGTATGTGATGTTGTTGATGATCCACTTATATGTCAAATTAATTTGAAATTGTGTCAATTGTTTGCACAATGTAACACAATCTCACCTTTTACAAGAAATAATGAGCACATAAATTGCAATTATTTTCATGAAAGCTTTTTGCAAATATTTATGAACATTTAAATATAAGATTAAACTGGACACTATATAATAATACCTGAAGTATCTATACCACAATATTACTCTGAAGAAAGTCTTTAATAAACTAGAATATGACATATAAATGTTAGCAGTTAGGTTCTTGCCTATTAGTATTATCCCAATAGGGAAAGGGAAGGAGAAAAGAGTAAGCCTTTATATAGTGCCTATCATGTACATGTAGTAGGCATTTCCTAAGAGCTTTTCACAAACACTACCTTATTTGATACTCACAACAATCCAGGAAAGTGGATGCTATTATTATGCACATGTATAGTCGAAGAAACTAAGGCACACAGAAATTAAATGACTTGTCCAGAATGACACAGCTAATAAGAGTCTAGAGTCCAAATTTGAACTCAGATCTTTCAGATTCCTGATAAAGACCAGTGCTGTATCCAATATACTACTAGCTTTCAAGTAATCAGTTTCCAAAAAGTGTTAAGTCTGAAGGCAATTATAAGGATGATCAGGAGCAAATCACCCCCCCCAAAAAAAAAAAAAAGAATTAATAAATAAGGGTGAGAAAAGGGACTAGAATTGGTCTATCACCTTTTCTGGGTCTCTTTCTGTCCTTTTACTTTTCTCTACCTTTGTTTTTTTTTTCTTTCTTCCTTCCTTCTTTTTGTGTGGTATGGCAAACTCCAATTAAAAAATACTCAGAGATATTGCAAAGTGAAGAACTGAAATTTTTATTAGGATCTCGAGAGAAACAGACAGTCCTCTCACTAAATTCCCAGTGGGAGGTCAGTCTCACAAAGGCTGTGAGATGATTTCAATGGTCCTAAAATCATTGGCAAACTCGACCTTTGTCTTTAGAATATAGGTGGGCTTTTGAGGTACAAGGGTCTCGGTTATGCAAGACTTGTTCCAAAAGAAAGAAAGAGTCTGTTCTGCTTCTAAGATTAATAATCACTTTAAATGGTTTAGGGAGACTTAGTTTTACTTCAGGCAAACTCAATCAACAAAAAGAGATTAGCTAGTTTATAGACTGCTCAAATATTTCTAGGCCATTACATAAATAGTCAGATTCATGTCTAAGCAGTTATCTTTCAAATGTTTTCCCTTGGAGAGCCTTTGTTCTTCAGGGCCTTAATGATTAAACTCTTGGTACAGAGAAATCCTCAGTTTCCTGATTCACCCATTTTGATGACCATTTTGATACCTTAGAATCAGCCAGAGTCCGGATAAGCAAAAGTCCTTAGTCTTTATTTTTGGTCTTTAGAGGTAGGATTGAATTGGAAGCAAGCAGAATCTCTGAGACCTTTCTTCTCCCTCCTCTACTGCCAAAGTGACCCTGGCTCATCTTACTTCACCCACTAGTCCCTCCTACAATCGTCTGTATACAGCAATCATTGAGCTAGCACAGGATAGTAGGAAGGGCCATTTTCTAAGCCTATGCCCATAGAGTATTGTCCAATCAGTAGTTAGCCTCAAGTGCTCAATTGTCCTGATCTCAGTGCATCGACTCGAGTTTCAGCCCTCTACATCTCCCACTTTCTTTTGTTTTAGAACACAGGTGGTCACACCATCCCTGACTTCTCAAGGAGGTGAGAGCCCTCCAAAAGGAGGTGATCATGCCCCACCCCTGACTTCTCAGAAAGGGAGGTGAAAGCACTAAAAAGGAGATGATCATGCCCTCCCTGACATCTCAGGAAGGGAGATGAAAAGCACCAAAGGGAAGTGGGGATTGCTAGTGAGTTTCTGGGCTGAAGAGACTTATTAGAAACAGGTATGAACAAATCCATCAGCATGAGAGGTATTACACAAGCACACAGCAATAACACACAGGATATTAGTGGTGACTCTCCCCACAGCCAGTGCAGGCTCAACTTGGTGTAACAAACATGAATTGTAAATGCAAGTAGTGATATAACGAACAATATAAATCAACATGGTATTGGAAAAGATTTCCAGAAGTCCTAGAAGGAGGGTATGTAAGCAACAGTCACACATACGCCTTCTTCAGTAGCCAATAGATAGTCCAAAACCAATCTATTGTCCATTGCTTCATGTGCCAGGGAATCCAATGATCCATTCAAGTTTTTGAAGTCCTGCAACAGTCTTTTTATGTATTAGGGAATCCAATGATTCCAGCAGATTTTGAGTTCTGCAACAGTGAAAATCCAATGAGTCCTGAGAGTTTTCAAGTCCTACAACAGTCTTATCATGTCTCAAAGAATCCAATGATTCCTGAGGGTTTTGAAGTCCTACAACAATGTTTTCATTTCTCACAGAATCCAATGATTCCTGAGGGTTTTGGGGGTCCTACAACAATCTTATCATGTCTCAGAGAATCCAGTGATTCCTGAGGGTTTTTAAATCCAACAATTTTTGATGTCCATGAGTCAAACACCATAACTGCCATGCTCTTTCAGTGGTGGGCACAGTCAGCAATGGAACCATGTGATGTTTCTTGGGTCTTCTCCTTTGTTTCAAGGGTCTGCTCCATCTCTCTGCGATGGACAAGGCGAATATGTCTCATTAGCACCCATCTGATTGCTTTTCCATCTGTGGAGATACAAGCAAACCCTCTCCCCCAAGCAGTTAACCTATCTGGTCCCTTCCATTTACCACTTTCTGGGTCTCTCCACATCATCTGGTGATTATCTAAAAATAGTGGAGCTGTTCACACTGGACACTGCCCTTCCAATGAGTTATAAAAACCTGTCTGCCGGAGCCAGTGCAGCTTTGTCAAAAATCAAGAAGTTAATAATATAAAAAGCTAGATTTAGAAATTATTTAGGATTACCTATGGCTCCTCCTTTCTTTTGTTTTTGGAGGAGCATCTTAATGTCTGTTTCTCTTTTCTACTATTGCCTGTCCTTGAGGATTAAAGGGTATGCCCGTAGTGTGTAAAATCTTATACTGTGCACAAAAGTGTGCAAAATGTTTAGAAGTATATGCAGGACCATTGTCTGTTTTTATTTCTTGTGGTACACCCATAATTGCAAATGCTCGTATAAGGAATTCAGCTGTCTCTTTTGCTGCTTGTATTGCAAAAGTGAATCCTGAAAAAGTGTACCACAACATGGATAAAAGACAGACAATTAAAAGATTTATAATGGGTCTCATCTATTTGCCAAATTTCACTGGGTCTCAAACCATGAGGGTTCTTCCCTGGAGGCAGTGTAGGAGTGTGAAAAGGAATGCAAGCTGTACAGGCTTTTACTATAGCTTCCTCTCTTGTTATTCCAAATTGTAAACATAAAGCTCGAGCAGCCTGATGATATTTAAAATAAGATTCTTGGGCTTCTTGAAATAAAGGAGTATTGGCCAACATGGTTAAAAGGCTATTTGCTTTTGAATTACCATCAAAAATAGGATCTGGAAGTCCACTGTGAGAATGGAAATACTAGATATAAATCTTACCCGGATGCTTTCTCATTTGCTCTTGAAGTTCCCTAGAGATATATATTAGAGGCTACAAATTTTATTTGGGCTATGGCAATTCTTTGTACCACACCTACTGCATAGGCTGAATCCGATATTATATTTATATCTTCTGGATAATAAGTAAGAACTAGAATGATTGCATACAATTCATTCTGCTGAATGAACTGAAAAGGAGTTCTGACTACTCTCTTTATAGTTAAATCATGAGAGTATATAGCGAAAATATTATGTTTGGATGCATCTGTAAAGATAGTTGGTCCTTCAAGAGGAACTTTAGAAACGTTTTCTTCAAGAATCCATTGATAATTATGTAATAGTCTGGTTATCTTTAATGGAGACCCATGTGTAAAATTTGGAGCCATGGCTAATAAAATTGGCCACTCTGGGATGGTTTCACAACATACATTAATTTGTGCATTACTATAAAAGGTGTATATCTTGTCAGGTCTTATCCCAGATAATTGTACTGCTCACTTAATGGCCTTTAATAAAATTCTAACCACAAGCACTGGGTAAAAAGTAAGGCTTTGTCCTGATTGTGCTGGGAGGTTCACCCACACTATCACACTGTTTCCTTGATGAAGGACTGCTGTGGGTGCCTCTTGTGTGGCAAAAACTGATATTTCCAAGGGTTTTTGAGTTACTCTTTCAACCACATTGGATAAAGCCAGTTCAGCTTCTCTCAAAGCCTCTTGAACTTCTTTTGTAAGCTGGCATGGTGAGTTTAAAGCACTGCCTCCCCTTAAAATGTCTTATAACGATTGTCACTGATAGATAGTCAAGCCTAACATTGGTTGCATCCATTGGATATCTCCTATTAATTTCTGAAAATCATTTAAGGTGTTTAGCTTCTCTGTTCTTAAGGAAAGTTTTTGTACTATAAGCACCTTAGGATATTCTTCATATCCTAAATACTGAAAAGGAGCATGTCTTTGAATTTTTCTGGAGCTATGTGCAATTTGTAGTTCCTTAGTTTTTCCATTGTCTTTTGTAGACATGCTTCTAGCATTTGTTCCTCAGGTGCACATCCCAATATATCGTCCATATAATGTAATAGCATAACTCTTGGAAATGCTTTTCTTATTGGAGCAAGAGCAGCAGCAACATACATTTGACACATAGTGGGGCTGTTTTTCATTCCCTGTGACAAAACTGTCCATTCATATCTTTTATAAGGCTCAGCTAAGTTAACGCTGGACACTGAAAAGGGAAATCTTTTCATATCCTCCTTCTCTTAGAGCCATAGAATAGAAACAATCCTTAATGTCTATAACCCAAAGAGGCCATTGTCTAGGTAACTGAGGAGGAGATGGAAGTCCAGGCTGAAGAGTTCCCATAGTTTCCATCTGTTCATTTACCTTTCTTAAATCAGTGAGCATCCTCCATTTTCCTGATTTCTTTCTTACAACAAATACTGGACAATTCCAAGGACTTAGAGAAGATTGTAAGTGTCCTTGGTCAAGTTGTTCCTGTACTATATCTAATAAAGCCTGAATTTTATTGCTACCTAAGGGCCACTGTTCTAAGGGCATACTGGTGTATCAGTTTTCCATTGCATAGGAACAGGTGAAAGTGTTGGCAGGCCTTCAACAGCAGCCCTGCCTAAAAAACTGTAGTACTCATTTTTAATCCTAATTGTTGTAAAATGTCTCTTTCCCACAGATTGATGGTGATTTTTTCAACTATAAAAGGAGTCAAAACTCCTGTTTCACCTTCAAATATCCATCTCAAAGGAGTCGCACTAATTTCAGCTGCTATTGATCCTCCAACGCCAGACATGTAGGTGTCTGCCTTAATCTTTGCCCAGTGACTGGGCCAGTTGGCACCTCTAATGACTGTATGATCTGCACCAGTGTCTACCAATCCTTCTAATGGTATGCCATTTATATAGATAGTGAGCATAGGTTGGTCAGCTATCACAGCTGCTGTCTAGTATATTCCTGGATTTTGTTTCTTGTAGTCAGAATTTGGGTAACTATCACCAGATTGCTTATTAGGAGTCTGTATCAGTAAACCTGATGCTACTACTTCTCCTGGTTGATAAGTGACACATTATCTACCTGTATTTGTGACTGGGATATTATCTACATATTCCCCAGTTTCCCACATCCCTGTATGGATGGACACTGTTTTGTAAGTATACTCAGGAAGTGAGATGTCATGCCTACTGTCCCTGGAGGCTAGGAATCCATAGGCTGGAGAGGAACAGATTTCACCTCTCTAGGGGGGTATCTCAGTAGTCCCAGCTGCATACAACTCTATTATCCTTAGTTATAATCCCTTTCTTCTATCAGGTTGCTTCCTGGCTGATTAGTCATGTCTGGTACTGAACTTCTTGGCACTCTCTGGGTGTAGCATCAGCTGCCATCATGCCCCAAGTGTTTTTTTGCCTGGGGCCCTGGAGCTGGACCCCTCATCCTGTTTCCCTGAATCAGTCTACATTCTGATGCTCAATGGAAGCCTCTGTTGCATTTTGGACATGGGGTATTGGGTCTTGTTCTCCCACCCTGTTTTCTCACTTTGTCTCTATACTAACATTGAACTTTTGGATACCCTACTTTTCCACACTGAAAGCATCTACACATCTCTTTAGAAGTCCCTTGCCGGGAGGGACCTGTCTTCCCATGTTGGGATCTTGGGAAGTCTGCATAATAGCCTAGTTATAAAAGACATTTGTGACCACTGTGGCACAGCATCTTATGATCTCCTCTAAAGGAGCATCCTTGCATAGTCCTAGTATAATTCTTCTACAAACCTCATTAGCATTTTCTTAGCAAGTTGCCTTATCATAATGTCTGTTACTGCATTTTCACCATTAGTTCACATGACAGCTGTCTGCAAACATCCCACAAAATCAGCAAAGATTCATTTGGCCCTTGTGCTATTTTTGTGAAGGCTTCATTTTTGTCATTTTTATTGGGGAGAGAAGCCCATGATTTGATACCAGGGGCAATTTGTTTATATGCTGCTAAGGGGTAATTAACCTGTACTGAAATTTCTGCATAAGAACCTACACCTGTTAGTTGGTCATAGGTGATTGGAGGATTAACTCCATTATGACTATTTTGTTGGGCTTGTGTCCTACAGAGTTCACTATATTCAGAAAGCCACAACAAGTTTTATTCTGGTTCTAAACATGTCCTTGCTATAGATTTCCATTCCCTAGGGGTTAAGACTTCATAAGCCAAATTCTGTAATAACATCTTAACATAAGCTGATGTAGCCCCATAAAGAGTGCAAGCCTTTTTCAGGTCTTTGAGGATTTCTATATCAAAAAGAGTATATCTTCTATTTTCTTGACCTAAATAGTTAAACTGTTGAATCACAGGATACCTATCTATTTTCAGATCACCAAAATCTGCCCTTTTTCTGTGGCTTTAAGTACTGCCTTTTGCAATCTAGTCATAGGAGAGGGCGATTGCTGGGGGGAGATGCTGGTGGTGTCACAGCCACATGTACTACTCCTCCTCCCTCCATCCCAGAAGGTGAAGTTGATGGAGGCCTGTCAAGAACCAGTTCCAGTTTAGATGGGGTTGAATTACACCCTTCACCACACCCTTCACCATGCCCTTCATCCTCACTTAACTCCCCCTGCCCTCCAGTGTTATTGCTTTTAATCCGTTCTTTGTCCTCCTCTTTTTCCTCACACTTCCTCTTCTGGCTGTTCTTAGAATTTTTTTTTTCTATAACTTGCAGGGTTCTTTAAAGCCAATTGTATTATGTTGTATATATAGAATGTTTCCTTAGAAATTGAATGAGGACCTTTTTCATTATAGTATTCACATGGTTGATCTCCTACCAGCTTCCAATTATCTAGCCCTATCTCTTCTTCCTTTAAGAATCAAGGGGATGTGCATTCTAATGTACCCAAGAGTCTAGCAATCTGCAACCAAGTTACAATTAAGCCTTGTCCCTTAATCAACTAAGCATGCTTTCTATAGTAACCCCTTGGGGTGGAGGTGGGGCTGGAGCTGGGGAAGAATTTTTTCCTAATATCTGCCCCATTTCAGCTAGAAAAAGTTACTAATTTAGCCCTTAACAAAGTAAGTTCCCTATCTGTCTATTAAAATACTCATCCTATTTCCTGGTTACCGGAGACTTCTTCAGTGAAATTAGGGTCGTTGGTCCACACATTGGGCACCAAATGTGAAGATTGAGTTAGCACCCTGGATGCCTTAGAACCAGCCAGAGTCAGATAAGCAAAAGTCCTTGGTCTTTATTCTTGGTATTTAGAGGTAGGATTGAATTGGATGGAAGCAGAATCTCCACGACCTCCTTCTTCTTCCTCTACTGCCAAAGTGACTCTGGCTAGTTTTACTCTACCCCCTAGTCCCTCCTACAATCCTCTATATACACCAATCATTGAGCCAGCACAGGATCGTGAAAAAGACCATTTTCCAAGCATATGCCCATAGAGTATTGTGCAATTGGTAGTTAGTCTCAAATGCTCAGCAGTCCTGATCTCAGTGCAATGACTCAAGAGTTTCAAGCCCATGACAACCCATGGTTAAAGTGTTATAAAGTATTGCAATATTTGTTACATTCCAGTCTGTTACAATATTTACTCAAACCATTATGGTTGACATTATAAATGTTTGCTCAAGTTTAGCTGGTCACACTACTTTGCTTAAACTATTTTAAGTTCTTTATCATGATATTTATACAAGGAATTTCATTTCCCAAACCTTTCACTTTACTTCATACATTAATATCTTAATGGTAGGTTCAGTCTATCGTAATGATTTTATGAGAAACCACATAATCCCTCATACTTTCTTTTTCTTTTCTCCTTTTCTTTTTCTTCCTTCATTTCTTCTTTTTTTTCCTCTTTTTCAAAGGTATGTTTCCAGATAAAGGAAAAAAGTGTCTAGAATACTAGGATTTCCAATGTATGGAGTAAAAGGGATCCGGTTCCAGTAAAGTCAGTGCAATACTAATTGCTGCTGTCATTGCCAGACTGGATCCAAATATTGTCAGAGAACAGAACTTGAGACAAAGAGATTTGAGATCCAATAGTGATTTTTGCTCTTCTGGCAAAACTCAGAAGACCTATATTGAGAGTAAATTGTAAGTAAAGGAGCTTTTTTGTTTCCTGGTCCAAAGATAGCCTCTCTCCATGTTCAGAGGCCAGAGACTATAGTAAGCTTTTAACATGTAACTGACAATTCCTACATCCAGGGAATGATGAAAAATAGTGGTAGTCAAGATTCAATTCTTTTGGGCAGAGGAATGGGGAATAAAGAATGTAGAGACTATATAAGGTGAGAGCAAGAATAAAGAATAAATGGAAGATGGCGGAGAGGAAGCTCACAGCTGCATAAGCTCCACGCTTTCTCTCATTATCCATTTCATTACAAGCCTCTGAATCAATGCTTGCCTGAAAAAAACCCACATATAGTTACCAAGAGAAGCCATCCTTGAGATCTGCCAAGAAAGGTCTGTCTTTACTGGAGGGCTGGGGCAGTTTTAGATCGAGCGCAGGCGGCGGGCAGCGGCAGTGAGAGCACGGGAGCAGACTGGAGAGGGGGTGGGGAGTGATCGCAGCCGTCTCTGCGGGGAGAGCTTCGCTACAGGTTTGGATACTTTGCTCCGGCAGCAAGTCAACAGCCCAGCAGAGAAGCTAAAAACACCGGGGCTGAAGAATACAACCCCAAACAGCTGGAGTCTCTCAGGACCTGGCCGCCCCCCCCCTTCCCCCCCCTCAGTGACTCAGCACGCTTTGGGATCTCAGAGCGCAGGCGCAGCACAGTCCTGCTAGTGCCTCACTGCTGCCCCCTGCAGTCTGTAGAGGAAGATAGATAACACACCCAGCCCCCCCCCCCAAAGAAAGACTCCAGTTTTTTCTGTTTTTCTTTGGTAGTTTGTCTTTGATTATTAGACAGAATAAGCAAGAAACTGAAGAGGACTTTAACCCTTGACAGCTTCTATACAGATAGAGAGCAGACTCTAAATCCTGAGGAGACTAAAAACAGGCAGTCCCCAGGTGAATCCCCAAAGGAGGAGATCATCTGTTCCTCAGCACAGATGAACCTCATAGAAGTGATTAAAAAGGCTCTCACAAGGGAGCTAGAAGAAAAATGGGGAAAGCAGAGTGAGGCTTGGCAAAAGAGCCTGGAGAAGTCGGTTAAAGAGAGAGTGGATAAAGAAGTAAAATCCTTGAAAAATAGGATTAGTGAACTGGAAACAGAAAACAGCTCTCTAAAAAACAAAATTGGCGAAATGGAAAAAAAAATCCACAGAACAAAAGAACTCAATTGGACAATTAGAAAAAGATTTTTAAAAAGTGAGTGAAGAGAATACTTCACTGAAAATCAGAATTGAACAAGTGGAATTGAATGACTCGAGGAGACAAGAAGAATCAGTCAAGCAAATCCAAAAAAATCAAACAATGGAGAAAAATGTGAAATACCATCTGGGGAAGACAACAGACCTGGAAAACAGATCCAGGAGAGACAATCTGAGAATCATTGGACTCCCAGAAAAACATGATGAAAAAAAGAGCCTGGACACTATTTTCCAGGAAATTATCAAAGAGAACTGCCCAGAAGTCATAGGAACAGAGGAAAAAATAAACATTGAAAGGATTCATCGATCACCCACTGAAAGGGATCCTAAAATCAAAACACCAAGGAATATAGTGGCCAAATGCCAGAACCCTCAGATGAAGGAAAAAATATTGCAAGCGGCTAGAAAAACCCAATTCAAGTATCAAGGAGCCACAATAAGGATCACCCAGGATCTGGCAGCATCCACATTAAAAGATCGAAGGGCCTGGAATATGATATTCCGAAAGGCTAAGGAACTTGGTATGCAACCAAAAATAACTTACCCAGCGAGAATGAGCATCTTTTTCCAGGGAAGAAGATGGACATTCAACGAAGTAAGCGAATTTCATCTATTTCTGATGAAAAAACCAGAACTTAACAAAAAGTTTGATCTACAAATATAGAACTCAAGAGAATCTAAAAAGGTAAAGATTAATCTTGGGAACTATATTTTGACTATATAGATGTATAAAGAATACATGTATACCTTGTTCTAGAAATTAATGTGGAAAGGACATTGTACCAGAAAAAGGGTAAAGTGGGGGTAGTACATCTCATGAAGAGGCATAGGAAACCTATTATATCTGAGAGAAAGAATGGAGGGGGATGAATATAGTGGGTATCTTACTGCCTTCAGAATTGGCTTTAAGTGAAAAATCTTAAGACATATTCAATCTATGGTGAAACTTCTCCCATCTCATTGAAAAGTGAGAAGGGAAAAGTGAAAAGGGAAGGAATAAGCTAAGCGGAAGGGAATACGGGAACTGGGAGGGAAAGGGGTAAGATAGGGGGAGGAACTCTAAGGCGGGGGGAGGGATACTAAAAAGGGAGGGCTGTGAGAAGCAAGTGGTGCTCACAAGCTTAATACTGGGAAGGGGGGAAAGGGGAAAGAAGGGAGAAAAGCATAAACGGGGTTAACAAGATGGCAAGTAATACAGAATTGCTCATTCTAACCATAAACGTGAACGGGGTAAACTCCCCCATAAAGAGGAAGCGGTTAGCAGAATGGATTAAAAGCCAGAATCCTACAATATGTTGTTTACAGGAAACACACCTGAAGCGGGGAGATACATGCAGGTTAAAGGTAAAAGGTTGGAGCAAAATCTACTATGCTTCAGGTGAAGTCAAAAAAGCAGGGGTAGCCATCCTGATCTCAGATCAAGCTAAAGCAAAAATTGATCTAATTAAAAGAGATAAGGAAGGGCACTATATCTTGCTAAAGGGTAGCATGGATAATGAAGCACTATCTATATTAAACATATATGCACCAAGTGGGGTAGCATCTAAATTCTTAAAAGAGAAACTAAGAGAGCTGCAAGAAGAAATAGACAGTAAAACTATAATAGTGGGAGATCTTAACCTTGCACTCTCAGAATTAGATAAATCAAACCACAAAATAAATAAGAAAGAAGTCAAAGAGGTAAATAGAATACTAGAAAAGTTAGATATGATAGATCTCTGGAGAAAATGTAATGGAGACAGAAAGGAATACACTTTCTTTTCAGCAGTTCATGGAACCTATACAAAAATTGACCATATATTAGGACATAAAAACCTCAAACTCAAATGCAGTAAGGCAGAAATAGTAAATGCATCCTTTTCAGACCACGATGCAATGAAAATTACATTCAACAAAAAACCAGGGGGAAGTAGACCAAAAAATAATTGGAAACTAAATAATCTCATACTAAAGAATGATTGGGTGAAACAGCAAATCATAGACATAATTAATAACTTCACCCAAGAAAACGATAATAATGAGACATCATACCAAAATGTATGGGATGCAGCCAAAGCGGTAATAAGGGGAAATTTCATATCTCTAGAGGCCTATTTGTATAAAATAGAGAAAGAGAAGGTCAATGAATTGGGTTTGCAATTAAAAATGCTAGAAAAGGAACAAATTAAAAACCCCCAGTCAAACACTAAACTTGAAATTCTAAAAATAAAAGGTGAGATCAATAAAATTGAAAGTAAAAAACTATTGAATTGATTAATAAAACTAAGAGTTGGTTCTATGAAAAAACCAACAAAATAGACAAACCCTTAGTAAATCTGATTAAAAAAAGGAAAGAGGAAAATCAAATTGTTAGTCTTAAAAATGAAAAGGGAGAACTCACCACTAACGAAGAAGAAATTAGAGCAATAATTAGGAGTTACTTTGCCCAACTTTATGCCAATAAATTCGACAACTTAAATGAAATAGAAAAATACCTCCAAAAATACAGCTTGCCCAAACTAACAGAGGAAGAAGTAAATATCCTAAACAGTCCCATCTCAGAAAAAGAAATAGAACAAACTATCAATCAACTCCCTAAGAAAAAATCCCCAGGACCAGATGGATTTACATGTGAATTCTACCAAACATTTAAAGAACAATTAACTCCAATGTTATATAAACTATTTGAAAAAATAGGGATTGAAGGAGTCCTACCAAACTCCTTTTATGACACAGATATGGTACTGATACCTAAACCAGGTAGGCTGAAAACAGAGAAAGAAAATTATAGACCAATCTCCCTAATGAATATTGATGCTAAAATCTTAAATAAAATATTAGCAAAAAGATTACAGAAAATTGTCACCAGGATAATACACTATGACCAAGTAGGATTTATACCAGGAATGCAGGGCTGGTTCAATATTAGGAAAACTATTAGCATAATTGACTATATCAATAACCAAACAAACAAAAACCACATGATCATCTCAATAGATGCAGAAAAAGCATTTGATAAAATCCAACATCCATTCCTAATAAAAACACTTGAGAGCATAGGAATAAATGGACTTTTCCTTAAAATAGTCAGGAGCATATATTTAAAACCATCAGTAAGCATCATATGCAATGGGGAAAAACTGGAACCTTTCCCAGTAAGATCTGGAGTGAAGCAAGGTTGCCCACTATCACCATTATTATTTAATATCGTATTAGAAACACTAGCCTCGGCAATAAGAGTCGAGAAAGATATTAAAGGAATTAGAGTAGGCAATGAGGAAACCAAACTATCACTCTTTGCAGATGATATGATGGTATACCTAGAGAACCCCAGAGATTCTACTAAAAAGCTATTGGAAATAATTCATAATTTTAGCAAAGTAGCTGGCTACAAAATAAATCCCCATAAATCCTCAGCATTTTTATACATCACCAACAAAACCCAACAGCAAGAGATACAAAGAGAAATTCCATTCAGAATAACTGTTGATACCATAAAATATTTGGGAATCTATCTACCAAAGGAAAGTCAGGAATTATATGAGCAAAATTATAAAAAAGTCTCCACACAAATAAAGTCAGACTTAAATAATTGGAAAAATATTAAGTGCTCTTGGATCGGCCGAGCGAACATAATAAAGATGACAATACTCCCTAAACTAATCTATTTATTTAGTGCTATACCAATCAGACTTCCAAGAAAATATTTTATTGATCTAGAAAAAATAACAACAAAATTCATATGGAACAATAAAAAGTTGAGAATCTCAAGGGAATTAATGAAAAAAAAATCAAATGAAGGGGGCCTAGCTGTACCTGATCTAAAATTATATTATAAAGCAGCAGTCACCAAAATCATTTGGTATTGGCTAAGAAATAGATTAGTGGATCAGTGGAAAAGGCTAGGCTCACAAGACAGAATAGTCAATTATAGCAATCTAGTGTTTGACAAACCCAAAGCCCCTAACTTCTGGGAAAAGAATTCATTATTTGATAAAAACTGCTGGGATAATTGGAAATTAGTATGGCAGAAATTAGGCATGGACCCACACTTAACACCATATACCAAGATAAGATCAAAATGGGTCTATGACCTAGGCATAAAGAACGAGATAATAAATAAATTAGAGGAACATAGAATAGTTTATCTCTCAGACTTGTGGAGGAGAAAGAAATTTGTGACCAAAGATGAACTAGAGACCATTACTGATCACAAAATAGAAAATTTTGATTACATCAAATTAAAAAGCCTTTGTACAAATAAAATTAATGCAAACAAGATTAGAAGGAAAGCAACAAACTGGGAAAACATTTTCACAGTTAAAGGTTCTGATAAAGGCCTCATTTCCAAAATATATAGAGAACTGACTCAAATTTATAAGAAATCAAGCCATTCTCCAATTGATAAATGGTCAAAGGATATGAACAGACAATTTTCAGAGGATGAAATTGAAACTATTACCACTCATATGAAAGAGTGTTCCAAATCATTATTGATCAGAGAAATGCAAATTAAGACAACTCTGAGTTACCACTACACACCTGTCAGATTGGCTAAGATGACAGGAAAAAATAATGATGAATGTTGGAGGGGATGCGGGAAAACTGGGACACTAATGCATTGTTGTTGGAGTTGTGAACGAATCCAACCATTCTGGAGAGCAATCTGGAATTATGCCCAAAAAATTATCAAATTGTGCATACCCTTTGATCCAGCAGTGTTTCTATTGGGCTTATATCCCAAAGAAATACTAACGAAGGGAAAGGGACTTGTATGTGCCAAAATGTTTGTAGCAGCCCTGTTTGTAGTGGCCAGAAACTGGAAAATGAATGGATGCCCATCAATTGGAGAATGGCTGGGTAAATTGTGGTATATGAATGTTATGGAATATTATTGTTCTGTAAGAAATGACCAGCAGGATGAATACAGAGAGGACTGGCGAGACTTACATGAACTGATGCTAAGTGAAATGAGCAGAACCAGGAGATCATTATACACTTCGACAACGATATTGTATGAGGACATATTTTGATGGAAGTGGATTTCTTTGACAAAGAGACCTGAGTTTCAATTGATAAATGACGGACAAAAGCAGCTACACCCAAAGAAAGAACACTGGGAAACGAATATGAACTATCTGCATTTTTGTTTTTCTTCCCGGGTTATTTATACCTTCTGAATCCAATTCTCCCTATGCAACAAGAGAACTGTTCGGTTCTGCAAACATATATTGTATCTAGGATATACTGCAACATATCCAACATATAAAGGACTGCTTGCCATCTAGGGGAGGGGGTGGAGGGAGGGAGGGGAAAAAAAATCGGAACAGAAACGAGTGTCAATATAAAGTAATTATTAAATAAAAAATTAAAAATAATAATAATAAAAAAAAGAATAAACAATAAATGAACAGGATTATCTAAAGAAAAGGCTTTCAGATGTTTAATGGGAATCAAATGACACCTCTCATTTATTCAGAAGTCAATTACTCTATTGTATATTAGATAATTTTTGTAATTTGTTTTTTCTCTTTTGCTAAAAGTTTTATATCACTCTCTCTTGAACAATGGATAATATGTCTATAAACATATATCAAAGAATAGATAGATAATGGCTGTAAGAGTTATGATATCAGAGGACTTGATACTAAAAACATACCTCCTACTTATCAGCCAAATGAGAATGGAAAATTATATAGACTAGGGCAAGCATTTCCAAACCTAGTCTTCATTTTATATTATTTATATATTTATATAATGTATAATTATATATTTATTATGTTATTACATTATATGTTGTATATTGTATTTTAATATATATTATTGAATTATATATATTTATATTAATTATTAATAATGAGATGTATTTATTTTTCTTGATTATACTTTGTTTTAAGAAATAGGGGGTGAGGAGTTTGGAGCTTGTTGGTAAGTCATAGTGATCCTAGAAGGGGAAGATCTTATGAGGTGGGAATTGTTGAATTTTTTTTGGTTGGAATTTTTTTAATTTTTGGTTTTATATTATTTGTAGGAAGAGGCAAAAAAGGAGACAGGCAAAGTTCTGCAAAATAAAAATTCCTTGAAGATAGAGTCCATTTCTTTTTCTGTTTTTGTATTCTTATCCCCTACAGCATAATATACAGAAGAAACTTAATAAATGCATATTTACAAAAGTAAGTTGAATTTTTTGTTGATGTTGCTTATCATGTAGCAATATGTAAATGTAAAAAACATTCCAAGCCTCAAAAAGTATCTTGATCCCAATGTTTTGATTATATAATCTATTTAAAATTTATGCCAAACATACATAGCAATGTACATATTCAATCAGATTCAAATATATTTTAGGGCATAGTCTAAGCAATATGAATTTTTCATTTGCATTGCCTGATACGAATAGCTTGACCAATGTCTTTCAATGATGTAATTTTTACAAAGGAGAGATTCTTATGCTTCAGGACTAGCTAGTAGGAGCATTTGGAGAACTTTGTAATCAATAGGGAAGTTTATGATTTGCTACACTTTGCAGGGGATATCTTCCATGACATTTGTGAAAACCTAAAGTGAACATATGGCTATCAATTTACTATCTTATTTGGGGTCAGTGCTTATTAGATTGTCAAGTAAAGTGATCTCTCTAACCACATGTCATAGAAATATGGATAATTTTCACATATACATGAGGGACCTCTTCAAAAAGAACTTTCAAGGTTGCATTTTATTCTTCCAAATGCTTTTAGAAAATCAGTAAACAAGAGATGCAGATGGAGCTTATATTCTTTCTACCCCTGAGTCAGATGTATGATTCTAAAGGTGTTATCTGCAATAGAAAATTGGCTGCAAATCTCTGCCAGTTCCCTTCTCATGTTTTTATCAATATTTAATTTACCACATTGATAGAACCTTCTCACAAAAGTTTTATTAGAGAAGAAAAAGCAATCACATAGTTTGGTCATTGCTAATGTCTTCTCAGTCATTTTGTACATGATCTTACATAGTCTTTTAGCATCCTTTCTTTTTAAAATTTAGTTTCTGAAGGGAGAGGTTGTTGGATCTTCTTCAATTATAAAGAAATTTACTCTGGCTTGACATTGAGTTTAATATCAAATTAATCACCTGGTGCCTAGGCATTAACACAATTTAGAGTTCCATATTCAATGAGTTTGGGGACTGGAATTACATAATTAAAAACATGGTTATTTTAATTTTTTTATTTTAAAATTTCAGAATACCTAAATCATATACAAATACTCACAAAAATACAACCCTTGCTCTGAAGAAACCTATTTTAAAGAGGACTATTGTAAGCAAAAGAGAACTTAAAGGTAGAGAAGAAAAAAAAAAAAAAAAACGGAGAGTGAAATCCAAAGTATCAGAAGAAAAACCATAAGAGGAATGAAGTACATTGGGCATGTACTTCCCCACTGGAATCCTCCAAATAAACTAGTTATAAAAGAAGAAGCCTGCAGGAAAAGAGAAATTTTGAATAACATATTTGGGTAGAGATTCAAAACCATCAATTTCTGTAACTTGAGGTATGATCTTCAGATAAATTATGTTGTATCTAAAATATATTGTGAATATATGAACATACATGTGTGTATATGTATAGATCTATATATAAACATGCATGTATAAATACATGTATACATACAAAAATGTGCATATATGTGTGTATTGATAAACAGCAAAAATAGAAATGGATTTGTCTCTGAATGAAACTTGTCATACAAATAAGAAAAAATATTAGGTTAAAAATAACAAGACATTTATAGGGAAAAATAATTTTTAAAGTCATCTGTAAAAATTCCAGCTGGAAGTACAATTGTCTTGTTATCAAATTTAACTAAAGTACAGAGCAATTGGCAATTTTCAGATCACATGGAAAGGAATATTCTTAGCAACAACAAAAGAAACAAAGACAGATCAGGAGCTGAGGGGCTTTGCAGAGGTATATTCTTTCAAAATTATCCAAGACACTAACCATATATTTTAAAACTTATTTTAACTTTGAGACTAACAAATGGTAAAGTTGTAGTTAACGATGTAGAAGAGTTTCCAGTTATCTAAGAATGTCTCCATCCTTATCCCTAAGAAAGGCATGTGGCATGTAACTTGAACATTATTTTCTTAGGCAATTAATTAGGTACTTAGGTACACAGGCACATAGGTAATTAAATTCATACTTGTTTTGTTGCTTAGATCCATAGGTTCTCCTGTAATTTAGTGTAAAGATACTTGTATTAGGTAATTAATAATGCAAAAAGTCAATTATATGCATAGGTATTAATGCAGTTATGCACTTAAAAATTTGAGTAAGCTATTAATTAGTTATATAAGTAGTGAGGAGCTAAGATAGTTATGTATACAGTTGCTTTAGAAATAGCTAAATTATTTATTTCTGTAAGAATTTGTGTTATTAGTTCCTTAGGTACTTTGACACAAAATAGGTACCTGGGTAATTAGATAATTACATATTTAAGTATTTAGTTACATAGGTTATTCACATATTTAAGTAATCAGTTAATTAAGTGCCTAGGAATTTACTCACACAATTACTTGGATTCTTAGGTAACTAGGTAATTAAACAATAGGGAATTTTAGGCACTTAACTGCTCAGTGGTTCTCAAACTTTTGTTTTCAGTATCTTTATCCTATTAAAAATTATTGAGGATCTCTCCAAAGCGTTTTTGTTTATCTGGGTTATATATTGGAAATAAAAACTATTTTTGAATTTGTAGATCCTCTAAAAGGGTTTCAGGGATCCCCAGGATTCTCTAGACCATACTTTGAGAACCAGATGCTTAGGTAAATAAGTGATTACTTGGGCATTTTGGTACTAAGGAGGATTACTAAGGTAAAGAATTAACTAAAAACTTAACTACAAAAGTAATTAGATGATTTTTGTCACAAGTATGTATTTTATAAATCACAAAGAACAAATAGGTTCTCAAGAAATCAGTTAATTTGGGGATAGTAAATATTTACATACTAAATACTTAGGTCTTTATATTCTTAGTTGCATTGTGTTCTGTTGTTGTTCAGTTATTTTAATTGTAATTCCATTTGGCATTTTCTCAGCAAAGTTTCTGGAGTGGTTTGCCATTTCCTTCTCATATTTACAAATGAAGAAATAGGGTTGAGTTATTTGTCCCAATGGTATACAGCTAATAAGTGAAACTGGATTTGAACTCAGGTTTTTCTAAATCTAGCCATAAAGATATTTAGATAATTAGTACAAATTAGTACAAAAGGTACAAACAACAATAATTGTAGTATTTAGGTATTAAGGTACTTAATAAGTACTTAATAAGGTACTTAATTAAGTACTTAAATACTTAGCTACATACATGTTTAGGTGTTCTACAGCAACAAGGCAATAGGCAATCAGACCTTTGTAGTCAGGCCCTTTAAGTCAAGTTAATTAAATTAGACTGGGTTTTCTCACTCCTGTGTTCCCAAACTGTTAAAACAAATATCTCTTATTCCATCAAGACACCTGTTTTAGTTTTTAAATATGTCTTGCATGTTTTTCTAAAAGAAACTTTAGTTTCTTTTAATTCTAATTATGTTTTTTAATTTTTTTTAATTTTGCACTTATTTGTCAGCACTATTCCTATAATATCAATTTGATCAATTTTCTCATAAATTCTGATGATTCCTTTGATATATGTGTTCAGAATAAAAACTAAAGGATGATATAAACACAAGGATATGCATAAAAAGTTTCATTTTACTAGCAAAATTATAAATGAATGATTTTATAAAATATGTCATATCGTATTTTTGATGCCTTTCACAAGCCAGACTAACTTTAATATTATCAAAATAATTACTATCACAGAATTAAGTGTCATAATTTTTCTGAACAGTAAGTAATGATTATTTTTGGCCAATGAACAAAATCATGATTTCACAGATTTTGAATGTTTCCTATAATTCCTTGTTGTTCCATAAAGTATTTTTTAAATCTACAGTCATGGAATCCAAAACAAATTTTAGGATTATTGATCATTGTAGAAGCAAAAATTTAGATTTTGAGGGGAGCTTAGAGTTAAAAAAAAAAAAAAAGTTAGACTATGTGGACATGAAAACAGTGATAAATATTTTTGGCCAAAAAATGTTATTTGATACTCATTTTTACAATCAAACAAATTTTTTTAGGGAGATAAAGTATTCTAATGATGGATCTTTCTTTATTGTCAAAATGTAAGGGGGACCCAAGATAGTGGAGAAGACACATGCATCATTCTAAGCTACTCTTCTACTCTCACTACTAATTACCAAATTTAGTCTCAGAAATAGTGCTTGATTTGTAAAATCCATGAATATTGGGAGTACAACAAAGTACCAACCAAAGATAATCTGTTAGATCTCCAGAAAAGGTTTGTCCTGATCAGCAGGAGCAGGCCAGCACAGGCAGAGAGGCAGAACACATAGGCTAGCACACTGAGCAGACCAGGGTGGGGGTGGACAGGTGGAAAATTTGCTAGTAGGACTCTACCACAGGTTGGTTTCTCTTTTTTAGTTGCAAAGCAGTAGATCAGCAGAGAAGTTACACAAATGCCAAAGGTAGACTATATTCAAAAAAATGCCAGAATTTAACAGGATCTGGTTATACCCACCCAGTACTGGAAGTGACTCAACACAGACCACAGCATAGCTGAACGGCCACATTCTGCAGAATGGAGTTTTGGTCAGGGTAGCCACAAATCTGCATAGTGGTGGTGAGGGGGTCTACCTGGGGCAGTCACAATTCTGCACAGAAGGGGAATGCTCTACCTGGTGCAGTAGAACTTCCACTGTGGGGAACTTCCAGGGTACTTCCACAGCTCAGCCACTCTTTGCAGCCCATTTGCAGGACAGCTACTATCTATATATCTATTCCTGTTCTTCAGAGGAAGCTGGTAACCTCCTTGTCCTGAAGGCAGTCCCGAAGGGCTTTTAAAAATATGAGGAAAAAAAGCCAAGAGAACTCTAACCATAGATAGCTTCTATACAGAAAGAGAGCAGGTTTTCAACTCTGAGAAGATTAATAGCAGACTGTCTCCAGCCAAAGCCCCAAAGCAGGATGTAACCTGGTCCCCATCACACAAGGCTCTCCTAGAAGAAATTATAAAAGATCTTAAAAGAGAGCTAGAAGAAAAATGAGGAAAGGAAAGAAAAGCTCTGGAAGAGAGCATGGAAGAGTTATATAACTTACTAAAAGAAAAATTTGATAAAGCGGAAAAAAGAAAATAACTTCCTGAAATGTGAATTGGAAAAGGTAAAGAACTCCCAGGAAAGTAGGATTTGTGAATTGGAAAAAAAAATAACTCAGTAAAAAAAAAAAAAAAAAAAAAAAAAATTTAAATAGTGAAGTGGAAAAAAAATTCCATAGAGCAAAACAATTCATTTAAAAACTCCATTGGACATATACAAAAAGAAGTAAAAAAGCTAATGAAGAAAATGACTCATTAAAAATCAGAACTGAACAAATAAAAATGAATGATTTGTTGAGACATCAAGAATCAGTTGAGCAAAACCAAAAAAAAAAAAAAAAAGAAAAGCTAAAGAAAAATGTTAAATATCTACTTGGAAAATCAAAAGACTTGGAAAATAGATCTAGGAGAAATAATCTGAGGATTATTTAGACTTCCTGAAAATTATGATGGGGAAAAAAAAAAGCCTAGACACTATTTTACAAGGAATCATCATAGAGAACTGCCCGGATGTAAAAGAATCAAAAGGTAAAATAGGCATTAAAAGAATTTATCAAATATCTTCTGAAAGAGACTCTAAAATAAAAACTCCAAGGAAAATTGTAACTAACTTTCAGAACTATCAGAGTAAAGAAAAAATATTACAAACAGCCAGAAAAAAAGAAAAACAGTTCAAACATAGAGGAACCACAATACGGGTCACTCAGTATCTACCTGCTTCCACATTAAAGGATCAAAGGGCCTGGAATCTGATATTCCAAAAGGCAAAAGAATTTGAAATGCAGCCAAGTATAAACTACCCAGCTAAGCTCAGCATTTTCTTCCAGGGAAGAAGATGGTCATTTAATGAAACAGGTGAATTCCATTTGTTTCTAATGAAAAAATCAGAGCTGAACAAAAAATGTGACCTCCAACTATAAGACTCAAGAGAAGCAGAAAAAAGGTAAAAAGAAATCTTGAGAACTGTATTTCTGTTATGTACATGCATAAAGAGTGCGTGTATAATTTAATTTTACTTATATAATATTAAAAAAGGAAGTAGAAATGGAAAGGGGATAGTATCAGGAAAAAGGAAAAGGAGAGATAAAAAGAGGGAAACTACATTCCACTGAGAGGCAATGGAAACCTATCATATCTGAGGGAATTTAGGGAGAGGGAGGAACATTGCATGAATCTTACTCTCATTGGATTGGCTAAAAGAGAAAATAATTGACATATTTGGTTTACAGAAAAACTTCCTTTAACTCATTAAAAAAGTGGGAGAGGAAAAGGGAAAAAGAAAAATGTAATAAGGGAAAGATATAAGAAAGGGGACAGGACTCAAAGGGGATGGGAGGAATTCTAAAGAGGGAGAGCTGCAGAAGTCAAGTAGTGCCCATAACTTTAATACTGGGGAGGGGGTTGAGGAGACTAAGGGGGTACGAAAAAGAAAAGCATAATCTGGGGATAATAAGATGGCAGAAAATGCACAATTAGTAATTTTAGCCATAAATGTGAATGGGATGAATTCTCCCATAAATCAGAGGTGAATAGGAGACTGGATCAAGAGCCAGAACCCTACAATATGTTGTTTACAGGAAATACGTTTAAAGCAGGGAGATACATACAGAATAAAGGTAAAAGGTTGGAGCAGAATATATTATGCTTCAGGTGAAGTCAAAAAAGCAGGGATAACCACCCTGATCTCAGATCAAGCAAAAGCAAAAATTGATCTAATTAAAAGAGATAAGGGAGGAAACTATATCTTGCTAAAGTGGAGTACGGACAATGAAGCAATATCAATACTAAACATATATGCACCAAGTGCTGTAGCATCTAAATTCCTAGATTAAGAGAAGTTGCAAGAAGAAATAGACAGCAAAACTATAATAGTGGGAGATGTCAATCTTGCACTCTCAGAATTAGATAAGTCAAATCACAAAACAAATGAAAAAGAAGTTAAAGAGGTAAATAGAATATTAGAAAAGTTAGGTATGATAGATATTTAAAGAAAAGTGGATGGAGGCAGAAAGGAGAACACTTTCTTCTCAGCAGTTTGTGGAACCTATACAAAAATTACCATATATTAGGACATAAAGACCTCAAAATTAAATGCAGAAAGGCAGAAATAGTAAATAAATTCTTTTCAGATCATAACGTAAAAAAAAACTACATTCAACAAAAAGTTAGGGGTAAATAGACCAAAAAGTAATTGGACACTAAATAATCTCATTTTTAAAGAATGAATGGGTGAAACAGCAAATCATAGACAAAATTAATAATTTCACCCAAGAGAATGACAACAATGAGACAGCATACCAAATTTGTGGGATGCAGCCAAAATGGTAATAAGGGGAAATTTTATATCTTTAGAGGCTTACTTGAATAAAATAGAGAAAGTGAAGATTAATGAAATGGACTTGCAACTTAAAAAGCTAGAAAAAAAGCAAATTTAAAACCCCCAATCAAATACTAAACTTGAAATTCTAAAATTAAAAGGAGAAATTGATAAAATTGAAAATAAAAAACTATTAATTAATAAATAAAACTAATTGATTTTTATGAAAAAAACCAATAAAATAGATAAACATTCGGTAAATCTGATTAGAAAAAGAAAAGAGGAAAATCAAATTGTTGTCTTAAAAATGAAAAGGGAGAACTTTCCACCAATGAAGAGAAAATTAGAGAAATAATTAGAAGTTATTTTGTCAAACTTTATGCCAATAAATTTGATAATCTAATATCAGATTCCTGGCCCTTCAATCCTTGAAGGTAGAAGCTGCTAAGTCCTGGGAAATCTGAATTTTGTCTCCTCGGTATTTAAATTGTTTCTTTCTGGTTGCTTATAATATCTTTTCCTTGGTGCAATAGTTCTGAAATTTAGACATGATATTCCTTGGAGCTTTAATTTTGGGGTCTCTTTCAGGAGATGATTGGTGAATTCTTTCTATGGCTATTTTATCTTCTGATTCTAAAACATCAGGGAATGTTTTCTTTATGATTTCCTGTAAGATAAAGTCTAGTTTTTGTTTTTGTTTTTGTTTTTCATCATGGCTTTCAAGAAGTCCAATAATTTTTTAAATTCTCTCTCCTAAATCTATTTTCTAGGTCAGTTGTTTTTCCTAGGAGGAATTTCATATTTTCTTCTATATTTCTTTTTTTGTTTGTTTGTTTTTGTTTCACTGATTCTTGAAATTTTATTGAATCATTCACTTCCATTTGTTCAATTCTAATTTTTAGTGTATTATTTTCTTCAGTTACCTTTTCAGCTCCTTTTTTATTAGGCTAATTGAATTGCTTTGTTCATTGCAATTATTTTCCATTTCACAAATAATGCTTTTCAATGAATTGGTATCTTTTTCATATATTTTTTATAAGGCTTTATATGCTTTTTTCCATTTCATCAAATTTATTTTGTAGGGAGTTATATGCTTTTCCCATCCCTTCTTGCAAACATTTCATTTCCTTTCCCCATTTTTCTAACTCTTTTAAGATCCTTTATGTAATCTTCCAAGGAAATTCTTTTGAGATGGGGAGTAGCTCATATCTCCCTTTGGGCCTTTATCTAGAGTTGATTTGCTTTTAGGAATCTCAGAATTTGAGGTTTCTTGTTCTCTCACTCCATAAAAACTGCATATGGTGAGAGTTCTTTTTGGCTTTTTGCATATTTTTAAGGCTTTTTGTCTGTTCTTAAGAAAAGTAGCAATAGCTGCTTCAGTTTGCCCTGGGGCAGTTCTGCTGATTTACTTCTGGCGCTGGGTAATTAATTGCAGCTAAGTCACACTTTCTTCCAGGGCTCAGTGATTTACAATTTGCTCTTTGTAGCAAATCTGCCAAATCACCTCCTTACAACCAGGACACAGTAGCCTAAAAGCCTGACCGAAGATTCCCAGTTGCATGGAAGTTGCAATGCTCTGATTGCCCCAGACTCCCTGTGCTGTGGTCTGGGGTGCAGCAGACTGTCCTCCTGCCAGATTGAAACATATCTGTTCTGAAGTTCTTCCAAGGTATCTTCTGAAAATGTGTTGTATTCTAAATATTTGTGTGTTCTTTGACTCCAAAAACAGTTTATAGACTTAATTTACTGTTGGTTTGAGAGAAGTTCAGAGAAGTCATGTCTGCTCTTTGCATTTCTGGTTCCACCCCCTGTCCTCAGAAAAATCCAAGGGAAAAAAAAAAATAGAGTTAATCATTTTTCAACCCAGACCAACAGACACAGGTGTGTGGGCACTGAAGACATGATCCATCCAGGAAGAAGCATTCTGAGCCTTCCACTTCTGCAATTCTAATATTGTATGTTGTGTAAGCACACCACTAATGCAAAAACAGCAAAATGGAATATAAAAAATTAAACTAGAATTACTAAAAAGTAAATTATTATATTTTGAAAAATAGATCTAAATGTGTTATTTATAAACAGATGTGCTATATACTAGTAGTATCTACTTGAAAAATCAATAAGCATTCAGTCCTAGAATGCTTTGCAGAAAAAAGAAATTTTAATTTTCACTCAACATAATTGAGAGCCTACTGTTTTTGTTTGCTTGCTTTGCTGAGGCAACTGGGGCTAAGTGACTTAAGTGACTTGCTCAGTCACACATCTAGGAAGTGTTAAGTGTCTGAGGACAGATTTGAACTCAGCTCCTTGTGACTTTAGGGCTGGTGCTTTTTCCACTGTACTACCCAGCTGCCACTACTGTGAGGTTTTTTTGAGCTAAATTCTTTTCATTCAGTGTGATCTCAAAAATATTTTGTAAAAATACTTGCATTTTGTAGGATATTTTGTAGAATATTTAATGGATAAGTTTCAAACTACTTGTATTGTCAATACCATACAAATTTACTCCTATAGAATGTTTCTATTTATCCTAAATATGTTTTGAAAATCTCTTAAAATAAATAAATATTGTTCATTTTAAAAACAATTAATTTCCCATATTTATGTTTGTTTGTTTTTTCTGATTTCTCACATTGAAAATATTGACTTGGTATACAAAATATCAGAAGAAATGAAACATGAGTTATAGAAACTGGTTGATACATGAAAAGCAAAATTTTACTAAAATATATTTACAAGATAAAACTGATGAAAAAACTATGCTTTTTGCCCACCCAGTGAATCTATGAAGAAAATTAATTTTTAAAAAGTTTCTATTAAAAGAACAATTTTTGTTCCAAGCCAAAATATTGGAATCTTAAAAATATTTTAATATAAAAAGATATAGAGATAATGATTCATAAGATCCAAAAAACTCTAAAATAGAGATAAAAATGATCTCTCATCTTAAAGACTAAGTAAAGTTTGCTTGTAAAATAGACAAATAATGCTTTTCTTTTATGGAGAACATACTTCAAGAAGTTTCTGTCAAAGAATTTTTACGAATTTTGTTCCATTATTTTTCTAGGACCCATCACAACTTTTCTACAAATCAATGGAAATAGAGAAAATATTATTTGTAAGAGAAAGAGACAGACAGACAGACAGACAGACAGAAAAATAGAGATACAGCGAGAGAAGAGATTGATTGATAATAAAAATTGTTTATACATCTTGTATTGCAAATACTTATCCAAAAATTTGATACAAGGATTACTTTTTCTATTTCAACTATTTTCCTTCGCATATTAGATTCATTAATGTTGTACGTGCAAAAGCTTTTCAGTTTCAAGTAATCAAAGATATCTCTTGTATCTTTTCTAATTGCTTCAATCTATTGTTTGGTAGAATATTTCAGATGTATAAAAATGGATAGAATTGCAAGCAATTCCAATAAAATAATGATATATTTTCATTATGTTTTGCTTTCCCCTTCCAAGTTTATTGACTCCATAAAATATAACCAGGGACCACTTAGGGATCTTTGAAGATCAAGTAAGAACCTCTAAAGCTAGCTCACTTTTTGTGCTCACTGATGTTAAGGATGTTTTTTCTTTGGTTTTGATTTAAGGAGTATTGTATCTTCTTTTTTTTTCCTTTTTTTTAATAACTTTTTATTGACAGAACCCATGCTTGGGTAATTTTTTAAAAAACATTATCCCTTGCACTCACTTCTTTTCCGATTTTTCCCCTCCCTCCCTCCCTCCGCTCCTTTCCGCAGATGGCAAGCAGTCCTATACAAGTTAAATATGTCACAGTATAGTCTAGATACAATATATGTGTGAAGCACCGAACAGTTCTCTTGTTGCACAGGGAGAATTGGATTCAGAAGGTAGAAATAACCTGGAAAGAAAAACAAAAAATGCAAATAGTTCACATTCATTTTCCAGTGTTCTTTCTTTGGGTGTAGCTGCTTCTGTCCATCATTGATCAATTGAAACTGAGTTAGATCTCTTTGTCAAAGAAATCCACTTCCATCAGAATACATCTTCATACAGTATCATTGTTGAAGTATATAATGATCTCTTGGTTCTGCTCATTTCCCTTAGCATCAGTTCATGTAAGTCTCTCCAAGCCTCCCTGTATTCATCCTGCTGTTCATTTCTTACAGAACAAAATATTCCATAAACATTCATATATCACAATTTAACCAACCATTCTCCAATTGATGGGCATCCATTCATTTTCCAGTTTCTAGCCACTACAAACAGGGCTGCCACAAACATTTTGGCACATACAGGTCCCTTTCCCTTCTTTAGTATCTTTTTGGCGTATAAGCCCAATAGTAGCACTGCTGGATCAAAGGGTATGCACAGTTTAATAACTTTTTGGGCATAATTCCAGATTGCTCTCCAGAATGGTTGGATTCCTTCACAACTCCACCAACATTGCATCAATGTTCCAGTTTTCCCACATCCCCTCCAACATTCATCATTATTTTTTCCTGTCATCTTAGCCAATCTGACATAGTTGTGTTAATTTGCATTTCTCTGATCAATAGTGATTTGGAACACTTTTTCATATGAGTAGAAATAGTTTCAATGAAAATTGTCTGTTTATATCATTTGACCATTTATCAATTGAAGAATGGCTTGATTTCCTATAAATTAGAGTCAATTCTCTACATATTTTGGAAATGAGGATTTATCAGAACCTTTAACTGTGAAGATGTTTTCCCAGTTTGTTGCTTCCCTTCTAATCTTGTTTGCATTACTTTTGTTTGTACAAAGGCTTTTTAATTTGATGTAATCAAAATTTTCTATTTTGTGATCAATAATGGTCTCTAGTTCATCTTTGGTCACAAATTTCTTCCTCCTCCACAAGTCTGAGAGATAAACTATCCTATGTTCCTCTAATTTATTTATAATTTATTTATAATCTCGTTCTTTATGCCTAAATCATGGACCCATTTTGAGCTTATCTTGGGATACTGTGTTAAGTGTGGGTCCATGTAGTGCATCTTCTTTATGAGGTATACTCCATTATTCTGGATTTCACTGGCTAGTCTTCAGGAAAGTTCCAATTACATTCATTTAGAAGACTCTAAAATAAAAGTAAATTTTCCTGTGCCACTGATAGATCAAATTTAATTGCAGGAATTTTCTTCAAGTCCATATCTCCAGAATTTATGGCCATTCCAAAGTCTCAAAACAATCTGAATAGAATTGAGAGAGGGAAATGGATTTATGGGTTATTGTTTTCTGATTGAAAAGCTGTACATTATTTACCAGTCTAGGCTAACAGAGATTATCACTCTCTCTAATGCAGTTTAAATGCACATTATTAGGATCACAGGATGTTAGAGCTAGATGCAACCTTGGAGATCATTTAGTCCACCCTCCTTATTTGACAGATGAGGAAACAGTAGCTTTTGTCTTTCTGGTGCATTAGCCACAGACAAAACAGAACTAAATCATAAAACCAAAATCAATGATAATAGCAGCAGAAGGGAGGCTCAGTTTATACATTTAAATCTAAATGGAATAACACACCATGACCTCTCACTAAATAAGGAAAAAGCCAATCTCTGCAAATAAAGATACAGATTTCTTCAAGACTTCTAGGATCTGGGATTTTACATATGGATATTTCTCCCACTAAAACAAATTGTAGACCATCTATTTTTTTTCCATTATTTTTGCAACAACAAAAAGTGATGTCACAAATATTTTTTGTATATATAGGTCCTTTCCTTTGACATTGGGTCTTATCATTGATAGGCATTTTGTGGAAAGAGGGAGGAAAGTTGCCCAAATAAATAGAGTTCCAAATTGTATTCTAGAATGGTTGGACTAATTTAAAGTCACTCTGTAAAAAAGTGTTTTTCCTCATACATATACAACCACTTTAACAACTGATATTTTTTCTTTCCTTTTTCATATTTGACAAACTGATGAGCATGAGTCTCCAGTGTGTTTTAATTAAAAAAAAAACACTTTGGGAATAAAATACAAGTTTCCATGATCACATTTTAGATTTCATGAAATAACTAAAATGTTATGATAATGACCTAAAATAGTTCATCCATTTAATCTAACCTACCTTCTTCCTGTTGATTAAATTCTTTGGTGTGGCTGAAATAATTAATTAGGAAGATTTTTATGTTTTCTTCATTACTACACTCAAATTTCCTTTATTTTCAAACATCACTGGTTTATTGCATATTTTCATGGATCTTAATGAAAACTTATGTACTATATTGAGTAACTTTGCTGTGTTAGATGAAATATATTCATTATATTATCTAGGAGAATGTATTTCTTCTTTCACCTTAGTTGAGTATAACTATAACATTGCAAAGAAACTAAATCATCTAGGCACATAAACACAATATAAATTTTTATTAACTTTACTACCACCATTTTTTAACTTTGTAAAAAACAAAAAGATTATTGCATATATTCTTCATGCTATTGCTAAAAAATGTTTTATCACTGGTTAATTTGCTTCTCATATGTGTTCTTTCTTAGATGAACATTCCTCATGAAGTTTTTTTAGGGCCTCAGAAAGTTATATATAGTATTTCTTCATAAATTGATATTTATTGATACAAAGAATCTATGCATAAATTTTAAAATAATTTAAGAATCAAAGCTTTTTGAGATTAGAGATACAGGGATAAAGTCATCATCTTTGCTCTATCTTCCAGAGTCACCAAAGTCCAGTGACAAGACAAAAATCAAGACAATTAGGAGGTAGGGGGAGAGAAGATGGATTTCTTTTTCCCTTTTTTAAACTTTTTAATAAAGAGGCTAGGACAGTATTACATATGTGGAATGTTGTATGTATAATCAGATGAGATTACTGTATTATCAGCTTTACTTAATTGTTTTACTTTTTACAATAGTTTACTTATAGAGTAGGGATAATCTGTAAATGTGTTATAAAAATGAAACACATCAATAAAACTTTAATTTAAAAGAACCAATGTTTTTTAAAGGAAAGTATTTTGCCAATATTACCAATATACAGTGTCTATGTAAAAAGTAGATAAAAATGTTATCATTAGCTTTTTTGGTTGGGTAAATAATTCAATGAGTTTAATAATTAATTTCAAAGCATAATTTGGTATTATAAATATGTTTAATAGTGCTCATTATGATAAGCAATTGTTATAATGATAAATAATGTTTTAATTCTTTTTAAGGGAATGTACATATTTACAAAATACAATTTTTGTTCTTTTCTCATTAATTAATAAATCTAATCATTTGGTGTTTTCAACAACTGCATTTTTAGATTTAGCCAGAGTATTTTCTGAGTTAATATAATTTGACAGCAATGTGAACCATTGTTTCTATGGAAGAAATGTCAAGTGAGGAGAACAGAACCAATTCTGAAAAGAGGGGGAAATGAGTAAATATAATTTCCAAGCAACTCCATAATAGTTGACTTATTAATATTTAAACTCAAACAATACTCTGCTCTGATAGTTTGAGATTGCTGCATTTAGAGGAAGAAATATAAAAGAGATGCAAATTTATTCAAAGAGAACTTCCAGGCTATTTAATGTATAATCCACAGAATACTTGTTCGTCAGTCATCTATACCAATCATAGCCATAGTCAAAGAGCATCCCTTATGCTAGCTCTAACATACCGTGTTTCCCCAATAATAAGACATTGTCTTATTTTTTTTTTTGGACAGAAAAAACATCAGAGAGCTTATTTTCAGGGGAGGGCTTATTTTAATGAACATTGACAGCAATTTTAATAAACAGGTAAATGTGAACAAAAAAAAGTACCTTTATTCAATAATGATCATGTCATCTTCTTCAACAACATCATCATAAGTGTCCATATCCTGAATTCCATCCTGGATGTCTTGCGCCTTTATTTCCTTCAGAAGAAGTGGACCCAATCTGTCATGTCCAGCAATATAGCTCTCTTTAAATGAACATGTCTTGTCCAGGTAACCTGCTCGTAGTGCCTTGGCGACACAGCTGTCAGTAATTTTATCCCATGACTTCTTCACCCAAATCACAACTTCTTGCAGACAGGGCTTCACAAAGTTTCCATGCTGATTTCTTTCCATTCTATTTTCAATGTAGTCATTGACTTCCATGTGCAAATGGTCCTTGAATGGCTTGTTTATTGCAATATCAAGGGTCTGGAGATAGGCAGTCATTCCTGCATTACTTGATCTATTCTTCTCTCTGCAAGGAAGTTCTTCATTTCTTTAGCACGGTGAGTGCTGGCTGAGTTCTTCTTTTATCCTCCACCATGCCCCCTGAGTTCTTCTTTTATCCTACATCATGCCCCCTGAGTTCTTCTTTTATCCTCCATCATGCCCCTTTTATCCTCCATCATGCCCCCTCACTCCCGCTTACATACCGGATTTTTATGTTGTCCTGCCTCAGCTCTCCTCCACGGCACTGCTCTCAATGGCTCCAGCAAGCAAATCACTGGGGAAGAACAGGATGATGCGCTCACTGCTGCAGCTCTGATTGGATGCAGCTTGGAGCACAGCATGCATTTCACCCGCGGGGGGTAGAGGGGTAGGAGGGGATAGTGCATACAGAGGGTACCATAATGTAGCGTGTAGCACAGGGGATCACCTTCACTACAGTAGCAATCTCAATAGGGCTTATTTTGGGGGGAGGGCTTATTTTAGAGGAATCTTACACAGTAAGGGGAGGGCTTATTTTCGGGATAGGTCTTATTACATTATTATTATTATATTATAAACACAGTAGAACTTAAAGCTAATAGGATACATTAGAACTCAAGCTCTCTAATTGGTTTCTTCTTGTTGTAAATGTTCAATAGAATCTTTAACAACTCCTTTCCATTATACCAAAGTTGTTGCTTCTGCGTCATACTAAATTTTGACCATTTTCCACAAATATGCAGATACTAAAATGCTGAAGCTACTAGGCACCCTCAGGGAGAGACAAGAGACACTATGTTTCAGTTAAGTCAAAGTATCTGCCCTCAGATCATACTAATAACAGCCAATGTGTAGAGGATTGAATTTAGCAGTGCCTCCCAGATCAGCAGCCCTGTTTCTACCTCAGCCCTTGTAAGTGTCATCCAAGAAAGCACCTATCTGTGGAGATGCTATCATGTACATGCTGAAATGCTGGAACCTATATGCTCTACTTTATACCTAATGCAAATTTCTTTAATGAATGGCAAAGTATTTTTAAGTATTTCATAGAATCATAGGATTTAGAGGTGGATGAAATCTTAAGGAACACACTTGGTAAAAGATCTATAGATGGATAAAACTCAAAGCACAGTCCTCTGAGACAAACACAGTAACACCCTCCTGAATCCATTCTATACCTGTTTGAAAAGACATGCTAGCTATAATCTTAACTACCATTGTTAAACAAATAATAAAGAAAATAATATTTTTCAAGGAAGCTGGGAAGACTTTTATGAAATGATGCCTAATAAAGAGAACATAACTAGGACAACAATTTATATGATGAAAACATATTAAAAAGAATATATATGTACATATATGTATATATTGAAAGACTTTACAACTCTGATCAATGCAATAATAAACCATAAGCCCAAAAGACTGAAGGTAAAGCATTTTATTCATCTGTCAAAGATGTGATAAATTTAAAATACAGAAAGAAATCAGGGATGATCAATATAAAAATTTCTGGTTTTAGAACTATATTTTTATTCATAAAAGTATAACGAGAAGTTATATTAAATGTATTATTAATTTCATTTCTTTTCATGCTAAAAATAAAAACATAAAATGAGGTATCTGTAAAGTGTTTTGTCAAATATTAGCACTTCATGTTTTATAAAGTCCTTTATATATTATATTATCTCATTTATCTCACCATAACTATGATGTGGATCCAATTAATATCCCCATTTCACAGATGAGGAAATAAGCTGAAAGAGATTAAGCAATTTGTCCAGGATCACATAGCTAATAAATATCTGAGGAAAGATTGGAACTCAGGTCTCAAAGACAGACCCCATCCACCTTAACTAAAACTGCTTCTTGGGCAGAGGCAAGATGGCAGAAGGGACACACATGTATTTCCAGGCTCTCCTATTCCCTGAATAAATTTTAACAAAATTTCGCCTCAGAATTTGTGCTTGACTGTCAGAACCCACGAATATTGGGAGTACAACACATTACCAACTGAATATAATCTTATAATTCACCAGAAAAGGCCTGATTTTGCTTGCATATGGAGACAGAAAGGGGATAGACCAGGGGCAGATTCAGGAAGGCAGTGAGAGCATGGGGAATAGCTCACATTGAGCAGACCAGAGGAGAGCGAGGTGTGGTCTCTGCTGGTGGAAAATCTGTGGGAAGAATACTACCATAGTATGAGCTACCCTGCCCTGGCAGCAAGCCAGCAGATGAGCGAAGAAACTGTAAACATAGGGGGTAAAAACTATAACCCCAAAATGCTAGAGTCTTTAGGGACCTGGCCACACCTACCCAATACCTGAAGTGACTCTGCATGATCCAAGCACAGATTTAGTCACTGCTCCCAGTGCAGATACTGCCTTCCTCCTGCTGCTGATTTCCCACTGCTGCTTCACTGTCACTTCCTGTTGTCTATAGAGGTATCTTGGAAATACCCCCTACCCCATAAGCAGAATATAGCTTTTCTTTCTTTTTTTTTTTTCTTTTCTTAAAATGAGCAAAAAAGCAAAGCGGGCTCTAACTATAGATAGCTTCTAAATGAAAGAGCAGACTTCAAACCCTGAGGAGTCTAAAAACAGTTTCTTGCTAGATCAAAAGATGGACATGATCATGGCCCACATATGGCTGTCATAGAAGAAATTAAAAAGGATCTTAAAAGAGAGCTAGAAGAAAATGGGGAAAAGAAAGGAAAGCTATGCAAGAGGGTAAGGATAAAACATGTAATTCATTAAAAAATAGAGTGGAAAAAGAATTCAACTCCCTGAAAAATAGAGTTAGTGAATAGGAAAAGGTAAACAATTCCAAGGAAAACAGAATTTGTGAATTGGAAAAAGAAAATAATTCTTTAAAAAAAAATTGGCAAAATGAAAAAAAATCCATAGAACAAAAGAACTCATTTGAAAACTCAATTGGACAAATACAAAAAGAAATTTTTAAAAATGAAGAGAATCATTCATTAAAAATCAAACTTGAACAAATAGAAATTAATGACTCAAGGAGACACCAAGAACCGTCAAGCAAAACCAAAAATAAATAAATAAATAAATAAATAAATAAATAAATAAATAAATAAATAAATAGAAAAAAATAGAAAAAATGTTAAATACCTACTTGGGAAAACAATAGACCTAGAAAACAGATCTAGGAGAGATAATCTAAGGATTATTGGACTCCCTGTAAATCATGATGAAACAAAGAGTCTAGACACTATTTTTCAGGAAATTGCCAAAGAAAACTACCCAGATGTTAGAGAAACAGAAGGTAAAATAGACATTGAAAGAATTCATCAATCACCTACTGACAGACATCCCCAAATCAAAACTCCAAGAAATATTGTGGCTAAATTCCAGAACTATCAGACCAAGGAAAAAATACTACAAGCAGCTAGAAAAAAAATCAAATACAGAGGAGCCACAATAAAGATTACTTAAGATATAGCATCATCCACATTAAAGGATCAAAGGGCCTGGAATCTGATATTCTGAAAGGCTAAGGAACTTGATATGCAGCAAAGAATAACTTACGCAGCCAAAATGACAGTTTTTTTTCCCAAGGAAAAAGATGAATATTCAATGAAATAGGTGAATTTCATCTATTTCTGATAAAAAAAAAGAAAGAAAAAGAACTAAATAAAAAGTTTGATCTCCAAATATAGAACTCAAGAAAAACATAAAAAGATAAAAAAAATCTTGGGAATGATATTTCTTTTATGAATATACTTAAAGAATACATGTATAATTTGGTTTTACTGTTATAATATAAAAATAAACTAGAGGTAGAAAGGAAATTGTACTAGAAAAGTGGAAAAGTGGAAGTATTACATATCACAAAGAGGCAAAGGAAATCTATTATATCTGAGGGAAAGAAGGGAAGGGGATGAACACTGTATGAATCTTACTTTCATCAAATTTGGATTAAAGAGAAAAATATTAGACATATTCAATTTACAGAGAAACATCTCCCCCTGTGGAAAATGGGCTTGCTCTCTGGAGGGCCTCAGGGTAAGCCAGAGTCAGGATAAATTAAAGTCCTTGGTCTTTAAGGGGAGAAGTGAAGGAGGCAGACAAGCAAAATCCTGGATTCTGGAGTCCAGAATCACCAGCCTCTCTTCTATTTGTCCTGCAATCAAGTGACTCTCTGGTCCCTCTCCCTCTGCCCTCCAATTCTTGCCTATAATTATCTTAACACCAAACATTCAGCAAGCACCAATGGTGAGAAGAGCCATTTCTCCAAACATATGCTAATAGAGTCATAGTCTCATATCAAATAGGTAATTAGCCATAAGTGCTTGGTTGCCTGATTCAAGCATATCTTTTTGGAGTTTTAGATATCTACATCCCACCTCATTGAAAAGTGAGAGGGTAAAAGTGAAAAAAAGAAGGAATAAGTTAAATGGAAGGAATATAGAAAGTGTGTGGGAAAGGGGTAAGAAAAGGGGAGAAACTCTAAGGTGGGGGGAGGGATCCTAAAAAGGGAGGGCTTTGTGAGGCAAGTGGTACTTACAAGTTTAATACTTGGAAGGGGGGCAGGGGTAAGGGGGAAGGAAAGGATAAAAACATAAGCTGGGGTTAATAGGATGGCAGGAAATGCAGAATTAGTCATTTTAGCCATAAATGTGAATGGGGTGAACTCCCCCACAAAGCAGAGGTGGATAGCAGACTGGATTAAAAGCCAGACTCCTACAATATGTTGTTTACAGGAAAGACACTTGAAGCAGAGTAATACATATAGAGGAAAGATAAAAGTCTGGAGCAGAATCTACTATGCTTCAGGTGAAGTCAAAAAAGCATGGATAGCCATCCTGATCTCAGATCAAACAAAAGCAAAAATTGATCTAATTAAAAGAGATAAGGAAGGGCACCATATTTTGCCAAAGGGTAACATAGATAATGAAGCAATATAAATAAACATATATGCACTAAATGGTGTAGCATCTAAATTCTTAAAGGAGAAATTAAGAGAGCTGCAAGAAAAAACAGAGAGCAAAACTATAATAGTGGGAGATCTCAACCTTGCACTCTCAGAATTAGATAAATCAAACCACAAAATAAATAAGAAAGAAGTCAAAGAGGTAAATAGAATACTAGAAAAATTAGATATGATAGATCATTGGAGAAAACTAAATGGAGACAGAAAGGAGTACACTTTCTTCTCAGCAGTTCATGAAACCTATACAAAAATTGACCATATATTAGGACATAAAAACCTCAAATTCAAATGCAGAAAGGCGGAAACAATAAATGCAACTTTTTTAAAGATCATGATGCAATGAAAATTACAGGGGAATAAAAAGCCAGGGGAAAATAGACCAAAAAATAATTGGAAACTAAATAATCTCATCCTAAAGAATGATTGAGTAAAACAGCAAATCATAGACACAATCATTTCACCCAAAAAAATGACAATAATGAAACATCATAGCAAAATATGTGGGATGCAGCCATGTTTATATCTCTAGATGTGAAGACCGAGTTAGCACTCTGACTACTTTAGAATCAGCCAGAGTCAGGATAAGCAAAAGTCCTTGGTCCTTATTCTTGATGGAAGTGAGAGGAATGGACACAGGAATCTCCACACCTCTTTTCTTGTCTCCCACCCAAAAGTGACTCTGGCTTGTCTTACTCCACTCTCTAATCCCTACTACAATTCTCTTTATACACCAACAGATCTATCCAGCACAGAATAGTGGAGCAGGCCATTTTCCATGCATATGCTAATAGAGTATTGTCCAATAAGTAATTAGCCTTAAATGTTCAGTTGTCCAAGTGCATCAGCTAAGAGTTTCAGCTCTTTACATCTAGAGGCCTATGTGCATAAAATTCTAAAAATAAAAAGAGAAATTAATAAAATTTAAAATAAACAACTATTGAATTAATAAATAACACTACGAGTTGGTTCTATGAAAAAACCAACAAAATAGATAAAGCCTTAGTAAATTTGATTAGAAAAAGGAAAGAGAAAAATCAAATTGTTAGTCTTAAAACTGAAAAGTGAGAACTTGCCACTAATGAAGAGGAAACTAGAGAAATAATTAGGAGTTACTTTGCAGAACTTTATGCCAATAAATTCAATAGCTTAAATAAAATGGAAGAATATCTTCAAAAATATAGTTTGCCTAGATTAACAGAGGAAGAAGTAAATTGGTTAAATAGTCCCATTTTAGAAAAAGAAATAGAATAAGCTATTAATCAGCTCCCTAAGAAAAAATCCCCAGGACCAGATGGATTTACATGTGAATTCTACCAAACATTTAAAGAACAATTAATTCCAATTCTATATAAACTATTTTTAAAAATAGGGATTGAAGGAATCCTACTAAATTCATTTTATGCCACAGACATGGTACTGATACCTAAACCAGGTAAGTTGAAAACAAAGAAAGAAAATTATAGACCAATCTCTAATGATTTGATGCTAAAATCTTAAATAAAATATTAGCAAAAAGATTACAGAAAATCATCCCCAGTATAATACACCATGACCAAGTAGGAGTTATACCAGGAATGTAGGGATGGTTCAATATTAGGAAAACTATTAGCAATTGACTATATCAATAACCAAATTAACAAAAACCATATGATCATCTCAATAGATGCACAAAAAGCATTTGAAAAAATCCAACATCCCTATTAAAAATACTTGAGAGTTTAGGAATAAATGGACTTTTCCTTAAAATAGTCAGTAGCATCTATTTAAAACCATCATTAAGCATTATATGTAATGGGGACAAACTGGAATCATTCCCAATAAGATCAGGAATGGAATAAGGTTACCCACTATCATCACTACTATTAAATATTGTGTTAGAAAGGCTGGCTTTGGCAATAAGAGTTGAAAAAGAGATTAAAGGAATTAGAGTAGGCAATGAGGAAACCAAATTGTCACTCTTTGCAGATGATATGATGATATACTTAGAAAACCCCAGAGATACTATTAAAAAGCTATTAGAAATAATCCACAACTTTACTAAAGCTGCAGGATGCAAAATAAATGCACATAAATGCTCAGCATTTTTATACATCACCAACAAAATCCAATAGCAAGAGAAACAAAGAGAAATTCCTTTTAAAATAATTGTTGATAGCATAAAATATTTGGGAATCTATCTGCCAAGGGAAAGTCAGGAAGTATAGGATCAAAACTACAAAACACTTGCCATACAAATAAAGTCAGATTGAAACAATTGGGAAAATATTAAGTGTTCTTGGATAAGCCAAGTGAACATAATAAAGATGACAATATTACCTCAACTAATCTATTTATTTAGTGCTAAATAAATAAATCTATTTATTTAGCCAATGAGACGCCCAAGAATCTATTTTAATGACCTAGAAAAAAATAACAACAAAATTCATATGGAAGAACAAAAGCTCAAGAATTTCAAGGGAACTAATGAAAAAAAAATCAAATGAAGGCAGCCTAGCTATACCTGATCTAAAACTGTATTATAAAGCAGAGATCACCAAAACCATTTGAAATTGGCTAAAAAATAGACTAGTTGATCAGTGGAATGGGTTTGGTTCACAGGACAAAATAGTCAATAACTATAGCAATCTATTGTTTGACAAACCCAAAGAGCCTCACTTTTGGGATAAGAATTCACTATTTGACAAAAACTCCTGGGAAAACTGGAAATTAGTATGGCAGAAACTAGGTATGGACCCACACTTAATATTGTACACCAAGATAAGATCAAAATGGGTTCATGATTTAGGCATAAAGAATGAGATTATAAATAAATTAGAGGAACATAAGATAGTTTACCTTTCAGACTTGTGGAGGAGGAAGGAATTTGTGACCAAAGAAGAACTAGAGATTATCATTGATCACAAAATAGAAAATGTTGATTATATCAAGTTAAAAAGCTTTTGTACAAACAAAACTAATGCAAACAAGATTAGAAAAGAAGCAACTAACTGGGAAAACATTTTACAGTTAAAGGTTCTGATAAAGTCCTCATTTCCAAAATATATAAAGAACTGACTCTAGTTTATAAGAAATCAAGCCATTCTCCAATTGAAAAATGGTCAAAAGATACAAACAGCCAATTTTCAGATGAAAAAATTGAAACTATTTCTAGTCATATAAGGTGTTCCAAATCATTATTGATCAGATAAATACAAATTAAGACAACTTTGAGATACCATTACACACCTCTCAGATTGGCTAAGATGACAGGAAAAGATAGTAACAAATCTTGGAGGGGATGTAGGAAAATTGGGACACTGATGCATTGTTGGTGGAATTGTGAATGGATCCAACCATTCTGGAGAGCAAATTGAAACTATACTCAAAAAGTTATCAAACTGAATATCAGATTCCAAGCCCTTCAATTCTTTATTATTGAAGCAGCCAGATCTTGAGTCACCCTTATTGTGGCACCTTTGTATTTGAATTGTTTTTTCCTGGCTGCTTGTAATATTTTTTCTTTAGTCTGAAAATTCTGAAATTTGGCCACAATATTCCTTAGAGTTTTTATTTTAGGGTCTTTTTCAGAAGGTTTTCAATTAATTCTTTCAACGCCTATTTTACCTTCCAATTCTATTACTTCTGGGCAGTTCTCTTTGATGATTTCCTGTAAAATAGTATCTCAGCTCTTTTTTTCATCAAAATTTTCACGTAATCCAATGATCCTCAGATTCTCTCTCCTAGATCTATTTTCCAGATCTGTTGTTTTTCCAAGTAAATATTTGATATTTTTTTTCCAATCTGTCATTTTTTGGGTTTTGCTTGATTGATTCTTGATGTCTCAATGAATTAGTCATTTCTATTTTTTTCAGTTCTGATTTTTAGTGAGTTATTTTCTTCAGTAGCTTTTTTTACTTTTTGTATATGTCCAATTGAGTTTTTAAATGAGTTGTTTTGCTCTATGGAATTTTTTTTTCCATTTCACTATTTTTTTTTGAGTTATTTTCTTTTTCCAGTTCACAAATTCTATGTCCTTGCACTTGTTGGGAGGTTTTGTTGTTGTTGTTGTTGTTGTTGTTTTGTTTTTGTTTTTGTTTTTTTTACCTTTTCCAATTCACATTTCAGGAAGTTGTTGTTCTCTTGCATAACTTCTCTTTCCTTTCCCCATTTTTTTTCTAGTTTTCTTTTAAGGTTTTTAATAGTCTCTTCTAGGAGAGCCTTTTGTGTTGGGGACCAACAATTGGCTGGAAATTGTCTGCTATTAGTCTCCTTGGGGTTGAAAAGCTGCCCTCTTTCTGTATAGAAGCTATTGATCATCCTTTTTTTAAATTTTTTTACTCATTTTTAAAGCTTTTAGGGTCTGCCTTTAGGGCCAGGAGGTTACCAACTTTCTCTGCAGAGCAGTGATAGGTGTATGTATGGGTAGCTGTCCCACCAACCGGCTACAAAGAGCAGTGAGATATGGGAGTGCTCTGGGAAAGAGTTCCCCACCTGGAGGTAACTCAGACCTGCAGGTTGAGCTGGAAAAGTGCCCTGCAAGGAACCCAGCTGTTTGGATTAATGACTGCCCTGGGGCTAGATGATGAGCAATGAAAGTTTCACTACCCTAAGCCAAATCCTGCCTTGGGGCTGTGGGTATTGGTGGCTGAGCAGTGAAGAGCCCTGCAGGGACTGGAACTGTGTCTGCCCTAGAAAGCACAGTCATGCAAGGGAAGTTCTATTGCCCCAGGCCTAGCCCAGCAATGTGCAGATTAGAGGCTGTGCCAGGCTGTGTCCTCCTGCTATGCAGATTTATAAGTGTCCCCACAAAAGCCCTGTCCTGCAGGATGTGGCTGCAGGGCTGTGTTATGGGTCTGCCTGAGTCACTTCTGGTTTTGAGTGATTACAGACAGATCTTGTTAGGTTCTGGCATTTTTAGAGTACACTCTGTTTTACACTTTAATTTCTCTGCCAGTTTACTGCTTTGTGATCAAGGCAGAGTAGTTAGTGTATAGCAGAGTATCTCTATAACTTCTCTAGCCACAGAGATCACCCCCACCCCTGGTCTGTTCCTGGTCCCTCAGGACAAACCTTTCCTGGCAATCTTCCAGATTATCTTCGGCTGGTAAATTGTGTATCTCTAATTTTCATGAATTTTAGCAGTCAAGCACTATTTTTGAGGCTGAATTTAATAGTTGGTTGTGAGGGGATGAGAGGAGTTTAGAAAGTCATGTGTGCCTTTTCTGCCAACTTGGCTCCACCCCCCAGTTCCAATTGATTTGTAATGAACAGAAGCAGCTACACCCAAAAAAAAGGACACTGGGAAATGAGTATGGATCACAACATAACATTTCCACTCTTTCTGTTATTGTTTGCTTGCATTTTTGCTTTTTTTTCTTTTCTGGTTATTTTTATCCTTTTTCTAAATCTGATCCTTTTTGTGCAGCAATCTAACTGTATAGATATGTATACATATATTGTATTTATCATATGTTTTAACATATTTAATATATATTGGTCTGCCATCTAGGGAAGGGGGGGGGAAGGAGGAGAAAAGTTGGAACAGAAGGTTTTGCAAGGATCCCAGTGCTGAAAAATTACCTATGCATATGCTTTGTATTTAAAAAGGTATTTTAAAAAGCTGCTTCTTGAAGCATGTGTTTGCATTCTTCTTTGGATCTGTGTTCTCAATGGTATTGAGTTCTTCTGTGATAAAGCTACATATATTAGCTTTATAGATATGTATATGTATTTGCATAAATAGATCTGTTTTGAGACTTTAATGCAAATGTTCCTGACTCTAAAGCTAATTCACCTCCTCCTCCTCCTCCTCTTCCTCTACCTCCTTCTTCATCTTCTTTATCATCATTAGCATTGCAACTTGTGAAAAGAATATAAATATTTGGGGTACAGGAAGATATATATTAAAATGCTATATCCAGCTAATAGTAACTATATGATCATGTGCAAGTAAATTATGAAAATTTGCAAAATTGGGGAAAACATATATTTATGTCACCAAATAATTGTGAGGATCAAATTTGTAAACTTTAAAGAGCTATGTAAATATCACCTTTCCAAATCATCATTATTATCATCTTCTGATATACCAGTGTAGTAACTGTGAAAAATAGATATGAGATTATTGATGAAGAGCTGTTTTCAGTGAATTTGATGAGATATTCTTAGTGAGCTGTTTTCACTGAATTTTATGAGATTCTTCTAGTTATCCCCACTACAATTCAATAAATATTTATAAAGTTACTCCTATAATCAAGGCAATATTGTCAGCATTAGTTTTAACAAGGCAAAATCTAAAGCAGTCTCTGTCTTCAAGTAGTTTACGTCATTCCAAGAAAATATAACATATATACACATAATAAATGTAAGGAAAGATTTAATGTAGGATCATGCATCTGAGTTGAAATTTATAGATTAGAAGGTGGTTTTCTACCCTTTCTACATGCTCACACACCATATCTTTTTTTTTTTTTGACAATCTGTCAAGTTTTATTGAATGAGCTAAATAGAAGGATGTTATATACAGAAGAGATGGAGAGAATAATTTCTCAGTCTCCTCCTCCTTGGACAAAGTCTTGATAATCTTCTCTTTCTTAAATACTCTTCCTGATGCTTTCATGCTTCCTTAATCTTAGACCAGCAGGCTTCAGTCTAATCAGCCAAAAGTTTCTTGTAGGCCCTGTTTACCTTCAGTTTATGAATATGCTCCTTGAGGATCTACCTATTCTTGAACACACTTTCCTTTACCTTCAAGTACAAACTGTGGAACATATGATGATCAGTCTTTTTTGATTCATGCTATCTTTGGAGCAGATGGTGCAGAATCCTCAATTTCAAGTTGTGAGCTAGTTTCTCCATTTATTAGCTGAAACTATTGTTCTTCATAGAGAAAACAGAAACAATATAAGAATGTTTTTAAGTTAGGCATTGGATATAATTATAGATTCAAAGCTGAATAAAATTTTAGAGGCCATCAGGACCAATCCCATTTCATTTAGCAGATGAGAAAATTGAAGTCCTAGGAAGTTATCCAAAACTTTTAATTATTATATATTTATATCTTCACTCAACACCCATAAACATTTCTAAGAATAATTTTATCTGAATAAGTGGTGATTTCTTCAATTAGAGAGGTTTGGTTATTATCACCAAAAGGACTCCAAAGAGGCTTTTTAAAATCTGGGGTAACCAAGATGCCTCCATTTTGAACATATTCAATTATCCTTGTTTTCTTCTGACAGGGAGTAATTGGCCCCCTTTTTAAAACACTTGCTTAAACTACTATATATAATATTAACATGATTGATTTCCAGTAATTATTCTTATTTCTTAATTGTAAATTCTATGAGTCTTCCTTGTAATTAACAACACCACTCATATTCTCCCTCAAAATGTCCCAAATGTTAAGCCTATAGTTTACTTGGATGACTCTGGAACAATATTTCCAGAAGAATACACATGGTTAGTTAGTGGTTAGCTATATTTCATCTCTTTACATACCTAAACTCTTTTATTTCTTTTCTTCAACAAAGCTCAAGCTATAGTAGATGAGTCAGTAATCTTGAAATACAGAATACAATAATAAAGGAAAGATATTGTTGCAAGCCAGAATCATATATCTTCAAATGAATTATCCTCACTTTTGCAAAATTATATTTTTATACTAGAGAAAGCTTCACCTGAAAAGCATTGTCATTAATTTTCTCCCAACTTCTCCCTCATTTATATCAATAAATCTTCTGACAAGCTTAAAAAATTTCCTTGCAATATCTGACAAAGACAACATATAGTTTGGTAAGTTAATAATATTCATAAACTGGAAGCAAATGAACTATAACAGCTTTATTTACAGGTCATTAGCCAGGAAACAAGCAGACAGAGAGCTCCCTGTTTAAGATGCAAGAGAAAGTTACTGGTAGTAGTGAAGCAAGTAATGTTTTAAAAAGAAAAGTTAGTAGAGATCTATCCTCACCTTCCATATAGAAAGCTTTCAGTTCTGCTGAGATGACATCTGACTGAAATGAATGCTCAAAAGTTATGTAGAAGCAGGACAAAATGACTTGGTTGCAGAATCAAATGTCATATTCAAGGACAGCTGTCAGAAGAGTCAGTTCCTTTAAAGAAGGGGAGCATTTGGTGAACAGACTCCAAGATTTTCTCTTGATTATTTGATATTCCTTTCCGTAGGATGTCATGAAATCTTTCCCAAAGAAAAACAAAATATATCAAGAAATTTACATATTATCTTTCTCTTTTCCTTCGATGAGAATGCTGCTGAAGAGTTAATTGTTTTTCAATGTCTTTTTAGGTCCTCCTGGCATCTAGCATAAAATTTGGCACATAACTGGTATGTAATTGGTTTAGAACTGGAAGAGATTTCAGCTACCTAGTCACAATCCCTCATGTTACTGGTTCAGAAACTGAGTACCAGAGAGATTAAATGATTCATGTATGTTTATGGAGGCAAGAAGTGATAGAGGAAAAATTTAAAACCACATCCTCCAAAACAAAAGTCAGTGTTCTTTATGCTATAACATAAATGCTTGTGAGTTTGGCTTAGATTTTACTCTAAAATATTTGTACACTCTTTTTGTTTCCCCAAAATTCTAAGGAAATAATATTTATAAGGTGATTCAGAAACATTAAAGGGAGGAGGTATATTCCTTTATAAAAAGAATGAAATTGTTTAATTTTTGTTAGAATATCCATTAATGAATTATTTCTTAATCATCCAATACTTTGGGGAAAAGTGGCACTTCTCATCTTCTGTTTCTCAGAATTCTGAACATCATTACATGGGGGGGGGGGGAGAGGGAGAGAGAGAGACAGACAGACAGACAGACAGGCAGGCAGACAAACACACAGAGACACAGAAAGACACACACACACACACACACACACACACAGAGAGAAAGACAGAGACAGGGAGACAGAGAGATAGAGACAGGGAGAGAGACTGATAGCATAAAAAGTTTTTCCCTAACTTGAAAATAATAGGTAGATATGCATCTCTAAGGACTATCAAAAGCCTTACTTGCTTTACTACCATTTTGATGACACTTATCACTATCATTTCTGAGCATTCATCAGGAGATAGATTTTAGAGAAGCAAGGAACAGAAATAACACATGTACATAGACTAACAATTGCTTCTCCAATTGCAAAATAAAAACAGCAATTTTCATTCTTTTAATAGATGTGTCAAATGTAAAAGTTCCTAAAATATTTAAAGTAATTAGCAAGCTTAGAATGGCAAAATTCAGGTTTTTCCTTTTAACAAAAATGAAAAAATTCCTTCCCAGGATTTTTAACATGCTAATATTTTGAATTTAAATTATACCCTTCTTCTTCAAAGCTTCCCAAATATTTCATTAGTTTTATTGGCAGTGTTCAGTAGAAGAATGATCTAGCAAATACAACATAAGACAAAAGGTCTAGAGATTCTCACCTTTCTCAACTTAAAGGGCAATAACACTTTATTTGACATACTTTGAGCATGATTTTAATTATTTTTCTCCTCAGATAATAGGAGCCAGTATGGTAACCATAATGATATTTAAAATTGACAATACACTCTTTAGAAGTTGAATATCATAGGAGACAAAGCCAAGATGTTAGAAAAAAGGCAGGGGCTCACCTGAAATTTCCCCCAAAACAAGATGGAATGAAAATTTTCCAGCCCAAAAACAACTTAGAAAGTCATCTGTAAAAGTGTATTGCATCAGGGTGAAAATAGAGTATTGGCCAGCATAGGCCAGGCCAGCAGAGACATGGCCCTAGCAAACCAGGAGCAGTCTTTGAGTTAACCAAATTTGTGGGAAGAGGAGTAGTTTCTGGACCTCTCACCCCACCAATAATAAGGAAATTGTATGTCTGGTCAGAAGGAGATCACAGATTATTTGCCGGCACCCAAGGGCAAAACTCTATTTCATTTCCCATGCTTGGATCTGGGTTACAGCTTTGACTCTCAGTTCCAGGGCAAAGAGGAGCACTACTACAACAGAGCTTGTGGGCACATGGGAGTGGCTACCCTGGTCACAGTTCCAGGGTAGAAAAGAGTACCTGTAGTTGTTTACATGCCAGTACACAGAACAGAAGAATAGTAAACACACCTCTCCCTCGATCATACAACTTCAGAAGAACCAAAATCTTTAATCTTGGAACAGTGTCCCCTCCACTCCAAAAGTAGAGGCCTACTTTGGCAAAAAGTTTAAAGTCAAAAAACAGGCAGGGAATACAGATCAAAAAGCAGAAAAAGATACTGACTACAAAAAGTTGCTATGGTGGTAGAGAAAACCAAAACACAAACTCAAAAGACAACAAAATCAAAACTCCTAAATACAAAGTCTTAAGGGAAAAAAAATATGAATTGATCCCTTGCTATGGAAGGTCTCAAAAAGAATTTTGAATTCAAGTAAGAGATGTAGAAGGGAAAATGGGAAGAGAAATGAGAATGAGGCAAGAAAATTAGGGAGAGAAAAGAGTCAATAGCTTGGTAAAGGAAGTATAAAAATAATGAAGAAAACAACACTTTAAAAATATGATATTCTATATGGTAAGAGAGGTACAGAAATTCGTTGGAGAAAAGAACTCCTTAAAATGTAGAATTGTCTAAAGGGAAAAGGAAGTATGAAAGCTCATTTAATATAATTATTTAAAAATTAGAACTGAACAAGTGGGAGCTAATTACTTTGTGAGAAATAAAAAAAACAATAAAACAAAACTGAAGAATTAAAAAAATAAAAAACAATGTAAAATATCTCACAGAAAAAAAATCAGACTTGGAAAATAGATCCACAAAAGATACCTTAAGACTTAATGAACTACCTGAAAGTCTTGATAAAAATATTAGTTTAGATAACATCTTTCAGGAAAGTATCAAAGAAATCTGCCTTGATATCTTATTATTTTTTTTTTGCTATTGTATTTTTTTTTAATTTTTATTTAATAATTACTTTATATTGACAGAATCCATGCCAGGGTAATTTTTTTTACAACTTTATCCCTTGCACTCATTTCTGTTCCGATTTTTCCTCTCCCTCCCTCCACCCCCTCTCCTAGATGGCAAGCAGTCGTATATATGTTGGATATGTTGCAGTATATCCTAGATACAATATATGTTTGCAGAACCGAACAGTTCTCTTGTTGCACAGGGAAAATTGGATTCAGAAGGTATAAATAACCCGGGAAGAAAAACAAAAATGCAGATAGTTCACATTCGTTTCCCAGTGTTCTTTCTTTGGGTGTAGCTGCTTCTGTCCGTCATTTATCAATTGAAACTCAGGTCTCTTTGTCAAAGAAATCCACTTCCATCAAAATATGTCCTCATACAATATCGTTGTCGAAGTGTATAATGATCTCCTGGTTCTGCTCATTTCACTTAGCATCAGTTCATGTAAGTCTCGCCAGTCCTCTCTATATTCATCCTGCTGGTCATTTCTTACAGAACAATAATATTCCATAACATTCATATACCACAATTTACCCAGCCATTCTCCAATTGATGGGCATCCACTCATTTTCCAGTTTCTAGCCACTACAAATAGGGCTGCTACAAACATTTTGGCACATACAGGTCCCTTTCCCTTCTTTAGTATTTCTTTGGGATATAAGCCCAATAGAAACACTGCTGGATCAAAGGGCATGCACAATTTGATAATTTTTTGGGCATAATTCCAGATTGCTCTCCAGAATGGTTGGATTCGTTCACAACTCCACCAACAATGCATTAGTGTCCCAGTTTTCCCGCATCCCCTCCAACATTCATCATTATTTTTTCCTGTCATCTTAGCCAATCTGACAGGTGTGTAGTGGTAACTCAGAGTTGTCTTAATTTGCATTTCTCTGATCAATAATGATTTGGAACACTCTTTCATATGAGTGGTAATAGTTTCAATTTCATCCTCTGAAAATTGTCTGTTCATATCCTTTGACCATTTATCAATTGGAGAATGGCTTGATTTCTTATAAATTTGAGTCAGTTCTCTATATATTTTGGAAATGAGGCCTTTATCAGAACCTTTAACTGTGAAGATATTTTCAGTTTGTTGCTTCCCTTCTAATCTTGTTTGCATTAGTTTTGTTTGTACAAAGGCTTTTTAATTTGATGTAATCAAAATTTTCTATTTTGTGATCAGTAATGGTCTCTAGTTCATCTTTGGTCACAAATTTCTTTCTCCTCCACAAGTCTGAGAGATAAACTATTCTATGTTCCTCTAATTTATTTATAATCTCGTTCTTTATGCCTAGGTCATGGACCCATTTTGATCTTATCTTGGTATATGGTGTTAAGTGTGGGTCCATGCCTAATTTCTGCCATACTAATTTCCAATTATCCCAGCAGTTTTTATCAAATAATGAATTCTTATCCCAGAAGTTAGGGTCTTTGGGTTTGTCAAACACTAGATTGCTATAGTTGACTATTCTGTCTTGTGAACCTAACCTTTTCTACTGATCCACTAATCTATTTCTTAGCCAATACCAAATGGTTTTGGTGACTGCTGCTTTATAATATAATTTTAGATCAGGTACAGCTAGGCCACCTTCATTTGATTTTTTTTTTCATTAATTCCCTTGAGATTCTCGACTTTTTATTGTTCCATATGAATTTTGTTGTTATTTTTTCTAGATCATTAAAATATTTTCTTGGAAGTCTGATTGGTATAGCACTAAATAAATAGATTAGTTTAGGGAGTATTGTCATCTTTATTATGTTCGCTCGGCCGATCCAAGAGCACTTAATATTTTTCCAATTATTTAAGTCTGACTTTATTTGTGTGGAGACTTTTTTATAATTTTGCTCATATAATTCCTGACTTTCCTTTGGTAGATAGATTCCCAAATATTTTATGGTGTCAACAGTTATTCTGAATGGAATTTCTCTTTGTATCTCTTGCTGTTGGGTTGTGTTGGTGATGTATAAAAATGCTGAGGATTTATGGGGATTTATTTTGTAGCCAGCTACTTTGCTAAAATTATGAATTATTTCTAATAGCTTTTTAGTAGAATCTCTGGGGTTCTCTAGGTATACCATCATATCATCTGCAAAGAGTGATAGTTTGGTTTCCTCATTGCCTACTCTAATTCCTTTAATATCTTTCTCGACTCTTATTGCCGAGGCTAGTGTTTCTAATACGATATTAAATAATAATGGTGATAGTGGGCAACCTTGCTTCACTCCAGATCTTACTGGGAAAGGTTCCAGTTTTTTGCCATTGCATATGATGCTTACTGATGGTTTTAAATATATGCTCCTGACTATTTTAAGGAAAAGTCCATTTATTCCTATGCTCTCGTGTTTTTATTAGGAATGGATGTTGGATTTTATCAAATGCTTTTTCTGCATCTATTGAGATGATCATATGGTTTTTGTTTGGTTGGTTATTGATATAGTCAATTATGCTAATAGTTTTCCTAATATTGAACCAGCCCTGCATTCTTGGTATGTTGGAATCCTTACTAACTGCTAACTAATTAGAGTTGATCTAATCTTACAAGAAGATTTTGGCCAGAACCTGAAACAAGGTACTAAGTAGAACTAATTAATACAAGGCTTGTGTTCACACCTTTACTCATTGGAGTCCACAAGTATGTTAGCTTCACAAAGTACACTTTCTAACTTCAAGAGAGTCAATACCTCCCTTAAAGCTCTTTGGGCCAGAGAGCACTATGGGAGAAAACCCATAATCCCATTCTCTCAGAAGATTCACATATAAGGCGAGACAGCCATTCCAGAATACATTTTTTCCTCTTGGCTGGCTGGTGGCAGACGAAGAGTTTACAGAGGAAGAAGGTACGAGTGGAGAGTTCAGTGGACAACCAGATTCTTCTTCATCTCACACCACTGTAGTTGGTGCCTGGGCTCCCCAGCAGGATACAAGAGAGACATTCCATCTCTGTGTTGGTTGGAGGCTGAAGAAAGCAGAGGCAGAGGCTGAAGGACAGAACCTTTGGATTTGGAGATATTCGGAGGGCTCTAAGCCTCTAAGCCCTGTGTTTTGAGAAGAACAAGAACTCCAACATTTGAACTCATAACACTGGTATAAATCCTACTTGGTCATAATATATTATCCTGGGGATGATTTTCTGTAATCTTTTTGCTAATATTTTATTTAAGATTTTAGCATCAATATTCATTAGGGAGATTGGTCTATAATTTTCTTTCTCTGTTTTCAGCCTACCTGGTTGAGGTATCAGTACCATGTCTGTGTCATAAAAGGAGTTTGGTAGGACTCCTTCAATCCCTATTTTTTCAAATAGTTTATTTAGCATTGGAGTTAATTGTTCTTTAAATGTTTGGTAGAATTCACATGTAAATCCATCTGGTCCTGGGGATTTTTTCTTAGGGAGTTGATTGATAGTTTGTTCTATTTCTTTTTCTGAGATGGGACTGTTTAGGATATTTACTTCTTCCTCTGTTAGTTTGGGCAAGCTATATTTTTGGAGGTATTTTTCTATTTCATTTAAGTTGTCGAATTTATTGCCATAAAGTTGGGCAAAGTAACTCCTAATTATTGCTCTAATTTCCTCTTCGTTAGTGGCGAGTTCTCCCTTTTCATTTTTAAGACTAACAATTTAATTTTCCTCTTTCCTTTTTTAAATCAGATTTACTAAGGGTTTATCTATTTTGTTGGTTTTTTCATAGAACCAACTCTTAGTTTTATTAATTAATTCAATAGTTTTTTTTACTTTCAATTTTATTAATCTCTCCTTTTATTTTTAGAATTTCAAGTTTAGTGTTTGACTGGGGGTTTTTAATTTGTTCCTTTTCTAGCATTTTTAGTTGCAAGCCCAATTCATTGACCTTCTCTTTCTCTATTTTATACAAATAGGCCTCTAGAGATATGAAATTTCCCCTTATTACCACTTTGGCTGCATCCCATACATTTTGGTATGATGTCTCATTATTATCGTTTTCTTGAGTGAAGTTATTAATTATGTCTATGATTTGCTGTTTCACCCAATCATTCTTTAGTATGAGATTATTTAGTTTCCAATTATTTTTTGGTCTACTCCCCCCTGGCTTTTTGTTGAATGTAATTTTCATTGCATCGTGGTCTGAAAAGGATGCATTTACTATTTCTGCCTTACTACATTTGAGTTTGAGGTTTTTATGTCCTAATATATGGTCAATTTTTGTATAGGTTCCATGGACTGCTGAAAAGAAAGTGTATTCCTTTCTGTCTCCATTAAATTTTCTCCAGAGATCTATCATATCTAACTTTTCTAGTATTCTATTTACCTCTTTGACTTCTTTCTTATTTATTTTGTGGTTTGATTTATCTAATTCTGAGAGTGCAAGGTTAAGATCTCCCACTATTATAGTTTTACTGTCTATTTCTTCTTGAAGCTCTCTTAATTTCTCTTTTAAGAATTTAGATGCTACCCCACTTGGTGCATATATGTTTAATATAGATAGTGTTTCATTATCCATGCTACCCTTTAGCAAGATATAGTGCCCTTCCTTATCTCTTTTAATTAGATCAATTTTTGCTTTAGCTTGATCTGAGATCAGGATGGCTAACCCTGCTTTTTTGACTTCAACTGAAGCATAGTAGATTTTGCTCCAACCTTTTACCTTTAACCTGCATGTATCTCCCCGCTTCAGGTGTGTTTCCTGTAAACAACATATTGTAGGATTCTGGCTTTTAATCCATTCTGCTAACCGCTTCCTCTTTATGGGGCAGTTTACCCCGTTCACATTTATGGTTAGAATGACCAATTCTGTATTACTTGCCATTCTTGTTAACCCCGGTTTATGCTTTTCTCCCTTCTTTCCCCTTTACCCCCCTTCCCAATATTAAGCTTGTGAGCACCACTTGCTTCTCACAGCCTTCCCTTTTTAGTATCCCTCCCCCCGTCTTAGAGTTCCTCCCCCTATCTTACCCCTTTCCCTCCCAGTTTCCGTATTCCCTTCCACTTAGCTTATTCCTTTCCTTTTCACTTTTCCCTTCTTACTTTTCAATGAGGTGGGAGAAGTTTCACCATATTCTGAAGGCAGTAAGATACCTACTATATTCATCCCCCTCCATTCTTTCTCTCAGATATAATAGGTTTCCTTTGCCTCTTCATGAGATGTAGTACCCTCACTTTACCCTTTTTCTGGTACAATGTCCTTTCCACATCAATTTCTAGAACAAGGTATACATGTATTCTTTATACATCTATATAGTCAAAATATAGTTCCCAAGATTAATCTTTACCTTTTTAGATTTCTCTTGAGTTCTATATTTGTAGATCAAACTTTTTGTTAAGTTCTGGTTTTTTCATCAGAAATAGATGAAATTCGCTTACTTCGTTGAATGTCCATCTTCTTCCCTGGAAAAAGATGCTCATTCTCGCTGGGTAAGTTATTTTTGGTTGCATACCAAGTTCCTTAGCCTTTCGGAATATCATATTCCAGGCCCTTCGATCTTTTAATGTGGATGCTGCCAGATCCTGGGTGATCCTTATTGTGGCTCCTTGATACTTGAATTGGGTTTTTCTAGCCGCTTGCAATATTTTTTCCTTTGTCTTAGGGTTCTGGCATTTGGCCACTATATTCCTTGGTGTTTTGATTTTAGGATCCCTTTCAGTGGGTGATCGATGAATTCTTTCAATGTTTATTTTTTCCTCTGTTCCTATGACTTCTGGGCAGTTCTCTTTGATAATTTCCTGGAAAATAGTGTCCAGGCTCTTTTTTTCATCATGTTTTTCTGGGAGTCCAATGATTCTCAGATTGTCTCTCCTGGATCTGTTTTCCAGGTCTGTTGTCTTCCCCAGAAGGTATTTCACATTCTTTTCCATTGTTTGATTTTTTTGGATTTGCTTGACTGATTCTTCTTGTTTCCTCGAGTCATTCAATTCCAATTGTTTGATTCTGATTTTTAATGAAGTGTTTTCTTCACTCATTCATTTAAAATCTTTTTCTAATTGTCCCATTGAGTTCTTTTGTTCTGTGGAATTTTTTTCCATTTCGCCAATTTTGTTTTTTAGAGAGCTGTTTTCTGTTTCCAGTTCACCAATCCTATTTTTCAAGGATTTTATTTCTTTATCCACTCTCTCTTTAACTGACTTCTCCAGGCTCTTTTGCCAAGCCTCCCATTTTTCTTCTAGCTCCCTTGTGAGAGCCTTTTTAATTTCCTCCATGAGATTCATCTGTGCTGAGGAACAGATGATCTCCTCCTTTGGGGATTCACCTGGAGACTGTCTGTTTTTAGTCTCCTCAGGATTTAGAGTCTGCTCTCTATCTGTGTAGAAGCTGTCAAGGGTTAAAGTCCTCTTCAGTTTCTTGCTCATTCTGTCTAATAATCAAAGACAAACTAGCAAAGAAAAAAAAGAAAAAAACTAGAGTCTTTCTCTGGGGGAGGGGCTGGGTGTTGTTACCGAGCTTCCTCTACAGGCTGCGGGGGGCAGCAGTGAGGCACTAGCCCGACTGTGTTGCGCCTGCGCTCTGAGATCTGAGAGCGTGCTGAGTCACTGTGGGGGGGGAGGGGGGAGAGCGGGTGGCCAGGTCCTGAGAGACTCCAGCTGTTTGGGATTGTGTTCTTCAGCCCCGGTGTTTTTAGCTTCTCTGCTGGGCTGCTGACTTGCTGCCAGGGCAAAGTATCCAATCCTGTAGTGAAGCTTTCCCCGCAGAGACAGCTGCAATCACTCCCCACCCCCTCTCCAGTCTGCTCCCGTGCTCTCAATGCCGCTGCCCACCGCCTGCACCCGATCTAAAACCATCCCAGCCCTTCAGTAGAAACAGACCTTTCTTGGCGAATCTCAAGGATGGCTTCTCTTGGTAACTATTTGTGGGTTTTTTTTTTTTTTCAGTCAAGCATTAATTCAGAGGCTTGTAATGAAATATATAGTGAGAGAAAGCACGGAGGTTACACAGCTGTGTGCCTCCTCTCCGCCATCTTAACCGGAAGTCCCACATTTGCATATCTAAAATAATCTAAGATATCTAAAAGGTAAAATAAAAATTGAAGGAATTCACCAATCACCTTCTGAAAGAGAACCTAAAATGAAAATTCTCAGGAATATTTTAGTCAAATTCCAGAACTCCCAGATCAAGGAGAAAATAGTACAAGCAGCCAAAAAAGAAACATTTTAAGTATTGTGGCGCCACAATCAGAATCATGTAAGTTTTATCAGCTTTCACACTAACGGAGAAGAAAAATTGGAAAAATGATTTTCAGGAAGGCAAAAGAACAAGGATTACAATTTAGAATAGTATATCCAGCAAAATGGAATATAATCTTTCAAGAGAGAAAGAGAATATTTAATGAAATAGAAATCTTTTAAACATTCTTTATAAAAAAATCAGAACCAAAGAAAAAATTTGACATTCAAACATGACTCAAGTGATGCATGAAAGGTTGAAAATCAAAGAGAAGTAATAATAGCCTCAATAAATTGAAATGGTTTACATTCTTATGTGGAAAGATAACAGAAATAATTCCTAAGAACTTTATCATTATTAGGATAGTGAGATGCAGTCCACCAACAAAAAGGTCCTAGATATGAGTTGATTGTGTTGAGATGATACAAAAAAATTAAGGAATAATAAATAGCCACACCCTGAAAGAAGTGAGAAATACAATGGAGGAAATTTTTTCACATACAAATAATGGAAAGGAAGAGGTTTTACAGGTGAGGAAAATGGGAGGGTGGCAGACTTGAACCTTGCTCTCACTGGAATTAGTTCAAAGAAAACACACACTCTGATGAGTAGCAAAATCTATCTTATCCAACAAGGAATTATGAGAGAAAATAGGAATAGATGGTGGGATTGCGATAAATCAGAGAGTAGATTAAGGAAAGCAGCAGTCAGAAGCAAAACTGACTTTTGGGGAGAGAGAGATTAAAAAGAGAGAGAGAGAAGAAGAAATAAAAGAAAATAGGATGAAGAAAAATACGTAGTGATCATAATTGTGAATATAAATGGGATGAGCTCACCAATAAAATGTAAGTATATATAATGGATCAGAAACCAGAATTCAACTACATTGTTTAAAAGAAATACAATTAAAACACAAAAACAGTGTTTCAATAAGCAGATAGAGAATCATTATTTTTCAGCTGAAGTAAAAACAAAAGGCAGAGGTAGCAATCTCAGCAATCTCTAACAAAGCAAAAGTAAAAATGGAGCTAATTAAAATATATAAGCAAGAAAACTATATTTTGACAAAAGATACCCTAGACAATTAAATTGTACAAAATTATTACAAGTTTTTCTCATAAAGGTTTTCTTTTTCAAACATATAGGGAATCAAAATAACAGCCAAAAACAAGAACCATCCCTCAAGTAATACATTGTCAATGGATATGAATAAGCAGTTTTCAAAAGAAAATATCAAAGATATCCATAGACATATAAAAATACTCTAACTCACTAATAAATGGGGAAATGCACATCAAAACAACTCTGAGATAGCACTGTATACCTATTAGAAATGAGAAGTGCTGTAAGGGACTAGGAAAAATATGTTCATTAATGAATTATTGGTGGAATTGTAAATTGGTTTGATCATTTTCAAGAACTGGTTAAAGGACTACAAAATTATGTATACCCTTTGATCCATAAATACTATCACAAGATCTTATCTCTCCCCCAAAGAAAAAAAGGACCTATGTGTACAAAAATATTAATAGCAATTCTTTTTGTAATAGTGATGATGATGATGATAATGAAGTAGGAGGAGGAGAAGGAAGTGATAAGGTATGAGTTAAAATCTGTTCTCAAACTATTACTAGTTGTGTAATTCTAGGCAAGTTACTTAATCTCTATATGTTCATTCTCCTCATCTGTAAAATGGGTATAATAATAGCACCTACACTCCAGAGTTGTCCTTAGCATCAAATGAGATAATAATTGTAAAACTCTTAACATAATGCCTGGCACATGATAAGGTATATATAAATATTAGCTGAGCCTGAGATATTGCATTTGCTGTCAAGTACTGTTGATACATTGAATGGCTTTGTCATTTTTTTCTTTATCATTTACAAAGGAAAGTTTTCTAGCTAGAGGAAAGGTGGCATATTCAGAAATTAATGTAATAAAAAAACAAAAGTTAAAAATGAAACTTCAAATTGGATTTATTTTAAAATGAGGTCTTCCAAGGGGACTGTCAAGATAATGAATTTGAGAACATTCTCTCCCAATATTCCCCTCCAAACATCCTTAAAATAATGCCTCAAATTGAATTTTGGAGTGGCAGAACCAGCAAAAACCTAATTGTAGATACAGAGTATACAAAGATGAAACAAGAGTGGTAGGAGTAGGGAGTAAAGATAAATGCAACAACAACTTCAGAAGTTCTCAAGACTGAGATGGTAAGAAGACCTGGCAACTGGATTAAAACATAAAGATTATGGACGATTTCTGTGACATTAGAACAGATACTATTTGGCAACTCCATTGCCCATATCATTCTTGGGTCATAGTTCAAGGGCAGAGAGGAATATTTTTGGTCAAGAAATAATAGGAAGCCTGAGTAACAACAATTTGGCAACTCTATTTCCTATACTCACTTCTAATTCAAGCTCAAAAGCAAGAAAGACTACTGTCAGCCAAGAAGGAGTAGAAGTCCTGAATAATAATATCACTTATTCTTCCAAAGGAGCAGAGATCCTGAGATGGCAGTGTGGCTTCCAGTCCCAACATTGACAAATAATAGTAATGGAAATTATAATGAATAGGGGACTTTTACTTGGTAAGAATAATGGGGCAGGGCAAAAGAAATACTGACCATACCTCTCTCCAAATCACACCTAGAAAGCACCAAAACCTTCCAAAACTATCTCTTAAAAAGAGCAAGGCCTCAAACTTCAGAGGCAGAGTTCATCCAAACCCTATTTTGTGAACAGAATTCATAAAGTTCCAAATGAAAAATAGGTTGGGGAAAATGAGCAAACAAAAAGAATAGGACTATTAAAAGCTACTACAGTAATGGGGAAGAAAAAGATACCAACTCAGAAGAAAACAAGGTGAAAATAACTACAAATAAAACGTGAAATAAAAATGTAATTGGATGCAAGCCAAACAATAATTCTTAGAATAGTTTTTTTTTTGGATGTTTTAATTAATTGATTGATTGATTTTTTTTAATTTACAAAGGATATGCATGGGTAATTTTTTTCCAACACTGACAATTGCAAAACCTTTTGTTCCAAATTTTCCCCTTCTTCTCCCCACACCCTCCCCTAGTTGGCAGGCAATACAATAATACAATACATGTTAAATATGTGGAACTACATGTTAAATCCAATATATGTATGTGTGTGCATATACACACACACACACACACACACACACACACACAGTTATCTTGCTGCACAAGAAAAATCAGATCAAGAAGAAAGGAAAAGAAAAACTGAGAAAGAAAACAAAATGCAAGCAAATAATAACAGAGAGAATGAAAATGCTATGTTGTGCTCCACACTCTGTTCCCACATTCTTTCTCTGGATGTAGATGGCTCTCTTCATCACTGAACAATTAAAACTGGTTTGAATCCTCTCATTGTTGAAGAAAGCCACATCCATCAGAATTGACTGTCCTATAGTCTTGTTATTGTGTATAGTGATCTGCTGGTTCTGCTCATTGCACATAGCAGTACTTCATGTAAGTCTCTCCAAGCTTCTTTGTTTTCATGCTGCTGGTCATTTCTTACAAAACAATAATGTTCCATAACATTCATATGCCATAATATATTCAGCCATTCTCCAATTGATGGGCATCCATTCAGTTTCCAGTTTCTTGCCACTACACAAAGGGCTGCAACAAACATCTTTGTACATGTGGATCCCTTTTCCTCCTGTAAGATCTCCTTGGGATATAATCCCAGTAAAAAACACTGCTGGATCAAAGGATATGCACAGTTTGATAACTTTTTGAGCATAGTTCCAAACTACTCTCCAGAATGGATGGATCCATTCACAGTTTCACCAACAATGTATCAGTGTTCCAATTTTCCCATATCCCCCCAATATGTGTCCTTATCTTTTCCTGTCGTCTTACCCAATCTTGCAGGTATGTAGTGGTATCTCAGAGTAGTCTTAATTTATATTTCTCTCATCAATAGTTATTTGGAGCACCTTTTCATATGACTACAAATAGTTTCAGTTTCTTCATCTGATAATCATCTGTTCATATCCTTTAACCATTTATCAAGTGGAGAATGGCTTGAATTGTTATAAATTAGAGTCAAATCTCTATATATTTTATAAATGAGGCCTTTGTCAGATTCTTTAGATGTAAAAATGTTTTCTCAGTTTATTGCTTCTTGTCTACTCTTGTCTGCATAAGTTTTGGATTTATTTTGGATCCTGCAACTTTGCTAAAGTATGGATTATTTCTACTAGCTTTTTAGTTGATTCTCTGGAGTTCTCTAATTATACCATCATATCATCTGCAAAGAGTGATAATTTAGTTTCCTCATTGCCTACTCTAATTCCTTTAATCTCTTTTTACCAAAAGCTGGCATTTCTAATACAATTTTGAATAGTAATGGTGATAGTGAGCAACCTTGTTTTACCCCTTATCTTATTGGAATTGGTGCTAGTTTATCCCCATTACATATGATGCTTGCTGGTAGTTTTAAAACGATGCTACTGACTGTTTTAAGGAAAAGTCCACTTATTTCTCTATACTCTAGTGTCTTTATTGGGAATGGATGTTGGATTTTATCAAATACTTTTTCTGCATCTATTGAGATGATCATATGGTTTTTGTTAATTTGGTTATTAATATGGCTAATTTTACTGATAGTTTTCCTAATATTGAACCAGCCCTGCTTTCCTGGCATAAATCTTACTTGATCATAGTGTTTTTTCCTGGGGATGATTTTCTGTAGTCTTTTTGCTAATATCTTATTTAAGATATTAAGCATCAATATTCATTAGGGATATTAGTCTACAATTTTCTTTCTCTGTTTTCAGCCTATCTGGTTTAGGTATCAGTATTATGTCTGTGTCATAAAAGGAATTTGGTATGATTCCTTCATTCCCTATTTGATCAAATAATTTATATAACATTGGGGCCAATTGTTCTTTAAATGTTTGGTAGAATTCACATGTAAATCCATCTGGTCCTGGGGATTTTTCCTTAGGGAATTGATTAATAGCTTGTTCTGTTTCTTTTTCTGAAATGGGACTATTCAAGGAATTTACTTCCTCCTCTGTTAATCTGGGAAGCCTATATTTTTGGAGGTAGTCATCTATTTCACTTAGGTTATCAAATTTATTTGCATAAAGTTGGGCAAAGTAACTCATTATTTCTCTAATTTCCTCTTCATTGGTGGAAAGTTCTCCCTATTCATTTTTAAGACTACTAATTTGATTTTCCTCCCTCCTTTTTCTAATCAGATTTACCAAAGGCTTATTTATTTTATTCATTTTTTCATAGAGCCAACTCTTAATTTTATTTATTAGTTCAATAGTTTTTTTTTTTACTTTCAATAATATTCTCTGTTTAATTTTAGAATCTCAAATTTAGTATTTGATTGGAGATTTTTAATTTGGTCTTTTTCTAGCTTTTTTAGTTGCAAGCCCAATTTATTAATTTTCTCTTTCTCTATTTTATTCAAGTGAGTCTCTAAGGATATAAAATTTCCCTTATTACCACTTTGGCTGCATCCCACAAATTTTGGTATAATGTCTCATCCTTGTCATTATCTTGAGTGAAATTATTGTGTCTATAATTTACTGTTTCATCCAATTATTCTTTAAGATGAGATTGTTTAGTTTCCAATTACTTTTTGGTCTATTTATCCCTAACTTTTCATTGAATGTAGTTTTTATTGTATCGTGATCTAAAAAGAAAGCGTTTACTATTTCTGCCTTCTTGCATTTAATTTTGAGGTCTTTATGTCCTAATATACGGTCAATTTTTGAATAGGTTCCATGAACTGCAGAAAAGAAAGTGTACTCCTTTTTGTCTCCATTCAGTTTTCTCCAAAGATCTATCATATCTAATTTTTCTAGTGTTCTATTTACCTCTTTAATTTCTTTCTTATTTGTTTTGTGGTTTCATTTGTCTAATTCTGAGAGTGCAAGGTTGAGATCTCCCATCAGTTTTGCTGTCTATTTCTTCTTGAAACTCTCTTAACTTCTCACTTAGGGAGTTAGCTGCTACACCATTTGGTGCATATATGTTTAGTACTGGTATTGCTTCATTGTCTATGCTACTCTTTAGCAAGATATACTTTCCTTCCTTATCTCTTTTGATTAGATCAATTTTTGCATTTGCTTGATGTGAGATAAGGATGGCTACCCCTGCTTTTTTGACTACCCAAGCATAATAGATTCTGCTCCAGTCTTTTACCTTTACTCTGTATGTATCTCCCTACTTTAAATGTGTTTCCTGTAAACAATATATTGTAGGGTTTTAACATTTGAAACAGTCTGTTATCCACCTCCGTTTTATGGGAGAGTTCATCCCATTCACATTTATAGTTAAAATGACTAATTCTGTATTTCCTGCCATATTGTTATCCCCCATTATGTTTTTCTTTTACTTGCCCGCCCTAACCCTCTTTCCCTGCTTTAAACTTATGTGCCCCACTTTCATCATGCCGCTCACCCTCTTTAGGATCTCTCCCTTCCCCCTTTGAATCTCTTCCCCTTTCTTGTACTCTTCCCTTATTACTCTTTTTCTTTTCCCTTTTTGTCTCCCCCTTTTTAATGAGGCGAGAGAGAATTTTCTATAAAACAAGTATGGCAATTATTTTCTCTTTGAGCCAACTCTGATGAGAGTAAGATTCACACAATGTTCCTCCCCCTCTCTGAGTTCCCTCAGATATAATAAGTTTCCTTTACCTCTTCATGGTATGTAGTTTCCCTCTTTTTATCTCCCCTTTCCCCCTTTTCTGACATTATCCCTTTTCCATTTTTACTTCCCTTTTTTATGTTATATCAGTAAAATCAAATTATATATATAGTACTTTTGTATATCCACAACAGAAATACAGTTCTCAAGAGTTCCTTTTATCTTTTCTGCATCTCTTGAGTCCTATGGTTGGAGATCAAATTTTTTGTTTAGTTCTGGTTTTTCCTTAGAAACAAATGGAATTCATCTGTTTCATTAAATGTTCATCTTCTTCCCTGGAAGAACTGCTCAGCTTAGCTGGGTAGTTTATTCTTGGCTGCATTCCAAGTTCTTTTGCCTTTCAGAATATCAGATTTCAGGCCCTTCGATCCTTTAATGTAGAGGTATCCAGATCTTGGGTGATCCTTAGTGTGGCACTTCAGTATTTAATTTTTTTTTCTGGCTGCTTGTAATATTTTTTCCTTAATCTGACAGTTCTGAAATTTGGCCACAATATTTCTTGGAGTTTTTATTTTAGGGTCTTTTTCAGAAGGTGTTCAATGCATTCTTTCAATGCCTATTTTACCTTCTGATTCTATTACCTCTGGACAATTCTCTTTGATGATTTCTTGTAAAATAGTATCTAGGCTTTTTTTTAATCATAATTTTTGGAAAGTCCGATAATCCTCAGTTTATCTCTTCTAGATCTATTTTCCACGTCTGTCATTTTTCCAAGTAGATATTTCATGTTTTTTTCCAATTTATCATTTTTTGGTTTTGCATGACTGATTCTTGCTGTCTCGATGAATCATTAGTTTCTATTTGTTCAATTCTGATTTTTAATGAATTATTTTCTTCATTAGCTTTTTTTTTTACTTCTTTTTGTATATGTCTAATTGAGTTTTTAAAAGAATTATTTTGCTCTATGGAATTTTTTTCCATTTCACTAATTTTTTTTTTAGTGAATTATTTTCTTTTTCTAATTCACAGATCCCACTTTCTTGTGAGTTCTTTGTCTTTTCCAATTCACAAATCTTACTTTCTTGTTTACAAATCTTACTTCCCAAAGATTTTTTTTTACTTTTTCCAATTCACAAATTCTATTTCCCTGCACTTCCTGGGAATTTTTTACCTTTTCCAATTCATATTTCGAAGCTTCTCTTCCCTTTCCCCATTTTTCTTCTAACTCTCTTGTGAGACTTTTAATGGTCTCTTCTATGAGAGCATTATGTAAAAGGGGACAGGTAACATTCCCCTTTGGGGTATTGTCTGGTGACTGTTTGCTATTAGTCTCTTCAGGGTTGCAGACCTGCTCTTTTTCTGTATAGAAGGTATCTATTATCCTTTTAATTTTTTTACTCATTTTTTAAAGCCTTTAGGGTCTGCCTTCAGGGAAAGGGGGTTTACCAGCTTCCTCTGCAAAGCTTGGAGAGTTGTAAACTAGCTGTAGGCAGTGAGGTATGGGAGTGCTGTGAGTGAGAGTTTCTCTCTTCCCCAACCCAAGGTGATTTAGCAAGGCCAGAGCTTACTGAAGTGCCCAATGGAAGAAACCCACACCCTGCTGTGTGGTTTAGTGACTGTCCTAAGGCTAGAGACTAAGTGGTGAAAGTGTCATTGCCCCAGGCCAGAGCCCCTTGTGGGGCTGTGGGTATTAGCAGCTGACCAGTGAAGGCTGGGACCAGAAGTCTCTGCCTGGAAGTCTCTGGCAGTAAGCAAATTGCCCTGTGAAAGTTCTATTGCCTCAAGCCGAGCCCAGGGCTGTGCCCCCCTGCCATGCAGGTGTGCAACTGCCCCAAGGAAAAGCCCTGTACTGTGGGTTGGGGATGGGTGCTTGTGCTGTGATCTGTGCTCTCACTTCCAGTTTGGGGTTTTACTCAGTTTGCCTCTAGTTCTCTCTCTGCCTGTGCTGATCTTCTCCCCAGCCCCTGAGGACAAACCTTTTCTGGTGAGGTTCCAGATAATCTTCGGCTGGTGAGTTGTTGTACTTCTAATCTTTATGAGTTGTAGCAGTCAAGTGCTATTTTTGAGGCTGAATATAATATTGATAGTGATGGTAAAAGAGGAGCTTAGAAAGTCGAGTGTGCCTTCTCTGCCATCTTGGCTTCACAACCCCTAAATTATTTTCTGATGTTAATTTGTTGCACTCCCAATATTTGTGAATTCTGCTGGTCCAGAGCTAATTCAAAGGCTAGATTTGTTAATTAGTCTAAGGGTTGTAGGAGAAGGTGAAAAATCAATATGTGTTGTCTCTGCCATCTTGGCTCTGCCCCTCCCCCCAAAAAAAAACTTTTAAAAATTACTTCCAAAATGAAATAAAGTTGTAATGGGGAAATTGGGTCAAGAAATGAATACAATGGAAAAATATGAAAAGACAATTAATAGCTTGGTAAAAAAAAGTTAAAATAGCTTAGCAAAAGAGGCTTAAAAAGCAGAATTTTCCAAATGGAAAAAGATGCATTCTTTGGGAAAAATAACACCTTTAAAAATTAGAATTAAAATATCAATTATTCACAGGTAGGATGAGCTAATATAATAAAAATGACAATTTCTGCCTATATTGGTCTACTTGTTGAGTATTATACAATGAAACTGCCAACATTATTTTATACAACTAGGAAAATAGTAACAAAATTGATCTGGAAGAACAAAAGTCAAGGATACCAAGGGAATTAATTGAAAAAATTACAAAAGATGGTGGTTTAGCAGCACTAGACTAAAACTATATTAAAAAGCAGCAATCATCAAAACCACATAGTACTTGCTGAGAAATAGAGTAGTGGATCAGTGGAAGAGTTAGATACATATGACATAATAATCAATGCCTATAATAATCTAGTATTTGATAAATCCCCAAACTCCAACTTCTAGGAAAAGAATTCACAGTATGACAAAAATTGCTGGGAAAACTAGAAAATAATATGTCAGAAACTTGTCATAGGTTTAAACCTCACACTGTATATCAAAATAAGGCCAAAATGGGTACATAGTTTGGACATAAATGGTGATACCATAGACAAGTTAGGGGAGCAAGAGATATTTTAATTAAAATTAAAAGAGAAGTATAAAACTGGGGGATGGCTAAGATGACAGGAAAAGATGATAAATGATCATCAATAGGAGAAAGGCTGAATAAGTTGTGGTATATGAAGGTAATAGAATATTATCATTCTATAAAAAAATGAACAAGCTGATTTTAGAAAGGCCTGGGAAAATTAAAAGAATTGATGCTGGCATTTTAACCCACAGAAACATTGTATACAAAAACAGCAAGACTGTACGATGATCAACTATGAAAAACTTGTTTATTCTAAGGGGTTTAGTGATCCAAGGTAATCCCAATAGATTTTGGATAGAAAATGCTATCTGCATCCAGAAAAAAAGCTTTGGGAATCAAATATAAATCAATATATGTTATGTTCACTTCTTTTTTTTCTCCTATGGTTTTTCTTTTTTGTTCTAAATTATCTCTCCCAATGTGGTTCATAAAGCATTATATATTAAAAACAAATAAATGTATTTTAAAAATTAGAATTGGAGCAGTGGCTTCTGGAGATCTCAGCCAACAAACAGGGATGCCAAATGACTAATCACTGTGAAACTGCAAGAAGCCTCTTTATTGACACTAAGGCAGAACTCTGTTACTTTGCCCATACTCAGGTGTAGATTGCAATGTTGATTCAATTTACAGGTCCCTAAAAGGATCTCTGAAAGGAGATGCACAAAACACTTAAAGTTTGAGATATTAAACCCTCAAAAAAACAAAACAATTTTTGCCTTTAGCAAAAGTTAAAAGTCAATTAATAGGCTGGAGAAATAAGAAAAAAAAAGAAAAAAGAAAAAGAAAAATTTCAAGCCATAGAAAATCACTATGGTAATAGTGAAGATCATAATACATACTGAGAAAATAACAAAGTAATAGCTCCTGCATCCAAAGCCTCCAAGAAAAATAAGAATTTGTCTCAAACAGAAGAGCTCAAAAGAGTTTTTTTGAAAATCAAAAAAGAGAAGAGAAAAAATTTGGAAGAGAAATGAAACTGATGCAAAGGAAATACAAAGAGGCAATGAGAAGAATTCCTTAAAAAGCAAAAATGAACAAACAGAAAAGGAGATACAAAACTCACTGAGTAAAATAATTCCTTTAAAATTAGAATTGAGTAAATGGAAGATAATTACTTTATGAAAATCAAGATACAATAAAAACAAAACCAAAAGAATGGAAAAATAGAAAACAATATAAAATATTTCACTGTAAAAACAACTGACCTGGAAAATAGATCTAGGAGAGAGAATTTAACAATTATTGGCCTAACTAAAACCCAGTATCAAAAAAAAAAAAAAAAAAAAAAAAAAAAAGAACCTGGACAACCGCTTTCAAGAAATTATGAAGGAAAACTGTCCAGATATTCTATAACCAGAGGGTAAAATAGAAATTGAAAAAATCCACTGATCACCTCATGAAAGAGAATACTCACAGGATTCCAGAACTCTAGGTCAAGGAGAAACTATCACAAGCATTCAGCAAGAAACAATTCAAGTATAGTGGAGCCACAGTTAAGCTAACACAATATTTAGCAACTTCTATGTTAAAGAATCAGAGGAATTAGAATATTATAGTCTAGAGAGCAATGAAGCTAGAATTACAATCAAGAATCATCTACCCAGCAAAATGAGTAAAATCCTTTAGGGCAAAAGGTGGGAATTCAATGCAATAGAGGATTTTCAACCATTTATGATGAAAAAAACAGAGCTAAATAGAAAACTTAATTTTCAAATACAGGACTCAGGAGAAGCATAAAGAGGTAAATAAAGAAAGAGAAATCATGAGAAATTTAATAAGGTTTATCTGTTTAAATTCCTACATGGGAAGATGATACTTGTAAATTATAAGAACTTTCTCATTATTATAGCAGTTGATGCGGTATATATAGGCAGAGAGCAAAAATGCAAGTTGAATATAAAGGGAAAATATTTAAAAAATAAAATGGAATAAATTGGTGTGAGAGGAATATACTTGGAGAATGGAAGAGAGAAAGGGATAGTGTATAATATTTGCCATAAAAGAATCAAGAAAAAGCTATTATAATAGAGGGTAAATGGGACAATAGCAAGGCAGTGAATGGTCCTCAGTATCATCAGAATTGGCTCAAAAATAAATAACATACACACTTAGTATTGGTATAGAAATCTACCTGATGAAAGTAAGAGGGAAGGTGATAGAAGAAAGAACATATTACGAGAGGGGCTTTTCAGAAGGAAAATACTTCTGAGGAAGAACAGAGTGAAAGGAAAGAGAGAATAGAATAAATTGGGAAATACAATTAGCAATAATAATTATGATAACAATTTTTAAGGCAAGTTTCTTTGATGAAGGCCTAATTTCTTTGATGAAGGCCTCATACCTCAAATGTATAGGGAACTGAATCAAATTTATTTCTCAAAAGAGCCATTCCTGAATTGATAAATGATCAAAAGACGTTAACTATGCCCAAAGGACTATAAAGTCATACATATTCTTTGATTTAGCAATACTATTACTAGGTATGAATCCCAAAAGAGATTTTTAAAATTATTTGTCAAAACTACTAGCAACTTTTTTTCAGTGTTTCCATTACAATTAGTGAATGAGACTATGGCATTCTTTTAAAATTTTATTCTGCTATCTTTCCAAATATCACACACACACACACACACACACACACACACACACACACAATTAAAAAAAAAAACTTGAAGTTTAGTGAGTTTAAGAATTATGACACTACCCAGTTTCAATTCATATTTACACAACTCTTTTAACTTATTTAGTAGTAATCAGCTTATGTGCAAAAGAAATAAAGAAGATTGGGGTGAGGGTGGAGGCTGGACAAAGTTCTCCTTTAACCACCTCAAACAAATTCATAACTAAGAATAAAGTATAATCTATTTTGATGTTTAGGTATTGATCTATTTTTGATCTATCTTGTTCAAAGTTGGTTGCTTTTTTTGTCAAGAACAAGAAAAAAAAGAAACAAATAAAATAAAGTATTCTTAACAGTGCAGGAAGGGCTAAAGTAGCATCTGAGGTCAGTTCTTTTTTAAATGATCCTGGATGTGCATGGCTTTTGTGTGTGTGTGTGTGTGTGTGTGTGTGTGTTTGGGGCAGGGTATAGTGTTTTATTTTTCAAAATACATGGGGAAAATAGTTTTCAACATTCACCCTTGCAAAACTTTGTGTTCCCAAATTTTCTTTCTCCATTCCCCCTACCTCCTTCCCCTGGTCAGAAAATAATCCAATATGGGTTAAACATGTGTAAGTCTTCTAAATATATCTCCACATTTATCATGCTGCATAAGAAAAAAAATAGATCAAAAAGAAGAAAAAAAATAAGAAAGAAAAAACACAAGCAAGCATGTAATGTCCAGATTAGCTCTCTGAACGACCTCAGGGAACAGGCAAAGTCCTTGGTTTTAGGGTGAAGAAGTGAAGGAGGCAGGAGAGACCATGGCTGGTCAAAGATAGAATCTGGACTCTGGAGTCTGGAGCCTGAAGTCTTCTCTGGCTGAAAGCTGGGTGAGAGTGCTGCAGCCAAGAGAGCTTTGTGTCCATCTCTCAGCCCTTAAATCCTTCATTGTTATTACTTCCCTCCAACCACATTAAGCACGTGCAGCCATAAGCACCATGCTGTGATTCAAGTATACCTTTTCAGAGTTCTTACCCACTACACAAGCACACAACAGCAAAAAAGATGAAAATACTATGTTGCATTTCACATTAAGTTCCCATAGTATTCCCTCCGAAAGCAGATAGCTCTCCATCACAAATCCATTGAAATTGGCCTGAATCACCTCTTTGAACAATAACATTCCATAAGAAATGATGAGCAGGTGGATTTCAGAAAAACCTGAAAAGAATTGTATGAACTGATACTGAGTAATATGCAGAACCAGAAGAACATTGTACACAATAATAGCAAAACTATATGGTGATCAACTACAACAGATTTGGTTCTTCTTGGTGATACAGGGATGTAAGATAATTCTAAGAGACTTGTGATGGAAAATGGCATCCACATCCTGAGAAATAATTATGGATTTAATGTAGATCAAAGCATATTATTTTAACTTTTTAAAATTAGATCTTTTTAAGGGGGTCTTTCTAATGGTTTTCCACTATCATTTCGATTCTTCTTTTACAACCTAAGTAAAATGCAAATGTTTTACCTGATTGTATATTTATAGCTTATATCAGAAAGCTTGATATCTTGAGGAGAGAGGAGGCAACAGTTGAAGGGAAGAAAATTTGGAACTCAAAATCTTACAAAAATCAATGTTTAAAGCTATCTTTACATGTAATAGGAAAAAATAAAATATTATGAAGTGAAAAATACACATGTAAAAAACCCATCAACTAAATAAACTATTGGTTTATTTGATTTAATAAAAGAAAGAAAATCAAATTATCAATATAAAAAAGTAAAAAGTATTATCATTCAAGATTAAATTAAAGGAATTAGGAGTTATTTTCCTCAATTACATAGTACTAAAACTAATAGACAAATATTTGCAAAAAATACAAACGGCTGAGATTAACAGAAGACATAGAATACTTATGTAGTCTTAGTTTAGAAAAAGAAATTGAAGTAACCATCACTGAGATGCCAAAGAAAAAATCGCAACACTAAATAGTCAAGTGAATACTACCATATATTAAGGGAACAATTAATACCAATACTATGTAAAATATTTGTAAAAAATAGATTAAGAAGTTCCACCAAATTATTTTTGTCACAAATATGATTCTGAAATGTAAATCAAGTAGAGTAAAAACAGAGACAAAAATTACAGCCAATTTTTCTTAATGAATATCAATGAGAATTTTTTAAATAAAATAAGAGCAAAGGTATTCAAGCAATATATCACAAAGATTATACACTAAGACCAGGTGATATTTTTTCCAGGGGATTTAATAACATTTTTAAAAATCAGTATAAATTGACCATATCGATTACAGAAACAGCAAAAAAAAAAAAAAAAAGATTATATGAAGAGATGGAAAACAAGCTTTTGACCAAACACCCATTTTATTAAAAACATTGTAAAATAATATATTCCATGTTCTTGAAATTTTCTTGAAACACCTCTCTTTATATACATATATGTGTGTATATGTCTCTATATATCTATTATTCTATTATTTATATAAATATTATGTTTCTATTATAAATTATATCTATATATTATAAATTATATATCTATTATATTTCTATTATTTATATCTATGTTTATTTATAGAAGGTAACATGTTTATTTCCATCTTAATCTTGGTAAATGGTGTAAGATACTCTCTATGCCCAATTTTTGTTATACTGCTTTCCAGTTTTCCCAACAATTTTTGACAAAGAATAAATTCTTATCCCAAAATTTTAAGTCTTTACACTTGTCAAATGCAAGATCACTGTATTTATTTGCCACTGATCTACCTTTCTATTTCTTAGTCAATACTAGATAGTTTTGATAATTACTGCTTTTTAATATAATTTAAGATCTGGTACTTCTAAATGCCTTTACTTTTTTATTATTTCCTTTGATATTCTTGACTTTTTGTTTTTTAAATGAATTGTTTTTTTTCTAATTTAGTATAATAATTTTTGGTCAATTAAATTGGGATGACATTGAATATATAAATTAATTTAAGTGAAATTGTTATTTTCATTATTGTGACCTGACCTACCCTAACAGTTAATATTTCTCCAATTATGTAAATCTGATTTTATTTGTATAAAACCATTCTTAAATGGCTAGGTAGTACAGCAGCTAGAGTGCTAAATCTGAAATCCAGAAACTTTGAGTTCAAATCCTATCTCAAATATTTATAGGTGTAGGACTCTAGTCAAGTCACTTAACCTCCATTTGCCTCAATTTTCTCAATTTTAAAATGGGAATAATAATGGCACCTACCTCCTAAGGTTAGGAGGTAGTTAGCTAATGTTATTCAAGCATGTAATACAGCACTTGGCTCATAGGAAGCAATATTTAAATGTTAGTTATTATGTACATGTATTATTCATATAAATATTGTTAATAAATAGGTATGTTAGCATATTATAAATTTAAAGTTGATTGATAATTCAGGTTTTGCTTTTCCCTCTCTATTAGGAAGTATGTATTTTTTGACTATCAGGAAAAGTCTCCTCCACTACAATAAGTTAGAAGAGAAAAGTGTTTTCATGCTTCCTAAGCAATAAAAACATGTTGTTTATGGTAGTTGTGGGGACAATAGTTTTGTGACTGAAATGACAGGAAGGAAATGTGAACATTTTCTTGAAATAATGTTCAATATTGTAATGAAGCCCATGTAAGCTCTAGGGAATTCTTCTGCCAACTTCCACCATTCCAAATAAGTTGGGTTCCTAGAAATAGACTGTCTACATAGTTCCCTTAAGATTATGTAGATTATTAGTCAAGAATAAATTTAGTCATCCAGTCTTAAGTGATTTTTCAAAGGGAGTTTTTATTAAATAAGGTAATACAGTACAAATAGTTAACTATTTTAAGTGTCTGATACACTTTCCCCAAAAAAACATATAAAAACTATGTGAAAATGTATTTCATGTTAGTAAGTACATGGGGCAAAAAGGAAACTTAAAACTCCTGATTGCAGTGTTTCCTTTTTTCTCCAATTTTTTCTCCAATTGCAATTCACTGCAAAGTGAACTAGAGAGTGTCCTTTAAAATGGTGATTCTCTAACTACTTTATCCTTAGTGTTCAATGAAAGAGGAGATCTAAGGTTAAAGCTAACCCCATATTCCTTCTTCCAATTTCTCCTCATAAGTGTTCTAGAAAGCCAGATGTCCCAATTTCTGAAAGTTAATCCCTTCTCAACTGACAAGAATTTATAGATGTTCCTTGAGTCATAGTTAATTTTCTTTGGCCTATATCCAAACACAATTCTTTTGCAACATTTTTATACTCCAAAGATATTTTTGCTTTTAGTTTAAAAGGATCATGTGTGATTGATGTTTAGTTAAGGTATAAAAGGCTACAGTAAAAGAGTAAACACTACTCTTAAAAATGTATTCACATAACTGACTGCTCTCAGTTGGGAACATATACTAAAATCAAACTCCACCTAAACTATCCACTCAGAAACAAAGGAATAGAATTCTATAAACAATAATATTCTTTCATAATTGGAAAATCAATTTCTAGAAAGAAACAATTATAAGTAACATTTAAGTTACACTCCATAATATAGATAGTAAAAACTTTACTACTCCTATTTTGCATAAGAAACTAAGATCCATAGAATTGAAGGAACTAATTCATAGTCACAATACTATTAAAAATTGATACTGAGATGGATCCCATGGCTATTGACTCTAAGACCACCATTCTTTGCATTATAGCATTCTATATCTATATCTAATCTCTGTAGGCCTTAGTATTATCATCATGTTTCTTGATTCCAAGTTCATGCATACATTACATATATATATATATATATATATATATATATATATATATATATATACACACACATATATATGCATATATATACACATACACACACTGATATATGTATATGTACATATACAACATTCAAATATACATAAAATTTGATTATATTAATATTATATTTTATTTACACTACAGTATTTTAGAATTTATATATTGCATGGAATTAAATTTCCTTTAATATGAATTGCAAATTATTTAGAATTAGCACAATGGGTGCCTGCTGACATTTGTGGTGGTGTTTGAGGCTCATAAGGCCTTTTATAAGGATTATTTTATTCATTTTATGGGATGATTTTTTCAATGATTTAGCTCTTTTTAACTGAAATTTGAGTTAAGTCAGTAGCTTTGGGTTTTAATCTGAATAATAGGATTAACATATCAAAATGATGTACTGAAAGGATAGAACAAGGTTAATTTCAATAACTACCTGACTTTTGCTATAAAATGAACTATTCTCCACTGAAGGAAACAGGGAGAATTAAACATTCATTTCAGAAAGTATAAAGGTAAATTAAGATGGTATGTCTTTTTTAATCTCAAAATAGGCATGTTGATACCTTTTCTTGTGATGATTTTAAATACTAAAGGACTTAATAAATGCTATACTGGAGAAGCTCCATTAAAATTTATAGGTTATGATTAATATGCAGCAAAGTAAATGCTCATTTGACATATTTTCTTATTGTGCATATTGTAAATAAACTGATTAAACAGGTAAGAATTGCATAAAAGAATGTTTTAAACTAAAAATATGATTTTCCTTACAAAGTTGCAAACATAAGAAGTTTGGCCCTAGTTTTTTTTTTTCCCCCAGAAAGAAATTATTTTCTCTTTTTAAAAATTGTTAAAGCAATTTTTTACATTTAGTTTTAGATATAAAAGAAAATCATATTGTCCCAAGAGAGCTCAAAGAATGTTTTATTAACATGAACAATGTTTTATAATCCTGCCACAAAGTCAGTTTATTTGTTCTTTGCCAAGGTGTTATTTACACCTTGTAATGTATTCTTAACTAGATCTTATGTTAGTCTGCCTCCTCTGGGTTCTAATCCAAGAGGACTTTCCATTCTGTAAACTCAAGTTTAAATGCCACTTCTTCAATAAATTTTTTTCTAATATTCATGAGGAACAATCTTTCTCCTAAGATCATGAACTTTGTTTATACCTCTCTTTATGTCCTTAGCCTGTGCTATTCAGCATTATGTTATTTTTGTGTTGTGTAATGAGTTCTACTAATCTTTAAGTTCCATGAGGTTAGGACCAATGACTTTATCATGAATAATGAATCAGGATAATTTTGAATTCCATTTAGGGCCTGGTATTTTGCTGTGAATTAGCAGGTGCTCGTGTAATAGTGGCTGAATTAAAATAAGTTTAATCAAATATGGACACTTAGATGTATGAATATATTTTTATTTTGTGTAATATAAACAGCATATGAACTATCACCTCTCTTTCCTGAAAGGATCACTATATATATTCTTATACTATAACACACAAATATATTTTGTCCCCCTAAAACATAGAAATGATCCCCCAAGTTCATTTTTATTTGCCTGTTTCTCTCTTTGTCTCTGAAACATCTGTCTTTTCTCTTTTTTGCCTTTCAATTTCATTAGGGCAAAAACAAAATAAACATTTTTATTTGAACTTTATTTTCCATTTATTTTGAAAGTAGTTTTACTCTTATTTGATATGTAGAAATGGTAAAATGGCATGGTGATGTCTTTTGATTTGTGAGTAAATTGGGTTTAAATAACGTAGAGTTGCATGAAGCTGTCTGCTTCACTCTCTCTGTCCTGTGGCAAGGAAGAGGCAAAACTGTTGATGACTCGACATCCCAGTATATGACCATAGTGTCTTCAATCTTTAATCAAGCTCTAAATGCTCCACAACACCTACTCCACCTGCCTTTATGGCTGTTGGAACAAACTGTCCCCATCATCTCCACCAGGGAAGTCTTTATATGCTTGGTGTAGATACCCCTAACTCACTGTAGCCTTTAAGACCTGTTGGTTATCCTCAAACTGTTTTAGCCCATCTGCCAAAATGGTTTACCAAGATGTGACTGTTGTGCATCCTACAACTTCTTGGAACAACTTATGAGAATTGGGTGGATAAGATATAATGTTTAGCACTGTGGACTCTGAATCCAGCAATCTGAGTTCATACCTTGGTGGAAACTTAGTGTGCAGTTAGCTTAACTGATATAATTAATTAACTTATAATAATTCCTATATATCAGTTTTGTAGTTAAACAGATTTCAATTTAAAGGATATTTCTCAATAGACCTTTAATTTGTGGTTGCTTTGGCTAATACACATAACTGTTTAACAAATAAGTGTAATACAAAACTATCACAATTAGAGTAACCTAGCCAGCCTTATGATATATAAAACTGGCAAAGTTATTAATTCATTCCTTTTTTCTGTTGCAGAATATTTGCTTTTTAACTTGGATTGTTGATTTCAAAGCAAATATTATTATAGTACCACTTCTGTTATTTTATGCTTTGAGTGTCTTTTTTATTTGCAACTCACCAGAGACTCAATGCCTGTAGCTGACTTGTAGCAAGCAGCTTATTAATGTTAAGAATGTTATTCATTTGTAAAAAAATAAATTCCTGGCTGGACACCAGAAAGTAAACCACTTTGGGAATCACCAAGGAGATAAAAGGACATGCTTATTTTTTGGCTTTTTATTTTTGTTTTATTTTTAACATTATTTTATTTTTCCAAATACATGGAAAGATCATTTTCAACATTCATCTTTGCAAAATCTTGTGTTCCAAATTTTTCTTCCTTTTCTTTCTCTTCCCTATTTCCTAAGATAGCAAGCAATTCAATATAAGTTAAGCATGTGCAATTCTTCTAAACATATTTCTATATTCATCATTCTGTGCAAAAAAGACAATATCAATAATAGAAAAAACACTTAAAAAGAGGGAAAAAATCAAGTAAACAAAAACCAAAAAAAAAAAAAAAAAAAGAAAAGAAAAGGTGAAAATATTATGCTTTGAGCCACTTTTATCCATAGTTCTCTCTCTGGAAGTGAATGGCACTTTCCATCACAAGTCTATTGGAATTTCTTTGAATCACCTCATTGTTGAAAAGCCAAATCCATCAAAGTTGATCATCACATAATTTTCTTGTTACTAGGTAAAACGATCTCTTTATTCTTCTAACTTCACTCAGCATCAGTTCATGTAAGTCAATAAGAGGACATTCTAATGGAAATGAAAATTGATGATGATTCTTATGTCCTGCTATTGATAAGAGATAATTTGAACAGATGAAAATGGATAAGACACTGGGACATGCTTAAGCAGCTGAGGCCTTAGAGATGAAATATCATTACTATCATATAACTCTGTCTGCAAACAACTAACATCAATTTTCATTGTGCTCATTTTTCAGCAGTTAAATTTGTTTCTTTTCTTCTTTCTCTCCTGTTTTTGAAGAAAAAATGGGAGAGTAATTAAGCACCCCCTTATGTTAGAAATCATAGGTTCATCAATTTAGAGCTGGAAGAAACCTTAGAAGTCATCTAATTCAGCACAAGCTTTATATGAATGAGTAAAGTGAAGTCCAGAGAATTTAAGTTCATAGTTCAAGAGACAGAATTTATCCCATGTCTTTTGAATACTTTTCAGTATTCAAATACTGAATATGATGACATCATGCTGGTTTTTTTTCAAAGTAATCTAAGTTTCTAAGTACTTGATACACTTTGCACCCATTTTTATGTTAAGTTCTTAGGATAGAAAATAAATATGAAGAAGTTTCTAACTTTAAAGTTTCATAACAAGGAAAAGCCAAAATAAGCCTTCTTTAAGTATGAAAATACACATAAAATGACTATAGGGCAATTTAAGGAGGGAGGGCATTGGCAGCTTGGGAAATAAGAAAAGATTATATGTTGTGTGATCCTATACAAGTTACTTAACCTCTCACAGACTCAGTTTATTCGTCTTGAAAACAGGAATAATAACATTTGCCTAATATATTGTACAGGGTAATTGTAAGGAAAAGTGTTTTGCAAACTTCAAGCATTTTATAACTGTAACCTAATATTCTTGAATTGTGACTTAAATACTTAACTATGTGGTACTGGGCAACTCACTTAAACTTTCTTAGTCTTAGTTTCTACATCTGTAAAATAGGGTCAGTAATAGCACCTATCTCACTTACACATATTTATTTAATAAATGCTTTTTGATTGATTGTAATTATCTAAGATATTATTGGAACTCTGGTCTTCAGAATATCTGAACCAAACTACAATAATGGATAAAGTATGACATAAAAGATGAATTGCCAATGTAAGACTGAAAAACTTATAACTAAAAGGTTCATCACCAATTGATGGTAATGATGTTTTTTTCTAAAATCATTGTAACTCACAAATACTAATAAATTAAGGAACAGAAAAGTCTATATTAGCAGAATATAAAATTAGACAATGTAGAATTTTCATCTATATTAGCAGAAAGAAAATAAGCATTGATCCTTATAATATTGGAAGAAATTATGAACAATATAGGAACAGCTAGGTGGTTCAGTGGATAGAATACTAGGCTTGAATTTGGGAAGTTCTAAGTTCAAATCTGTCCTTAAACACTTGATCCTGGGTAAGCTATTTAATCCTTATTTGCCTCAATTCCTCATTTGTAAAATGGAGAATTACTGGAGAAGGAAATGGCAAGCTACTCCTTTTCTTTGTAGAGAAAACTCCATAGACAAGAATGCATGGAGTCATGTAGAATCAGACAAGACATAATGATTGGACAATTACACAATGTTATGCAATGAGAGTTTGACCAAAATAAAGGTAATATGGTTATACATAGTACCCTACATTTTAGGAGCACATATCCAAGTTGTAGAACCAAGACTTGCATGTATTAAGAAGTTCAACTGAAAAAAGCTAAAATAGTTCATGATTAAGGACAAAAAAAGAAGACTGTCTTTATTTAAAAACCTTCAAGGAGGGAGAACCCACTATTTCTCAGTGCAAATCTGTTGGAATCCTTACTAACTGCTAACTAATTAGAGTTGATCTAATCTTACAAGAAGATGTTTTGGGCAGAACCTGAAACAAGGTACTAAGTAGAACTACCCATAATCCCTCTCTCTGGAAGGAGCATAAATAGGCCAATGGGCCAGTCGGAGAGTTCTTCAGAGAAAGACGCTACAAATCGAGATTTCACCGGAATGACATGAAGACTGGAGCTGGCTGGAGGCTGAAGAAAAGCAGAGGCAGAGGCTGAAGGACCAGACCTTTGGATTTAAAGACATTTGGAGAGAGCTCTTGGAACCAAGCAGAGAGATAGGCCTGTAAGCTAACCGGGCTATATTGGAAATAATAAAAAATCTGAACTTTTATCACCTGGCTGCGTTTTAAGAAGAAAAAGCTCACCACATTTTGGCGCCCGAACAGGGACAAACAGACCCCTCAGTGGATTTCAGTGGAAAAGCTCCGATCCTGATTCAAGTGGAAAAGCCTCTGATCCTGATCCAGTGGAAAAGACTCTTCAACCCAGAAATTAGAGTGAGTACAACAAAGAAATTTTGTTAGAAGAGTTAAAGTAGAATTTCATCTAAGATGGGACAGATATTTAGAAAACAGCCTGTTTCTGTTCAAGGAAAATGTTTAGAGAGCATTGTCAAAATTATGGAAAGCCAAGGTTTAATTATAAGTTTACAGCAAATCACTGAATTTTTACAAACTGTAAAGGACATATGTCCTTGTTTCTCTCTTGAAAAGGAATTAGATCTAAATGAATGGAAATTGGTTGGAGAGGATCTTTGTCAATTCTATGATAAAAATGGGCCTAACTCAATAATTAATACATATAATGTAATACAATTGGCTATAAGAAGTTATTTAAGTGATAGAATGATGAAAAGGAAAGTACAGGAGGAAGTGCCAACTTTACTAGGTGAAAAGGAGGATGAATCAGATGAGAATGGAGTTAATTACAATTCTGAGTATGATACTTCACAGCAGGAGGAATTAGGTGATTCCACATCTCATGACCCTCCCCCCGCAATTAACCCTTCATGGGTGGAACAAGGGGGAGGGAGAGAGGCAGAAACACAGTCAGCTTCTCCTATAAAGCAGAATTTGACAAGATTAGAAAAAGCATTAATTAAAGCAAAAAATGAAGAAGAAGATATATCTGATTTTATAAATGCATATTCTGTGATTGAAAAGATTGACTCTTCAGGTCAAAAAGAGAGAAAATACACTCCTTTTAATTTGGAAAAAGTTAAAGATTTGAAAAAGGGTTGCACTCTTTATGGGGCTACATCATCTTATGTGAAGATGTTACTGGATAATTTGTCTTATGAAATCCTAACCCCGAATGACTGGAAATCCATAGTGAAAACTTGTCTAGAACCAGGACAAAATTTATTGTGGCTTTCGGAGTTTCATGAATTATGTAGGATTCAAGCCCAACGCAATAGGCAAACAGGAGCTGTTGTACAAATCACTTTTGACCAACTAGCTGGAGAAGGTCAGTATGCAGAGAGTTCAGAACAGATTTATTATCCCATAACAGTGTATGAGCAAATTTCTAAGGCTGCAATAAAAGCTTGGAATTCTCTCCCTGGACAGAAAGATGGAAATAATGCTTTCACAAAAATAGAGCAAGTGGGTCCATGACCTAGGCATAAAGAACGAGATTATAAATAAATTAGAGGAACATAGGATAGTTTATCTCTCAGACTTGTGGAGGAGAAAGAAATTTGTGACCAAAGATGAACTAGAGACCATTACCAATCACAAAATAGAAAATTTTGATTATATCAAATTAAAAAGCCTTTGTACAAACAGAACGAATGCAAACAAGATTAGTAGGGAAGTAACAAACTGGGAAAACATCTTTACAATTAAAGGTTCTGATAAAGGCCTCATTTCCAAAATATATAGAGAACTGACTCAAATTTATAAGAAATCAAGCCATTCTCCAATTGATAAATGGTCAAAGGATATGAACAGACAATTTTCAGATGAAGAAATTGAAACTATTACCACTCACATGAAAGAGTGTTCCAAATCACTATTGATCAGAGAAATGCAAATTAAGACAACTCTGAGATATCACTACACTCCTGTCAGATTGGCTAAGATGACAGGAAAAAAAAATGATGAATGTTGGAGGGGATGCGGGAAAATGGGGACATTGATGCATTGTTGGTGGAGTTGTGAACGAATCCAGCCATTCTGGAGAGCGATCTGGAATTATGCCCAAAAAGTTATCAAACTGTGCATACCCTTTGATCCAGCAGTGTTTCTATTGGGCTTATACCCCAAAGAGATACTAAAAAAGGGAAGGGGACCTGTATGTGCCAAAATGTTTGTAGCAGCCTATTTGTAGTGGCTAGAAACTGGAAAATGAATGGATGCCCATCAATTGGAGAATGGCTGGGTAAATTGTGGTATATGAATGTTATGGAATATTATTGCTCTGTAAGGAATGACCAGCAGGATGAATACAGAGAGGCTTGGAGAGACCTACATGGACTGATGCTAAGTGAGATGAGCAGAACCAGGAGATCATTATACACTTCGACAACGATATTGTATGAGGATGTATTCTGATGGAAGTGGATTTCTCTGACAAAGAGACTTAACTGAGTTTCATTGGAGAAATGATGGACAGAAACAGCTACACCCAAAGAAGGAATACTGGGAAATGAATGTGAACTATTTGCATTTTTGATTTTCTTCCCGAGTTATTTTTACCTTCTGAATCCAATTCTCCCTGTGCAACAAGAGAACTGTTTGGTTCTGCAAATATGTATCGTATCTAGGATATACTGCAACATGTTTAGCATATATAGGACTGTTTGCCATCCTGGGGGGGGGGGGAGGAGGGAGGGAGGGGAAAAAACGAAACATAAGTGATTGCAAGGGATAATGTCGTGTAGAAATTATCCTGGCATGGATTCTGTCAATGCGAAGTTATTATTAAATAAAATAAAATTTATTATAAAAAAAAAAAAAATAGAGCAAGGTCCCAACGAACCTTTTGCAGATTTTGTGGGACGTTTACAAATAGCTGTAATAAAAACCATTGGAGATAATGCAGCAACAGAAATAATGACCAGACATCTGGCTAAAGAAAATGCCAATGAGATTTGCAAGAGAATTATATGGGGGCTAGACAAAGATGCTCCTTTAGAGGAAATTATAAGACACTGTGCCACAGTGGGCACAAATGCTTATTATGCCCAGACTATGATGAACATGGAAAGACAAGGTCCTTCTTGGCAGAGGAATGCTAGAGAAACTCGTCGATGTTTTCAATGCGGAAAAATTGGACATCTAAGAGCCCAATGTAGATACAGAGATACAATGAGAAGACAGGGTGAGAGAAAACCCAAAACCCCATGTCCAAAATGTAACCGAGGCTTTCACTGGGCCTCTAAATGTATATTGACCCAGAGGAATGAGAGGCAGGGCCCAGCTCTAAAGTATCAATCAAAGGACAGGTGGGGCATGATAGCAGCTGAGGTCACACCCAGAGAGACTTTAGAAATTCAGAACTCTGATGTCATCAACCAACAGAAAAGCAATCAGGATTACAGTTGGGAAGAATACAGGCCTTTTAAGACAACAAGACAATATCCAATGCAAACAGCTCCAATGTAATTACCAGATGATGAGAAGAAATCCCAAAAGTGGTAAATAGAAGAGAATTAGATAGGTTAACTGCTTGGGGAAGAGGATCTGCTTATATTTCCACAGGTGGAAAAGGAATCAGATGGCTAACTTATGGACATTTGTAAATTTTCAGGTCGATTTATGTTGTTATGAGACTTTTGCAGTAGTTAAATTTTCATGTTGATTCATGTTATTTGTTACATTACCACTAGCCTGTGTTATATTGCTATGTGCTCATGTAAATTATGTATAATGCCTCCCATATTGATGGATTTATGTATACCATGTATATCTGTTACAAAGTTCTGGCCCATATTGATAGATTTATGTGTACCCCCTCAGAAACCCCCTATGTTTTAAAACAAAAGAAAGGGGGAGATGTTGGAATCCTTACTAACTGCTAACTAATTAGAGTTGATCTAATCTTACAAGAAGATGTTTTGGGCAGAACCTGAAACAAGGTACTAAGTAGAACTACCCATAATCCCTCTCTCTGGAAGGAGCATAAATAGGCCAATGGGCCAGTCGGAGAGTTCTTCAGAGGAAGACGCTACAAATCGAGATTTCACCGGAATGACATGAAGACTGGAGCTGGCTGGAGGCTGAAGAAAAGCAGAGGCAGAGGCTGAAGGACCAGACCTTTGGATTTAAAGACATTTGGAGAGAGCTCTTGGAACCAAGCAGAGAGATAGGCCTGTAAGCTAACCGGGCTATATTGGAAATAATAAAAAATCTGAACTTTTATCACCTGGCTGCGTTTTAAGAAGAAAAAGCTCACCACACAAATCATTCATTTTTTTTTTAATTTTTTATTTAATAATTATATTGACACTCGTTTCTGTTCCGATTTTTTTTTCCCCTCCCTCCCTCCACCACCTCCCCTAGATGGCAAGCAGTCCTTTATATGTTGGATATGTTGCAGTATATCCTAGATACAATATATGTTTGCAGAACCGAACAGTTCTCTTGTTGCATAGAGAGAATTGGATTCAGAAGGTATAAATAACCCGGGAAGAAAAACAAAAATGCAGATAATTTACATTCGTTTCCCAGTGTTCTTTCTTTGGGTGTAGCTGCTTTTGTCCGTCATTTATCAATTGAAAGTTAGTTAGGTCTCTTTGTCAAAGAAATCCACTTCCATCAAAATATGTCCTCATACAATATCGTTGTCAAAGTGTATAATGATCTCCTGGTTCTGCTCATTTCACTTAGCATCAGTTCATGTAAGTCTCGCCAGTCCTCTCTGTATTCATCCTGCTGGTCATTTCTTATAGAACAATAATATTCCATAACATTCATATACCACAATTTACCCAGCCATTCTCCAATTGATGGGCATCCATTCATTTTCCAGTTTCTAGCCACTACAAACAGGGCTGCTACAAACATTTTGGCACATACAGGTCCCTTTCCCTTCTTTAGTATTTCTTTGGGATATAAGCCCAATAGAAACACTGCTGGATCAAAGGGTATGCACAATTTGATAATTTTTTGGGCATAATTCCAGATTGCTCTCTAGAATGGTTGGATTCGTTCACAACTCCACCAACAATGCATCAGTGTCCCAGTTTTCCCGCATCCCCTCCAACATTCATCATTATTTTTTCCTGTCATCTTAGCCAATCTGACAGGTGTGTAGTGGTATCTCAGAGTTGTCTTAATTTGCATTTCTCTGATCAATAATGATTTGGAACACTCTTTCATATGAGTGGTAATAGTTTCAATCTCATCCTCTGAAAATTGTCTGTTCATATCATTTGACCATTTATCAATTGGAGAATGGCTTGATTTCTTATAAATTTGAGTCAGTTCTCTATATATTTTGGAAATGAGGCCTTTATCAGAACCTTTAACTGTGAAAATGTTTTCCCAGTTTGTTGCTTCCCTTCTAATCTTGTTTGCATTAGTTTTATTTGTACAAAGGCTTTTTAATTTGATGTAATCGAAATTTTCTATTCTGTGATCAGTAATGGTCTCTAGTTCATCTTTGGTCACAAATTTCTTTCTCCTCCACAAGTCTGAGAGATAAACTATTCTATGTTCCTCTAATTTATTTATAATCTCGTTCTTTATGCCTAGGTCATAGACCCATTTTGATCTTATCTTGGTATATGGTGTTAAGTGTGGGTCCATGCCTAATTTCTGCCATACTAATTTCCAATTATCCCAGCAGTTTTTATCAAATAATGAATTCTTTTCCCAGAAGTTAGGGGCTTTGGGTTTGTCAAACACTAGATTGCTATAATTGACTATTCTGTCTTGTGAGCCTAGCCTTTTCCACTGATCCACTAATCTATTTCTTAGCCAATACCAAATGGTTTTGGTGACTGCTGCTTTATAATATAATTTTAGATCAGGTACAGCTAGGCCACCTTCATTTGATTTTTTTTTCATTAATTCCCTTGAGATTCTCGACTTTTTATTGTTCCATATGAATTTTGTTGTTATTTTTTCTAGATCATTAAAATATTTTCTTGGAAGTCTGATTGGTATAGCACTAAATAAATAGATTAGTTTAGGGAGTATTGTCATCTTTATTATGTTCGCTCGGCCGATCCAAGAGCACTTAATATTTTTCCAATTATTTAAGTCTGACTTTATTTGTGTGGAGACTTTTTTATAATTTTGCTCATATAATTCCTGACTTTCCTTTGGTAGATAGATTCCCAAATATTTTATGGTATCAACAGTTATTCTGAATGGAATTTCTCTTTGTATCTCTTGCTGTTGGGTTTTGTTGGTGATGTATAAAAATGCTGAGGATTTATGGGGATTTATTTTGTAGCCAGCTACTTTGCTAAAATTATGAATTATTTCCAATAGCTTTTTAGTAGAATCTCTGGGGTTCTCTAGGTATACCATCATATCATCTGCAAAGAGTGATAGTTTGGTTTCCTCATTGCCTACTCTAATTCCTTTAATATCTTTCTCGACTCTTATTGCCGAGGCTAGTGTTTCTAATACGATATTAAATAATAATGGTGATAGTGGGCAACCTTGCTTCACTCCAGATCTTACTGGGAAAGGTTCCAGTTTTTCCCCATTGCATATGATGCTTACTGATGGTTTTAAAAATATGCTCCTGACTATTTTAAGGAAAAGTCCATTTATTCCTATGCTCTCAAGTGTTTTTATTAGGAATGGATGTTGGATTTTATCAAATGCTTTTTCTGCATCTATTGAGATGATCATGTGGTTTTTGTTTGGTTGGTTATTGATATAGTCAATTATACTAATAGTTTTCCTAATATTGAACCAGCCCTGCATTCCTGGTATAAATCCTACTTGATCATAGTGTATTATCCTGGTGACAATTTTCTGTAGTCTTTTTGCTAATATTTTATTTAAGATTTTAGCATCAATATTCATTAGGGAGATTGGTCTATAATTTTCTTTCTCTGTTTTCAGCCTACCTGGTTTAGGTATCAGTACCATGTCTGTGTCATAAAAGGAGTTTGGTAGGACTCCTTCAATCCCTATTTTTTCAAATAGTTTATATAACATTGGAGTTAATTGTTCTTTAAATGTTTGGTAGAATTCACATGTAAATCCATCTGGTCCTGGGGATTTTTTCTTAGGGAGTTGATTGATAGTTTGTTCTATTTCTTTTTCTGAGATGGGACTGTTTAGGATATTTACTTCTTCCTCTGTTAGTTTGGGCAAGCTGTATTTTTGGAGGTATTTTTCTATTTCATTTAAGTTGTCGAATTTATTGGCATAAAGTTGGGCAAAGTAACTCCTAATTATTGCTCTAATTTCCTCTTCGTTAGTGGTGAGTTCTCCCTTTTCATTTTTAAGACTAACAATTTGATTTTCCTCTTTCCTTTTTTTAATCAGATTTACTAAGGGTTTGTCTATTTTGTTGGTTTTTTCATAGAACCAACTCTTAGTTTTATTAATCAATTTAATAGTTTTTTTACTTTCAATTTTATTGATCTCACCTTTTATTTTTAGAATTTCAAGTTTAGTGTTTGACTGGGGGTTTTTAATTTGTTCCTTTTCTAGCATTTTTAGTTGCAAACCCAATTCATTGACCTTCTCTTTCTCTATTTTATACAAATAGGCCTCTAGAGATATGAAATTTCCCCTTATTACCGCTTTGGCTGCATCCCATACATTTTGGTATGATGTCTCATTATTATCGTTTTCTTGGGTGAAGTTATTAATTATGTCTATGATTTGCTGTTTCACCCAATCATTCTTTAGTATGAGATTATTTAGTTTCCAATTATTTTTTGGTCTACTTCCCCCTGCTTTTTTGTTGAATGTAATTTTCATTGCATCGTGGTCTGAAAAGGATGCATTTACTATTTCTGCCTTACTACATTTGAGTTTATGTCCTAATATATGGTCAATTTTTGTATAGGTTCCATGAACTGCTGAAAAGAAAGTGTATTCCTTTCTGTCTCCATTACATTTTCTCCAGAGATCTATCATATCTAACTTTTCTAGTATTCTATTTACCTCTTTGACTTCTTTCTTATTTATTTTGTCGTTTGATTTATCTAATTCTGAGAGTGCAAGGTTAAGATCTCCCACTATTATAGTTTTACTGTCTATTTCTTCTTGCAGCTCTCTTAGTTTCTCTTTTAAGAATTTAGATGCTACCCCACTTGGTGCATATATGTTTAATATAGATAGTGCTTCATTATCCATGCTACCCTTTAGCAAGATATAGTGTCCTTCCTTATCTCTTTTAATTAGATCAATTTTTGCTTTAGCTTGATCTGAGATCAGGATGGCTACCCCTGCTTTTTTGACTTCACCTGAAGCATAGTAGATTTTGCTCCAACCTTTTACCTTTAACCTGCATGTATCTCCCCGCTTCAGGTGTGTTTCCTGTAAACAACATATTGTAGGATTCTGGCTTTTAATCCATTCTGCTAACCGCTTCCTCTTTATGGGGGAGTTTACCCCGTTCACGTTTATGGTTAGAATGACCAATTCTGTATTACTTGCCATCTTGTTAACCCCGATTTATGCTTTCCTCCCTTCTTTCCCCTTTCCCCCCCTTCCAGTATTAAGCTTGTGAGCACCACTTGCTTCTCACAGCCCTCCCTTTTTAGTATCTCTCCCCCCGCCTTAGAGTTCCTCCCCCTATCTTACCCCTTTCCCTCCCAGTTCCCGTATTCCCTTCCCTTAGCTTATTCCTTCCCTTTTCACTTTTCCCTTCTCACTTTTCAATGAGATGGGAGAAGTTTCACCATAGATTGAATATGTCTTAAGATTTTTCACTTAAAGCCAATTCTGAAGGCAGTAAGATACCCACTATATTCATCTCCCTCCATTCTTTCTCTCGGATATAATAGGTTTCCTATGCCTCTTCATGAGATGTACTACCCCCACTTTACCCTTTTTCTGGTACAATGTCCTTTCCACATCAATTTCTAGAACAAGGTATACATGTATTCTTTATACATCTATATAGTCAAAATATAGTTCCCAAGATTAATCTTTACCTTTTTAGATTTCTCTTGAGTTCTATATTTGTAGATCAAACTTTTTGTTAAGTTCTGGTTTTTTCATCAGAAATAGATGAAATTCGCTTACTTCGTTGAATGTCCATCTTCTTCCCTGGAAAAAGATGCTCATTCTCGCTGGGTAAGTTATTTTTGGTTGCATACCAAGTTCCTTAGCCTTTCGGAATATCATATTCCAGGCCCTTCGATCTTTTAATGTGGATACTGCCAGATCCTGGGTGATCCTTATTGTGGCTCCTTGATACTTGAATTGGGTTTTTCTAGCCGCTTGCAATATTTTTTCCTTCATCTGAGGGTTCTGGCATTTGGCCACTATATTTCTTGGTGTTTTGATTTTAGGATCCCTTTCAGTGGGTGATCGATGAATCCTTTCAATGTTTATTTTTTCCTCTGTTCCTATGACTTCTGGGCAGTTCTCTTTGATAATTTCCTGGAAGATAGTGTCCAGGCTCTTTTTTTCATCATGTTTTTCTGGGAGTCCAATGATTCTCAGATTGTCTCTCCTGGATCTGTTTTCCAGATCTGTTGTCTTCCCCAGAAGGTATTTCACATTTTTCTCCATTGTTTGATTTTTTTGGATTTGCTTGACTGATTCTTCTTGTCTCCTCGAGTCATTCAATTCCACTTGTTCAATTCTGATTTTCAGTGAAGTATTCTCTTCACTCACTTTTTTAAAATCTTTTTCTAATTGTCCAATTGAGTTCTTTTGTTCTGTGGAATTTTTTTCCATTTCGCCAATTTTGTTTTTTAGAGAGCTGTTTTCTGTTTCCAGTTCACTAATCCTATTTTTCAAGGATTTTACTTCTTTATCCACTCTCTCTTTAACTGACTTCTCCAGGCTCTTTTGCCAAGCCTCCCTCTCCTTTTCCCATTTTTCTTCTAGCTCCCTTGTGAGAGCCTTTTTAATCACTTCTATGAGGTTCATCTGTGCTGAGGAACAGATGCTCTCCTCCTTTGGGGATTCACCTGGCGACTGCCTGTTTTTAGTCTCCTCAGGATTTAGAGTCTGCTCTCTATCTGTATAGAAGCTGTCAAGGGTTAAAGTCCTCTTCAGCTTCTTGCTCATTCTGTCTATTAATCAGAGACAAACTACCAAAGAAAAACAGAAAAAACTGGAGTCTTTCTTTTGGGGGGGGGGGGGGTGCTGGGTGTGTTATCGAGCTTCCTCTACAGACTGCAGGGGGCAGCAGTGAGGCACTAGCAGGACTGTGCTGCGCCTGCGCTCTGAGATCCCAAAGCGTGCTGAGTCACTGTGGGGGGGGAAGGGGGGGGCGGCCAGGTCCTGAGAGACTCCAGCTGTTTGGGGTTGTATTCTTCAGCCCCGGTGTTTTTAGCTTCTCTGCTGGGCTGTTGACTTGCTGCTGGAGCAAAGTATCCAAACCTGTAGCGAAGCTCTCCCCGCAGAGATGGCTGCGATCACTCCCCACCCCCTCTCCAGTCTGCTCCTGTGCTCTCACTGCCGCTGCCCGCCGCCTGCGCCCGATCTAAAACCGCCCCAGCCCTCCAGTAAAGACAGACCTTTCTTGGCAGATCTCAAGGATGGCTTCTCTTGGTAACTATATGTGGTTTTTTTTTTCAGTCAAGCATTGATTCAGAGGCTTGTAATGAAATGGATAGTGAGAGAAAGCATGGAGCTTATGCAGCTGTGAGCCTCCTCTCCGCCATCTTAACCGGAAGTCCCAAATCATTCATTTTGAAATAGATCTAATGGTAAAGTTTTTTTTTCCCTTAAATTGAGCCAAATTTGCTTTTCTTTTGCAATTTATACTGTGTTCCCAGTTCAGCCTTCTGAGGCCAGAGAAAATAAATTTAATACTTCTTCCACAAGATATCACTTCAGACTTGAAAAAAGATTTTGTATTTCCCCAAATCTTTGATTGAGCCTATGCATGTCCAGTTCCTTCATCCAATTTGCAATCAAAGGACTTGAGTTTCTTTACTCTCCTACCAGAGGCAGAAATGTGATTCAATGGATAGGTGTCCATTTTATAAGTATCAAGCATGCTGAACATTATATTTATTTCTAATATATTTCTTCTTATTAGAATCAGTTCAATGCTGAAGCTTATCAATATATTTTAGATGTTTATTCTGTTATCTACTGTGTTAGGTATTTCTCCATGCAAATTCTCATTTGCAAATTTGATGAACATACCTTGTTTTGACTCAAGCACAGATACCTGTAACTCAGGTTTCCAAGGCAGACCCTATCCATTATCACTAAAACTGCTTTTGAAGCAAGTATATGTATTCTTGTCTGGATCTATGGTATTGTTGGGTTCTCCCAGTGATAAAGGTACATATTGGTGCACATAGATCTCTTTTGAGACTTTAATTCAAATTTTCCTGACTCTAAAGCTAATTCTTGTCCTCCTCATCCTCCTTGTCTCATCCTCCTCTTTCTCCTCCTCATCCTCCTCCTCCTCCTTCTCCTTCTTCTTCTTCGTCTTCTTCTTAATTAACATTGCAACTTGTGAAAAGAGCACAGGGATTTCTGTATTAAATAGGTTCTATTTATCATCATTGGAAAAAATGTGGAGTTTGTGGAACAAAATTAGCAATAACATTTCATTTAATGTTTATTCTGCTAAACATTTTTAAGATTTATTTTCACAAGGATTTCGAAATAAAGGCATACTTCTAAGCAAAACATGTCTTTATATAAGTTCATCATTTTTATACAGATGTTTATATATTTTTGAAGCCTATGGAAGAAATTTATGCTCATTTATGGGAATGAAAAATCAGAATGACATTTGTAATTAAAACTCCCAAACCTTATTTTCTTCAACAGGTTCACCTCCTTTAATAAAGATACTTTAAAAAGGTCATAGTGTGCCACTGTTAATGCCATTCCCAGTCATACTGATCTACATCTATCTTGCCAGTGGACCCAGATGGCCCCAGGAGAGAAAGTAGTCTGGTAACTTTATATAGCCCTCTTTTATTTAAACCTAATTCATTTACAAGTTGACATCTCTCTTTCTTATGCCATGCTCTTCTTTGAAAACAAAGTTCAAACAACCATAACAACAACACAAGATTTAGCAGCTTCTACATTAAAGGATGAGAGGACTTGGTTTATGATATTTTGGAGGACAAAGCAGTTTGGATTACAGCTAAGAATTCCCTACCCAGAAAAACTGAGTATAATTCCCCCAGAGGGAAAACGTAGACATTCAATAAAATAGAAACATACTTGATCAAAAAATCAGAGATGAATATAAATTTTGATTTTCAAATACAAAACTCAAGGAAGCATAAAAAGGTAAATAGGAATGGAAAAATCATAAAGACTTAATAGGGTTAAGTTGTTTTCTTTCCTACATGAGAAGATGATGTTTGTAGCTAATAAAAACTTTTTCATTAATAGGGCACTTAAAATGTTTATATCAACTTAGGGCACAAATAAGTTGAATGTGAAGGGATGATATCTTTAAAAAATAAAATTACAATCTAAAAGAGGAATATATTTAGATACAACAAAAAAGAGAAATAGAATGAGTTAAATACATAAAAGAGCCAATAAAAAGCTTTTACATTGGAAGGGAACAGAAGGAAGATAAGGAAGACTGAGTGAACCTAAATCTCATTAGAATTGGCTCAAAGAGCAAATAACATACACATTTGATTGCATATAGAAATCTATCTTATCCTACGGAAAATAGAATAGGAAGGGGATAAGAAAAATCGGGGGCAGGTTATAGAAAGATGGGTAGAATGAAGGAAAGGACAATCAGAAGTAAAATACTTTTTTGGAGGGACAGATTAAAAGGAGAGGGGCAATAGAATAAATTGGGGAAGAATGGAAGGAAATACAATTAGCAAAAGTAACTGAAAAATTTTTGAAGCTAGTTTCTCTGAAAAATTTCTCACTTCTTAAACATAAAAATAAAAGCCATTCCCCAATTAATAAATGTTCAAAAGATATGAACAGTTTTTAGATAAAGTAATCAAAACCATCTCAAGCCATATTTTTAAAAGGCTTTAAGTCACTATGGATTGAAGAAATTCAAATTAAAATAATTCTGATGTACTACTTCAAACCTCTTAGACTGATTTATAAGACAGATAAGGAAAATGACAAATAATAAAGGGGAAATGGAAGAAATGAAATATTAATGCACTGTTGGCAGGGTTGTGAACTGATTCAAGCATTCTGTGGACCAATTCAGAACTATTCCCACATGGCTATAAAATTATGCATACTCTTTGACCTAGCAATACCGCTACTAGGTCTGTATCTCAAAAGAGATAGATATATAAAAAAGGAAAAAGGCTTATATGTACAAAAGTATATTTATAGAAGCTTTTTTTCTGGGGGCAAAGAATTGGAAAGTGAGGGGATGTCCATCTCTTAGAGAATGACAATAAATTTTGTTATATAATTGTGACAGAATACTACTGTGTTTTAATAAATGATGAAGCAAGATGCTCTCGAAAACTTGGAAAAACTTACATAAGTCGATAAAAAGTAAATGTCCTGTACAAAGAAATAGTAATATTGTTAGAGCATCAGCAATAAATAACATGGCTATTCTCAGCAATAGAAAGATACAAGACAACTCTGATGAAAAATGCTGTCCATAACCAAAGAAATAAATGGTGGCATTTAAATACAGGTTGAAACATACTTTTTTTTTAAAAAATCTGTTTTTTCTTGAGGGATTTTTTGGTGGGGAGGGACTTTTTTGTTTTGTTTTTATTTTTGTGTGTCTATGAGTTCTTTTACAACATGAGTATTATGGAAATATTTTGCATAAGTTCACATGTATAACTTATATTGAATTGCTTGGAGTGAAAAGGTGGAGAGAAAGGAAGGGAAATAATTTGAAACTTATAGTTTTAAAAACAAATGTTAAAGTTGTTATTATATGTTACTGAGGAAAAAAATAAAATACTAAATGAAAACAAAAATAAATAAATAAATCATTTTCACTAGGGAAAAAAGAAATGCACCCATTTTTCTTATCATCTTCCCTTCCCACTTTTTGGTAGGGTAAGTTAAATTTCAATATGCAATTGAGTGTGCATGTTATTTGCTCTTTGAGCAAATTCTAAAAAGAGTTAGGTTCACTCAGTTCTTTTTATCTTCCTTCTCTTCCCCTTCAAAGTAAAAGCTTTTTCTTGATTCCTTTATGTGAGACAATTTACCCCATTCTCTCTCTCCTTTTCCCTTCTTCCAGTACAATCTTGTCTCATCCCGTAATTTTATCATTTTTTTATCTCTTCATATTAAACTCAGAATGCTTTCAAAATAGCCTGGAAAGACTTAAATGAACTGGTATAAAGAGAAATGAATAGAATCAGGGCAGCATAATTGAAAGATGCTCAATTATGAATTATGTAGTCATTCTTATGATCTTATACCTATGATGAAAAATACAATCTATTTCCAGCAAAAGAATTAATGAAGTCTGAATACAGATTGAAGCATACTTTTAAGCTTTAATTTTCATGGATTTATTTATTTTTTTTTACAACATAATATATGGAAAGATGTTTTGCATGACTACACATGTATAACCTATAAAAATTGTTTGCCTTTTCAATGAGTGGGAAAGGAGAGAAAAAGAGATAAATTTCAACTCAAAATTTTACAAATGATTGCTGAAAACTGTATTTATATGTATTTTGGAAATAATAAAATACTAAATAAATATTATTTAAAAGACTTGTGTAATAAAGTCATCACTAGACTGAAGCCATGGTGCCTGGAGGCTAATAATAATAACTGGCATTTATACAGCACTTTAAGATTTGCAAAGTGCTTCTATAATCTCATTTTATCTTACAAGATCCTTGAAATTAGAAATAATTCATCAACCTTAAGAAAAGATCCCATCCCTTGGTCTATGAAGCTTTTCTTCTCAATATATGTTAAATAAAAAAACAAAGACCCTTTTTTGTTATCCTTGGCTTTCTTTATAAACATGATCTTATTCAGAAGTGATATATTCTTAAAACAATATTGAGAGGGCCATGCTCTTTTTTTCATTCTTTGATACATAGCCTTCTTTCCATTTTCTGTGTATTTCTTTGTAAAAATCTATATTGCTTGTTGGACTACCATTGCATCGAACATTGCATTTCCAATGAGATGCAAGTTCCTTGAGGCAAAGAACATTTTTTTTTGCTTTTTATTTGTCCCTCAGCAAACTACCTGACAAACAGTAAGCATGTGATAAATACTTGCTGATTGATTGAAAAGAGTCTTTCAATGGTTTGGGATCTATGAAATAATCAGATAAAACATCTTATACATTGGAAATTCCTTAGCTCAGAACTTATTCATTTTTCCAGTTATGCCCCCATTTCTGAACTTCTGAACACACTGCTCCTTACATAATAATTGTAGATATAAAGATACATATATAGACACAGTTATACAATGCATATGTGCATAGGTATGTGTGTATATAAAATGCATATATATTAGACACACATACATATATATATATGTATATATATATATATATATATATACATACATATTTTAAAGGAATGATAAAATTGCTATTTTACTACCTATATAATTTTAGACAGTTTACTACCATCTTTGTGGATCTAAGTCATTTTTCTTCTATTAAATCTGGGGTGGTGATGAAATTATGGATATTAGATTATTTTCCAACACTATCCCCAGTGCTAAGATTTATCTGTTTGCAATACTGGGAGTACCACAGTCTAGTTACAGAAATCAATATAAAGCCAATGACTGCTTCTCTACCAATGTGTTTGTTGTTTGTTGCCAGAATATGTAGCTTTGAAAAAGACATTCTTCTCCTATATTTAAACTTTGCCCAAAATTAAGGATTCTTTTAAAAAGTGAAATAATTTCCATGGCATCTGCTGCTGAGCTGTCACTCTAAGCAAAAGGCACACAGCTGCAGGCCAGGAGGAGAATAAAGAAGCAGAAGTCTGGTGGTGAGGTTTGGGTAATTGTGACAGTATATTTCTGCCCTTTAGAACTGAGGCATTTCGATTTATGCCTGCAGTTGTTAAAATTTACCTCAGTCAAACAGTTAACTGATCAAATCACATAGACTAATCGAATCACACTCTTTTAACAGTTGAGACATTTTCAGTGAAAAAAAAATTGCTTGGCCTCAAAAAGTCTTATAAAATCTATGCCAATCTTCACTTTTTAAAAACAATAATATTCAGAGATATATATTTTAGTTTCTATGTCAAACTTTCATCTCCTCTGTTTGATATTTGTTTAGAAAGGGGGAAATATTTCACATTCATGTTAGCTAGAAATAAAAAAAGTTCCCAGAGATTTCAGAAAAGTATTCAAAATGTAGGTACTAATACAAATATTGACTTTGTATTTTGTTGAACATCTAGATTTATTGTCCCTCAAGGCAAATATTGACCTCACCTTTCAGGTCAATAAATCTTGATGCTCACTGCAACAAAAGTCAATATCTGCTTAATATCCATGTCTCTAGACAACAACTAGCTCTGTTCATGCTGAAATGATTAGTGTTTTAAAACAGATGTTTATTCAAATTAAAGGAAAATGGTTCAAAGTCAAAAAAAAAAAAAGCTTTCTAAAATTTTGACCATACAAATAAGACATCTTAAAAAGAATCAAAAAAGAATCACTAAAGTTTTCATGTTTAAGGAAAGTTGGATGTAAAAGAACTTTTTCAAAATGGAAGAGGCCCAATTCAATAATTTCATTGCTCTGGAGAATTCACATTGTGGAAACTTCCTCTGCCACTGCTGTGCAATAGCTCTTATAAAACTTATAATCTTAGCTGTCTTGGATAAGTAAATAATAAGAGTTGTAGAATGTGGGAAGACTCACATAGCAAGCATCAAAAATGAGATTGGAACCCATGTTCACTTGAATTCAAGACTAGGTCCCAATTTACAATGCCACATTTCTACTTACAAAGAAGCATTTGTCTAATGAGGTAAATAAGACCTTTTTTACCTTTCAAAACAAGAAAAGAAAGAACTACAAATGTAGCATAATGCTTTTATAATTTTTCCCTCTCTGGCTTTTCCCAAGATAAAAAATTTGGAATTTCATTAATGAATTAGTTGCTTTTTTAAAAGTATCAATTTACTTAATAAAACTCATATTAATAATCTGAATATTATAATTTATTGAGAACTTTTTTATTAGGGAATAGACCTTTTGGAAAAAATCTCTTGGTGTCCAAGTTCTCTTCTCTCCTGGTCTAAATTACTATAATTAAGTAGTTTAAGCTTAATCCAAGCTTCCTAGGATCTCCAAGTATCATATATATACATTACTGTGAAAGAAAATGTAAAATTAATGAATTTTGAGATTGTAACTGACCTAAGAATTTAGCATTTGAGCACGTCACATCTTCAAAAATGAGAATAACTTATTATGTCCACTAAATGCCTAATTATTTTGTCAAGAAATCTGGTTTTAGGTAAATTCCTGAGACTACTCCCTGGCTTCACAGAGCTGATGCTGTCTCTCAGTTGGGCTCTTTTTGACATTAGTGATTCAAATTGAAGAATAGGAAAAAAAATGTAAGTAAACTTAAAAAAAGAATTAGCAGCACTTAATCGGAAGTGAAAATAACACTCTTCCTCACTATGCTACAAATTCTTGCAACTTCTCACCAAAATCTAGCCCATTCTGTTTCCAAAATGTCTCTTGAAGATTTTGCCTGATTTGACCAAGACCCTTCTGTTTCTCATTATAATTCTAAAGAAATAATTCTTCCCCTTATATTACAATTAAACAAGTACCTTTTTGTATATTCAGCACTAATGCTGTCATCTTTCTATATATACTTCAAACTACAATTATTTATTATTTTATCAAAGATGTGGTGGCCTGTAATTCCTCAGACCAATATTCTAAGAATTATGGTCTTGACAGAAATTTAATTTTGCCAAGACTCCTCTGCACCATCATTAGGCATCTCTCTTTGGCAGTATATAATCCTATATCAGAGTGACAGTGCACCTGGATCTTGGCAATGAGCTAATATAATTTAGTGGCAGCAGGATTAGGAATGGCAGCATATTCACATTCTGGGATGATGCCTTTAATACAACTGCTCCTCTTCATTTGCACTATAGAAGCTGACTCTGAGGAGGTAGAATGCTGGAAGACATAGAAAAATAAACGTATTACCAAGGAAAACAAAGGAAATGTCCCAGTCATAAAGCCCTTTGCCCTTAGGGAAATGGGTGTTGAATATTGAGATTCTCATTCTTTTTTTATTTTTATTTTTTCTTGAAAGTTACATTCTTAATAATTTTGACCTTGTCATCCATGCAATTCCTCTTGACTATATTTGTTTTCCAAGTTGAGACTTAATGCCTTTATTATCTTTAATAGACAAGAAAATTATATGATTTTAAATATATTAAATGAACAAATTACAGAAGCATAAAAAACAAGTATCTTAAAACCCTCTATTTTAATTTCAAGTTAAGTCACAACTTTTTAGAGAAATCTACAGTTTCATTTCACAAATAGCTGTTGACAAATGTTATATTCCTGACTCTAATTTATAAGAAATCAAGCCATTCTCCAATTGATAAATGGTCAAAGGATATGAACAGACAATTATAGATGAAGAAATTAAAACTATTTATAGACATATGAAAATATGCTCCAAACGATTATTAATCAGAGAAATGCAGATTAAGACAACTCTGAGATACCACTACACACCTGTCAGATTGGCTAAAATGACCGAGAAAGATAATGCGGAATGTTGGAGGGGATGTGGGAAAACTGGGACACTGAAACATTGTTGGTGGAATTGTGAACACATCTAGCCATTCTGGAGAGCAATTTGGAACTATGCTTTTTGTTGGAACTTTTAAAAAGTTATCCAACTGTGCATACCCTTTGATACAGCAGCATTTCTACTGGGCTTATACCCCAAAGAGATACTAAAGAAAGGAAAGGGACCTGTATGTGCCAAAATGTTTGCAACAGCCCTGTTTGTAGTGGCTAGAAACTGGAAATTGAATGGATGCCCATCAATTGGAGAATAGTTGAGTAAACTTTGGTATATGAACATTATGGAATATTATTGTTCTGTAACAAATGACCAGCAGGATGAATACAGAGAGGACTTGCAAGACTTATATGAACTGATGCTAAGTGGAATGAGCAGAACGAGGAGATCATTATATACTTCAACAACGATACTGTTTGAGGATGTATTTTGATGGAAGTGGATCTCTTCAATAAAGAGTGCTATTTCAGTTTCAATTGATCAAGGATGGACAGAAGCAGCTACAGCCAACGAAAGAAATTGGGAAATGAATATAAACTGCTTGCATTTTTGTTTTTCTTCCCAGGTTATTTATAACTTCTGAATCCAATTCTCCCTGTGCAACAAGAGAACTGTTCAGTTCTGTACACATATATTGTATCTAGGATATACTATAACTTATTTAACATGTAAAGGACTGCTTGCCATCTGGGGGAGGGGGTGGAGGGAGGAAGGGGAAAAATCAGAACAGAAGTGAGTGCAAGGGATAATCCTATAAAAAATTACCCTGGCATGGGTTCTGTCAATAAAAAGTTATTTAAAAAAAAGACAAATGTTATATTCCAAAATGTATATCTGTATACTCATTTGCACATGAAATGATTTGTGAACAGAGACCTACTGAATCATTAGCACTCTATTAATGGTCAAATGCCTCAGGAAACAATTATTATTCTATCTTGAAATGTTGCTTATTTCAAACAATAAGACAATAAGCACTGATTAAGCATATACCAGTTATTAAGTTAGACAATAGGGATACAAAAACAAAACTAGATATCAGGCATAGACCTGTAAGAAGGAAGAGAGAGAATTGGAATTCAATATTTTACAAAATAATGTTAAAATTGTTTACATGTAATTAGGAAATATGTAATGAAATAAAAAATATTTTTTAAAAATAATGCAAAGTCAAAAATGAAACTTTTATTATCTTCAAAGACTAAACATTCTATTGTAGGGTAAATAAGTACACATATTTTGATACTAATGATATACAAAGTCAGGAGAGGATATTTTGGGAACTGGGAGTAGAGGGACGGGACAACTTCATCTATTGGTCTCATTAAAAGAACGTGGCATTTGTTATAAATTTGAGGAAAGATGGAACTTTACGAAGTAAGAACAAGAAGTTTCCAATTTACTTAGAAGATAAAAAAGAGTAATACACAATAAATTTGGGTAGGTTTGGGCTAAAGTATGGAGTACTTTAAAAATGCCAGAAATGAGCCTATGTTTGATCAGAGGAGATACAGAAAGCAATAGGAGCTTTTTTTAAAAGTATGCTAAAAAGGATATTCCTAAAGTATATTTTCCTTTGCTTTAACAATGTCACCTTGGCATTTCTGTAGATTCTGGCTTAGTATTGGGAGATCCTGGTAACTAAACCAGACTCTACAAAGATGTCAAAGAGAGACTAGTTAAAATTTTAAAATTGTCCCTAGGGTCCCAATCAAACTTAGGGTTCAGTCTGAGGGAGCAATTCCACACCAATAAACTTATCATTAATTGTCAGTCAGGAGAAAAAAAAATAGTAGCTAGGTAGCACAATGTATAGCATGGACCTGGAAATTAGAAAGATTCATCTTCCTCATTTCAAATCTGGACTCAGAAAATTCCTAGAAATGTGACCCTGGGCAAGTCATTTAATTCTGTTTGCCTCAGTTTCCTCATCTAAAAATGAGTTAAAGAAGAAAATGTCAAACTAAACCAGTACCTTTGCCAAAAAAAATCCCAAATGAGTTAACAAAGAATAAGACCCATCTGAAATGCTTAAAAACAACAAAAAAGAAAATAGCTCAAATAAGGTATTTAACTAGTCGATAAGGCTATATTAAATCTTTATTATTTATCAAGTGCTGAGCTAAGTGGTTTGGAATACAAAAGCAAAAGATAATTCCTATTCTCAAAGTGTTTACTACAGTCTATTGGAGGAGACAATATGCAAACAATCATACAAACAAGGTACATATATGTTCAACTGGAGATAATCAGTATAGAGGACACACAAGTATAGAAAGGAACCATGTAAAGTGTTTTGTTGAAGATGAGATTTATTCTGAGACTTGAAAGAAGCAATAGTAGTCAGGAGAAATTGATGAGGAAGGTGATTTTTCTAGGCAGGTTCAGCCAGAAAAAATTCCCGGAGTATGAAAATGGTAGGATTTTGTGTGAAGAATAGCTAGAAAGTCACTGTCACTATTTCACAGAATATATGGAGGACAATAATGTGTAAGAATTTTGGAATGGGAACAACTGGACAGCACAATGGATAGAGCCCTGGATTCAGGAGGACCTGAGTTCAAATCTGATCTCAGACACTTAACACTGTGACAATGAGCAAGTCACTTAGCCAAAAAAATGGAATGGCAGGAGCAAACCAGGTTATAAAAGTCTTAAAAGCAAAACAGAATTTTATATTTAATCTTGGAGGTGATGGGGAGCTCATGGATTTTATCGAATGGAAGGTTAGGGAAGAGACATAGTTAGACTTGTTCTTCAGTAGATAAGTGGAGGATGCATTGACTGGGGAAGGATCTGAGACAGGGAGACCAATCAGAAGGCTATTGCAACACTACAAGTATAAGATGATAAGGACACGTACCAGGAAAGTGGTAGTGTCAGAGAAGAAAAGAAAGTATAAATAAAGAGATTTTATCAAGCTACAATCAATATGATTTTTTGATATAGATTGTATATATGGGAAAAGAGAGAGTGAAGAGCCAAGGTTTATATATATATATATTTATATATATACAGAGAGAGAGAGAGAGAGAGAGAGAGAGAGAGATTGCAAAACCTGGGTGGCTAAGAGTAAGATGGTACCCTCAAGAGCAGGGGTCCTCAAACTTTTTAAATAAGGGGCCAGTTCACTGTCCCTCAGACTGTTGGAGGGCCGGACTATAGTAAAAATAAAAACTATGAACAATTTCCTATGCACGCTGCATATATCTTATTTTGAAGTGAAGAAACAAAATGGGAACAAATACAATATTTAAAATGAAATAAAGTTAAATCAACAAACTTACCAGTATTTCTATGGGCCTGCTTTTTGCTAATGAGATGGTCAATGCCAGGTTCCATATTTGTCACTGCTAGTCGTAACAAGTGATGCAAGTGGACATCCGTTAGTCTTGATCTGGTTGGAGATTTCAAAAGTTTCATTCTAGAAAAAGTCTGTTCACAGACATCAGTGCTGCCAAAGATGGTTGCCATTTTGAGTGCATGGTTCCTGAGATGAGGATATATCAAAGAGGGGAGAGATGCATAAAAATTATGAAGGCTGCTTGACTTGAATGTGTCTTTCAGAGAGTCACAATTCTGCAGTTCAGCCAGTTCCATTTGTTAAATTGTATCCACAATTTCAATGTCAATAGAAAATGGGTTATGGAAAAGTTGTATGTCCTGTTCGTGGAGATGAAGCTCTTTAAATCTAAATTGGAACTCCTTTTGCAATTTTTCCAGTGAATCCACACATGTTTTGTTTGGAAATGCAAGCAGCGGTTTTTCCGCTAACAGAGTTTGAGTTGTGGGGAGATGGCACAAGTCTTCCTCCTTCACTTGTTTGATGAGGAGGCCTAATTTTACTTCAAATACTTTGACATGTGATTGCATATCACAGAAGAGCTTCCCCTTTCCTTGAAGATGCATATTGAAATTGTTGAGTAGCTCTGTTACATCTGTCAGAAAGGCAAGCTGCCATTTCCATTCTGCATCATTGAGCTCTGGTACTTCTTTGTTTTTTGAAAGCAGAAAAGTTGTAATCTGTGGAAGTAAGTCATAGAAATGTTTCAAAACTCTCCCTTGACTCAGCCAATGGACTTCTGGGTGATATAGAACATCTTCATACTCAACATTTAGCTCAGACAGGAATTCCTGAAATTGTCTGTGATTTAATGCATTAGCTCTAATGAAGTTAACACAAGATACCACAATTTTCATAACAGAGTCCTACTTCAGTGATTTACTACACAGCACTTGTTAGTGGATGAAGCAGTATATGGCTATGGGATGAGAATGGTTATGTTTGTCCATCTCTTGGTTAATGCGAGCAATTACTCCTTTCTTAGACCCCACCATGCTAGGTTCACCATCAATTGTCACATTGGCTAGTTTAGCCCAGTCCAGCTCCAAATCATTCAAAGTTTGGCAAACCTTTTCATAGATATCCTCTCCTGTAGTTGTTTCTTTGATGCTTTGCAGAGCAAGCTCTTCTATGACTTCAAAATAATCATTTATCCCTCGAATAAAAATTAGAAGTTATGTAGAATCATGAACATCATTGCTTTTGTCGAGTGCCAAGGAAAAATATGAAATTTTTTTATGGAGTTTTGCAAATGCTGATGCAGATTGTCTCCCATTTCTTCAATCCTCCATAATTGTAGGTCCTGAAAGACTCACTGTACTAAATAAATTGGCCTTTTCTGGACACATCTCTTTGGCAACAGAAAGAAGGCATTCTTTAACAAATTCTCCCTCCACAAATGGTCTGCCAGTACATGCTATTAGCTTGGCAACTTGAAAACTTGCTCACAGTGATGAAATATTTAGCTGCTTCTGCTTCACAAAAATATTTTGCTGAGTTGTCAATGTATCAGTTTTAATATTTTATCTTTTCTCACTTCTCCAACCAAACAATCATATTTATCTTTATGTTGAGTTTTATAGTGTCCGTGGAAATTATATTCTTTGAACACAGATACTATATTCTGGCATATCAGACATACAGTTCTTTCCTTGTACTGCATGAAAAAGTAATCATAAGTCCACTGTTCTTTGAATATCCTACACTCTGAGTCAATGTTTCTTTTTCTTGACATCATTATTTCCTAGGGATTCCAAATTTCTCTTTGTAAAATACCAATTATATATACAGCGCTACAAAAACAATATACCAGCAATAACTTTGCCCACACAGAGACATAGAGACTGCAATGCCCAACTTCCTCTAAGCTGCCTCTGCACTGTGATGCCTCCATTTCCCACACTCTCTCTCCTGTTCTTTGCGTTCCTGCTTCCGACCTTCACTGCTGCAGTGAATTCCCCCTGCAGTGACTGTGACATGCGCAGCATGCACTGTATATCCCCCACGCCTGTCTGTTGTGGTGACTGCCATTACTGTACAAGGCTGCGGGCCGTCAGTTTTCCATCTTCTGCATCTCTCTCCCTTCCCCACACCACACACCCCAGCCTAGGAACTCACCTCACCTCGGTATCACCTCACACTCTGTCTCCACTGCCTCAGCCTAGTGCCAGAAGTGTGCATTGCTAACACAAATTTAGGTTGAACATCATTTCCGGTCTGATTTTGCCATAACCCAGCGGGTGGCATAAATGTCCTCAGTGGGCCACATCTGGCCTGCAGGCCGTAGTTTGAGGATCCCTGCTCGAGTACTACGAAAATTAGGAAAAGTGGAGGGCTTAGGTAAGAAATAATTTTTATTTATTTTTTTACATGTTGATTTGAAAATGTCTACAGGACATTCAGATGAAGATGTACAATAGGAAGTTGCTGATGCAAGACTACATAGTAAGAGAGAGCTTTGGGCTAGATAAATAAGCCGATGTAAAAGTGACAATTGAATCTATGGGAGCTGATGTGTTCAATAAGTAAAATGTTGAAGAGAAAAAGGCTCACAACAAATTCTAAAAGACAGACATTATTTGTTAGTTGTTGCTATTGTTAGCTCTTCATTTTTAAAAGGGCATAACAGCAGAAAGGGGATGCTATGACGTGCAAATGAATCATTTTCCCCTCCAGAGCCATCTGTGTCCAGTGGCAAGATATAGATCAAGGCAACTGAAGATGGCTCTGGATGAAATGGGAAACCTTAGCCTTTCTAAGCTTTGATTTTCAACAGGTCTATTTGATTGAGGTAGCACCCATTCAGTAATTAAGGATAGCTACCAATTTGCATGGATGAAGATATCACAAAGTACACTAAGAAGGAGTGGTCCAACAGGAAGGAAAAAATAGCAGAGTCAAAACACTAGAAAGAAGAGAGTATCAAAGAAAAGGGAGTAATCTACAGTATCAAAAACAATAAAGATATTAAGAAAAATGATGACTGAGGAAAGGTAATTACATAAACACTAGAAAGAAGAGAGTATCAAAGAAAAGGGAGTAATCTACAGTATCAAAAACAATAAAGATATTAAGAAAAATGATGACTGAGGAAAGGTAATTACATTTGGCAATGAAGAAATCATTGGTATCTTAGGTGAAAGCAGTTCTAATTAAATGACTAGGGAGGAAACCAGACTGTAGAAGATTAAGAAGAGAAAAAAATGACAACAAAGTAGAGGTAGAATGAGGATCAGTGGGTAGAAGTTGAGAGAAAAATATGCTTGATGAAAAGAAAATTTGTTGATTAAAATTATGTAAAGTAGAATGATTTGCCTCAGATGGACTTGGAATCAAATGACATATGTAGATACCCATGATCTAAAATTAGTAACATTTTAAAGTTGAGAGTGATTTTTAGTCTCTGAATCTGTTTCCTTTGCTCCTCAAAACAGCAAACAATGTACTATATGATTCCTCAAAGCATGTCCCCATTCTAAATCCTGTAATCACTAATACTTGATTTTTAACTAAATAAATGATACAATATTTTCAGGATTCAATTAGGATTCAATTAAATGTACATATTGTTATAAACAAGAACTTAGTACTGCTTTCTTGTCACCACAGATAAATCTGTTTCTCTGAAATTTTTGAAAAATAAATGATCTCTTTCTTGATTTATACCAATACCCAAGATTTTTTAAATGTACAAAACTTAAGATTTGGGGATAAGACTTCTTTATTTAGTAAAAATTTGCTAAGAGAACTGGAAAGTAGTTGTGACAGAAACTAGCCATGGACCAGCATCTCATTACATTTGCCAAGACAAAATCAAAAAGAATACATTAGCTATATAGAGAGATTTTACAAGAAAATGGAATATATTACTAATCAGACATGGATAGGCAAACAATTCATGAATAGGCACCAAAAAGAAAGTTAGATATAAAAGAGATTTCAATTACATTAAACTTTAAAAGACTTTGTAACAAATAAAATGAATATAGCCATGCAGAAGGAAAGCAGAAAATTGGGGGGTGGGGGAGATTTTATGGAGGGTTTATCAGATAAAGATCTCATACCTAAGATATATGAAGATTTTCATCAACTTTATAAGAATATAGGTCATTCCTCAACTGATAAATGATAACAGGAAATGAACAGGCAATTTTCCAATAAAAACATCAAAACAATTTATAGTCATATAAAAATGCTCTAAAAATCATTATTAGAGAAATGAAGATTAAAACAACCTTTCAATATCGTTAGATTGATTAAAATTATAGAAAGGGAAAGTGATCAGTGTTGGAAAAATTATGGAAAAATTGATTTACAAATTCACTGTTGGTGGAATTATGAAATAATTCAACAATTTTGGAGAGCAATCTGCCTATATGTTTTGACCCAGTAATTACTACTTGACTGTTTCCAAAGATGATTAGGGAAAATATATTCTAAATATTTATTCTAAAATATTTATTCTAAATATTTTCTAAATGTATTCTAAAATACTTATAACACCTCCCTTTGTGATATAAAAGAAGTGGAAATTTCAGGGATGCTTATCATTGGGGGAATGGCTAAACAAGTTGTAGTATATGCTTCATGTTAAAATACTATTGTGCTATAAGAAATGATGAATTGAATAATTTTAGAACAATATGGAAGGCCTTGCACAAAATTATGAACAAAATGAGCAAAACCAAAGAACACTGTAAACAGTAATAAAATATTGTTTCAAGCATAGTTTTAAGTGAATAAATTATTTTTATTATAAATACCCAAATTCATTATAAAGTTCATGTGAAAAAAGATGATATCTGCATCCAGAGAAAGAATTGATAAGTAGAAATATGTATAAAATAATATATACATGTGTGTGTGCAATGGTAACCATTTCTGGAGTAGAGAGAAGGAAGGAAAAAAAGAAAAAGATGAATTTACACGATCATTTTCTTGTATATTTCCAAGGAATAGTAAACTGTGCAAAACAGGTTTGTCATTTCACATGAAATCATCTTTTTATTATACTAATTTTTCAAAATTCCTGTTTTTTTTCCATAAATTGAGAATAATAATGCTTTTTTAAGGTTGATCTAGTTTTTACTATCATTTGGCATATGACCATTTCTCTTGAATAAAACATATCACTTATCTATCTGGCCTGGGGAAGAAAGAGAGACAGAGACACAGAGACATAGACAAAAATAGACAGAAAAGATACACTATCAACTTGTCATCTTTGTTTTAGCGATCATGAGAAATGGTACCAGCCATAAACATAAGAAATTGAAAAATGAACTTTATAACAGTGGTGGTGGTGTTTTATTTTCTATAAGATCAGCAACACTTAAATAAATGTGTGCCAATGTCTTAAAAATAAGCATAAAGAAAGAATATATCTTCATTTATCAATTTTTTGTTTGATTTATTTATAATAATAAATAATTTTAATAAAAACATATATAACATATATAATAAAATGATTAATTTATAAATTGGCAAAAATATCAACAGAGGAAGCAGCAATTATTGGAGAGACTGTGGAAGGGCAGGCACACCAATTCACTTAATAAAACTATGAATTCAACAAATTATTCTCAAAAACAATTTGGAACTATACCAGTTCAGTCATAATTGTCTTAGGCAAGCAAGTATCCTCATATGAAATATGGGTTTGAAATAATCTGTAATATCATACCTAATTCTCAGTCTTAGCATCCCATAGATCCTTTGATCTTCACCTAAAATGTTTCCAAATGTTCATCTTCAAAGTTAAGATAAATATGTTAGAAAAATATATTTATAAGATTATGTCTCAGAACAAAGAAAAATCTTAGTATCCATGAACTATGCTTTTTTTTTTGAAAGAGCACTGGTTTGGAGAATCAAGAGACTTGATTTGATTTTTACTAACTATATTCTGTGGTACGTAGTTACTAACTATATATTATAGTATTATTTTCTGAAAAATACTTCTATTTTTTTCCTTATTCTGTCTTAGGCCAACTATTCTCAATGTTCTTTATTATTCTTTCCTTTCTTCCCAGCTTGTTCCACAGAATCTCTTCAGAAAATTTCTATTAAAGGCTAAAAACATCTAATATCCTGACTGATAATTATTCCCATGCCTTTGACACCAAATTTGAGAAATCCAGCTGACTCATGTAAACAGAATGTCTTCCTTTTTTAAAATTTCAGAGCACATACAATCACTGAGCTTATAAAGCTTCCTGAAACATGGACTCATGACTACTAGATAGTCATGAATCTTTTCTTGTAGTAAATTAGACTGCCATGACTGAGAATTATTGAACATTGGTTCTATCTTCCCAACATCTATGGGAGCATTTGTCTTCTCCAAAACAAGATCCTTAAGATTAGGAACTGTCTATACCAGATCTAAAACTATATTTTAAAGTGTTGATAATCAAAACTATTAGTTTTAGCTGAGAAAAAGAGTGGTAGATCAGTGGAATAGTTTAGGTACACATGACATGATAATCAAAGACAGTAGCAATCTACTATTTGATAAACTCCAAAACTCCACCTTCTGGGAAAAAAAAAACTCACTATTTAACAAAAATTGTTGGGGAAACTGAAAAATACTATCATAGAAACTAGGCATAGACCAACTTTTTCTAGCATATATCAAGATAAGGTCAAAATAGGTATGTGATTTAGATATAAAGAGTGATATCATAAATAAATAAAGGAGTGAGGAATAATTTACCTGTCAGACTTATGGAGAAGGAAAAAATATGTGATCAAACAAGAGATGGAGAACATTATGACATATAAAATGGATAATTTTGATTACATTAAATTAAAAAGGTTTTGTACAAACAAAGCCAATTGAACCATTAAAAGGGAAGCAGAATGCTGGGGAACAATTTTTCAGCCAGTGTTTCTGATAAAAACCTTATTTTCATATTTTTATAGAGAACTGAGTCAAGAAAGGACTTCCAGGCAGAAAAGTGTCACCTCCTATTAAAAAATAACAATAATTAGAAACCTCATTAATTAATACTATGTGGAACAAAGGGACCAAATAGCTAATAAGAGATTATATATGTCTCTGTATAAAAACTGAACATCAAGTAAAATGATTAATTCATCCTTAGAAAATATGTACTTGACTTTTTGCTTTTAATATACCAGGAATCACTTCTATGATTCAAAATTTCTTTTAAAAATATTTGAAAACTAATTAATTGACTAAGACTTCAGGTGGTAGCCTAAATCAGAATTTAGTTAAAGCATTTTAAGTGAGGAATCTGATAAACTTTTGCCATATTACCAATCTGGACTGTGGAAAAAGTAGTCAATTTTTTTGAATTCTCTATGCAGTAGCTTTAAAATTCTCTCATCACTTTCAAACACTACTTTAATGATGATAGATAAAGTTAATGATAGTTAAATTCTGCTTCAATTGAGGCATTTAATATTACACTACTAAAAGAATTAAACAGTCCTGCCTAACTTACAAAGTAGCATCAGGCCACCTCACAGAGAATGTCTTGCCTGACCCAGCAATGGTAATTTATCACTTGCCTATGATATCCATTATGCTAGACCCTCCACAGAGGAACATCCTAAAAAATCCCATTCTCTACTACATAGCAGAAACATCATTTTGTCATTTGCTAGATATTGTGAACTTTGGTGTCTTTCACATATTTCAACTGAGGCAAGAAAGTCAATTATTTGACTTTTTAAAGTTCATTTTAAGGTTATATGACATGTCCCCCTTTTTCCTGCCTTTTTAAATATTTAAATCAAAATGCCTATCAGGCTTTTGCTAAATCTGCAGGATTGTTATTTTCTGATGAAGCAGAGAAAGCTTCTAACCAATAAGTAAATTTAATTAGAACTATAAAAATGCATGCATCTCAAATTTTAGTGCACATTTTTACTTTTACTCCAAAGTTGCTCCCATCTAAAATATTTTAGAAAACATTTTGTTGCTTGCTGCTTTTTTGAGGGATACTGCCAAATCCATGATTTTAATATTATGTATGTATTCATATGATGGCTAGAAAGATGGATAGATAGAAACATAGGCAGAGACAGACAGATTTGAGACTTTAGTAGTGCCAGAGGCATTATTTCTCTTTCTGTTTTTATTTATGAATACATTGATATATTTAAGATGTTATTGATATGTCATAAATTCATATTTTCATATCAACATATAAATAGATTATAGGAGGTTATTATATATATTATATGTATATATATATATCTTGTTATATGTGGTATATTGATAACTATATTTCAATACATTGATTTCATAATCCTATATATTTTGTTTAATCATAGAAAAAAACATGATTCTGAGAAGATATCTATAGGTTTCACCAAACTTCTAAAAGGGTTTGTAACACAAAAATGTTAAGAATTTCTGAATAGAGTGGCTTGTAAAGAAGTTCCATGTACTGATGTAGGTGGACACCTACTCAGAAACTTTGAATCTTAAAAAATTACCTGGGACACTGAGAGACTAATCAACTTTTTCAGGTCACAAAATTCCTTTTATCTAAAAGAAGGACCTTGAACCCAACTCTTCTTAGTTTAGGACAGATCTCCAACTATTATGCCACAGTCATTTTTAGAATTAATCAGAAAATTGACTTTATACTGAAAATGATTATTTCTCCTGACTTGAAAAATATAATTATATGCTTTTATGAACAATAGCATCAATATTTTATTTTTTTAAAAAAGCCAAAGAAACCATGGTAATGTTTTCACAGATAAGTCAATTTGTGCTAATTGTAAATTCATTTTAGCAAGAGAAGCATATATCTCTCAAAGAATGGTCCTTATTTATTTTGAAAAAATGGGATGCTTGATTACTAAAATTTGAATTTTCTAAAAATCTACAATCTACTTATTCCATTCAATGATGCAAACTATAGGTCCAAATAGAATTAACTACTAATATGTAGACTAGAAATTCACATATAAAAAGAAGACTAGAAGTTTCCATTGACAAATGCCTTGGGATTGTGGGTAGTGTGAAGGTAGTTTTTTAAAATTAACATCATTCCAAAGGCTGAGGTTAAAATGTATTGAATTCAGCATATGTACAGCTGGGAAAGTAAAGTTGACTCAACACACCAATCATGTTGATAAACAATTTCCACAAGTAGTATTCTTCATGTTATGTTTTAATAAATATTAAGCAAAGGATAAAAATAGACAAATCACAAAAATTTGGAGCTTGAAAAATAATCATTCATAATCTTAACCGTGTAGATTGAGTCAGCATGATTTGTGATGACATAGTAAAATCTTCCAATTCTTTGGGGAAAAAAACCACATACTTCACTCTTCCAGTCCACCATATCTCTCATGAATAAAAGGGTCTATTTTTGGTCATATCTGAAAGATCTAAAGCAAATACCAAACCATTGTGATGCCTACTTTTTTTCTGTTCTGTTCTCATTTATTTTCTTTCTTTTCCTATATATTAATTTAGTGGTTACAAGTTAATTAGCATTAGCCGACAGCAGTAGACAGGTAAAGAAAAATATGAAGCAAAGGTCTCTGGAATTCAGATAAACTTTAAAAAGCCTCCAGTAATTAGTCAAATTCAGTCATGTATTGTGAAAAGTGACTTAATACCTGTCAGATTAAAGTAATGTGTTTATTTTATTTCTTTTAATTAGTGCTAGACAAAAATCCTCCACAAAAAGAGAAAGGATATTCTCTCCATTTTTTACCATTAAAAAAATAAAAACTTATAAAAATAACAATTTGGCATATTTGATACCTTTATCATCATATCCAATTATAAAAATATCTAGAGAACTAAAAGAATCAAAACACTAAAAATTACTTTAAAAAGATAAATGCAAACAATGAGGAAAGTGTTCCATCTATCTGTGGAATACATACAATAACTCATATCATTACTTATCCTCCCCTATATAGTTCATATGTTCATAAACCTTGTTGAAGTAGAGATGAAATGGAATAAGTATACCTTTTTCTAACTCAAAGTATATGGTGTTATTATGTCTGGAATTCAGTTTTTAAGTAATTAAATTATAACTCTTAAGAAGGTTTCTTGGGTCCATTTTTGTAATCACTCCTAACTCTTAATTAAACACAATACAATCATTTTTATCTCCTGAGAATATTCTGACATACAAGCCAGAGTTCTAGATGAAATTGAAGAACCTGAGAATCAAAAATTCAATCAGGAATAAAAAGATAAAGCATTTCAAATGCAAATTCAAAATCTAACTTCCCTTTGGAATTCTTTCATACTTCCTGCTTTCAAGTATATAGGCAAAGGTAATGTTGAGTAATAACTTAGAAACTTCTAAATAGAATAATACTTCCCATTATCCCATTCCCATGAAGGTTTTCTTAATCTGTTCAGACTATATAATAATGCTTCCCCTCTTACACCTTGTATAACATTTTATAAGCACCTTTTGTTAAGCAAAATGATACATCAATTTTGAATTATAGTTATTTTGGTATATATTATTATTTTACTAGATTTAAGATCTACATTACTAAAAGAAGTTTTACAAGGTTTTACTTTGCAAAATTTATAAAAAATGTGATGTTCAAATAATCCTTAAAATAAGGAGGGATAATGTCCCTTAGTCAATAAAGAGATAGTTTTATAGTCCTGAAGGCCTGGGCTATAGTCCTGCCTCTAACATAAACTGTGTCACCTTAGTCAAATAACTTAACCCCTCAATGCCCTAAGGTAATTTTCTAAAACTATCAAGCAGAAATAGTTCTTTTTTTATTTCTTTTTTTTATTATTTCATAGCTTTTTGTTTACAATTATGTGTATGGGTAATTTTACAACATTGACAATTGCCAAACCATTTGTTCCAATTTTTCCCTTCCTTCCCCCAACCCCTCTCCTAGATGGCAGGATGACCAGTAGATGTTAAATATATTAAAGTATAAATTAGATACACAATAAGTATACATGACCAAATATGCTGTACAAAAAGAATCGGACTTTGAAATATTGTACAATTAACCTGTGAAGGAAATCCAAAATGCAGTCAGGCAAAAATATAGGGATTGGGAATTCAATGTAATGGTTCTTAGTCATCTCCCAGCGTTCTTTCCCTGGGTATAGCTGGAAGAATAGTTCTTAATTAATCTTTGTACCTTCTTCACCTCCTTGCTGAATACTGTGTACTGGTAGATGCTTCATGTGGCTTATTGAATTAAAATTTATCTTGCAATTTGTTACCACTCTGCCAAACAGAAAATTAAACTTAAGTTATTAGATTTGTTGTTATTTCTAATATATATATATTTCCTCTTCTTGGTCCTACTGTCATAAATAGATGTTTTAGTGTTATAAGACTTTAGAGCATTCACCTTAAAACTTTCTTTTATAGGATATTGAATGCATGGTGATAGCATATAATCTTTAAAAAAGAAAAAAAGAAAAAGAAACATTTTTGAAACTAAGATTAAGGTCAAAATTGGACTTTTCCTTTTAGATATCCTCCAAAGGTTTGTCAGACATGACAGAAACCCACTTTTTATTGTATTTTTAATTTATGGAATAAAACATTTTTATAACTTTGTACAATAAAAAAGTTATACATAAAACTGCAATTTCCTGTACATATTCAACAAAATTATTTTCCTTTTTTTTTCTTCCATCTCCCCACCCTAGAGATGGATTCTATTAGATAAAAATAGGTATATATATAAAATTATTTTATACTACTTCTATTTATCAGTTCTTTTTATGGATATAGAGATGCATGTAAATAAAATGATATTGCTGAAGGGAAGTAGAAAAGACCAGGTAATGATTATAAAGACCCAGAAAAGAAAGAAACAGAAGAAATAAAGGTGACCAGTCCAATGGTAGAATAGTTGTTTTTTTCTACATAATCTCCCAATATAAAACTACAAAGGAAAACAAAATGTGCTAAATCTTTAGTTATTAAACCTAAATCTGTAAGATAAGAAGAATTGGTGTACAATGTAAAAGCCTCATAAGATAATGCTAAAAAACTGAAATAAAATAGCAGTCCCTAATCACCAAACCCAATCAACCCCCTAAACTAGATATAGCTATGGCAAGTAACTTCAAAGACTTATGTTTCAGGTTCTATCTGAAGTGTACAACCTCTCACAATAAATGAAACCTCACAAGATACAGAAAATGGTTATTACCTGAGTCATGCAAAGGAAAATCAATGTAACTAAGGATGAATAGTATGGAAGATACATCACTATGTCAACTCAAAGCTGTCTAGAGGGGAAAGAGCTTATCTGACCAAGGAAAAGGGAGCTAGCAAAAATATGTAATATCTATACAGAGTGGATTTTGTATAAGGATCTAGAGAGAGAGAGAGAGGAAGGAAGGAAGGAAGGAAGGAAGGAAGGAAGGAAGGAAGGAAGGAAGGAAGGAAGGAAGGAAGGAAGGAAGGAAGGAAGAAAGAAAAGAAGGAAGGAAGGAAGGAAGGAAGGAAGGAAGGAAGGAAGGAAGGAAGGAAGAAAGAAAAGAAGTAAAGAAGGAAGGAAGGAGGGAGGAAGAGAGGGAGGAAGGGAGAGAGGATATGAGGAAAGAAGGGAGGGAGGGAGGGAGAGGGGAAGGAAGGAAGGGAGAGGGGAAGGGAGAGGGGAAGAGAGAGGGGAAGGAAAGGAAGAAAGGAAGCAGACATTGAGGGAACAAAGAGAAGATTTCGGGGGAAAATGCCAGATTTTTAATTCAAAATTATAGAAGTGGGGGGAAAAAGTTGGCAGAACATAAAAGATAACTTTGAAAGAACTCATTAATTTTTACAACTCAAATTCACATTAAAGAAAAGATGAGGTTCTGAAGAATCATAAATCTCTAGCAGAGAAGGGAAAAGAACATGGCAAATTTAAAAACCTGAACACCATCCTAGAGAGGAAAAAAATCTATAGAGAATTTTTAATACTAATAAGAGTAAGAATTGATTTAAAAATATAGAGAGAGATTTCCATGGCAGAAAAATGTCATGATTGAAAGTGCAAGCATATTATGCTTAGATTTGAGAATTTAAATGCCAAAGAAAAATTTTGTAAATATACAGCAGAAAGAATTTCAGCTATAAAGAAATATCAATTCAAATATTTCAGAATTTCTCCATAAAAAATGAGAGCTAAGAGAAAATAATAAAATAATTTAGCCCAATAAAGCAATGAAAATCAAATATAATCTACAGTGACATCTCATGGACTTAAACCTAATTATCTAGGATACAGATAGATCTTTAACAAAAGAGAAATCTGAAGCCATTCATTGGGGAGAAATGAACATAATAGAAGACAATCTTCTCTGATGACATTAAACTCCATGACATTACAAAGTATCTTGGAAAGAAAAATGTAATCACTCAAATCATTTAGACCAAGTTGCAGCATTCACTTGTATGGACATCCTATCAAGTTTATCCAATGTGTATCCAGGACTTGTTGTGAAGATTAACCATTAGTTTAGCTTAGATTTTAATAGGGGAAGAGAATTGCTTTCAGAATAATTGCAAAATTCCAAGCTTCATGCAAAAGAATAGGTCCTTCTCACTAGTAACAATTTACTAGTATTGCCATAAGATAATATATGGAATTAAAATATTTCACTCGTATGACAATGGACATGTTTTGCTTGAGAAGAAACTCTGAAAAAGTAAAGACTGGCATTGTTATTATAGAATATAAAAGTTGGTCTTATATAAAGATTGATAGGTAACAGGAAGAAGGCCAGAATCTGATACATTGATACACCTACAAATTTAGAAGGAAAAAAAAAAAGAGGAAGCAGTCTAATATATTGAGTTGAACACCAGTGATAACCTTTTGGGAAGTTATAAACAAGTCACACAAGATGGATAGATTAAAATTTTAATCACTCAAGAAAATTCCACAATCAAAGATACTATTAAATATTTAAATATAACATATACAGTATGCAAACATTAAACAATGTTCATGTTTTGCCATATGTTAACCAAAATAGAGCATATGCTAATGCAGAGTATTTTAAAATACAGATAGGCAGAAATATTAAATCTATCCTAAAATGGTTTTACTAGGTTTAAAAACTCCATAGGTTTGGGATAATCTATCAATGTTGAAAACAAAACACGATATAAGTTATATAAAAGTTAAATTGATTAAATAAATAAAGTATCAAACTTTAGAATAAATCTACAGGAATCAGTATTTCATTATAGCTATTCAAAAAAGGAGAAATAGAAATTTTCACATAAAATAAATTTAAAAGATATGAAATGTCTGAAAGTGAAATCACCCAAATACTCTCAAACCATAGCACAATTACAAAATAATCTTTGTAGAAGGAAAAGAAGACAAATTTTGTAATGATATTCATTATTCATAGTTAGGCTATATTAATGAAAGTAATGTTATAATTTAAAATAATTTACAAATATTTAGGCATATCAAACAAGCAAAAGTTTATTTATAAAGCTGGAGTTTATTTGGATAAATAGAAAGCCTCAGAGGAAATTTTTGTTAAAGAAATTGATAGAGAGTAATATCACTTTTGACTTCAAAATGTATTATAAAACAGTGGTAATCAAAACCACTTTTGATAAAAAAAATTTTTAAAGTAGATCAATAGCAGAGATTAGATAAAAGCTGATTCTAGCCTAATAATCTATTGAATACATGCATATAAAGTACTTGGAGAAAGACTCCCTTTTGAATAAGAATTTGTCAAAAATCTAGAATACAATTTTGAAAGACTTAGATTAGCATTTTTATTATATGCCCTCCCCCAAAGTTCAAAATATATTTGTCAGTACATGAACATAAAAGGCCATCAAAAATTTTTAAATGGGAAAAAGGAGATTACTTCTATAACTTCAACTAAGGGAGAATTATTAACCAAACAAGGGAAAAAATTCTCTCTTCCTCTTGTTAGCTAATCTCCTTGAAAAAGCTATCTACTCTAGGTGACTCCACTTCTCCTCTTGCTCAACTCTAAGCTTTTTGAAATCTAACTTTTGACTTCATCATTCAACTGAAATTGTTCTGTCCAAAATTACTTATAACCTCTTAATTTCAAAATTGAGTGACTTTTTCTCAATCCTCATTCCTTTTATCTTCTCTAAAGGATTGACAGAGTTAATTATTTTCTCCTAGAAACACTTTTTTTTCCATATTTTCAGGTCACAGTTCTTTTGAGTTCTCTTTCTGACCACTTCTTAATCCTTTTTGCCCATTCTTCATACATATCATGCCTACAAACTGTAGGTGAGCTCCAAGGCCCTCTTTTCTTTTCCTCATATATAACATCACTTAGTGATCTTATGTGAATCCATGAGTTTAATTTATACTTCTACAAAGATTATATGTATGTGTTATACAATATAGGGATCTCAAAATCAATTTAAAAAAACTCTATTTTTTCTAAAAAACAAAACAAAACAATATCTCTCAAACATTTTCACTTCTCTGTACTTACACAACCACTACTCTAGTTCAGGCCTTCATCACTTGTGACCTGGACTAAAACAATGACATTCTGCTGGAACTTCTTACCTCAATTCTTTCTTCATTGTAACTCATCCTCCACTCAGTTGTCAAAATGATTTCCTTAACATAAAAATCTGCCCACATCATATTCTTCACCTACTTCAACAAATTTTCTGTGACCCTACATTATTTCCAGTGGTAGATATTAAATTATTTGTTTGGAATTTTAGGTAGATCTCTGAGATTACCTTACATGTGCATACTCCATTTACAACTTGTATTCACCTATTTATACATTGTCTCTCTGATAAGAAAACAAACTCCTTGAAGACAGGGTCTGGTTTTTGCCCTTTTTCATACTCTTAATGGGTAGCATGATATGTGGCAAATAATAAACATTCAATAAATGATTATTGACTAATAATTTTGATTATTTTCAATTGAAAAGTTTTGTGAATAAAATCAAGAAAAACGGGGAAAACTGCATCAAATATATCAAAAGTCTGACATCCAAGTTATTATTTAGAATTATGATAAATATTTAAGATAAAGAGGCATTTTCCAATAGATAATAGAAATTAATAGATGATTTTCCAAAAAAGAATTGTAAACTATTAGACATTTAAAGATTATGCAAAATTGCTAGTAAGAGAAATACAAATTAAAACAATTCTGAAGTTTCATCTTAAACCCTTGAAATTAGCAAAGGTGAAAATAACTTTTATTAGAAGGATCTTAAAAATCTAGGCCTACTAAGTCCTCTTTTTTATTATATAAACTCTGCATAACCAGACATTTTTGGCCCTTTCTAGATTCCATATACCTTACTCTACATGTACTCCACAATTCATTTACATTAGGGTACTTATTATTTCTGACACAAATAGTCCTTCTCCCATCTATTCTCCTTTGCATTGGATTTTATTCCACAACTAGAAATTCCTTCTACCTCAACTTTCTCTGATTTCATTCAAAATTCAGCAAAAATTCTATCTTTTCTATTCCTCTAAGCTATTATGTGACTTCCCTTTTGAAATCATTTTCCAATTACTTTACATGTGTCTTATACAAACTAATCAACCATTTACTATTTCCCTATCTAGAATGTAAGTTTCTTGAAGACAGGTACTGTTTTTTGGTTATCTTTGTATTTTCAGTACTTGCCATATTCAAAGTTCAAAAAATAAAAATATTAGTTGGCCGACATCAACTGAGTGCCAGGGTACATATGCAGCCTGAGTAATGAACCTGGATTATGAGCACTTGCTATTCAATTGTTCTTTCAAGTCCAACTTTTTGTGACTCCATAAACCATACCATACCACCCTTCTGTCCTTTACTACTCCTTTGAATCTGTACAAGTTCATTTTCATTGTTTCCATGATGCTCTCTCTTTATTACATCCTCTGTTGTGCTCTTTCCTTTTGTCTTCAATATTTCCCAATATCATCATTTTCCAATGATTTTCCTCTCATTATGTGGCCAAAAACTTAATCTTTATGTCAGTATTTGATCTTTCAGTGAGTAAACTGAATTTATTCCTTAAATATGGACTGATTTGACCTTGCTGATTAAGTACTCTCAAAAGTCTCCCCTAACACTACAATTTAAAATGTTGATTCTATAGCATTCCTTGTGGCCTAACTCTCAAAAATATACATTGTTACAAGAAAAAAATAGCTTTGACTGTATGAATTTTTATCATCAATCTGATGTCTCTGCAGACTGATGTCAGAAAAGTCTGGAAAGACTTACATGAACTAATGGTAAGTGAAGTGAATAGAACCAACAGAAAATTGTACAAAGCAACAAAAAGATTATTTGATAATCAATTGTGCTGCACAAGAAAAATAGGATCAAGATGGAAAAAGAAAAAACCTGAGGAAAAAAATTACAACAGAAAGAGTGAAAATGCTATGTTGTGGTCCATACTCAGTTCCCACAGTATTCTCTCTGGGTGTAGATGGCTCTCTTCGTCACTCAACAATTGGAACTGGTTTGAATCATCTCATTGTTGAAGAGAGCCATGTCCATCAAAATTGATCATCATATAGTCTTGTTGTTGCTGTGTATAATGATCTCCTGGCTCTGCTCATTTCACTTAGCATCAGTTCATGGAAATCTCTCCAAGCCTCTCTGAATTCATCCTGTTGGCCATTTCTTATAGAACAATAATATTCCATAAAATTCATATATCATAACTTATTCAGCCATTCTCCAATTGATGGACATCTAATTAATTTCCAGTTTCTTTGTATTTCAAAAAGGGCTGCCACAAACATTTTGGATATGCAGGTCCCTTTCTCTCCTTAAAGATCTCTTTGGGATATAAGCCCAGTATAAACACTGTTGGGTTAAAGGGTAAGTACACAGTTTGATAACTTTTTGAGCATAGTTCCAAATTGTTCTCTAAAATGATTGGATCCATCCACAGTTTCACCAACAATGCATCAGTGTCTCAGTTTTCCCACCCCCACCCCCAATATTCATCATTATTTTTTCCTGTCATCTTAGTCAATCTGAGACATGTGTAGTGGTATCTCAGCATAGAAAATTTGCATTTCTCTGATCAATAGTGATTTGGATTTTTCATATGACTAGAAATAGTTTGAATTCCTTCATCTGAAAATTGTCTGTTCATATCCTTTGACCATTTATCAATTGGAGAATGGCTTGATTTCTTATAAATTAGAGTCAATTCTCTTCATATTTTAGAAATAAGGCCTTTATCAGAATGTAAAATTGTTTTCTCAGTTTTTTGCTTGCTTTCTAATCTTGTCTGCATTAATTTTATTTGCACAAAAAATTTTTGACAATATAATCAAAATTATCTATTTTGTGATCAGTAATAATTTCTAGTTCTTCTTTGGTCACAAATTCCTTCCTTCCTCACAGGTCTGAGAGGTAAACTATGTCCTTCTAATTGTTTATAATATCATTCTTTATGTCTAGATCATAAACCTATTTCGACCTTATCTTGGTATATGGTGTTATGTGTGGGTCTGGTTTCTGCCATACTAGTTTCCAATTTTCTCAGCAATTTTTGTCAAATAGTAAATTCTTATCCCAAAAGTTGGGGTCTTTGTATTTGTCCAAAACTAGATTGCTATAGTTATTGACTATTTTGTCCTATGAACCTAACCTATTCTACTAATCAACTAGTCTATTTCTTAACCAGTACCAAATGGTTTTAATAACCACTGCTTTATAATATAGTTTTAGATCTGGTATAGCTAGGCCACCTTCATTTGTTTTTTATCTTTAATTCCCTTGAAATTCCTGACATTTTGTTCTTCCAGATGAATGTTGGGGTTATTTTTTCTGTGTCTTTAAAATAGTTTCTTGGGAGTTTGACTGGTACAGCACTGAATAAATAGATTAGTTTAGAGAGTATTGTCATCTTTGTTATATTATCTCAACTTATCCAAGATGAGCACTTGATATTTTCCAATTGTTTAGATATGACTTTATTTATGTGGAAAGTGTTTTGATCATGTAGTTCCTGATTTTCCCTTGGCAGATGGATTCTCAAATATTTTATACTCTCAACAGTTATTTTAAATGGAATTTCTCTTTGTATCTCTTGCTTTTGGATTTTGTTAGTGATCTATAAAAATGCTGATGATTTATGTAGAATTATTTTGTATCCTGCAACTTTGCTAAACTTGTAGATTATTTCTAATAGTTTTTAATTGATTCTCTAGGGCTCTCTAAATATACTATCATATCATCTGCAAAGAGTAATAAGACTCAAATCCCTTTAATCTCTTTTTCTTCTCTTACTGCCAAAGTTAGCATTTCTAATACAATATTGAATAGCGATGGTGATAGTGGGCATCCTGGTTTCACCCCTGATCTTATTGAGAATGGTTCTAGTTTATCCCCATTACATATGATGCTTGCTGGTGTTTTTAAAGAGATGCTACTATTTTAAGAAAAAATGTGCCTAATCTTCTTAAGAAAGTATCTACATTAGTTGCTTCCAATTTCTTTCATAACTCTTTATATCTAGTTTCCAATCTCATCATTCAAGTGAAATTGTTTTCTTTAAAGTTATAACTCTAACATGTGGCTCAAAGGCCATTTGTATAAACCCTCATCATTTGTAGGGATTAATTGTTTAATGGTCTATATTTGCATTGTGGTGGGGAGATTGGCTCAGAGCACAATGTAACATGAGTTTTATTAAAAATAATGACAAATGAGATAAACCTTTGGTTAATTTGATTAGCAAAAGGAAAGAGAAAAAAATCACCAGCATCAAAAATGAAAGTGATGAATTTACCACCAATGAAAAAGAAATTATGGCAATAATTAGGAAATATTTTTCTCAACTGTATGGTATTAAATCCAAAAATCTAAACAATATGGATGAACATTTACAAATATATGAATTTCTCAAATTAACAAAACAGAAAATAAATTACTTAAGTAAATCCCATTTTTAAAAAAAGAAATTAAACAAGCCACTAAGGAACTCCCTAAGAAAAAATCTCCAGGATAAGATGGATTCACAAAGGAGCTCTATCAAACATTTAAAGAAAAATTAATTCCAATACAATGTAAACTATTTGGAAAAATAGGTAAAGAATTACATTGAATTCCCAATCCCTATATTTTTGTCTGCCTGCATTTTTAATTTCCTTCACAGGCTAATTGTACAATATTTCAGAGTCCGATTCTTTTTGTATGGCAAAATAACAGTTTGGCCATGTATACTTATTGTGTATCTAATTTATACTTTAATATATTTAACATCTACTGGTCATCCTGCCATCTAGGGGAGAGGGTGGGGGGAAGAAGGGGAAAAATTGGAACAAAAGGTTTGGCAATTGTCAATGCTGTAAAATTGCCCATACATATAACGTGTAAATAAAAAGCTATTAAAAGTTAATTAATTAATTGAAAAAAGAAAATAAAATAAAAATAGGTAAAGAAGGGCCCTGCCAAATATCTTCTTTGACACAGATATGATACTGATACCTAAAGCAGGAAGAGCCAGAACAGAGAAAGAAAATTGCAGATCAATTTCCCTAATTAAAAGTGATGCACAGATTTTCAATAAAATGTTACCAAAGAGATCACAGCAACTTATGATAGAATAATATATTATGTCCAACTGGAATTTACACTAGGAATACAGGGCTGGTTCATTATCAGAAAAATTTTTAGCATGATCAACCAAATTGATAATAAAACTAACAAATCATATGAAAATCTCAACAGATATAGATAAAGCACTGGACAAAACACAACACTCATTCCTATTAAAAAACTCCAAAGCACAGGGATAAAGTGAGCTTTCCTTAATGTTTAACAGTATCTGTCTAAAACCAACAGAAAGCCTTATTTGTAATAGAGAGAAGCTATTCCCAAAAAGATCAAGGGTGAATCAAGGATGTCCATTATCACCACTATTATTCAAGATTGTACTTATCACACAAATAAAGTTATGTGTAAACAATTGAAAAAATATCAATTGCTCATGGGTAGACCAAACTAATATAATAAAAATGACAATTCTATCTAAATTGGTTTACTTGTTCAGTGCCATAACAATCAAATTGCCAAAATTTATCCCATAGAACTAGAAAAAATAATAACAAAAGTGAGCTGAAGAAGAAAAGATCAAGAATATCAGGGGAATTAATGAAAAAAGACAAAGGATGTACAAACCTAAAACTATATTATAAAGCGGCAGTCATCAAAATCAGTTGGTACTGTAGTGGATCAGTGAAATAGATTAGATACATATAACACAATAATCAAGGCCTATATTAATCTGATATTTGCTAAACCCCCAAACTGAAGCTTCTGGAATAAGAACTCACTATTTGATGAAAAATGCTGGGAAAACTGGAAAATAACCTGTCAGAAACTCAGTATAGACATCCATCTCACACCCCATACCAAAATACAGTCAAAATAGGTACATGATTTGGACATAAAGGGTCATATCCTAAACAAATTAGGAGAACAAGGGATAATTTACCTATCATATCTTTGGAGAAGGGAAGAACTTATGACCAAAGGAGAACTAGAGAACACTATGAAAGATAAAATGTACAAATTACATTAAATTAAAATAATTTTACACAAACAAAACCAATAGAAACAAGATTAAAAGGAAAGTACAAAACTGGGGATAAATTTTTTACAGACAGTATCTGATAAAGACCTCATTTCTAAAATATATAAAGAAATGTGCCAAAGTAAGAGGAATATAAGTCATTTCTCAATTGACAGATAGTCAAAGGATATGAACAAACAATTTTCAAATGAAAAAATTAAAAATATCTATGACCATATGAAAAAATACTGTAAATCATTATTGATCAGAGCAAAAAATTAAAACAACTCTGAAATACCACCTTGTACCTCTCAGATTGGAAAGATGACAGGAAAAGATAAGAAATGTTGGAGGGACATGGGAAAACTGAGACACTAATGAATTGCTGGTGGAGCTGTGAAATTATCCAATCATTCTGGAGAGCAATCTGGAACTTATATCTAAAGGGCTATCAAGAACTGTGCATATCTACTTTGACTCAGCAGATATAGATACTTCTGTATCTATATCTATATCTATATCTATATCTATATCCCAAGGAAATCATAAAGAAGGGAAAAGGACCCACAATGCAAAAAATGTAGCAACTCTCTTTGTGGTAGAAAAAAATTGTCAAATGAGTGGATGCCCATCATCTGGGGAATGGCTGAATAAGTCATAGTATATGAAGATAATGAAATATATATTGTTCTGTAATATATATTGTTCTATAAAAATGATGAGGAAGTTGATTTTTAAAGGCCCAGAAAGGTTTACATGAACTGATGCTGAGTAAAGCAAGCAAAACCAGGAATACATGGTACACAGTAACAGTAAGAACATGCAATGATCAAATATAAAAGACTTGGTTCCTCTCAGTGGTTCAATGATCCAAAGCAATCTGAATAGACTTTGGACAGAAATTGCCATCTTCATTTAGAAAAACAAAATATGGAGATTGAATGTAAATCAACACATGCTATGTTCGCTTCTTTTTTTCTTTTTTTCCCCTCTCCCGAGTTTTTTTTTTCCCTTTTTCTCTGATTTTTCTCTCTCAACATGATCAATAAAGCAATATCCATTAAAATATAAATAAATAATAAAATTAATGTGAACCCCTAGACAGGAAAGACTATCTAATGTTACTATTTAAATGCCAGAAAATCACAGTGTTTTGTGCATAACACTTAAGGACTACTCCATTCCATTTTCTTAGTTGCTGAGTTAATTTGATTAGATAACACATTAAAAAGTATAAGGTATTGATAAAAGCTTCATTTGTCAAATATATAGACAACTGATTCAAAAACAGCTAATCACTTGTTTCATTAGCAATGATGACAACAATGAGACAGCATACCAACATTTATGAGATGAAACCTGGACAGTATTCAGGGAAAAAGATAAATCTCTAAATGTCTATATCAATAAAAAAGAAAAAGAGCAAACAAATTAATTTAACATTCAATTTTTTTAAAAAAAAAGAAAAAGAACAAATTTCAAATCCCTAATTAAACTACAAAATGTGGAGATTAATAAAATTGAAAGTTTAAAAATTGAACTAATAAATAAAAATAGGAGCTGGTTTTATTTTTTTTAGTCAATAAATATATAAGCCACTGGTTAATTCAATGAAAAGAAAAAAAAAGAAGCAATACATATATAAGCTACTAGTTAATTCAATGAAAAGCAAGAAGAAAAACATATTACCAGTATCAAAAATTAAATTGGTGATCTTTAAAAGAGAGATATATATATAGAGAGAGAGACAGAGAGAGAGAAAAGGACTGTGATTTGAACCCAAAAAAGGTAATTTCCTCAGATTTGCTCCTAGAAATCCTCTTTATTTTTCTGAGAACTAAATAAATGACCTCTAGCCCCAATCTCTTGCTTCTCTCCCTAGGAGGAATTAAAGAGCTCCCTGGAGAAGGATATGAGAAGAGTAGAGGTATCTATTCTTGCCTCACTACAAGTCATTTCTATTTTTGTGACATCTTTCAACCCATCTACTCTCCTCTCTCCTCTCACACTACTACCACTTTGGTGTAGGTATTAATATCTACACTATTTCTTGAAACTTCTGATTGGTTTACCTGCCCCAAGTTTCTCCTCATTCCATTCTATCCTCATTCAGTTATCAAAGTGATCTTCCTAAAGTATAGGTTAATCATGTCTCTCCCCTACTAAATATATTATGGTGGCTGGTTCTCTATCACCCTAAAGATCAAATATGAACTATTTTCTTTATCATTAAAAATCCTTCATAACCTGCTCCCTACCCATCTTTCCAGTATTCTTACAATTTATGCTCCTTTACATACTCAACAATTCAAAAAATACAGTTTCTGAACCCATCCCTTTTCTTTGGCTATCCTCTAGCCTTCTTTTGCTTCTTCCAATTCTCAGCTAAAATCTCAGCTTCCACAAGAAAATCTTTCCTGTCCCTCCTTCTTAATTCCAGTGCCTTCCTTTATTGGACTTTATCTTTCTTCTTATTTCTCCTTTGACTTTATAGCTTCTATTGCTTTCAGAAGCTAGAGCTATTGGGTTGCATGACAAAAATAATCTTGGCTTTAGGTTAATAATTTAATAGCATTATACCCAAAAAATTTCAAGGCACAAAAGCTTTTCCACTTCCACTGTACCATTATGCTAGTTTAAGCTATTTTACCAAAAAATCCATAGTAGAAGGAAGAAGACATGATGATAAATAATTAATTATGCATTTTCTTCCCCATAAATAGATAGAATTGGAGATTTGAGGATAATAATAATATAAACTTCATGTTTTATCACACATAAAAATAAAAATCATCATGGTAAATCATTAAGAGCAAATTTATGAAGAGGTATTGTTTGGCATATTTTATTACAATACATTTCTGGTGTCAGAATCAATACTACATGTAAGCAATATCAATTACAATCTATTTAATTGTTAAACAGAACTATTAGAGAGATAGATTAAATAACATTGAATAAAAGACAACCAAATCAAACTAATATAATACATTTAGAACTGAAGGGATTTTAAAAGCAATATAGCCCAACTCTTCATATTACAGATGAGAAACTGAGAGGTAAAATGAAGTGATCTTAAGGTCGAAGGTCACACAGCAATTTATATTGATATTATTGTTATATAATTAGACATAGATAAGTCAAATCATTTGTATATTATTTTATCATATCTAAAACTAAGAAAAGGAAAAATCTTGTTTGTGATAGAAAGATGATAACGTTTAATATTTCCTCCTAATTGACATATTCTGGATTCATACTCTCTAATATTTATGGTTCTGTCTGCCAACTCATTGTAGATCAAACTGTCTAGCCCCAATTCAGATTCTAGCCCTAACAAACACCCTGACTCAGAACATACCATGCTTGTTAATTAAAGGGAGATATTTTCCCATTACGTTAATGATAATCTGCAACTACGTTATTAAATAGGTGTTTTTTTTAAATCAGTATCTTCTATAAACTCTACCCAATGTGATGAGAACAAGACAAAGAGAATTTACAAAAGGAGAGCTTTGGAGAGAAGGAAAAATCTGGGCAAAATATTTTTTGACCAGAAACAAATACTTTTGTGTATTTTTTTTTCAGCACAGTACATGATTTCTGGATTTCTTTATTCACAGTAGTCTTCATAAAGTTTTCCAAAAAATTGAGGGGATATTCTGTACTCACATTTTATGGCAAACATGGGTCTTTGAAAAAATTTCTACTCTTAATTTTCCCCAATGTATTCCTGACTCATTTTTTTGATCATTTTTCTACTGGTCCTTTGTTTTTCTCAAGTCACATTTAAACTAAGACTGTCTACATGATGCCAAATCACAGAGACTGATTTTTTCCTCTAAATTGAGCAATTCTTTGGCATTATATGGCAACAGCATGGGTTACTCAAACACATCCCTCTCTCTAACATTCACACTCGTCTCAATCACCTTTTCTGACATACTCATTTTGAAAATATCCTTAGAAATACACAGAACTGAGGGAGTGGGGTATGCTGGAGAGTGCTGGACTTACATTAAAGAGAAATTTTAGATCCATTTTTAATGTATACTATATAGTCATTGTCAAATTATTTAAAGTCTCTGATCTTCAATTCACTCATCTGGAAAATAAGAATAATGCTAGTATAGCCCACTTCACAAAAGTTGTTCTGACAGTGAAGCAAAATGTGTTTCCAGTGCTTATCTTAATTTTAAATTTTAATTATCTTCGATTATCTTTAATTTTAAATCTTAAATTTTATGAATATATATATGTATGTAGATTTATATGTATATTTGTGTATATATATATATATATATAATATATATATATGTATATATGAGATGTTGGCATTTTATTTTTGCTTCACTAATAATATCCCCAAAACTGTGTTAATGGACTATCTGGAATGCTAAATAACCAGAAATCATGGAATACTACAATTTTTTAAATTATAATTGCTTAAAGGGTAGTGGACATATACTGATCACCAGTATCCTAATGCATATTATTAATGATTACTTGCATGCAAGAAGCAGCATAAAAATTATTATCATAAATTTATATGATTATAAAAATAGGTAGCCATGTCAAATAATAATAACTTATATAGAGAGAATGCTCTTAGAATTTTCAAAACAGCTTGCATATATTATTTAAAATTATTCTTACAACAGCTCTTTATGTTAGGTGTTCCTTCTATATATTACAGATGAGGAAAATGAAAGAAAAAAAGTTGCAACCTGCCCACTATACCACAACTCACAAGTGTCCTTTGTAGGATTCAAATATAGTTATCAATTCCAAATTGAGCACTCTAACTACTAGCTACTATTCCATGCCATGATAGCCTGAGGACTACAAAGTACTAAGAATTCTAGAGGAAAATGCCAACAATGGAAATCTTTCCTGGAGAATTTATGGAAAGATATGCATAAGAAATTTACAGGATGGAGCAGCTAGGTGGCACAGTGGATACAGCATCAGCCCTGAAGTCAGGAGAACTTGAGTTCAAATCTGGTCTCAGACACTTAACACTTCCTAGCTATGTGATCCTGGGCAAGACACTTAACCCCAATTGCCTCAAAAAAAAAAAAAAAAAAAAAAAAAAAAAACAGGATGAGAAAGGACACCCACTGCAATCTCCTATATGCTGTAATCAGATCTGAGTAAACTACAACAAATTAAATAAAAAGCAAAATGTTTGAAGATTGCCTGTTGTACAGACTACTAGGTATTTGTCTATTGAAATGAATTTGCCTCCCTTGGCTAGTAGCACTAATAATATTCATTAGGTATGAATTCTTCTAGTACATGTGGGAATAGTAAGGAATTTTTTGTTGTTATTTATGCTAATACATTACATATTTACTATGTTGAGTCTGAGATGTCTGTGTAGATCCAGTTCAATATGTTCAAAAGACAATTTTTGATGTGAGGCTAAAAATCAAGAGAGATTAAATATGGGTATGTGGATCTTAGAATCATTTGCAGAGAGTTGATAATTGAAACCTAAGGATCAGAAGAATGAAGCTTAACTGTGTATGTGATAGTAAGAGTCAAGTGGTCTGAAAAGGCTGGAGTCAGACTCTTCCTCAGTTCAAAATCTAACGTTAGAGCTACTAGCTGTTCACATGACCTGTGCAAATGTTTGCCACAGTTTTCTTACCTATAAAATAAGGTAGAAAAGGAAATGGCAAACCACTATAGTATCTTTGCCAAGAAAACCCCAAATAGGGTCACAAAGAGATGAATGTGACTTAAAAATGATGCAAAAAAGGAAATGATAGTAAGAAATTGATTCTGAATTTCATTCAGGTTTTATACAAGCCAGTTTTGTGGGGAAAGAGAAAATTCATATATTAGGAGAAATTTGGCTTATTTAATTCAGTAAGTAGATGGGGAACCAGTGATTGCTGAGGAGTGACAAAATGATACATGCTAATTGGGAAGATTACTTTTGGACTCTTGTATAACTGGATCAAGACATCAACAAGGAGTTAGTCCACAAACATTTATTAAGCACTTATTTGCCAGACATCATATAAAGTCCTAGAGATACAAAGGAAAATATGGCCTCTGCCTTCAAATAGTTCACATTTCAATGAGAGAAAAATATTGGTGGTGGAGCCAAAATGGAGGAGAAGACACACACTTCATTCTGAGCTCCTCCATTACCCTCAAACTATTTATGAAATTCAGGCTCTGAATCAGTGCTGAACTAACAGAAGCCATGAATATTGGGAGTACAACATATTACCAACAAAAGATAATCTCAAAGTTCACCAGAAAAGGTCTGTTTTGGTTGGGCGTGGACACAGGAGGAGACTGGAAAGCTCATGCCAAGCAGACGGGGCCAGAGTGTGGTCTCCAGGGGCAGAAAATCTGCTAGCAGGACTCTACCACAGAGTCGGCTACTCTGCCCTGGCAGAAAGCCAATAGATCACCAGAGAAGTTATAAAACTTCCAACATAAATGCAGAGGGAATATACCCCAAAATTCCAGAGTCTCATGAGACCTGGACACCCCTACCCAACACTGGGAGTAACTCAACATAATCCTAGCACAGCTACTGATCCCAGAGCAACTGCTGTCTTTCCACTGCTGCTTCGCTACCACTTCCTGTTGTCTGTTGAGGAAGCTGGGTAACCCCTCATTGCCCCAAAAGCAGACGGCAGATTTTTTTGTTGTTAAAATGAGTAAAAAGGCAAAATGGGCTCTAACTATAGATAGCTTCTATAGTGAAAGAAAGCAGATTTCAAACCCTGAGGAGACTACAAACAGATTGTCTCTAGATGAAACCTCAGAAGGCAATATGATCTGGTCTCCACCATACAAGACACTCATAGAAGAAATTTTAAATGATCTTAAAAGAGAGCTAGAAGAAGAATAGGGAAAGGAAAGGAACACTGTGCAAAAGGGAATGCATAAGGCCTATAACTCATTAAAAGATAGAATGGAAAATAAAACACCTCCCTGAAAAATAGAATATGTGAATTGGAAAAGGTAAATAACTCCCAGGAAAAAATAAAATAAATCCTTAAAAAAATGTCGAAATAGAAAAAATTCCATAGAACAAAACAACTCATTTTAAAACGCAATTGGACAAATACAAAAAGAAATTTAAAAAGTAAATAAAGAAAATAACTCATTACAAATCACAACTGAACAAATGGAAATGAATAACTCAAGGAGACATCAAGCATCAGTCAAGTAAAACTTAAAAAAAAAAAAAATAGAAAATAAAAAGTTAAATACCTACTTGGGAAAACAACAGACCTGGAAAATAGGTCTAGGAGAGATAATCTAAGGATTATTGCACTCCCTGAAAATCATGATGAAAAAAAAAAAAAGAGCCTAGACACTATTTTTCAGGAAAGCATCAAAGAGAACTGTAATAGAATCAGAAGGTAAAATAGCCACTGAAAGAATTCATCAATCAACTATTGAAAGAGACCCCAAAATTAAAACTCCAAGAAATATTTTGGCTAAATTCCAGAACTATTGGACCAAGAAAAAATACTACAAGCAGCCCGAAAAAAACAAATAAACAAACAAACAAAAAACAATTCAAATACTGGGGAACCACAATAAGGATTACGCAGGATCTAGCACATTAAAGTGTTGGAATCCTTACTAACTGCTAACTAATTAGAGTTGATCTAATCTTACAAGAAGATGTTTTGGGCAGAACCTGAAACAAGGTACTAAGTAGAACTACCCATAATCCCTCTCTCTGGAAGGAGCATAAATAGGCCAATGGGCCAGTCGGAGAGTTCTTCAGAGAGTGAAGAAGCTACAAGTCGAGATTTCACCGAGTGAAGAGTGGAGCTGGCTGGAGGCTGAAGAAAGCAGAGGCAGAGGCTGAAGGACCAGACCTTTGGATTTGGCGACATTCAGAGAGAGCTCTTGGAACCAAGCAGAGAGATAGGCCTCTAAGCTAACCGGGCTATATTGGAGAAAATAAAAGATCTGAACTTTCATCACCTGGCTGCATTTGGGAAGAAGATCACCACATTTTGGCACCCGAACAGGGACCGATTCAGATCCATCTGAACTAGATCACGACATTTTGGCGCCCAACGTGGGACAAACAGACCCCTCAGTGGATTTCAGTGGAAAAGCTCCGATCCTGATTCAAGTGGAAAAGCCTCTGATCCTGATCCAGTGGAAAAGACTTCAACCCAGAAATTAGGGTGAGTGCAACAAAGAAATTTTGTTAGAAGAGTTAAAGTAGAATTTCAGCTAAGAGGGGACAGATATTTAGAAAACAGCCTGTTTCTGTTCAAGGAAAATGTTTAGAGAGCATTGTCAAAGTTATGGAAAGCCAAGGTTTAATTATAAGTTTACAGCAAATCACTGAACTTTTACAAACTGTAAAGGATATATGTCCTTGTTTCTCTCTTGATAAGGAATTAGATCTAAATGAATGGAAATTGGTTGGAGAGGATCTTTGTCAATTCTATGATAAAAATGGGCCTAACTCAATAATTAATACATATAATGTAATACAATTGGCTATAAGAAGTTATTTAAGTGATAGAATGATGAAAAGGAAAGTACAGGAGGAAGAAATGCCAACTTTACTAGGTGAAAAGGAGGACGAATCAGATGAGAATGGAGTTAATTACAATTCTGAGTATGATACTTCACGGCAGGAGGAATTAGGTGATTCCGCATCTCATGACCCTCCCTCCGCAATTAACCCTTCATGGGTGGAACAAGGGGGAGGGAAAGAGACAGAAACACAGTTAGCTTCTCCTGTAAAGCAGAATTTGACAAGATTAGAAAAAGCATTAATTAAAGCAAAAAATGAAGGAGAAGATATATCTGATTTTATAAATGCATATCCTGTGATTGAAGAGCTCAACTCCTCAGGTCAAAAAAGGAGAAGATACACTCCTTTTAATTTGGAAGAAATTAAAGATTTGAAAAAGGGTTGCACTCTTTATGGGGCTACATCATCTTATGTGAAGATGTTACTGGATAATTTGTCTTATGAAATCTTAACCCCGAATGACTGGAGATCCATCACTAAAACATGTCTAGAACCGGAACAAAATTTATTGTGGCTTTCAGAGTTTCATGAATTATGTAGGATTCAAGCCCAACGCAATAGGCAAACAGGAGCTATTGTATGTTTTCAGTGCGGAAAAATTGGACATTTGAGAGCTCATTGTAGATATGGAGATAGAGTGAGAAGACAGGGTGAGAGAAAACCCAAAACCCCATGTCCAAAATGTAACCAAGGCTTTCACTGGGCCTCTAAATGTATATTGACCCAGAGGAATGAGAGGCAGGGCCCAGCTCTAAAGTATCAATCAAAGGACAGGTGGGGCATGATAGCAGCTGAGGTTACACCCAGAGAGACTTTACAAATTCAGGATTCTGATGTCATCAACCAACAGAAAAGCAATCAGGATTACAGTTGGGAAGAATACAGGCCTTTTAAGACAACAAGACAATATCCAATGCAAACGACTCCAATGTAATTACCAGATGATGAGGAGAAATCCCAAATTTGGTAAATAGAAGGGAATTAGATTAACTGCTTGGGGAAGAGGATCTGCTTATATTTCCACAGATGGAGAACGAATCAGATGGCTGATGGACTATTTCTAGGACTTATGGACATGTGTAAATTTTCAGGTTGATTTATGTTGTTACATTACTACTAGCCTGTGTTATATTGCTATGTGCTTATGTAAATTATGTATAATGCCTCCCATATTTATGGATTTATGTATACCATGTATATCTGTTACAAAGTTCTGGCCCATATTGATGGATTTATGTGTACCCCCTCAGAAACCCCCTATGTTTTAAAACAAAAGAAAGGGGGAGATGTTGGAATCCTTACTAACTGCTAACTAATTAGAGTTGATCTAATCTTACAAGAAGATGTTTTGGGCAGAACCTGAAACAAGGTACTAAGTAGAACTACCCATAATCCCTCTCTCTGGAAGGAGCATAAATAGGCCAATGGGCCAGTCGGAGAGTTCTTCAGAGAGTGAAGAAGCTACAAGTCGAGATTTCACCGAGTGAAGAGTGGAGCTGGCTGGAGGCTGAAGAAAGCAGAGGCAGAGGCTGAAGGACCAGACTTTTGGATTTGGCGACATTCAGAGAGAGCTCTTGGAACCAAGCAGAGAGATAGGCCTCTAAGCTAACCGGGCTATATTGGAGAAAATAAAAGATCTGAACTTTCATCACCTGGCTGCATTTGGGAAGAAGATCACCACATTTTGGCACCCGAACAGGGACCGATTCAGATCCATCTGAACTAGATCACGACATTAAAGTATTGAAGGGACTGGAATCTGATATTACAAAAGGCAAAGAAACTTGGAATGCAGCCAAGAATAAATTACCCAGCTAAACTGAGTGTTTTCTTCCAGAAAAAAAGATGGACATTCAATGAAATAGGTGATTTCCATTTATTTCTGATGGAAAAAACGCTAAACAACAACAACAAAAATTTACCTCTAAATATAGGACTCAAGAGAATCATAAAAAGGTAAAAAGAACTCTTGAGAACTGTATTTCTGGTATGATATATATAAAGAGTACATGCATAATTTGATTTTACTGTTATAATATAAAAAAGAACTAGAGGTGGAAAGGAAATTGTAGAAGAAAAAAAGAAAAGTGGAGGCAAAAAGAGGGAAACTACATCTCACAAAGAGGCAAAGGAAACATATTATATCTGAGAGAGAGAAGGGAGGGGGATGAACAATGTGTGAATCTTACTCTCATTAGATTTGGCTCAAAAAGAAAATATTAGATATGTTTGGTTTACAGAGAAACTTCTCCCACCCTATTGAAAAATGGGAGGGGAAAAGGAAAAAGGGAGGGGTAGGCAAAATAGAAGGGAATGAAGAAATAATAAGGGAAACGTTTAAAAAAAAAGGGAGGGACACTAAGGGAGAGGGAAGGATTCTAAAGAGTGAGGACTGTGTGAGGCAAGTGGTTCTCATAAATTTAATATGAGGGAAGGGAGGAAGAGGGAAAGGAAAGAGAAAAGCATAATCTGGGGATAATAAGATGGCGGGAAAAACAGAATTAGTAGTTTTCACCATAAATGTGAATGGGGTGAACTCACCCATAAAGCAGAGGAGGATAGCAGATTGTATTAAAAGCCAGAATCCTACAATATATTGTTTACAGGCAAGACACTTGAAGCAGGATGATACATAGAGAGTAAAAGTAAAAGGCTGGAGCAGAATCTACTATGCTTCAGGTGAAGGCAAAAAAGCAGGGATAGCCATCTTGATCTCAAATCAAACAAAAGCAAAAAATTATCTAATTAAAAGAGATAAGGAAGGAAATTATATCCTGTTAAAGGGTAGCATAAATAATGAAGCAATATCAATATTAAACATATATGCACCAAGTGGTATAGCATCTAAATTCCTAAAGGAGAAATTAAGAGAGCTACAAGAAGAAATAGATGGCAAAACAATAATACTGGGAGATCTCAACTTTCCACTCTCAGAACTAGATAAATAAAACCACAAAATAAATAAGAAAGAAGTTAAAGAGGTAAATAGAACACTAGAAAAGTTAGATATGATAGCTCTTTGGAGAAAACTGAATGGAGACAGAAAGGAGTATACTTTCTTCTCAGCAGTTTATGTAATCTATACAAAAATTGACCATATATTAGGACATGAAGACCTCAAATCCAAATTCAGAAAGGAAGAAATAGTAAAGGCATCCTTTCAGATCATGATGCAATAAAAATTATATTCATTAAAAATCCAGGGGAAAATAGACCAAAAAATAATTAGAAACTAAATAATCTCATTCTAAAGAATGAATGGGTGAAACAGCAAATAATAGACACAATGAATATTTTCACCGAAGAGAATGACAACAATGAGACAACATACCAAAATTTGTGGGATACAATCAAAGTGGTAATAAGGGGAAATTTTATATCTCTAGAGACTTACTTGAATAAAATAGAGAAAGAGAAGATCAATGAATTAGGCTTGCATCTAAAAAAGCTAGAAAAAGAGCGAATTAAAAACCCACAACCAAACGCCAAACTTGAAATTATAAAAATAAGAGGAAGGACTAATAAAATTGAAAGAAAAAAACCTATTGAATTAACAAATAAAACTATGAGTTGGTTCTATGAAAAAAAAAAATAGATAAACCTTTAGTAAATTTAATTAGAAAAAGGAAAGAGGAAAATCAAGTTGTTAGTCTTGGAAATTAAAAGGGAGAACTTTCCACCAATGAAGAGAAAATTAGAGCAATAATTAGGAGTTACTTTGCCCAACTTTATGCCAATAAATTTGATAACCTAAATGAAATGGATGAACACCTTCAAAAATATAGGTTGCCCAAATTAACAGAGGAAGAAATAAATTGATTAAACTGTCCCAGTTTAGAAAAAGAAATAAACCAAGCGATTAATCAACCCCCTAAGAAAAACTCCCCAGGATCAGAAGGATTTATATGTGAATTCTACCAAACATTTAAAGAACAGATAACTCCAATGCTTTATAAACTATTTGAAAAAATAGGGGTTGAAGGAGTCCTACCAAATTCCTTTTATGACACAGACATGGTACTGATACCTAAACCAGGTAGGTTGAAAACAGAGAAAGAAAATTATAGACCAATCTCCCTAATGAATATTGATGCTAAAATCTTAAATAAAATATTAGCAAAAAGATTACAGAAAATCATCCCCAGGATAATACATGATGACCAAATAGGATTTATACCAGGAATGCAGGGCTGGTTCAATATTAGGAAAACTATTAGCATAATTGACTATATCAATAACCAAACTAACAAAAAACATATGATTATCTCAATAAATGCAGAAAAAGCATTTGATAAAATCCAACATCCATTCCTAATAAAAACACTTGAGAGGATAGGAATAAATGGACTTTTCCATAAAATAGTCAGGAGCACATATTTAAAACTGTTAGTAAGCGTCATATGCAATGGGGAAAAACTGGAACCTTTCCTACTAAGACCTGTAGTGAAGCAAGGTTGCCCACTATCACCATTATTATTCAATATTGTATTAGAAACACTAGCCTCTGCAATGAGTCAAGAAAGAGATTAAAGGAATTAGAGTAGGCAATGAGGAAACTAAACTATCAATCTTTGCAGATGATATGATGTATACCTAGAGAACCCCAGACATTCTACTAAAAAGCTATTAGAAATAATTAATAACTTTAGCAAAGTAGCAGGATACAAAATAAATCCCCATAAATCCTCATCATTGTCATTACCTTGAGTAAATTATTAATTTTGTCTATAATTTGCTGTTTCACCTAATCATTCTTTAAGATAAGATTATTTAGTTTCCAATTACTTTTTGGTCTATTTACACCAAACTTTTTGTTGAATGTAGTTTTTATTGTATCGTGATCTGAAAAGAAAGCATTTTCTATTTCTGCCTTCCTGCATTTAATTTTGATTTCTTGAGGTCCTGATATATGGTCAATTTTTGTGTAGGTTCTATGAACTGCTGAGAAGAAAGTATACTCCTTTCTATCACCATTCAATTTTCTCCAAAGATCTATCATACCTAATTTTTCTAATATTCTACTTACCTCTTTAATTTCTTTCTTATTTGTTTTGTGATTTGATTTATCTAATTCTGAGAGCACAAGATTGAGATCTCCCACTATTACAGTTTTACTGTCTATTTCTTCTTGCAACTCTCTTAACTTCTCCTTTAGGAAGTTAGATGCTATACCACTTGATGCATATATGTTTAATATTGATATCGCGGCCTTGTCTATAGTACCCTTTAGCAAGATATAGTTTCCTTCCTTATCTCTTTTAATTAGATCAATCTTTTCTTTTGCTTGATCTGAGATAAGGATGGCTACCCCTGCTTTTTTGACTTCACCTGAAGCATAATAGAGGCTGCTCCATCCTTTTACCTTTACTCTGTATGTATCTTCCTGTTTTAAATGTGTTTCCTGTAAACAACATATTGTAGGGTTCTGACTTTTGATCCAGTCTGCTATCCACCTCCACTTTATGGGGGAGTTCATCCCATTCACATTTACAGTTAAAATTACTAATTCTGTATTTCCTGCCATTCTAATATCCCCAGATTATGCTTTTCTTTTTCTTGCCCTCCTTCCCCCCTTCCCTAGTATTAAACTTATTTATCCCCCTTACATCATGCAGCTCTTCCTCTTTAGGATCCCTCACTCCTCCCTTTGAATCCATTCCCCTTTCTTGTACACTTCCCTTATTACTCTTTTTCCTTTTTCCTTTTCCCTTTTCCTCTCCCACTTTTTAATGAGGTGAGAGAAGATTCTCTGTAAAACAAATATGTTAATTATTTCCTGTTTGAGCCAACTCTGATGAAAGTAGGATTCACACCATGTTCCTCCTCCTCTCTAAGTCCCCTCAGATATGATAGGTTTCCTTTGCCTCATCGTCACATGTAATTTCCCTCTTTTTATCTCCCCTTTTCCCTTTTTCTGACACTATCCACTTTCCATTTCCACTTCCCTTTTTTATGTTATATCAGTAAAATCAAATTATTCATGTGGTTTTTATGTATATCCACAACAGAAATACAATTCTCAAGAGTTCCTTTTACCTTTTTCTACTTCTCTTGAGTCCTGTTGTCAGAGATCAAGTTTTTTGTTTAAGTCTGTTTTTTTCCTTAGAAACAAATGGAATTCCTCTGTTTTGTTAAATGTCCATCTTCTTCCATGGGAAAAAAATGCTCAGCTGAGCTGGGAAGTTTATTCTTGGCTGCATTCCAACTTCTTTTGCCTTTAGGAATATCAGATTCCAGGCCCTTCAATCCTTTAATGTTGAGGCAGTCAGATCTTGAGTGATCCTTATTGTGGCACCTCGGTATTTGAATTGATTTTCCTGGCTGCTTGTAATATTTTTTCTTTAGTCTGAAAATTCTGAAATTTGGCCACAATATTCCTCGGAGTCTTAATTTTAGGGTCTTTTTCAGAAGGTATTCGATGAATTCTTTCAACACCTACTTTACCTTCCAGTTCTATTACTTCTGGGAAGTTCTCTTTAATAATTTCCTGTAAAATACTTTCTAAGCTCTTTTTTCATCATAATTTTCAGTTAGTCCAATGATCCTCAGGTTATTTCTCCTAGATCTATTTTCCAGGTCTGTTGTTTTCTTCTTAGCTTTTTCTACTTCTTTTTGTATGTGTTCAATTGAGTTTTTAAATGAGTTGTTTTGCTCTATGGAGTTTTTTTTTCCATTTTACTAATTTTTTTTTTTTTTTTAGTGAGTTATTTTCTTTTTCCAATTCACAAATTCTGTGTCCCTGAATTCGTGGGAGGTTTTTACCTTTTCCAATTCACATTTTAGGAAGTTGTTGTCTGTTGCATAGTTTCTCTTTCCTTTCCCCATTTTTCTTCTAGTTCTCTTTTAAGATTTTTAATAGTCTCTTCTAGGAGAGCTTTTTGTACTGGGGACCAACAATTGTCTGGAGACTGCTCTTCAGAGTTGAAAAGCTGCTCTCTTTCTGTATAGAAACTATCAATCATCTTTTTGATGTTTTTTACTCATTTTTTAAAGTCTGTAGGGTCTGAAGAGCAGTGAAAGGTGTATGGATGGGTAGTTGTTCTGCCAGCGTGCTACAAAAAGCAGTGAGGTACTGGAGTGCTCTGGGAAAGAGTTCCCCACCTGGAAGTAACTGAGGCCTACAGGGCCAAGCTGGGAAAGTGCCCTTCAAAGAACCCCTGCTGTGTGAGATAACGACTGCCCTAGGGCTAGACTCTGAGCAGTGAGAGTTTCACTACCCCAAGCCAAATCCCGCCCTGGGGCTGTGGGTGTTAGCAGCGGAGCAGTGAATGGCCCTGCAGGGACTGGAAATGTCTCTGCCCTGGGAAGCACAGTCCTGCTGGGAAAGTTCTATTGTCCCAGGCTGAGCCCCATTTTGTGCAGATTAGAAGCTTCCCCAGACTGTGCCCCTCTGCCAGGAAGATTTGTGCCTGGTTCCGCAAAAGCCTGATACTGCAGGATGTGGCTGCAGGGCTGTGTTATGGGTCTGCCTGAGTCACTTCCGGGTTTGAGTGGTTACAGCCAGATCTTGTTAGGTTCTGGCATTTTTTTAGAGTCCCCTCTGTTTTAGGTTTTAATTTCTCTGCCAGTTTACTGCTTTGTAGTCAAAGCAGAGCAGTTAGCCTATAGCAGAGTCGTCTCTATAACTTCTCTAGCCACAGAGATCTCCCCCGCCCCTGGTCTGCTCAGGACGCTAGCCTCTAGCTGCCTGTGCTAGTCTGTTCCTGGCCCCTCAGGACAAACCTTTCCTGGCTATCTTCCAGATTTTCTTTGGCTGGTAAGTTCTAGTGCTTCTAATCTTCATGAATTTTAGCAGTGAAGAGCTATTTTTGAGACTGAAGTTAATAGTTGGTTGAGGGGATGAGAGGAGCTTAGAAAGTTGAGTGTGCCTTCTCTGCCATCTTGGCTCTTCCAAAGACAGAGCATTCTAAGAATGGGACCCAATTTTTTTTTTAAGTCTTAGTATAAGGAGCCAAATTATTATGTATGAGTAACAGCAAGTAGGTCAATGTACCTAAGTTGTGATACATATAGAAGAACATAAAGTGCAAGAAATCCATTAAAATACAAACATGTCAGGTTGTGCAGGATTGTAAAATGAACAGAATAGTTTGTGGAATTTGAATGGAGGATAAGTTAGAGCAGGGAAAGACTGAAGAAAGGGAAATAAATTAGGATTCTATTGCAATAAAAAGGATGAGTGGTGTGGTGACTATGTGGGTAGAGAGATAAAAGAGATTGATAAAAGAGATATTAAAGTAGAAAAAGCCAGATTTGGCATTAGATGGCATATGTAGGATGAGCACAAGTGAGAAATTGAGGTTAACACTTAGACAGAAAAATTAGATAATGAAAATAATTTTTGTACCTTCTCCATTGATCAGATGGGAAAAAGAGGTGATCTATTGTACCATATATTTTCTCTCTTTTTTGGCTAACCTTGAGAAAGCCATCTATAATAAAAGACTCTACTTCTTTTTGTGTTATTCTCTCCTTATCTCTTCACAATCTAGCTTCTGACCACATAATTCTTTTGATACGGCTCTTCCTAAAATTGTTAACAATCTCTTTGTGACAAAATGTAATGGCCTTTTTTTGATCTTCATCCTTTGTTAACTGCAATTTTTGACATTGTTGATTGTTGGAATCCTTACTAACTGCTAACTAATTAGAGTTGATCTAATCTTACAAGAAGATGTTTTGGGCAGAACCTGAAACAAGGTACTAAGTAGAACTAATTAATACAAGGCTTGTGTTCACACCTTTACTCATTGGAGTTCAATGAGTTCACACCTCCCTTGAAGCTCTTTGGGCCAGAGAGCACTAGCATAAATAGAGCTTCAATGGACCAGTCAAAGAAGTTCTTCAGAGTGAAGAAGCTACAAGTCGAGATTTCAGAGATTCACTCCATCTCTGTGCTGGTTGGAGGCAGAAGAAAGCAGAGGCACAGGCAGAAGGACCAGACCTTTGGATTTGGCGACATTCGGAGGGAGCTCTTGGAACCAAGCAGAGAGATAGGCCTCTAAGCTAACCGGGCTATATTGGAGATAATAAAAGATCTGAACTTTTATCACCTGGCTGCATTTGGGAAGAAGATCACCACATTTTGGCGCCCTGAACGTGGGACAAACAGACCCCTCAGTGGATTTCAGTGGAAAAGCTCCGATCCTGATCCAGTGGAAAAGCCTCTGATCCTGATCCAGTGGAAAAAACTCTTCAACCCAGAAATTAGGGTGAGTGCAACAAAGAAATTTTGCTAGAAGAGTTAAAGTAGAATTTCATCTAAGATGGGACAGATATTTAGAAAACAGCCTGTTTCTGTTCAAGGAAAATGTTTAATAAGCATTGTCAAAATTATGGAAAGCCAAGGTTTAATTATAAGTTTACAGCAAATCACTGAACTTTTACAAACTGTAAAGGACATATGTCCTTGTTTCTCTCTCGAAAAGGAATTAGATCTAAATGAATGGAAATTGGTTGGAGAGGATCTTTGTCAATTCTATAATAAAAATGGGCCTAATTCAATAATTAATACATATAATGTAATACAATTGGCTATAAGAAGTTATTTAAGTGATAGAATGATGAAAAGGAAAGTACAGGAGGAAGAAGTACCAACTTTACTAGGTGAAAAGGAGGACGAATCAGATGAGAATGGAGTTAATTACAATTCTGAGTGTGATATTTCACAGCAGGAGGAATTAGGTGATTTCACATCTCATGACCCTCCCCCCTCAATTAACCCTTCATGGGTGGAACAAGGGGGAGGGAGAGAGACAGAAACACAATCAGCTTCTCCTGTAAAGCAGAATTTGACAAGATTAGAAAAAGAATTAAAGCAAAAAATGAAGGAGAAGATATATCTGATTTTATAAATGCATATCCTGTGATTGAAGAGCTCAACTCCTCAGGTCAAAAAGGGAGAAGATACACTCCTTTTAATTTGGAAAAAAATAAAGATTTGAAAAAGGGTTGCACTCTTTATGGGGCTACATCATCTTATGTGAAGATGTTACTGGATAATTTGTCTTATGAAATCTTAACCCCGAATGACTGGAAATCCATCGCTAAAACATGTCTTGAACCGGGACAAAATTTATTGTGGCTTTCAGAGTTTCATGAATTATGTAGGATTCAAGCCCAACGCAATAGGCAAACAGGAGCTATTGTACAAGTTGCTTTTGACCAACTAACTGGAGAAGGTCAGTATGCAGAGAGTTCAGAACAGATTTATTATTCCATAACAGTGTATGAGCAAATTTCTAAGGCTGCAATAAAAGCTTGGAATTCTCTCCCTGGACAGAAAGATGAAAATAATGCTTTCACAAAAATAGAGCAAGGTCCCAATGAACCTTTTGCAGATTTTGTGGGACGTTTACAAACAGCTGTAATAAGAACCATTGGAGACAATGCAGCAACAGAAATAATGACTAAACATTTGGCTAAGGAAAATGCCAATGAGGTTTGCAAAAGAATTATATGGGGGCTAGACAAAGATGCTCCTTTGGAGGAGATCATAAGACGCTGTGCCACAGTGGGCACAAATGCTTATTATACCCAAGCTATGATGAACATGGAAAGACAAGGAGCTTCTTGGCAAAGGAATTCTAGAGAAACTCGTCGATGTTTTCAATGTGGAAAAGTTGGACATCTGAGAGCTCAATGTAGAAATGGAGATAGAGCGAAAAGACAGGGTGAGAGAAAACCCAAAACCCCATGTCCAAAATGTAATCGAGGCTTTCACTGGGCCTCTAAATGTATATTGACCCAGAGGAATGAGAGGCAGGGCCCAGCTCCAAAGTATCAATCAAAGGACAAGTGGGGCATGATAGCAGCTGAGGTTACACTCAGAGAGACTTTAGAAATTCAGAACTCTGATGTCATCAACCAAAAGAAAAGCAATCAGGATTACAGATGGGGAGAATACAACCCTTTTAAGACAACAAGACAATATCCAATGCAAACAACTCCAGTGTAATTACCAGATGATGAGGAGAAATCCCAAATTTGGTAAATAGAAGGGAATTAGATAGGTTAACTGCTTGGGGAAGAGGATCTGCTTATATTTCCACAGATGGAGAAAGAATCAGATGGCTGACTATGAGACTGTTAAAAAGGACTTTTAAAAATCTTCAGGAATCATTGGATTTCCTAAGACAAGATGAGACTGTTTCAGTTCTTGAAAAAAAAAAAAAACAGCAAGAATCATTGGATTCCTTAAGATGAAAAATTGTTGATGAGACTTTTTGCAGTACTTCAGAGCTTACAGGAATTATTAGATTCCTGGCACATGAACTAATGGACAATGGATTCCTTATGGACTATTTCTAGGACTTATGGACATGTGTAAAATTTCAGGTTGATTCATGTTGTTACATTACTACTAACCTGTGTTATATTGCTATGTGCTTATGTAAATTATGTATAATGCCTCCCATATTGATGGATTTATGTATACCATGTATATCATATTGATGGATTTATGTGTACCCCTTCAGAAACCCACTAATCTGATTAGATTTCCTATTTCCTTGGTGTTTTCATCTAACAAAAGAAAGGGGGAGATGTTGGAATCCTTACTAACTGCTAACTAATTAGAGTTGATCTAATCTTACAAGAAGATGTTTTGGGCAGAACCTGAAACAAGGTACTAAGTAGAACTAATTAATACAAGGCTTGTGTTCACACCTTTACTCATTGGAGTTCAATGAGTTCACACCTCCCTTGAAGCTCTTTGGGCCAGAGAGCACTAGCATAAATAGAGCTTCAATGGGCCAGTCAAAGAAGTTCTTCAGAGTGAAGAAGCTACAAGTCGAGATTTCAGAGATTCACTCCATCTCTGTGCTGGTTAGAGGCAGAAGAAAGCAGAGGCACAGGCAGAAGGACCAGACCTTTGGATTTGGCGACATTCGGAGGGAGCTCTTGGAACCAAGCAGAGAGATAGGCCTCTAAACTAACCGGGCTATATTGGAGATAATAAAAAATCTGAACTTTTATCACCTGGCTGCATTTGGGAAGAAGATCACCACAGGTGATCACCCTCTTCTCCTTGATACTCACTCTTGCTCTAAAGTTTTGTGACAGTACTATCTCTTGATTCTCCTACTTGATCTGACCTCTCCTCTGTACCCTTTGCAGATTAATCTACATCATGCCAACATGTACATTTGTATCGCCTAGGCTCCTTCTTCTCTTCTAATTCTATCCTATTATATTTTGTGATGTCATCAGCTTCCACGGATTCAATGATAATCTCCATGTTAATGATTCTCAGGTCAATTTCTCAACTCACATGGTTGTATAGATTAATCATGAAATATGCTTCTCCAGCTGCTTAGTAGAGATCCTCAATTGAATATCCTACAGACAGTTTAAGTTCAACATTTTTAAAATATATTTTTAACTTATTGTAAACAACAAAATTAAGTGGAAAAATATTGATTTTTACAAATCTGATAAGTATTAGTAACAATAAAAGATGAAAAGAGATGAAGATTTTGAATGGGAATGTTGAAGAGGTGGGAGAAACATAGAATTCATAATATTTAACAAATGATTAGATAGAAAAACAGTATGTTCAAGGAACCAAAGATGACTCTTAAGTCTCTGAATAGACAAATGATAAAGTAAAGTGGTGACTTCATAAAGAGTAACGGGAAATAGTAGAAATGTTTGTGCATAAGGTGTTACAGATGTTCAAAATGTAACTGGATATCTAGGACTGGATCTTAAGGGAGAGGTCAAGACTCTCATCAATTGAGATGTATACTGACTATATAATCCACCTTTTTCAAATGTTGGTGATGATTACCCATCAGCTCTTGGGACATTTTCTCTCCTTTCTTAAAAAGTTCAATACCTCCCTCATAATCCCAAGTACTAGCCCTTGTATATCTGAAAATATACATACACAGAGCCACACATTTGTCCTGAAACAAGTTGCCTTTCCAAGTCATCAGTTTCCTCAAGTCTCATAATTTTCACTTCACCCTTCACACAAGATCCTCTTGGTTTAAAGTGTATAATTTCATGTGACAGGGAAAATATTAGTAGTGCAATAAGAATTTTTAAAAAGTCAAGAAATTTAGGGAATTTTAAAATAGTTCATGACCAGTAATCATTAATGTTCTTTGAAAGAAGAGTTTCCATAAAAAAAAGAGGAAGTAAAATCAGACAAGGAGATTAAAGAGAAAATAAGTTTTGGAAAGGAGAAGGTATTAGGAAAGTAAAAGTTTTTAAAAAGAGGTTGCTAATGAAGTGTAGGGAAATGGCCTAGATATTGTAATAGACAAAGGGAATAGCTTTTTTGCCTTTTCGTTCATTATTATTCTTTTGGTAAATGCTGACAGCTGAATATCTATGCAGGAATATCTTTATAGGGTCAGCCAATGTGAAAAGAGAAATTGAAAATGCAGGAGAAAGTGGGGGTAACTGCTAGATCAGAGTTATAGAAATGTTAGGAAAGGGTGGAATAAAAAACACAGATTATAGAACTAAAGTGGGTCACCACGTCCTTCAAAAATAGACAAAGTCCAGGTAAAGATAGAATTGTTGAGGAGTGTAGGAGAGGAACTGAGAAACTTCCTGCTATAGAAACTTAATCCTTTCAGTAAAGTAAAAAAAATTCATCTGCTGAGATAGAAGGGATTAGGGAAGTACTGGAAATTTGAAGAAAGAGAATATGGAAAAATCCATTATGAGTTACTCCAGAAGACACATTAGAGATGACTAAGAAAAGCGATTCATACCATAGTGAACTGAAATAGATTAGGTTCTATTCTGCCTAATCAGTTTTGTAATTTTCTCCAGCTGTGGTGAGCTTTTTCTTCTCAAAACGCAACCAGGTGATAAAAGTTCAGATCTTTTATTAGCCCGGTTAGCTTAGAGGCCTATCTCTCTGCTTGGTTCCAAGAGCTCTCTCCAAATGTCTTTAAATCCAAAGGTCTGGTCCTTCAGCCTCTGCCTCTGATTTTCTTCAGCCTCCAGCCAGCTCCAGTCTTCATGTCATTCCGGTGAAATCTCGACTTGTAGCATCTTCCTCTCTCCAGCACCCCTTGGACTGGCCCATTGGCCTATTTATGCTCCTTCCAGAGAGAGGGATTATGGGTAGTTCTACTTAGTACCTTGTTTCAGGTTCTGGCCAAAACAACTTCTTGTAAGATTAGATCAACTCTAATTACTTAGCAGTTAGTAAGGATTCCAACATCTCCCCCTTTCTTTTGTTTTAAAACATAGGGGGTTTCTGAGGGGGTACACATAAATCCATCAATATGGGCCAGAACTTTGTAACAGATATACATGGTATACATAAATCCATCAATATGGGAGGCATTATACATAATTTACAAAAGCACACAGCAATATAACACAGGCTAGTGGTAATGTAACAAATAACATGAATCAACATGAAAATTTAACTACTGCAAAAGTCTCATCAACAATCTTTCATCTCAAGAAATCCAATGATTCTTGCAATTGCTTAAAATACATAAGCACATAGTAATATAACACAGGCTAGTAGTAATGTAACAACATAAATCGACCTGAAAATTTACAAATGTCCATAAGTCCTAGAAATAGTCCATAAGGAATCCATTGTTCATTAGTTCATGCGCCAGGAATCTAATAATTCCTGTAAGCTCTGAAGTACTGCAAAAGTCTCATCAACAATTTTTCATCTCAGGGAATCCAGTGATTCTTGCTGGTTTTTCAGGAACTGAAAGCTGAAGATTTTAAAGTTCTTTTGACAGTCTCATTGTCAGCCATCTGATTCCTCTTCCACCTGTGGAAATATAAGCAGATCCTCTTCCCCAAGCAGTTAACCTATCTAATTCTCTTCTGTTTACCACTTTTGGGATTTCTCCTCATCATCTGGTAATTACATTGGAGCTGTTTGCATTGGATATTGTCTTGTTGTCTTAAAAGGCCTGTATTCTTCCCAACTGTAATCCTGATTGCTTTTCTGTTGGTTGATGACATCAGAGTTCTGAATTTCTAAAGTCTCTCTGGGTGTAACCTCAGCTGCTATCATGCCCCACCTATCCTTTGATTGATACTTTAGAGCTGGGCCCTGCCTCTCATTCCTCTGGGTCAATATACATTTAGAGGCCCAGTGAAAGCCTCTGTTACATTTTGGACATGGGGTTTTGGGTTTTCCATATCTACAATGAGCTCTCAAATGTCCAACTTTTCCGCAATGAAAACATCGACGAGTTTCTCTAGAATTCCTCTGCCAAGAAGGACCTTGTCTTTCCATGTTCATCATAGTCTGGGCATAATAAGCATTTGTGCCCACTGTGGCACAGCGTCTTATGATTTCTTCTAAAGGAGCATCTTTGTCTAGCCCCCATATAATTCTTTTGCAAACCTCATTGGCATTTTCCTTAGCCAAATGTTTAGTCATTATTTCTGTTGCTGCATTGTCTCCAATGGTTTGTAAACGTCCCACAAAATCTGCAAAAGGTTCATTGGGACCTTGCTCTATTTTTGTGAAAGCATTATTTCCATCTTTCTGTCCAGGGAGAGAATTCCAAGCTTTTATTGCAGCCTTAGAAATTTGCTATGGGATAATAAATCTGTTCTGAACTCTCTGCATACTGACCTTCACCAGCTAGTTGGTTAACTCCGAAAGCCACAATAAATTTTGTCCCGGTTCTAGACAAGTCCCACGTTCAGGGCGCCAAAATGTTGTGAGCTTTTTCTTCTCAAAACGCAACCAGGTGATAAAAGTTCAGATCTTTTATTAGCCCGGTTAGCTTAGAGGCCTATCTCTCTGCTTGGTTCCAAGAGCTCTCTCCAAATGTCTTTAAATCCAAAGGTCTGGTCCTTCAGCCTCTGCCTCTGATTTTCTTCAGCCTCCAGCCAGCTCCAGTCTTCATGTCATTCCGGTGAAATCTCGACTTGTAGCGTCTTCCTCTCTCCAGCACCTCTTGGACTGGCCCATTGGCCTATTTATGCTCCTTCCAGAGAGAGGGATTATGGGTAGTTCTACTTAGTACCTTGTTTCAGGTTCTGGCCAAAACAACTTCTTGTAAGATTAGATCAACTCTAATTACTTAGCAGTTAGTAAGGATTCCAACATCCAGCAGCAAATATATCATGGTGATTATGAGTGGAGATAAAAAAATATTGAAAAGTATCCAAGATTAGGAATTACTGGGGGAAGAAATAATAAGATGTTGAGGAGAAGTGGAATTTGGATGAAAGAGAATATATATATCTGAGATCATAAAAAATTGGTAGGCAGGATGATATAGAGACTAGAAGCATTAGAGGAAAAATATCATATATGTGTGTGTGTGTATATATATATATGTATGTATGTATATATGTATATATATATGTATATATGTATATATATGTGTATATATATATATATATATATATATATATATATATATATATATATGAATTTTAGAGTGTCAGAATACCCCAAAAATAGAGTAGAACATTTTTGACCTGAAGACAACATAGAATGTCAGCAGAAAAGGTCTGGTAAAAGTCATACCAACACAGACCCAGCTCAGCCTAACTCAGATCCTAGCCCTGGTTGCCACACCAGTAAAATAAGAACAGGTCTAGGGACCTCTGAATCACCAGTAGTACTAGTGGCTTCTAGATTTCTCAGCCCAGAGACATTAAAAAGGACTTAGATCAACAGAAAAGGTCTGTGGCAACAGGGTGGGAGTCCAGCATCCAATTCCAGTGCAGGCTGTGCCAGCATAGCCCCAGAACCAGCACCAGAAAAGCAGTACTCTGTTGCTTTAGCACACTATATCTTACAGCTACAGTGGGATAGGGATGATTCTAGCAGTTCCAAGACAACACTTGTGGTCAGGTCCTTACAAGAATTTCTGAAAACCATTGCAAAAATAGTATTAAAGTTTGGGACTATGCACCTTGGAATTAGAGCCCTGCTTTAACAGAGTTAAGAGTAAAATAATAGGCTAGAAAATGAGCAAACAATAGAAAAAGTTTCAGAACATAGAAAGTTCACAATACATACTTAGAAGAAGATAACAAAGTGAAAGCTCCTGTGTCCAAAGTTTCCAATAAAAATAAGAATTGGTCTCAGGCTATGGAAAAGCTCAAAAGGGATTTTGAAAATCAAGTAAGAGAGATAGAGGGAAAAAATAGGAAAAGAATTGAGAGTGGTACAAAAGGATATATAAAACACTAATGAGAAGAATGGCTCAAAAAGTAAAATTGGGCAAATGGAAAAAAAAGTTTACTGAGGAAAATAATTCCTTAAAAATTAGAATTGAGCAAATGGATGCTAATTTATTTATTAGAAAGAAAGACACAATAAAGCAAAATGAAAAAAATAAAATAAAATAGAAAAGATGTGAAATACCCCTTTGGAAAAATAACTGATCTAGAAAATAGAGAAGATATTTTAAAATTATTGATCTATTTGAAAGTCATGATCAAAAAAGAGCCTGGACATCATTTTTAAAGAAATTACAAGGAAAACTGTTCTATCTACTACTCTAGTAGAATGTAAGTTTCTTGATGATAGGAAACAACCCTCCTTTTCTTTTGTAGCCCCAGAGTTTAGCACAATGGTTAGCCTATTATTACTGTCTTCATTTTTGAAGAGGACCGATGACATCAAAATTGACTACTTGACTTGCACTTAGACTTAGTGAGGCAGAGTTGCACGAAGTCATCAGCTTTATTCTTCTTCCAGAATCATTGAAGTCCAGTGGCAGAACAAAAATTGAGATAACTGTTGATGTCACATCATACAATGGATTACTTTAACATATTCAAAATCTAATGAAACTCTAAGCACTCCACAATTTCTACTTCAACTGTCTTCATGGTCATTGGAACAAATTGTTCTCCTCTGTCCATTCTACTAGAAGGTTTTACAAGCTTTGGGATAAACATGCTCCTAATTTTTGAATGGGTTTGAGGCATCTCAGATACCTATACCCTGACTTGGGTCGTCTAACCATATGGTTTTCCTTTTGTGTGACCACTGCTTATTTTACAGCTTCTTGAATATATAGGTGAGAGCTGGCTGACAGGTGGACAATAAATACAGATGATCTTAAAAGAGTAAATGTGTTGGAATCCTTACTAACTGCTAAGTAATTAGAGTTGATCTAATCTTACAAGAAGATGTTTTGGCCAGAACCTGAAACAAGGTACTAAGTAGAACTAATTAAGACAAGGCTTGTGTTCACACCTTTACTCATTGGAGTCCACAAGTATGCTAGCTTCACTAAGTAAACTTTCTAACTTCAAGGGAGTTCACACCTCCCTTAAAGTCATTGGGCCAGAGAGCACTATGGGAGAAAACCCATAATCCCATTCTCTCAGAAGAGGCAGATAAAAAGCCAGCAATGAGGGATCTATGGCAGAATACATTTTTTCCTCTTGGCTGGCTGATCGCGCTGGACTCGAGAGGAACGACTCTTGTGCAGAGAACACTTTGATGGATTTCAGTGGAGCTACGCCAGAAGCCCTCTCTCCGTGGCAAGTTGGTGGCTGGGCTCCCCAGAAGGAGATAAGAGAGACCTTCCATCTCTGTCTTGGTTGGAGGCAGAAGAAAGCAGAGTCAGAGGCTGAAGGACAGAACCTTTGGATTTGGAGACATCCGAAGGGCTCCAAGCCTCTAAACCGGCTGTGCTTTGAGAAGAACAAACTCCAACATTTGAACTCTAACATAAATGTTTAACAAATGACAAAAAAAATTGATGGAAAATTTTAACATCTAGGTTTATTTTGGATGTATGATAAGAAAGGTTGCCCCTTATGTTAGAGATCCTTAGAAAAGGATATTTAAGTTGCTTTTTTAATGGAACAGAGGAAGGGCTTGGATAAAATTATTTACATCATAGGGAAGGAGAAATTAGAAAATGAGAGAATTATAAAGTTTTCTCTCTGATTTTAGAAAGGAAGAACAAGTGTAATGACACTGGTTGTGACTATAGACAATGTTGGGATAATAAATATCGGAGCTCACTGTACAAATTTAATAGTTTTTCTCATTTTTAAAGTATAATAATACTGTTAGGTTCACTTGAAGCTTGAAGGCTGTAAGAAATAGATTATTTTATGCAATAATTTTATTCAAATAAAGAAACAGATCACAACAAACAGAAAACTGTTTAAGGTATACATTTAATAGTTCAAGATTCAATCTTTCAGAACTATATTTTATTTGCAAAAGATAGATCAGAAAACATAGCCAAGAGAGATATCGATCCCAGATAAGATTATATATAAAATATTTTACAAATCAATAATACATTGCTATACGTTAAAAGCACTGCATAAATTCAACATATTCTGCCACATGTTACTATATGAATCACTAAAGTTTCAAAGTATGAAAAATTTATCAACTTTAGCTCATGCATTAATGCATAATATAAAGGGTTCATCTAAACCAGCCTTTTGATAATAGACTTTTAACTAGCTATATATTTCACAAGAATCATGACTAGTGAAGTGTATAATCTATGATGGAAGTAGTTTGAAAAAAGATAGCTTAAAAGCAGTCCAGTTAAAAGTTTTATATCATTATAATCCAGCCTAAGGAAAGTGCTTTCTATGTCGGGACTAGCCACACTTCTATGACCCTGAGACAATCAGCTTGCTAAGACTTTATTTTTAGGTCTTCCCAGTATACATATAAAATTCAAACATTTGAATAACATATTCCATATTGTAAGTACTTTATAATATTTAATAAGGAAAGGGGCAGAACAGTAATAAAAATGAAGCAAACCATGGTAGGAAGCATGAAACATCATCTCAGAAATATGATATTCTCCCAATTTTTGCATTCATCAAAAAATGTTGGTATTATATCAAAATGTGAGTCTAAGCCCCAAATCCTATTATCTCCTCAAAATAGCAACATGTATACCAAATAAGCAAAAGAACAACCAAAAAAGGATAAAATAAATCTGCATCAAGAAAATTCCACAGAAAAGAATCAGTATTGAATAAATGAGATACTAGAGATGTCTGTGTGTCTATTTGGGAAGTTGGAGACTGGGACAGATTCAAGAGGGGGAAAAACATTATTCCAGTATTTGAATGAGAAAAAAATAAATAACATAATCCATTTATATGTACTATTATATTTATCAAATTGAGGAGGAAATAAACAAATGGATTAGAAAACAATTTCCTATATGTAAGATTTATACTTAAAACAAAATAATACATGCTGAAATAAAATGAATAATTGGGATAAAAGGTATTATGCCTCAGGTAAAATAATTAAGCAAGCATTGGATTCATGATTTGGGACAAGACATCAGTAAAAATAGTACATAGTAAGATATATAAAAATATCATGGTTTTGCTAAAACTGCTACTAGTAATTAATAACAATAATAAATATAAATGCACAAAAAAAATCTAATCACATTATGTAATGTAACACCAAAGAAAAAATGCAAAGTATCAAAAGGCCTTGATAATAAATTATTGTGTTAATTTAATTTTATTTATTTTATTTTTTAAAAAAGAATAAGTAAAAAAGAAAAACAGAAAAAGAATACAAAATAAAACATTGTAATGTGTTCAGCAAAATATCAAGCAGGATTCAAAATATATAACAATAAATGACCAGTTCAAGAAAGGATATATAAAGTAGAAGAAATTACATTCATTTCCTTTACTTTCTTGAAGGTTGCTCTTTTGTTCTCTGCTGTGCTCCTTTTTTATTTTATCCTCCCCACACCATTTCCATCACCTTTTCCCCAAGCAGGTTATAGGTAAGCAAAGCTATATTCATGTATACACACATAACTATATACATACACATACACCCCATTCCCCCACATACAAACACACGTCTTTCCTATCCTTTCTAATTCTTCACTTTAATTCTGATCTTTAATTTGCCTTGCTATTTTTTTACCTTTCCCCACCTATGTTTCCCTTCCTTGTCTTCTCCCCCCCCCCTTTGCTTCCCCCTTTGACCCATCCTTTCCTTATTATTTAGTTTATTTATTTATTTGTTTGTTTTGCTGAGGAAATTGGGGTTAACTGGCTTACCCAGGGTCACAGAGCTAAGAAGTGTTATGTGTCTGAGGTCAAATTTGAACTCAGGTCTTCCTAACTTTAGGGCTGATGCTTTGATTCACTATGTCACCTAGCTGCCCTTTCTTTATTTCTTTATAGATTTTGGAAGTTGCTATACCCTTCATGGTATACATGTAGTGTTGCCTATTTTCTTGATGTAAGCAGGTTTTAAGAACTATAAGCCCTTATGCCCCCTTTACTATCTCTGTGTCTATTCTTCCTTTGCACTTCATTTGTATAAAATAATTACTATTTGTCCCTTAATTTTATCCCAATCTTGTTTTTTTTGAGCTACTCTATTGCTGATGTCAGTCTTAAACATTTGGTATACATTTCCATGTAAAAAATATAAACAATCTTTCCATGTTAAGTTCCTTGAAATTGATTTGTGTATTGGGTCTTATATGGTGAATTTTCTGATAAATTCAGATTTGGTTGATAGAAAGTGCTGAAGGATGAATACAGAGAGGCTTGGAGAGACCTACATGGACTGATGCTAAGTGAGATGAGCAGAACCAGGAGATCATTATACACTTTGACAACGATATTGTATGAGGATGTATTCTGATGGAAGTGGATTTCTCTGACAAAGAGACTTAACTGAGTTTCATTGGAGAAATGATGGACAGAAACAGCTACACCCAAAGAAGGAATACTGGGAAATGAATGTGAACTATTTGCATTTTTGATTTTCTTCCCGAGTTATTTTTACCTTCTGAATCCAATTCTCCCTGTGCAACAAGAGAACTGTTCAGTTCTGCAAATATGTATTGTATCTAGGATATACTGCAACATGTTTAGCCTATATAGGACTGCTTGCCATCCTGGGGGGGGTGGGAGGAGGGAGGGAGGGGAAAAAACAAAACATAAGTGATTGCAAGGGATAATGTCGTGTAGAAATTATCCTGGCAAGGATTCTGTCAATGCGAAGTTATTATTAAATAAAATAAAATTTATATAAAAAAAAAAAGATAGAAAGTGCTGAAAATCTGCATGTTTGTTGAATGTCTATTTTTTCTCATTCAATATTATAGACAATTTTGCTGGATATGATGATTTTGGTCACAGGTCTAGTTCTTTTGATTGCTGGTAGATATGACTCCAGGACTTGCAATCTTTTATTGTGGCTACTGATAATTCCTGCATAAGTCTAATTGTGGCTCCAGCACATTTGAATTTTTTTCTTGTTTCTTGCAAAATTCTCTCTTTGATCAGGGTGTTTTGAAAGATGGTAATAATATTTCTTTGTGTTTTCCACAAAGGATCTCTTTGAGGTGGTGATCAATGTATTTTTTTTTTCCTATTTCTTCTTTCCTCTCATGTTCTATCACATCAGGACAATTTTCATGTATAATTGCCTGCATTAGTGTATCTAGGTTCTCTTTTTGGTCATAACTTTCTGCAATCCAATTATTCTTATGTTTTCTCTTCTTGATCTGTTCTCCAGATCTTTAGTTTTCTTACAAGATGTTTCACATTCTGTTCTGTTTTTATGTTTTATCATTTCTTGATCTCCCATAACTTCACTGGCTTTCCTTTGTCCAACTCAAATTTTCAAAGAGTTATTTTCATCTTGGAGACTCTATCTCCTTTTCTAACTGGTTAACTTTTTTCATAATCTTTTTCTTGAATGGTTTTAAGTTTTAGTTTTCCCTCAAATTTCTCATTTGAATTTTAAATTATTTTTGCATTCTTACATAAATTATCTCTGAGCAGGGAGTCATTTATTGTTACTTGTTAGGGTAGAAGAAGCTTTTTATTTGTTTTTATTTGTCCTCCTATGAAGAAAAATCCCAGTTTTCCCTGTTGCCATAGTAAGTTTCTATGATTAGATTCTTTTTTTATATCCTTAAATGAGAAGTATCATTGTAAACACCTCTAATTGTGGGATGGGGGGATGGTGCTTTAGCTTAATTTCAGTTCTCTTCTGTGACCTGGAGCCCCAACCAAGAGCTTTATCCTCCTGCAAGTTCTCACAGAGAGCAACATCTCTGCCTCACTGCTTCTGCACTCATCCAGTGTACTGGTTCTTTCTTGCTCAGGGTTGGGTCTCTGCAGTACAGCTGGGCCTGGCATTCCTAATCAGCCTAGGTTCACTAAGTCTTCCCAGACTCAGACCTCCTACTCCTCACACTATCCAGGAGGTAACTTTTTCTATAATTCCTGCAGCTCCAGACAAACTCAGCTTGTCCTAAGGGTCCCTACTTGGTGTTTACCAGGAGCTAGCCCAGAGATGTTTGTTCTTCACACTGATTAATTCCCAGCTTTGGGTCTTTCTTCTGATCTTTTTGGATCTTGAAGATCCAAAGAGAACCCCTGTTCTGTCCCAAGTCTTTTTGATTTTTCAGCAGAGTATGTTTGCCCTGAGGTGCAAATTTGTTCCATGTGGGGGTGGGGAATCTGGAGTGCTTGAAATTTACTGATTTACTCTACCATCTTTCTAGAATCCTCCCCTGTGTTTTAAAACTCCTCTTTCAGAACTTGAAAAATATATAGGAAAAAGCTATTAAATGTAAAATTTTTAGTTTAAGGTAAATCAGCAAATGCTATAAATCAGTGCTTCATTTGTTGTTTTGTTAATTTTCTAGACAAGAATGTGATGGAGCAAACTTTAATAATGCAGATAATATTCAAGTTGTACATACATTTTTTCAGCCAGTTGATAAACATTTGTCTATATATCCCTTCCTATTGTGATTAGGAAATAGAGACATTAATATTAACATCCTTTTTGCACTTTAAGATATATGAAGTACTTTGAATATATGCTTTCTTTAGGTTCTCCCAATAGCTATGCTTCACAGTGATGGGATCTGATATTCCTAAGTATAGATAATAAAACTTAATTTTACAAAGTTTGAAGGAAAAAGTGTTTTTATTTGTTCATCACCATATTGCATATTTAAAAAGCTTATGATATATAGGGGCACTGAGAATTCATAAATAAATAAAGAGAGGAATATTTAATAACTCCTTATAAGCTGTAATCAAATACAAAAGTTAAGCAGTAAAAGAAATATGAATGAAAAGCAAACACTCAAATGAAGATTAAGTATAAATTAAATACTAAGTAAACAGTCAAAATGCAATTCATCAAAAATGTTTATTAAAATAAATATGGACAAAAAGTAAATTTCACTTTACATACATATGTATGTATGTAATAATTAATTAAAAAATCAATAAAGTTTTCATTCCAAAAATAGCCCCCAAAAAATAAAAAAGAAAAGAAAATTGTAAAAGGAAGGAAGGTAATTGAATTCATAAACAAAATAAAAAGCCTTAGTGAAAAAAAGCTAATAAAATGAGGTGAATAACTAGCTCAACTAACTCAAAATTAATAGAGAAAGAAAATCTGATCTTTACTCAAAAATTTGATTTGCTATCTCACAGTAAATAGAAATGAAAAAAAAATGTCAAAAATTTAACATAAGTCTTCCAGCCAAGATGGCAGAGAGGAGGCACACAGCTATGCAAGCTCTGCCTTTTCTCTCAGAATCCATTTCATTACAAGCCTCTGAATTAATGCTTGACTAAAAAAAAAAAAAAAAAAAAAAGTTACCAAGAGAAGACATCCTTGAAATTCGCCTGGAAAGGTCTGTTTTTGCTCGAGGCGGGGAAGGTTTTAGATTGGGTGCAGGCTAAGGGCAGGTGGCAGCAGTGAGAGCACAGCAGGCAGCTCACAGCCGAGCAGACTGAAAGGAGGTGGGGTGTGAGCTCAGCCATCTCTGCAGGTGGAGCTTTGCTACAGGATTGGAGACTTTGCCCTGGCAGCAAGCCAGTAGCCCAGCAGAGAAGCTAAAAACACCAGAAGTGAAGAATACAACCCTAAACAGCAGCAGTCTCTCGGACCTGGCCACCCCTCCCCCACATTGTCTCAGCACACTCTCAGAGACTCAGAGCACAGGCAAAGCACAGCCATTGCTGTCCTGCTAGTGCCTCCCTGCTGCCCCCCTACAGTCTGTAGAGGAAGCTCGGTAACATCACCCAGCCCAAAAAAGAAAAGAAAAAAAAAAAAAAAGGCAGATTCCATTTGGGTTTTTTTTTTCTTTTTTTTCTATGCTAGTTTGTCTTTGATTCTTCTCTGATAAAATGAGCAAAAAAATGAAAAGGACCTTAGCCCTTGACAGCTTCTATACAGATAGAGAGCAGGCTCTAAATCCTGAAGAGACTAAAAACAGACTGTCTCCAAGTGAATCCCCAAAGGACAAGATCATCTGTTCCTCAGCACAGATGAATCTCATAGAAGAAATTTAAAAGGCTCTCACAAGGGAGCTAGAAGAAAAAATGGAAAAAGGAGAGGTAAGCTTGGCAAGAGAGTCTGAAGAAGTCATCCCACTCATTAAAGAGAGAGTGGATAAAGAAATCAGATCCTTGAAAAATAGCATTAGTGAACTGGAAACAGAAAATAGCTCTCTAAAAAATAAAATTGGCAAAATGGAAAAAAATTCCATAGAACAAAAGAACTCAATTGGACAATTAGAAAAAGATATAAAAAAGTGAGTGAAGAAAATACTTCATTGAAAATCAGAATCGAATAAATGGAATTGAATGACTCGAGGAGACAACAAGAATCAGTCAAGCAAAACCAAAAAAAAAAAAAAAAAAAAAATTAAACAATGGAAAAAATGTGAAATACCTTCTTGGGAAAACAACAAACCTGGAAAATAGATATAGAAGAGATAATCTGAGAATTATTGGACTCCCAGAAAAATATGATGAAAAAAAGAGCCTGGACACTATTTTCCAGGAAATTATCAAAGAGAACTGCCCAGAAGTCATAGAAACAGAGGGTAAAATAGACATTGAAAGAATTCATCGATCACCTACCGAAAGGGACCATAAAATCAAAACACCAAGAAATATAGTGGCCAAATGCCAGAACCCTCAGATGAAGGAAAAAATACTGCAAGTGGTTAGAAAAACCCAATTCAAATATAGAGGAGGCACAATAAGGATTACCCAGGATCTAGCAGCATCCACATTAAAAGATCGAAGGGTCTGGAGTATGATATTCCGAAAGGCTAAGGAACTCGGAACGCAACCAAAAATAACTTACCCAGCCAGAATGGGCATCTTTTTCCAGGGAAGAAGATGGACATTCAAGGAAATAAGCAAATTTCACCTATTTTTGAGGAAAAAAACAGAACTTAACAAAAACTTTTACCTATAAATATAAAACTCAAGAGAAACCTAAAAAGGTAAAAAGACATTTGGGAACTATATTTCAGCTATAAAGATATAAAGAATACACGTATACCTTGTTCTAGAAACTAGAGGTGGAAAGGATATTGTACCAGAAAAAGGGTAAAGTGGGGGCACTACATCTCATGAAGAGGCAAAGGGAACCTATTACATTTGAGACAAAGAATGGAGGGGGATGGCTAGAAGCTGGAAAATGAATAGATGCCCATCAATTGGAGAATGGTTGAGTAAATTGTGGTATATGAAGGTTATGGAATATTATTGTTCTGTAAGGAATGACCAGCAGCATGAATACAGAGAGGACTGGTGAGACTTACATGAACTGATGCTAAGTGAAATGAGCAGAACCAGGAGATCATTATATACCTCAACAATGATACTGTTTGAGGATGTATTCTGATGGAAGTGGATCTCTTTGATAAAGAGAACTAATTCAGTTTCAATTGATCAAAGATGGACAGAAGCAGCTACACCCAAAGAAAGAACACTGGAAATGAATATAAACTGCTTGCATTTTTGTTTTTCTTCCCGGGTTATTTATACCTTCTGAATCCAATTCTCCATGCGCAACAAGAAAACTGTTCAGTTCTGCACACATATATTGTATCTAGGATATACTGTAACCTATTCAACATGTAAAGAACTGCTTGCCATCTGGGGGAGGGGGTGGAGGGAGGGAGGGGAAAAATCAGAACAGAAGTGAGTGCAAGGGATAATGCTGTAAAAAATTACCCTGGCATGGGTTCTATCAATAAAAAGTTAATAAAAAATAAAAATAAAAATAAATAAATAAATAAATATGTACACATATATTGTATTTAAGATATACTTTAACAGGTTTAACATATTTGAGACTGCCTGCCATCTAGGGGAGGGGGTGCAGGGAAGGAAGGGATAAGTTGGGACACTTGTTTGCAAGGGTCAGTGTTGAAAAATTACCCATGCATATGTCCTGTCCATAAAAAGCTATGATAAAAAAGTGTCATATACTATTAATCATAACCACTTAATGGAAGTTTGTATCAATGTTAGAAAATAACTAATGTATCAGAATACTAAGTATCAAGGATATTTTTCCATTCCTACTGAATTATGTTCTATAAAAAATAAAAATAAATAGCTTCATTTTGTTTAGTCTTTTCCCAAGCAAAATCCTAAAGAGTTAAAACACAAAGATAAGATGCTTCATTTGAACTTTTTTCACCTTTAAAAAGTAATAGATTTTGAACTTACATAAAGAATTCATCTTTTAGGCAAACAGGCAAATACAAATGAACAATTGGACAATTGTTTTTCTACTTTGTAAGATAAATTACATTTGTATTCTTGTGATATATAGAACAATTCACATAAACAGTCCAACCTCAAGCTTGAGCAAACCAATCAATATAATCATGAGAGTCAAATTTCTGAGTAATTATTCAGTAAATTCTAATAGCTTCCTATTGCCATCAGGATCAAATAGAAAATTTTCAATTTGGCATTAAAATTCTTTCATAACCTATTTCCCTCCTGTATTTCTAGTTTTCTCCTACCCTATTATCCCTATATAAATTTCATCCAATGAGACTGCTCTCCTGATTCTTATACAAATATGACACTCTATGTTTCACCTATGGGCATTCTCTCCATCTTCTATGCCTAGGATAGTATCACTCCTCCATTCTAACTATTGACTTCCACGTCTTCCTTTGCTTTCCAATTTAATCCCACCTTCTACAGGAAGACTTCCAAAACCTTTTAAATTCCACTGCTTTCTTTTTGTTAGTTATTTCCTATCTGTCCTTTAATAATCTCTTTTCCATATATTTGTTTGGATGTTTTCTCAATCCTTAAATTAAAATAAGCTTGTTGAGGGCAAGAACTGTCTTTTGCCTCTTTTTATAGCCTCATCATTTAACACATAGCTTGGCACAAAGTAGGTGTCTGATAAATGTTGGTTATTTGATTTCTCCATGATCACATAACCTATAAATATCAGGAACAAGATATAAACCTTAGCTTTCCCAACTCTGAGACCTGCTCTTTATACTCTTTACCATAGATATTTCTTGTATTTTTATAAACTGGCATAATTGTAGTAAATGATTTATGATTCTCTGTTAAATTTACTATTACAATTATAAAGCTAGTTGATTCTAGTAAAAAACAAAGCATTAAAATGATTGTAAAACTATTCTGATTTTGTAGTAATTAAGAATCAGAAACTTGTTAGTTCGATTTTAGCTTACTTTCTTTTTCAAAATTATTCACAAATCCCAAATGAAGTTGTAGTTCTCTCAAAGAGAGATGAAAAGACAGCAAGATATTATCAAGGGATGGAAGTGGATTTCTTTGACAAAGAGACCTGAGTTTCAATTGATAAATGACGGACAGAAGCAGCTACACCCAAAGAAAGAACACTGGGAAACGAATGTGAACTATCTACATTTTTGTTTTTCTTCCCGGGTTATTTATACCTTCTGAATCCAATTCTCCCTGTGCAACAAGAGAACTGTTCGGTTCTGCAAACATATATTGTATCTAGGATATACTGCAACATATCCAACATATATAGGACTGCTTGCCATCTAGGGGAGGGGGTGGAGGGAGGGAGGGGAAAAATTGGAACAGAAATGAGTGCAAGGGATAATGTTGTAAAAAAATTACCCTGGCATGAATTCTGTCAATATAAAGTAATTATTAAATAAAAATTTAAAATAAAAAAAAAAGATATTATCAAGGGAGACATATGTTGGAGAAGATTTCTGAAACAAAGCATAATCAGAGAGAAATATACTAAGAAAATGAAGTGATCTTATCAAATAGAAAATAAGAAATAACCAAGAAATACATGTTTTTTACTAGTAACCTCCAAAAATCAAGAAAGACAAGAGCTTCAGAGGATTATATGACATGGATATTTCAAATGAATGTAGTAAAATAATACTTTGTAGAGTTATAAATATCAAAATTATTTTATTTATCATGTTATATTTTTATGATAAAATCCTAATAATTAAATCTCTAGAGGCAAAATTACAATCGCTTGAAAAATCTTGTAGATTGCCACATTGTTGCTAAAATGTTTGCAACAATTGCAATCCCACTGTCATGTAACAAAATTTTTGTATCCTCATAATCTCACTATGATTAATGTTTATTCTTTGTTATTATTTTCAACATTTCAGTAGGCATAAGGTGACAGCTTTTAATTGTTTTGACTTGATTTTGAGCATATTTTCAACTACTTGATAATTGTTCTTTTACAAGATTATCTGTTCATATTCTTTGATTACTACTCCCTTGGGAAATGCAGTTAGCATTACTCATATCATTTGATCATTATAGATTCTATATAAGTTCCTTCTTAGCAAAGATTCTATTTTATTTATGTGCTCTATGAGCAACAGAATTATGCTAGATAGAAAGTACATGAAAAATACTAATTCATTGCATTCAATTAGAAATTTATTAAATACATATTTTGTACAATGAAGTATTAAAATATAGGAATATGAAGAGAAAAGAGACAATATTTGTCCTCAAGAATTTACAGCATAAGTTGAATTTGAATTACAATGGTATATCCAGGTGATTATGTCCAGAAGTGAGGGAGTACTACAGAAGTGAATTTCTAGAGAGAATAGGAGTCATGTGCAGATTTGGAAGGGATATTAGATAGTCTAATACATTCAGTGGCCTTAAGACATAATAGTCACTTATCAGGTTTATAGATAGGCACATGTTCTATGAAAGGCAGTGCTTTTGGACAATTTTGATTACATCAGATTAAAGGGGGGTTTGCACAAATAAAACAAATAACCAAGGATAACTAAAATCAGAAGAAAATTCAGAAAGATTTTTAGAAAGATTTTCAGATAAAGTCTAGCATCTCAAATATGTAAGGAATTTTCTAAAATCTATAAAAATTCATTTCCCAATTGATAAATCATCAAAGGAGAGGAACAGGCAGTTTTCCAATAAAGAAATCAAAATGACTTATAGTCTATAAATGATTTAAATAATTATTTACTAGAGAAATACAAATTAATATGACTTTGAGATATCATTTTATATCTATCAGATTAAGTAAAATGATTAAAGAGGAAAATGAATGTTGGAGGGGAGTATAAAAATTGGGACATCAGTTCTTCGTACTTATGAAACTGACTCAACCATTTTGGAAAGTAATCTAGCATTATGCCAAAAAAGTTATTAAATCACCCATACCCTTTGACCTTGACCTATATTCCTTTGACCACTACTAGCTTTATTTCCAAAGATGATTAGGGAAAAAAAGAAACTACATGTGCAAAATATTTATAGCAGCTGTCTTAATTGTTGTAGAGAAGTTGTAGAGAAGTTGCAGAATAGATATTATCATCACTAATGGGGAATGCCTGAAAAAGGTGTAGTATATTATTACTGTGATAGAATACTACTGTGGTATAGAAGAAATGATCTTGGAAAGACATGAAAAAACTTGTACAAATAATGAAGAATGAGATGAGTAGAACCAATTGTATATGGTAGTATAACTTTGAGTGCCTAAGTCATTTGACTAGTATAAATATGCAAATTAACTACAAAGGATATATGAAGGAAGATGCTATCTGCATCCAGATAAAAAATTGATAAGTACAAGTATGTTCCATACTTACATGTATAGAATATACATATTTCTATATAATTATAGTCATCTCTAGAGTGGGAGAAGAAAAAAATGGGAAAAAATTACATAACTTTCTTATATATTTAAAGGAATAGAAATTTGTATATAATAGATTTGCAATTTCATGGACGATCATATTTTTCTATTTTACTATGTTTTTGAAATATTTGCTCTATTTCTTAAATTCAGAATAAAATAAAAAGTTTTTTAAAAAAACTTTTTGTCTCAGTGTAAGCAATATGCTTCTTTTGGCACTAATTATTCTGATAACTACCTTGAAAAAAGGTTTAAATTCTTAAATCATAATAAAATATTTTTTAATTATATTTTAACATATTTAATATGTATTGGACTACCTAGCATCTAGGGGTAAGAGTGGGGGGGAAGAAGGAAGACTCATTCAGCATGATAAGAGCTCCATTTTAGTTTGTAGCAGCCCTGTTTGTAGTGGCTAGAAACTGGAAAATGAATGGAGGCCCATCAATTGGAGAATGGCTGGGTAAATGATGGTATATGAATGTTATGGAATATTATTGTTCTGTAAGAAATGACCAGCAGGATGAATACAGAGAGGACTGGCTAGACTTACATGAACTGATGCTAAGTGAGATGAGCAGAACCAGGAGATCATTATACACTTCGACAACGATATTGTATGAGGACATATTTTGATGGAAGGGGATTTCTTTGACAAAGAGACCTGAGTTTCAATTGATAAATGACGGACAAAAGCAGCTACACCCAAAGAAAGAACACTGGGAAACGAATGTGAACTATCTGCATTTTAGTTTTTCTTCCCGGGTTATTTATACCTTCTGAATCCAATTCTCCCTATGCAACAAGAGAACTGTTCGGTTCTGCAAACATATATTGTATCTAGGATATACTGCAACATATCTAACATATAAAGGACTGCTTGCCATCTAGGGGAGGGGGTGGAGGGAGGAAGGGAAAAAAAATTGGAACAGAAACGAGTGTCAATATAAAGTAATTATTAAATAAAAATTAAAAAAAAAAAGAGCTCCATTTTATTGTGCCATGCAGCCTCATTGATATACATTTTTGAAAGTGTGATCAGTGCATGAATAAGAGACAATCCCCAATTACCATTAAGAGAAGCAGCTTATGGGTTTTGCATGTGTATAGTATCTGCTTATGGGATGAGAGCCAACCCAGCCACATCAGCAACTGGTTCACAGACAAGAGGCCCCTTCAAAGCATCCCTGTTTACTAGTAACTGCACTGTGACTCTCAGGCTGTTCCCTTTCCTAGTCACACATCATTGCTCCTTGCTCAACAAGGGTGTTTCTGCAACATGACAGAAAACTTATTGTGCATCAAAGGTCGAGGTGGCATCTGTACTCTCTTTCAGCAGAGTCCCATACCTTAGAATTTGCTAATTATTTCTCATAACACGTTCCTTTATTACCATCATTTCTTCCCCTATTTCTTTAATAATAATTATTATTATAATTTTAATAATAATAATACATGACATGTATTATGTGTCATATATTATTATATATAATAATAATAATAATTTCTTTATTGTCTCTTAGGAGACATCTTTTCCACAATTTTCTTTTCATTCCATTATGAGTCAAAAAGTAACTGAAAAATTTTGGTCTGAGTGCAATTTACAGTCTCACAGTGGTATTTTGAGTATTTATACAGAGATTAACTGATTTGTCCATAATTGTACAGCCAGTATGCATCAGAAGCAGGATTTGAACCAAAGTCCTCTAATTCCAAGTTTACTTCCTTACCTATTACACCAAGCTCTCTCTCAGCTGCACCATGGAATGGATTCATATATCATGTGACTTTATTGCTAAAAGAAATTTCCATTGAGTAAACTTCCATATTTATATAATTTGGCACCTGTTCTTCTTAGAGAATTTCTTATAGGACTAAAAAATTAAGTGATCTGATCAGAGTCAACATGTGGGGTATGATTTGAATCCAATGCTTGGACTAATTCCACTCTGCTTTTACCAACCTAATCCTAGGAAGATACACTTATGTCAAAGAAAAAGAAAGCCATTCATTTTGTAGTAAAATTAGTCAGAATTAGGAATCAGTGACCTAAATTTCCACAGCTCTTATAAATATCCATAATTATAATGTCGCAGTTACATATAGATCTTGTTTCACAACAACCTTATGACCTGCTCATAGATTTCAGCATAGACATTATCATCACTAATTTGTAGATGAAGATTCTTATTTTTTAAATAGGTAAAGTAACTTTGTTGAGACATGCAGATCTTTAGTATCAGTGTCAGGAGTTGAATTTAGGCATTTTGAGTTGAAAGTCAACACTTTTTTTGTGTGCTGAGACAATTGACTTGCCTAGGGTCACACACTAAGAAGTGTTAAGTGTTTGAGGCCAAATTTGAACTCAGGTACTCCTGACTTCAGGGCTGGTGCTCTATCCACTATGCCACTTAGCTGCCCCAACACTCTTTCTAATAAATAACAATAATCTCTTTCAGATATCATCTACACAAATTTTCATCTGCCTAGTAACAGAATTCCAGAATGAATGGGAACTTCAGAGGTTGTTTAATACAACCTCATTCTACAGATATTAAGAGAGGCAGCATTGACTTGCCAATTCTATTTTTTAACTATTCTTTTCTTCAAATATTAAGTGAAAAGATTTTTAAAATGCTTCTTTATTAGTCTTAATAAACAATATTAAGGAAGTATTATTTCACTTGATTTTTCATTACAAATATGGAGCATTTCTGTGATATTATGAGTTAAAAAGATATGTTGCTTTGGAAACTATCATATATAATATTACAAAAATAAAAACATTTCTTGTAAAAGTGATTTGCAAATGAACTTTTGAAACACAGCCCATTTGAGAGTTAGACTATCTATCCATGGTTGCACAATACATTTGAAGTATATTCATAAGGCATTGAAAAAATTGTATTTACCACATATAAGCCTTAAATGTTGCTAGGTGTTGTCAGACTATTATTTCACAAATAGAGAAGTAGTAAAGGACCTGATTAAGGTAGTGAAATAATGTTCATTGTAGCTCTGAATGAAGGAATAACTAGAAATGATTCCCTTGAAATCAACAGACCACAAGGCAGAAAAGAAATCAGTAGAACTGGACTTCCGGTTAAGATGGCGGAGAGGAGGCTCACAGTTGCATAAGCTCCGCGCTTTCTCTCACTATCCACTTCATTACAAGCCTCTGAATCAATGCTTGACTGAAAAAAACCCACAAATAGTTACCAAGAGAAGCCATCCTTGAGATCCTCCAAGAAAGGTCTGTCTTTACTGGAGGGCTGGGGCGGTTTTGGATCGGGCGCAGGCTGAGGGCAGCGGCAGTGAGAGCACGGGAGCAGAGCTGAGAGGGGGTGGGGAGTGATCGTAGCCGTCTCTGCGGGGAGAGCTTCGCTACAGGTTTGGAACCTGCAGCAAGTCAACAGCCCAGCAGAGAAGCTAAAAACACCGGGGCTGAAGAATACAACCGCAAACAGCTGGAGTCTCTCAGGACCTGGCCGCCCCCCCCTTCCCCCCCCTCAGTGACTCAGCACGCTTTGGGATCTCAGAGCGCAGGCGCAGCACAGTCCTGCTAGTGCCTCACTGCTGCCCCCTGCAGTCTGTAGAGGAAGCTCGATAACACACCCAGCCCCCCCCCCCCCAAAGAAAGACTCCAGTTTTTTCTGTTTTTCTTTGGTAGTTTGTCTCTGATTAATAGACAGAATGAGCAAGAAGCTGAAGAGGACTTTAACCCTTGACAGCTTCTATACAGATAGAGAGCAGACTCTAAATCCTGAGGAGACTAAAAACAGGCAGTCCCCAGGTGATTCCCCAAAGGAGGAGATCGTCTGTTCCTCAGCACAGATGAACCTCATAGAAGTGATTAAAAAGGCTCTCACAAGGGAGCTAGAAGAAAAATGGGAAAAGAGCCTGGAGAAGTCAGTTAAAGAGAGAGTGGATAAAGAAGTAAAATCCTTGAAAAATAGGATTAGTGAACTGGAAACAGAAAACAGCTCTCTAAAAAACAAAATTGGCGAAATGGAAAAAAATTCCACAGAACAAAAGAACTCAATTGGACAATTAGAAAAAGATTTTAAAAAAGTGAGTGAAGAGAATACTTCACTGAAAATCAGAATTGAACAAGTGGAATTGAATGACTCGAGGAGACAAGAAGAATCAGTCAAGCAAATCCAAAAAAATCAAACAATGGAGAAAAATGTGAAATATCTTCTGGGGAAGACAACAGACCTGGAAAACAGATCCAGGAGAGACAATCTGAGAATCATTGGACTCCCAGAAAAACATGATGAAAAAAAGAGCCTGGACACTGTCTTCCAGGAAATTATCAAAGAGAACTGCCCAGAAGTCATAGGAACAGAGGAAAAAATAAACATTGAAAGGATTCATCGATCACCCACTGAAAGGGATCCTAAAATCAAAACACCAAGGAATATAGTGGCCAAATGCCAGAACCCTCAGATGAAAGAAAAAATATTGCAAGCGGCTAGAAAAACCCAATTCAAGTATCAAGGAGCCACAATAAGGATCACCCAGGATCTGGCAGCATCCACATTAAAAGATCGAAGGGCCTGGAATATGATATTCCGAAAGGCTAAGGAACTTGGTATGCAACCAAAAATAACTTACCCAGCGAGAATGAGCATCTTTTTCCAGGGAAGAAGATGGACATTCAACGAAGTAAGCGAATTTCATCTATTTCTGATGAAAAAACCAGAACTTAACAAAAAGTTTGAACTACAAATATAGAACTCAAGAGAAATCTAAAAAGGTAAAGATTAATCTTGGGAACTATATTTTGACTATATAGATGTATAAAGAATACATGTATACCTTGTTCTAGAAATTGATGTGGAAAGGACATTGTACCAGAAAAAGGGTAAAGTGGGGGTAGTACATCTCATGAAGAGGCATAGGAAACCTATTATATCTGAGAGAAAGAATGGAGGGGGATGAATATAGTGGGTATCTTACTGCCTTCAGAATTGGCTTTAAGTGAAAAATCTTAAGACATATTCAATCTATGGTGAAACTTCTCCCATCTCATTGAAAAGTGAGAAGGGAAAAGTGGAAAGGGAAGGAATAAGCTAAGCAGAAGGGAATACGGGAACTAGGAGGGAAAGGGGTAAGATAGGGGGAGGAACTCTAAGGCGGGGGGAGGGACACTAAAAAGGGAGGGCTGTGAGAAGCAAGGGGTGCTCACAAGCTTAATACTTGGAAGGGGGGGAAAGGGGAAAGGAGGGAGAAAAGCATAAACCGGGGTTAACAAGATGGCAAGTAATACAGAATTGGTCATTCTAACCATAAACGTGAACGGGGTAAACTCCCCCATAAAGAGGAAGCGGTTAGCAGAATGGATTAAAAGCCAGAATCCTACAATATGTTGTTTACAGGAAACACACCTGAAGCGGGGAGATACATGCAGGTTAAAGGTAAAAGGTTGGAGCAAAATCTACTATGCTTCAGGTGAAGTTAAAAAAGCAGGGGTAGCCATCCTGATCTCAGATCAAGCTAAAGCAAAAATTGACCTAATTAAAAGAGATAAGGAAGGACACTATATCTTGCTAAAGGGTAGCATGGATAATGAAGCACTATCTATATTAAACATATATGCACCAAGTGGGGTAGCATCTAAATTCTTAAAAGAGAAACTAAGAGAGCTGCAAGAAGAAATAGACAGTAAAACTATAATAGTGGGAGATCTTAACCTTGCACTCTCAGAATTAGATAAATCAAACCAGAAAATAAATAAGAAAGAAGTCAAAGAGGTAAACAGAATACTAGAAAAGCTAGATATGATAGATCTCTGGAGAAAATGTAATGGAGACAGAAAGGAATACACTTTCTTTTCAGCAGTTCATGGAACCTATACAAAAATTGACCATATATTAGGACATAACAACCTCAAACTCAAATGTAGTAAGGCAGAAATAGTAAATGCATCCTTTTCAGACCACGATGCAATGAAAATTACATTCAACAAAAAAGCAGGGGGAAGTAGACCAAAAAATAATTGGAAACTAAATAATCTCATACTAAAGAATGATTGGGTAAAACAGCAAATCATAGACATAATTAATAACTTCACCCAAGAAAACGATAATAATGAGACATCATACCAAAATGTATGGGATGCAGCCAAAGCGGTAATAAGGGGAAATTTCATATCTCTAGAGGCCTATTTGTATAAAATAGAGAAAGAGAAGGTCAATGAATTGGGTTTGCAATTAAAAATGCTAGAAAAGGAACAAATTAAAAACCCCCAGTCAAACACTAAACTTGAAATTCTAAAAGTAAAAGGTGAGATCAATAAAATTGAAAGTAAAAAAACTATTGAATTGATTAATAAAACTAAGAGTTGGTTCTATGAAAAAACCAACAAAATAGACAAACCCTTAGTAAATCTGATTAAAAAAAGGAAAGAGGAAAATCAAATTGTTAGTCTTAAAAATGAAAAGGGAGAACTCACCACTAACGAAGAGGAAATTAGAGCAATAATTAGGAGTTACTTTGCCCAACTTTATGCCAATAAATTCGACAACTTAAATGAAATAGAAAAATACCTCCAAAAATACAGCTTGCCCAAACTAACAGAGGAAGAAGTAAATATCCTAAACAGTCCCATCTCAGAAAAAGAAATAGAACAAACTATCAATCAACTCCCTAAGAAAAAATCCCCAGGACCAGATGGATTTACATGTGAATTCTACCAAACATTTAAAGAACAATTAACTCCAATGTTATATAAACTATTTGAAAATATAGGGATTGAAGGAGTCCTACCAAACTCCTTTTATGACACAGATATGGTAATGATACCTAAACCAGGTAGGCTGAAAACAGAGAAAGAAAATTATAGACCAATCTCCCTAATGAATATTGATGCTAAAATCTTAAATAAAATATTAGCAAAAAGATTACAGAAAATTGTCACCAGGATAATACACTATGACCAAGTAGGATTTATACCAGGAATGCAGGGCTGGTTCAATATTAGGAAAACTATTAGCATAATTGACTATATCAATAACCAAACAAACAAAAACCACATGATCATCTCAATAGATGCAGAAAAAGCATTTGATAAAATCCAACATCCATTCCTAATAAAAACACTTGAGAGCATAGGAATAAATGGACTTTTCCTTAAAATAGTCAGGAGCATATATTTAAAACCATCAGTAAGCATCATATGCAATGGGGAAAACCTGGAACCTTTCCCAGTAAGATCTGGAGTGAAACAAGGTTGCCCACTATCACCATTATTATTTAATATCGTATTAGAAACACTAGCCTCGGCAATAAGAGTCGAGAAAGATATAAAAGGAATTAGAGTAGGCAATGAGGAAACCAAACTATCACTCTTTGCAGATGATATGATGGTATACCTAGAGAACCCCAGAGATTCTACCAAAAAGCTATTGGAAATAATTCATAATTTTAGCAAAGTAGCTGGCTACAAAATAAATCCCCATAAATCCTCAGCATTTTTATACATCACCAACAAAACCCAACAGCAAGAGATACAAAGAGAAATTCCATTCAGAATAACTGTTGATACCATAAAATATTTGGGAATCTATCTACCAAAGGAAAGTCAGGAATTATATGAGCAAAATTATAAAAAAGTCTCCACACAAATAAAGTCAGACTTAAATAATTGGAAAAATATTAAGTGCTCTTGGATCGGCCGAGCAAACATAATAAAGATGACAATACTCCCTAAACTAATCTATTTATTTAGTGCTATACCAATCAGACTTCCAAGAAAATATTTTATTGATCTAGAAAAAATAACAACAAAATTCATATGGAACAATAAAAAGTCGAGAATCTCAAGGGAATTAATGAAAAAAAAAATCAAATGAAGGTGGCCTAGCTGTACCTGATCTAAAATTATATTATAAAGCAGCAGTCACCAAAACCATTTGGTATTGGCTAAGAAATAGATTAGTGGATCAGTGGAAAAGGCTAGGCTCACAAGACAGAATAGTCAATTATAGCAATCTAGTGTTTGACAAACCCAAAGCCCCTAACTTCTGGGAAAAGAATTCATTATTTGATAAAAACTGCTGGGATAATTGGAAATTAGTATGGCAGAAATTAGGCATGGACCCACACTTAACACCATATACCAAGATAAGATCAAAATGGGTCTATGACCTAGGCATAAAGAACAAGACTATAAATAAATTAGAGGAACATAGAATAGTTTATCTCTCAGACTTGTGGAGGAGAAAGAAATTTGTGACCAAAGATGAACTAGAGACCATTACTGATCACAGAATAGAAAATTTCGATTACATCAAATTAAAAAGCCTTTGTACAAATAAAACTAATGCAAACAAGATTAGAAGGGAAGCAACAAACTGGGAAAACATTTTCACAGTTAAAGGTTCTGATAAAGGCCTCATTTCCAAAATATATAGAGAACTGACTCAAATTTATAAGAAATCAAGCCATTCTCCAATTGATAAATGGTCAAAGGATATGAACAGACAATTTTCAGAGGATGAGATTGAAACTATTACCACTCATATGAAAGAGTGTTCCAAATCATTATTGATCAGAGAAATGCAAATTAAGACAACTCTGAGATACCACTACACACCTGTCAGATTGGCTAAGATGACAGGAAAAAATAATGATGAATGTTGGAGGGGATGCGGGAAAACTGGGACACTAATGCATTGTTGGTGGAGTTGTGAACGAATCCAACCATTCTGGAGAGCAATCTGGAATTATGCCCAAAAAATTATCAAAATGTGCATATCCTTTGATCCAGCAGTGTTTCTATTGGGCTTATATCCCAAAGAAATACTAAAGAAGGGAAAGGGACCTGTATGTGCCAAAATGTTTGTAGCAGCCCTGTTTGTAGTGGCTAGAAACTGGAAAATGAATGGATGCCCATCAATTGGAGAATGGCTGGGTAAATTGTGGTATATGAATGTTATGGAATATTATTGTTTTGTAAGAAATGACCAGCAGGATGAATACAGAGAGGCTTGGAGAGACCTACATGAACTGATGCTAAGTGAAATGAGCAGAACCAGGAGATCATTATACACTTCGACAACGATATTGTATGAGGACATATTTTGATGGAAGTGGATTTCTTTGACAAAGAGACCTGAGTTTCAATTGATAAATGACGGACAAAAGCAGCTACACCCAAAGAAAGAACACTGGGAAACGAATGTGAACTATCTGCATTTTTGTTTTTCTTCCCGGATTATTTATACCTTCTGAATCCCAATTCTCCCTACGCAACAAGAGAACTGTTCGGTTCTGCAAACATATATTGTATCTAGGATATACTGCAACATATCCAACATATAAAGGGCTGCTTGCCATCTAGGGGAGGGGGTGGAGGGAGGGAGGGGAAAAAAAATCGGAACAGAAATGAGTGTCAATATAATGTAATTATTAAATAAAAAATTTAAAAAAAAAAAAAAAGAAATCAGTAGAACTGTGAAAAATAATAGGAGAGAAAGTTAATTATTCCAGAATCCATGATAGTGCAATTAGGTGATCTTTCTTCAGAGGTAATCTCAGTCCTGAATTTTTAGTTTATTTCTGGAGGCATGATTTCCCTAACACTTTCTGAGATACCAATAATCTTCCCAGGAAAAGGAAAATAGTATGAGAGGAAATCATACATGCTATGAAGTTGCATGATCCATATAAATTTGAAGGCACTATAGATGTAGGAACTAAAATCATTTTCTTCTCCAAAAAGTTCGCAAATCTTTAAATGTTTATATAGCAAATAGACCTAAATGAACCAGTCATTCCCCTGATATATGGTGATGAAGATGAAACACAGGAGGTAGATGACTTTTTTTTTTCCAATAGAAATTTGGCCATAAAAGGAAAAAGAGAAATGCGAGGTAGCTATAGGATATAAAATGATAAGGGAAAAGTTTTTGAGGATGTGAGGCAGAGACTGTGCATGTCTGAAGGAAAATTGTAGGGAGTCCCAAGAATAGAATTTGAAAATCCTCATGAGAAACTGAAACTGCCTAATTTCTACTACTATAAGAAGTAGGAGGGAATGGGATCAAAACTATTGAGGATTTAGTTTTTTTTTTTTTATTTAATGATTACTTTATAATGACAACATTATTCCTTGCACTCCTTTCTTTTCCGATTTTTTTTCCCTCTCCCTCCCTCCACTCCCTCCCCTAGATGGCAAGCAGTCCTTTATATGTTGGATATGTTGCAGTATATCCTAGATACAATATATGTTTGCAGAACCGAACAGTTCTCTTGTTGCATAGGGAGAATTGGATTCAGAAGGTATAAATAACCCGGGAAGAAAAACTAAAATGCAGATAGTTCACATTTGTTTCCCAGTGTTCGTTCTTTGGGTGTAGCTGCTTATGTCCGTCATTTATCAATTGAAACTTAGTTAGGTCTCTTTGTCAAAGAAATCCACTTCCATCAAAATATGTCCTCATACAATATCATTGTCGAAGTGTATAATGATCTCCTGGTTCTGCTCATTTCACTTAGCCTCAGTTCATGTAAGTCTCGCCAGTCCTCTCTGTATTCTTCCTGCTGGTCATTTCTTACAGAACAATAATATTCCATAACATTCATATACCACAATTTATCCAGCCATTCTCCAATTGATGGGCATCCATTCATTTTCCAGTTTCTAGCCACTACAAACAGGGCTGCTACAAACATTTTGGCACATACAGGTCCCTTTCCCTTCTTTAGTATTTCTTTGGGATATAAGCCCAATAGAAACACTGCTGGATCAAAGGGTATGCACAATTTGATAATTTTTTGGGCATAATTCCAGATTGCTCTTCAGAATGGTTGGATTCGTTCACAACTCCACCAACAATGCATTAGTGTCCCAGTTTCCCCTCCAACATTCATCATTATTTTTTCCTGTCATCTTAGCCAATCTGACAGGTGTGTAGTGGTATCTCAGAGTTGTCTTAATTTGCATTTCTCTGATCAATAATGATTTGGAACACTCTTTCATATGAGTGGTAATAGTTTCAATTTCATCCTCTGAAAATTGTCTGTTCATATCCTTTGACCATTTATCAATTGGAGAATGGCTTGATTTCTTATAAATTTGAGTCAGTTCTCTATATATTTTAGAGAGGATTTAGTCTTAATAAAGAGAATAGATACATTATCTGCTGAGACAAAGAGGAAGAGAAATTAAAAGGTAGGATGGCTGATAAAGAGAATATCAAGGATTGAAAGAGGGAATATAGGAAATGTAAAGGAGAGAGTTCTTGGAAAATTTTCTCAGGAAAGTAAGAGATGTGTGGGAAATTAAGAGAAGGTGGGGCCAAGAAGGACAGGTGTGTAGGAGGATGAGGAGGTAGGGAAAGTTTTGAAGCTGTCCCTATTCAGGATGAGATAAAAATCCAACAAAAGATTATTGAGCAGAATCACTGAACCATCTGATCTTATGCACAAAAGGCTTACTCTCTCTTTAAAAAAAAAAAAAAAGATTAAATTTGGACAAAAAAATTGCAATTCATAATATTGTAGAATTTCTCATTGAGAAGGGAGCTTAGTCACCACTTAGTCCACCTCTTACATGTTATTAAGAAATTTAAATTCTTTGAAGTCAGAATCTGTTTCATTCTTGTTGCTATATCCCTACCACCAAGCACAGTACCTGACACATGTAATAAATGCTTGTTGATTGATTTATGAGGGTTAGAGCAGTCAATTGATTTGCTTAGTATATTGAAGACAGTCACCATGGAATATAATTAAAGTCCTTTGACTTTGTCTTCTCAATGTCTTAAAGTTTTTATCATTTGTTTTCAGTTTTGTTTTGTTTTAGTTTGGAGGACATTTCACATAACTTTGTCTTTCTTGTAAAAAATGGAGTTTTCATATGGTAATTGTAACCTCTACTATTCCTTGAGTGTCCTGCACATTATGAATGGATTTAAATTTACACTTCTATGTGGAGAAAACATAAAAGGATTTGGGAATTAAGGTCACCTTTCCTCATTTCTAATGTCATCTTATTATGTTTACCTTAGTCAAGAGAAGTTAAGAAGAATAAAGATGTGAATATTTTCAAGATAGTAGCAAAATTGTTTAAAACGGGGCTAACAGGTTAACATTTGAGTTAGATAAGTCAAATCAGTAATAGTCTTAGAAAGAGGCTGCAGGGCTAATAGTAAATTAAAGGCTGGTTCCTGCATGAGAAAAATCTGGGTTCAAATCTAATATTTAATAAATACTAACTGTATGATCATGGATGAGTCAGTCACAACCTCGAAATAGGCTCTGGAAATTCTCTTAAGATTATAAGTTGGAAATCAGTTAACTATCTGTATAGGTAAAGGGAGTTTTTCCATACTGATGAAATCAGGGGACCAAACAAAACAGGGGAAAATCAAATTATAAAAATGATGGAAGTTTTAAAGACAAGTCTAGCTTGAATTTTCTGTCAGAAACAACCACTTTGGATGACACAGTAGATAATGAGAAACCATTCTGCTTCACTTTACAGAGACACCAATGAAAAATAAGTCATATTTTTATTGACTTTTGAAGTTCTTTATCTTGTCATTAAAAAATATAGTTATGTGTAATGGAAAACCCAAAATTAGACCTATTATTTTCTCTTTGTAGGGTACTTACCAATATTACAAGTCAAGAGAATTATTCAAAATGATAGTATTAGCTCAGTTGGAAATCTATTCACCTCATTAGATATCCTCACCAGAAATCTGAGCATTATTGAAAATAAAATTGACATGCTGTAATATTCATAAGTTTGGTGTTACCTACAATTCAGAATTAATCCTTAAAGTATAATTGTAAACTCACCATAACCACACTTATCTTGTTATTAAATGTTATTTCATTCATTTATATTTATCAGCTATCATAATTTAAAGCAGAAACACTGTGGATTGTTTAAGCAATTTGCATTGTTTTTATTTGTAATAAAAAAATGTTTTGTAATTCTTATTTCTATTCAAGAGAAAAGATACCACATACATATTGACAGCATAAACCACCTAATAATCCCAAGGTCAAGCTTTCTCCACAAACTGCTGCTTTCTCACTGATTGTCCAAAGCAACATATTGGCAATCACCATAACAGCTCATATCAGGCCAGCCTTTTCTTCCCTGGGGCCTGGAGAACTGAAGATTGACAGAAGGCAATATACAGAAAACTGCCTGCATTTTTCTTTTTGAAGCTGAAAAATATTCCACCAAAAGAGTGTGCCAAGAATGCAAAAATAGAAACATCTGGGTTTGATCAGAACAGCTTTCTATTTTAAAAGAATTACCCATCCACAGAGATTTTTTTAGACTGTTATCTGTGATGCTGTGGTCAGGTACTGTATCTATTTACCTCAATTATTCATTGAGAATTGCTTTTAATTATGGCTCTATTTTTGTCTTTGAGTATTAAACTTAATATTTTTATATACCATTCAAATACTTAACAGATATTTTCAGTCAGGTTGAATAATGACTATCAATAAATCTCAGAATAAACTGTGCTAATGTGTAGAGAGGTGCATCTACAAGAAATATGTTACTATATTCTTTCACATTCATCCATAAAGTACCTAAACTCTAAAATTAGAAATGTTTGGATTCTCAGATAAAATCTACTAGCACTCTAACAGGCTAATCTGCTTAGGACAAAACCCACATATATTGCCAAGGGATATTTTAGAAAGTATTTAGCGTGAACCATGGGAGAGGAAGAAGGAGAACACAGAGAATGAGAGGTGTAAAATGTCATGTTTCTGTTGCAGAAGGAATTCAGGAAAAGGCTTTCTTTACTTATTTTAGATAATTTGTGAAATTGAGAATGTATTGTATTGAAATGAACATTAAATTTGGAGTCTAGGGATTTGGATTCAAACCCCAGTTATGTTTTGCTCAGCAGTTTCAGTTGAATCCAACTCTACATGACCTTATTTTGGGTTTTCTTAACAAATATATTGAAGTGATTCATCATTTCCTTCTCTAGCTCATTCTCTAGGTTTGACTTAGGTCACACACCTAGTAAGTGCTTGGGACCAGATTTAAACTTAGGAAGATGAACCTTCCTGACTTCAGGACTGCTTAGCTACTATTTGCTTCCTATGTGTGGAGAGCAGGAACTCTGAAAAGGGATACCTAAATCTAGGATAGCAGGGTATTTATAGTTAAGTACCTACTCAATGTGAGATAATGGTTCTCTAAGCACATACTTAATGCAATGTACTGATGTAATCAATCTAATTGGCATATACATAGTATAATGTGCTGATGTGATGTTCTACAGTTGCATTGCACATGTTCAGTGTGGTTTTGCATGCTCAGTGTGTGGTAGTGACATAATCCTACTAAGACCAAGGACTCAGGCTGATCCTGAAGTCCTCCAGAGAGCTAGTTCAGACATTACACCTATGTATCCCTAACATTCCTGGGCTTCATTTTTCTCATTTATAAAACAAGGTTCTTGAATTAGTGATTTCACAGTTGCCATGCAGCTCTATGCATATGATCCTGTGATGGCCAGTTTCTGGTGATGAACTTTTCTATGTATAGCAAGTTTTCTATATTTAGCTATGTTCTATATTTACAAAAGAGATAAAAATGTTATCATTATGCCTATGTTTAAAATCTTTCAAACTTGGTAGAATTCGCCAGAATTTTCATTAAGACTAAGATCATGTTCATGTTTCATGCAGTATCAGATTAGGACTTTAGAGAGTAAAAGATTATTAATATAATCATCCAACTATTTTAATAAATAGTTTACTTCTAAAAGAAAGATAATCAGTAGATCTTTTAGTCATATATATATATATATATATATATTCAGTGTATGTCAGTGCCTAAAGAGATATCTTTTGCCACATTATCAATATTGACAAAGTAAGAGTCAACTATAAGACAAAAAGAGAAAAGTACCAGACTTTCATTTTTAACATCAAAAGATGGAAGATCAATTTCCACCTCTGAATAAGAAAGCATGTCCTATTTAAGGCAAAAGAACAGGGGAAGAGAACAAAAATTTTTACAGTTGTGAAAGTAGGCCCTCTAGACATAATTGCAGGAATAAGAAGTAGCAATTACAATAGTAGATGGGATCATTTGCTTTAATATGACCTTACAATAAATTTGGGCCTGTGAATATTAGTCCACAAAGTAGACTTGGGAGTTTTATATATTGTTAATTCACCAATAAATGAATAAAATATTTGTTGCCCCTATATTTTCTCCATTTTGCATGGTGAGAATTTTTTCTAGATCTTCAATATCTGGGAATCTGAAGTTAGATAATTAAGTGAATAGGGAGAAAGAAAGGACTAAGGAGATACTTAGCCCAAGAACTATATTTTCTTCCCATCCAGTCTTTCCAAAGATGTAAATGACAGCAACAACAACAACCAAATGGTGATAATGATGATGATGATATACACATATTTGCAAGACCAGACTTCAAAGATTGTTTTCTACAAAAAGCACACAAACACACACACACACACACACACAACACACACATACAAAAGTCTACATCTATATTCTATTTTTCAAAGTTCTTCTAGTGGGATGTAAAGGTTTCCAATTCACAATTAAATTGTATATGATAAAAGACTTAAAAGGTAAAGACCTAAGGAAGAATCAACACATTGCTCTAAGTGAGCTTCAGTAAAAGGGCAAATGATTTTATCAAAGGCTTTTGGTTTGCCTGGAGCTGGCTATCTATGTTAATTTAAAAGTAACAAGTAGAAGCTCTGGAAAAGGTACCTATAAGATCATAGGAGGAAATATGCCATGCATTCAAATTTTATTCATAAATCTATATATCAAATCTCACCCCTCTCCCTTCCATATCTATTCAATCAGTCTCAGTAGAATTAATGAAGTTATCGGTTCCTTTAGTAATATATTAAGTATAGGGTTTGTAAAATATTTAAAGAAAAGTACCTTATAGCTTTGTTTGGTAGGTTTCCAAATTTACACTTTCAATTTTAAGACATTTATTTACAACTTTTTCCTGCAATTAGATGAATTGGCAGCAGGTGATGTCATGATCTTAACTAGCAGTTTTAAGCTAAAATTCATTTTAGCTAAATTCCATCATAAAATCATCCACCTTCCAGGTCTAAAATATACAATCTTAACTAATTTAAACATATTTTGATATTGATATATATTGATAATATCATGCCTAAGTTTGAAGGGGCAGGTCAGTTCTCCAAAAGCCCCCACAGCTATGAATCATAACAACCCTGAAGGAATTGCAAATTAGCCTTTACTGACATAGAAGTTGCTTGTGGATTAATTATTAGCTATTGTTTCACTGATCCATAACTCTATCCATTTCTTTTGTCCTCTGTTAAATTTCATGCTATTCATGTTACTACAAATCAATATGTTTTCCAAAAATGTTGCTCATAGCTTTCTGGTTTTTGTATGCACTGGAACTGTGCTCACATATAATAAATATGTTTCTGTGGGTTGAGAAGTATTATTGACAACAAATCAGGGAATCCTCAAAATTTGTTTCAGAAATCATCAGCCTACCTCCTTAATTTATAAAATAAAGAAACAAATATAATAAGGGAATGGTTGTGAGATTATAAGGCTAATGATAGAATTGAAGTTAGAACCAAATTCTTCTATTTCTAATTTGTTGATCTTTCTATGTACCATAATATAAGAATCTTTTAAATGCAATAAAAAAAAATTTTAAATATCAGTTACTTTTTTCACTAAAGATGCTTATCAACCACCATTTTCCTATTCGTGGTCTTATTCCTCAAACTTGGATTTGAATGAAGCTTTCTAACTCACCTAAATATGCTTCAGGAAAAGGCTTATATATTTTTATTGCTGACACCTTCAGGTTATAAAATTGTTCCTGTAACTCTCTTTCAAAGGCCTATTTCTTGAAAAAATTTCTCAAAGAATTCAGCTTCATTAGATACCTTCTTTCAGATATATGTGTGTATGTGTATGTGTATGTGTATATTTACATATATATATGTGTGTATATATATATATATATATATATATATATAGTGTGTGTGTGTGTGTGTGTGTGTGTGTGTGTGTGTGAAGGAGTGAGACAGACACAGACACACAGAGAATTTGTTGAACATTAAATTGAGAAATAGTCACCTAGAAAAATAACTCTGCTGAAAGTATAAAATATCCATGAATGCTTTCCCCCACTTAGAAAGGGGTTCCTTTTCAATCCCCTATTCAAAAAGCAAGTCATCATAAACCTAATTGGTATTTCTAAATAACTACAAATCAAGTATTGAATTTAAATATATTTCTCTTTAATAATTCCTCTAATGAAGAACACTTTTTCTCTTATACAAATTGTTTTACAAGAGTTTTTCAGAATTGATTTATAATAAAGCTTTTTCTCCTAAAATAAAGCTTAAAACAAAAATTTAAATAGTTTCAAGACAGAATTAATTCCAAATTTCCTGACAATTTCATGATATACCTTGATAATTTTCAGCTACTTTCTTCTATTCATTCTAGTCTAAATATTCATATATAATGTATATATTTTAGTGGTTATAAAAAAATCTTTGGTGCTTACTTATATAGGAGATAGATTAGATTTTGCTTGTAAAATCTGCTTAGAAGAGCTATAGAATGTTATTCACCTTCAATAAAATGATGTAAGTTTTAATAGGGTAAAGTTACTCTGGAAGGTTAATTCTGATGTTTGCAATACACTTCAGCTTAAGATGAAGTTTTTAGCCAACTCTCAAGGGGTATCTATTCCAGAAACAAACTTTTGAATCTTCTATCAAAATTGAAAGTGGATTTGAAAATCTATTGCTGTTCATCTACTTCAGTTCATAGCATCATTGATGGCCCTGTCACTCAATTGAACTATTGAGATAATGCCCCTGGGACTACTGCCATTCAGACTGGCTATTAACAATATTCTTGATAACACTGTCATTCAACTGTGCTATTTACAATGCTCTTGAGACTACGATTATTTGGCTGTGTTCTTTGCAGTATTATTGATACCATTTTCCTGACCCCTGATTCTCACAACACTCTTGATGACACTGCTGTTTTGCTGCTGAGATAACAAGGTGACAGAACCATTACTTGTCCACTTTCCAACTCTTGCTTATATCTTTGTTGCCAAAATTTGATCAACCATGCTGACTATCACTGAGCTCTCTTTCAAATTCCTCACTGAGTTAGACTTTTAAAAGACCATTATATGTTTTGAGGAGGATGAAAATAGTTTTTATCCTCATTAGAAACTAGCCTTCTCCTTACTATTAAAGATTTTCTTCCCTGGTGTTTCCATTCTTCATTATATAGTCATAGAATGACAGGACTAGAAAGAATCTCCATATGTCACCTAGTTCAGCATTGTTTCCAATAAAGACAACACTACAATTATTCTGGAAAAATCAGTAACTATTATTAAAGATCTCCAGGGAAGAACAGCCTTTTTTGTTAATTTGTTCCATCAATACAGAAGCCTGAATAGTATTCAAATGCAGAGAAAGGTAACTTATTAAGGGTTAATGTCCTGGACTGGGAAAATGATAAACCATCTATGATAGGAAGCATAGACCTGGGATCTTAAAGGATCTATAAACTTGAATGGGCAGCAAGAAACTTGCTTTTGTATCATTCACTTCTATCTGAAATTAGCAATACATACTGTTTAAAGGTATTATAAGGGATCCAAGGACTTTATTTCCAAAACAGTCTATGGCACATAAAAAGGTTCAGAACCTCTACCTTATCCTCTTCCCCGAGCAGACTACATTAGAGATTTTCAGCTTTGAATATTACACTTTAGGAAAAATATTGACCAACTGGAGAGATCCCAGAAAGATTAATCAGGCTAGTGAAGGGCCCAAAATCATTCCATATTGCAGGAACTGGCCATATATATCATGGGGTAGAAAAGATTTAAGGAAATTCAATTCTCTTCAAGTCCATTAAGATAACTCAAGATTTCAGTGAGTGCCCTGCCTTTTGCTCCTCCACAAAAATAGGCAATGACAATCTGGATTCAGAGTTAGTCTTTCTAATATTTTTTTTTCTTTCTACCCTCTGTTCTGCTCTGAACACATGTCCAACCATTCTGGTTCAACACTGACATCTTCAGCTTGCCCTGGCACATAGGTCCATCCTTACCCTCAAAGTTTCATCATAATAAAAAGGTTTTAGTGCCAGAAATAGAAGAATGCCCTATGACATTTGTCATGCCTTTTTCATCTCTTTTGTCACTTCTCGACATTATTGTCTATTCCTTCCGCTCTTTTCATTTCAATTCAAGCTTTATGAATAGGACCAATTAGAAATGACCCCACTACCTTTCTAATGAGACATCATTATTAACTTTGAAAGAGTAGACTGCACCAATTGTTTCTATGCCTTCAATCTTCAGAAATCTTTATTCTAATATTTTACTTTCTCAACTGCTTGATGAACCAGTTCAACTATATACTACCTTGTATACTTTAATATCCTCCCCCACTGATCCTATTAGTAATTGTGCTTTGCTAAAAGATAACCTTAGATTAATACTAATATAAATAAATTTTGCTACTATTTACATACAATTGAACAGAGCTTAGGACATAACACAGGTCTGTTCCTCTAAATTAAACTTGGCCCCCATTTAAAATAAAGCAATTCTTTTATATCTCTCTAATCAATTCATTTTCCTATTCATCACAGCAGCTATTCCAAACTTTTCCATCTCTTCTCAAGTTTCCAAAACACCTTCAAATCCCTTCAACTGAGACTTTCTTTCATACCTTCACTGAAAACAAGTTGAGGCATTCACCAAGAGCTCCCTCTTCTCTCCTTTTTATCTTATTCAGATGTCTTTCTCTACTTCTTGCTTCAGAATATGGGCTTTATCCTTGCCAAGATAAATCCCTCAACATGTGTTCTTTATCCTCCTTCTTGTCTTCTTCAGAAGAATAACCATCAATCATTCCCATTTACAAATCTTTGATCTCTTCTTGCCTACTGATTCTCTATTGCCTATGTATAAATCAGTCCTCAACAAACTCCTTCATTTAATCATCCCTGTTAGATATGTGCTTTTTTGGGAAAATCCTCATCTCCTCTCCTGTCATATTTTCTAAACACTATGCAAACTGACATGATTATTCAAAACTATTTTCTTAAAGTTATCAATCAGCTCTTAATTTCCAAATTTAATATATACATAAGAAAGTGATTAACAATGCTAAATGCTAAAGAGAGGTCCAGGAAGTGTGTGTTTTTTTTTTTTTTGGCTTATATTAAACTTAACACTGACCTAAATGCAATGCCATTATAGGTATATAATTGCTTCCTTCTATAGATGGGAAAGTGTGATTCAGAGAAATAAAATGGTTTGACACAACTAGTCAAATGTCAGGGAAAATATTTGAGCTGAAACCTTTCTTGATTCCTAGTTGAAAGCCCTAGATCAACCATGTATAGTGGTTTTCAAATCTAAAAATGCTCTATTAATGTCGATTATTATTTGTTTGGTTTCACTGAAATTTAGAGTACTAGAGAGAAATAACATATACTAAGGCTGGAAAATAAGCAAAAGAGACTACTGTGGGCATTAAATGTCAAAATACTAAATCTATGAGAAGAGATAAAAGCTTAAAATTAAGATATTGGCAGTATAAGTAAAAATAAAATGAGTAAAAAAAAAAAAAAAGCAAGAGATATTATGGAGACATTGACTTGGCCAATGACTATATTTAGAGAGGGAGGAAAAGGAAAAGATCAAAGGTCACAGTTATGTTTCTTAGCCACAACATTCCATCTCCTGACCCTGTCCTATGCCCAGAATACTCTGAACCACTTTTCTTCCTCAGTTCCCTTGCTTTTCTCAATCAGCTCAAATCTTTCCTTCTTCAAGAAGTATTTCCTATTACACCAAATTACTGGTTTCCTCCCTGTGAGATTACCTTCTATATACTCATGTAGATAATTATTTACATAATAATTATTATGCCTCTTGATGGAAGAGATAGCACATTTGTCTTTCTTCATATTTCAAGCAATTGTCACAGTGCCTGGCACATGGAGAGTATTTAATAAATGCTTGTTGACAGATTTACAGACTGGTGATATCATTAATAAAAATAGGGAATTTAATAGGGTGATTGCCCTACTTTCAGTGATAAGATTATTTATCTAGTTTTGTATATTCTAAATTTGAGGTCCTAGTGTGACAACTGGGTGATGATTCCTAACTGGCACTTAGGAAGATCACTGAGGCTGAGAATATAGATTTGAGAAACAATATTGAAACCAGAAAAGTGGATTAGATTTCAAGTGAACAATGTATAAAAAAGAAAAGACTTGAAAGACAGTTACAGTTAGGGTCAAGATGAGAAAATTTCTCCTTGAAGCAAAGGTCTTTCTTTTGTTTTTCTTTTTTTGGTCCTAAACTATTGACATCGTAAACTTTAGTTAAGAAAATTCTCTCCAGTCCAGAGCAACAATTGTTCTGCAGTTATTCATTGGAGAAAGTTAGTTACCTGAGATACTGAGAGATTAAATGAAACTTTCTTTTTAATATCAATATTCTTCTGGATATGCTAAATAGCCATAGGTCACTCAAAGATCAACACAGAATTGTATGAAGAGTATGAATAGATTATGACATGCTATCAAGTAAGAAAAGTTCAAGAATTAAATAAAGAAAGAGGGGATGAATCATATAACAAGAACAGTGAACAACTGATAGCTCATATAAGTCAATGCCATTCATATAATGTCAAAAAATTTAGTGGAGGGCCCATACATGTTTGATAGAAGCCTCTACAAAGGATTTTTAGAATGTAAAATTTAGAATGTAGACAAAGTTGATGAATGTTTTGCAATTTGCATCAAGTGAGTACCATAACTGATAAAATCACAATCCGTTAAAGTATCTAAAAATATAGTTATACAATTTGAATATTACATAAAATTTCAGGTAAATCAAGAAAATAAAAAGCATTAAATTGAGAAGTATGTATGCTTGAAAACATTTAGTGAAAATTCTCATTATTTGACTAGCAGCACTTGACTAGAAAGAATTATGAGCCAAAATCTATTGAAGCAAATTAAAATGCATTGATTTGAAAAATAAATATTTGTTCTTGAGGGGGGAAAATACTGCAATTACTTAAAGTATTCTATTTCAATGAACATCAATTAATCTCCATAAAATATTTGAGCTATTTGCAGTTGCAAAACATTACAATGCTTTTTTGTTGTTGGATAATGCCCTTGAGTTTTGTCCTTTACAGCCTCTTCACTTAAGAGCTCTTCTGTAGATATCTGTCATTGTTTTTGGCTTGCTGATTTCAAAGCTGAATTTTACTCTTTCCTTGATGAATCATGATCTCCAGTGTCTCATTATGTATATTTTGTTTTTTCTGTGAAGTGACTTCATATACTATATTCTCAATCAATCAACAAGAATTTATTGAGTATTACTATGTGCTAGGCACTGTGATAAATGCTAAAAATACAAAAACAAAAATGTTCTCTGACTGTAATGACCGTGCTAGCACCCAGGACACCCCAGAATCAGCCAGAGTCAGCATAAGCAAAAGTCCTCAATCTTCATTCTCAGTCCCCAGAGGCAGGATTGAACAGGATGGAAGCAGATTCTCTGCCACCAACTTCTCCCTCGTCTACAGCCAAGAGTATGTCTGGCTAGTCTTACTCCACCCCCTAGTCCCTCCTACAATCCTCTATACAACAATCATTGAGCCAGTATGGATAGTGGAAAGGACCATTTTCCAAGCATATGCCCATAGAGTACTGTCCAATCAGTAGTTAGCCTCAAGTGGTCGGCAGTCCTGACCTCAGGGCATTGATTCAATAGTTCCAGCCCTCTACATCTGCCCTCAAAGAACGTATATCTTACTGGGTAAAGGAAGAAAAAACAAAGTAAAAAACATATATAAGCATATGCATGATAATTTAAAGAAGAGGCACAAAGCACAAACTATTGGAAAGATCAAGAAAGGTTTATTACAGATAATGGAACATTTGTTGAGTTTTATAGGATGCTAAAGAGTCTAAGAGTTGAACTGAAAGAGTAGTGCCCCTGACATGATATATAGAGAGATCAACTTCAGAGCATAATTAGGAGGTCAATTTGGACTTTTAAATAAGTGAAGGAGAACAAAGGCATTAATCCTAGAAAAATCAGCTAAAGTCACATTATAAGGGATTCCTACTAAATAATATACCAGTTAAGCATGCTATATAATTTTTAAGATATAATGTTTGATTTGAGGTATACACAACATGAATACTCACCAAGAAACAAAAAGTAATACCTACTTTTTTTGTTGTTAAACAAGTATTAATAATTTCCACATCTTAAGTAATGTTGACCAATTAAGTATTGTGCCAAATTAATTCTTGTAAACAGAAATTTTTAATTACATTTTTGGGATAAACCATCAGAAATTCCTTAATATTGTATTTAGAATCTGTTCATTCTTCAAGCTGTTACAAAATGTTATCATTTTATGTCTCCAAGAGTCCCTCTTTCTGAGAATTGTTAGTTCCCAGAGTTGTCCCTTTGAAAATCCTTTGTAAGTATAGCAAACAACAATGAGAAAAAGAACTGGAGAAATTTTGCTGTATAGGAAAATCTCTCCTCTGAAGAAGAATGATACAAGAAAAACATGTAGTCAGAGGACTTCAGTTTAAGGCCCAGCTGTGCTACTTATTATCATTATGGCTTTCAACAATTCATTTAAACTAAGTAATTTTCAGTGTTCTCATTTTAACTCAATTCAATAAACATTTCTTAAGCACTTAATATGTACCAGGCACTGAAACATAAAAGGATTATACCAGCTATACTAGATGGACTCTGGAATAAATGTCATGCTCAAGTAGGACTACAACCTCTGGTTTGAAGGATGGTTGAGTCCTTTTCAGGGTTTATTATCCACCTTTGATGTCCTCCTCTCACATAGCTCTCACCTTGCTCCACAAAGCCATAACATGTGCAGCAACTATATCCCAGTAAAAGTATTTTGCTAAATGGGATAAGCAAGGTTGAGGATAACCAACAAGTTATGTTGATGTGTTAAATGGATATCTACCCCAAGCACATGAAGAATGGACAAATGAGAGCAATTTTTTCTAATAGCCATGAAGACAACTGAAGCACGTGCTGTGGAGTCCTTAATGGTTGGTCTGACATCAAAGACAACAAGGCTATGCATCTATGACCACCATCAGTTGTGTTGACTTTTGTCTTAGTGAACTTAAATTATTAAGGAAAAGAGAGTGAGCTTGACAATTTTGTGCAAACTTCCTCACTTAAATCCAACTCACAGGTAAATTAAGATATCACCCTAGTCCTCTTTGAAAACAAAAGACAAACAATAACAGATGGACTCTTAAAGCCCTGTTAATTCTAAATCTATGCTACAGATTTTCCATAGGTCCTAAGGTACCACATTACATCTGCTTTAAAGTGTCATCTTTTGGACCACAGAGATAATGCTGTTATTAAGACTCCTAATCTTGACCTTTTCAGAAAGTGATATTTTCAGAGAAGTAGTGCTAATTTGAACATAAAACTATACAAAATCTTTGTGAAGTTAACTTAATTATGTGATTCCTAACAGGTCCTGTACTTTATCTTACATTTCTAAATTATTTTACCTATAACCCTTCCTATAAAGAGTTACTTTTCCAAATCATAACGTCTCAGTACAATGGAGAGAGTACACTAACTGAACTATACAGCAGTGTCTCAGATGCTATATGTTCTACTATAAGAATAATTGGGTCACTCCATTGCCCATCGAGGAATTCTATTGTAATAATTCAGTCTATTCCTGTATCCAGAAGGCACTTTCCCCTAAGATGTATGGTTTCTACCTTGTTTTTTCTCTATTACAATTCCCATAGTGAATAATTACTTTGAAGAGCTGAAAGCCACCTGGCTTGATTTCCACTGCACCCTGTAAGCTGCCAAAAGTGTTATAAAAACAGGACAGGACAGAGGATAGTCATCCACTTATCCAGTTCTAACCTCTCCACTGACCTCTATTCTCACATTTCCAACTGCCTATTGAACATCTGTAATTGAATATCTCATAATTATCTTCAATGCCACATATCCAAAACTGAACTCTTTATCTCCCTCCCTCCAAAAGAATATGACCTTCTCCTAATTTCCCTGTTACTGTTGAAGTTACCTCCATCTTTTCAGTCACTCAGGCTCACAACCTACATGTCCTCCTCAACTCTTCACTCTGTCATTCCCCATATATAATCTGTTGCCAAGGCTTGTCAATTTATTTTGATAACATCTCTCGCATATTCCCCTACTCCCTTCTCACATTACTATCACCCTAGTGCAGGCCTTCATCATCTCATGTCTAGGCTATTCCAAAAGCCTTGTGATTGCTCTCTTTGTCACAAATATCTAGTCACTCTAGTCCATACTCCTCTCAGATATCAAAGTGATTTTTCTAAAGTGAAGGTCTAACCACATCTTCTCTATTCCAAAATTCATGTTTCCCTATCAGCTCCCAGGATCAAATATATTCTCTGTTTAGTATTCAAAACCCTTCATAACCAGAACCTTGCTTCCTCAACTTTCCATACTTCTTATACTTCACAAATTCTGAAATTTAGTAACAAAGATCTCCTTTCTTTTCTTTAAACAATACATTCTATCTCCCAGCCCCTGATATTTTCACTAACTCTCTTCATTTCTATATGCTGACTTCCTTCAAATCCTAGCTAAAATCTCATTTTCTAAAGGAAGCCTTTTCTGATCTCCCTTAATCATAATTCCTTCCCTCTATTGATTTATTTCAAATATGTTCCAAATATTTTTATATGGGTATTTGTATATCTTCCATTAGATTATCAGTTACTTAAGAACTCAGATTGTGTTTTATTTCTTTTTATCCTGTCACAGTGCCTGACTCCTTAGCAAGCCCTTAATAAATATTTATTGACTGACTGATTCACTGTTCTTTAGGAATATCAGTATATCAACAGGATGGAGGACTGATTCAGGGAGAGGAAAAATTGGAAGGGAAAAAGACACTAATTAGGAGGCAAATACAACAGCCCATATGAGAAGAAATGTAGGTCTTAAATAGGGTGAGGGCTGTATGAGTAGAAAGATGTAGACATATATGGGATATGGTATGAAAGTAAAATTGATGAGTTAGCAACCAGTAAGACAGTGATTTGACTGGATATTAGGGTTGGGAGAGAGTAAAAAGGTGAAGACTGTAAACATCAGACTGGAAAATCATTGATACCCTCACCCAAAATAGGAAAGTTAAAATGAGGAGTATTTGGAGAAAAGATAGTTTTGCTTTGTACTTGTTTTGAATTAGAATTTCCCATTGAGCATATATTTAGAGATGCCCAAAATGCTAATAGATTTTTAAATTTATTTTATTTGTTTTACTTGGAAAAAATAGAGTAAGAAAAAAATAAAAACAGAAAAGAAATACAAAACAAAGTAAAGCTGTGCCCAGCAGAACATCTGGGAGGATTCAAAAAATATAACAACAAATTATAAGATCAAGAAAATATATATTTATATATATATATATGTATATATATATATATATGTATTACATATATGTATGGATATCAGTACAAGAAATAATATTCATGTATGTCCATTATTTCTTTACTTCCTTGTCATTTGTTCTTTGGTTCTCTGCTGTGCACCATATTTACTTTATTTTTTTCTCTCATTTCCCCCATAACTCCCAAGCAAGTTACAGTTAAGAAAAGATATATTTATATACACATATGTAGATATATACATACATATACACACTCACATCCACACACACCCCATATACACACATGTGTTTCCTCTCCCTGCTGCCTCTTTAATTAAATTCTGCTCCAAAACTTATCTTGCTATTACTTAACCTCTCCCCACTCAAGGATCCTTTCCTTCTCTTTCCTCACACTTTGCTTCCCTGTCTGCCCATCTCTCCCCTCTTATTTTGGAGGGTGCTATATCTTGTGAGAAGGTTTTCTTCCCCATCTAGTGTCTTTGTGTGTATTCTTCCTCTGCACCTCATTTATATAATCTGATTGCAATTTTTATTTTATTCTGCCAATGTTTCTTTTGCGCTACCCTATTATTGATGTAAATCTTAATCATATAGTATATATTTCCCATGTAAAAATCATAAACAATTTTTCCATATTTAAAAGTTTGTCCATGTTAAATTCTTTAAAATTGATCTTTCATATTGACTCATTCTTATATGTTAATTTTTTTGTTAGGTTTGGGTTTGGTTGATAGAAAATCCTGAAAATATGCAAGTTCATTGAATGTACAATTTTTCTCACTTAAAATTATATATATTTATCTGAATATGATATTTTTGGCCACAGGCCTAGTTCTTTTGATTATTGATAGTTATGATTTCAGGACCTGTGGTCTTTTATTGTAGCTGCTGATAAGTCTTGTACAATTCTAATTGTAACTCCAGGATATTAGAATTGGTTTTTTTTGCCCTTGATTCTTCCAAAATTTTCCCTTTGATCTGGGGGTTTCAAAATATGTCAGTAATAATCCTGTGTGTTTTACAAAAAGGATCTCTTTGAAGTGGTGATCAGTAGATTTTTTTTCTATTTCTATTTTCCCCTAATGTTCTATCACTCCACGACAATTTTCTTGGATTATTTCCTGCATTATTGTGTCAAGGTTCTCTTTTTGGTCACAAATTTCTGGCAATCCAATTATTCTTATGTTTTCTCTTCTTGATCTGTTCTCCAAATCTGTCATTTTTCTTAGATGTTTTGCATTGTTTTATTTTCTCATTTGTTTTATATTTTGTTTTGTTATTTATTGGTCTCTCATAGCTTAACTAGTGTCCTTTTGTCCAATTCTAATTTTCAAAGAATTATTTTCATCTTTGAGGGTCTATAAAAAGACCTAGTTGAGTAACTTTTTTTTCATAAGCTTCTTGTTATTTTTGTTTTGGTTTTTTTTGTGTGTGTGTTTTTAGTTTTTCCTTAAGTTCTCTCATTTGATTTTTGAATTCTTTTTTGAGTTCTTCTATAAATTCTCTCTGGGCAGGGGGGCATTTCATGTTATGCTTTGGAGTAGAAGAAGCTTTTTTTTTATTATTTCAGTGTCCTCCTCTGAAAATGAATCCTGTTCTTCCCTGTTCCTATAGGTTTTAATAGTGAGGTTCTTTCTTTGACAATTCATTTGTTTTAAGAAGAGGTATTCACGTAAGTAATTGTGAGGTGAGGGAATGATACCTTAAGCTTCCCTTCAGCTTTTCACTTTGACCATGAACTCCAAACCAAGATCTCCACTCTCCTACAAGTGCCCACAGCCAGCAGCGTCCCTGCCCCACTGTCTCTGAACTCCTTTTGGTTCCTTCTCACCCAGGGCCATGCAGCCCTCAGCAGCACAGCTGGGTCTGATATTCCCAGTCAGCTGAGGTTCATTCAGTCTTCCAAACTTCAAACTCCAACTCAATAAACAGTCCAGGAGATGAGAGTCTGTGGTTTCTCCTGAAGCTCCAGCCACAACTAGTTAGCCATAAGGATCCCTACTTGACGTTTCTGCCAAGTTAGCCAGGAATTTTCTTCATTTCAGGCAGGTTAATCCCCAACCCTGGGTCTTTCTTCAGATCTTCTTAAATTGTATCAAGACCTCTCTTCTGCCTCAAGTCTTCTTGATTTTTTTGCTAGTCTATGTTCACCCTGAGCCACAAATTGATTCTATTTGTGGGGGAAACCTAGAAAGCTTGCAGTTTACCAATTTATTTTGCCATCTTCCCAGAATCCTCCCCTCAACATTTTTTATTAACAAAAACTATCATAAAAAAACTAATTGAGAGTTTATGTGTGTACACAAAAATATTCACACGTGTATAACTTTACATTTGTGTGTCTATACACATATATCTATATATTTGCTTATTTCCAAATTATATATATATAGGCATACATAAATGTACATATTTATGTATATATATATATATATATATATATATATATATTTACTCATGGTGACATATATATTTATATCACAGATTTGTATTATGTATATGTTAATTTTATGTAATATTTATAAGTGATAATATTATTACTACTATAGTAATAATCATGTATAATATAAAATAAAAAATGTACATTTCAAAAAAGAGTTGATGATGAAATCATATTTAATACTCAGCCACTGAGTTTTTAGGTGGGAATTTGACATGGTCAGAATTGTACTTTAAGAAAATTATGAATAGTTGCATGGAGGGTCCATTATGATGTAGGAAAACAGGAAGGTGAAGTTCCTTTGAAACAAGTGAATAACTATGGCTATAATCCAAATGCAAGATGTTAAGACCCTGAATATGAGAAATAGTGTGGAGACAGAACCCACAAGATTTGATTACTGATTGGTTATTAGAACTAAATGATAGTGGGGAGTAAACATGTGACCAAAATTGTAACCTTGAGTTTTAATATGAAGAAAAATTTGTGAACAGGAGAGAAGTTCCTGTGGTTCACAATAAAAAAGATAAGGTAGATTGAGATCAAGGTCCAAAAAGAAATCAGATGTAAGCCTATATGATTTAGATGGATTGGAGGGAACAAGGAGTTGAGAACACTGTCATCTGAATATCTCTGAATATCTCTTGATCCTTAAAAACAGAAATTACATTTATACATCTTTATATCAGCATCTAACACAGGGCCTGGCACATAACATGTGCTTAATAAATATTTGTTGAATGCTGAATGTTATAAAATGTGGAAGAATAAGCTGTTTTCAAACCCCACTACCTCAATGCCCTATCCTGAGGTCTAAGATGATAAAAATTTAGCATTATTCTGTTATTAAGGATGACAATCTGTTCAGTTTACCAACTCACAAAATAAATTTTCTTCAAAACAAAGTATGTCCATATGGCCATGTTGAAGTCATATTACTGCATTTCTACTGATTTATTCTTTAATTAACCTTACAAGTCTTTGCTTTTGAAGATCTGAATAAAAGGCACAATGGGCAAAATACAAAACAGGATTTAATGTTCTCTATTTTGGCAAGACTACAGCAAGAATAAAAAAAAAAATGATTAGATCAGCTCTTGGTGTCTGAAGTAGCCCAGTTATTCCCCCTTCTCTAACTTCTTTTTTTTTTATTTTAATCAGCATTTTTGCATTGATGCTTTAAACTACTGCAAAATCCTTCAGGAATATTATAAGAAAAAATCCTTCAAAAAGAGGAAAGCAGTTTGAAACAGGTTGTCTCACTTTTTCTCAGGTTTTCCTTCTCCCTCCCCTTACAGTTTTTAACTACTCTTTTCTTAACCATTCAGAAAATATGCAATGTCTAATTTAATATATGCCATGTTATCCTCCAACAGCCTCAAGCTTTCATTTTTGTAGTTAACCTTACAAATAAAGGCTTCTCTGCTTCTTAACTGAACATTCCTTTAGACCATCACAAATCCAGAAGACCTTCACTATCTTCACAGCAAGACAAATAAATTTATTAAATGACCATGCCAGGATTCTTTTGCAAAGAAAAAAAAGCATTTAACAGTAGACTAATTAATCAAATACTTGGATGATCTTTATGCCAAGGCAGTAAGGAATATTAAAAATAATCCCAGAAACTGGGCATCAGTCAAAAGGCCATGTGTTATTTCTCCCTAGGAAAATATCATGGATAACGTATGCTTTTCAGTACATCAAGCACTCAATTTTGGTCTAGCTAAAGAATTGATTAATCTATTTCAGAGTGACTGATAGCAGGGCCTGCAGAAGCTTTCTAATGATAGCATCCAGAGTATTCTTAAAACAGCCTCCAAGTTATACAATCTTCACTGGTCTTCTTCAGGGAAATTCAATAGATCAGAAAGAGTTGGAGTAACAAGAAGGGAGAGAGAGGACATTTTGTTTAATATTATCAAACTTGAGGATGAAGAAGTGTAGTAGACATAACTTACCTGAAATGAAATAATCCTAACAGTGAATGACTTTTATCAATCAATAAATTTTAAGTGCCTACTATGTGCCAGTTGGAACAATTAGATGGCACAGTGGATGGATGGATGGAGCATGAGTTTTGGAGTGAGGAAGACCTATGTTCAAATTATTTTCTCAAATACTTAATAATTGCATAACACTGAGCAAGTCAATTAATCTCCATTTGCCTCAATTCTTCATCTGTAAAATTAGGACACAATGGAGAAAAAAATGACAAGACTTTGCCAACATAAAGCAAGGTCATGAAGAATTGAATACACCTAAACAAAAAAAAAAAAAACCTTTATGTTAAAATTTTTAAAAATCTAATTTTATTAACTAGTTAGAAAATGGTATTCATATCATTAAAAATTTAAATAGATCTAATTTTTGAACTAATTAATTCAAATTATATTCCAACATCATAACAAAATTTGTTCATTTTACAGGGCTAGTCATCAAAATATAACAAAAGCTATCGACCTTAAGTTAATCAGTGAAAGCAGCAGAATAATAATTGTGTTCTTACAAAATTTTAGATTTACTCTGTTCTTATTAATGTGTCAAGAAACTTACAGAGATTTCAAAGAATATTTATACTTCCTTTCCTCCTTTTACTTCAACTTAATATTCATTTTCAAAAATCCACAACTTTAAATAAAAGAAACTGAAGAATAATTTTATTTTTTTAGCCCAGAAGACATATCATAGAATCACACAATTTGAAACTCTAAGGAAGCTCAGAATATCTAATCCAATTCATATATGAATTATATCTTATTATTATAATATCCTATTGCATCTTATGTTATCATATCTATAATATAATTACTATCATATTAACTTTCATAACATATATCATAATAATCATATTGTCATGGAATGTTATAGAATAATATATAATATGTTATATTACAATATAAAATTACATTTCCATGGGATCATCCAACCTTTTAAATAGGCCAATTAAACTTTCCTCTTAAAGAGCTACCATGACACTCTGCACAAGTGGATGTTTAATCCATGTTCTTTAGTTCATCACTGTCAGGCTCAAATTAATTCTGTGTTTGCCCCATCATACTCTATTACTTGAATACCCTAAAGATCTTTTTCTCATGGGATAAACTGTGAGTGTATTATATCATATTAAATAAGTCCTAGGGAGCTGAATGAAGAAAGTGTTTTTTGAATACAGATGTCATAGAGTATGGACTTCTAGTTTATCAACATTCTTGCCACTGTCCTCCCATTACCTCTTCCTTTAGGACATCACTTGAAATTCCAACAAATTCAAAAATTAGGTTTTTAAAATTTTTTATTAAAGTTTTTATTTACAAAGCATAGACATGGGTAATGTTTACAACACTGGTCCTTGCAAAAACCTTTTGTTCCAAATTTCCCCCTCCTTCCCCCACCCCCTCTCCTAAATGGCAGGTAGTCCAATACATGTAAAATATGTTAAAATACATGTTAAATCCAATATATGTACACATTTATACAGTTATCTTGTTGCACAAGAAAAAGCAGATCAGGAAGGAAGAAAAAGAAAAACTGAGAAAGAAAACATAATGCAAGCAAATAACAGAAAGAGTAAGAATTCTATATATGTTGTGTTCTACATTCAATTCCCACAGTCCTCTCTCTGGGTACAGATGGCTCTTTTTTTCACTGAAGAAGTGGAACTGGGTTGAATAATCTCATGGTTGAAGAGAGCCACATCCATCAGAATTGATCAATGTACTGTCTTGTTATTGCTGTGTACAATGATCTGGTTCATTTAGAATCAGTTCATGTAGCTCTCCAAAATTCTCTGAAATCATCCTGCTAGTCATTTCTTATAAAACAATAATATTCCATAACATTCATATACCATAATTTATTCAGCCATTCCCCAATTGATGGGCATCCATTCAGTTTCAAGTTTCTTGCCACTACAAAGAGGGCAGCCACATTTTTGCACATGTGGGTCCCTTTCCCTCCTTTAAGATCTCTTTGGTATATAATCCCAGTAGAAAGACTGTTGGATCAGAGGGTATGCACAGTTTGATAACTTTTTGAGCATAGTTCCAAATTGCTCTCCAGAATGGTTGGATCAATTCACAGTTCCACCAACAATGTATCAGTATTCCAGATTTCCCACATCCTCCAACATTTGTCCTTATCTTTTCCTGTCATCTTACCCAATCTTGCAGATATATAGTGGTATCTCAGAGTAGTCTTAATTTACATTTCTCTCATCAATAGTGATTTGGAGCACCTTTTCATATGACTACAAATAGTTTCAATTTCTTCATCTGATAATATCAAATCAAATCAGAATTTCAAGTTTATTATTTGATTGGGGGTTTTCAATTTGCTCTTTTTCTAGCTTTTTAAAGTTGCAAGCCCAGTTCATTGATCTTCTCTTTTTCTACTTTATTCAAGTAAGCCTCTAGAATATAAATCCTTTTTGGTCATGGTATATTATCCTGAGTATGATTTTCTGTAATCTCTTTGCTAATATTTTATTTAAGATTTTTGCATCAATATTCATTAGGGAGATTGGTCTATAATTTTCTTTCTCTACTTTCATCCTACCTAGTTTAGGTTTCAGCACCATGTCTATGTCATAAAAGGAATTTGGTAGGACTCCTTCATTCCCTATTTTTCCAAATAGTTTATATAGTATTGAAGTTAATTGTTCTTTAAGTGTTTGGTAGAATTCACATGTAAATCCATCTGGTCCTGGGGATTTTTTCTTAGGGAGTTGATTAATAGCTGTTCCATTTCTTTTTTCTAAAATGGGACTATTTAAGCAATTTACTTCCTCATATGTTAATCTGGACAATCTATATTTTTGGAGGTATTCATCTATTTCATTTAAGTTATCAAATTTATTGGCATAAAGTTGGGCAAAGTAACTCCTATTTATTGTTCTAATTTCCTCTTCATTAGCAGAAAATTCTGCCTTTTCATTTTAAAGACTAACAATTTGATTTTCATCTTTGCTTTTTCTAATCAGATTTATGAAAGGTTTATCTATTTTGTTTGTTTTTTCATAAAACTCTTAGTTTTATTTATTAATTCAATAAGTTTTCTTTTACTTTCAATTTTATTAATTTCTTCTTTTAATTTCAGAATTCCAAGTTTAGTATTTGATTGGGGGTTTTTAATTTGCTCTTTTTTTAGCTTTTTAAGTTGCAAGCCCAATTCATTGATCTTCTCTTTTTCTACTTTATTCAAGTAAGCCTCTGGAGATATAAAATTTCTCCTTATTACCAATTTGACTGCATCCCACAAATTTTGGCATGTTGTCTCATTGTTGTCATTCTCTTGGGTGAAATTATTCATTGTGTCTATAATTTGCTGTTTCACGAAATCATTCTTTAAGATGAGATTATTTAGTTTCCAATTACTTTTTGGTCTATTTACACCAAACTTTTTGTTGAATGTAGTTTTTATTGCATTGTGATCTGAAAAGAAAGCATTTACTATTTCTGCCTTCCTGCATTTAATTTTGAGGTCTTTATGTCCTAATATATGGTCAATTTTTGTCTAAGTTCCATGAACTGCTGAGAAAAAAGTGTACTCCTTTCTGTCTCCATTCAGTTTTCTCCAAGATCTATCATACCTAACTTTTCTAATATTCTGCTTACCTCTTTAACTTCTTTTTTATTTGGTTTGTTGTTTGATCTATCTAATTCTGAGAGTGCAAAGTTGAGATATCCCATTATTACAGTTTTGCTGTCTATTTCTTCTTGCAACTCTCTTAACTTCTCCTTTAAGAATTTAGATGCTATAGCACTTGGTGCATATATGTTTAGTATTAATATTGCTTCATTGTCTATGCTACCCTTTAGCAAGATATAGTTTCTTTCCTTATTGTTTTTAATTAGATCAGTTTTTGCTTATGCTTTATCTAAGATCAGGATGGCTACACCATCTGTTTTTACTTCACCTGAAGCATAATAGATTCTGCTCCAGCCTTTTACCTTTACTCTGTATGTATCACCCTGCTTTAAATGTGTTTTCTGTAAACAACATATTGTAAGATTCTGACTTTTGATTCAGTCTGCTATCTGCCTCCATGTTATGGGAGAGTTCATCCCATTTACATTTATGGTTAAAACTATTAATTCTGTATTTCAAGCCATCTTATATCCCCAGATTATACTTTTCTTTTTCTTCCCCCCCTTATGATCCTCTCTAGTATTAAACTTATGGGCACCACTTGCCTCACACAGCTCTCCCTCTTTATAGTCTCCCTACCTCCTTTGAGTCCCCCCCCCACTTTTCCCTTATTTTTTCTGTATTCCCTTCTATGTAGCCTACTCTTTTCCTTTTCCCTTTTCCTCTCCCACTTTTTAAGGAGGTGAGTGAAGTTTCTCTGTAAACCAAATATGTCCAACATTTTTTCTTTGGGCCAAATCTGATGAGAGTAAGATTCACACAACATTCCCCCCACTCCCTTAATTCCCTCAGATATGAGAGGTTTACTTTGCCTCTTCATGAGATGTAATTTCCCTCTTTTTACCTCCTCTTTTCCCTTTCTCTGATTTAATCCCCTTTCTACTTCTATTTCTTTTTTTATGTTGTAACAGTATATACACTCTCTTTGTGTATGCCTGTAATAGAAATACAGTTCTCAAGAGTTCTCTTTATTTTTTTATGCTTCTCTTGAGTCCTATTTTTGGAGGTCAAATTTTTTGTTTAATTCTTGTTTTTGCTTTAGGAATAAATGGAATTCAGCTGTTTCATTAAATGTCCATCTTCTTCCCTGGAAGAAAATGCTTAGCTTAGCTGGGTAGTTTATTCTTGGCTGCATTCCAAGTTCTTTTGCCTTTCAGAATATCAGATTCCATGCCCTTTAATCCTTTAATATGGAAGCAGCTAGATCCTGAGTGATCCTTATTGTGGCTCCTCGGTATTTGAATTGTTTTGTTTTGTTTTTTCTGGCAGCTTCTAATATTTAGTCACAATATTCCTTGGAGTTTTTATTTTAGGGTGTCTTTCAGAAGGTGTTAAGTACTAAATACGTGTACTGAACTAGAGAACTGTTAAGCACCATGATAAACTAGATAACCTTTGTATTATCAATTCCAATGACTTAGCACCTTGTAAGAATACTTGTTTCAGGGTTCTGGCTCATAACAGTAATTTGCTCTCTTTCTGTATAGAAGCTATCAATTGTTAGAGTTCACTTGGCTTTTTTACTCATTTTTTTTAAAAGCCCTTAGGGTCTGTCTTCAGGGCAAGGAGGTTCACAGCTTCCTTGGGAACAGGGACAGATGGACAGTAGCTATCCTCCAAACAGGCTGCAAAGAGCGGCTGTGCTGCAGAATTGTCTCTGCCTTAGGAAGAGCCCAGCATTGTGGAAGTGTGGCTGCCCTGGGACTAGCAGCTGAGCAGCAGAAGTGTGATTGCCCAAGGCAGAGCCCCATGCTACAGACTGCAGCTGCCACAGCTGCATTGTAATTGTGCTGAGTCCCTTCTGGTATTGGATGGGTGAGGCCAGGTCCTGTTAAATTCTGGCATTTTTTGGAGGACACTCTACCTTTGGCTTTAACTTCTCTACTGATTTACTGCTTTGCAACCAAAGCAGGGCAACCAACCTGTGGTAAAGTCCTCCCTGCAAATTTTCTACCTGTGGCCACTGCACCCCGCCCCCAGTCAGCTCAGCCTCCTGCTTCCCTACCTGCACTGGCCTCTTCCCACCCGATCAACACAGATCTTTTTTGGCAATCTTCCAGATTATTTTCAGCTGGTAATTTGTTGTACTCCCAATATTTGTGGATTCTACCAGTCAGGCACTATTTCAGAGGCTGAATTTAGTAATCAGTAGTAAGGGTAGAAGGGAGCTCAGAATGAAGGGTGTGTCCTCTCTGCCATCTTGGCTCCACCCCCATATCTCTGTCTTCTTCTACCTTATTCCCCTCTGTGTTTTCTGTGATCTAGTGCCAGTTCAGATTATATATAAGAAACACTCCATCTCCCCTTTTCTCCATGCTTAAAGCTTTCTTCTTTCCTATCATTTCTATTGGCTTCTCTAACTTCCTTCCATTCTAAGCTAAAACAAGAGAATGATCTGTATTTTTCTTTGTATCCTCCACATCTAGCATGGTATTGAGCATATATTAAGAACCTGACAAAATACTTGTTGACTTGACTTGACTAGCTTGGACTTGATGTTTTCTGAGTTCTTTTCCAATTCTAAATCCAAACTCTAGTGATTCTACCTACAATTTCAGTTCAGTCCTTCCCCTTTCCCTTTCCCTTTAATGACCAAAAGATAGATTGGTCATGAAGTCTTTCCTGACCTCTACCCTATAGATTAAGGTCATCATTTTCTCCTCTCACCTCACAGAACATATTTTTGAACCTTTCTTCTGGAGAGCTTTTTCATATTCAACCTTGTGTTATGGTTTTAAGCTGTGATAACTTAAAAATGCATTATGATTTAGGGGATCCCCTATATGTCTTTTTTATACATTGTTTTCATTTTTCTTTTTTTTCTTCCCACATTAGACTGAACACTTTGAGAATAAGAATTGTTTTCTGCCTTTCTTCCACCTGGTACATAACAGGTGTGTAATGCATGCTTGTTGACTTGACTTGACAGGTCATAGCTTTCATGCTAGTTTGTATATAGGCTCCTTAAGGCAAGAATTGTTTTTTATGATCCCCACTTTACTACTCACAGTGGATCGATGCTCAGAAACATTTATTGAAAGAACAAATCAACCAGTATTTTCTTATTGTTTTCTTCATTCATGTTGAAAAGCAGTAAAGTAGTAAAATGAATACTCTTGATACTTTATACTATTTTTATGGCATGGAGCTTTTCACTGGCACTATTCACTAAAATATTTTCTTAGCCAGCACCATAATCAATATTTAATCAGTTTTTGAAAGCTTCCCCTCTTATGTATTTAAAACATGACCATTTTGCATAAATGATTGTCTTTATGGGATCAGCTGTTTCTGCGTATCCCTTTGAGTTTCCAAATTATTTTTATTGTAATTGAGATAATTAAGGTGATATACCTGTCATGTGCTAGTAAAAATTAAAGAAGATATAGAAAAGCATTTTAAGAGAAATGGAGCTAAGGGAAAGAGCAGTTATGGGGTTATTTGAATACACATCTACATATAAACACACACAAAATATATGTGTGTTTTTCCCAATGACATTGTTGGTGTTCTTATTAATTTGTCTCCTTGCAAATGCTTTATTATAGTTAAACCTATTCTATGTTACTTCACTTTCTGTGTTTCTTTATTATTCTATTAATAAAGGAAGGTCATATAAACCTTTATTCCTTACCAGAGAGATTACTTTTACCATGGCTACTTCTTTTAGATTAGTCATGAAATGTATTTGCTTATAATTTTTTTTCTTGAGTGAGTACCACACGTATTTGTTGCTTTCTTTCTTTAAAGTAGATAGCTACAATTTATGGTACTTTTCTCTTTCTCTTCTTTCTTCTTCCTCTTAGTATGATTATAATTATTGTTCTTGTTCATAATAATAGTAACTAGCATTTACATAATGCTTTAAACTTTGCAAAGCACTTGACAAACATTATCTCATTTTATCTTTATCAGAACCCTGACAGATAGGTGCTACTATTATTATACCTGTTTTACAGATGAATAAAATGAGACAAGCAAAGGTTAAGTAACTTGCCCATGGTCATATAGCTGGTAAATATCTGAGGCCAAATTTAAATTCACTTTTTTCCTAACTCCAGTTCCTAGGCTCTATCCACTATATCTGCCTTAGCACTATTTTTACTCCTAATTTGTCTTATCATGCTTAGACATGTAAATATTCCTTTTCCACTAAAGTTGTCTCTTTATTTTCTTAACAATCAATAACAATCAAATATCCATTGTAGCAAAAATTAAGATTTTCAATGGTATGACTTAAGAAGATTATAATTTTGGAACAGGACCCTTCCCTTGGAATTTTACAGGCAAATTAAGTAAGGCCTGGGTGACTCTTTAATCTGTTTTTATCTTCACACTTCTGAAAATTGGAAATGCATTTGAGCAATCAAGTACTCACTACTCCTCAAAGGCAAGATATATATTTCTAAAAATAAACATTTCAGATAAAATCAGATCCTATGAGATAAAATTCTTACATTTTTATATAAAGTTCATATGACTACTTCAATGTTCTATCACACATATTATACCCACTTCTTTTCCTTTGTATTTGTCTATATATACTTCTCATTCCACAAACCATAAACACTTGCTTAACTCACAATGAGTTTTTTTTTTCTTTCTTGATCACCAAATCTTGGTGACTAATCAGTCCTGATAAGAACTTACAAAAGTTAATTCAATAAATTTGTTTGAGATCCTCAGCCAATACCTTTTCAAATTATAAGGAACTATAATACAATCTGCCTCATCATATCAAGGCCCTAGTTTCTGATGGTTGTTTTTTTTTTTTATCTTGTTCCTTGTCTGTGTTTCATAATTTTGTTAAATCATTCCAGTTGTGAATAGATAATTCCCTGATTTCCCTGGTTCCCACTGAATTAAGTGATTTTTCCTTCTCCTGGGGTTTTACCCTGAAGACAATCAATTCTTGTTTATTGACCTCCAGAAAGTATGATAAAAAACTTAACTCTGAAAATTGTTTCTCATCCTGGGTTGCATAGTCCCCACAGGATTCATGAAAACATCACAAGAAGGCTATAATGCCCTTCCTTCCCAGATTAAGAGATAACCCTTCATGTTCTATTTCTCTCCCTTCCCTCATCCTCTACAAAAATCTATTCTTGATCTTATTGCTTCTGTCTTCCCTTTAATAATTATCTCTGACTTATTCTATCTAGGTCATACTTAAACATAGATGTTTTTCTCTTATCTCTTCTGTTAGACCTGTGAACTCCTTTAGAATAAGGACTACTTTGCATTTTTATGTATGTCCAACTCATAGTTCAGTGCAGTAATTAAGCACTGAATGGCCTAATAAGTTAGGCCATTTATTTATGGCATAATAAATAAATATGTTTTGGATGGCAGACAGGGGTAATGCATGGAGTGGAAGATAAGGAGTAAGGGAATTCAGAAAGACCTAGATTTAAATCCTTTGTCTGACCTTTCCTAACTCTGTTATTATAGATAAGTCCCTTTATCTCTTTAAACCTCAGTTTCTTCATCTCTAACAAGAGTTAATGAACCAATATATATAGTGTGCTTTGAAAACTTTAAATTTAAAGAACTACAGAAATGCCAACTATGGTTTTTATTAAGTGGTCTTCATCCACAGAATCAGAGAATGTTTAAGAAGGAGCCTTGGGCATCATCCAACCTCTCTTTTTATAGACCGAGAAACTGATCCTCAGAACAGTAAAAATGATTTGTCCAAGATTACACAGATAGGAAATAGGAAGGCTAAAATTTTCTTCTACCTGAATCTCCTTCCTTCCCAAAGTGGTGAAGGATGCCTCTTAGAAAATTAGAGAACCACTCATGTTTGAGGGGAATGATAGACTATTTGCTTAAAAAGCATAAGGTAGGGGCTTATGTCAACAGATCACAGAATCATGGAATTTGAGGGCTTAAAGGAACCTAAGTGATCATCTCACCCAAATCATGCACAAAAATAATCTCCACTGATACAAGTGATCATTTACTCTAAGAAATGCACCACCCTTCCATGAAGACTTAAATTTTTGAACATCTGTGTTAGGAAGTTGGATTTTGTTTGTTTGTTTGTTTGTTTCATATAAAGCCTAAATTTTCTTCTTCAAAATTTCCACCCTTTTTCTCTGCTTTAACTCTCTAGAGCCAAACATCAATCAATAAACATTTATTAAGCATCTACTATGTGCCAAGCACTGGGAAATAAAAAGAAGCAAAAGATAGTCCATCCCCCTCCCCGACCTTGTCCATACATTCAAGCAGCTCACAATCTAATGGAAGAGAAAACTTTAAAGAAATATATACAAAGCAAGTTATATCTAGAATAAATAGGAAATAAAAAAAGGAAGCTATTGGGATTAAGCAGGATTAGAGAAGACTTCCAATAGAAGGCAGGGCTTTGGCTGGGAATTAAAGGAAGTTAGGAAAGTCAGTTGTCTGAGCAGGAGGAAAACATTGTAGGCATAGGGGAGAATAGGATAAAATGTCAAGAGTAGAAATATAGTATGTCTTGTTTGTGAAACAACCTGGAGGCCAATGTTTCTAGATCAAAGAATACATATTGAGTCTAAGATGTAAGAAGAGTAGAAAGGCTTAAGAGAACTAAATTATGAAGGACTGAATGCCAAGGAGAGAATTTTGTATTTGCTCTTGCAGTCAATAGGAAACTACTGGATTAGGTGGAGGGATATGTTTGGATCTAGGCTTTAGAAAACTCAGTTATACTGAGTATATGTATGTATATATGTATGTAGGTCTGGAGTCAGGAGGACTCTAATCCACCCTTGGATACTTATAGCTGTGTGACTCTGGGCAAGTCATTTAAACTCTATTTACTTCAATTTCCTCAAATGGAAAATGGAAAAAGAGAATAAAATGGCAAACTATTTTAGTAACTTCTCAAGAAAACCTCACTGGAGTCACAAAGAATCAGAAACTATTGTAAAACAACTTAACAATACTGCCATTTTATTTTTTCAGTAGCAACATATGTTAAAAGAAAATAATATAAGTTGTTCATGTTCCCAAGAAGTATCTTGTTTCTTAATCTGATGTCAAAGAGTAGAAAAAACAATGAGACAGAGTGATATCTTTTACTGTAAATTTCATGCCAAAATTATCTGTATCTGAAGCCACAGTTGATATTTAGATTGTTATGATATTTTAATTTTTCTTTGATTCTACAAAGATAACATTAGTTACATGCCAACTCTGTCCAAAACACAATATCCCATTTATGTCTGTACATTTGTTCTGACCAATATATTGTACTCTATTTATATATGTCCATATTTGTTCTTATCTTCTGTGCTCCTCCAAAATGACATAAGATTAGTCAATAAACAAACTGAATGTTATTGAGTTTTCAAAAGGAAAAAGTAAAGATTGCAAAGCAAACATGATGTTCACTGAGAGCTTGAGAATCTCAGGAGGACAACATAACCATGTCTTCAACATATACACCCCTAAATCTTCAGGGTCATCCCAAGACTCTCAAAGATATTCCTCTTCTGAGTTTCTCTTTTTTTCTCACTTTACATGATTCCAAGCTCCTTTTTTCTCCTACTGTAGAGTACTGTCAATGTCCTTACCATGCATTTCATGAGAAAACAAGAATGTGTAAGCAAGTATGTGTACACTGTGTATTCAATTATAAGTTGCTTTTGGTTTTGTTTTTTTCAAGTGGGATTGTTTCATTTGTTGTTTTTTTTTTCTTTTTAATATCTAATACAATGCCTGCCAAGTATTTAGCTTTAATAAATGTTATTGATTGACAGAATTATATAAAGCACTCAAAACCTCCTGTTGTGCCTAAATTCTGCCTATTGTTCTATCAGTTAGCACTGTCTCTCATTTGTAAAATCTAAGGGACTTCAAAATCTATTTAAATAAGAATTCCTATTTATAATATTTTTTTAATATTCTTTCACTTAAAAACCTCCAGTAAAGGGAAAATGATCCATCCCTAGGAAGCAGGCTTCCTCAATTACTTCAATATGTCTTTAAATTGGAAAGAAGAAAAAACATTGATAGTTCACATATACCAGAAGTTAATTTAACAAAATCTAACCAACAAAAAAATAATAAATACAAGTACTGCCACAAGAGAATGTTTCATTAGTGCCATTCCCTTCACTACCTCCAGGTTATGTGCTTTCATCAGTGGAGTGAGGCCTCTCTTACCAACGTAAATCCATTAGCATACTTGTTTAGCCACAGCTATTCTCAAAGAATAGTAAGCTATTCTTTGAGTAGACTTCAAAATTTGCTGATTAAAGTATTTATCACTCTGAAATCAACTAGATGATATCTCCTCAAATCTTAGATGACAGGCATGCAGTCCATTATCCTCCTATACATAATATGTTTCCCTTACACTTGATAAAACTTGGTTTATAACCCATTGGCCCAGTCTTTAATAATTTAGGGATAGGGAAGACAGTGTGGTATAGTAGATAAAAATAGTTGATTTGAAGTTAGGAAGACTGAGTTAGAATTTAGCCTCAAATACTATTTAAATGGATCAGTAAATATCTATTAAGCACTCTGTGTGTGTGTGTGTGTGTGTGTGTGTGTGTGTGTGTGTGTGTAGTACTATATTAAGCCCTTTAGATACAAAGAAAGGCAATAGACAGTCCCCAGGAAAGGAAACTCACTTAAGCTATATGAGTTCCACTTTTCTCATATAAAAAGTGAGGATGATAGTAACACTTGATTTATGGAGTTGTTTTGAGGATCTAATAAAAAAGTACAAATAATGAAGATAACTTTCAAAAAAACCCTCAGTATCGTCTCCATACCACAACATAGCATTATGGTATAGACATTAATACTATATATTCATATTTAAAGATATCACATATATATGTACTTGAGAAAAACAAGTTATTTTCTGATTTGGGGTTCATGGAAATAAAAGGAATTCAATGAGTTAATGAGTTTCTCATTTTTCAGCTGAAGAATCAGACAAAATAATAACTCCTGTTCTGTATTAGAATTGGGATTCTGTTCTACCAAGGACTTTGTATTAAGAAAAGTCAAATTGTGGATTTTTACCATATCTCAGGTCCCTTTGATGTCTTTAGTTCTCTTTATCACAAGCCAGCATGCTTAAAAGCAAAGGCAAAGATTTTGTTTTCCTTCTTCATGAAAGAAAGGTCTGGCTTACGTGTGTTCAGTGCTTGCCTGAGTAGCTACAAAGGCACACAGCAGGAAAGCTGCTTCAGCTGTGATGACTTTAGTCACATTTAAGTCCTGACTCTGATTTTATACCCCCTCTAGGTAGTAGATGGGTCTGAAGAACTTAGTGAAAGACCATTGGAATGATGATCATGGGATGAAGCAGACCAGGACAAATTTGAGCTGGAAGAAGACAATAATATTCCACATTTGCTATTATGAACAATAATTTAAGTCAATCATAGGCATATTTTTATCTTAACAGTGGCCACTCTGCATTCTGTAGCCAAAATATAAATAAATCTCTTGCAGCAAGAGGTTCATGTTTCATATTTCTACACCTGGTCAATTTGATAAACATTTCTTTCTTAATCTGTTCTCTATTTTTGTCATAACTAGAACCAATCTAAGTGTTTTCTTACAGATGAAAGACTATCCTGATTGTAAGGGATCCAATAAGGTTATTTTACTAATTAATTTTATTTCATAACAAATCTCAGCAGTACTAGACTTTCTTATTAACTTGTTTTCTTATTGTATTTTCATGTTTCATTCTAGAAAAGGCATTGGACATTTCAAGTGTTGATGAGCAAAGCAGTATGTGAAATTTATTCATATTACCAATGATAGAGTAATGAAATTATAGTAAGAAAATTGGGGTGGGATCACAGCTCTGTCTCTTAATACTTGTGACTATGGACAATTTCCTAAAACTTTTTGGGAAAATGGATAATTATCCTTTCTAAATTTAGAATCCTATGACATTTCTATAATAATCTAGGTGATACAGTAGATAGAGTATCAGACCTGGAACCGGAAAGACATCTTCCCAAATTTAAATCTGGCCCCAGATTCCTCATTTTTCATCTGGAGAATCAGAGAAAATAATACCTCTTCTTCCATATTAGAATTGGGACTCTGTTCTACCAAGGACTTTGTAATAAGAAAACTAAAATTGTCGATTTTGACCATATCTCAGGTTCCTTTGATTCTTCAGTTCTCTTTATCACAAGCTAGCATGCTTTAAAGCAAAGGCAAAGATATTTTTTTTTCCTTCTTCATAAAAGAAAAGTCTGGCTCATTTGTGTTCAGTGCTTTTCTGAGTGACTGCAAAGGTTCACAGTTATGTGACCCTGGTCAAGTCACTTAGCTCCTTTAGCTCAGTTTCCTCATATGTAAAATGAACTGGAGAAGGAAATGGCAAACCACTGCAGTATCTTTGTCAAGAAAACCCCAAGTGGGGTCACAAAGATGTGGATACAACTGAACAACATATTTCTATGTCATTTCTTATGAGGAAGTAATTATTTATATTACAGCAGAGAACAGTATTTTGAAATGAAACAAATTATGACTTAACAAATAAGAGATGAATGTATAGAAATGTCAGGAGATTTTTTTGAATATTTGCCTCTATGAAGACTAAAAATACTTTGCTAGATCAAAATAAATTCCAAATTAGAAAAAAATTATAAAGATGAAATAACAGATTCTATCTAACCCACTTGTATCAACTACTACATTTTTTTAAAATGGAAAGAAAAAAGAGACATGAACTCATCACTATTTATTAGAAGTGTTAACCATAAGAAAATGATCTTCTCACCAAGGTCAGCATAGACAGATGCATAATCTCCTTGCCAAGCATATACATATTACAGTCAAAATAACCAATCCTTTATAAGTTTCTATGGGAAAAAAATTAGGGAAGTCTCAATCTATCAACAAATATGCTTCAAATAGCTGTGATATAATAGACACTGTACTAAATTAGAGATATAAACATATAAAAAAAACAGTTCCTGACTTCAAAGAGCTTACATTCCAAAAAGAAAAGTCAACATGTAAACATATAAATATATGCAAAATACATGTGAAATAAATTCAAAGTAATATAGAAGATTAAGAGCTAGGATAGATAGGAAAATCTAAAAAGCCTTTTGTAAGAGGAAGTTGAAATAACTGAGGTTAAGGTAAGATGGAAATGTATTCCAGGCTTGTGCAAATTCAGAAATAATAGGAAATTATGAGAAATCATTTTAGGGGATCATCTATCATAGTATAATATATTTAGAACTGACAGGAGATTTTAAAACAATTTTGTCAAAATCTCTCATTTCATAGATTAGTGCTAAAGGAGGAATTTACAAAGTTACACAATGGCAGAACTGTGATTCAAACTCACATCCTCTCACTCTAAATCTAACCCCTTTCCACTATTGTGTACTTTACAAAATAGAGAAAAAACAATTAAAGGGAAAACATCTATGTATGGAGTTGAAATGGATCCAGCTAACTCATATGATCTAAAAGTATTTGTAAATAAAAATAGCATTAAAAAAAAGTGACAATAGTCGGGGCGAGCCAAGATGGTGGAGAAGGCACACACGACTCTCTAAGCTCCTCTCATTCCCCTCATAACCAACTATTCAATCCAGCCTCAAAAATAGCTCTTCACTGCTTAAATTCATGAAGATTAGAAGTACTACAATTTACCAGCCAAAGTCAATCTGGAAGATCGCCAGGAAAGGTTTGTCCTGAGAGGCCAGGAACAGACTAGCACAGGCAGCAAGAGACTAGCATCCTGAGCAGTCCAGGGGCTGGGGTGATCTCTGTGGCTAGAGAAATTATAGAGAGACTCTGCTATAGGCCAACTGCTCTGCCTTGACTACAAAGCAGTAAACTGGCAGAGAGATTAAAGCCTGAAACAGAGGGTCCTCTAAAAAATGCCAGAACCTAAGGAGATCTGGCTGTAATCCCTCAAACCCGGAAGTGACTCAGGCAGACTGTAACATAGCCCTGCAGCCACATCCAGCAGTTCAGGGCTTTTCGGGGGCAGTTACAAATCTACACAGCAGCTGGGCACAGCCTGGGCAGCTTCTAATCGGCAGAGTGGGGTGCTCGGGCCAGGGCAATAGAACTTCCCCAGCAGACTGTGTTTCCCTAGCAGACACTTCTGGTCCCTGCAAATCCATTCACTGCTCAACTGCTAATACCCACAGCCCCAGGGCGGGATTTGGCTTGGGAAGTGAAACTCTCACTGCTCAGTGTCTAGCCCCAGGGCAGTTGTTATCTCATACTGTGGCCGTTCTTTGCAGGGCACTTTCCCAGGCCAGCCCTGCAAGCCTGAGTTACTCCCAGGTGGGGAACTCTTTCCCAGAGCACTCTAGTACCTCGCTGCTTTTTGTAGCCAGCTGGCAGGACAGCAACCCGTCCATACACCTTTCACTGTTCTGCAGAGGAAGCTGGTAACCTCCTGGCTCTGAAGACAGACCTTACAGGCTTTAACAAAATGAGTAAAAAAAAATCAAAAGAATGATTGATATTTTTATACTGAAAGAGAACAGCTTTTCAACCCTGAAGAGACTAATAGCAGACAGTCTCCAGACAATTGTTGGTCTCCAATACAAAGGGCTCTCCTAGAAGAGACTATTAAAAAACCTTAAAAGAGAACTAGAAGGAAAATGGGGAAAGGAAAGAGAAGCTATGCAAGAAAGCAACAACTTCCTAAAATGTGAATAGGAAAAGATAAAAAACTCCCAAGAAGTGCAGGGAAACAGAATTTGCGAATTGGAAAAAGAAAATAACTCATTAAAAAAAAAAAAATTAGTGAAATGCAAAAAAATTCCATAGAGCAAAACAACTCAATTGGATATATACAAAAAGAAGTAAAAAAAAGCTAATGAAGAAAATAACTCACTAAAAATCAGAACTGAACAAATAGAAATGACTGATTCATTGGACATCAAGAATCAGTCAAGCAAAGCCAAAAAAATGAAAGATTGAAAAAAATGTCAAATATTTACTTGGAAAAACAACAGACCTGGAAAATAGATATAGGAGAGATAACCTGAGGATCATTGAACTACCCGAAAATTATGATGAAAAAAAAGAGCCTAGATACTATTTTACAGGAAATCATCAAAGAGAACTGCCCAGAAGTAATAGAATCGGAAGGGAAAATAGGTGTTGAAAGAATTCATCGAACACCTTCTGAAAAAGACCCTAAAATAAAGACTTCGAGGAATATTGTGGCAAAACTTCAGAATTTTCAGACTAAAGAAAAAATTTTACAAGCAGCCAGGAAAAAACAGTTCAAATACCGAGATACCACAATAAGGGTCACGCAAGATCTAGCTGCCTCAACATTAAAGGATCGAAGGGCCTGGAATCAGATTTTCCGAAAGGCAAAAGAGCTTGGAATGCAGCCAAGAATAAACTACCCAGCTAAGCTGAGTATTTTTTTTCCATGGAAGAAGATGGAGATTTAATGAAATAGAGGAATTCCATCTGTTTCTAAGGAAAAACCAGACTTAAACAAAAAATTTAATCTCCAATAACAGGACTCAAGAGAAGTAGAAAAAGGTAAAAGAAACTCTTGAGAACTGTATTTCTGTTGTGGATATACATAAAAACTATATGTATAATTTGATTTTACCGATATAACATAAAAAAAAGGAAGTAGAAATGGAAAGGGGATAGTGTCAGAAAAAGGGAAGAGGGGAGATAAAAAGAGGGAACTTACATGCGACGATGAGGCAAGGGAAATCTATCATATATGAGGGAACTTAGAGAGGGGGAGGAACATTGTGTGAATCCTACTCTCATCAGAGTTGGCTTAAAGAGGAAATAATTGACATATTTGTTTTACAGAGATTCTTCTCTCACTTCATTAAAAAGTGGGAGAGGAAAAGGGAGAAGGAAAAAGAGTAATAAGGGAAGGGTACAAGAAAGGGGAAGGGATTCAAAGGAAGGAAAGAAGGATACTAAAGAGGGAGAGCTGCGTGATGTAAGTGGGAACAATAAGTTTAATACTAGGGAAGAAGGGAAGGAGGACAAGAAAAAGAAAAGTATAATCTGGGGATATTAGGATGGCAGGAAATACAGAATTAGTAATTTTAACTGCAAATGTGAATGGGATGAACTCTCCCATAAAGAGGAGACAGATAGCAGACTGGATCAAAAGTCAGAACCCTACAATCTGTTGTTTACAGGAAACACATTTAAAACAGGGAGATATATACAGACTAAAGGTAAAAGGCTGGAGCAAAATCTATTATGCTTCAGATGAAGTCAAAAAAGCAGGGGTAGCCATCCTTATCTCAGATCAAGCAAAAGCAAAGATTGATCTAATTAAAAGAGATAAGGAAGGAAACTATATCTTGCTAAAGGGTACTATAGACAATGAAGCAATATCAGTATTAAACATATATGCACCAAGTGGTATAGCATTTAACTTCTCAAGGAGAAGTTAAGAGAGTTGCGAGAAGAAATAGACAGCAAAACTATAATAGTGGGAGATCTCAATTTTGCACTCTCAGATTTAGATAAATCAAATCATAAAACAAATAAGAAAGAAATTAAAGAGGTAAATAGAATATTGGAAAAATTAGGTATGATAGATCTCTGGAGAAACTGAATGATGACAGAAAGGAGTATACTTTCTTCTCAGCAGTTCATGGAACCTATACAAAAATTGACCATATATTAGGACATAAAGACCTCAAAATTAAATGCAGGAAGGCAGAAATAGTAAATGCTTTCTTTTCAGATCACGATGCAATAAAAACTACATTCAACAAAAAGTTAGGTGTAAATAGACCAAAAAGTAATTGGAAACTAAATAATCTCATCTTAAAGAATGATTTCGTGAAACAGCAAATTATAGACACAATTAATAATTTCACTCAAGATAATGATAATGGTGAGACATCATACCAAAATTTATGGGATGCAGCCAAAGTGGTAATAAGGGGAAATTTTATATCCTTAGAGGCTTACTTGAATAAAATAGAGAAAGAGAAGATCAATGAATTGGGCCTGGAACTTAAAATGTTAGAAAAAGACCAAATTAAAAACCCCCAATCAATCACTAAACTTGAAATTCTAAAATTAAAAAGGGAAATTAATAATATAGAAAGTTAAAAAAAAACTATTGAATTAATAAATAAAACTAAGAGTTGGTTTTATGAAAAAAATAATAAAATTGATAAACCTTTGGTAAATCTGATTAGAAAAAGGAGAGAGGGAAATCAAATTAATAGTCTTAAAAATGAAAAGGGAGAACTTTCCACTGATGAAGAGGAAATTAAAGAAATAATAAGAGGTTACTTTGCCCAATTTTATGCCAATAAATTTGATAACCTAAGTGAAATGGATGACTACCTCCAAAAATATAGGCTTCCCAGATTATCAGAGGAGGAAATAAATTGCTTAAATAGTCCCATTTCAGAAAAAGAAATAGAACAAGCTATCATTCAGCTCCCTAAAAAAAAAAATCCCCGGGACCAGATGGATTCACATGTGAATTCTACCAAACATTCAAAGAACAATTAGCCCCAATGCTTTATAAATTATTTGAAAAAATAGGGATTGAAGGAGTCCTACCAAACTCCTTTTACAACACAGACATGGTACTGATACCTAAATCAGGTAGGTTGAAAACAGAGAAAGAAAATTATAGACCAATCTCCCTAATGAATATTGATGCTAAAATCTTAAATAAGATATTAGCAAAAAGACTACAGAAAATTATCCCTAGAATAATATACCACGATCAAATAGGATTTATATCAGGAATGCAGGGCTGGTTCAATATTAGGAAAACTATCAGTATAATTGGCCATATTAATAATCAAACTAAGAAAAACCATATGATCATCTCAATAGATACAGAAAAAGCATTTGATAAAATCCAACATACATTCCTATTAAAAACTCTTGAGAGTATAGGAATAAATGGACTTTTCCTTAAAATAATCAGTAGCATCTATTTAAAACCAGCAGTAAACATCATATGTAACAAGGACAAACTGCAACCATTCCCAATAAGATCAGGAGTAAAACAAGGTTGCCCACTATCACCATTACTATTTAATATTGTATTAGAAATGCTAGCTTTGGCAATAAGAGTTGAGAAAGAGATTAAAGGAATAAAAGGTGACAACAAAAGCATGAAATAGCACAGGTCAGTAATGATGGAAGAACATTTTATTTTTCTTATCTTTACACCATCAAGCAAATAAACAACTAGATAAAAATTCATTGAATATCCAGTATACAACTATATTAGGTACTAGCCATATAATTTTTTTTTATGTTTTATTAAAGCTTTTTATTTACAAAACATATGCATGAGTAATTTTTCACCTCTGACCCTTGAAAAACCTTGTGTTCCAAAATTTCCCTTCCTTCACTCCACCCCCTTAGATGGCAGGTAGTCCAATACAGTGTATTCGTAGTCCAATGTGTGTATACATATTTATACAGTTATCTTACTGAACAAGAAAAATTGGATCAAGAAGGAAACCAAAATTGGGAAAGAAAACAAAATTCAAACAAACAATAACAGAACAGTGAAAATTCTATGTTGTAGTCCACACTCAGTTCCCACAATCCTCTCTCTGGGTGTAGATGGCTTTCTTCATCACGAGATCATTGAAACTGGCCTCAATCATCTCACTGTTGGAAACAGTCATGTCCATCACAATTGAGCATTGTATAATCTTGTTGTTGCAATGTATAATGATCTCCTAGTTCTGATCACTTAGCATAAGTTCATGTAAGTCTCCCCAGGCCTCTACAATCATCCTCCTGATCATTTCTTATAGAAAATAATATTCCATAACATTCATATAATATAACTTATTCAGCCATTCTCCATCTGATGAGCATCCACTCAGTTTCCATTTTCTTGCCACTACAAAAAGTAACCATATGAATATAATGAATAAAACAATTACTTCTTGCATGAAGCTAGAATTCTGATGGAGAAAGGATATATAATGTGACATTTATCTAAACAAATAAATAAAAAAGGATATATAAAAGAAGTGATATTAAATAATCTGAGAATGAAACCATTAGCACAGCAGCATATTTTAGAGGTAGAAAAGATCTTAGAAGAATTTATAGATGAAGAACTGAGGCCCAGAAAGATGACCTTTTATCTAGGGTCACACAAAGAAAGCTGGTATTCAAATCTAGATATTGACTCCAAAGTTCAATGTTCTTCCACAATACCAAATTGTGTCTCTATCATTCGAATGAATGAAGAAAGGATTCACTTAGAAAATTATGTTTAAGCTGTGTCCTTTAAGTTTTTATTTTCTTTAATTCTATTCTTTTTAGTTAATTAGCATTTATTCTCTCTCTTCTTCCTAATACTAAAAAAGGAAAAAAAGAAAAAGAAAATTTTAGTAAGAAATATGAGTAATAAATTAAAACAAATTACTACATTGGCCTTGTCCAGAAATGTATGCCTCATTCAGTATATTGAGTCAATCATTCTCTTTCAAAAGCAAAAGAACATTATTTGCAACTGATCCTCTGTTGATTGTTGCATTGATCAGACTTTTTAAGACTTTTGAAGTCATTGTCTTTATAATGTCTAAAATTGAAAAAAATAATATTCCACTATATTTGTATACCATAATGGTTTTAGCCACTGCTGAAATATGGGTACCCTCTTTCTTTTTTTTTTAATTATCAATCATTCATTTTTCCCCATTCTACCTTCTTCCATACCCATCAGGGAAAAAAAAGAATCTAATATTACATTAATATAGCAAGTGCTTTTTCTTCATATATTGGCATAATCAAAATTCTCATTATTTTGTGATTAATATGGTTAAACATCTTTGCAGTTTTCTTAACATTTCCTAGCTGCAATCCTAATATAAAACCAACTTGATCAAAATACATAATTTTGTGATATTTTATTTTGGCCTCTTTGCTAATAATGTATATACAATGTTTATAAAATTGTTCAGTGAAAATATTAGTATGTAGTTTTATTTTTCTATTTTGATTCTCACCATATTTGTGTCAAAGAAGAAATTTGCTGGCTTCCCTTCTTTTCCTATTTTGTAGAATACATATACATATTTTGTATAATATATAATAATAAATAGCAAAATTAATTTTTTCAAAATTTTGATGTAATTTACTTATGAATTGCTTCTTCTTGGGGGTATTTTCCATCTTTTGGGAGTTCAATGACAGCTTATTTAAATTATTTCTTGCTGATATTAGTCCAAATCTTTAGTATTATTCTTAATATTCCCCTATTTCATGAAATTATGTTTTATTGACATGCAGTTAGGCAAAATACTTTCAAAGTTATTCTTTAGGTTTTCTTTATGTATTATGAAGTTTCCCTTTTTGTTACTGTTGTAGAAATTTTATGTTCCTCTTCTTTTCAAGCCAATAGTTTATCTATTTTATTGATTCTTTTATTTACTTTGGAAAAAAAGGTTCTTTTACTTATAGGGATTTTTTTTTTGTTTCAGTAGTGTGAATTTCTGCTTTGCCCTTTAAAAAGGATTTTGTAAATCAAATAAAAGATAAAGAACACATCAAGGAAAAAGCAAAAAAAAAAAAAAAAAATAAAAAAAAAATAAAATAAAAAAAAAAAAAAAATAAAATAAAAAAAAAATAAAAAAAAAAATAAAATAAAAAAAAAAAAAAAAAATAATAAAATTACTTTCCAAGGAATGAAAAAAAATAGAGGAGAATGTGAAACATCTCATTAGAGAGAGAACTGATCTAGAGAACATATCAAGGAAAGACAATATGAGAATTGTTAGAATACCTGAAACTTACAAAGAAAAAACTTGAAACAATACTACAAGAAATTATATCATATTTGTGGGGAGGATTCTGAGAAGATGGTATAATTTTCTGAAATCTCAAACTCTCCAGATTTCCCCCCTAAAGCAAACAAAGTTGTGCATCAGGGTGAACATAGGCTACTGAAAAACAAATAAGACTGAAAAGAACTGGGGTTCTCCCAGGACAACCCAAGAAAATCCAAAGAAAGACTTTAGGACAAAAATTTGGATAAAATAAATTTAGTTAAAATAGATAAGTGGGTAACTACTTAATTAGTACCATAGACAATAAAGCAATGTCAATATTTAACCTATATGCACCAAATTCTATAGCATATTTTTTTTTTTACAAATTAAATGAAATACAAATAGAAATAGATTATAGTACTATCATAGTGGGGACTTTAAACTTTCCCTCCCAGAACTAGATAAACTTAACCAAAAAAAAAAAAAAAAGAAAGGGAAGCAAGTCAAGGAAATAAATAAAAATTTAGATACTATATGTAATTGTTATCTGGAGAGAATTTAATGAAAATAGAAAAGATACTCATTTTTCTTGATGGTTCATGGTACCTTAAAAAGATTGACCATATATTTTTAGGGCACAAAATTTTGTACTTGAAATCAGAAAAGCAGAAATATTGAAAGCATCCCTTTTCATATAACAATGCACTAAAATTATATTGAATAAGAATCCATGGAAATATAGATTAAAAACTAATTGAAGATGACACAATCCAATCTGAAAGAATGAGGTGGTCAAACAACAAATCATAGAAACAATCAATAATTACATGCAAGAGAATGACAGTAATGAGACAACATACTAAAAGTTGACAGATACAACCAAAGCAGTTAGAAAGGGAAATTGCATATCCCTAATTGCTTACATGAATAAAATAGAGAAAGGAAAGATGAATAAATACAACTTTAAAAGCCAGAAAAAGAACACATTAAAACCTTAAATTTGATACCAAATTAGAAATTCTAAAAAATCAATGAGAGATTAATAAAATTGAAAATCTTGAACTAATAAATAAAACTGAGTTGGTTTATGGGGAAAAAATCAAGAGAGTTGAGTAATTTGGCTAGAAAAAGAAAAGAACTAAACCAAATTACCAATGTCAAAAATTAAAAGCGTGAACATGCCACCAATAAAGAGGAAATTAAAAGAATTAAGAGCTATTTTGTGCAACTGCGTACCAACAAATCAGACAATCTAATTGAAATGCATAAATATTTACAAAATATAAATTGCTAAGATTAACAGTACAGGAAATAAATTACTTAAATAACTCCATTTTAGAAAAAAGGAGTTGAATAAGTCATCAATGAACTCCCTAAGAAAAATCTCCAGGACCAGATGGATTTACAAATGAATTCTACCAAACATTAAAATTCTACCAAAACAATTGATTTCTTTTTGTTTGTTTGTTTGTTTGTTTGTTTTTTACTTTGAAGAAACTATTTCCCTTTTATTGAAAATAATGGGTTTTGCACTTCACTATCCCTGTTACACTTTTTCCATTGTCCATGACCTTTCAAATATCATTAAACATGACTCAGCCAATAGACCTTTAAGAACATTCAGTATACCAATTTTTATGGTTATCAGCAGATATTAAAGTCAGCTCAATTATTTTTGCCATCTCACTTATATTTTCCAAGTACTTTAGTTCTTTACTTCCAAATTCAAAAATAATTTTTCTTTCAACATTTCTCTTTATCCTGTGTTTCCATTTCAAAGTGTCTATATAGGTCTGGACCTTTCATCAAGAATTCTTGCTATATGGTGGCAAGAATGCTCCAGACACATGTGAAAGCCTCTCTCTCTCTCTATATATATATATATAGCTTGGGCGCAAACTAAACTAGAAATTCTCTTCCTCTTAGAAACTGTAGCTTCTTACAAATATCATGTCCATGGCCAGTCAGGAAGTCAGGAAGGGCCTAGGAGAAGGTAAGCAGTTTCTGTTGGTCTGTCCAAGGCTTTTGTGAGGGGGGCAGTGTGTCTGAAGGAGGGACATGAGGGAAACAGTGGCCACAAGAGATCTGGCTGTGTGGTTATTGAAAGAGGCTTTTTCAGACCCCCAGGTTTAGTTCTGAGCAGGGATAGGTAAGTTGCATAAAAAGAAAGGCTGAGGCTTTTTCCAAGCAACTATGGTGGCTCCAGTGGCCCCAGGAGGCCCAGCAAAGACAATCAAAACAATTAATTTCAATACTATATACACTCTTTGGAAAAATTGGAGGAGAAAATGTCCTGTCAAATTCCTTTTATGATACAAATATGGTGGTGATACCTAAACCAGGAAGAGCCAAAATAGAAAAAGAAAATTAGAGAAGAATCTTCCTAATAAAGATGCAAAAATTTTAAATAAAATATTAAGAGATTATAGCAATCTATCACTAGGATAATAAACTATGACCAAATTGAATTTACATGAGGAATACAGGATTAATTCACTATCAGGAAAACAATTGGCACAAGTGACCACACAAATAACAGAACTAACAGAAATCATAAAATTATCTCAACAAATGTATAATAAGTTTTAGACAAAATACAACATTATTTCTATTTTTTTAAATATATTAGATAGCACGGAAATAAATGGAGTCTTCCTTAAAATAAGTAGCATCAATCTAAAACCATCAACTATTTTTATATGTAATAGGAAAAAGCTAGAAGCATTCCCAATAAGATCAGTTGTAAAACAAGGCTGAAATAATATAATAAAAATGACAATTCTATCTAAATCAGTCTACTTATTCAATTGAAATGCAAAAATGTTATTTTATAGAGTTAAAAAATAATTACAAAATTTATCCAGAGAGATAGAGTAAAAAGAGAGAGTGAAAAAGGCAATAATGAGGGGAAATAAGTTGGAGGAAAATGATCATGTGAAATGTGTGAACTAATTTTAAAATAGAAATGGATAGCAGAATGGATTAAAAATCAGAATCCAATTGCATTATGTCTATGAAAAATACATTTAAAAATAAGATATATACAAGAATTAAATAAAGAACTGAAATACAATGTATTATGCTTTAGCTGATGCAAAAAAGGCAAGGGTAGCAATTATGATTTCAGACAAAAATTTGGATAAAATAAATTTAGTTAAAATAGATAAGTGGGTAACTACTTAATTAGTACCATAGACAATAAAGCAATGTCAATATTTAACCTATATGCACCAAATTCTATAGCATATTTTTTTTTTACAAATTAAATGAAATACAAATAGAAATAGATTATAGTACTATCATAGTGGGGACTTTAAACTTTCCCTCCCAGAACTAGATAAACTTAACAAAAAAAAAAAAAAAAAAGAAAGGGAAGCAAGTCAAGGAAATAAATAAAAATTTAGATACTATATGTAATTGTTATCTGGAGAGAATTTAATGAAAATAGAAAAGATACTCATTTTTCTTGATGGTTCATGGTACCTTAAAAAGATTGACCATATATTTTTAGGGCACAAAATTTTGTACTTGAAATCAGAAAAGCAGAAATATTGAAAGCATCCCTTTTCACATAACAATGCACTAAAATTATATTGAATAAGAATCCATGGAAATATAGATTAAAAACTAATTGAAGATGACATAATCCAATCTGAAAGAATGAGAGGGTGAAAGAGCAAATCATAGAAACAATCAATAATTTTATTAAAGAGAATGACAATGTGAGACATGTCAAAATCTATGGGATATAGCAAAAACAGTAACCAGTGGAAAATTTAGGTCTCTAAATTATTACATCAACAAAATAGAGAAAGTATAAATCAATAAATTTGTTAAGCAACTAAAAAACAGCAAAAAAAGAATCCTCAATTAAATACTGAATTGGAAATTCTAAAAATTAAAGATGACATTAATAAAATTGAGTGCAAGGAAATCATTGAATTAATAAATAAATCTAGGAGTTAGTTTTATTGGGGGATTAAAATAAAGACGCTGTTGGTTAATATGATTTAAAAAGAGAGAAGAAAACCAAATCACTAGTATTAAAAATAAAAAAGGTGAATATACCATTAATAAAAATGAAATCAAGGCAATCACAAGAAGTTATTTTGATATTTATATGACAATAAGTATTACAATTTAAGTGAAATGGAAGAATATTTACAAAAATATAAGCTACATAGATTAGCAGGAAAGGTAATAGACTATCTAAAACATTCATTTTAGAAAAAGAGATTGAAGAGGTCATATATGAGCTTCCTAAAAAAAAATAATAATAAAAGTACCAATAATAGTCTGATTTACAAATGAATTCTAGCTAACATTTAAGGATCAACTGATTCCAATATTAAATAAGTTATTTGTAATAATAAGAAGAGAAATAAGAAATGAAAAGGATAAAAAAATGCCTTTTATGAAACAAATAAAAAATTAAACCAGAAAGAGTAAAAGCAAAGAAAGAAAATTAGAGACCAATTTCATTAACAAATATGGATGACCTAAATAAAAAAGTCCTAAATAAAATACTAAGTGATTACACCATTTTACAAAGATTCCATATCATGATCAAGTAAGATTTATAACAAGAAGACAAAGATTATTCAATATTGTATTGGAAATCCTAGCAATGGCAATAAGAAAGGAAAAAATAGAATCAGAATAGGAAAGGACATGAAAAAAATTTTTTTGCAGATGATATGAAGATATACTTGGAAAATCCCAAAAACTTAACTAAAAAGCTGGTTGAAATTATCAATAATATTATCAAATTAGCAGAATATAAAGTAAATTCATATAAATCATCAACATTTCTATATATCATCAACAAAACCCTGTAAAAAAGAATAGTAAGAGATACTCCATTTAAAATAACTCTAGACAGCACAACCTTCCCAAGAATTCACCTGCCAAAACAAACCCAGAAATATATGCACAAAATTATAATAAAAATTTATACAAATAAAATAATATTATATATATATGTAAGTATGTATGTATGCATATGTATAGCCCACATCAATCCAGTTAAATTACCAAAAATTATTTGAATTAGAAAAAATAATAAAAAGACAATAATGAAAAACATGTAAAGGAAGGAGCAGTTCCAAATCTTCAAGTATATTATAAGGCAGTAATTATCAAAATGACTTGGCACTGGCTAAGAAATACACAGGGAGATCAGTGGAACAGAATAGACATACAATTTTCTGTATTTTATTGTAAAATAAAATTACTATCATAATTTTGTGCCTGACAAGTGTAAAGACCTAAATTTTGGAGATAAGAATGTAATTTTTCTGAAAAGAAAAATTGGGGGGAAAGCTAGGAAACAGTCTAGCAGACTGTTAGAACAATATTTTATGCCATTCCAAAATAAGGTCATATTACAAAAAAAGTTGATGAACATGGAACTTATCAGACTTATGGATAGGTGAATAATTCATGAATAAACAAGAGATAGTGAATAGTATGACTTGTAAAAATGATACTCTCAATTACATTAAATGAAAAATGTCTTATACAAATAAAAGAAATATAAACAAGATCAGAAAGACATGTCATATGTCAAATATATAAAAAAACTTTGTCAAATCTATAAAAAAAATTAGTCATAAGTCAATTGATAAGTGGTCTAAAAACATAAACAGGCAATTTTCTAACAAATCAAAACGATTTATACTCATATGAAAAAGTACTTTAAATCATTTTTGCTTAGTAAAATGCAAATTAAAACAAGTTTAAGATATGGCTAAAATGATTGAAGGAAAAAGTGACAAATTTTGGAGGCAACATAAAAGAAAAATTGAGATATCAATTCCCTGTTGGTAAAATTGTTATCTAATATGACCATTGTGGAAAGTAATATGGACTTATTAAACTGCATATGTCATTTGCCCCAGCAATACCACTACAGTGTATCTTTACAATGATGATTAGAGGAAAATAAAAAGAACCTATATGTTGTAAAATATTTATAGCAGCACTCTTTGTGGTGGCAAGAATTGGATACTGAGGAGATACTCTTAAAGTGGATAATGACTGAACGTACAAGAGAGCTGCTATAAATATTTTTACACTAGGTTATTTTCCTTTTTCCATAATCATCTTAAGAAACAGACTTATTTAATACTGCTTTTGCTGGATTGAATCTAGTTTAAGAACTCTTTGGGCATAATTTCAGATTGTTCTACAAAATGGTTGAATCAACTCACAAATTTACCAACCTTGAATTAAGATCCCAATTCTTTCATATCTCCTCTATATATGTCACTTTCTCCTATAATTTTAGTCAATTTGATAGGTGTAAAATGATATCTCAAGGTCCTTTTAAGTTGTATTTCTTTAATTAATTTATAGTGTTTTATGACTATAAATTGTTTTGTTTTTTTATCAGAAAACTGAACATTTATTAATTGGAGAATGGCTCATATTCTTTTAAATTTAACAAACTTAGCCAAGAATAACTTACCCAGACAAATTGAGCATTTTCTTCCAGGGAAGAAGATGGACATTGAATGAAATAGGTGAATTTCATTTATTTCTGATGAAAAAAGCAGAGCTAAACAAAAACTTTCACCTCCAAATATAGGACTCAAGAGAAGTATAAAAAGGTAAAAAGAACCCTTAAGAACAGTATTTCTATTAATAAGTATATAAAGAGTACATGTATAATTTGGTTTTATTGTTATAATATAAAAGAGAATCTAGAGATGGAAAGGAAATTGTACCAGAAAAAGAGAAAAGTGGAGGTACTACACCTCACAAAAAGGAAAAGAAAACCTATTATATCTGAGGGAAAGAAGGCAGGGTGGTGAACATAGTGTGAATCTTATCTCATCAGAATTGGTTCAAAGAGACATCTTTGATTTACAGAGAAACTTCTCCCACCTCATTGAAAAGTGGGAGGGAAAAAGTGAAAAGGGAAGAGGTAGGAAATTGTAAGGTGAAGGTTTAAGAAAAAAGGGAGGAACTCTAAGGAGAAGAGGAGGAATTCTACAGAGAGAAAGTTGCTTGAGACAAGTGGTACCCATAAGTTTATACTGGAGATGAAAGAGAGACAGAAAAGCATAATCTGGGGATAACAAGATGGCAGGAAATACAAAGTTAGGCTTGATAGATCTTTAGAGAACACTGAATGGAGACAGAAAGGAGTACATTTTGTACTTGACAATTCATGGAATCCATACAAAAATTGACCTTATATTAGTACATAAAGACCTCAAATTCAAATGCTGAAAGGCAGAAATAGTAAATGCATCCTTTTCAGATTACAATGCAACAAAAACTACATTCAAAAAAAGGCAGGGGGAAATAGACAAAAAAAGTAATTAGAAACTAAATGATCTCATCCTAAAGAATGAATGGGTGAAACAGCAAATTGTAGACACAATAAGTTCACCCAAGAGAATGACAATAACAAGACAATGTATAAAAATGTGTGGGATGCTATCTCTAGGGGCCTACTTGCATAACATTGAGAAAGAGAAAATCAATGAATTAGGCTTGCAATAAAAAAGCTAGGAAAAGAGTAAATTAAAAACCCCCAACCAAACAGTAAACTTGAAATTCTAAAAATAATAGGAGAGATTAATAAAATTGAAAGTTAAAAAAAACTATTGCATTAATAAATAAAACTAAGAGTTGGTTTTATAAAAAAAAAACAACAACAACAAAATATATAAACCTTTGGTAAATTTGATTAGAAAAAGGAAAGAGGAAAATCAAATTGTTAGTCTTAAAAATGAAAAGGCAGAACTTTCCACTAATGACAAGGAAATTAGAGCAATAATTAGGAGTTACTTTGCCCAACTTTATGCCAATAAATTTGATAACTAAAATGAAATGGAGGAATAACTTCAAAAATATAGGTTGCCCAGATTAACAGAAGAATTAAATTGGCTAAATAGTGCCATTTTAGAAAAAGAAATAGAACAAGCTATATAGAATATATATACAGAGAGAGAAAGAGAGAGAGAGAGAGAGAGAGAGAGAGAGAGAGAGAGGAGTGGGGAATCAACTCCCAAAAGAAAAAAAATCCCCAGGATCAGATGGATTTACATATGAATTCTACCAAACATTTAAAGAACAATTAACTCCAATGCTATATAAACTATTGGGAAAAACAGGGATTAAAGGAGTCTTACCAAATTTCTTTTATGACCCAGACATGGTATTGCAACCTAAACCAGGTAGGATGAAAATAGAGAAAGAAAATTATAGTCCAATCTCCCTAATGAATATTGATGCAAATTTTTAAAATAAAATACTAGCAAAAAGATTACAGAAAATCATACCCAGAATAATACATCATGACAAAGCAGGATTTATACCAGGAATACAGGACTGGTTCAACATTAGGAAAACTATTAACATAAGTGACTATATCAATAACCAATTAACAAATACCATATGATCATCTCAATAGATGCAGAAAAGGCATTTGATAAAAATCCAATACCTATTCCATTAAAAACACTAGAGAATATAGGAAAAAATGGACTTCTCCTTAAAAGAGTCGGTAGCATCTATTTAAAAGCATCAATAAGCATCATACATAATGGTAATAAACTGGAACTATTCCCAATAAAATCAAGAGTGAAACAAGTGAAACTATCATCATTACTATTCAATATTGTGGTAGAAATGCTAGCTTCGACAATAAGAGATGAAAGACAGATTAAAGGAATTAGAGTAGGTAATGAGGAAACCAAATTACTTATCTGTGTAAATGATATAATGGCATATTTAGAGAACCTCAGAGAATCTACTAAAAAGCTATTTGAAATAATCCACAACTTTAACAAAATTGCGGGATACAAATAAATCCACAAAATCATCAGCATTTTTATGCATCACTAACAAAATCCAGCAGCAAGAGATACAAAGAGAAATTCCATTTAAAATAACTGTAAATAGTACAAAATATTTGGGAATCTATCTGCAAAGAGAAAGTCAGGAACTATATGAGCAAAACTACAAATCACTTTCCACACAAATAAAGTCAGATCTAAACAACTGGGAAAATGTTATATGTCTTGGATAGGTCAAGTGAATGTAATAAAGATGACAATACTACTTAAACTAATCTATTTATTTAGTGCTATACCAATCAAATTCCCAAGAAACTATTTCAATGACCTAGAAAAAATAACAAAAAAATTCATATGGATGAACAAAGGTCAAGAATTTCAAGGGAACTAATGAAAAAAAAAAAATCAAATGAAGGTGGCCCACCTGTACTTGATCTAAAATTATGTTATAAAGCAGCGGTCACCAAAACCATTTGGTATTGGCTAAGAAATAGATTAGTTGATCAGTGGAATAGATTAGGTTCACAGGAAAAAATAGTCAATAACTATAGCAATCTAATGTTTGACAAACCCAAAGATACCAACTTTTGAGATAAGAATTAACTATTTGACAAAAACTCCTGAGAAAATTGGAAATTTGTATGGCAGAAACAAGGCACTGACCCACACTTAACACCATACACCAAGATAAGATCAAAATGGGTTCATGATCTAGACAAAAAGAATGAGATTATAAATAAATTAGAAGAATATAGGATAGTTTACCTCTCATACTGTGGAGGAGTAAGGAATTTGTGACCAAAGAAGAACTAGAGATCATTATTGATCACAAAATAGAAAATTTTGATTATATCATGTTAAAAAGCTTTTGTACAAACAAAAATAATGCAGACGAGATTATAAGGGAAGCAATAAACTGGGAAAACACTTTTACATTCAAAGGTTCTGAAAAAGACTTCATTTCCAAAATACGTAGAAAATTGACTCAAATTTATAAGAATTCAAGCCATTCTCCAGTTAAAAAATAATCAGAGGATATGAACAGACAATTTTTGGATGAAGAAATTGAAACTATTTCTACTCATATGAAAAGTTCCAAATCATTATTGATCAGAGAAATTCAAATTAAGACAAGTCTTACTACACACCTCTCAGATTGGCTAAGATGATAGGAAAATATAATGATGAATATTGAAGGGGATGTGGGAATACTGGGAGATTGATTCATTGTTGGTGGAGTTGTGAATGGATCCAACCATTCTGGAGAACAATTTGGAACTATATTCAAAGAGTTATCAAACTGTGCATACCCTTTGATCCAGCAGTATTACTACTAGGCTTATATCCCAAAGAGATATTAAATAAGGGAAATGGACCCATATGTGCCAAAATGTTTGTGGCAGCCCTTTTTGTAGTTGCTAGAAACTGGAAATTGAATGGATGCCTATTAATTGGAGAATGGCTGAATAAGTTATGGTATATAAATGTTATGGAATATTATTGTTCTATAAGAAATGACCAGCAGGATGAATACAGAGAGGTTTGGAGAGACTTACATGAACTGATGCTAAGTGAAATGAGCAGAACCCGGAGATCATTATACACTTCAACAATAATATTGAATAAGGATCAATTCTGATGGAAGTGGCTACATTCAACAATGAGAGAGTCCAAATCAGTTCCAGTTGATCAGTAATGAAAAGAATTTACTACTCCCGGTGAAAGAACGCTGGGAAATGAGTGTGGACCACAACATAGCATTTACACTCTTTCTGCTATTGTTTGCTTGCATTTTTGTTTTCCTTCTCAGGTTATTTTTACCTTCTTTCTAAATCCAATTTTTCTTGTGCAGCAAGATAACTGGATAAATATGTACACATATATTGCATTTAACATTAAACTTTAACTTTAACATATTTAACATATGGCACTGCCTTCTAGGAGAGGGGTGGAGGGAAGGAGGGGACAAGTTGGAACAGAAGTTTTTGCAAGGGTTAATGTTGAAAAATTATGTATGCATATGTTTTGTCAATAAAAAGGTATAATAAAAAAAGATTTAACAAACTTTACATGATTGTGATAGAATACTACTGTGATAGAATACTAATATAATAATGAGTGAAATGAGCAGAGCCAAAAGAACATTGTATACAACAGCAATATTGGGTTTGGGTTTTTTATTTGTTTGTTTCATTTTTTGATTTGCAGGAAGATCAAGGCCAAGTATCAAGTGTCTGAGTGGACATTTAAATTCATATCCTTCTGACTCCAGAGCTAGTGCTCTATCCACTATGTCACCTAGCTGCCCCAATAGCAATATTGTTCTAATCACTACCTTGAGTACACACACACACATATACATGCACACATGAATGTTTCTAATGGTAGCCACCTCTAGAAGGGAAGGAAGAAAGAAAAAAGTTATATGACTATTATATTTTAAAATTAATAGTAAGTTACAGTAAGTACAAAGACATTGTATCTTTGTAATTTTATGTGTAAACATCTCTTTTCTCTGTTCTATTCTGTTATGGAAATGTCTGTTTTATTTTGTAAGTTCCAAATAATTCTTTTAAAGAGAGATGCTATATCAAAAAACAAAAGGTCCAAGAATATAACTTGGGTAATACACACAATTAGTGGTGATAACCTGGATGACTATTCATCAAAAGAGATTAAGAAGAGCTCATGGTCATATAGTAAAAGAGAACCAGAAGAAAACACTGTCAAGAAAAGTTAGGCAAGAGAAAGTATCGAGGAGAAAAAGGTGATTGAAAGTGTCAACGATTGTTCTGAGGTAAAGAATGAGTTTTGAGGAAAAAAAAGAAACTTTATATTTTACAATTAAGGTTTCAGTGGAGAGATAGTTTTAGTTGAATGATGAAATCAGAAGAGAGTGAGAGGAAAGAATTGAAGTCATTGATTATATATGCCTTTCTCAAGGAGTTTAGCATGAAAGGGAATTTTAATCATTTCCTTTTTTATCTTAGATATTCAATCTTTATCAGAAAAACTTGCTGGAAAAGTTTTCCCCCTATTCTTTCTAATCTTAGCTATGTGTTTTGCTTATTAAAAAAAAAAAAACTTGTACTAATTTTAGATAATTGGAATTACCATTTTTATCTTATGTAATGCTCTCCGTCCCTGATTGGTCATGAACTTATTCCCTATCCAGGGATACAAATGGCATTTTCTTCCTTTCTGCTCTAATTAATTTATCATATGACCTTTTTACATATGTTACACAATCATGTCTATTAGTAAATGATAACTAGTGTCCTAGTCTAAAAATAATTTGTTGGTTTTCCCAGGTTTTTTTGTCAAATAGTTAGTTTTGGGAATGAGTCTTGTGTTTATAAAAAATGAGACTCCTGGGGGCAGCTAGTTGGTGTAGTGAATTGCCTCACCAAAAATTAAAAAAAAAAAAAATGAGACTCCAGTGTCTGTTTGCCTTTGTACTCATAAATACTGATATCTCAATTTCTTAAACAGTACTAAATCATTTTCATGATAACTGCTTTATAGAAAAGTTTGGTTTCTGATTTGGCTAGTTTCCCTCCCTTTTCCCCATTTCTTTTCTTTTCCTGTCTTTTTTTTTTCCCAAGTAATTGAAGTTAAGTGGCTTGCCCAGGTCACACACACCTAGAAAATGTTGAGTATCTGAGATCAGATTTGAATAAGGTTTCCTGACTTCAGGGCTTGTGCTCTGTCTACTGCACCATCTAGCTGCCCCTTTTTCCATTTATTTTCCATAATTTCTCTTAAGATTTCTTACTTTTTGTTCTTCCAGATGAATTTCATTATTTTTTTTCTAGGCCTATAAAATAATCCTTTAGTGGTTTCATTGGCATGGCACTGAGTAAATAAATTGATTTAGGCAGCATTACTATTTTTTATTATACTCCTACTCATGAGCAATTAATATTCCCCAAATATTTGCTTTTGTTCGATTTGGACTTGATAATTTAAAATTTTTAAAGTATTCCAGAAAAAGAGAGAAACTAAAATGCAAAGCTTAAATCTAGAGATCACAATGAATCAATGGATATAGATAATATCCTAAATACTTTATATCCTATAGGAAAAAGCATTTCAAATATAAATCTATTAACGAGAAAGCTTTCGGAGGCTTAATGACATCCTGAAATCAAACCTGAAGGTGAAGAATACACTTAAATCAATCAATACTTTGAAATACCAAAGCAATTAACACCAATGAAATAACACTCAATATACACTTAGGAAATTATTAAATGCACTATAATAAATTAATAAAGTATACATACACACACACAAATCTCAACTTTATACCATGGCAACAAAACATGGAGACCATCACACTAATGCCTTGCACACCAGAAACAAGGGAAAATATTGATAAACATTATTGGAACACATGGCAAATAGGTCAAAATTCTAATCTTTTTGTGGAGCAAAAATCAAGGGTGATAGCAAATAAATAGCCTTGGAATTATCCAGCATGAGCGGTATATCTCTAGAATAAATATGTAAAATGATTAATGTGAAGTTTGGAGATCCCTATATTCAGCATCCATTTTATGTTGAGAAATAAGCATAAAACAAATTATTAAGTCATTTGTTTGTGGAAATGGAAGTATGTATGATGGCAATTAAGAACCAAGGCATTGCTACAAAAAATTTTAAAATGGCTATATTTAAGGAAATAGAACGTAATGGTCAATGTAGATTATGTCCCCCAAAATGGTGGAAACATTACAATCAATACATCACTGAAAGCTGTAAAAATGTATGCCTACTGGTTAGCAAGACATAATTTGGTAGCTAGAGTTATCTTTCAGAAACTTGATGTCTTTCATGGATTGACAACTAATTACCATTAAACAAATATAGATGTCAAAATATCATAGATAACTAATAAACTATACTAGAATTGAACTATTAACTAAAATTGAACTGCTTCCCAGCATCATTAGGCAAAACATTTGTTCATAAAAATTAAAGATAATATTTTCAATAGATGTCCATATTCCAAGTATTCATAATTTGGTAACTATATGAAAACATTTTCAAACTATTAAGATCCATCTTTAAAGATAAAAATCAATTGCCAACAAGACAATGGATAGAAAATCAAAATTATTCTTTTTGCTTTTGGAGAAAATGAACACTTTTATTCAATTCCAAAAGTATTTATTTTATTCAAACGTCTGATTGTCCATAAAAGATTGAAAATAAAAGATTAATAGCAGAATAGACTTTTCCTCCAAACATTTCTGTCTAAACCACCTCAAAAATGGAAACAGCTATAATAACAATAATAATATTTATATTTTAATTTTAAGGTGTGAAATATGCTTTGATTACATTAATTTGTTTAACATGTTGTTTCTAAATTTATAAAATCAAAGAATTTTAGCATCACAGAAATCATCTAGTGACTTGATATCATCTAATCCAAAACTCCCATTTTTACAAACGAACAAAAAGAATATCTGGAAAAATTAAATGACTTTTAAAGTTCACATAGCTTTGCTTATTTATCTTGCAAACTACAACCTACAAATACAAACACATGTTGTATGCTAATATTATTTGATTATATCTCCTGTTTTGAAGCAGTTCCTAAAAATCTGGATTCAAGAAGATAGAATGGCAAATGTGGTGGAAAGATTGTCTTATGAATTTTCTTTTCAATTTAAAAAAACCCTCATATTTCAAGAAAGTAAAAGTCAAAAAATGCCTTCTGAATGGGAAAGCTAAATAGTAAGTTGACCAATTTCTTACCTAAATCCTCCTATCTATATTCCAGTGACTAATTTTATTCAAAACCCATAATTATTGACATTGAAAAAAAAACAACAAATGCCATTATGAAAAGAAAGACTCTTTTCCAATTAGACTTTTAAGCTTCTTTCTTCTTTGTAATTTGCTATTTATTTTAAGTGAGTCTTAACATATATATAATGTTATATTTAAAACAATTATTCATGAACTCTCAGAAAGATTCTAATGCTATATTTATTACTACATCACATTTTTACTTATGTATTTTCTAGATTTTTTAAACTTTCAATTTGAAAATGCAAATTTGTAAATAAATAAATACAATTACATGCCCCTTTACTTCTTTAATAGAGTTTTATACTTCAGGATCATCTAACCCAGAACTGGTAAGAATTAATTCACTTGAAGGAAAATGCATAGTTCAGAGATCTATAAATATATTCTGTAGTAATAAAAATGAAATATCCATCCATCTTTAAAGGAGTTCTACAATTCTGATATACCACTTCAGACCTCTCAGATTGGCTAAGATAACAGGAAAAAATAATGATAAAGGTTGGAAGGGATATGGGAAAACTGGACACTGATACATTGTTGGTGAAACTGTGAATGGATCAACCATTCTGGAAAGCAATTTGGAACTATTCTCAAAAAATTATTAAATTAGGCAAACCCTTTGACCCAGCAGTGTTTCCATTGGGCTTATATCTCAAAGAGATCTTAAGGAGAGAAAGGGACCTGTATGTGCAAAAATGTTTGTGGCAGCCCTTTTTGTAGTGGCAAGATACTAGAAACTAAGTGGATACCCATCAGCTGAGGAATTGCTAGATAAGTTATGTTATATGAATATTATGGAATACTGTTGTTCTGTAAGATATGATCAGGAGGATAATTTCAGAGAGGCCTGTAGAGACTTACATAAACTGATTGTACATAGGATCAACAAGATTATCTGATGATCAACTCTGAGGGACGTGGTTCTTTTCAAAAGTGAGTTGATTCAGGCCAATTCTAATAGACTTGTGATGGAGAAAGCCATCTCTATGCAGAAGGAGGACTATGGGGACTGATTGTGTATCAAAACATAGCATTTTTACTTTTTTGTAATTTACTTGTTTTTTTTCCCCTTTATTCCTTTTTGATCTGATTTTTCTTGTGCAGCATGATAAACATGGACATATGTATAGAAGAATTGTATAGGTTTAACATATATTGGATTATTTGCTGTCTTAGGATGGAGAAGGGGAGAGGAAGGGAGAAAAAATTGGAACACAGTTTTGTAAGGGTGAATATTGAAAACTATGTTTGTATATATTTTGAAAATAAAGGGCTATTATTTAAAAAGGGGGGAGATCCTAGATTTATATACATATATGTGTATATATAATATATATACACATATATGTATATATATATAATATATATATAATAAACAATTCTCTTTTCTCTTTTTTTACTAACACTGGAAGTTCATAAGCAGTATATCTATCATTGATCTCAATGTATAGAACATCAAAGAATTGGGCACAAAAGTTGTCATTTTAAATGTACAATTGATGATTTGGGAAAAGTCATTCAACATGATCTTTTTTTGTCAATGTATAAAATGTGGAGTTAATTGCATACACATGTAGATAGACCATAAAAACCAAGAATTTTTAAAATAAATATTTGTTAATTATCTATCTGGCATAAGATAGATACTCTTTCAAATAATGGCTTCACAAATAAGAAAAAGTCAAACAATCCTTGCCTCCAAAGAACAGTCTAATGAGAAATCAAAACACAAAAAGATGGTAAGAGAGGGGAAAGACAAGAGGAAAGGTATCCAGCAAAGGGACATGGTGAAGTCTAGTTCAAAAGATACAGATGATGAAAAATGATAGATTGGTTGACCTGGGAGCCCTCTTTAAAGAGAAGTGCTAGACTTCTATGCTTTACTCCCTAATACTCCCATCAGAGGAACAGAGATCTTCAATAAGGTGTGAGTGCCAAACCTGACGCAATCTCAAAATATAAGGAGCTAGTAGAAATGTTTGTTTATATTTTTTGTCACAAATACGAAACAAGGAAACAACTAAAGGATAAAAAAAATCAGTTTGAATAAAATGAGAAACTGTGGAACTCATAGAAAAGCATTATTTCAATCAATCAGTTTATATGTTAGGAGGCCAAACCTCTGATATGAGCTTTTGCTATTATATATTTGTTCTTCATTTTTCTCTCCTTGCATACAGTTGACAAGATTTTTCATAGTGTAAATGTCTCAGGATAATAACTATCTCTGCTTTTTTATTGAAGAAGATATCTTTTCTTTAGATTAAAAAATAATTACTTTATCTGAAGAAATTTAATTTTCCTTGGCAACATACTTTTCCTAAAACTATATTGTAAAGGTATCAAAAGGTATTTAACACTTGTATGACTGACAAAGGCATAAATGCAAATATATATACACCTACACATATTTTTATAGTTCATCTTTTTAATATTGCAGTAATGGTGATGAAGAAGGTGGTCTATTCCTAAACACAGATATTGTCAACATGTGTATCACAATTTTTTCAAAGATCAGCAAATGAAGAACATCATTCAAAAAATCAAAACAAAACAAAACAGCACTAGTTTAATTCATAAACTAACAAGCAGGAATGGACAGCCTCTCTATAGATGACTAGAAGAATGAAAAGAAGGGCAGGATTTATGTCTAGCAGGCACAGCTGGAGTAATGGTACACACAAGAACCCTAATATATAATGAAAAACTGACTTGCTTTATTCAGTTTCATTGAGACTGCCAACTGCGATATGTTATTTGACACTGCTACTTAGAGCCAAATCATTCATGGAGTGTTTAAAGCTCAGCACACCACCTGTTCATAGACAGATTCATTTAAAAAATAAAATAAAGCTTGCCCTTAGCTCTGTGATAAAAGCAAATAGCTTACCTTTATAATGCTTTAAAAATTGTGCTAGACTTTGCCAAAAAAAAATATGCTATTGTATCAGAAAAAAATGAAAAAGACAAAGAAAATTAGGAATGTCACTCATTTGTCTGACTGATGGTAAGAAATATAACTAAAGCACTGTCAGCCAATGTATTACAAAATTAGAAATGCCTTTTTTTTCTGATACAACTTCCAAACTTCAATTTTAAGACCTTATTTTTACATGATGTATTTTCCTACATAATTTATCTCAAAGCTTTTTTAAGAAGTTAGTCTATATACTTATTATCACAGATAACATTGCTATACATTCACCAAGAAATTTAACATTCAATTCAAATGACTTAGAGAAGGAGAGAAAAATGGATGGAGGGAGGCTGGAAAGAAGGGAGAGAGAAAAAAGAAACAGTGTCAAAAGCAAAAGGGAGTATAGACAAAGGAGAGAGAGGAAGAAAGAGATAGGTTAGATGGATGGAGGGAGAGGAAGAGATAGGGAGTGGGAAATAGAGACAGAGAAACAAAGACCAAGAGGGAGAGACAGAGAAAGAATGAGACAGAGACAGATATAAGGTAAGGAGAGAAGGTGAGAGAGATTGAAGGAAGAAATAAGGGAGAGAAGAGGGAGCTGAGAGAAGACGAGAGGCAGGGAGAGAGAAAATAAATTCATAGTAATTTCTGATCAGAAGGCAAAGTAAATTGACATCTTAGAGAAAGATCAGGCTTGTTTTAGAAAGTGTCATGATCAAAACTTTTAATATTATTAATTCTTATATTTAAAGGGCATACATTTTAATCAGACAAAATCATGTAAACAGAAGATGAAATGTCATATATAGAAAACAAGAGCAAGTTGGGCAATTTAATTAAAATATTGAGTAAGAGTAAATAATTTTAAATCAGTCTGAAAAGACAAGTGAGAGTCAGCTGATGCAGGACTTTAAAAGTCAAATAAGTTTGTATTTAATATCCTAAAGACAATCAGGGCTATATAAATTAAGGCTAAGTATGTTAACTTAAGAGGACAGTGAGGAACACAACCCATTATATCCCTGACCTATTTGCAAGTCTACATTCATCCTTTCTTGCATACCTTATTGGAAATAGAAGAAATCCTAACTTTCTACTTGACTGAAACACAACAGAATCTTACCAAAACACAACAACAGTCAGTTAGACATCACCAAAATGCTGTATTTTACAAAAAGGCATTACAGACAATATAGTAATTTATATTAGACTAGATTACTGGGCATAAACAAAAATGGAAATTTCAAAGCCATGCAGCATCTACTAATATATGTTGAGTGTTCTTGGTCTACAGAAAACCCTCCATGAGAGATACTGAAACAGTTGGGAAATAAGTTTTTGATGAACTTATCTTAAATGTCTTAATGCTTAATAAGATATTGGAATTACTGGATGGTTAGCTTTAGTAATTATGAGAATATTAGTTAAGATCATCCTAGATGGTGGCAGTAGTAGTAGCCAGATACCACAGGATAGAATGTTGTGTGAATATGTGTGTTAAGATGAACAACTCTATTTTGTATTGTTTCCATTTTATGATTATTTATTTTTATGGATTTTTTCACTAATAATATAAGAATTTGTGTGTTTAGTTTATCAATGATGTTTATTTTGTAGATCCAGACTTTTAAAAAGAGTTACTAAAGAGATAGGTGTTTCCATTGGGAATGGGTTAAATAGGAAAAAATATACCAGGAAGAGTGTATCACCCTCCAAAATCTCTAAAGAAATAAGGGAAGAGAGAATAACATAAGGTGGAGTAAAGAAGGGTGCATAGATTAAGGGCAGTGGGGGATAAGGTATGTAGATTAATAGGAATGGGATAAAGAGGGAGGAAAGCAATGAACTTTGAATGAAAACTGCCATGTACATTCAAAGAGAGAATTATGGAGAACTGAATGTAAATCAATATATGCTATGTTCACTTTTTTTTTTCTTTTTCTTGTTTTTTTTTTCTTCTCATGATTTTTCTCTTTTTTTCTGATTTTTCTCTCCCAACATGATTCATAAGGAAATAAGTTTTTAAAAAATGAAAGTACATGTATAACCAAAAAAAAATACTTTTTACATATAACTGGGGAAAATAAATTTTAAAAATAAATAAAAAATAAAGAAGGAAGGAAAGATTGGTGGAGAAGATAATGAGGCTATATAATAGCAAGGCCACTTAAAGAGTAAAACTAAAGAAGAGTTAGCAGGAAACATAAACATAATAGCAAGAATCAGGAATAGGATTTATTAGGAGCTTATAATTAGGGCTTGTAATCACTGATCTCAGACAAAGTTAATCAAAAGAAAAATCCATGTTCTAGGCATAAAGAATGAGACTATAAATAAATTAGAAGAACATAGGATAGTTTACCTCTCAGACCTGTGGAGGAGGAAGGAATTTGTGACCAAAGAAAAACTAGAGGTCATTATTGATCATAAAATAGAAAATTTCAATTACATTAAGTTAACAAGCTTTTGTACAAATAAAACTAATGTGGATAGGATTAGAAGGGAATCAATAAACTGGGAAAACATTTTTACATCCAAAGATTCTGATAAAGGCCTCATGTCCAAAATATATAATTGACTCTAATTTATAAGAAATCAAGCCATTCTCCAGTTGATAAATGCTCAAAGGATATTAGCAGACAATTTTTACATGAAGAAATTTAAACTATTTCTACTCATATAAGATGTTCCAAATCATTATTGATCAGAGAAATGCAAATTAAGACAATTCTGAGATACCACTACATACCTTTCAGATTGGCTAAGATGACAGGAAAAGATAATGACAAATGTTGGAGGGGATGTGGGAAAATTGGGACACTGATGTATTGTTGGTGTAGTTGTAAATGGATCCGGCCATTCTGGAAAGTAATTTAGAACTATACTCAAAAAGTTTTCAAACTGTACATACCCTTTGATCCAGTACTGTTACTGCTGGGCTTATATCCCAAAGAGATATTAAAAAAGGGAAAGTTATGTGCAAAAATGTTTGTGGCAGCCTTTTCCGTAGTGGCTAGAAACTGGAATTTGAATAGATACTCATTAACTGGAGAATAGCTGAATAAATTGGGCATATGAATGTTATGGAGTATTATTTTTCTATAAGAAAGGATCAGTAGGATGAATACAGAGAGGCTTGGAGAGACATACATAAACTGATGTGAAATGAGCAGAACCAGGAGACCATTATACACTTCAACAACAATACTATATGATGATCAATTCTGATAGACATGGCTCTCTTCAACAATGAGAGCATCTAAATCAGTTCCAATTGATTTGTAATGAATAGAACAGCTATGCCCAGAGAAAGAACACTGGGAAATGAGTGTGGACCACAACATGACATTTCCATTCTTTCTGTTATTGTTTGCTTGCATTTTTGTTTTTTATTCTCAGGTTATTTTTACCCTCTTTCTAAATCCGATCTTCCTTGTGCAGCAAGATAATTTTATAAATATGTATACATATATTGTATTTAACATATACTTTAACATATTTTTGCATGTATTGTATTACCTGCCATCTAGGGGTAGGAGTAGGCAGAAAGGAACAGAAGGTTTTGCAAGGGTCAATGTTGAAAAAATTACCCATGCATATGTTTTATAAATAAAAAACTATAATAAAAAATGACCCTTAGGGTCCCTTCCAAAAAAAAAAAAAGTGTACAGCAGAGAACCAAAAAAAAAAAAAAAATTTACTTACAAAGAAGCAAAGATGGATGATCATCAATATATCTTCTATTATTAAATGTGCTTTCTTAAAATGGAAATTTACTATTTCATATTTTGAATCTTCCCTCATATTCTGCTGGACACATGACAATATTTTGTTTTGTTTTTCTTTTGTTTTTTTTTTCTATTTGTTTTTTTTTCTTATTTTGCATTTACCTTTAAAAATAAATTTTTAAAAATAAAATTCTACCAAAACAAACCAAAAAATATCTATTTCCCCCAGATTTGTTGAAAAACTAGTAATGATGTATATGGGTACCAAATTTGTTAAATAACTACTAATGATGTGCTCTATGCCCAAATCTGTTGGAAAAAATGTAAACTAATTCTCTATCCCACCAAAAATATAAATAATGTATACTTACTAATGATGTTATCTTTGACTAATATTTTTCTTTCATCATAAACTTAATCAATTTCATCATAAACTTAGTCAATTACCAATCAGAACTTAGATATAATTTATAAATATCTTAATCAGAAACACAAAAATTCATCAAAAGCTGATTTACTTCTGGTTCATGGCTACAATATACTCCTTCATTTTTTATACTCAAAAATATAAGTATCCATATTCACAAAATATTCAGTGTTGAATGACAGAGAGTGAAAAACTGCTGCCTTAGAGAGAGACATAAGATCTTCTGCTGGGGAAAGAGACAACCTTTTCATGAACACTGGTATGAGGAATTTACTGGAACTGTTAAGAATTGGATTGGTAAAGAGATACTACAGAAGGGAAAGGGACCTGTATGTGCCAAAATGTTTGTGGCAGTCCTGTTTGTAGTGGCTAGAAACTGAAAATTGAATAGATGCCCATCAATTGGAGAATGGTTGGGTAAATTGTGGTATATGAATGTTATGGAATATTATTGTTCTGTAAGAAATGACCAGCAGGATGAATACAGAGAAGCTTGGAGAGACTTACATGAACTGATGCTAATTGAAAGGAGCAGAACCAGGATATCATTATCAATGATACTGTATGAAGATATATTCTGATGGAAATGGATTCCTTTGACAAAGAGAAGATCTAATTCAGTTTCAATTGATCAATGATGGACAGAAGCAGCTACTCCCGGATTATTTTTTACCTTCTGAATCCAATTCTCCCTGTGCAATAAGAGAACTGTTCTGTTCTGCATACATATATTGTACCTAGGATATACTGCAACATATTTAACATATATAGGACTGCTTGCCATCTAGGGGAGAGGGTGGAGAGAGGGAAGGGAAAAATCGGAACAGAAGTGAGTGCAAGGGATAATGTTGTAAAAAATTACCCTGGCATGGGTTCTGTCAATAAAAAGTTATTATAAAATTTTAAAAATTTTAAAAAAATTGATCAATGATGGACAGAAATAGCTACACCCAAAGAAAGAACACTGGGTAATGAATGTAAACTGTTTGCATTTTTGTTTTTCTTCCCGGGTTATTTCTACCTTCTGTAGCTAAGATATACTGTGACATATTTAACATGTATAGGACTGCTTGCCATCTGCGGGAGAGGGTGGAGGGAGAGAGGGGAAAAATCAGAACAGAAGTGAGTGCAAGGGATAATGTTGTAAAAAATTACCCTGGCATGGGTTCTGTCAATAAAATGTTATTTAAAAAAAAAGAGACTTCCGGTTAAGATGGCGGAGAGGAGGCTCACAGCTGCATAAGCTCCACGCTTTCTCTCACTATCCATTTCATTACAAGCCTCTGAATCAATGCCTGACTGAAAAAAAAACCCACAAATAGTTACCAAGAGAAGCCATCCTTGAGATCCGCCACGAAAGGTCTGTCTTTACTGGAGGGGTGGGGCAGTTTTAGATCGGGCGCAGGCGGCGGGCAGCGGCAGTGAGAGCACGGGAGCAGACTGGAGAGGGGGTGGAGAGTGATCGCAGCCATCTCTGCGGGGAGAGCTTCGCTACAGGTTTGGAACCTGCAGCAAATCAGCAGCCCAGCAGAGAAGCTAAAAACACCGGGGCTGAAGAATACAACCCCAAACAGCTGGAGTCTCTCAGGACCTGGCCGCCCCCCCTTTCCCCCCCCTCAGTGACTCAGCACGCTTTGGGATCTCAGAGCGCAGGCGCAGCACAGTTCTTCTAGTGCCTCACTGCTGCCCCCTGCAGTCTGTAGAGGAGCTCGATAACACACCCAGCCCCCCCCGAAAGAAAGACTCCAGTTTTTTCTGTTTTTCTTTGGTAGTTTGTCTCTGATTAATAGACAGAATGAGCAAGAAGCTGAAGAGGACTTTAACCCTTGACAGCTTCTACACAGATAGAGAGCAGACTTTAAATCCTGAGGAGACTAAAAACAGGCAGTCCCCAGGTGATTCCCCAAAGGAGGAGATCGTCTGTTCCTCAGCACAGATGAACCTCATAGAAGTGATTAAAAAGGCTCTCACAAGGGAGCTAGAAGAAAAATGGGAAAAGGAGAGGGAGGCTTGGCAAAAGAGCCTGGAGAAGTCAGTTAAAGAGAGAGTGGATAAAGAAGTAAAATCCTTGAAAAATAGGATTAGTGAACTGGAAACAGAAAACAGCTCTTTAAAAAACAAAATTGGCGAAATGGAAAAAAATTCCACAGAACAAAAGAACTCAATTGGACAATTAGAGAAAGATTTTAAAAAAGTGAGTGAAGAGAATACTTCACTGAAAATCAGAATTGAACAAGTGGAATTGAATGACTCGAGGGGACAAGAAGAATCAGTCAAGCAAATCCAAAAAAATCAAACAATGGAGAAAAATGTGAAATACCTTCTGGGGAAGACAACAGACCTGGAAAACAGATCCAGGAGAGACAATCTGAGAATCATTGGACTCCCAGAAAAACATGATGAAAAAAAGAGTCTGGACACTGTCTTCCAGGAAATTATCAAAGAGAACTGCCCAGAAGTCATAGGAACAGAGGAAAAAAATAAACATTGAAAGGATTCATCGATCACCCACTGAAAGGAATCCTAAAATCAAAACACCAAGGAATATAGTGGCCAAATGCCAGAACCCTCAGATGAAAGAAAAAATATTGCAAGCGGCTAGAAAAACCCAATTCAAGTATCAAGGAGCCACAATAAGGATCACCCAGGATCTGGCAGCATCCACATTAAAAGATCGAAGGGCCTGGAATATGATATTCCGAAAGGCTAAGGAACTTGGTATGCAACCAAAAATAACTTACCCAGCGAGAATGAGCATCTTTTTCCAGGGAAGAAGATGGACATTCAACGAAGTAAGCGAATTTCATCTATTTCTGATGAAAAAACCAGAACTTAACAAAAAGTTTGATCTACAAATATAGAACTCAAGAGAAATCTAAAAAGGTAAAGATTAATCTTGGGAACTATATTTTGACTATATAGATGTATAAAGAATACACGTATACCTTGTTCTAGAAATTGATGTGGAAAGGACATTGTACCAGAAAAAGGGTAAAGTGGGGGTAGTACATCTCATGAAGAGGCATAGGAAACCTATTATATCTGAGAGAAAGAATGGAGGGGGATGAATATAGTGGGTATCTTACTGCCTTCAGAATTGGCTTTAAGTGAAAAATCTTAAGACATATTCAATCTATGGTGAAACTTCTCCCATCTCATTGAAAAGTGAGAAGGGAAAAGTGGAAAGGGAAGGAATAAGCTAAGCGGAAGGGAATACGGGAACTGGGAGGGAAAGGGGTAAGATAGGGGGAGGAACTCAAAGGCGGGGGGAGAGACACTAAAAAGGGAGGGCTGTGAGAAGCAAGGGGTGCTCACAAGCTTAATACTTGGAAGGGGGGGAAAGGGGAAAGAAGGGAGGAAAGCATAAACCGGGGTTAACAAGATGGCAAGTAATACAGAATTGGTCATTCTAACCATAAACGTGAACGGGGTAAACTCCCCCATAAAGAGGAAGCGGTTAGCAGAATGGATTAAAAGCCAGAATCCTACAATATGTTGTTTACAGGAAACACACCTGAAGCGGGGAGATACATGCAGGTTAAAGGTAAAAGGTTGGAGCAAAATCTACTATGCTTCAGGTGAAGTCAAAAAAGCAGGGGTAGCCATCCTGATCTCAGATCAAGCTAAAGCAAAAATTGACCTAATTAAAAGAGATAAGGAAGGACACTATATCTTGCTAAAGGGTAGCATGGATAATGAAGCACTATCTATATTAAACATATATGCACCAAGTGGGGTAGCATCTAAATTCTTAAAAGAGAAACTAAGAGAGCTGCAAGAAGAAATAGACAGTAAAACTATAATAGTGGGAGATCTTAACCTTGCACTCTCAGAATTAGATAAATCAAACCACAAAATAAATAAGAAAGAAGTCAAAGAGGTAAATAGAATACTAGAAAAGTTAGATATGATAGATCTCTGGAGAAAATGTAATGGAGACAGAAAGGAATACACTTTCTTTTCAGCAGTTCATGGAACCTATACAAAAATTGACCATATATTAGGACATAAAAACCTCAAACTCAAATGTAGTAAGGCAGAAATAGTAAATGCATCCTTTTCAGACCACGATGCAATGAAAATTACATTCAACAAAAAAGCAGGGGGAAGTAGACCAAAAAATAATTGGAAACTAAATAATCTCATACTAAAGAATGATTGGGTGAAACAGCAAATCATAGACATAATTAATAACTTCACCCAAGAAAACGATAATAATGAGACATCATACCAAAATGTATGGGATGCAGCCAAAGCGGTAATAAGGGGAAATTTCATATCTCTAGAGGCCTATTTGTATAAAATAGAGAAAGAGAAGGTCAATGAATTGGGTTTGCAATTAAAAATGCTAGAAAAGGAACAAATTAAAAACCCCCAGTCAAACACTAAACTTGAAATTCTAAAAGTAAAAGGTGAGATCAATAAAATTGAAAGTAAAAAAACTATTGAATTGATTAATAAAACTAAGAGTTGGTTCTATGAAAAAACCAACAAAATATACAAACCCTTAGTAAATCTGATTAAAAAAAGGAAAGAGGAAAATCAAATTGATAGTCTTAAAAATGAAAAGGGAGAACTCACCACTAATGAAGAGGAAATTAGAGCCTAGTTTAGTGGTGTGAATGAATGTTATAAACACAATGATTTTTACTAAGAATCCTTTAAAATAAATTCTCTGGTGCAAAATACTTTCTGTAATAAAATAATTTATTGGAGTATATGAGGTTAAGCTTTGCAAAGTATAAAAATTTCTGGGTCAAACAAACTCATTAATTACATAATATTAGTTTACTATAAATAAAGATAAAATAATCTATAGTTTCAAAATACTTTGCATATGATATCTAATTTAATTTTCATATTGTCTTGTGATAAGCAAATAATAAGAAATTAGAGATGTTCTTATCCTTAATTTAGAGGCCTATTCGATCTCTCTGATAGACTTATAATTTTAGCAAATGGCCAAACATATTGTGAGATCTATAAGTAGCTTCATCATTATTAGTTCTAGAAAAAAGAAAAATCATATAGATTTGTTTTTTCCAACTCCTTCAATGTTGTTATTTAATGGCATAAAATCTTTCAGGTAAAAATGCATAAACTTAAAAGACTCAGCATACTACTATGAAGCTCATTCATAGCAACAAACAGGAAAAATATGATGAAACAATTATTTTTTGTATCGTTGCAGTATTTTGGGAAAAAAGCTTGAATAATATTCTACAATGTATGTCAATGCAAAAAGCAAGAGGAAAAAATAGATGGAAAAGAGATGGAAATGTATGAATAACAACAACTATAATAATACCTTAGCTCTCTAGAGTAATATAGGATTTACTAAGAACACTAGGATTTTCTCATAATTACCTTATATAGTGAAGTCAAATAAGTATTATAATTTTATAGATAACATTTTATATATTTTAATAGATTTTATAGATAACAAAACTAAAGCTTGGGCAAGTGAAATGGCAAATAAATATACAATTAAACTATGCTACATAAAAGAGAGAGACCAGAAATTATAAGTAAGTTGGAAAATTAGAGAAGCTTTCATGGAGGAACTGGCTATATTATATTATACCTGGAATTTAAAGAATCGGATAAACAAATAATTTTTTAAATAGGGAATGATATAAAAGGAATTAGAGTAGGCAATGAGGAAACCAAACTATCACTCTTTGCAGATGATATGATGGTATACCTAGAGAACCCCAGAGATTCTACCAAAAAGCTATTGGAAATAATTCATAATTTTAGCAAATGGCCAAACATATGGTGAGATCTATAAGTAGCTTCATCATTATTAGTTCTAGAAAAAAGAAAAATCATATAGATTTGTTTTTTCCAACTCCTTCAATGTTGTTATTTAATGGCATAAAATCTTTCAGGTAAAAATGCATAAACTTAAAAGACTCAGCATACTACTATGAAGCTCATTCATAGCAACAAACAGGAAAAATATGATGAAACAATTATTTTTTGTATCGTTGCAGTATTTTGGGAAAAAAGCTTGAATAATATTCTACAATGTATGTCAATGCAAAAAGCAAGAGGAAAAAATAGATGGAAAAGAGATGGAAATGTATGAATAACAACAACTATAATAATACCTTAGCTCTCTAGAGTAATATAGGATTTACTAAGAACACTAGGATTTTCTCATAATTACCTTATATAGTGAAGTCAAATAAGTATTATAATTTTATAGATAACATTTTATAGATTTTAATAGATTTTATAGATAACAAAACTAAAGCTTGGGCAAGTGAAATGGCAAATAAATATACAATTAAACTATGCTACATAAAAGAGAGAGACCAGAAATTATAAGTAAGTTGGAAAATTAGAGAAGCTTTCATGGAGGAACTGGCTATATTATACCTGGAATTTAAAGAATCGGATAAACAAATAATTTTTTAAATAGGGAATGATATAAACAAAGGAATGAAGATGAAAAAGCTACTAAATATTTACTAAGTCTAAACTCACAACACTATGGAGCAAAATACTATCGAAGTGAAATAATTTGTCAGCCTATCAACAAGTATTCAGTAAGTACTAATGTGTGACAAATACAGGGGCTAAGATTTGTTGATATAAAAATAAGAAACAAAAGTTCCTGCCTTCAAAGAGTTTATAATCTAAGGAAAAAGAACATGTAAACAACTATATACAAATAAGATACACACATTATAAATTGTAGATAAGTGATAGAAAGAAGGCGCTAATATTAAGAGAAATCAGGAAAGTCTGGGAAATGATACAGATTAAAACCTCCACTAAACCTCAACTGTAATACCTCACTATGGTGCTATTTTGGGTTAGCATGCACTAAGGCTATATATGTCAGTGGAGCATAACCCTGGATAGATCCCAATAAAGAAGAAAGATTTTAAATATGAGTCTGACAATAGATTCATGCCTATTGTCTAAGAAGTCAATTCCCAGAATGCTAATTCATAAGATAATAAAATTAATGATTAAATGTTTGTTGCCTAACTGACAACCATCAAGTTATGAATTAAATAGCCACAGCAACTCATTAAACTCTCTAGTAAAGCATAGACTGGGTGTGATCTGTATTTGTAGAGAGAGTGTCCATAAAGATAAACTTCATAGATCCTTGGAGTCAATATTCACTAAAAATTTCTGGTTTCTCTCAGGTAGTTGATATAAGGAGCTTCAGGCAACTCCTTTCATTAAAGCTCTAAGTAGGTACTTAGGAGTAGATAGTAAATTGTAAGAGTCACTTTTTTCACTTGGAAAAGAACATGAGGTAAAACAGATTTCTGACTAAAGGCAGAAATCCTATTCCTCTGTACCCAGTTAACAAAGATATAGAAATAGACAATGATATAGAAAATGACTATCTAAGCAACAACAAATTATTAAGTAGCTAATCTAATATTTTCAACAATGTTCACAAGCCTTTAATTGATATTGTATGATGGCATATATTGAAAAATGCTTTACAAAGGTTGACATTTTGGCAAGGCAATCAGAATTAAGTGACTTGCCCAGGATCACACAGCTAATAAGTGTCAAATGTCTGAGGCCAAATTTGAACTAAGATTCTCCTGACTCCAGGGCTAGCTCTCTATTCACTGTGCCACCTAGTTGCCCTCAATATGCATTTATTTCTTTTTTTTATTTTAATCATATATTTAATGTGCTTTTTAAAATATGCATTTATTTCAATAAAAAATAAACTCATCTATGAAGTCTGTTATGATTTTATAATTAGAACAATTGACAATGATTTGTTTGGAAACACATCAAGAGGAGGCAAAGTTTGTCTGGTGCTCTGGAGCTCATAAAAATCTCATTTGAAACTTGATTTAAGTTCTATCACAAAATCTTTTCTGCCTACTAGGTGAAAGCAAATCATCTCTGTTAGTCTGACAAATTTTATTCCCTGGATACATTCAACAAAAGTGTCAGATATACAAGAAGACAATATCATTGCCAGGTCTGTGATGGGCTTCCTGTGGGAGGTGATATCTTTCTATGAAAGAAACTTTGATAAGTGTTTTAAATTTTAAAATCTACACATGCATACACATATATGTAATTTATGCTTTAATGTGTGCATGCACACATGTCATATGTAAATGTATGTATGTGTACAAGGGAGTCTGAATGGAGTGTTTGTACATATATGTATATACACACACACCTATATATGTTTGTATATAGACACCCAAATATATGTACTGAAGTGCTGAAGAACACTTCAACATGGTGGTATAGCCATCAAAGTATTAAAGGGTAATTACTTCTAAGATACTACTGCTGAAAAAGCAAAATTGCCTATTTTTAAAGTGCTATCTACTGCAATACTACCTAATGCTTAACACTGAACCCTCAATATCATAGGCAATGACAGATTGAAGTTCTTTTCCCTCAACAGAAACGACTTATTTAAACTCAAGATAAGAATGACAGTTGAACAGCATGTCTACATCTTTCAGAGAACAAGAATGTTTTCAAATAACCATTTCATCATCAGTGTTTCTTCTCTTCTGTTATTATTTAGTAATAAAAATGGACTTCAAGTTTCAATCATCATTTTTACAAGGAAAACAAATTCTTTGGATAGCACTCAGCACATTAGAGACCAAGGCTCAGAAAATTCAAATGTAATAGAAGACCATGTATGTCAATGTTTGTAGATGTGATAGAATTAGATAATGTGTTTTCTTTTCCTCAAGGGTAAGTTAAAAGTAGCTCCAGTAACTCACAATAACACAATTCAGTTTGTCCCTTTTAACACCACAGGATGCAACTTCATCCATTTTCCTTTATAAAGTTATTCTTAGGACAAAATGTAGGAGTATGTGAATGTTTTTTTGAAGAAATGAAAAGCATGTATCCAGATGATTAAAAATTCATATGTATATCTTGCCTTTAAGGTTTACAAACCATTTCGTCCAGAACCATGCTGTGAAGTTGGTGGTTGGTATTTACTGTTATGCAGTTAGGTAGCTCAGTGGATACAGCATTGGGTCTGAAAGTCAGAGAGATTCATGTTCCTGAATTTAAATCTGGCCTCAGATACTTCCTAGCTATATGATCCTGAGCAAGTCACAAACCTTTTGTGTAAGTTTTCTCATCTGTAAAGTGAGTTGGAAAAGGAATATCAGGCATTGTAATACTTTTCCCAAGAAAACCCTAAATGTGATCTCAAAGATGGACATAACTGAAAAAAGTGAACAACATTTACTATTATTCATGTTCCTCATTCTCAAGTGGAATCTGCTTATCTATATGACACTCATTAAATTAAAGTGAAAACAAAAAAAACTTAATTTGATGTTTGGAAATAGATCATTTGGTATTCACTCTATGTAATGATGGCAGTTCTTAGAGACTTAGAGACTGTTCTGTGAATTAGTGACAAATCCTTCCAAAATGGTTTGGAAATAGACGGTTTCCTTTCTAGGACATGAATTCCCTTCCAACATTTCTACTGAAATGTATCAAGGTACTGATTATTAAAATCTTTGCCAATAAACTTCATCTCTGACAATCAGCCTATTTAAAAGTAAATGGCTTTGTCTTTGTTTCCAAGTCCCTTGCACAATTATACCCTCATTCAATATTCAATATGGTTTCTTTATAGCTGACAAATAATACAACATTTACAATCTTAAAGTATATATATATACAAAAGAAGGTCTTGCAGCTAGAGTATTTATTATTTCCATTTTTCTGAGTGGTTTCTTCCACTGGCTCCTCACCCTGAGAGTGAAAAATTTTTTTAGTATTTTCATTAGTATTAAATTACTTCTAACTTCAAAATCTGCCAATTCATCCTTGATAAATCTCTTTCCTTGCAAGTCTACATGAGTAGATAGATAGATAAGTAGGTAGGTAGGTAGTAGGTAGATAGGTAGATAGATAGATGTGTGTGTGTGTGTGTGTGTGTGTATAAATGTGTGTGTATGTGTAAAGAGACAAAAACATAGTCCTTGTAAACAAAAGATCTGAATCTGAATCCCACTACAGCACAGTCTAACTATGAGACTATGAATGAGTGAATGAATGAGAAAGCATTTATTTAAAGGTTTTCTATGTGACAGACATTATGTTAGGCACTGAGAACACAAAGACAAAAGTTAGATAAATACTGTTTTCAAGAAGCTTACATTAGAATAGGGAAATAATGACCAATGGAAGTTTTTGTTTGAGGAGTCATAGGAACAGTAATTATAGACACAGGATAAGTAATTCTCATATCCTTTCCAAAAAATAATGGTAATATTGATTTTATTACTTCTCCCAGTGGGAAAAAATGAAAAGAAAATGTTACTTACTTTATATATTACATTTGGCATAATAAAATAGATATCAAGATAAAATATATATCAAGTTTAGAATATATGAGATGAGCTGGGTATGGTGTTTAGCATGAATTGTTCAGGACAAAGTAAACATTTATCAAATGCCTATTGAATGATTGATTCAGTGACCCCACATAGCTTTGTGTCTTTAAATTTTAGCTCTGTCATATGAACATAGGAAATAAAAATTCCAATACTATATTCTTCCTGGATTTGTTGTACAAAATACATTTTGAAAATCAACAAGTGATATGCAAATAGGAGCTATTATTATAATTATTTACAAATATATTATTCATATGTATAATTTTATTGGTGAGGAAATTCCCTCAACCAATAAAGAGAAAACATTAATTACTCTGCAACTGAGAATATTAGATAAATGCTTTTGAGCACTGAGAGTATTAAGTGATTTGCCCAAAGTCACAGAGCTGATGCATGTTAGAGATAGGATCCAAACCTAAATCTTACTCACTCTAAAGCCAGTTTTCTATTTTAGATTGCCTTAGTCTTAAATATACACCTAGACTGTCAATAAACAATGCTGCATATTTTACACTATTATATAAAAGGAAAATCTAATAGCATTTATAATTCTGCTGCATATCCTTTGAAACTTCATTTTTGAAGTGCTTTACAAAGTAGACTTGCATAAAAGTAGATTAGTCTTCATATTCTACCACTGCAATTAACACAAATTGAAGTTTCTTGAGGACAGGAATTATTTAGAGCACATATTAATAATCTTACACCTAGCACAGTATACCCAGCAAATGAGAAATACTTAAACTTGTTGAAGTTAATTGAAAGGTTGTTTTCAAAGACACTAATCCAATTTATATATAAAGATATATATGTGTGTATACACACTCCTCAGATTTGATAAATTGTATTTTACTATATTATGCATTAAAATTTCAGAAATCCCCTTATTCATCAAAATATAAATTCATTTCTTTTTTACTATGTTACAACAAATACATTCATTATTCAAGTATTCTTGACTCTAACATTTTTTACACATATTCTATTTTGTATGTATTATAGACCAGGAAATGTCACTACTTTCTTTTAGTCATAAGGCATCAGTGTTAACAATGTTGATTTTTTAAAAATAATGTAGTTCTTCTCTTGGAGAAATTTTGTGCTTTTTCTGTAACTGTCAAATTATTATACATCATCTTTTCTCTTTTCCCATATTGGTATAGTCTTATGCTACCTGTACAGACAGCACAAACCTTTATAAAATCTAAAACAAGGCTTCAATACCTATGAACTCTGCCATTCTCTTACCACTTCCATGTTTAATAAGCTAACTTTTATTTAGTCCCCACTGAAACCTAAAGTTAAATATTAAACATTTTTTTAAAATTTATTCAACTATAGCTTGACCAATAAAATCCCAGACTTCTGTAAGATCTCTTTTAAATTGAGATTTTAGCTCTTATCTAGTCATGAAGAAAATAAGAGGGATCAACAAATATATATCTCTTCCTTGTCACTACATACCAATTTCCTGAAATTGTAAATAATGAATACTAGATGACTAAAAACATTCCCAAATGTTAATGAGACAATTCTGCTACATTTTATAACTTCCCATTTTCTCTTAGATAGTTAGAATGTTTTGGATACACCTGCCTAAAAGCTTCAAAACTACCTTCTAATCAACATTTTCTGTGTGAGTTGAGTGGTTATTTTGAAACATTGCTTTTAGGAGTATAACTTGATTCTCTTGATTTTTCTGGATTTTTATAATGTGGCTCCTTTCAGATTGATAGAGAGGACCATACTAATTGAAAAAACTTATTTACCTTCCTTTTGAAGAAAAAATTAAATAATGGTAAAGAATAAAAGAATAATATAAGTTTAGATCTGTGAGGAGTTCATTTCAGCAATTCAAGGGCCTGCTCATATCTTTACATGTTTTATTGGTGTACCTTGGTTAGCCTACAATGTCACACAGGTGAAAGTGTAAGTTTCCAGACCATTAAACCTTATATCCTCCCAGTGTATCACAATTAGAGAAACACCTGGGCTAAACAGCAGTGTGCCTCCACTGTGAAAATTAAAGGTGGGTTCAACTATCTTCAGAGAAGTCTCTTTTAAGCTGGATGATCATGGGAATCAACATGAGGCTGGTATCTGATACAGGTGAATCCAGTAGTTTAGGACCCTGCAACATATGAATGTTTTGCATTATGGTTTTTGGATGAGTTGGATTAGCTTCAAAGCAAACTTATACATATTTAGTTTACAAAATCACAGGATTTCTGTATTGGAAAGAAATTCACAGGCCTTCTACTTGAAATCACATCTGATAATTTTTACCACTATTCTTTATATATCACTTTAAATTTTAGAAAACAAATATTATCTTATTTTCTCCTTAAAATAATCCTGGGAGCCATTTATTATCATCCACATTTTGCAGAAGAGGGAACTGAGGCAAACAAAGGTTAAGAAGCAGACTAGTAAATATCTGAGGTCAAATTTGAACTCAGATTGAGGGATCTATCTGCTGCACCGCCTAATCCAGTATTATTTTTTGTAATTATCTACCTTGAAGATCTCCTGTGTGTTAAAAACCCAAATTTTAAAAACCCAATAATAATTTGCAATATAATACTTTGTTGATGAGTGGCATATACTTCAAGACTCTGGATTTGGATGCAATAAACATGGGTTCAAATCTCAGTTCTCCTATCCACTGTTTATGTGATCCTGACTTTCAACATTTCAACCAACCTTTCTGAATCTTTCCAACAAATATCAAAGGGAAAAGAATAGGTTTTTTAAAGAAATACTTTTAGTTTTAATACTTCTAGAAACATTTTGCAGCAAAAGAGTTTGAAACAAAACAAAAAAAAGCTTATTAACTAGAAAGGATTTATGCATACCTAAGGTACTGCAGTAACTTTTTTTCTGGTGGGCAATTACATCTATTGTAATGTCTAATGAATAATACAGATCCAGGTATCTGGGTTTTCCCCCTCTATTCTTCAAAGTAATTAACCTCCAACTTCATTTCTCCTCCAATAAAATAATGAATTAAAATAAAGTTTAAAAAATGTTCTGTAAGACATATGCACACCAAGTAAGTTAATATTGACTACTAACAAAAGAAAAAGAACAAAGGATTCACTACTCAGAAAAGCACTCATTTTAAACTATGCAGGTTTATGTCAAGATTTCTAGCAGGAGGCTAAAAACCTCGGTTCTGTCTACCAAAAGAAAATCATTTTGTAAAGAGATACAGTTCCCAAATTTCTTGAAAAACAATAAGACATTTTTTACAAGCAAAATATGAACGTACAAGATAACATTAAGACCATGACTAAATGCCTATGGTCAAATTGAACCCGACTGACAAATTCAGCCAGTCCAATTCACCACAGTTTATCTGTACAGCTGAGCCCATGACAAGCTGGGAATCGGGCAGCCTGAAGATTAGGAAAACTGCCCCCCAACCAGTGAATTCAAATAAAATAACATTTTGCATACACATCAAATTCATTCATGCAGTAGATACACAGAAAGTCTAGGTGGAACAATAAAATGGCAGAAACATTGATTATGTGCTTAGTCTAAGTAGTAGCTCTCAGAAGGTTGAACATCATGAGGCAAACCTGCAAAATGAAAGATTGAGAGAATAAAAAGCCCAATGAAAAAATATTGTCTGCTGACTAGTTTCCCAGTCCTACTCAAGGATGAGGATGCTAGAGAGTTTACATAGTGGAATTTTTATCTCTTACAAATTTATCAAAAGAAGAGTCATCCAGAAATAAATGTTTAAGAAAAATTACAGCTCGAGAAACCAAGAAGATAGGAAAGAAGTAAGGTCCTTTGTTCAGTCTTAAAGTCTGAAAATGACTAAGGACTAAAATGAAAAGAACTAAGTCAGTCCTACTATGTGCAAAACCTGTTATATGCTGTACATTACCACTCCTCTGAGCATCTCTATTTTATTAGAGCACTAAAGAGAGACAAAATTTGGGCCCCGATGTGTAAATCAGTATTGATACCAGGTTAGGCATGGAGATGTGCTAGTGGAAAAGATAAATGGGGAGGGGTGGCAGGATGGGGGAGCATGCAGGGATTCTGCAACCTCTCAAATCCCTCATTTAAGTAATTGTCTAATCACATAGATGCATTCAGTTTACCCTGAATGTGACTTTCTGCCCTGAGTTGTAGGAAAGTAATATATCTGCTTTTTCCTCTTCATTTAGTCCCTGATTTAGAAGGTATTTGTGGTTGTTACACATCTTGCTGAATTCCTGAAGAGCTGCTGATAAAACCCTTTTGCTTTCTGCAAGATACTATTTCTATCTGTAATTACTGTTCCATAATTGTTCCAAAGAAGAAACATCTGTTGTTGCTCATTACCATTTTCTTCTTGCTTCCTTATAGCTTTTATGTACTTTGAAAGTATCTGGGATTATATTATTACTTTTTTTTCCAAATGCCTTCCATAGAAGTCAATTAACACTGTTCAAAAAACAATCCAAATGAAAACATGGACTATTCAGGGACCTAAAAAGTAGGACAGTGTTTTTTTGTGTGTTTTTTTTTTTTAATTTGGGGTTAAAAAAAAGTTTTGCTCTAGAGAGTGTATCTGCAGTTTCACTTAACTCCTTATAACTTCTTCACAGAGATGATGCTTCAGTTCAGAAGAATTGAATTGAGGTTTTCTGTCTCTAAGTCCAGTGATCCTTGCTATAGAACATCTGGGCAAGTGACTTTCTTGTGATTTTTATTTTCATATGTCAGATAAAGGTGAAATTCAAACATTTACACCGGGAAAGATACTAATGCATTTTTTTTTTAATTTTTTATTTAATAATTACATTATATTGACACTCGTTTCTGTTCCGATTTTTTTCCCCCTCCCTCCCTCCACCCCCTCCCCTAGATGGCAAGCAGTCCTTTATATGTTGCAGTATATCCTAGATACAATATATGTTTGCAGAACCGAACAGTTCTCTTGTTGCGTAGGGAGAATTGGATTCAGAAGGTATAAATAATCCGGGAAGAAAAACAAAAATGCAGATAGTTTACATTCGTTTCCCAGTGTTCTTTCTTTGGGTGTAGCTGCTTTTGTCCGTCATTTATCAATTGAAACTCAGGTCTCTTTGTCAAAGAAATCCACTTCCATCAAAATATGTCCTCATACAATATCGTTGTCGAAGTGTATAATGATCTCCTGGTTCTGCTCATTTCACTTAGCATCAGTTCATGTAAGTCTCGCCAGTCCTCTCTGTATTCATCCTGCTGGTCATTTCTTACAGAACAATAATATTCCATAACATTCATATACCACAATTTACCCAGCCATTCTCCAATTGATGGGCATCCATTCATTTTCCAGTTTCTAGCCACTACAAACAGGGCTGCTACAAACATTTTGGCACATACAGGTGCCTTTCCCTTCTTTAGTATTTCTTTGGGATATAAGCCCAATAGAAACACTGCTGGATCAAAGGGTATGCACAATTTGATAATTTTTTGGGCATAATTCCAGATTGCTCTCCAGAATGGTTGGATTCGTTCACAACTCCACCAACAATGCATTAGTGTCCCAGTTTTCCCGCATCCCCTCCAACATTCATCATTATTTTTTCCTGTCATCTTAGCCAATCTGACAGGTGTGTAGTGGTATCTCAGAGTTGTCTTAATTTGCATTTCTCTGATCAATAATGATTTGGAACACTTTTTCATATGAGTGGTAATAGTTTCAATCTCATCCTCTGAAAATTGTCTGTTCATATCCTTTGACCATTTATTACTAATGCATTTTTAAAACTTGTTTGAGGAACAAATGTTCCTGACAAGAATCTAAAACTTCTATCCTTTAAATTGGTATCAATGCATAATGTGTCAATAGTTCCATAAGATGTCTAACAAGCAAATATGAAACCATTCCAATTACTAACATAGCTATTTTTAGATGCTGTTCATTTCAAATATTTGTACTTTGTTACCTAATTTATTAATATACATGTATGTATATATGAATATTCACTTATTTTCTGCCCTGCATGATTAGTTATCTTATATCATTCTTTAGAATTGACCCTTGAGGGGATACCACATCCAGAAGAGAGCATCAAGGACAATGGGGGAATAAAAGTCCTTGAGTTTTAGTGGGTAGCTACAGGTACTCCTGTTATTATTTGAAATATTATGTAGTGAGAATTATGAAAGAAGATTTCCTTACTATATAATAACTACTAGGCTATTTACATTTGTTGTAAGAGATATCATAATGCTAATCCTGATTCACTCAGACATAATTGATATTTCTGTAATTGCAGATGACCAAAATTATGGATAGAGATGATCAAATTTTTTTTTATTCATTCAATTCAGTAGCAAAGAATATCAAAAATCTCTAATCATTTTCTCTAAAGAATGGAGGTAGATAAAGGAATATAATTTAATATAATTATAAGAGAATTAATGCCAGGGACACTATTGTGTATTGAATAAACCATGTAAACATTGTTGTATTAAAGAGAGCAACTGTTAAAGTTGCCAAGTATATGTTCGTTTTGATGTTGTTTCTTTTTTGTTCTCAAAGTAGACCATGACATTAGGAAAGTGCTATCATGAGTTGTGGGTGATTTAGATTCAAGTGAGGGAGGCTGTACAAACTCATCCAGCCTCATTCTTTCTTCTAGAGCTCCTAGAACTAGTAGCAAAATATAGATCAAAAGAACTGGTGATGGTCCAGATACAGGGAAAGACTTTGGCTTTTTTAAACTCTTTCCCAGGTCTCAGTTTATCTGGGACATTAGATAAGAAATGAGGTAGAGATTAAGACTAGATGAGAAATGAGGTAGAGAATGGCCTCATTTACATAGTCAAAAACAAGTCAACATACTCTGTTTTTTCTTCAGATAGTATAAATCTTTCACCTTTTACAAAAAAAAAAAAAGTCACATCAATTAAAAGAATTAGCGATTTAATAATTTCTGCCATAGAGTCACACTATAAAGAAAGAGCTCTTGAAAAGTAACATGAATTCAAGACCTTTTACCATCTAGTCTGTCCCTCTCCAAACCATCCCCATGTTATAAATTGTCTTTTTAAACTATGGTGCCTCAAACTAAATAAAAATTATAGATTTGGTCTGACCAGGATCTATCACATCATTGTTCTTAAAATCTATGCCTCTTTTAATGGAGCCAAAAATTTCATTAACTTCTTTTGCTTTCTGACACTTAGTATTAGTGTCAGAAAGTGTCAGAAAAATTAGAGTTCAAATCTTACACTTAATAAGTGACCCTGAACAAGTCACTTATCCTGTCACCCTCATTTTTCTCAACTGTAAAATAGGAATGATACCACCTACCATACAGGGTTTTTGTGAGAAACACGTGAAATAATTTATAACATACGTAACACAAAATCTAGCACATAGTAACTTCCTAATAAATGCTTGTTTCCTTCTCTCTCTTCCATGTTTATATCAGAGTTCTGACTTATATTGAGCTTGTGGATCACTAAAACACTCAATCTTTTGTAAATAAACTCATATCTAATCATACCTCCAACATCTTATATTTATGAAATTGGTTTTTTGAACCCAGTTTTTTTTTATAAAGCTTTAAGTTTATTACTATTGGATTCATCCAATTAGATTGAGCTCAATAGATTGAACTCTTAGAGATCTTTTTGGATAATGAATTTATCATACAGCATGTTATCTTTGTGTCACCTGCAAACAAATGAGTATGACTTTATCCAAATTATTGATAAAAATATTAAAAAATATAGAGCCAAGCACAGATCTCTAGGATATCCTCCTGGATATGTTTTGCCCAGTTGACATTTGGATGTTTTAACAATGTGTAAACATGACCAATGACTGAAAGTGATTAGCAGAGAGACAAAGAAACAGAGAAATAAGAATTTATACTTGAAAATAGTTATCACAAAGCTAAAGAATAAATATAATAGAATAAATTGAGTTATAGCCCAAGTTGGAAAGATTTGGCTTCAACTTTCACTTCTGACACATACCAACTATGTGACCTTCTAAAACTACAAATTTCTGAAATCAGAAGCTACAGTACATTCTTAGAGGGAGTTTTGTAAGATTTCTCTAAACCAACAAAATCACTGCTCTGGTAAAACAACATAGCAGATTAGATAAGCAAGAGCCAACCTTTAGTAAAAATCCAAATTTTTTTAATGAAAAAACAATAAGCTGGAGATTATTTTTCAGTGAAAAAATGGACAGTTTTTAAAAATACAATGTAATGAAATGTAATGTGGTAGTAACATGTATTCATCAAAAACAGATCATGTCAAACTAATCTCATTTCCTTTTTTTTAATTAAATGTTTTCAACAGCAAAGCCTTTGAAAGCTCTGTTACCTTACCTTTTTTAGAACGATGTAGCAATATGCACTAGATGATAGTACTTTAGATCAATTCAGAACTGCCTAAACTACTGAACTAAAAGAGCAGTCATTACTGGATCACTGTCAACCTAGAGAAAGGTCTGTATTAGGAAGTTACCCCCACATTGATCTGTTCTTGGCCCTTCTCTGTTTTGCATATTTATTAAGGCTTTGGATGAACATATAGATGTCATGATTATCAAATTTGAGAACCATGGCTAAGACACTGGGTAGCTGTATGAAGAGGCAAAAAGATCCTGATAGGCTAGGAAAATGAGACAAATTTATTTTTTTTTAATTTTTATTTAATAATTACTTTATATTGACAGAATCCATGCCAGGGTATTTTTTTTTACAACATTATCCTTTGCACTCGTTTCTGTTCCAATTTTTTCCCCTCCCTCCCTCCACCCCCTCCCCTAGATGGCAAGCAGTCCTTTATATGTTTGATATGTTGCAGTATATCCTAGATACAATATATGTTTGCAGAACCGAACAGTTCTCTTGTTGCAAAGGGAGAATTGGATTCAGAAGGTATAAATAACCCGGGAAGAAAAACAAAAATGCAGATAGTTCACATTCATTTCCCAGTGTTCTTTCTTTGGGTGTAGCTGCTTTTGTCCGTCATTTATCAATTGAAATTCAGTTAGGTCTCTTTGTCAAAGAAATCCACTTCCATCAAAATATGTCCTCATACAATATCGTTGTCGAAGTGTATAATGATCTCCTGGTTCTGCTCATTTCACTTAGCATCAGTCATGTAAGTCTCGCCAAGTCCTCTCTGTATTCATCCTGCTGGTCATTTCTTACAGAACAATAATATTCCATAACATTCATATACCACAATTTACCCAGCCATTCTCCAATTGATGGGCATCCATTCATTTTCCAGTTTCTAGCCACTACAAATAGGGCTGCTACAAACATTTTGGCACATACAGGTCCCTTTCCCTTCTTTAGTATTTCTTTGGGATATAAGCCCAATAGAAACACTGCTGGATCAAAGGGTATGCACAGTTTGATAATTTTTTGGGCATAATTCCAGATTGCTCTCCAGAATGGTTGGATTCGTTCACAACTCCACCAACAATGCATTAGTATCCCAGTTTTCCCGCATCCCCTCCAACATTCATCATTATTTTTTCCTGTCATCTTAGCCAATATGACAGGTGTGTAGTGGTATCTCAGAGTTGTCTTAATTTGCATTTCAAATGAGACAAATTTAATAAGGTGAAATTGAATAGAGGTAAATATTATATCATAAACTTGACTTTTAAAAGTCCACTGAAGAAGCATAATGAGAGGAAATGTGAGTAGAATTAGGAAAAAAACAATGCTTTTTCATTAAGCATTTACTATGTAGCAGATAATGTATTTTATAAACATTACCTTATTTGATCCTTAAAATAACTCTGTGAGTAGATATTATTATTATTATTATTATTAATATCCTCATTTTAAAATTAAGAAATTGAGATTGAGCGATTTGCCCAGAATTGTGCAACTGGTAAATGTCTGAAGTTGATCTGAATTTGGGTTTTCCTGACTCCAAGCTCAGTACCATACCCACTGAGTCACCTAGCTACTATCTCCATATATTCTTGTGAAGAAGACCTGGGCTTCTTAATAGAGTAAGCTCACTATGAGTCCAGAGCAAACTCACCATGGCAGCCAAAATGAGATAATACATTAATAAAAGCATAAAGTTAACAAAAGAAGTTATGTGAGTTACAAAATGAAATAGAGAGCAAAATAATATTAGTGGGGTACCTTAGCCTTCTCCTCTAAGACCTAGATAAATTTAACCACAAAAAAAGAAAGTTGAGGTAAATAGAATTTTAGAATAGATAGATATGATAGACTCTAGAAAAAAATTAATGAGGATAGAAAGGAGTACATTTTCTCAGTAGTATATTCTACTTACATAAAAATTATTCGTGTATTATGTCATAAAACCTCATAATGAAATGCAGACATGCAGAAATACTAAATGCATCCTTTTCAGACCATGATGAAATAAAAATGTGGGTAATAAATGGCCATGGAAAGACTAAAAATAATTGGAAACTAATATAATCCTAAATAATGAGTGGATCAAATAACAAATCATAGAAACAATAAAAAAAATTTCATCACGAGGAGAAAACATACAGAAACTTATGCAGAAGACAAAGCAAGTTAAGAAGTTTTTTTATATCTCTAAATGCTTACATGAATAAAATAGAGAAAGAGGAGATAAATAAATTGAGCATACAACTAAAAAAGCAAGAAAAAGACAAATAATTAAACATTAAGTAAATTCTGAAAATCAGAGGAAAGATTAATAAAATTGAAAGTAAGAAAATGCTTGAATGATTAAGTAAAACAAAGAGATAGTTTTATGAAAATAAGCCACAAAATAGATAAATCTTTACCTAATTTGATTTTTAAAAAAAGAAAGAAGAAAAGCAAATATTCAGTATCAAAAATGAAAAGGGTAAATTCGCCACCAATGATGAAAAAATCAAAACAATAATTATGAGCTACTTTGTCCAAATATATGGCAATAAACTTGATAATCTAAATGAAATGGATGCATATTTAGAAAAATATAAATTGCTCAGATTAACAGAAAAGGAGATAAAATATTTAAATAAGTCCTTTTAGGAAAGGAAATTGAACAAGTTATCAATCAACTCCCTAAGAAAAAATCTCCAAGGCCAGATGAACTTACAAATAAATTCTACCAAACATTTAAAGAATTAATGTGACTGCTATATAAAGTATTTGGAAAAATAGAAGTGCTACCAAATTCCCATCATGACACAAATATGCTATGCCAATACCTATAACAGGAAGATCCAAAATGAAAAAAAAATTATAAGCCAATTTTAATGAATATTGTTGCAAGCATTTTACATAAAATATTAGCAAAGAGATAGCAGCAATTTATCATAAGTTTAATATACTATAATCAAGTGGGATTTATACCAAAATACAGGCACAATTCCATATTAAGAAAATTATCAACATAATTATATCAATAATAAAACTAAAAGAAATCATGTGATACCTCAATAGATGTTGAAAAAGCTTTTATAAAATACAGAACCCATTTCTATGAAGAAGCCTAGAAAACATAGGAATAAGTGGACTTTTTCTAAAAAAAAAATAAGCAGTATCTATCCAAAATCATCAGCAAATATTATATATAAGGGGAATGAGTATTTCCAGAAAGATCAGGAGTAAAACAAGGATGCATATTATCATTACTACTATTCAATAATGTACTAGCTTTAGCAATAAGAAGAAAAAGAAATTTAAGAAATTAGAATAAGTGATGAGGAAACAAAAGTGTCACTCTTTGCAAATGATAGCATAAAGAATCCTAGAGAATTAAATAAAAAACTGCTTGAAAAAATGAACTTTTGCATAGTTGCAGGATATAAAATATATCCATATACATCTCCAACATATGTATAAAAACATTTTTAGCAGATTTTTTTGTGGTGATAAAGAATTGGAAGTTGAGGGGATACCTATCAATTTGGGAATGGCTGAAAAAGTATGCTATATTAATATAATAGGATACCATTGTTCTATAAGGCATAATAAGCAGATAGATTTCAGAAAAACCTGAAAAGGTTATGAATTGAATTGATGGTCAGTAAAGTGATCAGAAACAGTATACTATATACAGTATACAGTATAGGAACATTATATGATGATCAACTATGATAAACTTAGCTCTTCTCAGCAACACAGTGATGCAAAACAATTTCAAAAGATCATGATGGAAAATATAATCCACATCTAGAGAAAAAACTATAGAACTAGAAAGCAGATAGAAGCATGCTGTTTTTACTTTGTTTTTTGTTTTTTTTTCTCGTGTTTTGATTCTTCTTTCACAACATTACTAAAGGAAATATGTTTAACATGATTGTATATGTATAATCTGTATCAAACTGTTTACTGTCTTGAATAAGGGAGAGAAGGAATCAGGTCAGGAAGGCAATTTAGAACTCAAAAACTTACACAAATAAGTGCTGAAGACTATCTTTACATGTAATTGAAAAAAAATAAAATACTATTAAATACAAAAAAAAATTTTAATGACTTCACACACAAAAAACAGAATACATAGGCTGCCACGTAAAAGGGAATTAGTAGGAATGTATGGCTAAAATTTGTTCTGCTTAAGCCAAGAGGACCTGATTAGGAAAAAAAATATATGATAGCAAGAATGCAGAAAATTAGGGGGGAGGAGAACTTTTATAGATAATCTCTTAGATAGGGTATAGTTATATTGGAATATAGCTGTGGTGTTGGAAATGATGAGGTGATTCATTTTGAAAAACATGCAAAGACTTGGACCTATGAAGAAAGATACTATCTATCTTCAGAGAAAGAGATCATGAGTAGAAACATGCTTAGTATGTCTTACACATATGTATAGGATTGTATATATGTGTATGTTTATAGATATTCATGTATATATATATATATATGTATGTATATATTCACATTTAATTGCACCCTTATTAAAAGAGGGAGGTTAAATTAACCACAAAGAACAAAAGAAAACTGACAAAGAAGCAAAGAAAAGCTGGATAGCTTGGGAAACAATGTAGAATAGTTATTTTATAGGTTTTCTTCATATGGAATTTTTTTTTGTTTTATATTGAATCATCTCATCATGTTCTGCTGTGTACATGAATATTGTTTTCTCATTTTTATTTAAATTTAGAATAAAATTGAACATTTTTTAAATAATGAAAGATAAATAAATAATATTTTGGCTAAATATAAAGAAAATATTTTTATTAACTAGGACTATCCAAAAATGGAGGAGAATGTCTCAAGAGGTAGTAAGTTTTCCACATTGAGGATCTACAAATAAGACTTGTTAAGGATGCTTTTATCAATCAAAAAAACATTTTTAAGTACAATTCTATGCCTAGAAGTACACTAAGTACTCAGATGACAAGACAACAACAAAATCACGAAGCATTTCCCTCAGAGAATTTACATTCTATGTTAAAATGGAAGTAGAAAACAAAAAAGTACATATAAAAATACATGTGTAAAATATGTACATACAAACTATATATAAATTGAACACAAGGTATTTAATTGAGGGGGAGTACTGAATGTGAGGAGAGGGTGCAAGTGAAGAGCAGCTCTCAAGAAAGCTTATAGAAAGTGACATTTGAGCTTATATAAATGCTAGAAAGATAGATTCGAATCTTAGTCTAAAAGACTTTAACATATATGTTTGACATAGAAGTGTTTTAGGAATATTACTTCAAAGAAGGGAGAGACGAGACAGGTAAAAATCAATTAAGAGATTACTGTAATAGTCTAGGTAAAAGGTGATATAAGGGCCTTAACTAGGGTGTCCTTTTCTATAAATGGAAAGAATTAAATATATGTGAGGAATTTTACGGAGAAAGATTATCAAGACTTGGCAACTGATTAGACATGAGGGGTGAGGGAGAGTACAAAGTCAAGGATGACTCAGGTAGTTAACTTTTGTGATTGAAATGTCCTAGGCAGAATAAAGTTATAGAGTTACTGCTCAGAATGTATGTTAGATAAGATCATCTCTAGATCTCAATCTCTGAGCATTTGTTGAAATTCTGAAATTCTCCTGAATAATCCCCTTTATTGGTAGACATATCATTGATGGTATGAAAAAATATTTTCTCAGGATATATACTATAAAATACTTGAAATGGGTAGCTATTTTCCAAGCAAATGAGAAAGTATATCTGTACTTAGAAGGAATCATTTCCCATTTTATTCAATTTACTTCAAGCATTTTTTTTGCATATCATCCAGATATGACTAAGGTTTGTTTTCAAGGAATTCTGAAGTGTAAAATCAACTTTTGCCATACCACAGTTTCCTCCTTTAATTATGTAAATATGTTATGTATCATTTAGTTTTAACTTACAGTGGTTCAGATTCACTTAAAACTTAGCTCTGTCCAAAAATTGACTGAGGATTGTTCAAAAATCTTCAAATATCAGAAAGATTTAAACAAATTTTCAGGAAGTTTCTGTGTGATTAAGAACTCAAATCTAAACATTGTCAGGCCACTACTAGAGACTCTAGCTCAACGGTATTTTTGGTAAATGTTTTCTTGACTAGTGGCTCCTTAAACTATTCTAATTTACAAATATTATTTCATGTTATCAATTACTATTCTTAAATTTAAAGGTAAATACTGTAAACCAAGATAAATGCTCTATTGAGGAAATGTAGATCTTTTTTCCCCAAAGATGAAGACAACCAAAGAACAGAAAGCCCAGTTATCCAGATTTAAATTCCCCTTTTTTTTTGAAAGAGAAGAAAATCAGAGGAAGACAATGTGAAATTAAAGAAAGGTTTTTATAAAGCAGTAAAGAAAAAACATAACATGTGCATGGGTATTATCCAGCCTGTGCTGAATAGAATACGAGGTAACAGATGAAAAGAGTTTATATACCTTTTAAATAAAGGAAGATAATAAATTTGGAAGGAAAGGTGGACTTAGAAATATCAGTATTACCCACTCCCAAGAGGAAAGGAAGTGAGAAATTCCAAATGTCAAGGCTATGGCCAAAGCCATCCTTGGTGATTAGCAGCTTGCTAAGGAAATATCTCAAAAAAAAAAAAAAGGGATAATTCTTAGAGCACTCTTATCAAAGTCATGGAAGTCTCTGGAAATAATGTCTCCAAAATCTATAAAGTCTTTGAAGACAGGAATATCTCTTGAGGTTCACAAACCATCAAATGTCTCAGGGTCTCTTCAAAACTAAAAAGAGTTTAAATGGCTTCAGAATTGCTGATTTTCTGCACTTCCAGCTAGTTTTACTCTCAGTCACCCAAAAGATTGTTATGTCTGCGAATATAACCAGTCCTCATAAAATTCTGCTGGTTACCTGGATAATTGAGCAGGGGTGAGAGGTGGGGGCTTAAACAAATCAAAGTATCCATTTTCATAATACATATTTTCTAGATGTTTTTACTTTCTTCTGAATATCCATATGCTGATAATCAAAAAATATTCTGAATGTTTTAAATAATATGTATGATTCAATTCTGTTAAAATATATTAGATTCATTTGGATCTTAACTATTCAACTGAATTTCATCTATTTATTTTTGCTAACTTCTGATTAGTTTGATTTTTTCAACTTATAAATGTTTAATTTATCAGCACCAGTCATATATAATTCAAATTACATTGAATTATCTATAATTCAAAGGCTTATGATAGTATTCCAAAATATTAATAAACATCTCTAGCATGATGATTAGAGCAAAAAATAGATTGTTTACTTTGTTTTCTGTCTCTGAAAGAATATTTGACATTTGCAACCCTTTCTTTACTGAGATTTTAACACTCAGAATTTATTTTAGATATTGCTGAGATTGTTATATTTATGGTCAATTCCATTGTGAAACAGTTGGAGAGCTGGCCTTAAAGTAATAAAAAATTAAATTCAAGTCCTGTCTCTGACTGACACAAACTAGCTATATGGCACTCAGTCAAAAATTTTCTAAGTATCTTCAGGCATATCTCCAAGAGCATATGTTATGGGTAAATTGCCCAACTGCATAAATTAATGGATTTCCCATATTGGGAGGTCTCCACAATGATAAAATTACATGTCCAAATACAAAACCCCTCAAAAAAAAAATCAGTGCCTATTACTTTCAGGATCCTATAGGTACTTAAAGAAATCCACAGTTTTAGAATCTGAAGAGTCCCAAGGGAGTATCAACTCCAATTGCTCATATTATAGAAGAAGAACCAGAGGCCCTCAAAGGTCTTAACTATTAAATTCACTTAATAAATTCCATACAATTTGTCATTGTCAAAGTCACTGGGAACCAAGTGTCCTAATTCCTAATTTACTGTTCCTTCCATCATACTATCTAGCTTCTCCTTAAAATTATCTTTACCATGATTTATCAAGAATTGAAAGAGCTAGAAAAAAGTTGTAGTCAGACAATTAAATTGTTAGTAAGCATGTTGATCTAAGAATTTATAGTTATACCACTGATTACCCATGATTCTACAGAACCAATAATGGAGCATACTACTACTCTTAGTTTCCCACTAGAGAAGTGATAGACTCAGTGAGATGTTTATTTTTTGTACATAACCTACATGGTAATTTATTTTAATTAATCCTGCTTATTTAATACAAGGGTTTGGTTTTATTCCTCTCTCACATAGGGAGAGAAAGGGACAAAAAATGATTTTTTTAATTTAACAACTAAAATTAAAATTTAAAAGCACACACATACATATTGCATTTGGGCAGTATATTCATTAATTCATTGAACATTTATTTAGGACCATCTGATTGTATAACTATGAATAGATTTCCATTGCAATTCTTCAAAATATTCCAAATTTAAATGAATTTTTTCTAAAGTCTTTTGATATTTCATACATGAATAAGCTTTCCCATTAACTATATTATAATCTTGACTCCTATAAAACAAGATTCTATGTCTTTTTAACTATTCTCAGTCAGCTAATAAAACTGTCTAAAATTAATAAAATGCATTATAGCTTCACTATGAGATATCTGAGCTAATAAGTCTTCCATTAGTCATGGGTCATCAGTGGTTCTCACTGATATTAAATCATATGAAATGTAAAATTTGACAAAACACACATTTTTGCATTTAGATACAATAGTAAAGAAGACGAGAAAGAATACTTTAATTTATTCCTATTCCTTTCCATTAATAAAGAATAATGATTCTCAATTTTCTGGCCACATGGGTCTCCACTGTAGTAGGAAGGAGGAATCCTTTGCATTACTTGTGCTGAGCCCCACCTCTCAATACCGTAGAAAACAAATCTTCATTGGGAATAATGGGAAGGACAGTACTATTTTTGGCGGGAAACCTATATAGTTAGTGGTGATTGCTTTCTACTATCAGAGTTGAATAACTACATTTGGTGTGCTGATTTGATCCATCTTATATACTCAGAAATGAATATGGAAAAATAACTATGACAAAAAGAAATAAAGAAAGTAGAAATTTCTTTTCCTTGTAAATTAGACCAATAATTGAATGTAATTAATTAAAGTTTTTCAATTAATATTTCATTTTCTCTCCCTCTATACCATCACCTTCCTTATGATGAAAAGAGGAAGAACTACTGTCATAAATAGGCATAGTCAAACAAAATATATGTCCACACTAGACAAGGATGGGAAAAAAGGAAGGATGGAAAGTTATGGCTATTTACATCATTTCAAAGACGTAGTCTTATGTTTAAAGGTTGTGACTTATACACAACCACTTAGCTCATATTTGTCAGAAGCACAACTTTAATTGAAATCTAACCAATTCCAAAGCCAACCTCAACCAATTCCTCATCCAATCATCACATTCTGACTTCAAACTTTATGATTAAAAAAAAAACCAGTAAGCTGATCATCAGGACCAAGAAAATGAATCCTAAATACCATGTTTTATAATTTTATTCTATATCTAGTAAATATTAAATGCTTTGTAAAATTTTGGAAAAGACCACTACTAATCCTAAATATCAATAAGTGGTATAGGTTATTTCACTAATTTTCACAGTATGTCAACTATACCACATGTAAATTGCAAGGAAATTATTTGTATAAGTATGTATTTGGTGCCTAAAAAAAATCCAGAATTAAAATTTATCAAAGCGTACTCTTACCTGTTTTTTTCTTAATTTTAAAATCTTTCTTTAACAATAAAATATAATCAGCTAAATGGGATAATGGTGTTATAAAAGGATTTCTTGAGATCTCAGTTAAATTTTTTTTTAGAATAACAATACATAAATAAGAAATTAAAAAATAAAACCAGTTCAAAGAAGTCTTTCTGGGAAATGTTTCCTCTAAGGTTCATAAATTGTGAACTGATAGTCAGGTTATTAGAATAGTAACCTATGAAAACTGTTCATGCATGTAAAAAGTTCATTTTTCTAATGAAATAAAATTGAAAACTAAGTATGATAAAAACACACACCACCTGATTTAAAAAAAAAACAATTTTGATCATGCTGCATAGTAATTAGGCAAAAAAAAAAAAAAAAAAGAGTATCCAGTTCATATAAATGATTATAATTAGTATTGCTTTTACAAAGCCAACCAATCTTCTAGCTTTCTTCTTTTTATCTGTTAGTTTTCCAGGCTCCATAATCAGCATCTTTGTCAAAAGTGTTCATTGCCATTATGTACTATTTAATTGCACTGAAACTAGTTGCTATGCCACTTGCAGAAAATTCAGTTAAATAAGGAGGAAAGTGGTAACAGGAAAGAGAATTAAAAAAAAAAAAAGATTCTGCCATTTAGTAAATTTTTTCTCCTCTTCTCCAAATACCTGTGATTCAGAATTAGAGTCTATTTAATCAAAAGCTTTCTCCTATTGATATGACTCTCTGATCCTTCATCCCTTTGTACCTCAACTCTAAACTTTCCCAAATACTTATTTTATTCTGTTCTTCCTTATTGCCTCTGGAATCCCTAGACTATTTTAAAATAATCAACTTTTCTTTTTCTGGTCCTTCTACTTTTTTTTATTCATGGAAATCTAACTCCTTCCAAGAGACACTGCATTGTACAAGATATACCTTTTCTCATTAACGTCAGTCATTAGGAGCCAGGAGGAGGAAAAAGAAAAGGTATATTCCTTGCACATTAATACTATTTGCAGGCTGTCCTTCTTTCTCCATAGTTCAACACTCTTCTGTAAGATTTATAGCTTGTTTATAAATATCATCAAATCCTATGTAATGGTATAATAAGTAATATGTACATAATACTTTAAGCTTTGCAAACATTTTGCATACATTATTGAACTTGTCATAAAGCATTATTATGAGGTAAATGTTATACATTAATCCCATTTTCCAGATGAGGAAACTAGTGTGAGAGAAAAGTAGCCAGCTTATGATCAAACAACTGACATCATCTCCCTCCTTTCTCAAGTCTAATGGTTTGTTGTTGTTATTGTTTTAAATATATGTTAACATAGTCTTCCTTTCCATCCCAGACTGTCTACATACTTGAAAACAGTATACAATCTGAACCTTTTCTTCAAGTGGATGTCTCTCTACATATTCTGTTAGTCCCAACATCCTGCTTACCCCAGGCATTTTTCTCTAGGAAAGTTTGAGAGCCTTTGCAGCACAAAATTTTAAAGGAAAGAAAAAGTCCCTAGAATGAAGGAAGCAGAGAAATCAATCAATCGATAAGCACTTTCAATATGGCAGGTACTGTGCTGAACAGATGAAAATATAAAGATTGAAAAACATCATTGCTCTCAAAATGTTTATATTCATTCCTATGGGGTCAGGAGAAGTTTCCATTTGCATATACATAGAAATTCATAGAAAGACATTTTGTGTTAGCTTATGTGTATTCCTTATCTTATGAGAATAGTCAAGCCAGGATTCTGGGAAGATGGTGGAGTAGATCAGAAAATTTCAAACTCTCCAGAATTCCCTCACAAACAGAACCAATTTGCACTTCAGGATGAACAGACAGGTGAAAAACAAGACTTGGGGCAGAACAAGATCTTCTAGGGAAAGACCAGAGAAGACCTGAATAATGACCTCAGGATGATGATTGACTAGTGTGAAGTGCAAACACCTCCAGGCTAGCTCCACAGAAATATCAAGTGGGAAACCTGGGGCTAACTGAGTTTGACTGCAACCTCAACTTGCCAGAGGCATTGTCCCTCTTTCTCTGACCAAAGTGGATCTAATATGCTTTATGGAAGCCCCCAAAGAAACTCTCTTCATTGATTGAATGGTGGAGTACTGCTGATCTAAGTGCTGCACTGAACCAATGTTCATGAAATGAGGAAAGCCCTTAATTTCCTTAAAAGACTCAACTATTTGTTCCCTGGAATCCTTGGAATGCTAAAAACCCATCCATTCCTGTCCAATCTCTTTTTCCTTCTCCCTTGAAAGCTGCTGAAAATGACTACTCTCCCTCATCTTTTCTCTAGAGATAATTTCCTTTCTAAATTGTGTGGGGAGAGGAAAGGAGGATAATAAAGGAACCGTGGGATAAACCTACCTCTTTCTTTCTCTACCTTTTTAGGTCAACAATCTCATTTCCTTGCCTGCTCCTGCTATTATCTTACAAATAAATTTTCAAAGCAGGACAAATAAATTTAGCATTAAAGCAAAAGGACAACCTTCCTTGTATTACAACCACAAAAGAGAAGTGGCACTTACTAGTTATCTGTGTCGAGATTAAAACCATCAATGTCCCACCATAGATGGATATGCCATTTAATTATTCTAATACACAATATCTAGCACAATGTGAAAGACAATGATGCTCTATTTAATTTCTCAATAACTTAATATGGACCTACTCAGACCCCAGGGCTGTTTTCCTCCCATTGTTATTTTTTTCCACAATAATAATATTTATATACATATTGTGCATTCAGGTTTGCAAGGTTCCCCACACTATCCCAGAGATGTCCCTGTGGTCCAAGCTGAGGTTGCAGTCAAACTCAGTTAGCCCCAGGTTTCCCACTTGATATTTCTGTGGAGCTAGCCTGGAGGTGTTTGCACTTCACACTAGTCAATCATCATCCTGAGGTCATTATTCAGGTCTTCTCTGGTTATTCCCTAGAAGATCTTGTTCTGCCCCAAGTCTTGTTTTTCACCTGTCTGTTCATCCTGAAGTGCAAATTGATTCTGTTTGTGGGGGAATTCTGGAGAGTTTGAAATTTTCTGATCTACTCCACCATCTTCCCAGAATCCTGGCTTGACTATTCTCATAAGATAAGGAATACACATAAGCTAACACAAAAATATACATTTTCAGAATGAATATTGAATTAAACCAAACTTGTTTACAAATATATTTTATAGATGTTTTATGTAGATTTTGTATCAGCTGCCTCCAATTTATAATGGAAATAAAGTTAACATCAAGACACATCTGTTTTATATATCCTTACAGGCAAGACTGCTTACAATTACACAGCATATCATTTTATTGCAAGTATTTATAACTAAGAACTGCCAAACATTTTAAAGCTATTAACATATAATATATTGTTATATTGTCAAAATGTAATTAAATTAAGTCTATTTGTAAATCACTTTGTAAAAAATTTTAAAACTTTATAAATATTATTTTTAGCAAAATTAGTAGAACCTTTCTATATGTTTAAAAGCATCAGAGCATTGCCTTAACTCTCATTTCCACAAAGTTCTTATATAACATATAAAGTCAAGTCATAAATAGCTCATTAACATTGTCTCCATTGTGCATCTTTTCCTTCTGTCTCTCCAGTGGACTTTGGTTCAGTCTAACAAGGTATATTGTCTTGCTCTAAGGATGAAGTTTTGAATTTTTTCACAGAGCTTGGAAGTAGAGTAGGAGGAGGGTACAATCCTTAAAGTGTAAATCTCCTGAGGACTATGTATTCCATTTCCTTCCTGTGTCTCTCCTTCCACTCTAAGCTACAAGTTTTTGAGCATAATTTACTAATGGCAATTGACTTAAAGTTTCCCCATTATGATTGCAAATAAGAATTTAGCTTTCAGATACCTCAAGAATTTTCAATGTTCTACTTTCCAAACTGTCATGGTAGAGTTTTCCAACCAACTAAAATACTCCATTTAGTGAAGAAATATGCTGTAGGTCAAAAATCTCTTTCTGTCGTAGAGAATTTGTCCATTAATGACTGAATAAAAGCCTATTTAATCCTGATAAATGGAAGACATTTCGGAAACATAATAAAGGACAATGCAAATGCCCACTTTACTAAATATAATTTTTGCTCACACTTCTTTGGATTCTACCCAGTGGGCCTTGGCTTTTAACCAATCTTTTCTTTGAGATAAAAAGATATTTCCATTGTTCACATACCCCATGTGAAGAAAGAAAAATAACAATGGGAGACATAGAGCTACAATGTTGTGCCTTATCAAAATACAAAGAAAAAAGTTTGAATATAATTTTCTTTTTCTCATTACTAGGCCCAGGACTACCAGACCAGTGGCAAGAAAGTCAATTATATCTAATGGTTCTCCTCAAAGGATCCCAGTGATATCTGTGTCTTTGGGAAATAGAAATCAGTCTGTGTCGTGTTTGATCTCTGGCTTTCACAGAAACTATATGACAATTCTGTACTTTTTTATTCAACCATTCAAATATGACCTTATTGATTGATAATGATCTTCCTAATTTAGTTATCACTAAACGAAGCACTGAATCTATTGTGCTTTGTGAGTAATTTATCAGTTGAAATAACTGACCCAATTCTTACTGGAAGCTCATGCTGAAGGACTCACATCCCCATGACATGTAATAGAGGAGGCAGAATGACATATCATCAAAAGAGCATATGACCTCTCAATCAGAGACTCTGGAATTATAGCCTATCTCTAACACTTCCTCCCTTACTCTTAGGCGAGTCCTTTATCATCCCTGGATCTCAGTTTCCTCATCTGTAATGTGAGGGGGCAGAACTTAATGGCTTAATGAGTTCTGGTTTATGGTCCTATGATAAAATAACCATCAGCCTGATCTCTAAATAATTTACCCAGACAATCTGAGGCCTTACTATATATAGTATTAATATGGCCCTAGAACCAGTAAGGATCTCGCAGATCTTCCGATCCAAATCCATCATTCTACATTCTCAGAGAGATTAAAACTGCTTAGGTAATAATGGCAAAGCCAAGATTCAAACTCCCAAATCCAAAATTCTGCATTGCACCATCTAAAGTCAATGATATTATACAGACAAATCCCAAATGGACCAGAACCAGTAGTGAGCTACATTTTCTACAAGAAAAACTTACTAAAATTCTTCCTTTTGATAGGCACACTCTGAAATCTGTAGATTTGTGCTAAAAACATGTTGTTCCTATAGGCTATGCACTACTGATGAACAGCCTGCATTAGCAATGGAGGTGACAAACTGCTTATAGTACCTTTGTGGAATCATTCACAAAGAATAAAGGTACAATTGTTTCCTTTAGTAACCCCTACTTTGGAGGAGGTAAGTAGCACAGTGGATAGATTGCCAAGTCTAGAAGCAGGAAGACTTATCTTCCTGAATTCAAATCTGGCCTCAAATATTTTCTAGCTATGTGTCCCTGTATAAGTCACTTAACAGGGTTGCCCCAATTTACTCATCTGTAAAATGAACTAGAGAAGGAAAAGAAAGATCATTCCAATGTCATTGCCAAGAAAATCCAGAATGGAGCACAAAGAGTAGTAAACAACTGAACAGCAACAACTTTGGAGTTGGAATTCAAGGGCCAGAAAAGGAATCTCTGCTCGTTTATTTTGAAATTGGAGGTGCTATACCATAGTGGACAGAGCACTGGAAAAACCTCAGCTCAAATTCCATCTCAAACACTAGGTTTGTGATGAAAATCATTAAATCTCTCATGGCATAATTTACTCATATATAAAATGGGAGTTGGTATCTAAGGTCCATTCTAGTTCCAAATTTATGATTCTATGATCTTATTAAATGTTAAGAAAGTCCTTTATAAAACTAAGCTGAAATTTATACAATTTGTTGAAGGTCAGGAAAATGGAGGAAGGAAAAAACAAGATTGAATGGAATAAATGTATAGTTGTAATAATAAGTACTCTTTGTACTTCATTGAAATGAAAATCTAGACTAATTCTTCCTGCTGACCTGCACACAATGAAATCTGTATATTTGTTCAAGTATTCAGTTCTTCGGGACTAAATACTACTAGTCAGCCCCATAGGTTAGCAATTCTAGTTGACAAATGACTCAGTCAATTTGGAGTTTAAAATGACCAAGCACACAACTGATAGTATATAATAAAAAATATATTCCAAGGACCAAATATAGTCAAAATGATGCCCTAGTTCCATAAAAATCAATCTGTAAGCAGTTTTATCATTTTTCCATTGTTAACACATGCCTCTTGCCTCTTGCTGGTCGAGTGCACAGAGAATCAGCCGAACAACTGCAACATTCCTGAAATGTATTCAGAATTTCCTATAATAGCTTGACTCTGAATCAGCTCGTCTCTCTATTGCTGTTGGCATTTACTTGCTTGGCTGCTGGATTAAATGATTTCTCACAGAGGAAGACATAATCCTCCTTTCAAGCCCCATTCACACTCTCTAGGAAACACAGTTAAGAACAACAGTATCAGCAAAGTGCCTGAACCATGTTTCCATGCAAAGATAGCTATCTTTATAAGATAATATGTGCAAAGTACTTTGCAAACCTTAAAACACTATGTAAACTTGAGTAATAATTTCTACCAGAGCTTCTTGTCTTTGAATATTGAAAAAAAATCAAAGCATTCATTTCAAACCTATCTCTGTTCTTGTCTTTAGCTTTCTATTTTTCACTGGCAAACTGTTAGTATAGAATAGAATGTTCTAAAAACAATCTTTATCACAAAATTAGCAAAAATTCCTTTTTAGATAATACTCTAAAGTTTAAAGGATTTTTTTCCAAAATTATGCTGTGTAGTAGGTTATGTATGTATTAATAATTCTGTTTTACAGTCGAAGAAACTGAGGATTATAGAAATTTAGGTAATCAGCAAGGTCACAAAGCAAGAATGAATCAAAATCAAGGCTTGACCCCAGATCACACACTCACTCAAACTAGTGAGAGACAAACAGAGGGATAGAGAGACAGAGAGAAAAAGAGACAGAGAACACAGGATAGATAAAATTAGAAATACATGTACCCAAGATGTGATAATTTGTCTTCCTGACTAGCAAACTATAATCTTTTACACTTGTTTAGATAGGGATAGAGACTGGACCCATGCTTTCAGTGATAGAAGGAATTTCTGGTTGAGGAAAATATTGGCTCATTCTTGATAATTTATATTGTAGTTCAGAGCTACATAGAGCACTGAGAGATTAGGTGACCTACAGGCAAGATGTGAATCAAGTCCTAATCCAGTATTATATATATGTACATTAATATGAGCCCCAAAGTAAGCCTCAACCAAAGATAAGTCTATGATCAGAGACACAAAATGTAAACCAATTCTATGTTCAAGGTATATGTGCATAAATATGTGTAAGATGTGTGTAATTACACATATATGCATATATATACATATATATGTATGGATAGGTATACACACACTCAATGTACATATGTGCTTATACATATGCAGATTTTATAGTCAGGGACCTTATCCAAGAAATTAATCAGTCAACAAAAATTTATTAAGCAGAGTAAAATCCTTTAACAATAATTAGCTCATTTTAAGTTTAAGGAACAATTAATTTTCCCTAAGTTCTACTTTGTTGTATCTTTAGTTTAAGGGGCTTTATTTTTAATGAAAAGTCCAAAATTCAAGCATAAGACCTCTGAACCTCCAAGAAAGGAAAATTCCTAACACCCATGCAAAGGACAAGTTCTCTGTCTAATCAGCTCCTGACTTTTTTGTTGTTGAGGAAAAAAAAAAAGTTTCCTGAAAATATCTGGTAATTAACTAAGTTATTTTATATTATAGTGTCTGTGGATAGACAGGTATCAGATAGGAAACTTGAGGAAATACTAAACTTTTTTTTGGAATTTATCTCATCCCAGGTCTTCCTCCCTGAGACTGCTATAAAGTCAGTGACTTTTCTCAAAATTCTCCTTTTTCTGTCATAGCTCAAGCACTCCCTTTGTTATATGAATGTTCCAACCCCTTGAATCTAGATTCTTATGGTCTCTTTCTCTAAGGTCTAGTTTTTTTTTTCTTTTTATTCAACTTGCTGAGATTATAAATACTCAGATTACACAAAGGCTTTGATCAAAGATTCAAGAATGTATATAAACTTTGCTGACACCCAGTTCTGATTGTTTGATTCAATCAAAAATATTTTCACTATTATTATTGCTCTATGGGAAATGATGAGTAGGATGCTCTCAGGGTAAAACAAACAAACAAACAAACAAAAAAAGTCCTCCATGAACTCAAGCAAAGTGAAATGTTGTGGGATGACCAGCTATAAATAACTTTACTCTTACCAGTAATACAATCATCCCACAACTACTTTAAAGGACTTTTGAGGGAAAATCCTATCCATACCCAAAGAAGGAACTGATTGTATCTGAACAATCTGAAAACTGAAGCATTCTTTCTTTCTTTTTCCTCCCTCTCTTTTTAAAACTTTATTTTTCTTGATGGTTTTCATTTTCATTAGGGTGGAAGATCTTTGTTTTCTTTCATAACTTGACTTTTATGGAAATGTTTTATATAACCACATGTGTTTTCTTAATTGCAGATGAGGATAGAACTCAAAGATTTTAAAAACAAATATTTAAAAATGTTTTGAGTGTAATGGGAATATTAAATAAATAAAATACAATAAAGGAAATAAAATATTCTCAATTAATCAAACCATTGGAATTAAATAGAGTAGATTCAAGCTCACCCTGACATAAAGCACTGTTCTAAGTGTTGAAATTACAAATTTGATTGTGAGTTAATCCTTCCTTTCAAGAACTTTACATTATACAAGGGGTCAGTCTGATGACAGAGATAAACTTATGGATGAAATGTAAAGCTTCTCAGCTTTGAGGATTAAAAAAAATGCATTGAGGCAAAAAGACATCTAGATCATTATACAACCTATCCTTGTCATCATTTCAAGTAGTATCTCTTGACCAAAATGGCTAATAGAGTACTTTTATCCAAGTTATAAAAACGTGGATTAACTAAAAATTTTTAAATCAAAGTTTCACTTTTCTACAATCTTGTCAGAAACATAATGTGATAGCTTGAATTAAATAGAGCAATATTTCTATTCTGAAAGAAATGAAACATCTACTAAAAATACCTTATCAGCCTACAGGTCTCAGGGGATTTACTTCCCATTTTTCTCTGGAAAAATGATTCTCTATGTTTAATTCCTAAGTCCAAATGACTTCTCTAGAGAGAAGCCCCAGACATTAGCTTCCTGCTAGGACTTACTATTCAAGCTGGCTCACCCTCTCTCTGGGATTGCTCTTTTTAACCCTCCATATCATTTCTGAAAACTTCATTACACATGGTCAGTATTCTACAACGATTTCTGCAAATTCAGTATCAGAATTTTTAATACCAATCTTAACTTTGGACAAAAATGATAAACTCTCATTGAATTATACTCTGGTTGGTATTTGGTTCCACAGGATCCCAGTATACAAAAGTAGGTGAGGACTCACAGACCATTTAGTCTAATTGCTTTATTTTACAAATGAAGGTAAATGAGACCCAGAGAAGATAAATGACTTGCCAAAATATCTTAGCAGAGAATTCGAACTCATATTCTCTGACTTCGGAGTCATGACTCTGTTGTGCCACAGTTTCCCTAAATTGTCTTGCCTCCAGTTTCCCTAAATTGTCCTGCCTCAGTTTACATGAATTGTTCTGCTTCAATTTCCCCCTTCCTGATTATTAGGACTGAGATAACTTAGGGTCATAAACTGTAAATGTTTACTCTCAGACAAGGGAGAGATCTTCTATTTCAGAAATCCTGGCTCCTAAGTCCTCCTAAATTATCAAGAATTTATGGTACTCACCCCCGCAACCTGTCAGAACCGGACTTATGGTCTGTTCCTGGAAATTCCTGCTCACCAGTGTTCGGACTCCATCCCTTGCCTCCTTTGTCTCATTTGATCACTACAGCCATATATAAATCATTGGAACCTCACATATGATGCTGAATTCTTTGAAATGAAAGTCCAATTCAGCTCTGGGGGAAAAAAAATGAATTCTGATTTGCCCCCAGACAATCTCTTCCACTCATAAATTAAAATAAAATATTAAATACTCTCTAAACCCTATCTTCCCTCAGTTTCTCTGGTATTACAACTCTACTATATTTTACTGCCTCCCTGCTGTGTATCTAGTCTTAATGCTGTCATTTATCAGAACCACATGCAATGAATTTAATGAGAAAGTTATACTTGGAATATTTCTGCAAATTCCTTACCGAACATATTGGTGCTGATTTCTCTGCTAAGAGGACTTCATTAATGCTAAGGGGACAATTCAACACATTGGCTTAACATTTTCATAAATTGTCATTTAGTTCTTAGCCCTGTCCTTGCTATTATTCCACCCTCCAAAGCAGAGCTAAGAAATCATGCCCAGAATTAATTCTGAATTCTCTGTTCATTTCTCACTCTCTTTACCCCTTTCCCTCTACTCCCAAATTACACTTCTTGGTTGAAGAAGTATAAAATCTTGCATTGCCTTCAGAAAGTCCTTATGAATCAAATTCCATAAGGTTCCATTCACTAATCCTGTAATTTCCCAGACTATAGTATCTTCTGTAGACACTATTTCCCAAATGTGTTGTCTCCCTTAATTGGATGTTAATCCCTTGTGGGCAGGGATTATCTCACTTTTGTATTTGTTTCCCCACTACTTTACGCAGTCCTTGGCACACAGTAAGTACTTAATGCATTGTTTTTTCATTCATTAAACTGATTAAGTACAAGGGTTTTGATATATGTAGCAAAAGGAGTTTTGATATGTTCAAGAGACAAGAATTTTGGTCCCAGATTTGGTCCTACTTAGCGATTTGATCATGGGCAAGTCATTTGGCTGCTCCGAATCTGAGGTTCCTTGTCTGTAAAGACTGGTCCTACCTCCATCAGGATTACTTTCACAAAAATCAGTCAACAGGTCAATAGATAAGCATTTATTATGTACTTACCATATGCCAAGTACCTTATTAAATGCAAGGGACACAAATACCAGCAAAAACAGAGTTCCTGCCTTCAGGGACCTTAAATCTTGAGAGAAGAGACTTGGAATGGATATGTAGCAAAGTCCAGGAAAGGGTAAGTGATCTCTGTCCTTCCCCAAAATGGAAGTTCAAGGAAGAGACTACTAATGGGAAAATGATACTTCCAGAGAGTCTAAGAGAAAAGATTTTTAAATTGTGATGATAGAATCCAGAGAAAATACTTCCAAAATTCAGTAATATGACATAAATGTGAGTTCAATAAAGGTGAAACTATGCGACTCAAAACCAGTAGAATTCAATTCTTTATTTTGTAACACTTGCAGGAAGATTTATTTTACTTGTGATCAGGGTACTCTATAAATGTACATTAATCATAATATACCCTGTGCTGTTTTGACATTATGCTCCAAATGTTTTGTATTCTTGCACAAAGTCCTTAATAAACATACATTTATTTGAATGGAAACTGCCTAACTTAACCTGATCCAGTCACATGCAATGACTGATAATCATAAGATTAGCAATAATACTATTTCCTCTTTTTATGTAGTGCTGGATAGTATTATAAGTGCCACACAGCTCTAAAGAAATAAATATCAATATTCTGCTTCAAATAATTGGAAAACAGGTATAAAACCACTAAAGCAACTCTTTCCTTCAAATTTTTAAATTACTACATTCTTTTGTCATTGTCTTATACTTGTTTACTCAGTATCCTCCAAATAAACTACTCTCAGATTCAAGAATACTAGAGAGATCTGAGGGCAAAAGTCATGACATTCTGTTAGAAAAATATGGAAAGACAAACCTATGAAGGAAGATGTTATCCACCTTCAAAGAAACAGAGAACAAAAAAGCATAGTACAATATAACATAGATGTATATTAATGTATATGTGTACATATGTATGTGAGTACAGATATCTATGTATGTGTATATTTTGTACATGTTTGTGTGTATGTGTGTATATATCTGTATGTATAAGTACATATGTGTATGCGTATATATGTATATATGTATATATATATATATATATATATATGTATAGATAGATAGATAGATTAAATAAATATACCCATGCTTAATTGTAGCCTTCTTCAGGATGAAGGAAAAAAAAAGAATAAAGTAACAAGTGTACAGCAGAGTACAAAGAAAAACTGACAAGGAAACAAAGAAAAGATGAATATTTCTAACCATAACATGTAGTATTTATTATATAGATTTGCTCAAAATGGAAACTTATTGGTATTCATTTTGAATCTTATATTCTGCTGTGCACTTGGCAATCCACCCCCCTTTTCCTAGTTTGATTTAAGTTTTAAATAAATAAATAAAAGGGGAAAAAAACATGAAAGCCTAACATAGAGCCAGAAATTTCCTTTTTGACTATGGGAGATACAATTGGCATATGGGAAAAGGGAAGTGAGGGAAACCATACAAAGTGAATCTCATCCAAAAAGGAGAATCAAAAGATCCCAATACCTAAATCTAAATAATACCTAATCATATTAAACAAGGATACAAGATAGATTATGGAACGATTAATAGGCAAGAAGATTTCCAACATGAGAATATGGTAGGTAAAACATTTAAAATCAAAGACACTTGCCTCTTGCCTAAGGCAATCTGTGTGAAACAGGGTTGAGACCCAGACTTGGGGGAATACTTGGACATTTTGCTTCTTAAAATACTTAAACTTTCCTTTGACTGGTGGAGTATTAAGATTGGGAGTAGTCTGGAGGCAAGGTTTGCTTAGAATGACCTGATGAATCCCCCTCCTTGCTTAGCTATTTGAGACATTAGACCTTGGATTCTAAAATGGTGTATAGGGTACCTGAGCAAACTCACAATAGCTCCAAGTGATATCTCAATTTTTTGAGAGAAACACAGTGAGGCTCAATATCTGTTAACTTTTAATATTTCTAGTTAGAGTTAGTTGAGTTTTAATAAAAATAAAATTGATCTTCATTTCTTTTGATGATGATCTAGAATGTTTGAGACGTTTTTGTTTGCTTGTATTTTCAGGGACATCAATAATTTATCTCTTAACATGCTATATCTTGGCAAGATTATGCTATAAGACCTATGTGAAAATCAATATGGAACATGAAATGACAATAGTGGTGTCTAGTGTAATTCCAAGTTTTGATAATCTGTTCAGTGTTCAACAGAAACACACACATAAGCAATTAGTAGTTCTAATTATTGAAGAATAAGATGTTTTAAAATTTTATTTGTGTTTACTATTTTTCAAATGTGTACTAAGTTGTTAGACATATTAAATTATTTAGACTTAACTGCTTTGTAAATAGCACAGTTAGATATTTCTTTTGACCTAGGGGATGCCATGAAAAAATTACTGAGATGCTATGGTCACTATGAAGCAAAAAATTCAGGAACACTGAATTAGACCAATTTCCACTGTTCTGATCCCTCTTCCTTCTTCCACCAAAAAGGTCAAACTTCATCAAACTGGCTTAAAGAGCTGAAATTTGGAGTCTGGAATTAGTTTCTAGTACCTGCTCTTACACTAACTCTGAGTCTGCCTTCTCCATAATATGAGAGGTTTGGACAAGATACTCCATGATATTATTTCTATTCTGATATTCAGTAAATCTTTGAAATCTTGTCTCCATTTGACTCAATTCCAATTAGAATTTGTTATGAGTTCAAATGTTGGAGTTCTTGTTCTTCTCAGAACACAGCCGGTTTAGCTTAGGGCCCTCCGAGTATCTCCAAATCCAAAGGTTCTGTCCTTCAGCCTCTGCCTCTGCTTTCTTCAGCTTCCAACCAACACAGAGATGGAATGTCTCTCTTGTCTCCTTCTGGGGAGCCCAGCCACCAGCTACAGTGGTGTGAGATGAAGATGAATCTGGTTGTCCACTGAACTCTCCACTTGTAGCTTTATCCTCTGAAAACTCTTTGTCTGCCACCAGCCAGCCAAGAGGAAAAAAAATGTATTCTGGAATGGCTGTCTCGCCTTATATGTGAATCTTCTGAGAGAATGGGATTATGGGTTTTCTCCCATAGTGCTCTCTGGCCCAAAGAGCTTTAAGGGAGGTGTGAACTCCCTTGAAGTTAGAAAGTTTACTTTGTGAAGCTGGCATACTTGTGAACTCCAATGAGTAAAGGTGTGAACACAAGCCTTGTATTAATTAGTTCTACTTAGTACCTTGTTTCAGGTTCTGGCCAAAATCTTCTTGTAAAATTAGATCAACTCTAATTAGTTAGCAGTTAGTAAGGATTCCAACAAGAATTGAATGAGTTTTCCTCTATAACTCCAGACAAATCATTTCTCTAATGTGGAACTTCAGTTTCCTATTCTATAAAATAATGGAGCAGGACTGTGTTAGATCTGAGGTTCCCTCTTGCTCTCAAATGATCATCTGAGAATCATTATGGGTTTTTGGTTCCAAAAGGGGCAAAAGGGAATTGGTTCCAAGCCCCTCTCAAATGCCTCTATTAAAGTAGTTATCTATTCTCTGTAAAGATTATCATTCTACCTTTATTACCCTAGGGATTAGGTTTCTTAAAAGGAAAGAGTAAGAAATAACTAGTTATTCATGATAACTAGGTATTAAGTTCAATGTAAGTAGGTTACTCCTAAATAGTTCTATTCTCAGGAGAAACTTTTTCTTTTCTTTTCTCTTTTTCTTTTTTCTTTCTTTTTTTTTTTGGTCATAGATTCCTTTGGCAGTCTGGTGATGCATATGGACTTCTTAGAATAATGTTTTTAAATACATAAAATTAAACACATAGGATTACAAATAAAACCAATTAAGTAAGAACAGAGATTTCAATTTTTTAAAAATAAGTCCATATTCCCTAAGCTAAAAATTAATATTAGACAAAGTGGTACAGATTGGATAACCTCCTTAGGCAATTCCTTGGGTCTCTATTTAACTCTGCACCAAGGATTCCAATTCATCATCCAATTGAAAGTGCATTTTGTGCCCTTTTGCCTTGGGTCTGTTTCAGGTGAAAATAAATTATGGTTTTTATGGTTAAAATTGTGTTATTTTATAATAACAGTTTTAATGCTTACTATAAAACTTTGTTCTCCAAAAGAATTCCCAACACATCTGTGATCAACTTCTAGAGTTAAAAAAAAATGATCTATAAAGAGTTAGAAATGGGGTATCATCTTATAGACTCAAAATGTGTTCTCTGGTCCTACGTTAAAAAAAAAAAATAATAGAAGATGAACTTTGACTGAATGTCTGCAAGGAAATCAAACATACTGAAGATATATCCCCACAGGTATCTTTTTTCCCCCTGAAGCAGTTGTGATTAATTGACTTGCCCAGGGTCATACACAGGAAGTGTTAAGTGTCTGAGTCCAGATTTGAACTGAGATCCTCCTGACTTCAGGGCTCATGCTTTATCCACTGCACCACCTAGCTGCCCTCCCATAGGTATCTTTAAAAGTTTTAAATGTATAACATCTGTTCAACACTACAAAATATCATATTTTGATTTTTTTAAGAAGTAAAATACATAATCCACAGAAAAAAGGAAGCTAAAATATGCCAAAGGGCATTAAAAAAAAAAAGAAAGACTTAAAAGAGTTATGTTATTTGATTTAAACTTAGGCTAAATTTTCAAACCATTAACTTCAATCCCCAGTATTACTAAATGACATTTTCTATTTTTATGGAGTTATTTTTTAGTCACAGGCACCATTTGCCAAAATAAGTTTTTGACTAAAATCCTGGGGTGTAATGGGTATGAAAATACTTTGAACAATTTGTTATTTTAAGTTGAAAAGTCCAGTTTTGGATATAGTCCCAAGTATGTTTCCATATGTTATGTTTAACAATTTCAATATAATGGACCGCTAATTTTCCAAGAACATTCAGACTCTAAGTGGAATATAATGATAATACTACTGCATCAAGAAGTTATTAAAAAGCTGATTATGTCAAAACACTGTGCCAGGATTTATGGTAAAAATGAGACGTAGGATATGGTTCATTTCCTTAAGATTCTTAAAGTTTCCTTGAACAAAGTTAAAATATATAGCAAATAGCAATAGCTAATGAATAATTAGTAGCTAAAACCACTGTAAGAGCCAATATGGTATATAAAATGGATTAAGATATGACTTTGCAATTAAGGAGACCAAGGTTTAAGTCTTCCTGAATTGGGACCTGGGTACTTCTGTATTTTTAGAATATATCATATTATACCATATTTCACAATATATTTTACATGGATAAATAATCTTAATATTAAAGATCATACTATTAAAATTTTTTAAAAGAAGCAGATCATATTTTCTAATAGCTATGAATTGGAAATACATTCTTAAACAAAAAATAGGAGTAATTATGAAAGATAAAAATATATAAGTATATGAAAATGAGAAGTTTCTATATAGATAAAAATTAATGTACTTAGAATAAGAAGGGAAGCAGGGAAAGGGGAAAATACTTTAATATGTCTTTGCATTTTTTAAGAGTTTCATATTCAAGATAAATAAGCTAAATATATCAGATAGATGATAAATATATAACATAAGAGACAGATAGATAGATAGATAGATAGACAGACAGACAGACAGATAGATAGATAGTAATTCCCCAAAAGACAAGAGGTTAAAGAATAGGAACAAACAATTCTCATTGCAATGGTGGCAGTTAGGTGATACAATAGATAAAGCATCATTCCTGGTATCAGGAATATCTGAGTTTAATTCCAGATTCAGACACTTGACACTTACTAGTTATGTGACCCTTAGCAAATCATTTAATCCTAATTTCCTCACCAGAAAAGAGGGGATTGCAAAACATTTCCAATAATATAAAAGAATTCTCCAAATTAATAATAAGAGAAATACAAATCAAAATAACTATTTTACCTCACACCCTACAAATGGGCAAAAATAGCAAAAAAAGGTAATAGTTAACATTGTAGTGGTTGTAGAATGATAAGCACACTACTACATCATTAGTGAAACTGTGAGATGATAAAGCCAATTTGGAATTATGCAAATAAATTAGCAAAAATGCCCAAACCCTTTGAACCAGAGATTCCTTTACTGGGCTTTTATCCCAAGGAAGTCTTTGAAAAGAAAAAAGTCTTAATATATACCAAAATATTTATAGCAGTACTTTTTTGTAATAGCAAATTCAGAAACAAATTAGATATCCATTGTCCTATATGAATGTAATAAAACAAATTATGTATGTGATGAGTACAGCAAAACAAAAAGATCTAAATGAACAGATGCAAAATAAAACAATAGACAGTTCTTACTTTACTTAAATGAACCTTTCATCAGATCTCTACTTTAAAGTGATATTTATGTAATACAAATCTGTCCCTACCCTCCCCCTTCACTTAGCCTATATAATAAAGGTACACAAAATAATAAGTTTACATAAGTCATAACATGTAGACATATTAAATACTAAAATAAAATTATGGAACAAAAAGTAAAGTTAATGATAAAGTACATAAAGCAAAGTTAACAAAAGTCTGCAGTATTTTGCCCCTGACTTACTTACTGGACCTAGCCTTTATCACCTTGTGGTGGGTAGCTCATTTTGTTTTTCTAATGAAGATGTTAAGAGATGTTTGAACAGTGGCTATTTTTTAAATGTAAATATTCTCAATATTATTCTCAATTAGTCTTAGAACTTTTAAAAATCTTGAAGTAGCTAATCAATCTTTTTAACAAAAAAAAATAATAATTCACTCAAATGATGAAATAAATGCTTCTGCCAACTGGTTGTGAACCTTTTTGGTGAGGCTTTGGGTTCCTAAGCTCCCCTTCTTCTGCAAGCTCTGCAGCTAATAGTAGCTCAATCAAATCCTCATTCTTCATTTCTTCTCCAAGAAACTCAATTAGCTCCTCCACATCATCTAATTCACTTCTAAATCCAATTCTTGTGCTAATTTTTCAATCTTATTACTCATGTCTTCAAATGTTTTATCTTTATAAAATCCACAAAAGTCAGAACAAATTGTAGACATATTTTTTCCCCAAAACCCTCTTTATATAAGCTTCCTTTAAATCTTCCCAAGCCTTAACAATATTCTGGATTATACAGTAAATACTATAGGATTTCCAGAAATCTCTCATTGTCAAGTCCTTATCTGCATCCAAAGCTGCAATTGCCTGAGCAAATGTAGTGCATAAATAATATAACTTGAAATATTCAATCATTCCCAGATCCAGAGGTTGTAATAATGAAGTAGTGTTAGCAGGAAGATAGACCACTTTTACATTTTTATTAAAATCAGCCAGATGGGGAAGGTGACCTGGAGCATTATCCAAAATAAGTACAATCTTGAAAAGAATGCTATTATCATTACAAAACATTAGACTTTGGGAAAGAAGTAGTACATAAACCATTGTTCAAAAATGGTGAAGGTTATCCACGCTTTAGAGTTAACGAAATAATACATAGTAGTGTTGCCTTGCTGATTCCTTTCAATACTGTGGGATTTTCTGAGTGGTGCATAAGAAGAAATTTTAATTTGTAAGCCCCAGATGCATTATTTCCAAGTAGAAGAATAAGAATTTTTCAAACCTTTAATGCCCAGCTAGTCTTTTCCTCCACTGAAATATAGGTTTGAGATGGCATTCTTTGATAAAAATAAGCCAGTTTAGTCCACATTAAAGATTTGTTCTGGCAAGTAGAGACCTCTATCTATTATTTTTTGCAGGAACTCTGGCAACTTCTTTGTGGCTTTAATATCTGCACTCACAGCTTTTCTGACACTTGCACATTATGAAATACTGCACGATTTTTAAAATTGGGCAAAACAACCACAGCATGATGTAAATACCTGTATTTCTTCAGGATTCTTTACCTTTAAATGTTCAAAAAGGCTTAGAGCTTTGACTTGAATTGTCATCAAATTTAAAGGAATATTCTTCTGAGTCTGCTCTTCTATCCAAATAGTTAATGGTTTCTCCATATCTAGAACAGCACCTATTCTTTGTTTCAATAGATAAGTCACATTCATGCAAACACTGCTTTTATCAGAGCAGCAACATCTTTGACTATGGTGTTCATAGCTGACACAGCAATATTAAGTTCATATGCTATCAATGATAATTTTTGTCTTCCTTCAAATTTTCTGATTATTTTCCTTTTCTAAGTCTTTTTATAAAGCTTATGCTTACAAGACAGTCCACTTTTCCTATCAAGAGCACATTTGCCAACATTCATGGGAAAAATAAAAGGATCACTATTGAACACAGGGGAGGGGCACAGTATCATTCATTATCTTCAGACATACGAGAATTTCTTGTATACTTATCACTTTCCAACACTATGGTATTATATAGCATCTGCTTTGGGTAAAAAATTTTTCTAATTTTTTTTTGGAATAAGGATTTCTTTAGGAATCCTTTACATAAAATCAAATGTGTGTAACAGAAATTTGCTTCAAAGTGAGAATAGTTTATATACACAATGTCTACAACGATTAATATCACAAAATTCCAAAGGTCAAAAATTATTCAAGTAAAGAACTACTAAAAGAAACCCCAAATCCATCCCTTTTTGATGGTAGAAGGCCATAGTTATTACACATTATATGTGGTTTTGGATGCCTTTTCAATGAATAGATTAGTCATACTGATTTTTTTTTTCCTTCTTTCACTTTTTTTTTTTTTTTTTTTTTTTTTTTTGTCTTTAAAAAGTACTATTGCTATATGGGATGGTTCTCTGAGAGACTGAAGAGAAAGGATACTGGAGAAACCTATGATGACACAAGAAATAGAAGACATCAATACAAACTTGTCTGTAAAATATATATATACTACTACTACTACCTACATGACTGAGCATATTATTTAACCTCTCAGATTCCCAGGCAATTATCTAAAATATTAAGTTGTTTGTTTTTTTTTTTTAATTGCTAATTTTCATGGAGGGTAAGGGAGTGAGAGGAGCTATTTTTATAAGGAAAACAGAGAAAGAGAGATATACAGAAAGATCCAGAAATGAGAGGAACTTCTACAAAAAAAAATCACTAGTACTAAGATAAAGAATTTAAGTAGGAAAGGATCTCAGCAACCATCATAGTAGAATCTTTGCCTGGAATAAATTGTTGTTGCTCCACAGTCTGACTCTGACCCTGTTTGGGGTTTTCTTGGAAAAGACACTGGAGTGGTTTGCAATTTCTTTCACTAGTTCATTTTATATAGGAGAAAACTGTGTAAAAATACTTAATTGACTTGTCCAGCATCACACTAATAGTATCTGAAGCCATTTTTGAACTCAGGAAAGTGAATATTTCTAACTCCAGGCGAGAGAGTTCTATTCACTGTCACCTAACTGCCCCATGACACTACATATTCTGTTACTGTTGCTTCATTATCTCTGAAAATTCTGCCTCTCTAAATGAAAGCAAAGATCAGAGTAGTCTTTATGGCTTTCATTATATCACAATACTGACTCATATGGAATCATTAAAACCAAGAGGTCACTTTAGAAGGAAATACAATCTAATAATCTTCCCCCATCTAATATATGTGAATTTGGATTCAGATTTTTGGTGATTGGTCTCTAAGTTTTTTTTGTTGTTGTTGTTTTTTTTTTCTTAAGTTTAAGACTTGAAAAATATTCACATTAAATCTGAACTGAGAATCAGAGATCAAAGCTGGGAAAGGTCCTCAGACTGCCTGTTCCAATTCCCCATTTTATAGAAAAGGAAACAAAGATAAGTGGCTTGCTCAAGGTAACAGAGATTAAGTTACAATCAGATTTCAAACTCAGTTCCTCTTACACCAAGGTAAGAACTTTTTCCATTGCACCAAATAGCTCCTTTGTCAATAATTTTTAAAAGAATGATTCTGTCACCTAGAATGTTAATTCTTTTTCCCTGTTTCATGTTATCTGAAAATCTGATCTGTGCCATCTATGTCTTTATTTAAATCACTGATTTTAAAAACTGGGCTTTTTAATTTTTTAAATACAGCAGTAGTCCAACCACCTGAGCAAACCATTGGAGAGCTTTTCTGCTAAGTGCATACCATTAATGATTACTCTCAGTTCTGTTAACCAAATCATTCTCAGTCCATCTATCTAACTGTATTATTATAAAGCTCACACACAGCTTTCTATATTTTCTATAAGAATAGCATAATATCATTTTTTTCAAGTATTTGCTAAAAATTTAAGCAAACCATATCTAAGTCCGTTAGATCATTCTGTGAGAAGGGAAAGTAAGATAAGTCAGGCACTATCTAGTCTTCCTTAATCCATGCTGCCTTTTGGAAATCATGCTTCCTTTTCTAGATCTCTTTAGTGACTCTTTTTAAAATTTTTCCAAGAATTGAAGTCAAATTTACTACACTATGGTTTACAGAATCTATTAGCTTCCCTTGTTTTGAAAATCAAGATCATTGCAATCCATGAATCATTATGGCATCTCTCATACTCTCCACACTATTTCAATTTGTAATGACTTGACAATTATATCTGACAGTTCTCAGTTATAGTTCATGGAAAGTAAGAGAATCAAATCCATCCCAATTATTTCTTTATTTATATTGGATATTAAGTTCTTATTAGCCAATTTTGAGTATTCATTTCCAGTGGAAAGGTCATTCTTCTTGGTATAGAAAACAGAAACATAATCAAAATGGAAGTACCCATTCTTCTCTCTATTCTTAATTACTATTATCTTATCTATCCCAAATATAGTCCTAGTCCTACTTTCCTTTCCTCTTTATCCTATTGGAAAAATAAGGATTTTATTTGAGATTTTACTGAAGACACTCCCTGATAAGAAAAATCCCTTCATCAATACAGATCAGCTTCTAGGCAACATATAATTTTAGAGAGTTGCCCAGATCAAAGGTGTCAACCTTAAGGTCTACTGGCTATAAGCCATAATTAGGAAATAATTAGCAAAAGAAATAAAAAATATAACATAGATGATATTATTTGTAGTTTTCCAGTTAAATCTTTCAATTTGAAATTGATACCACTGGTTAGATCCTTTCTCAGGATCATATAACTAGTAAGTGTCTCAGATCAAATTTGAACTCTTGAGGATGAGTCTTCCTGTTTCTAGGTTCAGTGTTCAGTGGGCTATCTAGAGTCTAAGCAACTTGTCCCCATCATCACAGAGAAGCAGTGCTTGAACTTAGTTCTTAAAATTAACTTTTTTATTATCCATGGCTTTCTTCTCAAGCATTAGCTCATTCTTAGCTTTAGCACTCTTGACAACAGTGTTATGGGACAAGTCTAATATCTTAATTCATTTTCTGTTAATTACTCTTTCTCCTATCTTCTATGCATATTTTTAATCTAAGTTCATTATTAAGTTTCCTATGTATAACATTAGTCTCTTCAGTCAGCTTTTATTTTTTCTTGTCATTAGAAACATTTTCCTTTGTGTATACATAATTTTGTTTTTGAAAGTTTCCCATACTTTCTGAATTTATTTACACTGGAGAATTTTAGTTAATGAATTTTCTTTCTCGTTCTTGTGACCCTTTTGAAATCTGCATTTTGAAAATCTAGGTAACTTGCTAGACAATACCTATTTTCTTCTCTTTTTCTAGGGCTAATTCCAGGATTGAGTGATTCACATCCCCCAAAGGTCTTTAATATTCTTTTTAATGTTCTATAACATGAAACCATGCTAAGAATTCAGATCAATTCATATATAGAAAAGCTTTAAATTTGTCTAGTTGAGAATTTCAAAAGCAAAATATATGATTAAAGCTTGATATGGGGATTTAAGAAATATAATTAACTGTTTCTGTCTTATTATTGCTAGCTAGAAGTAAAACATAGAATTTCTAAGTTTAAGAGTTTTCAACTTGAAAGATTTTTTCAAATAGTTTAAAATTAAAATATAAAACCAGAATAGGAATATTGTCCATGTTTAGAACATTTTAGGTACTTAACAAATGTTCACATATTGTGAAGTGGCAGGAAAGACATTGCTTTGAAGCCTGACTCTTGACATATTCAAGCTGGGTGGTTATGGACCTGCACATAACCTTTCTAAACTTTAGTTTCTTCATCTAATAAAATGCAACAAAAACTTCTATAGGACATTTCATAATGCTATTATTAGAATCATTAGAGATGACATATGAAAAAAACACTGCAATCTTTGAAGTGCTATATTTTTTTAATCCAAAAGCTCAAATTAAGGATGTGACTATGTACTATTGGTTTGAAGTTTAATTCATGTTCACATTTTGCTGTTTTGTGTAGTTAAATCTAATGACCTATAAAATTATGTTTTTCTGATCTTCCTAGAATCCCAAAGGAACCTTAATAAGTTGGAAAACTTTTTACTTTGAGCAATTCACTTGGCTCCTGCTCAGTTTACTGATTAACATTCCTAAGGAGGAGAGGTTGAACTATATCGCTTTTAAGTGCTATCTAACGCTAAATACTATGATGTCCTGACTTATAGCAACTATACTAATGCTGATTTCCAACTGCATATTATAGAACTCAATTCTTATCTTCCCACAACTGTTTGTATCCTTATTTCCTAAAAGATGCATATGCAATTTCAATTTTATTTGCACTTAAAAGAATATCCAGTTTCTGCAAGTCCATTTAGTCCATAATGGACAGTTTTAAACCACTTAAGCATGTCTGAGAACTTGTCCAAGAAAAACATACAAGGCAAAGAAGTTGCCACATCTCTACATAAAATTGCTACCATACTGTTCCCTTCTGCATGATTACCATCTCATTAGCTTTTAAACCAATTTGGAAATAATTTGTTCAAAGTTTAGGCTTAATTAAACTTTATTTAGACTTATAATACTGAGAGTTTATTTTATTTAAACCTTGATTTTCAAACTAGATGGATACAAGATCAGCATCACTTATTTTGCAAAAGGGAAACTGATCCTTTTATACAACAGTAATTAAGATGAATATGAGTTAACTCAAAAAACTCTTTATGACACTCATTGGAACCCAGTATTATTCTAGATTTAGATTTGTATCTTAGGGCAATAGCCATGTTCACTAATCTAAAGAAATTATCTTTTTTCTTCTGCCCACCATCCCATTACTGTACTACATTGTGGGTAGCTATAATTCTTTCCTCTGTACCAAGTTGCTTCCTTGCCCTAGCCAAAGAATGTTAAATTTGAGGTCAAAGGACTTAGGTTCAAATCAACTTGCGTGACCTTAGGCAAATCATATAAATACCCTGGACCTTTGTTTCCTCATGTGAAAATCAGAGGTTTGACTATTTGATCTCTTAAAATCCATTCAGCTCTCAACTCTTGATTCTGTGACTATGAAAATTAGATGAGCAGCAGTTTGAGGGAGAGGAGGAGAACTCTCAGGTGATTGTAATAATTAACATTAGGTGTTACATCAGGTCAAAAAGTCAAGCAGAGAGAGGAAATTCAAATAGCACAGGTGTTAGAACTCATGCCAGGAATCAGCAATAGTACAGGAAAAACCCTAGCAGGGCAAGAGATCAGAAAGGGAAAGTAAGCAAGGAGGCAGCAAGGTAATATGAATATCCAGAAGTCAGATGAGGCAGGAATTCAGTGAACAGGAAAAGAGACAGAGAGACAGAAAAAGAGAGAGAGAGACAGAAAAATAGAGACAGAGACAGAAAAAGAGGGAGACAGAGACAGAAAAAGAGAGAAATAGAGAGAGACAGAAAAAGAGAGAAACAGAGAGAGACAAAAAAAAGAGAGAGGCAGAGACAGAAAGAGAGAGAGACAGATAGACAGAAAGAGAGAGAGACAGAAAAATAGAGAGACGGAAACAGAAAACTAGAGACAGACAGAAACCGAGAGACAAAGACTGAGAGACAGAGTGAGACAGGCAGACTGAGAGAGAGCGAGACAGACTGAGAGACAGAGCAAAACAGACAGAGACAGAGTCCTAGGGATAAAAATAAAATCAAACAAAATGTAAATAAGGCAGTTGTGGTGCTTAAGTAATTTAGTGGGACAGTTAATGGTGCAGTAGATAGAATGCCAGGTCTGAAATCGGAAGACCCAAAATCATGCGTTTAAATCTGACCTCAGATACTTCCTGGTTACGTAACCTTGGCAAGTCACTTCACCCTATTTGCCTCATTTTCCTTATCTGTAAAATGAACTGAAGAAGTAAATGCAAACCACTTCAGAATCTTTTGTCAAGAAAACCCAAATGGAGCCAGGAAGAGTCAGACATAATTGAACAATACCGTGTGAAAGGGAGTGGTATACATATAATGGGAATACTATGGGGGTGGTCAAAAAATTCAAAGGAAACCTCACTCTTGGCAAACAGACAAAAAAACTCACCCATAAGAAACCAGAGTAGTGTCAGGACTGGACTCTAAGGTTTCCATGAAGAGAAGACAGAGATAATGATGAGTGCCAGAAGTTTGCTGTATAACTAGAGCTCCAGACAAAAGATGTCCAGAGTTCAAGGTCCAAATTTAAGAACTCTCCGATCTACAGAAGTTAAATGGATAAGATGATAAAGTAAAATATAAAATGTAGTGATCAACAAAAAAAAATCTATTTGTTCAAATATAACTCTTTTAAGCTGTGTGGCTTTAAGAAAGTTATTTAATCTCTATTACTGGTTTATAAAAAAATTATAAAATATCTTACTAGCAGGTATAAATCTTAACTAATAACAAGGTCAAGAAGTATTGATATTAAAAGATATTTTAGAGACAATTCTCCATCTCCTAAATTCATATATATAATAAATATCAAAGAAAGGATTCAGGCCTAGACCTTCCAACTCCAATATAATATTGAGGAAGAAGAGATATGGAATTTTTATAAAACTTTAAGATTTTACAATGTGTTTAGGCATAATGTTTCATTTATTCTTTCTGTTCCATCCCTGTCATACTATTGCTTGGGCAAATTTATGAAAACTTCTACATGAGCAGGGATTTAAACCCTAGACCCTTAGATTAAACATGTGATGTCCTTACAATTGAGTGATCCAGAAGCCTTCATAAAGCTAGATGATACTTTATTCCTTACAAGCTTTACAATTCTAAGTACTATCCAGCAAAGAATAGATTAAAGCACCAGAGTAGAGAATATTTGCTCCCAAGACAGTTTACCCCCAAGCTTTTCTGTGATCTCTGTAATCTAGATTAAGCCTAAAAAGTAGACCCAGATGACTAGAGGCCTATGGTTATATTGAGGATTACATGAGTAAAGTAATATTAGTAATTTCTGATAGGCAAAAATTGATATTTCAGATAATTTACCAAACAGGTATAATTTCTGTATTTATTGTTAAAAGGAGTTTAATATAAGTGCTAAGGTGTGTTAATACACATTCACAAATATATATAAAAGGGGTAAATAGTCTATAGGGCAAAACCTGGAGTCGGGAAGACTCATTTTTCTTGAGTTCAAATCTGGCCTCAAACACTTATAGCTCTGTAACTCTGGACAAGTCACTTTACACTGTTTGCTTCAGTTTCTCAATTGGCAAAATAAGCTACAGAAGGAAATGGAAAGCCACTCCAGTATTTTTGCCAAGAAAACTTAAATGGTTCACACAGAGACAGATACAACTAAAAACAACTGAACAATATATACACACATCTATAAATATGTTCATAATTTACACATATATGATATATACTATATACAAACATAAATTTGCACAAATGCAATCACACACACACACAACTTGGCCTAATATTAGGCCCTGGCTAATAGAAATGACTCTGTGTTTAAGCACTCAGTGATCCACCTCTGTACCAGCAAGTTCCTATGTATACAACTTGCTTGGCCAACTACATTTTGTTCTAAAAAAAAAAATTGAAGTTACCAAACAATCTGCTTAGCAAATTTCATTTAATGAGATGTGAAAAATTAGCAAAATGTACTTATCTCAATATCCTTGTGGTTAATCAGAGGGGTATTGCAATCCAGACCACCCCATCAATTAACAGCTACTAAAGTTCCCCATTCCTCTTAGTCTCTGTCAGGAACAATAATAACAAGAACAAAGATAAAAGATATGTGGGCTCTTGATCAGGTTATGAGTCTACTGTATCCTAGAGCCATGATCAATGTGTGGCCACAGGTCTGAAAGGTGAGGGAGCCATACTTATTCACATTCCTGTGAATAATAAATTGCCTGATGTGGTCCTTTCTGCTATGTTCTTTCTTGGTATCTCTTCACCCATGATACTCTCCCTTTCTCTCTCTTTCCCTCCCTCCTTGTCTTCCTTCCAACCTCCCATTTCTATATATAATATATATAATAGTATGACTTTATGATATTAATGTTAATTATTATTAAGTATATGTTAATATATGCTATTATTATATGTTAAATATAATGTTATATTATATATAACATGAATATAGGTTAAACATAATATGTTAAGTAATGTTAATATTCAATTTAAAAACTAATTTTAAATAACCATACATTTTAGTTTCTCTTTAAAAGGATGTTTAATTTTGAATTAGCTTCATTACTAGATACAAGCAATGTAAAGTAGTAGCTAAAGGGTCAGCCTTGGAATCAAGAACTGATAGCAAGTCTTGCCTCTGATTCTTACTAGCTTTATGACTACAGGAAAACCTCTCATCTTCTCAATTTCCCCAGACAACTCTCTTAAGACCATGATTTGCTGATGCACAATCGTGGAACAAATTTCCACACAAGCAGTTCTGCACCCTGATGAAATTACTGGTTGAGGTTGGGGGTGGAAATCACTAGTCACTTTCTTAATGAGGTAACAGATGTTACTGTTCTTAGTTATCAGTTATAGCTTTTACCCCCACAGTTCTGGGGTGAAGCTTCATTATCATCACTGTAATTACTAAAGCAGCCACTGGTAATGCACCTGTGCTAAGTGTTATACAAAGTTAAGTAGACACTGTCCAGATACTTTTTGAAGTTATGCACACAGGAATAAATACCAAAAGTAATGTTTAAATAATGTATAGGCATTTTGCAATTAACTTGTCATTAAAGTAGACAAAAAATCATTTTAAAAGAGTATTTAGAAACATGAAGGCTGACTTCCAAGGGCATATCAAATCATAGCTTCAAGGGCATATCAAATCATTGCCTAGAATTAATAAATCTATTTAGTATACATAATTTGCCTTGTAAAGAGGTTCTAAAAGCCACCGAAAAATTTTTCAGCCCTTTGTCTCTGTTTACACAGGATAGAAATTTTAATAGGATCATAGACATAGAATTAGAAAGTGCCTTAGAGATCATGTAGGAAAGGGAATACATATTTTTTAGCATCTACTATATGACTGCCTCTGTACTAATCACTTTAGGAATATTATCTCATTTGATTTTCACAGATGTAAAAACTGAGGCAAACAGCAGATAAGTGACTTATCTAGAGTCACACACATAGTAACCATCTGAGACCAATCTAAAATCAAACCTTACTGACTCCAGGATCAACACTTTTGTCTATGGCACCATTTTTTATCTCTGGGTAGATGAGGAAAAGTGAGGTCCAGAAAAGTTACACAAGTAAATGAAGACTCTGAAACTAAATCCAAAATTTTCTTTCTTGTACCAATATGAATCTTTCCAAAACATTTCAGTAATAACAATAACTGGCTTTTATACATTTAAGTCAACCAACCAAAATCTTAGCTAAATCACAAATTCTGAGATAAGGACAACAAGCAGGGTCACTATCTAACTTGGGAAAAGAAGTTCCTAAAAAGGAATAAGAGAAAACTAAAGGAGTGAAGATTGGCAAATGACCATAGAAGTCTTCCAAATCCTATGTCCTTGGATCCTTCAAACACAATTGGGATAAAATGGGACTGAAGGAAGAATATATGAGCCCATGTCAAATTTACAAAGTTTGTCCTAAAAATGAACCCCTAATTTTTTTTAATCATTTCTTTTATAACCATGCAGGTTTATTGCATATTTTCTATAATTAATACAAACATAGATATAAATGTAATTACACTCAAATCTTAATGTCTAGATACTATTTATAAGATAGTCTTCATGTTGGTTAATTTTATTTTTCCTTTTAATAACTATATGTTCGTATTTACTGTAATTACCCCTAACCAATATGTATAAATTCAATCCATAGCCAAAACAAGGATCTTCATGCCTAGATAGAACTACATGTAGGTTAACATCTCAATGGATCTTTGACCAGACAAATAACGATCCATCCACATTTTTTGTCTTGTGCAATTTTTATCTTTTTTCACAGCACAAGATATCTATTCAACATACTAAGAAATCTCCCTCTATATGTGTTTTGATATTTCAAAGATAGAGATATAGCACTCCATTTGTTTATTTTTATTACAGATGTCCTCAAAAATAAATCCTTTATATTACTGTTGACACATGTATCATTGGAAATGAGATGAAGCCTTCTTACACTCATTTTTCTCCTTTTCATTGCCTTCCAGATCACCTATGACTGATTCTTGGGAGACTGTGGTGTTGCAAAATTGTACCTACAAAACATCAGTAGGAAATATTTATGTAAGGGAAATGTTTTTGCATGTGCAGTGCTTACCAATTTGGGACCAGAACTAAGCATTGAAGAGTTTCCCAAGAGATGGATACATGGGGACAAAAATAGAGATGGAGACACAGAGAGACGCTAGATAAATTATAGATATAGAGACATATGATAGATGACAGAGGCAGAGAAAGATGATAGAGATAGATACATGATAGACAATGGGTAATGATAGGGAGGTAAAGGGGGATGATAGAGAAATTAGATATAGTTGAACAGGAAGATAGAAATATATAGATGTTTTGTTTATTTTGTCATTTTTGTTTGTTTTTTGAAGGAAACTGATGATGACATCATGTGGTGATGACTTGTACATGAATTATATTTAAATGAGAGTCACCAGTGTCTCTCTTTCAAAGTCACTGAAGTCCAGTGGCAAGACAAAAATCAAAATGTTGGGTGGATCTAATACATGATCTTGACATCTTGAATGTCTGACCAAGTTCTTACCTATCCACAGTGCCTGCTTCAGCTGCCTTCAGGACCATAATCAATCCATTCCACTGGAGAAAGTTTTCACATGCTTAGGGTAGATATCCCCCAACTCATGGGTTTGAAGGTCTATTGGTTAGATAAATAGGCACTAATGTATTAACTCAATAGATTGACCATTCAACTATATGTTATAGCCTGACTACAATTATTTTTGTTCATTTCCTCTTATGTTAAACCCTTTGAAGTAATTATATATTTCATTGAGAGGTGTTTTAATGTGCTTGCATTTGATGCAATATAATACAATATCCTCCACAAACAGGAATATATCACTAAGAAAATCCCTCCTCGTTTAGAACTCATATAAGGCATACTCTATGGCATAAATGTATTGCTTGATATTCATAATCACTTGGTTGTAAAATAATTACATTTGTGTTCTCTTTGATCCTGGAATCCTATTAAGACAACACATGAAATAAAAAACATAATGGATAGATTGAATGTGAGTAATAATTCTCAAAACTGAGTGAACAAGGAAAGCTCTGCACATTCTTTCAATATTATGTTAACATTCAGCTGAATTTGAGATGTCAGTTAAATGCATATATTTATTAATTGTCTTAATGGCTCTGGGAAATGTCTCTTTTCAAAATTGTATTGGCCCCAAATCCTAGGGAATGTCAAATCATTTTGCTGGCAAATATATATTTTAAAATTATTGGGTTTCAGATACTGATAATAAATTAATTAAACCATTGATTTTTATACCACTTTATAATTTATAAATCATTTCCCCATTTGTGGCTGTTGTTTCAATCTACCAACTCTTTTAACACCTTTGGGGAGGCGGGGTTCTTACAGAGCTACTGAAATGGTTTGCCATTTTTTTCTCCAGTTCATTTTACAGATAAGGAAACTGAAGTAAATTGGGTTAAGTGAGTCTTCCAGGGTCACATAACTAGTATGTGTCTGAGGCCAGATTTGAACTCAGGAAGTTGAGTTTTCCTTATTCTAGACCTGGCATTTTATCCACTGTGCTACCTAGCTACTCCATATTTCATTTTACATATATGCAATTTTCAGATAAGAAAACTGAGGTTCAGAGAAGCTAATGATATTCCAATCATTAAAACACAACCAGTAAACAATTGCACTAAGAGTTTAGTACTTTTTCTACTATAATATAATGACTACTAGAGTGGCAATACAGTGTCACATATATCAGGCTAACCTTGGAATCAGGAAGACCTGGTTTTAAGTCCTAACCCTGACATGCTTTGACTTTGTGACCAAGGACAAGTCACTTGAATTCTCAGTGCCCTAGGCATCTCTCCTAAATGATGGTATAGACAGGTCCTCTAACTGTCAGTGGATGAAATTTCCCTAACAAGAATTATGCACAGCTATGAAATCTCAGGACCAAAAATTAAATTAAATTCAATGGTGACTGCTATTTTTGTTCAGATTTTCTTTCCACCTTTAATTAGTCATGTTTTCTGTACCAAAAACGAGAACACAAAATCTGACAAAAGGATGATTTTTATGGATATAATGGGGAAAATTTTTTTAGCTGACCTCCCAGGTGAGATTCTTTATATTTGAAATAATACAGATAGATGCAAGGTGCAAAGATCAGCAGAAACACTCTAATGTTGGAGAAAGATGAGCAGATAATTATCATAAATGAGATAATATGTGGAAAGTGCTTTCTAAGCATTAAAGCCTACATAAATGTCAGCCATAATATGTTAAATAGGGGCCATTTAAGATTTTAAGTTTAAAATAAACCACTGTTTCATGCAAGACTATGGGGGGAAGTAGAGAATAAAATGAAAAACAAGCTTACCAAAGCAATTTTGAGCAGAAACAAAGAAAAACAGAAAAGGAAAAAAAAAAGGAAATATTCTGTTTTAATTTTAAACATGGAAAAATAATAAATTAAATGAAAAAATTCAACTCAGGGTGTTTGGAAATCATTGTTATTTAAAAGTGAAAACCTAGTGAGAGTGCATCAATAACTAAGTCCAATTTGTTGAAACTCAAAATCTTAACTAGGGATTTGATAAAGCTAGTTTGAACTGGGCTTCAGAGAAACAACTGTTAAATTTTCACTCTGAGCAATTATACTTCAAAAATTATCAATGACTACCAATCATGGCTTTGTTTATTATTTTATTGAGTATCTAGATTTTAAAGAGTTAATCCATAATAAATTTAAAAGTGTGAATATATATTTTCCCCCTGAGGAAATTTCAATGTTAAAAATTTATCAACATACTACCATTGCTTTTTTCTATAAGCATTGTGTGAATTCAACAGTAATGCAAAAAAAAAAAAAAAAAAAGGCTCAAGGAATGAAGTCCTCACCAAATTGGACACCTGGTAACTGTAGGCTATTAGCAATAATAATAAAAATAATAATAATAACAACAACAACTAACATTTACATATCACTTTAAATTTTTTTTTAGTGTGCTTTATATCCATTATCTTATTTTAATCACATAATACCCCTTTGGATTTTAAAATACTAACAATCAAGAGAGGAATATATGAACATATTTTAAATAATAATGTGTTGCAAGGTATATATTCTTTCAATATAGTTCTTTTTTGTAATTTCTAATACAGATTTACCTATAAATAGGTTATTATAGATGATACATATATGTGTATGTATTATAATGCATATTACCCTGAAATTCATGAGAACTTAGATCTTTAAAGGACTTTGGATATAGTTAATCTACTTCAAGGCCCAGTGAAGTTATTTGCCTCAACTCACATAAGATTCAGAAGTAGTACTAGAATTGAGGCATCCTTAGTCACAAACCAGAGATTTTCCTTTGTTCTCTAATGTGATATGGATCCATTGAAAGAACACACTGCTATTATTATTTTAAGCTACTATATTTTTGTTTTCTAGTTGTTTTTAGTCAAGATTGACTCTTTGTGACCCCATTTGGGGGTTTTCTTGGCAAAGATATAGGAGTAATTTGCCATTTCCTTCTCTAGTTCATTCTATTGATGAGCAAACTGAGGCAAACAAGGTTAAGTGACTGGCCCAGTATCACATCTAATAAATGTTTAAGGCTAGATTTGAACACAGATTCTTTCTAACTCCAGAACCAGTGCTCCATTCACTGTGACACCAAGCTATTACTATATATACTTCTGTTTGAATTCTCTATACATTACTATTATACATTTATCATATGTATAATAATAAAGTATTATATAGTTTACTCTGAAGGTCAACAAGTTATCATCCATTCAATGGAATAATAGTGATCTGTTCAATTATACTATGTCACCACTCTCACACCCAGGAAATAAGTTCTACCATAATAGGCTGTTTTAATTATCCCATTAAGAGTTTGGTCTCTAAACATATATAAATAAGACTTCAAGACTTTTCAAGTTGAAAAGCTAAAGGAGGATTAATCAGATAACATTTCAGAAGTGGGAGATAATATGTTAATCCATACCACAAGTGAATCTCACAGATTATCTAGTCAGACTAACTCACCTCAAAAACTACAGTTCTTCTCCATCTGCATATCTTTCCCCCTCTCTTCTTCCCTTCCATCCTCTGCTTCCTTTGTGTCTTTCCGATCCATGATATTTCTCTCACTGTACCTGTCAATTTTTCTTTCTTCAACTTTTTCTTTCTATTACTTCTCTCTCTTCTCATCTCCTTTTCCTTCCAAGTTAACTAATCATAATATTAAAGTTATATTTTATTTATACTTTATTATTTATATAATAAAGCATCATATCCTCTATTTCTAATTTTAAAATAGGTGACTTCTACATTTCATATTTCTCCAAGGAGAACAAAAACTAAATTAATTTGCTTTTTAATGTGTCATGATTTTTTTCCCCTGTGGGACTTCAACAGAGAATAGATTTCCCACCCTCTATCTTAAATGAATGAAAGCATTACTGCTATACTCAATTCTAGGGCATAAAATATAGCATTCATCAAAAAGAATATCTTTTCTATCCTTTTCCTCTGTGGCCCATATGTAGTTGTTAATGAATCTTTACTTACTAGACATGAGCTAGCATAAAATTTTCCCCTGATTTAAGTTAATTCCTATTTCAGTATCTATACCTGGACTTTCAGATGTAAAATCAAACAAAAAATATGAAACCCAAATACAGTTTAATTAGGAAATTATTTTTATTTCTTGTTTTGACAAGCCTCTTAGTAATTGGGAGAATATTAGTAACTTGCTTTGTATTTGTATATGGTCAGGTGGATGTACTATCAACTGTAACAAGTCACGATGGCCTTCCTCTCCCAAGCTTAAGCAGAACATACCTGTTCTTTTGGTTCTAGGAACCCCGAGGAACTTGAGGGAGTTCATTTTCTACTTCCTCTAGCTTGAGCCCCCACTATTGGTCTTTCCCCACCCTAATGTTCAGATCCAATGATTACTGCCCTGATTCCATTTAGCCACTTAACATCTATTAGACTTTACAAAGGGATACTTAGTTCAAAGTTATAGCAAGAATAAGCATACTTACATTTCTCCCCAACACAGTAACCTTGGGTCCAACAATTTCACATGCAAATATAGCATGAATGCCAGATGAGTTCTCATCTCAACTACCACTAGACTGGATCCTGCAGGTCACTAGTAAAAGTTACTCCTTGCACCTGTTGCTGAAATGATTGTGAGCCTAAGTCATGTGGCTTGCACCCTTGCTCACCTGATCAGAACCTTGAACCCTTTCACCTAAACATCAGAAACCAAGGCCTCTTTCTTAGGGTACATAGCCTCAAAAGAAAGTTCCAAGTCTTGTTTCTTTATAGCATTATTTCTAACCAGATGCTGCAAACAAAACAGTCTGAACAAAAACAAAACAGTTGAAATGTTTAGGTCCTCGAGTCTGTCTCAGAAACTTAAGACTTCAAAAAACTTCCCCTTTGCTACATGGTTAGGAGACTAAGACAAGTTATAAACCATATCTGTATGCTCCAAAAACGTTTAAAGGTACTTCTCTCATACATCATCATGACTATCTTAGATGTAGACTCTCCATGCGAGGAGATAATATCCAAGGTGCTCAGCATATGCTGCCCTCTTACACAAATAATGAAAGTAATGACATCTTAACAAGAACATATTACCATGATTGACAGCTGCTGTAAGATATAGCACAGGTTTGTTTTTTGTAATAAAATTGAGAGCATTTTGACATTAGCAGACAAGGATTTTGCAAGGCACTAGAAGCTGCTTTTTCAAAGAAATATATTTTCTTTTTTTTCAAATTTAATCTTATTTTTTCCAATTATATGGAAGGATAGTTTTCAGCATTCATTTTTATAACACTTTGAGTTCCAAATTTTCTTCTCCCTCCACTCCACTTTCTCCAAGAAAGTGAATCATCCAACATGTTTCACATGTACAATCATATCAAATATATTTCCACATTAGTCATGTTGTAGAAGAATTATAACAAAAGGGGAAAATCAAAAGATAGAAAAAACAAAAAGGAAAGTGAAAATAGTATGCTTCAATCTGCTATAATTCTTTCTTTGTATATGAATAGCATTTTCCATCATGAGTCTTTTAAAATTTTCTTAGTCATTGTATTACTGAAAAAAACTAAGCTCTGTTCACTTCACTCAGCATTGGTTCTTGTAAATCTTTCCAGGTTTTTTCTGAAATCCTTATCATCTGAAATGCTTATAATTTCTTATAGCACAATAGTATTCCATTATAGTCATGTACTACTTGTTTAGTCATTCCCCAACTGATGGACATTCCCTCAGTTTCCAATTCTTTACCACCACAAAGAGCTGCCATATATATTTTTGTAGATGTGGGTGGATCCTTTCTCTTCATTTATGATCTCTTTGGGATACAGATCCAATAATGGTATTGCTGGATCAAAGGATTTGCACAATTTTATGATCCCATGACTAACTCTGTAATCTCATCCATCATTTGTCTATTTCCACATGCAGATTTTAAGGACAGAGATTGTACCATTTTCACAGCTTTGCACTGTTTATGTAGCACAAGTATATAATAGGTGCCTAATAAGTATTGATTGAACTAATATTGTCTGTTATGCTAAATTAATTTATTGAATACTTGTGAAGAATTCTAATCTAGAAGCCAACAAAAAAAATAGTTTAAAATCTAATTACCAAATTCTTAAATGAAAAAACTATAGAAGAGCATATCTTACAGAACAGGAGAATCACTTGACCACATAGATCCATCAAGGATCTGTTGTAGTAATATAGTTCTAGTACTGGTGAACGCAAATCCACTTTCTACAGATCTCTTATTAGAGTTCTAGCTACATGGAAGATGCATGCCACCTAAAAGTATCAAATATGAGATTTATAAATTTCCTCTCTCAAAAACTAAATGAAATTAGAACTGATTAATTAGCATTCCTAAAAGAATAGACTTATTATTAATAACTATGTAATCACAAAATTTGGATTGTAACACTTCAGTTTCTAGTGGCTTAGGAAGACAAATTTAGGGAGAATGGCTGATCCAGATCATTAAACAGAAAAAATATATACTGGAAATAACACAATCTTTAAAGCAATGATAAATCATTATACAAGATACAGAAAGGAAGATATATAAATAATGGAAAATAAGGAATAGGATTACACAAAAACAAAAAAAGGCAATTAAATAGACACCAATAACTGCTGATTGATATCTACTTTCTCATCTCTAAAATTTTCTGACAGTGATCTCTACAAATGCTAAAAAATAGTTCTCAAATATATGACTCAAGCTCTAATGTAAATATTGCCTCCAGTAATAAGGCTCCATTCATACTTCCCCATACTGCCTAACTCTTTTTCATGTCTTCCCACAAGTTTTCCACAAGGAATCCATCTAAAAAGCAGTTGAGGGAGGAGGACATAAAGGAATAAGAAGGTGAATATTCTTTGATTTCTTTTGAAATTACTAGAACACAAAAGAAGCATATAGGCTATCCATTGGTTAACCCTCAAAATGGCAAAAATCATTTTACTTCTTTGTTTCTTTGATGACATCTTTTATACCATTCTTTTTTTGATTCCTTAAAAGATACTTGTTGCAGTCTGAATACTATCTTATATCTCATCATTACCCTTTTGGTGATCCATAGTTTGAGTTTTTTAGAGATAATAGTATTATTTATAGACATACAACAACATTAAAGCCATTTTTATAAAGGTATGAAAAGGAAACAAACAAACTTTCACAAACAATTTTATAGTTAATTACATCTTTAAAATTTCATAACTGAATAAAATGTATGCCAAAAAGGAAGTTTTATTTAATTTTTTTTGTTTTTTTAAATCATTTGACTCAATAGAAAAACTATTCTAATGTCCCTTCTTTAACAATGTCTTTCATGAATATATTAATATCATATAAAATTTCTTGATAAATGTGATCTCTGAAATAACTCTATTACATTCTGCTCAATAATATCTAACATTATAATAATATAATATAATAATATCTAAATATTGTATATTTGACAAAGGTATTTGCCTCTGTAATGGAAGATGCACAGTTCAATAAAGTCCCAGTACACTGTAATCTGCAATTAAGACCAAAGCTTCCACTACTTAAAAAGTTATTTCAAATTATTCATGTGAAGCTGAATACTGAGGCTGAAGCTTAGATGATATGACCACATAAGAAGACAGGATTCAATCCTCAGTAGAAAAGATTGAAGAGAAAGAGAGAAGGGAATAACAGATGATGAGATGAACAGAAAATGGCATGGAAGCAATGAAAATGAGCTTGGACAGATTTCAGTAGACAGTGGAGATCACAAAGAGTTGGACACAACTAAATGACTAAACAACATTCATTATATAATGTTCTAACTGGTCTCTGTATCCCAAGTCTCTCCTGAGTTTACTCTGGATTCCACTGCCAAAGTGATTGTTCTGATCCCCACCTCCTGCTCCCTATTATTTCCAGGACTAAATATAAATTCTTTTTTCAGCATTTAAAGCCTTGTGGCTTAAAGTTCTTGCCAGGTAACAGTCATTTTTAACAAGTGTTACTTATTTGAAATAATATGCTATTTTTACTTTTGTTGGTCAACCAAGGACAATATCATTCTTTTTGTACTTAATTCCCCAACATCATCATCCATCTTTCCATTCTGTCTTCCCAACACTGCCAAGGATTCCCTTAACATTGTGATAAGAATAATTCATGACTTAGACACTAGTCTAACAGGGCCTGGAGCTATTATAACCCACCAACCTTCCTACTTATATCAGAAGTTCAATAACTTTCAAATTAACAAGTAATATGTTAAACGAAGGAAATTCAAAGAATGAAAAGTACACCAGAAGAGAGGGGTTTTTTTTTTAATGTAATACGAAGATAAAAAGGCAAATATGTGGTTCCCTCATGTACTGATTCTTCTTCTCTTTTTTCTTTTCTTCCCAAATGTATTCCTTTTTTTTTTCTTTTTGTCCCAGTATACTGGCTGTATTTCTCTATAATTTCTCAATTGTATTAATATTTTTATTCAGTGTTCTTTTTGGTGGGCCATATTAGTCTACTATTTGCTAAACCTGCTCTTGAGATGGTCTCTGTAGGAGGTACAATTTTGTATTTTCTCAAATATTGTATTTATTTCTTATCTCTGAAATATATATATATATATGAAAAAGCTGGTCAGGAACCCACAATATCTTTCCTCCTCTCTACTCATATAACTACGAATACAGCTCAGGTCCTCATTACCTCTTTCCCGTACTACTACAAATAGTATATATTTGAGAGTACCCTGGACAACAAGAGACCAAAGCTTCCACTACTTAAAAAATTATTTCAAATTATTCATGTGAAGCTGAATACTGAGGCTGAAGCTTAGATGATATGACCACATAAGAAGACAGGATTCAATCCTCAGTAGAAAAGATTGAAGAGAAAGAGAGAAGGGAATAACAGATGATGAGATGAACAGAAAATGGCATGGAAGCAATGAAAATGAGCTTGGACAGATTTCAGGAGACAGTGGAGATCACAAAGAGTTGGACACAACTAAATGACTAAACAACATTCATTATATAATGTTCTAACTAGTCTCTGTATCCCAAGTCTCTCCTGAGTTTACTCTGGATTCCACTGCCAAAGTGATTGTTCTGATCCCCACCTCCTGCTCCCTATTATTTCCAGGACTAAATATAAATTCTTTTTTCAGCATTTAAAGCCTTGTGGCTTAAAGTTCTTGCCAGGTAACAGTCATTTTTAACAAGTGTTACTTATTTGAAATAATATGCTATTTTTACTTTTGTTGGTCAACCAAGGACAATATCATTCTTTTTGTACTTAATTCCCCCACATCATCATCCATCTTTCCATTCTGTCTTCCCAACACTGCCAAGGATTCCCTTAACATTGTGATAAGAATAATTCATGACTTAGACACTAGTCTAACAGGGCCTGGAGCTATTATAACCCACCAACCTTCCTACTTATATCAAAAGTTCAATAACTTTCAAATTAACAAGTAATATGTTAAACGAAGGAAATTCAAAGAATGAAAAGTACACCAGAAGAGAGGGTTTTTTTTTTTAATGTAATACGAAGATAAAAAGGCAAATATGTGGTTCCCTCATGTACTGATTCTTCTTCTCTTTTTTCTTTTCTTCCCAAATGTATTCCTTTTTTTTTTCTTTTTGTCCCAGTATACTGGCTGTATTTCTCTATAATTTCTCAATTGTATTAATATTTTTATTCAGTGTTCTTTTTGGTGGGCCATATTAGTCTACTATTTGCTAAACCTGCTCTTGAGATGGTCTCTGTAGGAGGTACAATTTTGTATTTTCTCAAATATTGTATTTATTTCTTATCTCTGAAATATATATATATATATGAAAAAGCTGGTCAGGAACCCACAATATCTTTCCTCCTCTCTACTCATATAACTACGAATACAGCTCAGGTCCTCATTACCTCTTTCCCGTACTACTACAAATAGTATATATTTGAGAGTACCCTGGACAACAAGAGACCAAAGCTTCCACTACTTAAAAAATTATTTCAAATTATTCATGTGAAGCTGAATACTGAGGCTGAAGCTTAGATGATATGACCACATAAGAAGACAGGATTCAATCCTCAGTAGAAAATATTGAAGAGAAAGAGAGAAGGGAATAACAGATGATGAGATGAACAGAAAATGGCATGGAAGCAATGAAAATGAGCTTGGACAGATTTCAGGAGACAGTGGAGATCACAAAGAGTTGGACACAACTAAATGACTAAACAACATTCATTATATAATGTTCTAACTGGTCTCTGTATCCCAAGTCTCTCCTGAGTTTACTCTGAATTCCACTGCCAAAGTGATTGTTCTGACTGATTCAGATTTTCATTAGTTCCCTGTGATCTCCAGGATTAAATATAAATTTGTTTGGCATTAAAACCCTTTATAACCATCAAAATTTTTCCTACCTTCCAGATCTTTTTATACTTGATTCTCCTCCACCCATGCACTCTGTTCTATCAATACTAGTTAAATATAACACTTCTCTGTAAATACTGCCCTTATCCCTGTGGAAGGCTATAGTCCACCACTTTTTCTCCAGATATCCCCAATTGCTCATGCCTTCTTCTCTAACCATCTATCCTTATATCTGCCTTGTTAACATGATGTCTCTCTCATTAGAATGTAAGCTCCTTGAGCTGTAACTATGCTTTTAACCTGTCTTTATCCCTAATGAGTTATACAGTGCTTAAAACAAAGTAAATGTAAGTGTTTGTTTACTGGCTAACAGTGGCTAATTAATTTAGTCTCCATCACTTGCATGCTAATTATGAATGATTTCAAGGAAATGACATCCTGAAGGGAGAGAAATGGGTAGGGTTTACTATGACCAGAGCCCAAAGAAATAATATTCTATACATAGATATTCCATATGAATCTTTGACGTTCCTCATTTTTTTTTGAAAACTTGAGGTAATTCAAAGCTAGGATTTGTGGTGGTGGAAACAAAATATTTTATGTTCTGTTAGTTTTTTTTTTTTTCCACTAATTCTAAGATTTTGCTGCTATCAAGTAAAAGCACACTTCTGCTATTTATGGAATGTTGTGATAGCCTCAAGAACATATAACTTGCTTTCTGAGATAAAATAAATAAAGACTCTGGTATTAGAGTGTACAAATAACAGATAACAATTTGTTTATAATTTCACAATAAAATAATTATTTAAAATAACAATACATAAATTCCAATAGTTTACCAATTTAGCACAAATAATAATAATAATAGTAACCAAATTTGAAATGACATCTCTCAGAAGCCAACATGCTAAATCTCTGATTTCAATTCCAAGTGTCAGTCATAATCAAGCTGACAAGTTGCTCAATGTTCATTGTTGCCAGCAAACCTTTTTAAGTGAGGTCTAAGCTCTCATTAGTCTAAACCAACTCAGAAGTGTCTCTTATTGACTGTCTGAAGTAAAACACTTCTTCACTTAGCCAGCTCAGAGATATTTTCTCGCCAGATAACAGTCAATTCTCCTAAATGTTACTTATTTTTAAAAATATCCCCTTTTTACTTTTGATGGTCAACCCAGAAATAATTTCTCTTTTTTTAGTGGCCAACTAAAATATAGACTCAGCTTAGGTTAGCTAGCTCTAGTCAGATGGTCATTTGTAGTCACAGCTTCAATCAGACTATTAGCTATTCTCATTAGTACTTGTTATTTGTTGCTCAAAGGCAAATTCATTATTGAAACTAGTTGAAGCAGCATGCTACAATGGAATGAGAATCCACATAAAGCCAGATGACCTTGGTACCAACTTTAGTTCTCCCACTTAGTATTAATATGATCTAGAGAAGACTACTTACTATCTCTAGGGACTCAGTTTCTTCATCTGTTTAATAATAATATTAGATTAGATGCTCTCAACTCTGTAGTCCTGTAATATATATTTTCTGACTAAAATCATGTTATAGATTTTAGGGTTAATATTTCCCTCGTTGGAACTGCTAATAATTTTAGATTTACATATCTTTCCCCCAACTCTGTGCTGATCTCTAGCTTTTCATCTCCAACTGCCTTTCAGACATTTAAGACTGGATGTACAGAAAATAACAGAACTTCTACTACTAGTGCCTTCCCTGTTAATTATTTCTTATTTATCCCATATATAGTTTATTTGCATGTCCTCTTCATTAGATCACAATCTCCCTAAAAACAGGAACTGTCTTTTGCTTCTTTTTGTATCCCTAATGCTTAGCACAGTACCTGGCACATATTAGGCATTTAATAAGTTTATTGATTATTTGATGAACTAGGATTTCTTTCATATTGATGAAACTGTTTATGATAGTATCAGGACTAGGTGATGTCTTAGAGAAGCTATAGGGCAGTATGTGGTTTTAGGCATATATATAGTGGTATGCTGGTTAAGTAATTAACAGCTGGTTCTCTGGGGAGAGAGGGAGGGAATATATGCATGACATTAAATTGTATTAGACTGCAACTTCTTTTCCTCTTTTTTTTTTTGCTTTTTTTATAACTTGCTTAATATGAAAATATTTTTTCTATAACTTTATATGTACAGTGACCACATATTGCTTGCTTTCTCTTAATGCATATGGGAAGGGGTAGAGAGAAAAAAATTTGAAACTCAAAAATTTAAAAATGAATTTTAAAAAATATTTTAAAAAGAAAATCTGCATTATTAATGTTTTCCCATCACTTTGTTAAGTCTAGATGATGAACAAAACAATAAATCAAGCCCTCATTTGTAGTGTTTGCCAATTTCTCAAGCATAAATGCTTATACTGAACATTTAATAAATGAACTAGTTCTAGCTGGCACATCCCTGGGTACACTTCACATTATCTGATGTCTAGAGCTAAATTAGAAAAGAAAATCCAATATGAGATCATGATAGTAATAGTATCCAAACTCAAAATGATGAGAGAAAGAAGGAAAGTACCTATTTGGACAAAAATGTTTCTAGTAGGTCTCTTTGTAGTGTCAAGAACTGGAAAATAAAGGGATGCCCATCAATTTTGAAATGTTATTCAATGGAATACTCCTATAAGAACTTATACAGATTCAGAAAACCTTAGGAAGAATCATTTGAACTGATACACTATAGTAAGAAAAACCTGGAAGACAATTTATACAATAATAATAGCATTGCAAAGACAAGCATTCTTGAAATACTTGAGAACTCTAATGAGCATACTGAGTAACCATGATTCCAGAGGATTAGTAGTAAAGTACTTCTGAAAAAAATATTTTCTTTTTTCAGAAAGATGATGAACTCAGGGTACAAAATGAGATAGATATATATGATTTCTGGGCATAATTTACAATGATGCTATTATGTTATTTATGGAGGAACCAAGTAGGAGGTTATTCTCAAACATGTTTGCTATACAAATTCCATCTTAGTGTTTGCTTATGAAAAGCTACGCAGAACTACATCCTATGTAGCACAAACTACATAGCAAATTGCATTAACAATATCAACTCATTCCAAGTGATCAAGCTAGACTCAGGGACAAGTAATGTAAACCCCTGTAACTGCTCCACTGATGTCCAGTTTATAGCTTCTTAGGGCTGACAAAGACCTGAGAAAATGCATATTAGCCACCTGCGAAGAGGTCATCTTCAATAATTCCAAGCAAATATGCTGCCTCTAATGAGGTATTCTGGCTGGAATAAGTTTAGCAAGATTAAACAAAAGCTATATCTTTTTCATTATTTCAGAATCTAAAAAAAAAAAAAAAGCCCAGCATGGTCTTTGTGCTACTGTTATTGTGAGAGAACAAAAGAAAGGGCCAAAATTTTATTCTGGGCTTACGCTCCTTCTCTGAGCTTCTAACAAGTGTGTTCTAATGAAGATGATTGTCCTAGTGAGACACATTTCTGGAAATCTCAATGTGATACTGAAAAGGCAGTGGAAGCCACTAGGGACTAAATTTCTGAAGATGTCTGAATGAAACTTCAATGCTTATACAGAAATTATAGGAATGAATGAATGAAGTAGTAAACCTACTGGCAGTCAGGACCTTCTGATTATCACCTACTTTTAGAAAGGATAGCTGCTGAAAATAAGATTACAAGTTACCAAGGGCACTGCCTGATTTGTAGAAATTGTACCTTTATTATAAAAGGCCTTTCTTGGAAACATTTCCCCTCTTTCTTTACATAAGCTCTTTCACACTAAGAGCCAGTAAATATGGTGATATAGTATAAACTCAAACCCTCTCCTTGCTTCCCAAATTTCTCTATAAATATGGAAAAAAGAACTCTCACATTCAAATAATTCATGAGGGAAAATATGCTGCATATTCCAAAATCCCATTTTGCATATTTTTCTTTTAAAAAAATATTAACTTTATTCTTGAGTAGGTTCTATAAAATTTTTCATTTTTTAAAAAAAATTGCTGTCACATATCTTATCAGCCAAATGAGAATTTTAGTTTCTACTTCCATATTTTCAAATCATAAAAAGCCTTAAAAGTTTAGTTATAATATAATTTACAGAAACACAAACCAAGGACTTTGCATTTGAACATGTAGAAATGTCATATGAAGTCAAATCATTCTAGGGTGAGTCAGTTTGTCAGGCTTCATAATAAAAAAAAATTAAAATTCAGCTGTGATGATATCAATGGATTCACACTGAAAAAGATCTAAACGAAATATGTAGACTGAATAAGAAAGTGGGAACTGGGTTGCACTAAAAGAAATAGTCTGTCTGCTTTCATATGATAATAGAAACATTTGACAAGGTGATTACATTAAAATCCTTGTTAAAGTGTCACCAAAAAGATAGAAAGAATTATAGACCCTTAGGTGACAGGGTATAATTCTTTCATATTAATTATGTTTTAGAACCTGACTGATGTTCTAACCTATTTAAATGATTTGCATTATGGGAATGAATCTTAATTTCACTTGCACATTTGAAGAGTGATCAAAATTCATATTTAATGCTTGAGTCAATCTTGCTTTTGGAGTCATAAATGATATGTTGCAGAATTATAAGTTTTAACTCAATGGAACCATGTTATATAATATAAATTTATTCTATGTTGTTTAGTACACAATTTCTTCATAGAAACATAGGATTCCAGATTTAGAGCTGGAAGGAAACTCAGAAGTTATAGCTAAAGAAACAGGTCCAGAGAGATTAAATGCCTTCCTCAAGGTGACATAGGTCTTCAGGGGCAGAGCCAGACACTTCAACTCTAGCATTCTTTCCACCATAGCACATACAACCATTGGGACATCCTTAAGTGGAAAAGACAACCTTAGTATTGATTTTTTGAGGTCTAATTTTGATTGAACTTTCTAGTCATTTTTATATCACACCTTCATCAAAGTTCTTTTTCTTATGCTTTATTATGGCAGGAAGATGACTCTAAATTCTCAAAGGCTATATTACTAGGATCTAACTATATCATACAACAAGCTAAAAAAAAAACAATTTGTGAATCCAATTATAGATTATGTTTTGATCATCTGGCTTAACTATTTGAATGATTTATCAATTAAAAAGTTACCATTATTTAGAAGCCACAATGATGAATTCATGAATCTTTTCCCCACCAACATAAAGGTAAAAATAATTGTAGATAATATAAAATACATGATACATCAGAAATATACACTAAAAACCTTTTTATCAGGACATTTGGCATCATGAAAACAAAAAATATGTCTTATTCTTTTGCATGGAAGAAGTAGTTTCTCCAAAAATATCATAAGACAAACTTCTAGTTTCAAAGAATGACAGAGGCAGAGCTGAAAGGGACCTTTGATTCCATATAGTACAACTTGCATCACTTTACAGATGAGGAAACTGAGGTACAAAGGAATCAAAAGACTTGGCCAAGATCATATGTACTAAGTGACAAACTGGAAGTTGAACCTGGCTTATCTTATTCTAAGCTTTTGTTAATAAAAATGTACCATTCCTGTATCATATGTCATGTGCCACTATATCATGTATTTCAAGTTTTCTTGACTTGATTCCCAAACTTGAACACCCCTTTGCTTTTTGGATTTTTTTTTATTATCTTCTTTGATAGCTCTCTCATTTGTAAGGAAGGAGAGGCAAGGAAGGAAGCACACTTCCCATGCCTCTAAAGCCCAAGTTCTGATAAGCTTAGAGCTGGAAACACTGAGTACAATCATAACAAACAAACAAAAAAGTCCTGATTTTCTGAAAGAAGGTAAAGAAAATGAGGAAACTTTAAATAATAAGAAACTTAAATATTTGTACTAAAAAAGACAATTTGAACAGAAAATATTGTGTATAATCCTTAATTTAAGTAAAACTTGATTTAGCTTAGTGGCAAAATGAAGCATTAGTATACACAGAAATTTTGAAGTTTTCATGTATTTTCTTCCTGAGGCTCAAATAAGAAGCTAGAAATTCTTTCTGTGTGTATATTATCATAAATATAAACACACACACACACACACACATATACATGTATATACTTATATAATAAATATATAGATATCTATGTGTTTACATATTTTGCATGTATCCATCCATATAGATAGATAGATGGATAGATAGATAGATAGATAGATATGAAAGTATCACATGGCTCACAAGAATAATAATGAGACTAATTTTTGAGTTAGCCAGAGAATATAATACATTATCTTCACCTCTTGGCAAAGAGATGATAGACTAGATGTATAGAATGAGAAACCTATTTTCAGAAATTGCCAATGTATTGATTTGTTTTGTTGAACTAGATTTGTATACCACAAAGCAAGGCTTTTACAAGTGCAGGCCGAAAGGAGCTGTTTATAGTAGTGATGCTAAATTTAATTTTAAAAAGGAATATGAAAAAAAGTTTTTAAAATATTTAAGAAAAAAGTAGGCATAAAAGAGAAAGTAGAAAAATAGGGCAGTTTTGTTACTACTACATTAAATTTAATATGGATTTAAAATATATATATAATTTTACAATTTAATTTTTTATTGTTTGCACATTAATTTATTTATGTTTACTGATGTTTAAATTCACAAGTAAAAAGAAAATTTATAAAAAATAATATAATGCTGGGAGTGTGCTGAGGCAACCTGAACTGGGTTATGAGAATTCATTGTTACATTTTCACTGTTAGCATTTATACGTTAAAAATTGGCAAAGGTTACAAATGACGGTTTGATTTTTTTGTTGTTGATTGTAAAAAATTTTTTTAAGTGATAGAGAAAATGTTAACAATGCAAATTAAACTTAACAGTATGTCAGGTATATTTTATTGTTTTTATTAATAATACAAAGATGATTAATAGACAAATGGCATCTCCAATTTGGCGAACCTGTTTCTCATTAGCCCTGCAAATGGTATTTTCAAGGCAACATTATTGGACTAAGGTGTACATTTCTGAAGTCTTTTGTTAAACATTTACCAGCACACCCTTGATTGATACATTCTTATGAAACTATGTATATGTGTATATATATGTATATATATATATATATATATACAAATAGAAATCACTATTCATGATAATTATATAATGTTATGTTTATTATTCCTAAAGAATTTCTTTTTTTTCAAAACTCAAAAAAGTTATAAGGAAAAGCAGCAATAGTCATTTTTTAAAATTTCTTATATTTTCAAAAATTTTTATCTAAAATGGCCAGGGATAGAAGCCAGCAAAAAAAAAAAAAAAAAAAAGTTAATAAGAATATATCTTTCTGGCATCTTGACAAATTTATCACAAGGACTCAAAACTTAAAGGGAAGAGAAGGAAGAAAACTTGCTGTTTCCTTCAGTCAGAAGACCTAGAACTGAATCTTGGAATTTTTTTTTTTTTTGAGAACCAGAAGTTAAATTCCTAGGTCTACTTTTCAAATTCTATTCTTTTTTATATTTAAGAAAATCAGAATTATTTATCTTTCTATACAGCTATAGTACACCCTTCTACATAATCTCTCTCTCTTTTTAAACTATTCATTTATTTATTTATTAATTTTTGGTTAGGCAAGTGCATTCTTTTTTTTTTTTTAACATATTTCCTTATGAATTATGTCGGGAGAGAAAAATCAAAGCAAGAGAAAGATCATGAGAGATAAAGAAAACAGAAGAAAAAGAAAAAAAAGTGAATCTCCATAGAATTTTAAGGAATACCAACAGCATCTATCAGTTGAATTCATAGCTGAAAGCAAAGTACCCTCTCACTATTGCCTCAAATTTTTGTTTTAAGTATCATGCCCTTAATTATCCATTTTTATTCTTTCTAATTCTTTCTAGTCAAGGATGTCATAAGGCTTAAATAAAATAAGAGATTCACATTTTGCAAATTTAAAGCACTATAGAAATGCCAGTCATTACCATCACCATTATCATTGAATATTAACCATCATCTTCTTCTTGCAGATATCAGTCAGATGATTTAATCATTCCCTGAATCTTCTCCTGAGATCCTGATGAGCTCAAGCAATGTTTATAGAGCAGTATAGGTGTATGCTGATAAATGTTTAACTATTGGGCTCATAGGAGGAAAAATGTGATACAAATGTATAAGTTTTAGCTGCATTACTAAAACTTTCTTGAATCTAGACGATCACCAAAACAATAAATCTAGCCTTGATGTAGTGATTGCTGATTTCTGAGGTATAAATATTCACACTGAAAATTTCACAGTGGGCTCCCAGAAGCAGGCTAGAATTGGTTCTAGCATACCCATGTTTCTAGAGGTTATCTTTTTTAACAAAGAAAACAAAATAATAACTGAATAGTTCTGTTTTATTTTGTTGTTGTTATTCTGGTCCCATTCACCCTCATTAGTGCATCTCTACCTTTTTTGATCTTCCTCTTTTTTTTATAATTAAGCAAAAAATCAATAAATAAAATCAACAAAACTTCCTTATTTTTTCTTTATCAATCTATAAGTTCATTTAGAATTTAGTGGTCCAGATAAGAACCCTTATAAACATGGCAGACTTTTGTATTTGCCTCAAACTGCCTATTTTTTTTTCACTTTCTTCATATATTTTTAATATATAAGTTGGTCAATGAGTTCCTCATATTAAGTGGCTGGGACCAAAGAGTCATCATTAATAGTTTGATGTTATATTGGATTTCTAATGAAGTAATCCAGAAATCTGTACTACTGAATCTACTTTATTAATACATGGATATCAGCATAATAACATGCATGTAAAATGTTAAGGTGACAAAAAAGCAGAGAGAGAATATGATGTCTTGGTAGGCTATAATACTAAGCTGAGTCTAATAAAATAGAATTTAATGGGGATAAATGTAAAATCTAACTAGTTCAAAAGGAGAAGAGGGATAAGACATGTCACAAAAGCATCTCCTCTGAGAAAGACCTCAAAAGTCTACTCAATATGAGTCAATCAGTCAACAAGCACTTATTAAGTCCTATGCTCAGTGTGATGTGGCAGCAAAGAGAGATAATACGAAAGAGAAATAAGGTCCAACAATAAGAAGATGATCATCCTGCTGTGCTCTGCCCTAGTCAGACTACATTAAGAATTTTGAGTTCTGTTGCAAGTTCAAAATTTTATTGCTCAGATGGAGAAAGCCCAGATACAGACAATCAAGATGCTGAAAGGCTTCAAGGTCATGAGATATGAAATTTAGTTGAAAGAAATAGGGAAATTTAACCAAAAGAAGAAAAGATTTGGGATGAAATGAGCTGTTTATAGCTATCATCAAGTATTCAAAGGATTGTCATATGTGAGAAGGATTAAACTCATTCTAGTTGAGGTCAGAGAGCCAAGTTAGAATTCATGGGTGGAGGCTATGAAGAGTCAATTCTGGCCTATTATAAAAAATAAACTTCCTAATAATTACAACTATCCAAAAATAGAACAGTCTACTACCTCAAGAAGGAAGAGGTGATTTTTTTCCCTCACTTAAACAAAAGCTAATTGTCCACTTTTCAGATATTGCATTGCGTGGATTCTTTTCTGGGTTTGTTTCCAAGATTATTTTCAAAGCCAAGGTTCTTAGATTGCAAGATATTCTAAAATCAAAACTATCAAGACACAAGACAGGATTGTTAAGAGAATTGACTTGATAAATCATTACTGCTTTGAAAGTCATTTTTAAAGTAAGCAATATAGATAGTATTTCAAGCTTTTTAAAACTTATTTTAGTATCTGAAATATAAAATCAATCAAAAACCCAGATGTAGTTAGCACATACATTTTTGCCTGTATATGTAATGCATAATTTAATGGATCAATGAAAACATTATTATTGCAACAGTATCACAATAGTTCTTTGGGCAGCATTATCACCTTTTTTTAACAAGAAACTCACTGTAAGTTCAAATTTGCTAGTTGTATTGAGTACCATAGCTAGATGACTAGGCCATGTATATGCATTACATGCCTCTCTTGCCCAACATATGACATTACTTTCAAAGCTTCACTAGCCATATTACCTAAAAATATTCCTTTTTTCACTTATAAAATAATGGACACTTAAGTTCATTTGTTCTTATAAAAAGGGAAATTATTAGAATTACATAGGTTCTCAAAAATGTCTTGACCTTTTAGAAAAGAAAAAACATTTTTATTTAGTTTGTTCTTTTCCATTCACACAAGAAAATTTATTTCTCTGCATGAAGTTTCAAGTGCTAACCAAGTCATCCTTCAAGAGCCAAATACTTATTTGATTTAATAATAGTGATTATCAAATTCTTCATTCTCAAGTATTTTTGCAACATAGGCTTTTTCCTCTCATTTTATAGCTAGACTATTTAATTCTGTTAATAAATTACCTTAATAAAAGTCATACAAATTATTTGCTATGTGGAAAGATTGTGTTAGTATTTAATTCTGCTGCCTTTAGATATTTTGAAACAACTTAACATTTTAAGTGATTGGTCCACACTCCTAGGTTCTGGCCTAGTTCTGTTATAGAATTTCCTCTCTAACAAAAACCCTATGAACTTATTCAGTTAGTAGCTATTTCCCTGAAATCATAGTCATCTCATTTTGTCCAAGGGAATTTTCAAATAAAGTAATTCAATTGGATTTAATCTTTCTTTTTCCCATCTCTAGAGATTCTTTTAAAAATAAATCTTCACTTTATTGTTCTATATTACACTTTCCAAACAATATTCTATTTTTGTTTTATGTTATCAATTACTTTGTCAGTAACTAGACATGGTTTGCAGTCATCTGGAAGTGAAATCCCTCTCAAAGCAAAGCAACTACTGCACTCTTTTTGCTGCAAGGCACTTCTACACTGTTGCTTTCACTCATGTATCCAGATATTCCATCTAATGGGCTAAAGAATTGAACTTTGATTCAGACTAAACTATACTCTGACAGGCAACTAGCTGACCTGGTGGTTAGACTGCTAGACCTGGAATGAGGAAGAGTCATCTCCCTCAGTTCAAATCTGACCTCCATTTAGCCCTGTTTTGTTTGCCTTAGTTTCCTTATCTGTGAAATGATCTGGATAAGGAAATGGCAAACTGCTTCAATATCTTTGCCAAGAAAACCTCAAATTGGATCACAAAGAGTTGGATGTGACTGAAAAATGACTAAACTAAATAAATTTGATTTTATCTAAGTCATAACCTCAACTCCTTCTCCCTTTCTCACTAATGTCATTCCCTGCTTCCCAGAATTATTCCTCCTACTCCACACCAAACCACTAGGATCCCAAACTCCAAATACAAACTCAATTCAACAAAGTCAAAGAAGTTCATCTTTACTCCTAATGTTCTTTCATCCTTTCCCCTCACACTATTGTTTTCTTGACTATTATGACTATTTATTCTTGATTATTATATCATTATGACCACACTTATACCCTGCATCCTTTCCTTCACTGAACTACTGGCTTCTCCATACACACCAAAGCCTTCAATGCTAGCAATAAGGCTCTTTAGTTAAGTCTAATATGCTTATTTTAAGTATTGTAATGTCCGGACTAGCTCTCTGGAGGTCCTTGGGATCAGCCTGAGTCCTTGGTTTTTAAGTGGAGAAGTAAAGGAGGCAGGAAAGCCACCATGTGGCTAATGCAAGATAGAGACTGAACTCTGGAGTTTGGAGCCTGAAGTCTTCTCTGGCTGAAAGCTGTCGCAGAGCATAGCAGCCGAGAGAACTCTTTGTCCCTCCCTCAGTCCTTAAATCTTTCAGTACTATTACCTCATTACACCACATTGAGCATGAGCGGCCATAAGCACCATGCTGTGATTCAAGTATACCTTTTCAGAATTCCAGCCCACTACAAGTATCTAACCACTTCTAGACATTAAAGACACACTGAACAAAACCAGTTCTTGCACTAAAGGAACTCTTCTGTGGGAAAATGTTTCTTAAATAGGCTCAGAAATAAATGGCAACTGAAGACAGGGAGGAAGTACAACACCTTCTCCACCTCTAGACTAATGCATATAGATAAACTCACTTGCAATATTTTTTTTGCTAGTCTCCCACAAAAGTTAGAGTCAGTTTGGGGAGAGACTGTTAATAGTAATGGCTAATAAGTTGGGGAATGGCTGAATAAGTTATGGTATATGAATGCAATAGAATATTATTGTTTTATAAGAAATAATGAACAGACTGGTTACAGAAAAGCCAGGAAAGACTTACATGAACTGATGATAAGTGACGTGAGCAGGACCAAGAGAACATAGCACCTAGTAACCACAAGATTATATGATGATCAACTGTGATGGACTTGGCTCTGTTCAACAATTGAGGTGATTCAAGGCAATTTCAATAGACTTGTTATAGAAAATGCTAATCGCATGGAGAGAGAGAACAAGGGAGACTGAATGTGGATCAAAGCATAATATTTTCACCTTTTTGCTATTCTTGTTTGTTCTTTGCTTACTTTGTTGTTTTTCCTCTCAATTTTTCCCTTCTTGATTTCATTTTTCTTGTGAAGCATGATGAATATGTTTAGAAGGATTGTATGTGTTTAAACGACATCAGATTGCTTGACATCTTTGGGAAGGGCAGAGAGGGAGAAAAATTTGGAACACAAGTATTTATAAGTAAAATACTATATATGATTTACTTATATCTTTGCATTATTATTGATTATATTGTTGATAAATTACATAACCAGTAATACTGAATTAATCCTGGGGAATAGTGCTTTTGATATAGCAATATGAACAGCTACTTATTGAGAAAGAGATTTATCCAATTTACCAAATAATAGTTAACAAATTTGAGTGAGAGTTGTAAGCTAACTTAATGAGAAAGAATTTGTGATTAAATTAATTAATGAGAAAAATAGCCAGAAATATTCTGAATAACCCCAGAACTCAGAGTCACCACCTACAAGTGGGATTCTGTCAGTATCTTTGCAATATGTTTACATGACTTGGCTCTTTCTCCTAACCTTGTTACATCAGTAACTTTAATCATTTATATCTATTGTTCTGCTAGTTCTCTAAGGAGAGATCCCCAATCAGATCAGAATCTACCTATAAATCTCAAAACTTAATGAGTCGTTAAACCTCTATTGTTCTGTTAGCCAAGAACCTCAGAAATGAATAGAGTGAAGTCAATAAACCATCTATTTCCTATTTGTCTTACAAGTTTTACTAATAAAAATGTCTACCATGATCAAGAGTTTCACATACAAGGTTATCTCAAGAGCCTGTAAAACTCATAAAATAGGTTAATTGATTCTGAGAATTTAGAATGGATTTAGATAAAACTTTTTTTAACACCCAACTTATGTTCCTTAAGGTATTCCTTAAAATATCTACATAATCAGAGGTACCAAATACCCATTTGCTGATGCTCTTTTGGCTTACAACTGTACAATTCTATTAAATCTGATTATTGGCCAAATGTGTCTACACTCACCATTGTCACTACTTAACCAGCGACCAGCATGTCCAGAGCCAACAAGAATTAAATTCTTGACCCTTGAGCTACCCTTTAGGTGCCAAGGTAAACTTCCTCTTCCTAGACAAAGTTTTAGAAAGTGAAGGTAAAAATGTGGAAGGAAAGCTTAAATACTTTCTATTTATCTGTCTTCAAGTTAATTAAGCTCTTAAAATTCCTAGCTATTTTGTTCCAACAAGGTTTCATCTCCTACCTTCTACTGAATTTTATTTCCTGTAAAGACTCTGAGATGCTATGATCATTTTAAATTAATGGTAAAAATAAACCAAATTCTAAGCCAACACTCTATAAAAATTCCTTTAAAACAGTTATGCATGTTCATTTTTATTCAGCCTTGTTAGATTGTTCAATCTATGAAAAAATGATAATGTCATAATAATTTTATGGGTTTCTTATTACTTACATTATATTGGTTCAATTGGTTAAAGCAGAGTGGAAATGAAGGCAAGCTAACGAGCCTCACAGCTATTGAATATATTTCTAACCCCTACTTGCTGTCTTATACATTTTCATGCTATTACTCCCAAGAATAAAAGGACAAGAATGGGGCTGGTTCAGGGTATCTTATATTAGAAAAATAGCTTAAAGCAGAAGTCCTCCTGAAGGTGAATGTTATGTCTCTGTGTTTGCCACTGGGTAGTTCAGCCATTTCAATTGCAACAGACAGCTCTAAATTGAGCAGAAACAGTTTCATCAACCCTTGTCATACTAGTGCTTTCTCCCAAAAACTATCTCAATCTATCAAGCTATCTGTCTGTTTCACCAGTTTGTTGTGAAGATCAAATGAGAGAATATTTATAACATGTTTAATAAGTGCCATATAAATGCTTATTCTCTTTCTTTCACCTCTCTACCTCCCATTTCTCTTACATAAGCTGTAAGTTACTCAAGGCCCAAAACTGTTTCCCTTTTGATTTTGAATCTCCATCACCAAGTACCATGACTAGCTTGTAGTAGGTACTTTGGTGTTTCAGTTTATTGACAGTTCCTTCTTCATTCAACAATTTTTCATTGAGCTTATACTATAGATTAAGGACTAAGAATTCTTAGTATTGAGGAAGGAAATGCTTCTTTATTTCTTTGTTTTGAATTGCTTGTTACAATGCAATGCTCTTTTCCCCCTAACTTCAAAGCATTCACTGTTTTCTTTCTTTACCTACCATTCAGAAAAAGCATTGGTCAGCTATTAGAAATAGCCAGAGGGGTAGTTCTGATAATTTACTTCAAGGAGTAAAGGGCTGTCTGATCAGCTTACATGTAGCAAGGACAAAGATATTGGCAATACAATCCAAATACGATGGATCAGCTCTAATATCCCTATTATTTCTGCCCTATCCTACCACCTACTGCTGATGGAGCAATAATTAGTGAGTACAGGTAGAGTCTTCCCTATTTCTTGTTTCATGACATCTAAGTCGGAAAAGAAAAATTTTCTGGAGTGTCTAGTGGTGTTCATAAAAATACTGGGACAGTAAAATAAGATCCAAAATACCTTCAAAAGAGAAAGTCATATTTTCTATGTTTAAAAAAATCTAAAAAATCCTAGACCTCCCCCCAAGATTGTATGTACAGTCAAAATAAGCATACATATGGGAGAGGTGGCAAGGTCCTAAACTGGACGTTTGTGGAAAACATATTATTATTACAGTATTGTCGATGAAAGCTAAGGAAGGAACCTCCAAAACCATGCAATTTACCCTTTTCGTTTTATAGATGAGGAATCTGAGGCTCAGAGAAAAAAGTAAGCTGACTAAAGTCACACAGACAGTAAGCATCAGAGGAAGGGTGAATTACATAAAGAAAAGTGAGCCAGTCAAATTAGGTTCAAGCCTTGCTTCTGGCACATAGTAGTCATATTTAGTGATACTGAGCAAGTCATTTAACCCGTCAATGTTATCTCAAAGACAGTAAATTGCTGAGAATATACTGCTCTGCAGTGATAGAAAAAATTTCTTTATCTGAGAGTTCCCTTTACCAATAATATTGGTCCCTTTCTTTATCATATTTCAGAGCCTAATACTATTCACACCTACAAGTTTTTCAGCTTATACCTAATTTGGAGAACTTCAAAAAATCAGTGTTAGACCTTTTACATATGGCCATAAAAACACAAATGATACTGCAAAATTCTGGCTGTTCTTTTAGGATCTTTGTGAAATTTAACTATTTTTAGATCTTTGGGAATTTGAACCAACTATTTTATCTAAACTTTGTCTCTCATTTAAAAAACACTAATCTTCTCGTGCTAACATGCATTCTTTTGACCTGATCCTTGCCTCCAGTGTCTTACATTAAGAATCCCAGATATTTGGTAAATAAGCCATGACTTTGCATGACCTGACCAATGCTGCAAGCCTCTTCATTACCAGGGTCCTCGTTCTGACTATTTTCCATGCTCTCTAATTCAAAAAGTCTCAGCTGGTTTCCCTCTGGGATATCTAACTCATGATAGAGACTAACGGAAATATCCAAGAATTCTTTGATAATTTTCTCAATTATTCATTTTTGAGTTTATATGTATAGATATATATAATATAGCACAGGAGCTCTGTTGTCAAGATGAACCTCTATCCCAAAAAACATCTGACTACAAAACTCTGGTGACTAATGCAGAAATTAATTAAAAATTAGTTTAGTTAATGTGAATGATTTTATTATATTATAGTCCTAATTTTTAAACTGTTATAAAAGGTAACCTGATTTCTCAGGGAATTATGCCAACATAGATACTCCTGAATAAATGAAAACTGCCCATATCTATTATAATTAGAGGACAAAATGAAACTAAAAAGAATGCACTGATGACCTTCTGAAACTCCAAAATTCAAATATCTAGGAATAAAAAATCCCAAATTCAAGTATTCTGGTTTAAAGAAAAAGAAACTTCAATCAGCAAGAAAAAAAAATGACTGTAAGGATCAATTAGTCATACAATCATACAAGATTTAGACCCTGCCACCGTAAAGGAGTTGAAATATGACAGTCCAAAAGGCAAAAGATATAGGCTTACAAGCAAGAATAAGTTATTCAGCAAACCTGAGGATAATCCTACAGAACAAAAAGGATTATTGATAAAATAGAGGATTTCTAAGCATTCCTTAGTATCAGGCAAATTGCAGACAAGATTAATAATGGGTGCAAGGGAAGTGTGAATTCAGATATCTCATACTAAACCCTGAAATCTCCCAAATGTGTGAACTCCAATGAGTAAAGGTGTGAACACAAGCATTGTATCAATTACATTGAGTTAACACTAGGATTCTAAACAACATTCAAAATCCATACAAAAATAAAGCAAATATTGTCTTCTAGCAAATAAGGCAAGTAAGAATAAGGATTATCCTTTTCTTTGATCTCATTTTCCTTTAGCATTCTCACCACTAAGAATAAAAGGGATAAAAAATCCCCACAGTCACATATATCTTCACTTGTTGATACAGAGATCGCCTCTAAAGACCAAAAAAAAAAAGTGTCCTAATTACCAACTTCCATGGTTACACTCCAGGGCTGATCTCATGAGAAATAATTCCATTGGACTTGAGAGGGATAAAGTTAAAAGTTTTTTAATTACACTACTGCAGAGATGAGTATTCTACACAAAAGGAATGCTTGGAATCAATACTTGTCTTTTTTTATACAAAATGCAAGTTCCTCCCTTGATGCCCCATTGGCTGAATACCATAGAGGCCACGATCTCTCAGAAGCAAGTAATCCCTATGAGTATGAATCTCTGCACTTGATTGCATCACTTTTTCTCTCTTGGCATTCACCTTATTTGGATGTAGTTCAGTTCTTCCTCTGATTCCCTATTGGCTGAGTATTATTCTATCTGAAGAGTGTAATTCCCCAACGTGAATTTAAAGTCTCCTCCTCTAATTACATTATTACAATCTGACCCTGTCCCCCATTGTATAAGTAGTTCTCCACCACTAATTACATTTTACAACAGCATTTCTTATTCTAAGTCTCTACCTCTGATTACAATCATTAGCAAGTCTGAGTCTCCCACCTCTGATTACATTTTCCTTTTATTAGTTTTGTTTCTTTCATGTCCTAGCCTCCATTCTTTAGGTTTCAATTTTATTTTTCTAATTTAAATTTCATTTCTCTGTATTTCTCTAATTTAAATTTGCATAACTCTGTGGAAACTGTCACCCCATCCAATTTTCATAATCTCACATTAGTTTCCTTTCTTCCCAAACTAGAAAGAACTACAAATCCTAGCCTACTGCTTGCCCTGCATGGTTACATAGCAAATTACAATAATTTGTTCATTTTAGAACTTCCTATGCTGAATTTGTTGAACACTGAATAAAGTTCTCTTTTAAAATCTTTGGATAAAGTGATTTCTATATTTCCTCTGACCTTCTTGACTTCTACTTTCCTAAAATCTAGAATGTTTCCCTGACCAATCCCAGCATTCCTTTTGTTAGAGATCACAAACTCTGGGGTGACACATCATCACTTTTTCTCAAAGTTCTTGTTACTTCCAAAGCATTATCACTTTTTCCTTATGCAAAATTGTTCAAGTAGCAATTCCCTTCACTACTTCTTTCCTCAGTCTTTTAAAAGATTAAATTATCAGCAAAGCAAGCCCAGAATTTGTCAGATGTGCAGCTTTTAGCATATAGTTAACACTTCTCATCGGTACTCTATTTTATTATCTCTCCATCTGTAGTATAATTAATATTAGGAAACCACTATATATATTGTCCATTTGAACAAGGTATCAATAGTAGTCTCTCACAACATTCTTAAATCTGTTTTTCCTTTCTTTTTATTCTCATCCAAATGCTTGTCATTCTGCTCAACCTTTCAGATTCTTAGATTTCAATATAGCTATATAAATAATAAAAGAAGTACCAAATATAATTGTAGAACCACTTGACATATAGTACTACTGTTACTCTACCCTTTAGGTTAGGCTTATTTCTTGGCTTTTTTTGCCTTGAGGTCATTTCCCCTCACCAAGTTTCATTTTCCTCATATGTAAAAACTCAATTGGGATGATTTTTCAAAACACCTGACAGCTGATATGAGGATCCCAAACTTTTATTAGCATTTGACCTAAGCCATTAACCTAAAATATATTTTCTTTTGTCAATTCCTACTTCACTTTTTAAAAATTTAAGTTTTAGTGGTACAAAAAGAAAAAATATAGAATTCAGTGTCCAAATTAAGAATCTATAGAAGCTTTGCTTATTTGCTAATTATATTTCTGTAACAATTCCGAAGAACAATTTTAAATGGTTTCAGTCAAAGTTTAGATATGTGATTAAATCTCTAATAAATGAATCTCCATTATTGTTCAAAGAATATCTGATATGTTCATTAATTGTTCTTTCTTTGAGCCATGAATTTTCACACAGCTTGAGATGAAGGTCTCCAGAAAAGACAAAAAGGAAGAGGCTTGGTTCCATTTGGACTGAATTAGGGAGATAGCAAAGCAATATTGCTATTCTGCTTTTGTTCTTTCTTAACTAAAGCATTTTCTACAGTTTAAAAATATAAAGAATTATGTATTCAAAAAAAAAGACAGCTAATTATGTTAAAGTGAAATTCAGAAAGAGTACAAAAGCCTAATTCACAACTTGGTCTCCCAAGTTTGTTTTGCTGCACTGGTTCTCTCTCATCTCAAGAACTATTTTTCTTTTTGATAATTTTTCAATATTGACCCTTGCAAAACCTTGTGTTCCAAATTTTCCTCCTCTTCTTCCCACCCCTTTCCCTAAATAATTCACTTAATGGAAAGTAATCCAATATATGTTAAAGTTGCTAAAAAAAATATGTTAAATCCAATATATGTACACATATTTATGCAATTATAGTGCTGCACAAGAAAAATCAGATCAAAAAGGAAAAAACTGAAAAAGAAAACAAAATGTAAACAAACAACAACAAAAAGAGTGAAAATGCTATGTTGTAAACCACACTCAATCCCCAAGGTCCTCTCTTTGGGTGCAGATAGCTCTCTCCATCACAAGGTCATTGGAAATGGCCTCAATCATCTCATTGTTGAAAAGAACCATAAAAGACTAGTTTTCTATAGCCATAGCAAAATGCATCTGCTTTATAAAGAGGATCTTGAGTTAAATACTAACTCATAATTAGACTCATAAAATGAATTTGTATACTTATATTCCTTCCTTGCTTTTTTATTTCCATTTTCTAAGTCTTTTCAGGCTAAAAATTATGCCTTACAGCTATGAAGGATTTTTATTTAACAAAAAAGTTCTGTCTCATAACAAAAGTCTAAGTATATGTAAAGATCTTCTGATGTTGCTTAATCAATTGTTTTTATGAGAGTAGATCAAGACTGTGCTTTAGTGTCATAATTAGTGTGTCTTTGGAAAGATTTTAATGGGGATCTTGCTAGTGAATCAAAATGTCTTCTATCTGATCTTATTTTGCCCCTGAGGTACTCTATTTCTAAGGTGAACTTGATTGTTATTACTAGCATTTTTTCTAAGGTATCTTGATTTCCTTCCTGAGGTAGAATGCCTTATTAATGAGTTAGATTGATAATTAGATTTTAAAATTCTTCATAGCTGTAAAAAAGAAAAAAGAAAATTATCTTGTGTCTCTTCAAAAAGTCTAGCAAATAACCTTTGCATATAATAAATATCTGAGAAATATTTGTAAAATGGATTCATTAATTTAATGAGTGTGCTATATTTTTTAGATCTAAATTCATTTAGATCTAAATTCTCCTCTAAGAGAGAACCCTAAATAAAGTTAAAAATGTAAACCACCAAATATTTTTACATTTAATAATAAAGTAAAATAACAAATGAACTGTTTTAAAAGAACAGAACTCAAATACTTGTGTTAAGTATTTTTCAACAAGTGATTATTCCTTAGAATAATAGCCACTTTAGAGAGAAATATGTATGTATGTATGTATATAATTTCATGGCATCAGCACTCCAAAATGCACTCATGGACATTTGAATATATTTTTCTCATATGTAATTATCATAGTCCTTTTTTACTCATAAAATCTTAGATTTAGAAAGGTGAAGAAACCTAAAGATCTATGATTCTTTCTAGTTCTGTCTATCTATAAAAGATTTGCTTAAGGAGACATTATTTTTTACATTTCTGTCTCATTTAATACCAATATCCAACTAGTTAAGTTCTAAAAACTTTAGGTATGCATTGTATTTTGCATCACTATCCTTCCCTCCACAAACAACCTTGTATAGGTATTCAGCATTTCTCATCTGTACTATTATATTAGCTTTCCTACATGACTTTTGTCTCTAACTTCCACTCCTCTGCTCTTTCATTCACATCACTGATAAAATAATTTTCTTAATTCATCATAATGAATTATTTCTTCAGTATACAAAAACTTCCAGTAGTTCCCCTTTGCCCATAGAACAAACAAGCTCCTTAACATCACATTTAAAGCCTTTAGTGACCTGCTTTAAACCCCACTTTGTAATTCTATTTCACACCATTTCCCTTAGTTTCCACTGCAAACAAAATCTAACAAATACTAAGAGTTCATCAGTTTTCTATTGCTCTCTTCTGAAGTGATATTATACCAGCTAAGTCATGCTTAATGCAAATAATAGTTAGAATTTATATAGTACTTTGAGGATAGCAAAGAACTTTATAAATATTATCTCATTTTATCCTCACAACAACCTTGGAAGGTAAGTGCTAATATTGTCCCCATTTTTTAGATGGGAAAACTGAGGCAAACAGAAGCTAAATGAATTGCTCAGGAAGACACAGCAATTAAGTTTTAGAGGTAGGTTTTCTTGATTCTAAGTCCAATGCGCTATCTCCTACCTCCCAATTAATGAGTTCCCTGAAATGGTCATATGCACTGTGCTCAAATTTGCATTATTTGAAGTTATAATTATTTAAAATATGACCTTTGGTTCCAATCAAATGGATATATGTAATGCAAATTTGAATAATCCTAACACTTCACAGAATTCATTATCCACACTAATAGGGACCTCAATGTGCTAAACTTCAATACTTGGTAATGAATTCACCCACATCTCACTTGATATGCTTCCTTTCCTTCAAGGATCTTCTCAAGTGTCACTTCCCTTTTAGTAAATTTCTTTGTTGTTTTTTGTTTGTTTGTTTTTCTGGATACTCTGAGTCTATTTATATGATGAACTCTCCAATAGGACAATTCCCTCCAATAATGCAGATCCATGACTTATAGAATCTTAGAGAGCTGTGTGGGGGCAGTGAATTGCCTCTAGTCAAACAGCTGGTAAATATCTTAACTATAATATGAATTCAAATATTCCTGACTCCATTCAAACCATTATACTGCTTTGAATTTAGTAGTATTTAATAAATCTATTCTGAGTTTGAAATTATTTCATTGATTTAAACATTTAAAATACATAACCAGACCTGAAAAGTTCTCAATAAACAAAGGAGAAAGATAATCTATTAAAATCAGCACTCATTATAGTTACACAATTATTTGTATTCGTTCATTTCCTAATATAGATGCAGAGATTCTCTGTTTTCTTTTTAAAAGTTCAATGCCTTTCCAATTCTACTGCATCCAAGGGCATATTTCTCTTCTCAAAAAAATTACTAAAATCATAGGTAATCCCATGCAATTTCAACTCTGCTCAATTGCCCAGAATTTTACTTGTTCACAAGTTCTCTGAGCCTATTGCTGAATGTTTAGATTATACTTAGTAAAATGGGAAGATACACTTTTCTGAAGTGTCTTTGAGATTGGTTTTCAGGCTACAATAAGACTTCATAGAAAATCTGGAAATATCTTTGTTGTACAAATATAAGGTAATGACTTAGCCCCTGTTATCTATTTCTCCTGGGGGAGCAGAATGGAAATTCTAGGAGTCTAACACAGATAATGGCTTCTTCATATTAGCTTCACTAAGGTACTTCTAACATCCATCCCAGTTTCAAAAGACTATAAAATCTTCTGACTTGCAAGTTTACATTTTGAATTTTATCTATTCCCAGCGTTTGCCAGGTATATTAAAGGGATATTATATTTTGTTCGTGAAATAGGAAGCTATCCTCTTGAAATAGACCATAATATTGTACCTTATTAAAAAATACAAGTGCATTTTCTGCCAGCAACTATGACTTATGGTAATGACTGTTATCAATATGCAATTACTTCAGTTACCTAGGAACAGGAACGTATTGACATTCATTTATTTAAAGATAATATGACAGATTTGTATTCATTGAGGTAAGCTATGGATATGATTAAACATGGCTGCTCATCTTAGAGTGAGTAATACAATGGAAAAAAATTGCAATCAGTTTCAAAAATGCTAAAAATAGTTCCCATTAAGTTGGGAAAATCGCATTATGACTTATTTCAAAAATAATCACCAATGATAAGAAGAAAACAAAAGCACAACATAATAGGTTGATAAATCGAATCATTCATCTGGCCCATGGGAATGGAAAGAGATAGGGAGGAAGAAGTCTTCAAAAAAAAAAAAAAAAAAGACTTCCAATACCTTGCTGACATAGTCCTTTACTGTTCAAGACTGATACCACATTCATCTCCATTACAATATGTTGATCCTGAGAGATGGTAAAATAGTTGTTATAATAAGTTATGAAGAAGAATGTAATTGGAGTCAGAGCCAGGTAATAAACTTCTTGCACGATTGCAAAGAGTTTATTTGGCAGAAGACTTAAAAAAGGATTTAGGTCCTAAAGAATTATAGTGTTCTTTTTTCATGTTAAACCACTAGTTCATAAATTAATCCACTGAGGTGAAAAATAAATCAGAAATTTTTAAGGATTCATATGTAGAAACAAAAAAGGTTATAAAATATAAAAATAACCAGAAATGCACCATCTCAATCTGACATGGTTTCTACACTGTCAGAAAAATACAACTATATTAGGCCTCAAACCAAAAATATGCATCCATTAGAATATTAAAGCAACTATGAAAAACAGATTTTAATAGTTTTAATTCATGACATCTCTGATTTAAGAATAATATTCTTTTTTATCCTTTTTCATGTTTTAATTCAATGCCTCCCACAACTCTAGTTGCTAGTGACAATATTAGCCTTTATCCTAGAACAATGAGGATCTTCTGTTCCAAAGCTAATACTTTTTCCATGACTCAGAGGCATACTCTGGCATATATAATCAAGTGTCTTGGGTAGATAACACATACACACACACACACACACACACACACACACACACACACACACACAGACTCCCCCTATTCAATAAACTCCAGTGGCTCTCTATTGCTTCCAAGATCAAATACAAAATCCAGTGCCTGGAATTCAAAGCTCTTTATAATCTACCTGCCTTCTACCTTTCCAGGCTTTTTATACTTTCCTCCCTACCACTAACACTTTCATTTAGTGACACTGATCTCCTGGCCATTCCACAAATAATATATCCCATCTCTAGGCTGATTTTCTCTGGCTATCCCCATGCTTATAATGTACTCCCGCATTTCCTTTAAGTCTCAACTAAAACTCTATCTTCTATAAGAAGCCTATCCCAACTCTTCTTAATTCTAGTGCCTTCCATCTTTTAATTATTTGTATTTATCCTAAATATAAATTGTATACATTTGTTTATTTATTGTCTCTACTTAGATTTTGAGTTTCTTGAAGGCATTTATGCCTCATTTTGTATGCCCAGAACTTAGCACATCACTAAATGCCTGGTACATAACAGGCACTTAATAAATGGTTAGTGCTTAATTGATTAAAAGTTATTATATATGATTGACTCAGAAGTATAGATGATACTAATAGTTCAAAAGAAGGATGGAGCTTTCACAATAAGTAGGAGTCTAAAATAAGTCAGCTCATGTTTATCAATCCTCTACTATCCTCAAAGCACTCCATTAGGTGGTCTAGAGAAAATAAAAAGATAAGGATAGGAAGATAAACTCTTTACCCTTAGGTTAATGATAACAAAGTTGACAAGACAGACTAGAGACTGCTAAAGAGAAAAGGGGGAAGTTCACCTTTGATAAACAATATATCAGTAAGTAGCAATTAAAATGTACTTGACATTCTGAGGACATAGATATCAAAGAAGTAGTGAGTAAAGGAATGTTTAGAGTCAAGTGGGAGCAATAAGGACTGCTTCCAAACAATGGGGAGCTCTGGACAAGGATTGTGAAATAGCAATAGGAAGTAGCTAAGAGGTAGTTAAAGGGAAAACATAACAGACCAGCAGTAAATCAGAGAGTAAGTTAATTTTCTGTGGATTAGTGATCAGGATGAAATATTTACTTGACCAGACTATAGGAATTATATAGGATTATAATGGGGAGAAAAGGATAGTAGGATAAAATAGAGGGATTTCTAGATTTCATGATAAAATTTAAACTTTTTATCACTACCACTAAGAATCACTATAAGTTCTTATTCAGTTAAAATTCCAGCATTAAAAACAAAGTTTGAGATAAATTATCATCACAACTATATGACTTAGAGAATACAAGGAATAAGAGGATAAACTAGAAAACTGTTACTTATAATCTAGGATTCCATTGAGATGGCAGGCTATATTGAGTCTAGAAATGAAAAGGCAGAGACAAATCCCAGAAATCTCATGGCAAAGAAACTGGGAAGAAATAGTAATGACCTGGATTGTGGGGAGAAGGAGACAGGACAAAGGGATGAGAAAGTCAAAAAAGGAACATAAATTTTGAAGGACAGAGAAGCAAGAAGATGATGAAAATAGATTAGTCAGACAGATAGACATAGATAGACATAGAAATAGAGAGAGAGATGGATAAATAGATAGATGGATAGATGTGAAGAAATTGAATAGAAAAGATATTTTGGAAAGAAAACAAATGATTTTAGTTTTTATCATGCTCTATTGGAGGTAGGTCATCCAATATAGATGAACTTAAGACAAAAATATGTAAAAAAAGCCAGACATTGAGATTGGCAGCATTGATTTGAGAGTCATCAAGACATGGGTAAATGAATTCAAGACATAGATAAAAGATTATTAAGGACAACATAGTAGAGGACCTAATGAGCCTATTTTCAATTACTCAATGAAAGAAAGTGAATAATGAACGAAAAGTCAAAGAGATGAAGATAAAGTCACATGGAAATCAATGGAATTTTAGGAATGGAATAATCAAATATATTAAAGTCCTTATTTCAGTTATTTGTTCTATAAATTCTCAAAAAAAAAAGTCTTGAAATCTCATTGTTATGTGAAGATGAAAAGAATCTAGGAAGTCAGGAAATCTTAATTCTGGTGCTTATTCTGCACTTTTTCTGAAAAAGAGTTTAACAAAGATTTAAAAGCTGAGTAATAGACTGTGGCAAAGAGCAAACAACAGAAAAAGATTCTGACTATAGAAAGTTACCGTGGTGAAAAGGAAGATCAAAACACACAGAAGAAAATAACAAAACTAAAACTCCTACATTCAAAGCCTTGAAGAAAAATACAAATTGGTCTCAGGCTATGGCTTACTCAAATCAAGTAAGAGAAGTAGAAGAAAAATTAGGAAGAGAAACGGGAGTGATGCAAAAGAAAATTTTAAAAGCTAATGAGGAGAAGAAAGCCTTAAAAAGTAAAATTGACCAAATAATAAAGGAAGTACAAAATCTTACAGAGGAAAATAATTCCTCAAAAATAGAATTGAGCAAATAGAAGCTAATGACTTTGTGAGAAATTAAGAGGCAATAAAACAAAAAGAATGAAAAAATAGAAAAAAAATGTGAAATATCTCATATTTCTTTTTTTGTCATATTATTATAGCTAGCATTTCTAGTACTATGCTATATATACATCTTAAAAGATGAAAAGCTGTTAAGGAATGATAGTAGAATGATTTAAAAGCAACAATGAGTATTTCTATTGTTTCTTCTGACCTTATGAGATCAGAGGATTTGAAGAAAAATGTGATGTAGAGAAGTGAGTTGCAAGAAATCTGTGTCATCTAGTCTAAATTAGTATAGCAATTCTACTCAGGATAGTAATTCTTTCTATAACATTTTGGTCAAGTGTCTGCTAGTACACTCCCAATGTATAGAAACTTACTACTTTAAAGCAGCTTATTTGGTTTTTGGACAAATCATAATTAAAGGATTCTCACATATTACCTGAAGTTTACAATGACTTCTATCTATTTGTTCTTAGTTAAGCTTTCTGGGGCTACACATGTACACACAGACAGACTCACACACACACACACACACACACACACACACACACACTTAAGCCATCTTGTACATGACTATACTTTTACATATATTGACAATTATCATTTACAGCCCAAATAACCACAATATAGTAAAAGGTAAAAGTTTGCAAATATACTAAACATAAGATATTTTGACCTGAATGTCTTATCTTGTCATTTTTTCTTTGGTTAGAGATAAATCTTAAGGAATTTTAATTTTGAGCAGTAGTAGAGGATTCTATTACCTATGATGCACCATTGTCTTGAATATTCATCAGGTCCTACATTCTACATTAAGGTTCTATTTAATTCTGAGTTTCTATTTCACTTACATAGGTATCAAATATTTTTCTTATTGTTCTTGATTTTTGTTGTTTTTTTTTTCTTTCTTCTTCTCCCCCTTTCTTTCTCTCTTTTTCTCCTTCCTTCTTTTTTTCCCTCCCTCCCATATTATTGAAACTTATCAATGTAAGAACTCACTCCAATGATGCCATTTGAAATCCACCTCATATGTTCTCTTATCCAATATGGCTCATATGTCCATATTCACCTATAAATCCTTCTCAGAGAATCCACCTGAATTCTAGATTCCTTTCTCTATATCTCTTCACATTATGTACATCACAGATACATGTAATCTGTGCACCATTGCTATACCTTTTTTTTTTTTAAATCCTAGATGTGATATTGGAATTTATACCTTTCCTTCTATGCAATTCTTTGAGCAAAGTATTTACTTCATTAAGACACTGGTCTTACTGTACATCTATAAATAGCTTTTACCTAAGTAATAAGTCATTTCCTGTCATTTTTCATGATGTTATCTGGTGTTTACCAAGTCCAGGATTTCCCAATTCCCTCATTTTAAAAATATACATAATGTATAGGCATGGGACTATTTAGAAGCCAGAAGATTTTTGTCTTCTTTAATTTCTTACTTCTGAACTCTCCTTTACAATTGTTTCTAGCCTTCCCAATGTACATCATTACATTGCTATCTACAGGTATCAAAAACTAGTTTGCTTTAATACTGATTGTCTTATCAAGTACTTCATAGAATTTTGCTCTTTCACTGTTATAAGAAAGGTTGAATACATGGGCTTCAATTAACACCTTAGTGATCTCTTTGCATTGCAAATATAAGATGGTTAAGTGTCCTAAGAAATGCTATTTCCTCTTGCTTCTGAATAGATAATATAGTTATCACTGCCAATTCCTTTATTTACCTCTCCAAGGAGGAATTTTGAATTATCTTTCCATTTGTTTGCAAATCTTTTGTCTTTTGTCTTCATTCATAAAGAGAAAATCAAGATTGATAGGATTCATCTCTCTAGTGGTATGTCTACTTATTTATCACTTGACAAAACTCCCAAATACTTCATAAAATTTGTAGCCAGTCTAATGCATGGGTGATTGTTTTTGCCCTCTGCCTCTCTTTCCCACTATTCTGCCAATATTCCTGCCTAAGTAAAGAAGCTCCCAAAATTAAAGGACACCTTCTGTTTATTCTGTGTCATAGTTGTTATGGCCACAAATAATCATTAAGTGTGCAAATATCCTTTGAGTGTTCAATCAAAATTTTTTAAATAAATATCTACTGAAGATCTAATATGCAGACAACACTTGTAAGATCCATAAAAATGCACCAAATGTGGTTCCTGAATTTGGTTCATAAGATTTATAGCTTCAAGGGACCACCAAGTCCAACTTTCTCATGTTACAGATGAGGAAACTGAGACTGAAAAAAGGTAAAGTGACTTGTCCAAGGTCACAAAGCCAGTTAATATCTGAGATAGGATTTAAACTTCAAGTCCTATATTATTTATACATAGGAACCTAGTTACCCTGAGGAATTTGTAATTCAGTTGGGAGAGAAGATATATTGAACAGTAAGGAGCAATCAGAAGCAATATACAATTACATGTCAATCCTATAGCACAGACAAGAATGTAGCACAGATAAGTCTGCACCACCTTATAAAGACAATGCCTCTCCTTTAACCATTTGCTCCTCTCCAGTTTTTCCTTTATGCAGTTTCATGAACCTTCCTCATTTTCTTTCTCATCTGCCATGTTACTCTACTTCCCTATTAAATAGGAATCTCAAGGTCTACCTTTGACATAGTGAACCAGTAACTCCTCATAGTAGGCTAACTATTCTTGATATTTCAAAAATAATTCAAATTTTAAAAATCAAAATTTGTTTATAAAACAAGGCAATTTTATTTTTTATCAATAGCATTTTTTTGTTTTTCACAATACATGCAAAGATAGTTTTCAACATTTACCCTTGTAAAACCTTATATTCCAAATTTTTCTCCCTCTCCATCTCCTAGAAGGCAAGTAGTCCAATATAAGTTAAACATGTGCAATTCTTCTAAACATTTCCACGTCTGTCAGTATGAATGAGAAAAATCAGATAAAAATGGAAAAAAACATAAGAAAAAAAAACAAACAATAATAACCAAAAAAGAGATGAAAATAGATTCGGTCTCCATAATTCTCTCTCTGACCGCAGATGCTTCTTTCCATCACAAGCCTATTGGAATTGCCTACACAAGACAAGAAAGTTTCTGTGGGATACAATTTGGAATGGGAAAACACCTTTTCATAAAGCACAAGAATTATGTAAGGAACAACAGGGGCTACTTTAATATTTGGCGACATTATATCATTGGTTACAAATTAGAAACAGACATGTTAGGGATTATAGATTTCAAAAAGGATAACAAACAATGGGAACATCTTTGGAGAATTAAAAGAAAATACTTCAAATGTTTTCATGACCAAAGGTATGTGATGATTTCTGAACAAAATTCCATAATGAGTTTGTTTGCAGAATCAGACACTTATTCTATCCTAATGCCTATTGAATTCTATTAACATTAGAAGATAATTGAATCCATGATATATTTCTAAGGAAGACAGTCAGGCTGAAACAGCAGACTTTAATTGTTCTGCTGCCCCTGTTTGTAATGGCTAGAAACTAGAAAATGAATGGATGCCCATCATTGGAGAATGGCTGAGTAAATTGTGGTATGTGAATGTTATGGAATGTTATTGTTCTGTAAGAAATGACCAGCAGGATGAATACAGAAAGGACTGGCGAGATTTTCATGAATTGATACTAAGTGAAATGAGTAGAACCAGGAGAACATTATATACCTCAACAAAGATACTGTATAAGGATGTATTCTGATGGAAGTGGATCTCTTCAACAAAGAGATCTAATTTAGTTTCAATTGATCAAAGCTGGACAGAAGCAACTACACCCAAAAAAAGGGCACTGGGAAATGAATATAAACTGTTTGCATTTTTGTTTTTCTTCCCAGGTTATTTATACCTTCTGAATCCAATTCTCCCTGTACAACAAGAGAACTGCACACATATATTGTATCTTGGATATACTGTAACCTATTTAACATGTATAGGACTGCTTGCCATCTGGGGGAGGGGGTGGAAGGAGGGAAGGGAAAAATCAGAACAGAAGAGAGTACAAGGGATAATGTTGTAAAAAATTACCTTGGCATGGGTTCTGTCAATAAAAAGTTATTTTAAAAAATAAATAAATAAAATAAATGGGGAAAAAAAATGTTCTGCTGCCTTCAAAAAAAAAATTCTAGCAGATATACAGTGTAGTGTTTTAAAATTTTTCTAATAGCTTCCATTCTGCAATCACTAAAATGCCTAAGGCTCATATTAAGGATACTTAGCTTATTGTGGCACTTGAAGTGTTTTATAGCTGCACAGTTCTCTAAGTCATGAATTTTGTCCCAAAAGTAAAATATATTTCCTTTCTGACCTAGGAATAGATGTTATTGGGATATTTTCCCTTCTATTGGACTAGAGAAAGGAAAGTAGTAATTTAAAGAAAATAAACACTAGGATACAGAAGCAAGTTATTAGAAGTTTCTCCAAGGTATATTGCAAATTGCAAATCTCATTAAAGAAACCCTTTCTGCCCTCATTCATTTTAACTATGAAGGTAAAATCTTATATACCTATGGCAGCTGTACTAGTATCCAGAAGTTCCTGTGAAAGCCTCTGGGCTCTGAACTTTACCATTATCATCATCAAAATGCATTTTTTATGAAGTGCCAGATTATAGATTAGTTCTAGGCTAGGCACTTTTACCTATCTCTCCAGCAAAGTATAATCTATCTCAATTGTAAGTTTCCTCACTTCAGTTTTCTCATTTATTATCTATAAGATCTCTCTTTGTCTATTAGCAACAGTTCTGTTTATATAGATGATGTGAAGATACAAAGTGTACTGAATACTGTTATGCATAGAACAGATGTTCAATTGCTGTTGTTGACTTTAATATTTTCCTAGTTCCTTTCAAGGCTTAGCTCACATGCCATTTCCTATAAGAGGCCTTTCTTGATACCTTTCCCCCTCCCTCTTTGTATTTATTTTATATATATTTATCTATTATGCATTATATTTTATTTTCTTTCTTCCCTCCAACCCAAATAGAATGTAAGCTCCTTGAAGGTAGAATATTTTATTTTAACCCTTTTCCCCAGTGCCTAGTTCATTGCCTAATACAAAGAAGGCATGTCAGATTGAAAATTAAGAAATAGCTTTAATATTAGTACATTGGTAAAATATGTGTGAGATGAATTATACTCATAAATGGTCAGTTTTGGAACTTAATCTCTATAAAACTATATTCACTTGAATGAGGACTAGAGTCTCAAAATATGTTATATGCATTATGCATTCCAAAATATGCATTTTATGGATACCAAAATTCAAATTTAAATGAGTCCTTATATAGTCACACAAGAGAACGGAATGTCCTAAATGCATACTTACATAAATATAAATTTGCTTTTTTCATTTGTATACGCAGCATGAAGCTGTTAGAATAAAGATGTTTTATACATCATTAAATAATAATATTTACCCTGCAGAGTTAAAATGCATTAATTGTAATATTCATTCTTTTCCTTTGAAAGCACAAAAGAAACTCCCCCCAAAAAATAGAATCATTTTAAATGTCTTAAACTTGTTGGATACAAAATAAAAAGTGAGGAAAGAAAAAGTCATTTTTTCCCCCTCAAGTTACATCAATGGTCTTCTTCCATACTTTGAAAAGAGAGGGTATAGCCAAGGGTTAGCTTTAACTCTGTTTCTTATACTGTTTGATTATAGGCTCCCCTGGCTCGATCTAATTTGGATGAAGGTCCTTTTAATTAGCTAGTATAGAGACTGAACAATGAATCTTTGAAACATTATTTTCCCCTTTTCTAATGTATTTCTCTCTACTGATGCATGTCCTTGAGGAAATTACTTTCCAGGTGAGGAAGTATACCCAGAAAAGTGCTAATCATTTATCATTTGGGGAATGTGGAGACATGGATTAACTAGCTCTATTTATACTGAAGAAAATTCTTAAATTCCAAAGAAAATACTAAATTTCAAATGTATCTCACAATACAATTTCAATAAAAGATTTTCGTAGTTAAATTAAAAATTATCAGATTCTTTGAAGTTACTAACATGACAATAGAAAAGAGAAATTTAAAAGACTAGCATCATTCATTCTTTGAAGTTTCTGCTTAACATTCTCATCCTCATGATAGAAAGGGAAGACTATCCCACAATAATTGTCAAAGCATCCCTTCAAATGTTTTAAATGCAAGAATTGTTGAATCCATCATCACTCTCCAAAAGTATTTATTAGTCACTTAGTTGTTGCTAAAGCTATTCTAGAACTGTTTAGGGAAATTTTAATACAATTAGTGTCCATAGTTTTAAGTCCAGAGTCCAATAATCCAAAGATGTGAATCTATTTTTAAAAATCCTTCATAGATGTTCTATTTAGCATTCAGATAACCTTCTTCTAAGTCTTTTTTTTTTATATTTGAAGGAGACCAATACAGCACTCAAGCTATCTATAATCTCTTCTCACAATATGATTAACCCATCCCATTTTACTGGGCATGGCATTGTAATTTTCTTGACAATAGTTCTTACTCTACTTCTTCCACAGTGATTATCACTAGAAATATGTTTCTAACTATTTGTACCACTGGTTGTTATCCTTTGTTCTCAAAAAAGAACCAAAATAACGTCACTATGTTAGTCAAATTAATGTGTCAAACTATGGTTGATCTGACAAGTACAACTTCAGAATTCTCTGTCATAGGTCGGACATAAATAGTCCCTATGAATGTTTGGAGTGGCTTCTCTAACTTTAAACATCTTGTATTCTTTTGAGCTAATTCAATCTTGCTTTGCTTATAGAGCACAGCACCATCTCTCATGAGGACATGCCTTTCTGGGGAGTCCTGTGCCAGTGTCTCCCATGTCATATAATCAATTCTAAAGTTTTTGTTTGTTTGTTTGTTTTGCTGAGGCAATTGGGGTAAAGTGACTTGGCTAGGGTCACACAGCTAGGAAGTGTTAAGTGTCTGAAAGCAGATTTAAACTCAGGTCCTCCTGACTTCAGGGCTGGGCTGGTACTCTATCCACTGTACTACCTAGCTACCCCCAATTTTTTAAAGTGTCCTTGTATCATTTTTTTCTGATCACCTTGTGAGCTCTTGTCCTGTGTAAATTCTCCATACAGTAGTCTTTCTGGCAAGCATACATTTAGCATTTGAACAGTATGTCCAAGCCAATGGAATTATGTTCTCTGAAGTAGAGTTTAAATGCTTGTAGTAAGAAAGAATATGAAATTCAGTTTTATGCTGATAGTTAACAATCCAAAGCACTTTTAGGATGCACCAAAGGCTATTATGGCCCAGAGACCTATGGGGCATCTCAAGTACTCAGTGTTAATGGAGCCATATTGATTAGTGATAAGGAAATGATATTAGATAAACTGAATACTTCCATAGTGTTCTCAATAGATTCATCAATCAATCAATGCTGAAATCATTGACCATTTACCTCAGGTCCAACAAAATAAGAGGTTCAGAAGAACATTAGCCTACTTTTTGTGGTAAAGCACTGGCTGCTGATTCTATTCCAGCTGAGATTTACAAAGTGGGGCATCAGTTGCTCACTTGTACACACTATGACTTCTACATTGCTCTTTGAGTCACATTTCTCTCCCAAAATTTTTCTTTTCTCCTTTGTAAATTGCATTTCAAGATTTACAGCATGACATATCAACAGAAGGGGGCTATCTCCAGTCATCCTGACCTACATCTTCTTCCTAAACTCAGATGACTGGTAAAGAGAGTCAAGCTAACGACTTTGCACAGCCTTGATTTACTTAAATCCTATTTACTTGCAAGCCAAAACATCATTCTCCTGAAATCATTGGGCCTCTTTAAGGAATGACAAAACAACAATCTGTGAGTAGTAGACTCTAGAGAAATCAGTGAAGCTGATGACTTTGCACAGCTCTATCTTAAATCAAGTTCATTTTCAAGACATCACTCTCCTGATGTCATTGGTTCTATTCAAGTACAAAGGAGGAATAACATCTCCAGAAAAATATTATTGTTAAAATGTGGAGTTTTATGCAACTTCAATCCAATTAACTTGCTTACTCCTATTCAATTATGGATCTACCATTGTCCATCAGTAGAGTTTAACAGAGATAGAGTTAGATGATAGAGAGATAGGTACTGATGTACTAATTCACTGACATTGGCTTCCAACTACATATTATAGGCTACTATTTTTCATTCATTTGTTCTTCCTACAGAGGCTATTTAATCTCTTTGTGATTAGCATTGACATCTTGAAGGAAATTCTGGATTAGGCAATAAAGGCAAAGATTTTTCCACATTTTTCTCTAGCTATTAGCACCTTCACCTGTCAGATTACCTTCCAACTACTCTGTATATATCCTGTGTACTGCCAGTTATTTACTTGTTGTTCCCCATTACAATATATTCTCCAGAGCTTTGTACAGTCCCTTTCCCATTGTAAGCTTTTAATAAATACTTATTAGCTGGCTGACTAAAACAGTTTATGCCTTTGAGGAATTTACATTTTAAAATCATAGTAACATATGTTTTTCTATTTAGAACTGAAGAGAATTGAAAAGTCATCTTATCCAACCTACTTATTTTATAGATAAAGTAATGGAAGCTCAGAGGGGTTATGTGTTTTGCTTCATGTCACATAGGTAATTAAAGTTAGAAGAGGGATTTAAATTCTATTTCTCTAATTCCAACTTCATGGTCATTCCACTGTACATACTGTTGCATATAAAACAGAAAATTTAGATTTTTTTTTCAATTTTGTATGAAATGAGAGCCATTTAAAACAATGTTTAAAAGAGATTTTTATCTTTAGTGCATAGGAGAAAAAGAAAAAGGGAAAAAGTGGAAGAGAGAGGGAGAGAGACAGTAAAAGAGAGAAAGAAAGAAATAGAAACAGATAGGCATGCAAGCTAGAAGGCAAAGTGAGGAAAGGAAGGAGACAGAAAATCTTAGAGAAAAGTTTATTTCAATATATTTTGGTTTCTTTTTTAATCGCATGTATTTTATTTATCATTTTTTAAAACAATATTCTGAGAATGGGTCCATTTTTAAGATGCCCTTATTTAAAGAAAAGTGACAATTTTTTTGGAATGACTATAATAATATTTTGGTTATTATAGAATTCATAGTTTTCAAAAAAATTTCACGTTAACTTTTTTAATCTATATGAAAAGTAGAAATAATTCAGGCCCTCAGAGATTCAGTGAATTGGGATCATACAACTACCAAGTCTTAGAGATAGAGCTAGAAGTCAAGCTTTATAATTACTAGCACTTTCTACTATAACTACATTGCTTCCCTTAAATGGCTGGACTATTCAATTATGCTGCATTGCTCTTATAGTAGTTTTATATGCAAAAATATCAATCTTATTATACTTGTGGCATTTTTCTTAACAATATATTATAATTTTCCTTCCTCAAACCCCATTGATATGCAAAACTAGAATATTTCAATGATGACTAATAATGCAATAATTTGTTTGGTTCCCTTTATTACTCTACTAATGCAATTTTACTACAGCTTGAAAAATGTACAATTTAACTAAACTAAACAAGAAAAAAATTAAAATACTACCTAAGTTTTTTACTTAGTAGTATATCAGTGTCCTGAAAAAGTTAATTCCTCTAATGCCTGATCCTTGGGTGTTGCTTATTTATCAAAGTAATTCTCTGTATTACCTTTTAATTTAAGTTTAATGTAACTTCAATAAGATACAAAGAATATGTCATGTCAAGAAATGATACATGATATATATTTCCCTTGAGTGTTTCCTCAACTTTACAGAATCATGAAAAATTATATATGTGTGTAAATATATATAATAAAGTTGATCATTTTACATGAGTTTATGTAGCTGTAGTTGGAATAATTAAGTTCAAATGGTAACTCAGATCATACTCATCATCTTCAAGATAGAGTATGGACAAAATTGTGATGTTGTCCAAGATGGATTACTGTACTTTCCTTTTTTAATTCAGAAGATCCTCTCCTCATTCTTTGTATTCCAATCTTTCTTAATCCAAGTAGTATCTAGCCATTGTCATGTTCCATTTTTAAAGGAACTTTTCTTAGCTAGCTACTACAATTGAGAGGGTGGGGAAGAGAGTGTTGGGAGAATGGGAGAATGAGCTGACAAGTGAATCTCTGATAAGGTATTACCTCCTTACAAGAAATTTTTGTATTTAATTAGGAAATTCTTATAAACAGAGAAGTCTTTAAGACTCAGTGTAATGAAACTTTAACAGTGGGGTTTTAGGCATTTTGACAAATACATTTAGATCAGAAAGCTTTTCTGAAATATATCAATTCAAAGGAGTCTGGCACTTGATTTATCATCAATTCATTCATAAGACAAGTCCTAATCACTAGCTATATGACTGTAATCAGTGAGCTTTTACTGAATACAGGTAAGATGAGTTATGAGCTGGAGGCCATCAGATGAAAGGAATGAGCAAAACTATTTATATAGACTCTTCATTACTTCTGAATTATGATTTTATATATAAGATACAAAAAGTAAATTGATAAGGAAGAAAATGTAGCAAACAAACATAAAAAAATTTCAGTATGGTCTTCTTGTGTTCCTCTTCATAGCTTTTAGGTTGTAATGTATCAAATAAGGATTTCAAAAGAGAGAAAAAATTGTTCTTTCTTAAATCTTCATCTTTGTGATATGATATTGTTAATCTTGCTAACAACTTAAACTGAGTTAAATTCTGGAGAATATATCCAAAAGAAATTAGATGATTACATAGATGAATAGAACTGCTTTTGCACACCATTAGCACCATTTTCTGAATAGAAAGAAGGTAGAATAACTTAAACAGTGAAATTATTTTCAAATCGTTTAAGCCAAATAACTTGGAATTCCAAAACTACATTCATGTCTAATCCTACTGAAAGGCTGAATTATAATAAGCCTAAGATATATTACATTGCACTGCTGTGGCACCAGTGCATGACAGAATTTTACTTTCCATTAATTCATTCTTTTATGGAAATATAAACACTCTATATGCTTAATAGCATACATATATAAAAAATGATATCACATTTTAAGATTATCCATTAATGAATATTTTACTTAGATACAAAATTAAGCAATTCCAGAATCAGTCTTTGGAATCAATTTAACTTTTTTTTTTTTTTTTGCAACGTTGAGAATATCAATCAATCAAAAAAAAAAAAAAATCAGTCATGTTTATACCTTCCAAAATCAGTTGTAGGCTATAGATACACACACATATTCTTTTGAATATAATTAGCATACCACAATTCCTTCCTAGTTTTTTAATTAAGATCAGTTAGAATGGAACTTAAAAAAAAAAAAAAACTCTGGATAGATTTCAATTAGAGACCCAAGAGGAAGCGCTAAACCACAAGAATGAGGGAAAAACAGAAAATACCCCAGTAAGCATGTGCTCCTCCCCCATTGTACTTTTGAGAATGCTGTTCAAATAATCACAGAATATCAGAATTGAAAGAGATTTCAGAGGACATAGTCTAATATGTACTTTAATAAGAATCCTTTTTATACTATCCCTAACTAAGTAGCCATCTAGCTTCTACTTGACTATCTCTAGGGCATGAATACCCAAGAACTTCCCATCAAAACAATATTAATCTCACTTCTACTAACAGCTTTTCAAATAATTAAAGGCAGGTACCATGTCTCTGCAAAGTCTTTTGTTCTGGATAACCAACTCTTGTTTCTTTAACCAATTCTCACATGGCCTGATTTTGTTACAATCATTGTCTCTCTAGGTGAGCAGTTATTTAAAATACAGCTCATGAGCTCCCATCTGTTGTTTTATTTTACCAAGCTAGAAGATATATTAACTCAAATAAAGGATAATTAACTCATAATAATATAACAAAGTAAATAAGAAGGAAAAATTCTCTTCCTCCCCATACAAAAAGAAAACCTTTTCAAAGACTCTTGGGAAACCAAACACTTAATAATACTCAAGCTAACTTCTGCTGCCACCATAAATCTGAACTGAAAGATTTCTCTGCCTTCAGAGCTACCACTTACAACTTTCTTGAAGAACTACTCTTGTCAAGTGCCATGTTTTTTCTCTTCTAAATAACCATCTGCTGCTTTGCTGCTAGATTGTTTCCATCATTTCTGCTTCTTTGCTGAATTGTTGCTAGAATTTTTTTTGTGTGCGTAAGAAAGAATACTTTTAGTTTTTTTGTGATGAAGCACATATGCAGCCTTAGGAATATATCAGCTCTTTTGTGAGTCAGCCAATACCATCACCCTGCAACAAAGTACCTCAAATCTATTACATTTATATTTTTTTCCTTACTATTCTGCTTGTTCTCAGGAAGGACAACCAGAAATATTTAACTATTATATTAAACAAGTTTAATATTATATACTATACATAGCATAATATTATATACTTATATAGTATAATGTTATATATTTTTATACTATATATAGTCATTAGCATTAGCTAATTTTTCTACCCCCCCAAAAAAAATAGACATAAGCCAGCACAAACTAGGGCTCCTCAAAAACACTCAATACTGATAAGGGAAAAAATAAGAGAAATCCATTACTTCCTTGTCACTTCTATTAAGCCCCAATTTGAGCAATGTAAAAGATCTGGCTAAAATATGGCCAATAAAATGGGTTACATCCTCTCATATATATATGAAAAGGAAGATGAATGTCAGAAAGGAATGAACATAAATGTTAATGGTAAGAAAGTGATTTATTCAGGACTTAACTTCCTACCCTACCAACAGAATCTATCATTCAGTCTCTAAATCAGTCAATGCATTGCCCTGAACAAATAAACAGTAAGAATGTAGACAGATTTTTAAAAATTAACATCTTTTCTTCTGTTTTTAATTACAAATTCTCAAGGAAAATCTATAGGGGACAGAGAAAATAATTTCACAACTTTCAAAAGACTAATAATAGAAATGTTTATATCTACTTCTATTACTTGTGTTTGGAACCTTTGTACTTAAACTCTCCAGATCTGAATGAGCTGATCAATAACAGTCCTTTTAGTGTCAAATATACAAGAGCTCAGTAACTAAATAGTGCTTTTAGCTCAAAAAATTTCTGACTAAAATGAACCTTTTATGTATCTTCCAACAGGTAAAGAATTGCAAGTCTAGGTGTAGATAAAATGAAGAACCCTATGAAGGCAAAGGAGGATTTCCTATTTTTTTTTAATGTTATTGCTAGCCACTCAAAGTGCAAATAGCACTATTTCCAAAGCAATCTGGTTTATCCTGACAACTATTCACACTGCAGAATTAGTCTGCCCAAACTTCACAGGTATTTAAAAGATTTAAATTGCCTTGATTTGCTGTTAGGAGCCAGAAGCCATTTCTGGCTGACATACTGACAACATATTGTTCTATAAAAAGATAGGTGGCTATATTCTGTACTAGGTGAAGTTTCAGGCTGGTCTTCATAGATAGCCCCCAAGCAAAACATGTAATAATGTTGTAATAATCATGTCTCCCTTGGGGCATTTCACCCTCTGCCTCAGCCAGCATGCTTCACTTTACGGCATCATCTGTTTCTCCAGCATCTCAATTTTCCTCTCCATGGGCCCATGAGATTTAATCACACATGTAGAAAAAGCCTTATGTTCCATTTCCTCTTTTTCAAGGGCTGCAATTTTGGCATCTGTGCTGCCTGCCCGCACTTCCAGATTTAATTTACTTGTCTAACCCATCAAATTTTGCAAACATATTTTCTTCCTTCTTCTCCACTGATTTCAATGAGTTTTTAGCATCTCTTCTACCTTTCCCATGCAACAAGTAGAGAAAGCTTTTGATTATAGTGCTGAAGCAGACAATTTTCTGTATGGACTTTAGCAACACACTTGTATTATTAATTTTTCCTTCATCATATTTGTTTGAGAAATTTTATTCCATGTAGTTCCAGTAAATTATGCTATATGTACTCCATTTAAGTTTGGACACCAATTTATTTACTAATAAGGTTATTAAAAACAGTTAACCAATTGACAATTCTAAGTTAACATTCCCTATGCTAATGGGGGTCTACTTTTCATCTAATCCTTATATATGTACTTTTAAATTGTCTATTTGTCTTTCCTTAAATTGTCTTTCCTTGCCCATAGAACAATATACTTCGACCCAATAAGGATGGGGAATCACTCAGCTTGAATTGGCACTCACTTATTTTTTCAAAGTATCTCTGGAAGGAAAAGCACAGGAGAAAAGGAAGAGGGGAAATGTTCTCTAGAGACCACACTGTCATAATCCCAACATTCCATATACTTACCTTGCTCCAAAGGAGGTTTCCAAGAGATTCAAGCTGAGTAGAAAGCAAAGCTTATATGATATTCCTGCTAATAATATTCAAATAAATGTTTAATGCCTAAAGCAAATAGTCCATATCTTTGTTTTCCAGGTATTATATGATCTACATAAGTATGAAATAAGATATGTCAGCATGATGTAACTGTAAGCAATTAGGTTTCTCTATCCATTTATTATCATCAACAATTCATAGAAACTTGAAATGTTTCTCCATAGAAACTTGAAACGTTTCTCCATAACCCTGAGCTAAAAATGTTATCATTTTATGTAGACTTGTATTACACATTTTCTATAAACACTTGAGAAAGCTACTCACACAGAAAAGTCACCAAAAACTTTAAAGAATTAGAACTTCTTTTTATATATAATGGCTTTTTAGCAATAAAACATCTGGATATTTGAGAGCATGAAAAAATGGGACTTTTGACCAATATTATTTTCAATATCTATCTTTTATTATAACTTCAAAGGTATTCTATTCATTTCATATTTTCTCATGAAAATAGCAAAATATGAATAAGATATTGTATTTTTCTCTCAAAAATGCTGAAATGATTAATCAGATTAGATTAATTTTGGTTATATACTTACACTTCAAGAAAGGACATGATGATGAAGAGCTCTTTTTTTTTTTTTACCTCAGAGAGCCAAGAAAAAAACAAAGCAACAGTCCTGTTTTTGTACCTTATTCACCAATTCAATCTGATCTTTTAGAGTCTCCATAAAAAGAGGAAAGCTATTGAAAACGTTTTCTCAAAAGTTATCTATGACATTCTTATTACCAAACAAAAAATAAAAGACCAAAATCTTCTTATTAATAATAACTGACATTTACATAGCCCTTTAGGATTTGCAAAGTACATGAATCTCTCAACAATCCTGTGAGATAACTATAATGCGATTTCTTATTTCCCTTTTACAAAATAAGAACTAGCTTCAGAGAACTGAAATGAATTCAGCATGGTTACATAGATAGTAAGCATCAGGAACAATTCAAATATAGGCCTTTCTAATTATAAGTCCCACATTTCATACACTATGGCAGCTTTTGACACTATTAACCCTCCCAACTTTCTATGTATGCCTTTTTCCCTTGATTTTTGAGATAACTTTCCTCTCTAGGTATTCTTTCACTGGTTCCTTCCTGAATCCTTAATGGAAATAATTCTATAAATTCTCATATTTCTCTATTCTCTATATACTTTCATGTCATATATATTTCTCCAATGGTATTTAGATGAAGATAAATATCAAACATACTGCTGATTCTGATCTCTTACAAGTTATAATTTCAATCAGAGATTGGCACTCCATGACCTGAGCATCAAATCCAATCAATCTCCTTGTTTTATACTCTAGGAGCTAAGAATGAATAATGTGAAAACCATTCTTAGTTCATAAAGTACAAAAGTAGAGAACAAATTAAATATAGTCCTCAAATTGTAGTTTGCTGACCCTGGTTTAGACTAACATCCTTTATTGGCTTTAGAATATCTTCATATAGACGCTCCACCATCACTTCAAAATGCTTTCCAAAACCATATTTCTTATCATCCCTTCTTTATGTTTATCAGTGATTATACCTAGTCACATACATTTAAATTCTTGTTTATCTTTGATTTTCTCTTCCTCTTAACTTTCACATTGAATCAAATATCAAAATCTGTCAAATATTGCCCCCATAATCCCCTTCAAATATGGCCACTTTTTTTCATTGCTATAATTGTTCTAGTATAGTCTGACCTTGCTAACATTTTGTGTATGTGTGGATGGACTAAAGGACAATAATGTGAAATAAACCTGGAAAGGGAAACATAAGCCAGATAGAAATGAACTCTAAAGCCAAACAAAGGAGTTTAGAATTCATTCTGCCAACAAGAGAGAGCCAATGAAGCTTTTTGATCAAGGAATATAATAAAATAATATAAAGTGATATAAAAATAACACAATTAAAATAACAAAAAGACCTGAGATTTTTGAACATATATATGTTTGATTTGTGGAAGAGACTTTAGACAGGGGATGGCAAAGAGAATAATCGAAACATTATTGTAATAATCAAAGCAATAGGTGATGAATACAAACAAGTATGGTAAGTGTAAGTAAAGAGGAAATGGATGAAAGTGCTATTTTTGAGGTAGAATCAAAAGATTTGGCATGAAGAAGGGAAAAGGAAGAATCAGAATGATTCTAAGGTTATGTACATGTGTGATGGTAGAAATAAGATATCACAAATTCTGTTTCTAGTCAATTTTGGGATGCCTTGAAACATTTACTGGGAAATGTCCGATAAAGCAGTAAGTGATGAAGTCACAGAATTTTTAAAAAGAGACTATGGCTAAATATATAGATACAGGAGCTGTATGAATAGAAATGATCATTTAACCCATGAGAAAAGATGAGATCAACAAAAAGACTAGTAAGAAAAAATAAGAGGACTCAAAGCTAACCCTTGGATTACACCATGTGTAGGGAGTAGATAAGTGTAATAGTGGATGACGTGTAACCTGAAGTCAGGAAGATTTATCTTCTTGGTTCAAGTTTGGCCTCAATACACTCTGTGATGATGGACATATCACTTAATCCTGATTATCAGTAAAATGAGCTGGAGAAAAGATTGGCAAATAAAGTCTTATTTCAAAAAAAAAAAAAAATCCCAAATAGGATCACAAAAAGTCAGACACCGAGAAAAAATATTGAACAGCAAAAGAAGTAAATGGGAGATGAGAATAAGTTTAACCCTCTACTCATTAAATCACACTTCACTTCCACTAAATAAAATGTCCTCTTAACTCCTCCTCTCATTTCACTCTCCCTTCTTCTTCAATGTAATCAAACCTCATTATTGCCTACCTGTAAAAGGATGAAACTCTGAAGAGGTGCACTTGAATCAGACAACTGAGTACTTAAGGCTAATTACCCATTGGACAATAACTCTATTAGCATGTTTGGAATTTCTCGTCTCACAGTTAATGTTAGCTCAATACTTAAGAGTTAAGAAAATTGTAGGTAAGGCTTAGGGGGTGGAGTGAGAGAGGCAAGAGAACTTTACTTGGCCTCAGAAGGAGGAGGAGGAGAAAAGTATGGAGATTCTGAACTCTAGATCCTTAGTAAAACTCCTGGCAGGTTTGTCCCTCCCCTGCACTCCTCCCCCTAAAGACCAAGGACTTTTGCTTATCTTGATTCCAGCTGTTCTTAAGGCCTCCAGGGAGCTAGCCCGGACTTTATATCTACTAGATAAGGTTCAAATTCATTATCCTGACATTTAAGCTCCTCCATAATCTGACATCTTACCATTACAGCTTTGTCTCATATATTTCTCTATATGAAAGAAGTTCCAATAAACTGGATTATCCATTCACATCTCTACACATTATTTGTTGTGTTGCTTTCTTCAGTAGGAATGCCCTCTTTCTTTCAACTATTTTAAATTCGATACTCCTGTTAGAGCTCTATTGCCACCTTTTCTGTGAAGTCTTCTATGATACCTTCCATTCAAAAATAATTTCTACTCTTGGCCTCCAACTTAAAATAGTGCTTATTTGCCCTTCTTTCTTATACTTATAATGTATAATCATGCATTATAGTCATTTAGGTCTGTATCATATTCCCAGGACAGCCTGTGATTCTATAACAGCAGGTCTTATTTAATCTATATTTATTCCATGATACCTAATATAGGTCTCTATACACAGTAGGGAGATTTTAAGTGTTAATCAAAGCTGAAGAAATTTTAACCTTTCTTCAGAACAATTTGAATTGCTGAAAAGTTTGGTATCTACATGGTTCCACTCAAGTGTAGGACCTCAAGAGAAGGGATGCCTCTGTCCCTGAAAGGATCTTGAAAAGTGGGATGTTTTATCTATAGTAACATTCCTTTTAGAGATTTGGAAAACTTGGATTAAAGGAAGTTTTCCCTTCTCATCAACCCCCAACTACCTGATTTGTTCTTTTATTGTTTTAACATTTAATATTCAACCAAACTTATACATGGATGGTGTTTGAAAATGCTTTTGCATATCATCCTTTAATTTCATTTCACTGGATTTAGCTCAGTGCCCAACCATACTTTTTAAATCCTGAATCTGTTGTTCATCAAATAGTCTATCTTTAGTTTTGTTACCAATCAGCATGGCATCTATACTTGCATTCAAATTATTAAGAGAAATGTACATACAGGACAAGGCTTGCACACACTTTAAAATATATATTTCTAAAATTTCCATCTCTTTTAGTTTTCTTGAAGCACAAAAATTACATTATAATCAATGTTTCATATTTGTATCATATCATTTTGACCAATTTTTAAAATGCAAATTAATTACCAAACAGCTAAGTAAAACAAACTTGAAACCTGAAAAAAATAAAATAAAATAAAATGCTTAGCAATTGCCTTGGTATTTTTAAACAAGAAATGTATCCACATCAATAAGAAAATATGCAACATTCTCTTCCCAAGAGTAAAGAAGAAAAAAAGCCCCTAAGAAGACTTCCATCTCTTCATCAGAAGAATAACTTTCATACTTATGCTGGGAGTTGGAAGCATGCCCTGGAGGAGCCAGCACTTTTTCCATACTACAGGAAAATCATGCAGCAGAGTAATATAGCAGGTTATTAAGGACTGTGAAAGTAATATTGATTCTTTGGACTTATTTAGTATTTTTATGTTTTCTATTGGAGGCCATTTTATATTTGTATAACTCTGTTTTAATATTTGTCTATTTTCAATTTTCTTTAAAGAGACCTTCAAAAAATAAAAGAATGACCTTCCTTGACTTCAGCAGACCACAAACACTTATCCCTGTGGATTCATCTTTCACTTAAAAGCTCCCAGACAATTGCAAATCCTTTTTGAACTTTAGCAGTCTATTAGTTTGGGCAAATGTTAAGTGTCAAAAAAAGAGAGACTTTCTTTAATCCAAGTGTTTCTAAATTGCCAAAAGGCAGGTCATTGTAGACAAAACAATAAGACTGCCTTGGGTTCAAGATCCTTTAGAAGACAAATGAATTTGAGGGTCTATTCTCCAGAACAACCACTTATAGATTCCAAGTTGCAAAGTAAATATATTATGACTATTTCCAGTAAGTCTGTGGTGCATTGCATTAGCATGAAATAATGTTTTTAATAAGCAATAGATTTATATGCTTGGATATTGAAGAAATGACATGGACAATAATATCCTAATACCAAGACAATTATAAACTGTTAGGGATCTATTATCACAATGACTTCTAAAAAAGTTAGATCTTGACAGCTTATAATTAAGCTTAAATATTAATAAATGATTTATAATTAAATTTAAATATTAACAAAACCTACAATTTACTTTACAACTATTTACATTTTCATGAATGAATTTCAACACAAAATACCCATAATTTGTCAGTTACTGAGTTCCTTTTAAATTCCTTTTGTTTGAACATTCTTCACTCATATTTTTCTTAATTGCCTGTTAGAGCTGTTGTAGACTGATTATTTTTTCTGCAGTAGATATATGATAAGTATCTTTTCAGATTTCTTTCTATTGTTTATAACTAATAAAGTCAGATCTAATCTTATAACACTGGGATACAAGTTCTCATACCACCTTTGGGTTCTCATACCTACTGTCTTCTCATATCTTTACAACTCTCGTTTATGTGTTCTTTTCCTTCACTAGAGTGTAAGTTCCTTGAGAACTGGGACTATTCCCTTTGCTTCCATTTGTATCCCCAAAGCATAACACTGTTCCTGAAAAGGACTTAATAGATGCTCTAATTTTCTTTAACTACCGGGCTATAATTACCAATCAGGAATTGACTTTTTTTAAATAACTAATTGAGATTTTGAAGGTAAAAATTTATTGATAAATTAATACATAGAGAGAATGAACAAATAAATGAAATTAAAAGAATTTGCTGAAATTTTACAGACTCAAACCAGGAAAAATTTCAGGCAATGAACTCATATGTTAAGGTCCATGCCTAAGTGAAGTGAAGGGGCAGGTCAATTCTCTGAAAGCCTCCACAGCTGTGAATCATAACACTTGAAGGCATTGCAAAGCAGCCTTCACAGATGTTCTTGTGGATTGGAAATGAAATAAATTGGAGGCAGAGGGAAGAAGAGAGAAGTCAGACAAAGCAACTGCCTCTCAGTCAGGAGGTCAGAGAACAGCAACTGCCTCTCAGTCTCCTTGTATCATCATCATCCTCTCACATGAAGAGATCCATTTTACAGTCTGAGATAGACCTCCAGCAGCCACTGGCAGGTGGCTCCCATATCACAACTCTCATATACAAACCCACCCTATCTTCCAACTCTTTTCAGTACCAGATAAAATGACTAAGGCACTTCATCCCAGGTATTGGCCTGGCAACTATATCCTTTCACAACCATATACATTATAATCTATCTGCCACCTACTACTGTCCTTTGGCTAACAAAACACCCATCATCTTAATCACCAACTGCAGAGCAGCCAAGTAGCACTAACCTTAATTTTGCATTCTTTCATTTCACATCTTCCTGAAACCTATCCACCTCAATCCCTTTCCAACTCAAGCCATCCTTTCAATTGTGCCCCTGAATGCCTGTTCCACAGTAAAAAAAAAAAAAAAAAAAAAAAACAGAAACAAAGAAAAAAACTTTCCCTTCAGTTTGGGCCTTTTCCTTTCATATATTTGTTCTCACTAAGACCTGACTTTTTACCAGAAACACTGTATATCCACTGGTTGTACTTACATTCACAATCCCCATCAATACACACACACACATACAGAGAGAGAGAGAGAGAGAGAGAGAGAGTGTTTTGGAAAAGAGTTGGAAGACTCTTTTCAATCTCCATCAATACAAACACACACACACATACACACACACACACACACACACACACACACACACACACACACAATGTTATGTGTTGGAAAGGAGTTGGAAGACTCTTTTCTTCGTGATGACACTTCCAGACTCTTTCTTCTGAGATCTTCACTTAAATTAAGCAACCTCTTATCTTTTAAAGTTCAGGCTATAAAAATTCAACTTCATTTTCCTCCATTCCCAAATTCAAGCAAAATTGTAGGTAACCAATAACTTCACACTATACAATTTCTTTGCCCTGCCTTGCTTCATTCCTTGCAAAAAACCAATTAAATCATTTAGTTTCTCCATTTCTACTTACCTGCTGCTGAACAAAGCTAAAGGAAGCCACACAATCAGGATGAAAGGGTACACCACAAATTTCTGATATTCAACTTTAGTTGAATTCAGTTCGGTTCAGTTAATATTGTATGCCTCCTTAATTTTTCTCTATCTCACTCCCAATAGAAGCAAACTGTCTATTCTTTCTTCACACTTTAAATCTTTTCCTTTCTCTCTACCTTCTCATCTGAGGACTTCATTTCTAACTTTAAGGAGAAAATCAAGACCTCTCTTTTCCTTTCTCTTCATCTCTAAACTCCTTCACATCATGACCTACTCTCTTTCTTTATCCAGTCTCAGATAATGAAATGACTCTTCACTATTTTCTTTGAATAGTGTCATTCTCTCTACATGTACTCTTGAACCCATCCCTTCACATCTCAAATAGAATGTCCATTCAAAAATTATTCTCTTGGTGTATAAATAAGAGAACTTATGTGTATGTATTATATATGTATACATATATATGTATTATATACATATTAAATATTGCCCTATCTTCCATTTCCTTCTCTACTGCTTTAAATATGGCAGTCTCTCCTAACCTTTAAAAACCTTCCCTGAACTGATGCTAAGTGAAATGAGCAGAACCCGGAGATCACTGTACACTATAACAACAATGACAATCAATTCTGATGGACATGGCTCTCCTCAACAATGACATGCTTCAAACCAATTCCAATTGTTCAGTGATGAAGAGAACCATCTACACCCAGAGAGAAGACAATTGAGTGTGGACCACAATATAGCATTCTCACTCTTTTATGTTGTTGCTTTCATTTTGTTTTCTTTCCCAGTTTTTTTTTCCTTCTTGATCCAATTTTTCTAGTTCAGCAAGATAACTGTATAAATATGTACACATATATTGGATATAATATATATTTTAATGTATTTAACATGTGTTGTACTACCTGCCATCTACGGAAGAGGGAGGGAGTTAGGAGGGGATAATTTGGAACAGAAAGCTTTGCAAGAGTCAATGTTGAAAAATTATACATGCATATGTTTTGTAAATAAAAAGGTTTAATAAAAAAAGAAAAACCTTCCCTAGTCCATAACAGTCCTTCAAACTACCATCCTATATCTCTTCCTTTTGTTGGCTAAACTTCTACATTTGTGGCTTTGACTTCCTCACCTTTCATTCATTCCTCACCACTTCATAATCTTTCAACTTCATTATCCAGCTGAAAATGTTCTCTTCATTATCACCAACAATTTTATAACTTCCAAATCTAAAGATCTATTTTTTAGTGCTCACCCTTCTTGACCATTCCATTACCACTGTTGAACACTCTTTCATCCTGAATACTTTCTCCAATTTAGATTTCCAGAATGCTATTTTAAACTGGTAATCCTATCTCTTTGAGCATTCTTCTTAATCTTTTTTATAGGTTTATATCTTATATCAACCTAACTTTGGGCATACTCCAAATTTCATTCTTGTGTTCTCTTTTCTTCTCTTTCTCTTTACTGTTACTTTATCATTTCCCATTTGTTTAATTATTATCTCTATGCAGATGGATTCATGAGTCATATCCAGCATATACAACCCCAATGTCTCATGTGAGGTCTAATCCTGCTTCACTAATCTTTCTAATGGACATTAAAAATTGTTTATCCCATAAAGGCCTCATTTCCAAAATATATAGAAAATTTACTCAAAGTTATAAGAAATCAAGCCATTCTCCAATTGATAAATGGTTAAAGGATATGAATAGACAATTTTCAGATGATGAAATTGAAACTATTTCTACCCCTATGAAAAGGTGTTCCAAATCATTACTGATCAAAGAAATGCAAATTAAGACAACTCTGAGATACTACTACACACATTTCAGATTGGCTAAGATGACAGGAAAAGATAATGATGAATGTTGGAGGGGATGTGGGAAAACTGGGACACTGATGCATTATTAGTGGAGTTGTGAATGAATCCCACCATTCTGGAGAGCAATTTGGAACTATGCTCAAAAAGATGTCAACTGTGCATATCCTTTGACCCAGCAGAGTTACCACTGGGCTTATATCCTAAAGAGATATTAAAGAAGGGAAAGGGACTTGTATGTGCAAAAATGTTTATGGCTAGTAATAGTTAGAAACTGGAAATTGAATGGATGCTCATCAATTGGAGAATGGCTGGGTAAATTGTGGTATATGAATGTTATGGAATATTATTATTCTGTAAAAAATGACCAGCAGCATGAATACAGAGAGGCCTGGACTTACATGAACTGATGGTGAGTGAAATAGGCAGAACCAGGAGACCATTATACACTTCAATACTATGAGAATTAATTTTAATGGAAGTGGCTATCTTCAACAATGAGAGGATCCAAATCAGTTCCAATTGCTCAGTAATGAACAGAACGAGCTACACCCAGTGAAAGAACATGGGGAAATGAGTATGGACCACAACATAGCATTTACACTCTTTCTGTTATTGTTTCCTTGTATTTTTGTTTTTTTCCCCCAGGTTATTTTTACTGTCTTTCTAAATCTGATTTTTCTTGTGTAGCAAGACAACTGTATAAATATATATATATATATGTATGTATGTATCTACTATATTTAACATATACTTTAACATATTTAACTTGTATGGGATTACCTGCCATTTAGGGCAGGGAGTGGAGGGAAGGAGGGAAAAAGTTGGAACAGAAGCTTTTGCAAGGGTCAGTGTTGAAAAATTATCCATGCATATGCTTTGTCAATAAAAAGCTATAATACAAAAAAAAATTGTTTATCCCAGAGACATATCAAACTCAACATGTCTAAAACAGAATTTATTTTCTTCCTATTTCAAACCACTCTATTACTGAATTTCCACATTTTTTAAGTTATCTCCATTCATTCAATCTCCTAGGTTCATAATTCCAGTATTATCCTCTACTTTTCATTATCCTCCCCACATATCCAATTAGTTGCTCAGTCTTGCATTTTCCCTTCCATCTCTCACATATGACCCTGTCTATTTATCCAGATATCTCCTTGTGAGTGGCAGGCATAATCGACTGAGTCGAGGCTTCAATACCTACAGTCTGTGTCTCTTTTTCCACTGATTTTTAAAACTTATACCACTCTCCATACAAGTGTTTTCTTTGTATTTATCACAGATTATGTTTTACAATTTCCAGTATTTCTCAGACGATAATGGATCATGATAGTCTCAGTCCCTTCCAGAGTGGGAAGGAATTTCCATCTGTCTGTGACTAAAATTCCCCAAATCAAGAGTCAGGTTTCAGAACATTTCAGTCTTTCCCAGAACATGTAAAAAAGCAACTGGTCTCTTTAAAACACAAATCTTTGCTTTATTCTAGAAACAAAGGAAACAGGATGACAACATAAAGACTTCATTCTTGACATGTATTCCTCTTAGCAAGTGGTAGGGAGGATGCCCCTGAAAAAATTCATTCAGTTATTTATTTGTTAAGTCAACAACTATTTATTGAGGCCCTACAATATGTTATATTCTAGAGAATATACAAAAGCAACTAAAATCCTTGTTTTTAAGTAGATTATAATTTAGTATACAAAGTAAGATTATTTGGAAGCTGAAATTTGTTTTTAAGTGAACTTCCTGATTACTGAATGTTACAAAACTCAGAAAAGTGGCAGTATCTGATGAAGGTTTCCTAGTTGAGTCATTTAATTGCTCTTGCTTATTATCTTGGGTTTCAATTCAATTTAACAAAATTTATTAAATACTATGTGCCAGGTCAATTGAACATAGTCTGGAAATGTGAAAACAAAAAAATGTAATTTTCTTCTGTCTTCAGGATTATTTTCTACTGAAAACTTATTCCTTATTGTAACTGATCCTGTATCGTCAAAGTATTCTTTAAGAAGGGAATGGCAAGAGATATAAGTTCTAGCATATCTCAACAAACTGGAAGACTCCAGCCTGAACACAGTGACAAATTGAATTTCTGCTGTCCAGGGACCAGATAGTCAATTTTAGAAAAGTGCAATACCAGATAATTGACTGGTGGTCAATTTGGTTTGGGGGGAGAGGTATTAGGACAACCAGGGCAATTCATGAACATTTTCTACTAATGTAAGATAGGGTTGTAAATAGGAAGAATACTCATTTCTTGCCACTCCTCAAACTCATAAATCTTTTGAATTAAGCCTGAAATTTTTCATCACAGGAAACATTTTTGTACCTTTCCCATTCATATAAAAAATCTTTCCTTTTTGTTTAAAGAAATTTGCATGCAAATTGTTTTTATGGTACTTTTGTGAGAAGAAGCATTTAATTTAACCTTTCTATTTGACTTTTATTTCCAATGATTTGGTGAGAATATATATAGTTCAGGAAATAAATTAAGTCCCTTGTCCCCATACCTACTTAATTCTCATCACTTTCAATGACAATATGGGACACTGGAAAATTAGGCCAATGAATTCTGATAAATCAAAAGTTAGAGCCTCTAATCAGGACTACATATGTCAAAGAAATTGGTATATTAACATATGTGTGTGTGTCTGTGTGTGTGTGTGTGTGTGTGTGGTTACCTTGTTTTTCCTCATATATAAGTCTCACATAACTACAATCTTACATGGTCATTACTTTCAATTGTCAGTCTGGCCTCTGAACTCAGGTTTTCCTGACTCTTGGCTTAGCACTCTATTCATTGTGCCCCAATGACCATCTTCTGGCTCAGCTGTAAGTCAGGAACACAATTCATTCCCTGGCATAGCAACAACAGCAACAACAACAACAAAAAAAAAAACACTAGATCTGATTCCATTGACTTTTGTGTCAATATTTTTGGGTGTCAATAACTGGAGACCTAGAAAGATAAAAACTTTCTTCATTATTTTTTAAATGGTAAATGGATAGAAATCTTTTGTTCATCTGATAGACCAAGAGAAGAATAATGAACTTTTCTTTTCCTTAAATTGTAATACATTTTAAAATGCTGGCTGTCTACTAAGCTATTCATTTTTTCAAGCTGCATCAGAGTTCTTACCTTTTTATAGACTCATTTAAGTTCTGCATTTAAAAACCAGATGGTTGGCTCTTGAACTGTAAGACAGAATATATTAGCCTTTCACACAGACACATGCTCACTGTGCAGTTGGTTAGTACTATATTTATTCTGTATGACCTTGATGATAAAGTATAGCAACTTGATTTTCTAATGTTTACTGGGAATTCATGTTTGTGAGTTGCTGAACCATCTGATTTGGGTGCTCTATAACGTGGAAGTCAGAAATAAATTGGCATTGCTAAGGCCCTGTGGATAAAAGAGTTGCCACACACTATATAATCTAAAGTTGTAAAGAAGCAATTTGAATTATTGTATATGTGGGCTGACAAGTGAGCTTTACGTGGGCTTGAGTTGGTAAAACAAAGGCTTAGTCAAGCTGTGAAATGCATTCAAGAGTAAATAGCAATAAATGACAAGAGGTCTGTTTTGTTAGATATGTTTTAGACTGTTGTTTGGCTTCTGATTACAAGAACACAAGGACATGTTTGAAATTGCAGGGTGCTGCCCCTTCCTGAATTGAGATGGCTTGGTTTAGCTAAAAAAGAGAACTCAAAGAAAACTTTATTTTGACCTCAGGAATCATCAATTTCCCCTTTTCTTTTACATATAATGTATGTACATTGATTTTTTAAAATTCTGTTTATCTGATTTCATTGAATCATTTTTAGTTCAGTGATTGTGCTTTGGTTTGGGTCTGTTCTAAAAGTATGAAATATGCTAGATTCATTTTTTCCTGGGATTATAATATTACAAAAAATAAAATGGTTTATAATTGAAATAAATTCCTGGGTTCAAATTCTCCAAAATGTTTTGAAGGTTTATCATCACAGACATTTCTTAAGTTGATCTTAGGAATCACCAAATCACAAAATATTAGAATTGGAAGAGACCATGGATCTCTTGCACAAAATGTAAGTTCTACTGCAATATCCTCAACAAATGAAATGAAATAAATGAAGACATCAACTATAATGGAGCCTATTACTTGTGGGGTTATACTTTTAAACAGCTCTATAATTTCACTTTTCAGAATCTTTTTTCCTTGTTATTTTTTATTTTGTTTGCTTTGTTTTTGTTTTCTATCAAGTCAATAACTATTTCGCTATAACTTCCACCCACTGGTTTTAGTTCTTCCTTCTTGATCCAAACTGGGCAGCTCAATGGCACAATGGATAGAGTGCTAAGCCAAGAGTCAGGAAAACCTGAGTTCAGAGGCCAGACTGACAAATTGTGTATGACCTGGACAAGTCACTTAGCACTATTTGCCTCAATTTCCTCATCTATAAAATTAGCTGGAAAGAGAAATATCAAACCACATTAGTATCTTTGCCAAGAAAACTCCAAATGGAATGCTGGAGAGTTAGATACAAATGAAAAAAAAAAATGACAGCAACAGCAGAATCAACAGAATAAGTCTATTTTTTTTTTAATATGGCAACTTTCAAAGCTTGAAGACTTCTGAATTAGTCCTTTTTCCAACTCTTCTCCTTTCCAGCAAAACACTTGTAGTTCCTTCTTCTAATCATGACAAGATTTCAAAATATAGAGACTCTTGAGGAACTGCTCAATTACAAGGGAAAAAATGTAAAATATATACCTCAGCATAATTGCTAACTATGAAAGTAGAAGATAAATGAGGGATTATAGTGAGGATATTATTTTCCTCAAGAGTTTGAAAACTAATAGTTTATCTCTCAGACTTGTGGAGGAGAAAGAAATTTGTGACCAAAGATGAACTAGAGACCATTACCGATCACAAAATAGTAAATTTTGATTATATCAAATTAAAAAGCCTTTGTACAAACAGAACGAATGCAAACAAGATTAGTAGGGAAGCAACAAACTGGGAAAACATCTCTACAATTAAAGGTTCTGATAAAGGCCTCATTTCCAAAATATATAGAGAACTGACTCAAATTTATAAAAAAATCAAGCCATTCTCCAATTGATAAATGGTCAAAGGATATGAACAGACAATTTTCAGATAAAGAAATTGAAACTATTACCACTCACATGAAAGAGTGTTCCAAATCACTATTGATCAGAGAAATGCAAATTAAGACAACTCTGAGATATCACTACACACCTGTCAGATTGGCTAAGATGACAGGAAAAAATAATGATGAATGTTGGAGGGGATGCGGGAAAACGGGGACACTGATGCATTGTTGGTGGAGTTGTGAACGAATCCAGCCATTCTGGAGAGCAATCTGGAATTATGCCCAAAAAGTTATCAAACTGTGCATACCCTTTGATCCAGCAGTGTTTCTATTGGGCTTATACCCCAAAGAGATACTAAAAAAGGGAAAGGGACCTGTATGTGCCAAAATGTTTGTGGCAGCCCTGTTTGTAGTGGCTAGAAACTGGAAAATGAATGGATGCCCATCAATTGGAGAATGGCTGGGTAAATTGTGGTATATGAATGTTATGGAATATTATTGCTCTGTAAGGAATGACCAGCAGGATGAATACAGAGAGGCTTGGAGAGACCTACATGGACTGATGCTAAGTGAGATGAGCAGAACCAGGAGATCATTATACACTTCGACAACGATATTGTATGAGGATGTATTCTGATGGAAGTGGATTTCTATGACAAAGAGACTTAACTGAGTTTCAATGGATAAATGATGGATAGAAACAGCTACACCCAAAGAAGGAATACTGGGAAATGAATGTGAACTATTTGCATTTTTGATTTTCTTCCCGAGTTATTTTTACCTTCTGAATCCAATTCTCCCTGTACAGCGGGAGAACTGTTCGGTTCTGCAAATATGTATTGTATCTAGGATATACTGCAACATATTTAACATATATAGGACCGCTTGCCATCTTGGGGGAGGGGTGGAGGGAGGGAGGGGAAAAAATGAAACATAAGCGATTGCAAGGGATAATGTTGTATAAAAATTATCCTGGCATGGATTCTGTCAATACAAAGTTATTATTAAATAAAATAAAATTTAAATAAATAAATAAATAAATAAATTTTTAAAAAAGAGTTTGAAAACTATTTTTTTTTTTTTGAGGGAGAATGGGTATAATGCTAGCAATTGAAATCTCAAAGAGTTCACTCTTTATTTCTAATTAAGATCAAACTATATTTCTCTAACAGGTTGTGAGGGCCATTGAACTAAGTAGAAATTTTGTACTTAGATATACATTTGGACTTTATTTTGTAGTTTATAAAGCTAAAGTGAATTTCTGATCCCTTAATTGATTGGCATTCAATGTTCCTTTTAACCACTAATTTATATTAACAAATCACAACTTTAGATAACTTCATCAAAAACTTTAAGATGTTCATTACGTGATATAGAAAACATTCTTATCTGCCTTTCAGTGTTAGGGGAGGGAAATAGTTGTAGAACTGCTTTTAATATCATCTATGATAATTTTAATGTTTATTGAAACTCAAATAATGATCAAGGATAATTATCACCAAAGCTTGCTAACTTTAGTGATTTTTTTGCTTCCATTGAGTCCTGAAACAGACAAAATATGATATCTTGTGGGACAAACAGAAACTTTTTTGTTGGCTTAAATGAGACTGGAAAGGATACTTTTATTGTTAAATGGTATTTATGCTACCATTGTCTGCTGATGATTAGCTAGTTATGTGTGAAATGTATTTATCCAAGGAGTAAGAGTCCACTTGGTATTATAAACAACTTATAATGTCATTATAAAACAATTTGGTATTAATAAAATGATTTTCATCCTGTAAATTATTGATGTTCAAGAAACATTACCTATTAACCTGAAATATTGAATTAAAATTGAACATCATTTAGATTATATTATAAATCAAATGTCTGTTTATCTATTCTCATGTAACAGGATACATCAAACCACAAGTATTAATATTTGAATGTGCTAAAGGAAACAAGATTAAAATTCTTGATATCTATTGCATTTAACTTAACTAATGTGGGACTGAGCTGGCAATCCTAGTATATTTATCTCTCAAAATCACGTTTTAGGTAGATTGTGAATCTTTATTTGGGATGGATAAAAATAGTATATGGAAGAAATTGAAAAATAAGAATCTACACAAAACCTGTTGAATTGGCCTTTATTTTCTTTTCTTATTCTCTTTTGTTTTAAAAAAAAATCCAAAGTAGTAAACATAATTTTGATATATCACAGCAATCTTTAGTTGGAACACCTTTAAAGGTCCTGGATAAGATGCTTCTCTCCCACATACTGGGCAAATGGCTATCCCACCTGTGCTTGAAGATCTCAAATCTCTTACTATCTTAAGACCTTAAGTAAAAGCAAATCCATTTCATTTTTTAATAGCTTCCAATAATAAGTTTTACCTATTGTGAAATGTCTACCCATTTCTTTATGGACAAAGAAGAAGAAGAATCACTCTTCCAAATAACAGTACAAAGCAACTTAAGAATAAGATAAATTAATGTCAACTAATTTTCTAGAATGAGATACCTTAAATGCATTTTCGAACAATCAACAAACATTTTTAAGTATCTTTTCTGTCAGACACTGCGGAAGGTCCAGAGCATAACAAAGATAAATGTAAAACAATCTGGTGGGTGGGAGAGACAACAAATATCTATATATAGAATAAATTAAAAGATAATTCTTACAAATAAATACAAGTAATTAAATAAGAAAAGCAACAGTATTTGGAGGAGAGATCAGGAAAACTTTCTTGTAAAAAGTGATGTTTGAGTTGGGACTTGAATCATCTCAAGTTTTATAAGGATTACACAAGTTTTAATTCTAAAAGAAATAAAACTAAAATGGACAAAGAAATGGAAAAAAATTCACTGGTTCCTTTCTGTTTAAAAAGGTAGATCCTTGTTACTGGGCTTATATTCCAAAGAGATTTTAAAGAAGGAGGAAAGACCTGTATGTGCAAAAATGTTTGTGGCAGCCCTCTTTGTAGTGGTCAGAAACTGGAAACTGAGTGGATGCCCATCAATTGGAGAATGGCTGAATAAATTGTAGCAGAAAGGCCTGGAGAGACTTACATGAACTGATGCTGAGTGAAATGAGCAGGACCAGGAGATCATTATATACTTCAACAACAATACTATATGATGATCAATGGACATGGCCCTCTTTAACAATGAGATGAACCAAATCAGTTCCAATAGAGCAGTAATGAATTGAGCCAGCTGTACCCAGCAACTCTGGGAGATGACTATGAACAGTGCACTACATAGAATTCCCAAACCCTCTATTTTTGTCTGCCTGCATTTTTGATTTCCTTCACAGGCTAATTGTACACTATTTCAAAGTCCAATTCTTTTTGTACAGCAAAATAATTGTTTGAACATGTATACTTATATTGTATTTAATTTATACTTTAACATATTTAACATGTATTGGTCAATCTGCCATCTGGGGGAGGTGGTGGGGGGAAGGAGGGGAAAATTGGAACAAAAGATTTGACGATTGTCAATGCTGTAAAATTACCCATGCATATTATTTGTAAATAAAAAGCTATAATAAAATAAATAAAAAATAAAAAGGTAGGTCCTACTCTGTTTCATTTCCAGGTGCTCTTCCAAATAGTCAGACACTTTGGGAGACTGTCTAGTGACTTTTATTCCCCATTTACAAAAAGGGCAAACTTTTAATGAATTATTTCTATTTTATTGTCAAGCAAAAGTTTAAATCTGAATTTTCTGATTCCCCAAATTGACATGACAGATAATACCTAATGTTTCATTTACCTCAACAGCATCATTTCCTGAAGTACAAGCCATGTGGCAGAATTGATTTAATTAGACGTGAAATTTCAGCACCCATCTGTTTAAAATTGTATTTTCCCTTGGTTCTTTCTAAACTTAAAAAAAGTTTTTTTGTTTGTTTGTTTGTTTGTTTTTTAAGAGAAATTCCTTAAGTCAAAAGTAAGCTGTAGATGGTGCTTCCAAAATCAAAAGTGCCTCTACTTTATAGGAACATGAAATATTAGTATTTATTTTTTATCCTTATAAAACTTCTTTCCCAATTCATATAACATGGTCCTACAAAACCACTTGAAGAAATGAAGATAATCGAATCTTATCTACTGCCTAATCAGTATCATTCTCATCATCACCAAAATAGCCTATATTTATGTTTGTAATATTTATATACATATAATATTTATACATTTATGTAGTATTTTTGAGATTATCTCATTTGATCCTTACAACAACCTTAGAAAGTAGATTCTATTATAATGCACATTTTACAGATGAAATTGAGCAATGGTGGTTTAGTGACTTGCCCAGAATTGCATAGTTAATGATTGACAAGGTTAGTTTTAAATTCAAGTATTCCTTACCCTAAGTCTAGAACTCTATCCACAACACCATCTAGCTACCCATCATGTCCACTGAAGGACACTCAGAGTTCATGAGTAAAACACAAATGAAGATATAGTAAATGATAATTGAAAAAGAATGATCAGACAAATGAAAAGATAACTAGAAGGGAGCAGTATAATAAAAAAATATACAGAAAAGGTCAGAGATCATGGTGTAACTCCATAATCCCAAATATTAGAAAGGCTAAGGTTAGTGGATCACTGGAACTCAGGAACTGTAAAACTTCATTTTATAAAGCCAATCTGGTTTCTATACTAAATCAAGCACTACTGTGAGCCACTGGAAGTGGAGAAGGAAGAAAAGGGTAAGACCAGTCTGCCCAAAGAAGAACATTCTGTTCAAGTCAGAAATAAAAAAAATCAAAGCTTCCATTTCAATCAAAACTGGAATCAAGCCCATGAATGACCACTGAAATTCCAGTCTAGGAGAGATAAGGAGAACCAGTCTCAAAAAAGAAAAAAGAAAAAAGGAGGGTTAAAAAAGAAAATTTAGGAGAAAATATTCAAAAGAGGAGAGTAATGGGCAGTGTCAATTGCAGCAGAGAGGTTTAAAAAATTAGAATTTAAAAGAAGCCATTAGATTTGGCAAATAAAAGGTCATTGATAACTCTGAAAAGAGTAATTTCCTTTGATTGATGAGGTCAGAAACCAGAATGCAATTCTGAACTTCTTAATGAGATTAGTCAAGAAGTGGGGAAGAGATACACAAAGTTAGCAGCTATGGTAGATTCTTCTTCAATACTTTGTTAACTGGATTCCTCTCCTTCCCAACTTCTACCTAATGCTAGGGAAGTTGACCATCCATATCAATGCTTCTTCACACATTCTAACCTTATAGTTTCTAAAAATTAAGTCCCATGATTTGTTCCTCCATTCCATCTAAACCAAGCAGAGAAAATAATACCGTGTTTCTCACCATTATCCACACATATTCTACTTCTATGATAGAAAACTCCAATGTTACTCTATCTAATCATAACATTATTCTGTCTTTTCCTAAGCTTTATCCTTCCTAAAATTATTCCTTGTCTTCATCTTAACCTCTAATTCTCTTCATCCAGGATTTTCTTAGCTATTATCCCTGCTCTGAAATCACATTTGTTCTTCCCAATCCCAATCTTCTAGGCAACAAATTCAGCTCCACACTGTCATTTAATCTCAAATAAATCAATCTCTTTGTTTTATCTGAGTTCATTACTTAATCAAACCATAACTCTGGATTCCTTCCACTATTTGCATTTCTCTGTCCACACTTGTGCTCTGCTGAAAAAAGTTAGAGGGAATAAAGAGACCAATGTGACTGACTCCACTACAAATGTTGTTTATCTAATCATAATGAGTCTTTACTGATACACATCAAGCCTTTTACAATTTCCTAGTTGATTTACTCTCTGACTCTCAACAGAAATTTTTCCAAATCTTTTCTTCTTTCCTTAAGCTTCCCATTCTTTCCTCTTCCCCACAGCCTCAATTTAGCATTTCACATTTTACTTTATTAAGAAAATCAAGGACAATCATCATGAGTTCACTCTTCTTTGTTATATTTCATCTCAAAAATAATTGACATTAATCCCTCCTTTTATTACCCTCTCAAAAATATTGCCTCTTCTTTTTGCCAGCATCATCCCCTCTATGTGAGTATTTTGTTCCCTCACTTCATATGTTCTCCAGCTAATTGTTCCCTTCCTCACCACCTCTCACTCTAAACTTCAATTTTTCCTATATATTTATCCCTTTCCTGATGTCTACAAATATATCACAATCATGATAAAAGTCATTAAACTTTAACTTCTCAAGATAATCATCTTACATTTCTTCTCCATTTCTCAAACTCCTACAAAAATCTTTTTGCATCCATCCTCCATATCATATTCTCTCACTTCTAAATCCTTAACAATCTATCTCTAATGTCCTCAGTTACCACTGAACATTTTTTTAAATTTTATTTTATTCTGAACTTATAAAATAAAACAAACATTTCCATAACATACTATAAGGAAGGTGAGAGGAGAGATAATTGCAGATGAAGCTACAAGTCTATTATGTAAAACTTGCTATTCTTTTTAGATAACAAACTTGTCATTCTTTTTTTTCTACTTTTCCCACTCTGTCCCACTGTCTGATAGATATGGCTACCATTAGACATAAATATGCATATATTTAAAATCATTCTATATATACTTCTATTTATCAGGTTTTTTTTTTTTTCTCTGCATGCAAATAGCATCTTCCTTCAAGTAATTTTGACTATTATAAGGACATACAAAGGAAGATTTTCTATTAGGTGCTTCAAACTAAATATCTCAAGAGATCCCTCAAACTCAAAATATCCAAAATAGAATGCATTATCTTCCTCCTTAAAATTTATCCTCTTGTGAACTTCCATATTTTTAGTAAATTCATTTTTGTTTACCTGGTTAATACCCTCATTTTTACCTTTATTGTCTCCATATTATTATTCAAACAAAGAAGTTATTTGTCTCACTTCAGCAAAATAGATTTCCTCAAAGGGGATTAGAAGGGAAAAATCACATTGCATTTTTATATAACAGAGGGAAGGAAATCATTCTGTGTTTTTATGCAAACAGGAAATCTATCATGTTAATACAATAGAATAACATTAAAATAAAGCATCAAGGGATAGCTTCAAATGAAAAAAAAAAAGAAGAAGAAGAAGAAGAAGAAGAAGAAGAAGAAGAAGAAGAAGAAGAAAAAGGTTCAAAGTACCTTGAAGGGAAGAATTTAACCTCTTACTTTGTTTCATGATGGTAGATAGACAAGTAGATATGCAGACAGGCAGAAAGATAGATAGATAGATAGATAGATAGATAGATAGATAGATAGATAGATAGATAGATATGTAGGTAAGAGAGAAAGAGACAAAGAGGAGAGAGAACATACATTAAGTGCTTATTGTGTATTGAGGGCTGAAATTCTGTATGATTGATTTAAACAAGGTGTTAACTCAGTGTAATTGATAAGACAATGATTGTCTAGTTTAGCATGATGATTAATAGTTCTCTAGTTCAGTAGGACTGAATTAATCTTACAACAAATAATGGTTCCCTGGTGGTATAATGATTGGCTTATACTCAGTATGATGAATAGATTTAATTGGAATAGAGTATTTAAGAGGCCAGAATCAGACCTAGAGGAGCACCTGGACAGATTTGGAGAAGACAAAGGACTGGAGGAGCTCCAGTCTCGGAGAGACATTCATTCCATCTCCCACCACCATGGAGAACTGGAACAGACTTGGGGAAGACAGAGGATTGGAGGCTGGAGCATTAGTTCCCAGACTCAGGGATTCTTTAAGACAGAGACAGTTGTGGTGATCCTCCTGCCTCCCCCACAGAAATCAAGATACATTCTGGAAGACCTCCTCCAGGCAAGGAGACAAGACTGTAAAGGAGACAATAAAGATTTTTGGACTTTATCTCTCGGTATTCTCATGGTAATTACCCTACTGAAACAAAGGCTGGTTCAGAGACCTCCAGAAAACTAACCAGAACAATACAATTGTGCATGTGCTAAGAATTGCTAAGTTCTAGAAATACAAATAGCAAGCAAATAAAAAAATCCATATTTGGGGAACTTATGTTCTAATGGATGAAGAAAATGCAAAAAAGGGAATGGAAAGGATTGAAGCTAGGGAAGGCATATTCCTGAGGCATAGTGTGAATTTTATTTGGAAAATAGCATACAAAGAGAATTGTCAAATATGCAACACTTCCAATGTAGTTCCTATATTATTTTAATGTATTGATGTAATGTGTGTGTGTTGCTGTGGGTGCAAGAATGTGTATGGCTTTCTAAGGCTATATGCAACTCACAGGTTTAGTGGTCTTCATTTTTATTTGTGTTCCACACCACTCATGTAGAGAAATGACTTCTGTAAAAATCTAAGTCAAGGAATCAGGGATAACAAACACATATTTTTAAAGTACCTACAAGTGCAAAAATGCATGACTAGATTAAAGGGGACATATAAAGCATAAATAAGATAATATGATAACCCAAAGCTCAAGGAGTGGAGAGAATCCACTAAGAGAGAGTGGCCCACAGTGTGAAAAGTTTCAGAGAAGCTCAACTTTTTACCAATCATATATTCTTAGATAAAAATTTTATGCCACTTCTTGTATATTAGTCTTCATTAGTCATTTGCTGCTATTTATACCCATCACAAATGTCTTTACAATGCCATTTGGGTGACCTACAATTTTGACTAATTTGAAATTGTATTTTCCCTTGGGTCTTAGCTATATATCATTACCAGAAGAAATGGATTATTTAACTATCAAGGGTTTTTTTTTCCTTTTTTTTTTTTTTTGTTTTTCATATCATTTGAAGTACTGCACAATTCTCTATATACAATCCATCCCATTTAATTCCTATTTCATTATGGGTCCTATTTATTGTCCAACTATATTTTTGCCCAAGTTACATATATCAATGCAACAATTCAGTACCTTTATCTACTGCATTTGATTATATATGTGTGTGTATACATCATTATCTTTGTTTCTGACCCTATCATACCATCTAGCACATAGTAGATACTTAGTAATTGCTTTTTGATTGATTGATAAAATAGTAGGCATTCTTTAGAGAAAATCAGTTAATGGAACATGCATGTAAAAGTTAGAAAATAAATAAATGAACCCTGATCAAAATATATTTTTATCAAAATCAAACAGAATTGAAAAATATTTTGCTAATCCTTAAAAATGTTTTTAAAAGACCAAGCACCACTCCTCCTCCAAAAAAGCCTGACAAATCATTAGCTAATCTAATAAAAATAAGAGATGGAAACCAAACTATAAAACTATGAAAAATAAAATTATGAGGGGAAGATGACCAAAAAAGGAAGATGAAATGGATTATCTGAAATTATTTTGCACATTTATTTGTAAACACTTCAAATAAAATGTAAATTTTTTTGAGAGAAGAGACTATTTCTTTTTTTCTGAATTTATATCTCATGCCTACTGTAGTTAATTGGAATTTAGTTTGTGGAATGGATGAAAATAGTAAAGCTGAGAATTTAGAAGTAATAAATGCATATTAAAAATAAACAAATTTACAAAAAGGAAATATATGTAAATATATATTCATATGTATGGGTGTTGGGAGAAAATAAATAGCTAATATATGAGATATGTTATTTTTTAAATATTTTTTTAAACCCAACAGATACCAGACAGATTCAAAAACAAATTCTATCAAACTTTTGAAGAATAATCCCTTTGCTTAATAAAATATTTTCAAAAATAATGACAGTACCATAACCAGTTTTTAATGAGATATAGTTGTAAAAATATAAAACATATCAATATAGTCAATTTTTTAAAAAAAAATTCAATATAACACAACCAAGTTAGATTTATCCAAAAAGTTCAGAATGGTCCAAAGTTAGGAAAATAATAAATCACACCAACATCAAAAATAATGAAAAACAATATGGGTCAACAAATTAAGAAGAAAAATCTTTACTATAATAGAACATTCATTTACGTATTTTAAGTAATGAAGCATCAATAGCAACTTTCCAAGTAAGAGCAAAGCAGGAATGTATAGTTTCACTATGATTATCTGATACACTTCTAAAGTGCAATCCATAGCAATAAGATTTGGAGAGATATTACATGATTTGTTGGTCAGTTGTTTCAGTCCTGTCCAAATCTTTGTGACCTCATTTGAAGTTTTCTTGACAAAGATACCAAAAGAAAATTGTTTATCTTTGTCTTCACCAGATCATTTTACAGATGAGGAAACAGAAAAATCAGGTTAAATGACTTGCCTATTATGTGGTTGAGGATGCATTTGAACTCAAATATTCCTAAGTCTAACTAGGCATTATATCCACTGTGCTACCTAGCTGCTCTAGCAATGAGACAATATGCCAAGATTTGGGGGATACATCCAAAGCAATCCTTAAAGGAAATCCATATGTTAAATATTTTTGAGAAAATAAGAGAAAAAGAGTAGCTCAAGGAATTAAGCATGCAAATAAAAACAAATAAAATAATACATTTTATAACAACAATGAAATAAATTAGAAATCTTTAAAAGTCAAAGGAAAAATTGACAAAAACAAAAATAAAGCAAGGAATTTTGTTCTGAGAGGAAAAAACAGTAAAAACACACAGGGCATTAGCTAAATTGATTTAAAAAATAAATAAAATTATCAGTATTAGAAACAAAAAAGGTAAATTCAAAACCAAATGAAGAAAAAATTATTAAAAAATATTTATTTAATCATAAACCATTAAAGCTGATAATCTAAATTAAACAGATGCAAAAATATGCATTACTTAGATTAACTGAACAGGATATAGAGTACTTAAGTAAGTCTGTCTTAGAAAAAACAAATTGAAAAAGCCATATAATGAACTCACAAAATATAAAATCCCAGGATCAAGTGATGTACAAATGAGTTCTATCATTTAAAAAACAATCAATTCTAATATAACATAAAGTACTTGAAAAAATTAGGAAAAGAAGAGGCCCTACCAAATTCCTTCTTTGAATGTATATCCTTGATACCTAAACTAGAGTCAACAACAGAGAAAGTCAATTGTAGATCCAAAGTAAATTGTAGATCAATGTAGTAAATTGTAGATCAATATTTCTAATTAATATGGACACAAAAAGATTTAAATATAACCAAAGAAACCACAGCATCATATCACAAAAATTATATACACTATAACCAGAATGATTTTCCAATCAATAGTATTTCACTTTCCAATTTTATAATTTTCAACATTTGTTTTTGCAAAATTTTAAATTCCAAATTTTTTCTCCCACCCCCCAACTTACCCTTCACTTCAAGACAGCAAGCAATATGATATAGATTATAAATGTACAATCATTTGAAGCATATTTCCATATTTGTCAGGTTGTGAAAGAAAAATTAGAACAAAAAGGGGGAAAAATCACAAGAAAGAAAAATAAATAAATGTTATTAGATTAATTAATTAATTATTAAGGTGAAAATTATATGCTTTGATCTCATTCAGTCTCCACAGTCTCCTTCTGGTTGAAATTGGCATTTTCCATCCCAAATCTATTGAATTCAACCATACTGAATGTACAGGATTGGTGCAATATTAGAGAAGTAATAAACATAATCAACTTAATAACAACAACAACAAAAATCATATAATGATTTTTAGAGATGTGAAAAAGTTTTTTGACAAGATACAACACTGATTATTGTTAAAGATAATAAGAACTATAAGAAGAACAGAGCTCTTCTCAATATAATATATTATCACAAATAATATAACAATCCATTTAAAACTAAAGGCAGGATCACTTGAAACAGAGTAAATAAGAGATCTTTTCAGAAAGATCAGGAGTAAATAAAAGATATCCATAATCACTATTAGTATTTATTATAATATTAGAAATGTAAACTGTGGCAATAAGACCAAAATAGAAAATTAAAGGAATAAGCAGAAACAGGAAAAATTATCACTTTATGGAGATGATATTATGGATTTCTCACAGAATCTTAGAGAATAAACTAAAAAAGTAACTGAAACAAGAAACAATATAAGCAAAGTTTTAGATATAAAATAAACTCACATGAGTAATATATAATCTAGTATAGGAAACTAAGGAACATTAGAAACACAACAGGAAATCTGGAAAAACTATTCTGTCGGAAAATGGGAGTTAAAAACAAATCATATGATAGAAAGCAACAGCTTAATGATTCTGGGCTGGACAAAGAAAACTAGTTTCACGTTTCAAGAGCTCAAATGACAGTTATGGCCCTTCAGTGGTACTTGGAGCTGGAGAGAAGGCTTGTTGCTCTCTCCAGCCATCCCTGGCTTGAGAAGGAAAAGCTCAGTGGAGTTTGCACCTGCAATGACAATCCAAAGAGTTGGCTTAGAGTCAATCTAAAGTTGTATTGCTATAAAACCTCTTTTGATTAGATAGTGCAGCCATTTGAAGAAAAGATGAGGATATCCTCCACTGAAAAGTGGTGAATCTCAAGAGTCACACGTCAAGCAGAAATGCAGTTTTATGTGGTAGAGATGTTCCTGAATGGTCCAACATTAGTGAAGGATGAAATGAAGAATTGTGAGTTACATTTGGTTTAATATATTAATATCTATAATATTATTGTTTCTTTTAACTCTATTAAATAAATGTTTATGACTATGATCTAAAAATATCATTATTGCTGGTGGCTAGTAGTCTAGGTAGAAATTATATTCTATGGGAGCTCAAAAGTCAGAGTAATAAGTAAGAGTTTATTTCTCTTCCATTGTTACTCCCAGCATCTGAGAGAGTTGTTATATAAATGTGTAATGGTGGTCTATCTCTGAGAGCTTAAATCTGATAATTTCAAAGCAAACAAAGTTAGAAACAAAGCCAGAGAGAAATGACATATTTACATGCTTAGGTAAAAAATTTAAGGTCTCCACACCATGTAAGTTATGGCTGTATCCACTGACTATCCCAGATAAGTTCCCACAATATAACATCTTAAGTGTTCTACACATAAATAAAAGATATTTTTCTGCTTCCTGATAATATTAAACATTAAACTGTCCCCAGATAAGTATAGTATCACTCAGCATCATTGATAAAAAGAATTTAATCTTGACATTTATACTATATATCATCTTTCTCCAAAACTGTCCAAATCCAATCTCAATATTGCATTTCTTCTTAAATATTTATTAGTTAAATAAATTAAAACAAAATTCTTTTCCAATTCCTATTAAGTATCATAATGTTCAGTTATAATGTCAGCTATATCATATTCTTTGACAATTAACATGTCTCTTCTTTTATACAAAAACTCTTTTAAGTTCCTTTCATCATAAACCTGCTTCATTTGTCTTAAAGGGATAATACATCTTATAAACATAATACAGGAAATATAGTGAACAGCATGCTAGACTGGAAGTCAGAAAGCCCTAGATTCAAAACTCAATTCTAACATTTAAAACTATGAAACCATGAGCAAATACTAAATTCTCGTGGCCTTAAGAAACTCTCTGAAACTATACATCAAAACTATAAGAGTGTAACAGGAGTCTGTGGGAAGACTTCAACAAAATGCAGAAAGGTTTTAAAAAGTTAGCTGTCACAAATTATCTTTCCTTTTCATCCTTAACTTTAGCAATATTTAGCCAATTACTTTGCTTATTTATATTTGTCACTGCAACTATATTTCCAATAAGCATTCATACAATAAACATTTATTATGTACCTATTATGTGCCAGGCATTGTGCTGTATTGGGTAAACAATTAATCAAAAGGAAGACAGTCACTGCCCTCCAGAAGCTTACAATCTGAGAATAAGATAATTCATTAAAGAAGACAAGAAATGAGAGGAAGGAGAGAATCTTGGTCCATGGAGTTGCAACCATGCAGAGTAGCAGATGCAAAGTGGAGTGAGGCATCAGGGCTTCAATTTCTGCACTTTATAAAGAAATGCATAGAAAAGAATTTGGTATTCCATCCTTCCAATCAGAGGGTGAGGTAGTCTGAGGAAGGTGGTCTCAATAAGGCTTGAATTAGCTGTACATATTAGAAATGGTGAGTTTATCTTGGCTGAGGGATGAAGGAGGGCATAGATAGTTTTGTGGAGTTGAAACCTGGCAGGGATGAAAATACAAAGTGGAGTGAGGAGATGGTAAAAGAAGTGATCCTGGAAGCCATGGGAGTGAACAAAACAGCCAAAAGAAAATAATATAGGCTAAATGGAAGAGATTTTGAGAATCTCTTCTCAAAAAGATTCTCTTTGAGAGATTCTGAGCTGTAAAAGCCCCAGAGGTTATCTGTTCCAACCAACTCATTTAACAGATAAGGAAATGAAGCTTAAATAATTGAGGTTAAAAATAACAGATTAAGATGATTTGCCCAATGTCAAGTAGCAAGTGGCAAAGCCACGATGAAACGAGACTTTCTGACTTCAAATCCAGCTGCCCCATACTGTGTCTTTGATAATATAAAGCAGAAGAGGAGCCATAAAAAGAAACAGTGAAGAGATCAGAAAAGCAGTAAGTAAACCAGGAGAGTTCAGAAGATTAGGGAATAAGAAATTCTTTAAACAAGAAAAAGATGGAAACTAATATTAAATTCTTCAGATTTAAAAAATGATATAAAATAATAAAATATCACAGGGTTTCTCAATTAAACAGTCACTGGTGACCTTGGGAAATATGTCAGTCAAAGTGTAGAGATGTTTACCTGGTTACAAGGAGCCAGGAGAAGAATGAGAAGTAAAGAACTGAGTCATTTAATAAAGATTTTTCTTTCAAGATTGGTGAGGACAGAAAATAGATGGGACAAGATCACTGAGGAAAATAGAATCTTTTGAATGTGAAGATCTGAGCATTTCTGAAGCTAATGGTTAAGAGTTAGTAGAGAAGGTACATCTGAGGATATAAAAGATAAAAAATATAATTACTGGTAGAGTCCCTTTAAATGGAAGAAGTAACTAGGATAAGATGGGATCTAGGATTCAAGTGAGAAGGTTAAACTCAGATAATTACAACTATTTCCTATCCTTCTATCTCCCAGCACAAATTTGCAGCACAAATTAAGGTTATCAAATTTATAATAGCTTGTGAAATATAGCAAGTCAACATGAAAAGTTCACAGACATAATGCATTTGCTATTAGAGAGTAAAACCTTGCTACTCAAAAATTTGTGTCATTCTATCAAGTCTTATGGTTAGCGTTCTATTTTTCTCTTTGTTCTAAGAATGACATATGCATAGCAAATCCTGGAATTGTAAAGTGGATAACAGAAGATTTTGGTGGATTCAAACTGGTTGAACAATCAGTCTCATGTTGTAATGTGGAAGGGTCTCTGGTTGAACTCCAAAGTGCACTATCATTGGTCCTGCATTATTTAACATTTGTATTAATAATGTATATATGTAGGCATATACAAAGCAAATAAAATGTAAAAAAAAGAAAAAGAAAAAGCAAAAGCATTAGAAGCTGAGGGGAGGGGAGGAGGAGCAGGAAAATCCTTTTGTAGACAGTGCCAGGAAGGTACAGAAATGTAAAGTAAAACACTAGAGGGAAAAGATAAATAAGTACTCGTTTTCTAAAGAGTATCAGTTCAAAATGCATAATAATCATTTAGCCAGATACAAAGATAAAATTGAAGTTTTGAATAACTGAAGATTAATCAGCATCTTTCTATATAATAAATAGATTTTTACTTAAATCATCACCCGATCTCCCCACCTCTAATACAGTTTGCATGTCTCTCCTCTGTGTGTGTGAAGTCCCAAAATTTCTGAGTTCCTGATAAGGCCAAATTGCAGTTTCAATTGCCCCTCAGATCTCTCTTTATATGGTCCTGGACTCCTAGTTAAAAAAACAAAAACAAAAAACCTTTTTAAAAATCTTTTAAACTGCATCAGTAGTCTCCAATGTCTTTGAAAAACAACTATCATTTCCCCAGACACAGTGTCCAAAAGTCCTAAGAACTTAATCAAGTTTATTCCTAAAGCCCACAGTCTCATGGGAAATAGATTATTATTGTCAGGTGATGTACCTCTTTTGCATATATATATATCATCTAGAACAATGACACTATCAGAAAACAACACTCAATTTCAAATCTGAAAATCATTATTCAAATCCTACTTCTATTACGTGACTTTGAACAACTTCTCTGGATCTCAGTATCCTCAGTATTATGAAGAAATTACCCTAGACAACATCTACTATCCCTTCAACTTCTTAGTGTGTGACCCTAATTTTGTAGTATTTTGTTCAGTTCTACTATGGAGTGGGCCCCAAAACCATACCATATAAGAATTGGTTGCATTAACTGAAAATGTCTAATATGAATAGGACATTATATATATTCCATGTGGGGACAGAGACTATATCATGGCTGTTCATAAATATTTGAAAGAGTGTCATATAGAACTGAAGCATTAGGGCTACTCTGCTTGTCCCCTAGAGAATAATAACTAGGAGCAATGACTCAGTATAAAAAAAAAAAAAACTTCATAAAATTTAGAATTGTTTGGAAGAAGAATGAGCTGCCATAATAATCAATGATTTCCCAGATCTAAATGTCTCCAAGAAGATGAAACCTGATGATGTTGTAGAAGACATATTCAGGTACAAAATTAGTTCTGAGTTCTCTGCCCCACCTCAAAAGCTTTATGCATTTCCCCAAGAACAGGTCTTTGGAAAATAGCTTCCATTTAGTTTCTTTAGCCATATAATACTCCTGATTTCCCTGCAGTAGGTCACCAGGAACAGTGACAGCAGTAAGGTAGAGAATATGCTTGTCATTCACCCTTACAGATTCACAACTATGATAAAGGTTCTAAAAATTATAGGAGAAATGTTCTTTTTAGGAAGGCCATCACATTTTTTTACTTATCCACCTAACACCACTAAAAGACAGGCAGGTAAGTGATTTGCCCAGTAAAGGGACATTCAGTGAGTTAATTACAGGGTCAGGCCACCAATACTTAGTCAAAGTTCTCAGGCAGTAGCTGAGCCATAGATCATTATTATTATAACTTAGGATTTAGCTCCAGAAATATGATTACAGTTCAAATGTCTTTTAAATGGTTCTCTTTCCTCCCAAATACTGTATCCTGTAAAGTCCCAATAGCCTACACAATTATTCCTCCCTTTTTCTGTGATGCTGTTCTCTCAACAGCTCTCATAATAGTACAGGTTAGTCAAAGCTCTGTAGGGATTTTCTGATTCAGATGAAGGGATGACTTCTTATCTAAAGGCAAAACCATTATATTGGTTTCCTATATTCCGAAAGCACTAATCATCCTTAGAGTTCTAATCCCATAAGAATGTCTGGTTTTCTCTGATTCTAGTACCTAAAATTATTCTTGTGATGATATTTTTGTATGTTTTCATTTAAGGTGTTGAAACACTACCACATATTTTCTTGTATTTTGGAAAATTATTTCTCTAACAATTGTTGTCAAATTCATGCTATCAGTTTCTTTTTATCTTTAGAAATATTCCTTACTTCTTTCTAAGAAAGTAGAGCAATAAACAAAGGAAAATAAGATAAACAGTTTAACATGATTTTTGCAAGGACAATCATTTGCAAGTCTTCAAACCAGTGTGTCATGGCATACCAAACATAAAATCATGAATCCAAGGGATCCAAAAAGATCTTCAGAGGTCACACAATTCCATCCTACTGCCTTCAAGCATCAATATACAAAAATTGTCTTAGACAGATAAGCATTTCTTCTGAGTCTAATAACTTCCAGAAAAAGGAAAGATTCTGTTTTATATTTAACAATCTTATAGTCAAGAAAACTCTTCTTTGTTTCTAACCTAAAGCTTTAACTACAGCACCTGTAGAGGAATATTTTGTGTTATGAATATTTCAGAGACATTTTAGAAAAATCATTCACATGATGTATATTTACATCCATGGAAGTAAAATTGCTCATATGTGTAATATCATAACATAACTAATGTACTAAATCTTGCTTCTAAACAGCAACAAATGAATTAAGAAATTCCCAGAGAATTTGAACTAAGCATTGCAATATATATTTTTGAACTGGACCTATGATTTCACTGTCATAGGAAATTCCTAGTAAGGAAAGTGCCTGTTCAAGAATTTAATGTCTGAGAGTGTCATAAGAGGGAACTGTAAGGTCAAGAAGTGACTTGTCCAGAATATATGTGTGTATGCATATATATGTGATATATATATATATGTATATATATAATGTGTGTGATATATATATATATACACACACACACATATATATATATATATATATATATATATCACACACACACATACATACACATATACATATACATATATCAGTAGTATGACTTGAATCCTTGGCTTTTTGTTTACAAGTTTGTTCTTTACGTACTATATCTCTTCCTCACACTGTTCTTCCCCCTCACATGCTAGTATTAAATACAAATCTAACTTAAGAAATTTTTAACTTAACTTTCAGTAATATTTGTATTTTGTGGAGGAAGAAAAATTTGAATTCATTTGAATAGGTATAATAATCAATGAGTAAAGAGCAATTGTCTCACTATTATTTAAGACTAGAACAAGTTTGTTGCTAAGAAATAAATTACTCATTTTCTAAAAATATTATGCTACCAGAAAAGCTTATTATGTATAGAGATGTACATTGAAATAGATAATTATTCAAACTCCATTCTTCCCTAACTTTAAATCATCCTGGATGTCTATTACCTTTTTTTCTAAAACTTGAGACAAAGGAAAATAAGTCCAACAAAGTGGTGAATTACAAAGTCTTTACTAGTTTTTCAAAAAAACAGAATAATTTTCGTGACTAACAACATAAAGGGAAAAGAGAAATTTTCTTTGACATACCCTGGATGACTTCCTTGCAAGGCATCCAGCTACCAGACCCTGATAAGTTTATAATCTCTTCCTTCTGCCAAATTGTCCTGATCATAGAGAATAAGGTATTTGACAAGAGTTATATTGTGTCTCTGGTGATAGACATCATAACTTTCAAGGTAAAAATCATCTCAAGGTTCATAAGGACTGCACAGTTCCTGTAGGAGGCTATATTAAAAAGTGACACAGACAGTAATCCTGATTCAGAGGAGGGGGAAACAGCTTCCAAGATTAGCGAACACAGAAACAGTTTATAGGGCAGTTCCAGACCTCATATTCCTTTGGTTCAGCAGTTCTTAACCTTTTTTGTATAAGAGAGCTCTTTGGTCATCTAAGAAAGGGAATGGAGAGGGGAGGAGAAGAATAAGCATTTTTGTAGTGTTTATTATGTGGCAAACATGATGCTATGCATTTTTATATACATTTCCCATTTTGTACTCACAATTTTTGTTATTATCCATTTTGTTATTAAGGAAACTGAGAACAGAGGCTGTGACCACACAGCTAGTAAGTATCTGAGGCTGGATTAGAACTCAGATTTTCCTGACTCCAGGTCTACTGCTTTTTCTATTGTACCACCAACTGCCTCTCATGAAAACTAGGAGCCATTTCTCAGAATATTTTTAAATGCACAAAATGAAATATGTTATTATAGAGGAAATCAATTATATTGAAATATATATATCCAAATATTAGGGAGAGAAAAAGTTCAGAGACCCCTACTTGATTAAGAACTCATACTCTAGCTATTCTTCTAGATTGTAGGCAGCCAACATAAAGATAGCTGACTATAGGAGAAAAGGGAAAGAGAAAAGGGAAACAGATCTTCACCAATGTATTCAATCATTGAAGAGATCACAATCAATTAAAAATAAGAGCATTTAGTGAAACGGCAGAGTAAAAATATTTCCTCCTATCCCATGCTCCTAAGGAAATACACCAGAGGCAAAGCATGTGGAGAGAGAGTTGACCTTCAAAGACCTTATTTCAAGGTCTTTGCCTCTGACACGTACTAACTGCATGATTCTGAAGAAGTCACTTACTACTTGATACCACAGACAAATTAAGATTCTAAGTTCCACAGAAAGCATTGATCTGTATTGATCTTTATACCAATAAAAGTATGAAGCTAATCTACAAAGGAGGAAAAACATAAGAAAACATAATTGAGAACACATAAAAATATGCATATATATATATATGTGTGTGTGTGTGTGTGTGTGTTCCTTCAATGTGTAATATAATGTCTTAAAACTGAAATAAACACTTAATAACTATTGATTGATTGGTATGTGAAGAGCAACTGAAGACTTAAAACTAAAAAAATGTTCATGTCTTCTGGCTGTATCATAGCAGCTTCCTGCTGGGCCTGATCCCCACTGTTCTCATATGGCATATAGACTCTGCTGGACATTCTTCCCTAAAGATCTTATAAAGCAGAATAATACATGTATGGTCTCATGAATGCATGTCTCTTGTGGTTTCTTGGCTCCTCTTTGCTTGCCTGCTAACTTATAGGCTTCATCACTTTAGGGATCCTATTGGTTCCCAACTGCCAGGGCAACCCACCAAGAAAGTCTCTAGTGATAATGAACCTCAAATAGATTTTCAATCATGGCTTAATCAAAGTCATAGGTAATGGTATAAATGAAAAACACAAGACTTCTATTCTATAGTACAATCAAAGAATAAAAGTCTAACAGAATATTTTCAGGCTAAGATTAAATCTAATTTTTAGGCATTTCTTGCTTAAGAAAATATACATTCTTATCCCAGATTTCTATCTGATTTAGGATTAGAAAATCCTTGTAACTTTCATTTATTTTCCTTTGAAGGATACTATGCCCAAACCTAATTTGTGATTATTTTATCAAAGGAATCTTATGGAAATGTACACATATATTGAGTTACTATTATTTTTCCCTAGGTTCCAACACTTCTTCCTTCCCAACCCCCCCCCCCCGCCAAAAAAAAAAACTTTCAAGTTGCATTTTGATAGGTAAATATAACTGAGAAAGTATGAAAGTTAAGAGGGCACATTTTTGCCTTCACTATGTATTTGTGGCTGATTGTAAACCTACCAGCCTTTAAATCACCAGATATCTATGTCTTTGTAGCATCTGAAGAAAAAAATCTCAGATACATCTTGTCTATTCTTTCTAGGATAAATGTATGTGAAGATAGAAAATGGTCAGAAGATTACTGAAGCAATTTAATCTTTTCAATTCCCTTGTTTATCTGTATCAGATTTTTTATAGTTTTGAAGGGGATATACATGAAAACCTCCAAGGTTATGAAAACCTCCAAGTTTAAGTTGGTTTATTGATAGTATGGCTGGGATAAGAAACAGTTTCCTTGAAATATTATGACTGACTCCAACCTTAGATAATAATAATGACTGATTTTTTTTCCTCTTTTTAAATTTTCTATTATCGTTGTAACAAATTTGACAGATGTGAACATTCGCATGTTCAAAGAATAGTAAAAGAAGACTTATTTTATACCCCAAATTTCTATTATATGCAATTTTGTAAGGCATATCTCATAACTATTATAGAAATATATTTTGCATGACTGCACATATATAATCTATATCAAATTGTTTGCCTTTTTAATAAGAGATGAGAGAAGAGAGGAAGGAAATTTGGAATTCAAAATTAAAAAAAAAACACAAAGTTTGAAAGTTTTGCCACATAATAGTAAAGAATAAAATACTTTAAAAATCAAAAAGTATGTGTTAGATTTAATAAAATATTTCTAACACAATTCTACTTCGTTCTGTGCTCCCTTTTGTTTTCCTCTGCTATGGTCTTGTTCTATTATCATTATCGCCTTATTCCCCTCTAAATTCCCCACCGCTAAAAATAAAAACCTTCCCTTATAACAAATCAGTATAGTCAAGCAAAACAAATTCACATATTGACCATGTCTAAAAATATCTGTCTCATTCTACACCTCCAATATATCATATATTTAACATATATTTAAGTGAAGAACATAATTATCACTCACAGCATAGTGGTTGATCATTGTATGGATCAGCATATTTTAAGACTTGTATAGTTGTTTTTCTTTACAATGTTGTCATATAAATATTCTCCTGATTCTACTCTCATCAGTCTGTTGTATGCCCTTTTGACTCTAGCTTTCACTTCCATTCCACATGAATGAGGGTGAAAAGTGACTTCCAGAAATAAGCTATATAAGCACCAATCCATGCATAAGAGATTTTATGAAGAAAAAATTCCTTACCATGATTACTTTTTTTCCAGTCTTATACCCTACCGGCCTTTTGGGACAAGTGGGCTTGCCCAAAAAATTACATGCCACTCAATCAATAATGTCATCTCTATTATCTAGGAGCAATATTAAGCAAGCAATACCAAGCATCAGATATTAAGATAAATCCATCAATGACCCTGGGGTATAGCCAATTCAGAACTATGCTCCTTACAGTTCTGTACCACAGGGAATCATAAGTTACTAGAGGATGGATGTGAGCTGGCTAACCCAAAAGACATGGTGTGGGTGATTGAAATGAGGTGATAATAAGTCAAGAAAATGTTAGAAAGATACATGTAATTACATTGTCAAGTAGGTTGATATTGACAATGAATTAATAGAAACAACTTAAAGTACAATCCTTGTCTGTCATCATTAATTCTGTGAAGTCCATGAGGGGAGCATCCAGAAAATGCTCAAATATTATCCAAAATGACAAATGATTTATTGTATATTCTATTAATGACAGTAGATCATATAGTCTTTTAGTCATATGTAGAGAGTAACTAACCAAATCAAATGCAAAGCATAATCAATGGGCGAAATAGTTAATATCATTCTTAATGTGCAAAACTTGCATAATTTCATTATTTCAAATTATTTGGGTCCTAGACATTGTAGTTAATCAAGAAAATATGTTAACTTAAGAAAAGGCATGTAGTAGATCAAGAGTTGTTGATTTTTTTTTTTTATTTCATGGGCACCTTTTACAATCTAATGAAGTTCCTTGATGCTTCCCAGAATTGGGTTTGAAATACAAAAATAAAATACCCATTATTATAAAAAAGACCAATTTTATATATATAACTTTAAAAATTATTTTGAAAACTACATGTATGTATGCTAAAAACACAGTACTCAATGGCTCTAATTCTGCATAGTCTTAAGTACTGGGAAATGGATAACTAAAGATCACTGAGTGAGATGAACTATTTAGTTGATAAATTCAAAAGGATCAACAAAATACTTCCAATTTAATTCAGATCAATTAATTCAACAAGCATCTATCAAATGTCTATTATATGCCTGGCATTATTTGATATGCTGAGCTAACAAAAGAGAAAAATGAAACAGTACCTGCCATCAAGGAGTTTACATACTAATGGGAATAAAGGCATATACTCACATAAAGATAAGCAAAATAAAAACAAAGTAATTGCAGGAGTTGGGAAGAATTAATAATTAGAGGGATCAGAAAAAGCTTCTTAAAATAAGTGCCAATTCAAATGATTCTTGAAGGGAGCAAAGAATTACTAGAGTTAGGCAAGAGAAGGCATAACAGATGTATATCAGACCAGATGAGTAAAACACCTATTGAGCATTTGCTATATGGAGAATATTTTCTGATTATTAGAAAAAGTGGAAAGTTTAGAATGGACATACTACCATGAATCTTGCCATAAAGAAAAGATGACAAAAAGATAACTATGTAGTATAAAAATAATAAATAATTGCATTGGAGAATGGGGGGAAAAAGTACTATGTAAAATCCACAAGAAAAGGCCACCAACCTGCCCAGGTACTATGTCTTTTTTTACCTCAGACTATAGATGTTTTCTACTTGACTTATATTCTTCCTTCTTCCCTCTAGCACTCTGGGCTTATGAAGCATAAGTTTCACTAATTAAAGTTTCATGGAAGAGAAGACATTTGAAATATCTTTTAAATGATGGGTAAAAATCTAATAGGCAAAGATGGGAGAGAGCATATTTTTGGCATAAGTACAATCATGTCAACAAAAGCATAGCGATGGGATAGTAAAGGTTATATCTAGTGGAGAGCAGTTAATTAGTTTGGCTCCAGCAGAGAGGAAATAATGTAAAGTAGTATAAAATAAGGTTGGAAATGTAAAGTGGCTGGAGATTATGGAAGGACATTAATGCCTAACAAAAGAATTTAAACTTTATTCAGTAGACAATAGGTAGCCATTGAAGAATTTTGAGCAGAAGAGTAATAAAATGAGATCTATAAATAAGAAATATTGATCTAACAAGAGTTGGAAGTATAGTTAAAAGGAAAGGAAGAAACAGAAAAGCATTTTAAAAATCTATTATAATAATCTAGCAATAAAATAGTAATAGTGAAAATAGTAAGGGTAAGAAAGATTTGAGAAATATAGAGGTAGTAGAATTAATTAGATTTCATAAATTATCAGATATAAAAAATCAAGGAAAAGCAACAGTTAAAGATGATACAACATTTGTTGGAATATGGTTAAGGATGAAGTGATATTATAAACTTGGTTTTTAGATGTAAATGGGAACTTAATAAATATTTAAAGGAATTGATTATGATGATGAATAAATAAATCATTTGAATTATTTGATATTTTAGGTAGGTAAGTATATGGGTCTGGAATTTGACATGGAAATTAGGGCCGGAAATATGAATCTGGGAGCAATCTGTAGAAACCCAACAGTTAAAGAAAAAGAACTTAATGACATGGCCAACTAAAGTAGTATAGAGAAAAAAGAGAGCAGAGGATAAGTTTTGAGAGACACCATTTTGAAGGATCAGGAAAAAATAAGGATCTAGGAAAGGAACCAGAAGATTTTAGAGAAATAGGAGGAAAGATATCTATGAAGCCAAGATAGTATTCAGAAGAAAGTAGTGACCAATAGCATTGAATGCTACAGGGTGGAAAAAGCATTTTGACTTGACCAGAAGGTTGTTGATAACTTTTGAGAAATCATTTTAAGTGAGGAAAGGGAATAAAGAAAACATATTGTAAGGAATCGAATATAATGTGGATGGTAAGAAAGTGAAGACACTGAGTAAACATAGCTTTTTCAAGATGTTTGTAGTAGTGGAAGATAAATAAGGGGCATAAGAAAGGGGCAAAAGAAAAACTAAAACGAGATAATATTTATAAAGTGCTTTGCAAATGTTAAAGCACTATATAAATGCTAGTTTTTATTACTAAAAAGAATTTGAAAAATCTAAACCTCTTCATAGACAAGAAGACAAGGAGAGAGATGGAAAAAAATAACAGAGGGATAAATTAAAAATCAATAGTAAAGAAGCAAGGGATTAGAAAAAGATGCTATTAGATTAGAATGAAGAAAAGAATGTGATTAAGGAAAATAAACTTATCATCCATTCTTTCTTCCCTAGTCAGTGAGGAATAAGTATTCTTACTTCTTACTAAAACTAATTGCTCTAAGACATTCTGAGAATTAATTAAGAATAACTGAGAAAACTTCCTGCAGATGGCTACATATTCATTTAGTTACCAAGTCTTAATGATTCTACTTCCATAATAATTTTAGCATCTTTTTCTTTTTTCCCCAATGTCTTCATCACCTTTCACCTAAAGTATTGTAATTGTCTCCAGAAAAAAAAAATTGTTTCCAGTCCTTTCTCTTTCTTATTTTTCCTTTATACACCAATTGAAATGTTTCCTCATGTTCTGATTAAAACCTGTCAGTGGCTCCCTACTGTCTATAGAATAAAAGAAAATATTTAGCCTGTTCTTTAAGGTACTACAGAGTTTGATTCCAATTAACTGTTAAGGGAAGAACCAGGACTAAATGAAAGAGTCTGATGCCAAATTGCTAAAGCATTTATTGTCTGAGAAGAAAAACTTGCAAAGAAGCAGAGAGGGAAGGAATTCTTAGCTGCTATAAGGGGATTGGGAAAAAAGGTGGAATAATAGGTTTCTAGAGGCTTTCAGGTGGGCATCAAGGCTTAATGGGAGAATATATCCTCTATAGACACAATAAATCCAGGGAGCAGAATGTTTAGAATCCTGAGCAAGGTCTTGAGTCTGCCACTGCTGCTGCTCAAGGTTACCTTTGAGCAGGTCAAGGCTGTATAGTTTCTGGCAGCTACAGGCATCTTCAAATTTGGCCTTCACTCACAAAGATCACTGTTGTGTCAAGCAGCTCTGAACTTCAAGTCTTTTTGATTGGCTAACTCTGACAGGTTTATATAGTCATTACAGAGCCCATGTTAACACCACCTGTCCAGGCTCATTTAACAACATTATTCCTTTTCTGCTCTAATTGGACTACTTAGCCGTTCCTCTTTCTCTTTCTTCATACCCCTGCTCAAGTATAATTTTGCAAGTTATCCCCATTACTTTGTACATACACATTCCTGCATTTTCTCTCCTTAAAAATCTTCCACACCTTCAAGATCCTCTTCATCCCAACCCCATCCCACATGTGTCTCCTCATCAACAAAGTTTTCCCTGATTAACCCCCAGAAAAACAACAACAACAACAACAACAATCTTTTCCTATTCAAATTTTCTTTGAGGAAATTACCCCTATAATACATCGTGTTTTATTAGAAGGTTGGCTATCAGCAGATTGTGGAGTTATCTAATAAAGTTCTAGAATCATCTATCTACTATCTACTAAAGAAGTCATTTGTTAAAATATGTCAGTGGAAGGAATACCCACATTAGTAAAATCATAAATCTTTTGAAACACTAAAGCAAATGTATTTAGCAATAAAGTACAATCATCCTTGGCCTGTTTGTTGATAAGTTTTACATCCATTAAGGTGATATAATGGGATCTTAAGAAAATTGAACAGTTGAAAATTGGGGGGACTTTTTTTCCTAATGCAAAACCATTTCAATTTAAAAATCAAACTCTCACAGGTATATATCATCCAATCATTTGTCATTTCTAATGCCTATATTCTCTGGCAGTGAATAATGTGTTGTGTTTTTCTGAGCTCACAGTGCAAGGTAGCAGTACAATCAACAGTGCATTCAGAGGACAGAATACTACTGAGCATCCTTTCATCACTTGTTTCTTACCCGTGCAAGAATTTCACACCAACTTACACTAACATCAGAATTTCTGTTGCTAGTAGAAGTCCATGATCACTATTTCAGCAGAGGGGGTCCACTTACTACTTTTTTTTATAAATCCCCTTAATGATTATATTATGGGCTTCATAGAGGTAGAGTTTTTTGATGTTTCTAGAGCAAGTAGAAGGATCAAATGCTTCTAGCATATTGTTCTGAAGAGTGTAAAGAATGGGATTAAATGCCATTTGAAGACCATTCTTGTCTCTACTCCCAAGGATATAGAAAATTGTGCCAATAGCAACCTGCTCAATCATCTGTGTGAATTATTTTTAGTATAAGGTAACAGAGAAGCCTGTGAACCAGTTCTGCAAATCCATCGCCTAGCAGAAAGTAGAAGTACCCATCTTTGCTCCTATCTATACCCTTTTCTCTCTATATCTTTATTAAATTCTCTGAAATTCCAGGCTGCCTAGAAGTTGTCAGACTCCTGACCCTGACCATGTCTCCATTTTTGTTATTGAGGCATAAGATTTACAAGATAGGAAATAATCAAACAATGTAAATCTCTTATGAAATTGAATATAATTTCCACTGTGGAATTTGAGTAAGCTTAGTCCTTTAAATGGATGCTTTGGGGAAAATTAAAGAGCATGATATCACTCAGTCAGCATTATACAATTCTTATATGAATTAATTCTTATTCTACCCTGAAATAACAAAGTCAAAGAGCCCTACATAGAAATTTATCCTGTCTGGATAATCTGGTACTTCAAAATACCACAGTAAAATTCTTCATGGTTCCTGTAAATCTAAAGACTTACAGAACCATTCAGACCACAGTTTTCATTAATCCTATTAGTAGATTAAATTCATAAGTCTAAATTTCACAAAAGGATTCAACAGCTTAAAAACATATTTGTTTATGATGAATAGAAATGCCACTTCTATCAATTAAATTTAGAGAATCTGATACATGGACCCCTAATCATCATATTTGTGGAACACATCCAGAAGTGGAACAAGATGACAAGAATGTTATACATCCATAAGAAAAGAGCAAACAATTACCAAATACAAAACATCCCAAGCTCCCTTCTTCCCTATAACTTGTCCAAATATTCCCAATTCTTTTTTGCTTAGTTATGTTTTTACCGAATGATAATACTTGACTTTTTATTGTTTTCTATCCTTTCCTGAAGCCTGTCTCATTTCATCTTAATGGAATTTCAAAATAATAATTCAACTTTAAATTTAACCCACTGAACCAACAGTGTGTTTATTCAAAGTTCCGCAGTGTTCTAGTGATTATATAATACAAAATGTCTTGTATGTTGAGTTTACAATAAAGTCCCTGATGGTGGCTATTGAATAAATCAATTTTGACAAGCACTAGCCAATAAAGTATAATTAGATATGTATCTTTATGACAAAAAAGCTAAGGGAATCACTTCTAATAATGTTGTAGAACTTTTCATAATACTTTCAGCAAAACTCAAAAAATCCTTGCTTCCTAGCTATAGATTAGTTTAGATAAGCCAACTCTAGCTCACAGTGTAGAAGATAGCATGCACAGCTTGCATATGTAAGGATACAGAGTAATGATTTTTTTAAAGGGTCTTACTTCAAGGATTATGATATTCAAAATTCATCAAAAGGAAAACAAGAATTGTCATTACAGTCTGCATAACCTGGCTGCAGGTGATCTTGATTATACACAGTAAGAAATCCCTAGAGCTATATCATATTCGGAAAGTCAATATCAGGATGTCCCAGGATACTGTAGTTAGCACCATATTTGGAAATGAATGCAAAGAAGAAATCAGTTCTCATTGTAACATATCAATACTTGGGTTGAGATACCTTCAAAGATGTTTTCTCACAAAACAAAATGCTATGTCAAATTTAAAAAAAATATGTCATTCACCAATTGACAAATGGTAAAAGGATATGAACAGACAATTTTCAGATAACAAAATTAAAGTCATCTGTATTCATATGAAAAAGTGCTCTAAATCACTATTGTTTAGAGAAATGCAAATTAAAATAACTCTGAAGTACCACATAACACCTCTCAGATTGGCTAAAATGACAGGAAAAGATAAATGTTAAAGCGGGGGGGGGGGGGGGGAATGTGGAAAAAGTGGTAAACTAATCCATTGTTAGTGAAGTTGTGAAATGCTCCATCTATTGTCACTATGCCGAAATAGATATAAAACCATGCATACCCATTTATCCAGCAGTGCTACTACTACTAGGGTCTGTATCCCGAGGAAATCATAAAGGAGGTAAAAAGACTTACATATGCAGAAATGTTTGTAGCAGCTCTTTTGTGAGAGCAAAGAATGGAAAATGAGTAGATGTCTCTCAATTGGGGAATGGCTGAATAAGTTATGGTATATAAAAGTAATGGAATATTATTGTTCTATTAAAAAAATGAACAAGCTGATTTTAGAAAAGCCCAGATAGACTTACATAAACTAATGTTGAGTGAAACAAGCAGAACCAAGATCACATCATACACACTAACAGCAAGATTATGAAAGACGGATTCTTCTCTGTGGTTCAGTGATACAAGGCAATCCTAATAAACTTTGGAAGAAAATGCCATCTGTATCCAGCGAGAGAACTATAGAGATTGAATGTAAATCAAAACATGCTATGTTTACTTTTTTTCTTTTTCTTCTGTTTTTTTTTCCCTCTTGTGGTGCTTCCCTTTTGTTCTGATTTTTCTCTTCCAACATGATTCATAAATGTATTAATAAATGCACATGTATAAACCAAAAAAATGAAATTTAAAAAACCTATTGTTAGCATTGGATTCAGCATGAATTAAGAAATAAAGTCTTATGAAACATAAAGAATAATATGAACAATACTACCCATATACCATGTCCACAAAAGACATGAATGAAAATCACACAGAAGGTGGCTATCATAACTGCACATGAAGTTAGTATGAAGAAAAGAGGAAAACAGCATGTGCAGGTATGATAGCCACTTTCTGTGTGACTTTCATTCGTGCTCATCTTACATGAAAATCAATAACTAGCTAATGAATAAAAATTCCAAGAGTACAAATCTTCATTAGTGATCTATTACTAGTGATGGTTCTTGTCCTTAAAAAACCATCACTTCAAATAGTGCTTTGTATAGTAATGGTCCTTAATAAGTATTTGCTGAGTTGGATTAGATGAAGGTGAAACATGATACATCAGCACTATGGCATTTAAAAAGTTCAAGAGGCATGATTTATTCATTTTATTAATAATGTTAGTCTGTTACTAAAAGGATGGTCATTTGGCTATCTCTTTCTTAGACTAAAAACCAAAAACTATGTGGACTCACAGTTTATATGCTCTTTGAAAAGCAAGTGATCCTGAGGGTGGGATTCACTAGCTCTGTGACACTCTATTTCATCATCTACAAAATATTTACTTCACCTATGTCTTAGGGCTGTTTTAACCAAAGTACTTTGTAAACCCTAAAAAGCTAAGAATAAGCCATTGTTTATTATAATTGTTGCCCAAAATGGAGGAATCAGTCATGCAACATCTTTAGACGTACTTTGACAGTTTCTATTCAGATATATTGGAGGAATTCCAAGACAAGCAAATATATCTGCAGCTATTCTTTACCTGGTTCTATTTTTTTTATTATCAGTAGTAAATCATCAATAAATATTAATGTTTCCAATTTACAGTAAAGGTCAGAAAATATGGTTTGCAAAACCACAAAACCACTACATAAAGCTTGTTCCTTTTGATATACATTAAATATAATGTTATAGCACTGACAGGCCTCTGCTTTATAGTGTCCCCTTCTGAACCTCCCTCCAGTCTCCTCTGTATATCTTTTTCTTCTTTTTTTTATTAAAGATTTTTATTTTCAATACATATACATAGATAATTTTCAACATTCATCTTTGTAAAACCTTGAGTTCCACAATTTTTTCTCCCTTCCTTTTCCTCCTCCCCTAGATGGCAAGTAATCCAATATATGTCATACATATATAATTCATCTTTATATATTTCCATGGTTATGCTGCACAAGAAAAATCAAATCAAAAATGAAAAAATTTTTTAAAAAACAAAATGTAAGCAAACTACAACAAAAAAGTGAAAATATTATGTTGTGATCCATACTCATTCCCCACAGTCTTCTCTCTGGATGCAAATTGTTCTCTTAATTATAAGACCATTAGAACTGAACTGAATCACCTTGTTGTTGAAAAGAGCCACACCTGTCAGAATTGATTATCATATAATCTAGTTGTTGCCATGTACAATGTTCTTCTGGTTCTATTCACTTTATTTAGCATCAGTTCATGTAAGTCCCTATAGGTCTCTCTAAAATCATCCTGCTGATTTTTTCTTATAGAACAATAATATTCCATAACATTTATATACCATAATGTATTCAGTCATTCCCCAACTGATGGGCATCCAGTCAGTTTCCAGTTTCTTGTCACTTCAAAAAGGGCTGCCACAAACATTTTGCAAATATGGACCCTTTTTCCTTCTTGAAAATCTTTTTAGGATACAGGCCTAGTAGAGACACTGCTGGGTCAAAGGGTATGCACAGTTTGATAGCTTTTTGAGCATAGTTCCAAATTTCTCCAACTAGAATGGTTGGATCAGTTCACAACTCCACCAACAATATATTAGTATGCCAGTTTTTCTACATCCCTTCTAACATTCATCATTATTTTTTCTTGTCATCTTAGCCAATATGAAAGGTGTGTAGTGGTACCTCAGAATTGTTTTAATTTGCATTTCATTTATCAATGGGGATTTAGAGCATTTTTCCTATGACTAGAAATAATTTTAATTTCTTCATCTGAAAATTATCTGTTCATGTCCTTTGACCATTCATCAAATGGAAAATGGCTTATAGTCTTATAATTTTGAGTCTCTGTATCCTTTAAATGTTTCTTTTTTTCTTTCTTCTTTTCCTTTTTTATTTTTGGGCATACTATGACTCTTTACTCCTCCTAATATGTGCAATGTTTGTAATTCTCCTTCCAGTCTCTTCTATATATCTTTTAAATGTTTCACTGACAAATTTTTCTTTCCTTTATTTCTTTTTTGTTTTGGGGCATACTATGACTCCATGCTGCTCCTAATATTCTCCTCATAAAACATATATGTATATATATGTATATATACATATATATGTATATAAATATATGTATATATGTGAACAAAATAAATGTGTATTGTAATCCTCACATTTAGAAATGTATGTTTCGTTCTATTCCTATAGTCCATCACTTCTTCACTGAGAGTGTAAATCATGTTTTATTATCAGTATTCTGAAGTCATGATTAGTCATTGCAATGCTCAGGGGACTTAAGTGTTTCAAAATTATCTTCCTTTACAGTGCTATGGTCACAATAAAGGAGAATTTTTTTTATTAAAAGGTTAAAAACTAGTTCAAAAGATATTTGTGCAATGATCCTTCATTCTACAACTATCCTTTCACCCAAGCAGACACTTGGAGCATTTGTAGTGATGGAAGAAAATGCAGAGGGAGCTAAGTGACAGAGTAGATAAAGCATTAGATTAAGAACTGGCCCTACAATCAGGAAGACCCAAGTTCCAATCCAACATCAAACAATTGACACTGTGTGACTTTGGCCAAGTCAATTAACCCCAATAGCCTTAAAATTTTTAAAAAATGAAAAAAAAAAAAGAAGAGCAAAGAGGAAGTAATAGAAGAGACACCAGGATCAGCAATAACAAGTAGTACAACTGTTTACTGAGGAAATAGGAAAGAGGGGTCCAAAATTGACAATATTCTTTGAGGTACTAGTAACAGCACAACCTAACCAGAAGATTTTGACTAGATAAGAAATCAAAGATTAGGAATACCACCTTCTATGGAACCTGAATTCTCCAGAGTCCACCTTGGCTTTAAGATTCTCTGGTTTTTATCTATTCATGAAGTAGTCTGGCAAGGAATAGGTGAGTGGCCATCATCATTTATTAATGCTTTAAGATTTGCAAAGCACTTTACAAATAATAACTCATTTGATCAACAACCTTTGGAAGCTAGATACTATTATTTTCCCTATTTTGCAGATAAGGAATTTAAAGCAGGCAGTTTCAAGTAAGTGACTTGCTTGGGGTCACATAGCTGATAAATGCTTGAGGCTAGATTTGAACCAAATCTTCCTGTCTCCAGACCCAATGACTTATCTATTAGCTGCCTACAAATCCCCAAATTTTTTGGCAGAGCAATGCCAGCTCTGTAAACTTACTAAGTAAACTACCAGATGTTCAAATGGATCTCATTTTTCTATACCAACTATATCAATCATGAAACAAGCAAAAGCCTCCAGATCCATTCTCTTTTCTGTGGCAATCTTTGTTCCCTTCACAGACTCTTTCTTTCCCTCTAATGTCTCATCTTCCCTAGTTACTAATCTTACTACCATGCAATACCTGAGACAAATGGGAAATATTGGGGTGAGAGTATTGAGTGATGAAAGAAGGGATAGAAAGAAGATAACAATGAGGAGAAGCTTCCTGCACTATTTTCCTACTACCCCCTCATTTTCTGTGGCATCAGTTTTAAGTCCCAAATCTCTAAGGAAAACCATGAGGTAATTGGTCCCCACCAACTGTAACAAGAATTTCAGGTCCTTCAAAAATATCAGTCAACTTCTGATTGTATAAAATTGGCCTTGACATGCTGATAGCCTTTACTGGAGAGCTGATGCTGCCTAAGGACCTTTATTGTGAATGAGAATGACAGCACTTCAGGAAGACCTGATGTAAATTCCATGACAGGTTATACAGACACATACAAAAGTACTCTTGCTGCTGTCACACATCATCACTTTAAAATAAAATATCAAATCTGTATTACATTAAAGAAAATACTGGGCAGAAATCTCTAGTGTAGGATATTTGTGAAAATGCCGCATCAACAACAGTTCCATTGTCTTCATTCCCACTCAAAATGTGACCCAGGAAAATAATAATAATGAATTCAACTAGCATTCATGGTTTTCCTATTTGGAACTTTAAAAATCAGTAGGAATCTATTTATTTGTCAATATGGTGGTTGCAGAGGGCAAGAACTCTGAAAAAGTATACTTAAGGCTCAGTATGATTGATTTAATCCTACAACAAGATATTAACTCAGTGGAATTGATGAAATAATTGGTTTCCTAGTGACATAATGATTGGCTTATATTCAGTATGATGAACTGATTTAATTGTAATAGAATATTTTAGAGGTCAGAATCAGACCAAAGTGGGAGCAGAGATTGAAATGTGCAGACTGCTGACTGGCTGACTGACTGAGACTGCTGCTGCAGACTGGGACACTGAAGAAGACAATAAAGATTTTGGATTTTATTCTTGACTATTGTCATGATGATTATTCTGCTGAGACCAAGGCTGGTCTGAAGGCCCTCCAGAAAGCTAGTCAGAATATTACAGGTGGTCAATTAAGTTTAGCCATTTATTTTTAGGTTTCTTCTGGCTAAAATTAGCTCAACATTAAGCTTAATTGTGAAAATGCTGAAGAGAATAATAGATTAGAAAGTTTTAGAAATTGTTTTTACTGGTTTTGCAATTGTCAATGCTGAAAATTTACCCATGTATATATCTTGTAAATAAAAAGCTATAATAAAAAAATGAAAAAAAATTGTTTTTACGAATAAGTGAATAAGAATACCATAATTCTAAGTCTATCTGGATGTCCTCAAGCTCTCATCCTAGATCCTCTCTCCCTTTCTTGGCTAATCTCCTAGAAAGACTAGTTTACAACCACTGCCTCTTTTTTTTCCCCATCACCTACTCACTTCTCAATAGCTAGCAATATGTCTTCTTAACCCATCCCTTTACTGAAATTGCTCTTTAAAAGGTCACCAATGATCTTGCTCTGGAATCAAAAAATCAGGGTATAAAAATTAGCTCTTCTACTTATTTCCTGGGTGGCTTTAAGAAAGATGTCTAATTTCTGTGGACCTATTTCTTATCTACAAAATCAAAGAGTGAAACTCGATGTCCATAATGGGACTTCAAGGTCCCTTCCCATTCTATGAGCTATGAGCTGATGATTCTCCTCCTAAATACATTTTCCTCTCTGTGCTTCCTTCAAATTATTTTTTCCTGGTCACCCTTTTACCTATTTGACCTTCTATTTATTTCCTTTATTATTTATATTTTTGCTGCTCCCTAGGTGTTAGTATCCCCAAAGGTTCTATTCTAAGCTCCCTTTTCTTTTGCTTCTTTTCTCTAAATAATGTCATTAGATTCCATGTGTACAGTTCAATTATTGCCTCTGGGAAATAATTCACAAATTTTTATAGTCACATATATAACATACATAAAATTGTTTACTATCTTGGATGTAGGAAGCGAAGTGAAAAAGGAGGGAAGAAAATTTGGAATTCAAAAAAATTGCAATGAATATTTAAAATTATCATGCATAATTTGAAAAATAAAATTCTATTTAAAAAGAAAATAATATTTAAAATAAACAAATGAGTTGTGCATTTAAAAAATAAATCTATAAGCTATAGAATGTTAACAATAACTCACAAATCTTTATATCAACATATATATTTATTTATATCAAATTACCATCTTGGGGAAAGAAATGAGAGAACAAAGGAGAAAAATTGAAACAAAAAATTTAATGAATGTTAAAAATTGTCTTTATATGTAATTGGAAAAATAAAATACTATTTAAAAAGAAAAGAATGTTTAAAATGAATAAATAACTTGTATATTAAAAAATTTACAAGCTCTAGAATACTAAAAAAATATATATATATCTTTATAGACAGCCTCAATTTTTTCCCTGAACTCCTGTTCTTTAGAGTTGATTGCTTATCATAGATCCCCATCTAGATTTCCCAGTAGGCTCTCAAAACAAGCCCTAAAAGTGAGTGAAAAAAAAGACCTAAAAGGTTTCCTGCCTTAAACCTAACCCTTTTCCCAACTTTCCTGTTTTAATGCAAACACCACCCTCCTAGTCACACAGGTTCACACCCTTGCTGTCATCTTTGATTCTTCCTTCTCACTTACTCCATTTCCCCCAAACTAAGTTGCTCAGCTCTGATAATTCTATTTGTATAACACCTCTCACATTCCTCCCTTTCTCTCTCCTCATGACCATCATTTTAATTCAGACTTTTATCACTTGCACTATTATAATATCTTCCTAACTAGTATTTCTGTATTAAGTCTTTTCTTTCTCTGATTCAATCCTCATCCCAGTGTCTAATTAACCTTTCTAATACTGGTAAAGGCAAGAATCATTCTGAGTCCTCTGACTTTAAAATCAAAAGACCTAGATCGTATCTACGAACCCTTGCCCCAGATATAAGCTCTGTAACCACCACATAAGTTATTTGGCCCCTTTCAGCATAGTTTTCCTCATCTATAAAATAGGAACAATGACAACACTTCATAGGCTGTTGTCCTACCAACAGTGTGAGCTAAGAAATATATTATTTAATTTTCCTGGACCCCAGTTTTTTTTTTTCATTTCCAAGAGTGCAACAGTTAAACTAGATAAAATCTGTTATATTTGAATACTCTACAATACACTTAGAAATGTTGCCTCATGTCAAATAACAGAATATAAGCTTTATAATACCAAGGAAAACTCTAAACAGGAAAAAAGGATTTTTTTGTTCTGCTTATCCAATAGGACCCTATTATAATATAGTTCATAACATCATAAATTATAACGCAAACCATATATTTCAGAACGTAGTAACTATATACAGGAAACAGAACTGGAGCAAGAGATAATCAAGGCAGGAAGCCACCTTGGGTGCAACATATGAGAGACAGGGAGAGACACTTCTTAATATAACTTTTTATAAATTCATATATTTTGATGCCAGAAAATTATACTCTTTATGAAACATTTAAGCTTTTATTTTGTGATAGGGCAAATTTTGTGTGTTAACAATGAGTTTTAGTGGACAATAAGTTAAAATTTTTAAACATAGCTGAAGGTATCTAAATTTTACCTCTAACATTGGAAAGCTAATATCACATAATATGACATATGGATATTCATCTTCTTCCTCTGTCCTCCATCTTCCCACCCCCATCAAAATTTTTAAAAGAGTTTCAGTGTATTTCTGATGCTGTGAATTCCCTTATTGATCACTCTAAAGCTTCAATTAAACTGTTTATGTGATATCTCTTCAATCCATCAAATCACAGACATATAGATTTCCTCACACCATTTAACAATTGCACATTATGTTCCATTGCTAATAGTAGTCATTTTAATCTTTGTACCGCCTGCTGAACCAAAATTAATAAAATTGTTAAATGAATCCCAGAGCATTTTAAGAAGGGAATCTGCCTCTATTGCTATATAAAATGCCTACTTAGCATCATGAGCATTTATTAAGGTAATGAATATAACACATTTTCAAATATTTATGTCAGTAGATTGAATTCAATTCAACAAATCTTATATAGGTCAATGGATTTATAGCCAGAAGCAGCCTTGTAGTCCATCTAGATCAATCTTCACTTTACAGGTGAGGAAAATGAGGTAAAGTCTATAAGTCAACAAGCATTTATTAAGCACTCACTATGTGCCAGGCACAATGCTAAATTCTAGAATACAAAAAAACAAAAGATTATCCCTGCTCCCAGGAGCTCACAATCTAATGGGGAAGATAGCAAGCAAAGAATATGTATCAACAAGATACATTCTGGATAAATAGGAAATAGCTGAAAGAAGAAAGGCACTAGAATTAGGAATGTGGGGAAAGGCTTCCTGTAAATGATGGGATTTTAGCTGGGAATTTTCTGGCTGAAATGAGGAGGGAGAGAATTTTTCAAATGGAGACCAACCAGAGAAATTGGCTGGAGCAGAGATGAAACATCTTATACCTGGAAGTGCAAAGTTACTGATTTATCATACAATCCTGGTGCAAGGTACAATATAAGAAAATTGGAAAGAGGGAGGAGTGGAACAGAAAAGTTTTAACATAAACAGAAGTTTTTTGGGGTTTTTTTTGGGTTTTTTTGTTGTTGTTTTTTTTTTTTTGATGCTTGAGGTGATAGAAAACTGCTAGCATTTTTTGAATATGAGAATGCTGTGGTTGTAGTGAACTTTAGAAAAATCAATGGACTAATTGACCCAACTCATTTAACTTTTTTATTTTACTGAAAGGAAAAATGAGGCTCAGAGAAGTCAAATAGTTCCCCCAAACTCACATATGTAGTAAGAATTCACAGACTGAGTTGCCTTCTACTACACTGAAACACTGTACTACGAAGTATTGTGCTAGGAGCTGGGCAAATTAAGACAAAAATAAGGTAGTCTCATCTCAAGGATTTTATATTCTAGTGGAGAGTGGAGTGGATAGGGGAAAGGGATGAGATGTGAGTGTGTGTGTGTATGTGTGTATATATACACATATATATACATACACACATATAGATACATGTACACAGATACAAACAAATAAATAATGATTTTTACAAATAGTTTCATGAAGAAAAGTGTTAATAATTGGGAGGATCAGGAAAGGCCTCATGGAGGAGAAAGCTTCTGGGCTGTGCTTTGAAGAAAACTAGTAATTCTATGATATAGAAGTGAGAAGGGAGTGTATTCCAAATATTGTATACCACTTGTAAACTGTGTGGAGATGGGAGATAAAATGTATAAGAGGGAAAAGTATGTAAGTTTGATTAAAACTGAAAGTACATGAAGTAGAATAATGTGAACAGAGTAGCAGCTAGATTGTGGAAGACTTTAAATGTCAGGCCAAGGATTTTGTATTTTATTCAGAGGCAATAGAGAGTTATTGAAGCTGTTTGAGCAGTGATATAGGATCTGCATTTTAAAATATCAATTTGGCAGTTCACTTATTACCTATTTTCACCTCAGAAATTTTTATATGACCTTGGGCATATAGGTATATAAAATGGATGTACAAATCAAACAGTTACAGATAATAAATCATAATTTCACAACCCTAAAATTTATGAGACCCCGTATGAGGTTGCCAAGCATGGTTTAAGAAGCCGGGGGCAGGATGACTGGGTAGGTTGCAATTACAATAGTCCAGATAAACAGTTCCGAGAGCTTAATTAGAATAGAAGTTGTGTGTGGAGATAAGAGGGCAAATACAAAAATGCTGAGCAAACCAATTATTGGAAGATTTATGACCACAAAGTGACAAAACTATATAATCCATTTTAGGCAATATTATAAAATAGGCACCTCTCTACCCAAATCCTGATACTCCATTTCCTCTGCTCATTCATTGTTGCTTCATCATGCTCTCCAGCTATCTGTAACCATTCAAATTCTTCACTGATATTTTGTTCTCCTAGGGATTTTTGGACCTGCCATTCAATCTACTGTGCCCCTAGCTCTGTATGTCCTAAATAATATACAAAATATGTGCATATATATTATATATATATTTATGTACAGACACCTATCTCTATATATTGCAAATATAGAGGGTTTTTTAATCTTGGATTTTCCATATTGTTTCTAGTTCTCCTATAAACCTATACGTACACACACATACACCCCTAACAGAGAGATCTATAAACCTAATCACAAGACTAAAGAATACACAAATGTATATGCATGAATATATGCCACAATCATTTTCTCTTTTTTTTTGTCAATGCTGATGTTCTTTCCTAACTGTGTAGAACATCCAGAAATATTTGAGAACTTGATAAAGGTCACATTCCAACAACATAAAAATCATCCCTTCCAAATACACTTAGACAGCTTTATCAGAGAGAGATTTTTATTCCATGATTTTTTAGGTCTGACATTGCTCTCTGCTCAGGAGCACCTTCTCCTGGATCCAACATAATTCAAAATTTAGAACAAACTTCTTGTTAACCTCAATTTAGTTGCATCTATCTTCTTTAATTGAATAAAAAATAATAATATTTTCCAGTATCTGAATACTACATTCCAGTTTGAATCCTCAAAACCAACTTCTATACAAACTAGCTACTTTCATCCCTAGCAGTTTCACTATCTTATTATTCTCATGCAAAATAAGTTTCCACTGAGTTCAAAGTGAGTATGTTACTGTCATGTTCTCTATAAAATGAGGGAGGGTTGACAAATTGACCTCTATGGTTTCATCCAGCTTCAAAACTACCATTCCATCATCCTACTTCTCTAACAGCAGCTGTAAATATTAACCTCTCTGCAGGCACTCTCATACACAAACAAATGCTTTTTAAAAGGTTTTTATAAAAACTTTCATTGTCAATTAAACTATGTGAATGTTATTGCCATTGCTACTCAAAAATCTTGTTTCTCACTCTCTAAATTTAGGGTCTAAAGAGAGCTAGCAGAGTATTGTTATTTTTTAAAGTTGCTGTATGGTTTTCATTTTGAAAAAAAATCTCGCCAAAATAATTTTTCTTTCTCTGGCTCCCAAAGTCATCTGAAAATGTATTCTATGGAATGGGCAAATGACTTCTAGTAGACCAGTACTTGGGCATGTTATTAATATGATTTGGGGAGTGTTTATATGAGTAATCATTTAAAATGCTAAGAATTGGTGAGTGGAGTATGGATATTCAACCAGAAAATTTAGCCTGCTATGTTGATTACTTTGGTTTTTGATTAATTGCACAGATAAATGGATATATAGGCAATTACTTTAAGCTAAGGCAAAGTTGGGGGCAGGGGTTCTTTTAAGCACCCGATTAAGAACAATGAGTCAGCTTCTCTCTTCTCCCAAAGGCTGCTGTCATTTACATTTCCAAGTAGATGCTTTTCAGCACAGTGCAAGCCATAAGGATGAATTTATTGAGAAGAGAGAAGTAAAATGGCAGTTTTAGGAAACCCTAACTGCAGTTGAGCTTGTCAGGTATTATTCTTAAATTCATATTACCATGTAATCAATGATCTGACATATATACTAGAAAGAATAACCTTTCTAGTTCTTGACTTCCTTGGGCCTCAGTTTCCTCAAATGTGAAATAATGGATGTTGGACTGGACAAATTTTGAAGTCTTTCCCAGCTTCCCAGCTCTAAGAATTCACTGACTAATGGATAGGAGTATTCTTAGGAAAGGGAATATCTACTTCCCTCTTTAGACTATAAGCACGTGGAAAGCAGAGCCTTTGCATGGACTTTATCCCAGGATCTCCCATTTAGAAGAATCTTTAAAAAGATTTGTGGAGCTATGCAATTATAATCACCTAAAAAAATGATGAGAAAATGTTATTCCATTGCTTCTTTACTGAAATGAGGTTCTATAAGTGTGGAAGCTTAGAAATACACAATTTCCCCAGAAATACTCAAGAAAATCCACCTCAACTCATTCTTTTGCAGATCCATAGATGTGGACTATTGCATATATTATCAATTTATTTGTTGATTAGTTTTTCCAAAATGCTTTCTTATTTATATCTCTTTTTAAACATTATAACACAAAAATAGTCTGCTAGGTAAGTTGGAAATGGAGATGAGAAAAATGAAAGTTTTAAATACATTTTAATGCTATTTTAATTGCATCTGTGTGTTTCCATAATGCTACTCACCCTGGGATACAGGCTCTTAAAAAAAAAAAATTCAACTAGCTCCACTTTCACAAATGGGAAAACTAAATCACCCAGAAGTAAAATTATATGCCCTGGCTTACACAAAAAGTCTATTACACAAAAAGGTGAACAAATAATTCATCTATCCTGAGGATGACAGTGATCCCTCTTCATCACATGAAGAAGCATGGTGCGAGTACACATTGACCCAAAAACATAGCTTTCAAGAAGGGCAATCGTGGAATGTTTTAAAATGAGGAGACAAGGCTCTTATTGTCTAAGAACACCTTACAGATTTCCTAGATTTAACATAGATAGTGAGGCATCTTTGGACAAGGAAAGATCTATGTTCACATTCTGCCTCTGATTCATACTTGGGGTTGTTTGTATTTCGTTTTCCAAAAGGACCAATGATATCATGGGTGATGTTATGACACGCATGAATTGGATTTAAATAAAGCAGACTTCTACAAAATTATCAGTTTCTCTTTTCCAAAGTCATCAAAATCCAGTCTCAAGAAATAAATCAGACTGACTGGCAATAGCCATAGATGCAATGAATGACCTTGGTATCTTTGATGTTTAACCAAGCTCTAACTGCTCCATAGTACTTGCCACTTTCATGGCCTTTGGAACAAATTGTTTTCATTCACCTCTCTTGTTAGGGGAAGTCCTCACATGCTTAGGGGTAGACACCCCTCTCCTCCAGCTAAACTTGGGTTAGACTATCTGTCAAGATGGATTGCCAGTTGCTATGTATGTTACAATTTCTTGGAGCCAAAGATGAGAGAGTTGAGCACTAGATAAATACTAATGTTAAAAAGCAGATTGTTTTTAAAATCACTTAATCTCTCAGAGATCCCAGGAACTTTCTAAGACTCTAAGTTATAGACCAGTCATCAATTGAACCTATCTAAATTAAATCAGAGAAAGTTCCCATTAGAAGTTTTTTACCTACACCAACAAAATCACTGATCTAGACAAAAAAAGAGAAAGCTTACATACAACTGACTACTTTCTAAAATGTTTTAGGAAATCTAAAGGTAAGCAAAGCAATTTTTTCTGATTTATTTCCAGAAGGAAACACAGTGGATGTTTCCTTAGTAATTTAAGAAGAATTCAACTTAGTAATAATAATAATTAGAATTTACATTTATATAGTATTTTTATTGCCATCATCTCATTTGATATCACAAAACCCTGTAAGTGTTATTTTGATCATTTTAGATATAAAAAGCCAAAGATTAGAGTTTAAAGATCACATGATTTATAAGTAGTAAAAATTAAACTCAAAGCCAAGTTGCAAGTCCTTGCTTTTACTATACAATACTGTCTTTCAGTCAACAAAGTGAAAGGATAATGAATAGTATACATGGAATTTGGCCATACATTTAGTATCTAAATTCAGTAAATGAAAGATGTGATAATGTTTAAGCTACTTTCTCTGCATGGGTAATCATATACTTTGAGCAGGCTCTCATTTCAAGCACATATGAACTGCATCAATAGGTGGATGCATTAGACATATCTAAGTAAGCAATACTTAAAGATAAATAAGTATGTATTGATATCACACTCTGGCACTATTCATTTAAGGTTTAAATGACATGAATTTTCTCTGAAAGGTTAAACTCAGAAGAATTGGCAGCCTCTCCAATCTAGCTATGCATAACAGACACTATGTAAATAGCTGTTGTCAGAAGGCACAAAGACAAGTGTCAATTATGTTCAATTTGACTGTGACTGTGTAGGAGTCTTCTTACCCAGACTCACCAAGACTTTCAGAATCAGATATGAATGCACAATTCAACCTTTTGTTTATTATTAGCTTTAGCAAACATTTTCTACTTCACTTTGTTATGTATGGTTATGAAAGCAGCCAGGTACAGTAAAAAGAAAGCTGACCTCAGTCAGTAAAAAGTGGGTTCAAATGTCATATCAGACTATGTGAACGTGGGCAAGTCACCTAAACTCTCAGTACTCTAATTATAATATTCTTTCATTCATTAATTAATTGGTTGATTTTGATTAATTTATTAATTTTTAGTTTCTCCAATATTTATTTTATTTTTAATAACTTTTAATTTTAAAAAAAACATGCAAAAACAATTTTCAACATTCACCCTTGCAAAATCTTGTGTTCCAAATTTTCCTCCCTCTCTTCCTCCCAGCTCCTCCTCTAGACAGCAAGTAATTCAATATAGGTTAAACATGCACAATTCTTTTATACATATTTCCACATTTGTTATGCTGCACAAGAAAAATCAAATCAAAAAGGAAAATTTGAGAAAGAAAGAAAAAAAGCAAGCAAACAACAACAAAAAATGCAAATACTATCTTGTGATCTACCTTCAGTTCCAACAGTTCCCTTTTTGGACGCAAATGGCTCTCTCCATCACAATTTTCTTAGAATTTGCCTGCATCACCTCATTGTTGAAAAGAGCCACAATCCATCAGAATTGATTATCACATAATCTTGTTGCTGTGTATAATGTTCTCTTGTTTTTCCTCACTTCACTTAAAATCAGTTCATGTAAATTTCTCCAAGCCTTTCTGAAATCATCCTGCTGATCATTTCTTATAGAACAATAATATTCTGTAACATACATATACCATAACTTATTCAGCCATTTTCCAACTAATGGGCATCCACTCAATTTCAAGTTCTCTGCCACTACAAAAAGGGCTGCTAAAAACATATTTGCACATGAGGGTCCTTTTTCCCTTTTTTATTATCTCTTTGGAATACAGATTCAGTAGTGACATTGCTGGATCAAAGGGTATGCACAGTTTGATACCCCTTTGGGCATAGTTCCAAATTGCTTTCCAGAATGTTTAGATCAATTCAAAACTTCACCAACAGTAATTCTAATAGTCTAAACTGCAGAGAAAGTGACAATCAGCCTAAATAGAGTATATTTCCTTCATGAAAGTTCTCTACAAGATTGAACAGGTCTCATTTTTAAAAAAAAATAAAAGATAATTATGTACATACATTGATAATTGAAGTTTCCAAACAGTTGCATACATGTTTTTAGTATCCTGTGAATATAACAGGGCAGCTAACAGAGTGCAATGGAACCCTGGCCAAGTCATTTAACCCTGTTTGCCTCAGTTTCTTCATCTTTAAAAAGAGCAGAAGGTAAAGAAAAATGTTCTATTATCTTTACCAAGAAAACCTCAGATGGGGTCACAAAGAGTCAGACAGGACTGAAACAATTGAACATCAAACAATCTGAATAAGAAAAAAATAAATAGAGTCCCTACTCAGCCTAAAAGTTACTGCCCAGGTTCTAAATCTATGTGATTTTTTAACTCGCTTAAGGATTAGAAAAAAGGCATCCTCACAGGTCAATAGAAGACTAATTTTAAAAGCACAAATGCCCCTGGTCACTTCTCACATACTATCTGGAAGATCCCAGGCAAGTCATTGAATATTTCAGTTCTCCCAAGATATTTTCTGAAACTGTAAGTCACAGACAAGCTGCAGATCAGTATCAGCAAAGAGAATTTCCATATTGGTTGCTCTCTACATTGATGAAATCATTTGTTGTTGTTTGGTCATTATTAGTCATGTTCAACTCCTTATGATTCCTTTTTTTTTGGGGGGGTGTCCTTGGAAAAATATTCTTGCCATTTGTTTTTCCAATTCATTTTACAGATGAGGAGAGTGACGTAGATAGGGGTAAGTGACTTGTCCTGGGAAACCCAGCTAGTAAATATCTGGTATCAGATTTGAACTCAGGTCTTGCTGATTTCAGACCTGGCTTTTTATCCACTATGTGATCTAACTGCCTGATGAAATCATAGAAATAAAGAAAAAAAATAGCAATAACAAATCCATTAAATGTATGATCTTTATAAGGTAAGATATGATGGGAAAAAAGAGATTGAAGAGAACATTCAGTTTTGTTATCATTTGTTCTTATTTTGGTTTTTTGCAACATTCTCTAGGTGATCCAAGCCAGCCTCTTAGGTCAGAGGAAGAGAATGTACTTATAATTCTATTTGCACTTCCAGTTACCTCCCACAATGCTAGTCATATAGTAGTGCCCAATCAATGATATGGCTCAATTTTCTATCTCTAAGAGATATATGATGTGTCCAATTCACTATTTCTCAGCCAGAAATATCTAGATTGTTTTAAATGATAAAGGAAATCAAATAGAGAGGGAAAAATATATCTGTTATAGTTCGGTTCAAGAAGAATTTTTTTTAAGTAAGCAAGTGGGAAGCTGTCTTTCTAGTGAAAATAGGATTGATAAAATTTGGCACTTTGCTAATAGATTGACTTACTCATAGAACAACTGGAATTTAATGTCATAGATAGAAACAATCTTTCTCTTGGGAAAGGAGATTACAGAAGAAATTTAGGTCAAGTCAAAATAAGTGACTAAGGCATTAAACTGACTCAAGAAAATCTCAATTGGATTACTCTGATGCAAGTGGGGAAATAAAAAAGAAAGTGTTCTAATCAGTGATTCCTTAGACTTTACTGGAAAACTACCGCAATGAATAAGGACTGCCTTTAAAAGCTAAAACTGTGAAAGTGATTTAAAAAACATGTACATTGACAGAAATTGCTTTATTGTGTTCATGGTTTATTCTTTTTTTCCTAGTTGGTGTTTTATTTAAAAGATTCTACCAATTCAAAAAAGGTAATTTTTTTAAAAACAAGGAATAATTCTTTAAAACAACATTCAAAAATTTGTTTTCATGTGTTTACTTTGGGGAACTATTTCTGCCTTACCATTATTCCCATATTCCCTTCTGAACCTCCAGCCAATATTCAGTATGTCTCTTTATATTCCACAACAAACTACTTTCCTCAATCATTGTTTCAGAATTGGTACAGAATTACTGCATCTTTATCCTAACCTAACATGTACACCAATTATCTTCATTTCATTCGAACCTCTAATTCCCAAAGCTGGTAGACTGCCAAACAAATCCACTTCAGCATTCTTCCTTTTTAATTTAATAACAAACTTCTTGTTATTCATATTCAAATACTCTGAATTTCTATTATCATTATGTGTCCTACATGGGTGATCACAACTGGCTCCTTGTAGCAGGTGTAATAATGCCAGAGCCTGCACTTTCCAAAACTAATGAATGCTTTAAAATGACTGTTTGTGGCTCCATGGTCTTAATCCTTTTCAAAACAACTACGTTTTCAAATGAGGCTATCTTTTCTTGCAAAATCCCTTGCTACTACAAGTAGTAGCTTTTTCTTCTCAGATGTTATCTTGACTTTCCCACTGTTGCTCTTAGTGTACAGATTTCCTTGCTTTGAGGGGGAAAAAGAAAATGGAAATGGGAAAAAAGACTCATCAAACATACCATTATTTGGGCAGATGCTAAATAACATAAACAAGAAGAAAGAGATTTGTTAACAAGTTTCTTGGGACCAATAATAAAAAGAACTGTGGTCTCTTTCCCAGAGAATTGTTTTTACTTTTCCTCCTTTATTCTCATAATGTCTTTATATTACCAATAAATTTATTGCTATCTGAATGTACTGTGTTGGATGCTATGTCACTTGCAAGATGGGTGAAGATTAAAATCAGTTGTGGCCTGATGGAAAGAGTCCAGAATGGCTTTCAAGCAAAGATGTTCAAATTCTGGAATTACATAGATCCTAAAATCATCCTCAGGGTAGTCTCACCACCACCATCACAAGAAAAATGAAGTTTCTGTCCTACTCTTCGCTCTGATATGCTCCCACCCAGAAGCAAAAGTCTGGGGAAATTCTCTAAAACTAAGTTTGGGTATGAGTAACATTTATATTCTCTCTAAAAAAAGACTCACAGTGTCCTTCTATAAAAGTACTCTGTGAACAAAATAGCTGTCATGTATAGAACAGCTTATTTCCTCTGATACAAATAAATGTAAAACACAATAGATGTGTAGCTTCTTAAATACTTAAAGCATAAAACAATAACCCACCATTATTATTATTATCATCTCCCTGAAAGACAGAGGTACTTTACATCTAGAGTGAACTGAAATTTCACTTTTATACCTATCATGTTATCTTAGCAACTCATAAGGTCTACTGGCCAATCAAGAAGAGGTCATTAGTCCTATCAGATTGACAATGATCCTTTCAGTGGTCACCTTCTTATCTGGAAGTGCTGTAATTGCAGAAACACCTCCTGTTGGCCAGCTGACACCAAATCAGGAATCCAGAAATTCAAACTCACAAAGTAACCATCAATGTTGAAAATATTCATTTCCAAGTCACTGGTTGCTGGTAATAGATTTGTTTCCAAGAAGAGAACACAAAGGCAAGAAAGTGCAGCCAAGGATTTGAGGTATGAACTCAACTTTACCTACTCAAGCACAATTTCTTATCGTTGTTATGCATGTGCTTATAGTCACTATTCCTGCTGGGGATTAAGGATGCAATGGAAAGGGAAAGAAATCCTCTATCTCCATGCATCAGAAGTCAAAGGGAGAATAGGCAAACTCATAAAATAATATCCTCAAAAAGAGAGAAAAACAAGCCTTTCTTTGGTCTTAATAGATTATTTGAGGGATGACTCTTCCTGACTTAGACATCAATTATCTCTGACACAATAACTCAGTCATGGGGATTAATGAGGTATTACTGTGTCAGCCTAAAACTTCTTTCCATCAGAAGAGTGCCAGAGCACAGGTTCCATAGAAAGGCCAGAGTATATTCCCAGCGCCACAACTCTAAGCTAGAACACTTCCAAAGGAAGTACCTCAGTCCTACAGATCACCCTCTCATACAAGTAAGAAGAAAAACAGTAAGAAAAATAAAGAAAATAAGGAGACATTTATCACAAGCATTGCCTATAGCTAATTTCCTTTGAGAGCAAAACAAGTAATGTTAATCAGAGGGGAGCCATGAAAGTTCACCTTCCTAAAAATTACAAACAAATTATCCTGAATATGCTCAAAAAAAAATTGTGCCATGTACCATTATAACAGAGTTTCTCCATTATAGTTGCCTTTGGATAAGAATGCTATTCACCTTTTAAGACATAAGTATTCTAGAAAAATAAAACACTCTCATGTGACTGAATTTATTCCATTAAATAGGAAATGGCAGAAAGAAGAAAAAAAAGATAGAGACTAGGGCACTGAAAATAAATTTCATTTTCACAATATCAACTAAAGATCCATGATTTGTGATTTATGTTGTCTTCTGTTTTTAAATCACTTGAGGTGACTAAGACTATATACTATGGCCCTCTCTGCATAAAAATAATCAGTGTGTACATGGATATGACAAGTGGTTTCTTAATACATTAATCATATTTTTGACCCACTTTCATAATTATATGCCAGCTGCCAAGATAAGGCTTCATTTCTGTCACCAATTAAGTAAAAATGTAATCTAATGACCTATTTAATGCATCCCTTAGTCCAGCATTCACTAATTCAGACCACAATGTGCACTGATAAAATTTCACATATTCTCAATCACATCTTATCAAATGGAGACAACTATTTGAGGGAGGAGAGGAAGAGGAGGTAATCATTGCTCTCAACAGAACAGAAGTTTGCAGGATGTCATCTTCATTAAGAAGCATAAAGTCCCATTTGCATTTTTTGACCTGAGCCTATACAACAAAAATTTTCTATTTTGAATCTCACCAGTTATCATTTAGTCCCAAGACCAGAGGAGACCTACATTGCTTTCCTAGATCCTCCTGAATAAAGATCATCTTTCATTTCTAAAAGCACATTACTATTTTTATGTCAGCTATTTGTCCCAAATCAAAAATTTGTTTTCAACTGAACCCTCAAAAAAGAAGAAAATTTAAAAGCTTCAATATTTCTATGCTATTTAGAGTTTGAATGATTTTTAAAATATTTTTTCCTTTACTGTTACATGTTAGGGATAGTTGTGACTTAAGTGAAACTAATCATTTAATGTACTTGTGACTGGGGAACTCCTTAGCAGTTCTTAGTATTATCATGAATTTATTCATTTCTTTGACATCACTTTGAACTTAACTACAAATCTTTTTTTGACCTTTTAGTTATTATCAGTTCCTTCATGGCCATGCTGAATACAGACTTCACAAGCAATAGATATTTAAACCTATAAAAATATCTCATTCTCATCAACCTTTGATAGTATTAACTCCCCCTTCCTTCTCCATGAATATTCTGCTGTATTCTTAACAGGATACATTTTTAATGAAATAATTTCCTGAAAAGATTGGGTATAGAAAAATAGGATTTTTTTTATATGAGAACTGTTCTTATTAAAAGGAAAATACCAGGTATTCACATAGCTCAAGAACCTACACAAAAGTGCCAAAAGATCAGCCAAGTCAATCAATATAGCCAAATTAAGAAAGAATTATTCAAAAGCATTGATGTCTCCTCCACAGATTGCCATCCTCTGATATCAAATTGATATAATCAATATTTCTAGAATGGAAGTCAGAGACTAAAAGAGAAAGAACAGGAGATAGTAACAAAAAAGGTTTTGTGAAGTTAAGGAGAAGAAAAGAGGGAGTTCACAAATGGTTACTGTTTTCCCAATAAAATAATCTCAACAGGAGACTTTTCTTCATTTCCTCTAACTCAAGCACTTTTCCTCTGAGATTATCTTCCATTTCTACCACATGTATTTTGGATGAGCATAGCTGTTTAAATGCTATCTCCCCCATTGGAATGTGAGTTTCTTGAAGAAAGGGATAATGTTTTTTTGTCTTTCTTTGTATCCTCAGAGGTTAAACACAGTGCCTAGCAAAGAAGCAGGCATTTAATTAACATGATGATTAAGAACAGCTGAAAGTATTGAAGGTGTGAGTTACTTGATCAATCATCCAACCAACATTTATTAGGTACCTACTATGTGCTAGTAACTATGCCAAGCCAAATGGATACTTCAGGGAGAAAAAAGAAAAGTTAAAACTGCCATTGTTTGGAATAAGACATATTATTAGTTAAGGAGGAGTAAAAGGACAGCCTTGCTATTTAGCAAGGACCCAGGTGGGATCAAATAAATTTGGTAATGGAACTAGTCTGCATGATTGCATGAGTCTCTCCAGATCCATCTATCAACATGTGTATTGAGGCAGAAGAGGTAGACAGATGGAATAATCTAGGGCTGGAGCACGGCAGAGCCTAAGGGTGAGAAATACTGGTAAAAGGGATACATACAGTAAATCTATTCCTAATGACATTGTTGAAAAAACAAAGTTTTATGTTGATACAACTAGCAAATAATTTAAAAAGCTGGTTGGAAATCAAGATATTATATTAAGAAATTTATAACTATATCCCTATATATACTAAATAATATTTATTGAGTTGCAGTATCTATTCTCAATCTCAACCTTAGTGATTAAACAATTACACATAATATAGAGTAAGATTTTCCTTTATCTTTAGCTAATATCATAGTTAAAATTTGTCTTCAATGCCCCATCCTGTATCTTTTTATTATTTCCCTCCTTCCAACTAATCCCTTTATAAGACATGAGCCATTATAGAACAGAGAATTGAGATACGAGAGTAGATGATAATATAATGTTTAAATGATTAATTCTAGAGTTAAAATTGTCTGGGGGAAGAAATAAAACTATAGTAAGAATGATATCCTAAAAGATTAATAACGGGTCTAGGAGACTGGAGGTTATGGTGTTGGGTTGAAGAATATGTTTAGAAAATGAAAGGCATAAGGAAAGATGGAATGATCAAATTTTGACTAGATAGAGGAGTTTCAGAATTCTTCATCGTGGAAATAAAACACTTGTGGGTGATGAGGACACCAAAAATCCAAACCATGAAAAAAAAGTAGAATGAGGGAGCTGCAGGTTCAAGTTTTAATTTTTTACATTATTTAGCCTGGGGAAGAGGTAAAAAATCATAACCTGAATATACAAATCCCACTTTAATTTACTAAGTGCTGGCATCAGGTCTTCAAAGAATATATATAATACCTTACCTCATTCCATTAATTGGTTACTTGGAAATATATTGAAACTACATTACCAGAGGACATGGGAACAGAACAATTGTTGGAGATTAAGCACTAGTTAAGATCAGTGATGGTTGTCTCTTTTGTATCTTGGGCCATTGGCCAAAATGACATGATAATGGAGTGCCCAACATTTATGGTGAACCCTGGTTATTATGTATTAGTGAAGTGGTAAATCTGAAACACTAACCACAGTAATGATATGTGGAAGTGACAATAGAAAATGTCATGTTAGGACTAACTTGGAATTTTTAATATATACCGCCTATTGGTTCAAAAGAGACAAAACCCTTCTAATATTCATTCAACAAGTATCTAAAGGAAGATTGACACAAATCACATAGCAGAGGGATGCATTACAACCTCAGCCAAAACAGAGCAAAATGTGATTAGGAAATATTTAACGAAATAAAGATAGAATAGAACATAGATAATGTTAATGATACTTATGCTCACTTCTAACTTGGACTTTCTACACCTAACTTCTCAAAAATAAAAAATAAAGATTATTCGCTATTCTTTAACATGTTTTGAAGTGTCACAGACTCCTAGCATTTGAGGTAAAGTTGTCCTTTCTAATTCTGCCCATCTTGCTTTAATCTCATCCACACATTCAACTACCCTCTTCTAAAAAGTAGCTTTGTTCAATGATACTATCCATTTGTTAAAGAGAAAATATTCAAATATAAACAATATTATTACATTATATATTATTATTTACATTATACATTACATTAAGATTAATAGTCATTTCTCAATAGAGATCCAAAGAAGTCTTTATATTTGACTTTTTCATTCACTGATGTGCAAATCAACCAAATGTAGCAACTCATCTTCTGACTAATCCAAGCAAGTATAAAATAGTTCACCTAAACTGAAGAATTTGGGGTTTTTTTAATTTATTTCTTTGTTTTTATACTAGAGCATAGGAATGTGATCGGTCAGGTGGGCTATACTACTCACGCATCTTTATTATGTGAACTAACAAAAGTCTCTTATTAAAAAAAAAAAGTTAATGTTTTTGTTAAAGCTTTCCGTTTTTTAAACTATTATGATTTTCTCTAACACCTCTCCCCCTTCTTTTAGAGAACCATACAAAATAATAGAATTTTTAACATTTTTTTAAAAGATGAGGAAAAAATTAGTACAACTGATCTATACAATGGAAAATCTTGAAAATAAGAGCAATATGTAACACATGGATCTCCTACTCTATCGAAGTATGAGTTGGGGGTATCCTCTCATATCTCTTCTTTCAATTTATGATGGATCTTTTTGATTTTGTTATATTGACTTTTGATTTTTTGCATAGGGTTTTACTTTCCATTTACATTGTTATCATCATTGTCTATATTGTTTTCTGGCTCTGTTTATTTCATTCCGCACTGCACCAGTTCATGAAGATCTTTGCATGTTTTGTTATATTCATCATACATATTTCTTTCAACACAGTAATATTCCATTAAGCTCGTGAGCCACAATTTGCTTATGTATTCCTAATCAATTCATTTAGAAAGTATTGTGGAATATAAAAAAGTTGTGGGTTTCTCATTTTCCCATCAGTTTTTACCAAATAGGGAGTCCTTTCCTGGGCAATTTATGTTTTCCACTTCATGAAGCACTGTCTTTTTGAGTTCCATTATTTCTGATTTTCCCTTGTCTAGGCTATTTTATTGATCTATATATATTTTAACTAATACCAGATAGTCATGATAACTGATGTTTCAGAATATAATTTGAGACCTAAATATGCTATTGCCCCTTTGTCCCTACCTCTTTTCATCATTTCCTTTGATGTTCCAGATTTTTTTCAAATTATTTTATCAAGTTTTATAAAGTATCCCCTTGATAATTGGATTGATATAGCATGAAAAGTATATATTACCTTTGCTAGTCATTGTCATTTTTATCATATTGGTGCAAGCACTAAATATTCCTCTGGCTACTTAAGCTATTCTTTATTTCTTTAATAACACTTTGTAATTGAATCTATACAAGTTTTTTGTGTTTTGCTGGAGCATATATTTTATGCATTTGTAGTTATTTGGAATGGATTTCACTTTCTATTATTCTTTCTTGAGTTTTGTTAACATTATACTATTAATGTATATATCAATATATAAAATATTATATATTATTGATTTTTGAGGATTTATTTTATAGCCTACAACTTTGCTGAAGCTATTGGTTGTTTCACTTGGTTCCTAGGATTTTCCAAATATACCATTATGTCATCAGCAAATAGGAATAGTTATAAATCTACTTTACCTGTTTTTATGTCTTTAATCTTTTTTTTAGCCTTATTGCTATTACTAAAATTTTTGGAATTATTACCAAATAATAATAGAAAGAGTGAACATCCTTGCTTTACTGCCATACTTAATGGAAAGATTCTGATATATCCCTATTGCATATGATGCTTGCTTTTATAATAAATGTTTCTAACTGGTTCTTCATAAAACTCCAATGTAAGGAAAATATAAATGGATTTTTTAATTGCTTGTTCTTCAGGCTGCTGTTAGCCTTGTAAATATTACTCACTACTTTCTACAAAATCAGTGAAATTTCAATAAGACATATACATAGACATATTTAGCTTTTAATAAGTTACAAGCATTGATGAGAAGTTATGTTCCAAATATTAATTTCTAAAAAGATAATACATATCAATAACATTTTCTTCAAACTTCAGTACTCCAAGAATACATAATTTTGTTCTCTTTCGACCCATACAGATTGCAATCCAGCTAAATCTTAATAGTCTTTCAGAGTTTCTATCACAGAATTTCTAGCAGATCACTCCTTAAAGTGTTTCCATGTTTGGATTTTCCAAAATTACATTCTATTCTCAGGGCTTTAGAGAAAAAATAATAACCTCTATGCCACAATGAAGAATTGTAATAGAATTTTAGCTAAATATTCCATATCAAAAATTATTTCAATCAGATAATGAAGTCCAAATAGAAAAATGAATGAAAAGTTGATTTCAGAAGCTAGAAGACCTAAATTTCAGTCTAGCCTGTGATACTTACTGGCTTTGTGACAGCAGTCAAATTATTTAAATTCACTGAGACTATGAGATTCTGGGAAGACACTGGTAAAAGAAGTTTCCTTGTTATGGATTTTCTATACCAATAAAATAACAGATACTGTTATGCTACAGTTCTCTTTAACTGTCCTGACTCAGTTTCCCTGCACTAGTTTCCCTTGTCTCAGTTTCTTTAACTGTTCTGTGTCAATCCCTAAGTTGTAAAACACTCCCCCCTCCAGCCCCGGTCTGATTGAGGACCAATTACTCTAAAATTATAAATTGTTAGCAAGACAAACAAGAGAGTAGACCTCCTGACTCTTTTCTGTCCTCAAGAATTTACAATATCCCTCTAAAATATTTCAAGATACCTCACTGACATCTTTATTTCTGTGTATTCAGACATCCTGTCTCTGGAGTTTTTTAGGATTTATGGCCTCCCCCATCCTGACAGCTTCTTAGCCCTTCCTTTGTTTAGAGAAAAGGTATTTAAGAAGTCATGGCACCTGGAGGATGGCAGCTGGCATCTGGATGCTGGATGCTGGATTCTTTAAGATGACAGTCTCCTCCAGCCCTGGGACCAACATGGATTCCTTGATCCCAGTATACTTATCTCTGTCTGACTGGATAATTTGAGACGAGAGTCCTTTCCAGTCAATCTTACTCTCCCATTAATAAAATATTAAAAACTCTCTAATCTCTCTCCTGCCTCAGTTTCTCCAGCATTACAATACAATCCAAATATAGAATTATAAATAGATGGATAGCTAGAGAGAGAAAAAGAGAGAGAGAGCACCCCCAAGCCTCTATTCTTCTGATCCTTCTTCTGTTATCCCTCCACATTATTTCACTTGTTAATCTCTTAACTTCCTTTGTATTCAATTATGATGTCTTTGCTAATAATGATCATCTCTATTTATCTAGCCCTTACATTTCTTCTAACTTTCAGTCTCATATATGAGACTGCATATTGGACATCACAAATTGGATGTCTTGTGTCCTATAGATATCTTAAATAGAATAGAACTAGAAATGAATTCAGTATCTTCGCCCCCCACTCCAGAATTTTCCCCTTTTCTTAGTTTCCCATCAAATATCCTATTGAAGATAGCACCACTTCTTCTAATTACCCAAATTCACAACTTAGGTGTGATTCTCCACTCTCTCACTCCCTCACATCAATTTGGTTGTTAAGTTCTGTCTTTTCTACTTTATAACATTTCTTTTATATGCCCTCTTTTCATTTCTGGCACCAATACATCCCTAGTTTAAATCCCTATCCTTCATAATTCTGATATTATAGAGTCTTCCATTTAACTTCCCTGTCTCAAATCTCTCTACTTCAGTGTAGCTTCCACTCAGCTGTACATTTATCTTCCCTTTGTCTATTTGAAGTTCCAGCTAAAATTTCACCTTCTCTAAGATTTTCCTAATCCCCCTTAATACTAATGCTTTCTTTGTATTAATTATCTCCAATTTATCTTGTATATAACTTGTTTTTATGTCAGTTCTTATCTTGTGAGAGAAACAACAAAGAAACCAACTTCACTAGGAAAAGGGGAGAAGGGAAAATGGGAAAAGCTTGGAAGTATCCAAGAGAAATGGATTATAAAGAACTTTGAACGTCAAACAGAGGTTTTTATATTTGGTCCTGGAGGTGACAGAAAGTCATTCACATTGGTTGAATGGGGTTGGAGATTAGACCTGTATTTTTAGGTAAATCATTTTGATAGCTGAATAAAAGGTGAACTGGAATAGGGAAAAATTTGAGGTAGAGAGGCTAATAATCGTCCAGTAATCCATGAATGACATGATGCAGTCCTGTACCAGGATGGTTATCAGTATAAGAGTATAAATATAAGAGGAAAGAAGGAGACATATGTGAGAGATATTATGAAGATAAAATTGATAGGCTTAGCAAAAGATTGATTAGGGGAGTAAAAGTTGAAGATGATTGTTGGGGGCCGGGGCGGGGATTAGGACTTATAGTAACCGCCAAAAGAGCACAGATTTGCTAAACTCAATAACTACAGGGTTGCCTTATAAGGATGAAGCTAGTATCAGACATCCTGATTGGTACTGAAAAAACCAAAAAGGCTATAAATGCAATGTACTTCCTGGAGCACGCTCTCTCTGCCTGATGTAGCTGTGTAAGAATAAACTCCGCTTCTTTTTGGCAACTCGGCTCAGTGTTTAGTTCTTCCTCGGAAGCCGCTGACTACCGAAGACCCAGAAAATGGGTAAGTAGAGGGCAGATACTCCGCTCGAGAAAACAAGTCACGTTACAATGATGAGTAGGGAGTGAGTGACAGGACTAGAAGGATAGTAGTGTCCAGATGCTTTGATGGAAAATATGAGTTCTGATAGTTGAAAATACAAGACTAAATAAAGGTTAGAAGATAGGTTAGGGCTATATAGATCTAAGACTTATTAGCAGAGAGATAATAACTGAATGCAAAGGAGAAGATGAGATATTTACAGATGTTGAACTTGCCTGAAGGCAGTTTCTAAGGCTGCCAAGTAACTTCTATATCATTTTCTCTATTACCCTTTATTCCTTGACTTGAAGCTATATTCCATATCTATCTTTGGATATTTCCCTCATTTTCTTCATGTACATTTTAAATTTTGCCAAATTTTAATGTTTTAAATGCCTCTTAAAAAGAATTCTTTTAAAAATGCAGTTTATCAAAAATGAAAGAAATTGTTCATGTTCATTACAATTAAAAATATCTTCTCCTTTATCTTGGTCAGATCCAGTTAAATTATAATTGTACAATTCTCCTCCCTGCTCCCAACTTTCCACCTTCTCCCTTTCCCTTAGTGTCTTGATTGTTCAAATGGCTACAATTAAAAGGAGTCGCCAACTCAATTTCTCCCCACAAGAAGAGAACTGACTACAAATCAAACTTGCCTTTATACCCCCAATTGCCTCATAATGTAATCTGACCTACTGACATAACCTAAGGATCCCTCAGTCTTTCCATTAAACCTGCAGTAGTGCTTCTATGCATTTGTCTGTCCTGCTTAGAACTGACCTTGAGATTAAGAACTATATTGTTTTTTTTTTCTCTCTCTCTCTCTATTCCCAAGACTTAGTACAGTGCTTAGCACCTAGTAAACACAATAATTTTTTTGCATTCATTCATTTTACTCTAGAATGACAACTATATCTCAACTGCTCCAGAGTCTAAAAATAGCTTCTAAAGTGCAATAGGAAAATAAAAATAAAATACAGTAGGAAAAGTTTGTTAGATTATAGGAATTTTCTTGACAAATCAAACTTTTATTAAATTATACTCAAGTAACCTACCTTGTTCATCTACATATCACAGACAAACCTCCTCTAACATTCTCTTAAATGGTAGAGTAACAATGATATATTCCTATACAATCTTTAAATCATGAACTAAGCTATGTGGACTAGAGTTGCCTATTACCTTCAATGCTGAGCCTCTATCACACTGACATTTTGAGCTATATTTATGGCAGTAAAAAAAAAAAAAAAAAGATAATTACTCACTCTCTTTTCTCTGGCTGTCAGATATTTCTATAGAAAGCAAAGCAAAAAAAAAAAAAAAAAGTGTTAGCTTTCTTGTTGGACACTGTCATTTGAAAATACCACCCATCTTAGCAATTGACAGTGTAATGAAAGAGAAAAAGTTTTGGGGGTTTGTGTGTGTGTGTCTGTGTAGTTGTTTTGTTTGTTATTATTGTTTTTTTTATTATTATTATTTTCTCCTATATGAAAAAAGCCATCAAAATAAAGGATAAATTCAATAATGAGACTGATGGCTGTGGAAAGTATTTAAATTTCCCACACAATAATATGACATTAATTGGAGCACTTCATTAGAATGGATTAGATTCAATGGTTTGAATATCAATATTTAACGTGCACATGGGGATTTTACTGTTGCATCACTTAGACTGCCCCACCACTCCAAACATTCAAAAGTCTATCAAGAGAAATTTTAGAGAGTTTCTGAGCCCAGCAATTTAGGTCCTATTTTGTGCAAATGTATCTCAGAAAGTCAGAGGAAATATTAACCATGAGCTTTATCACCTTGTTAATGATCCCTTAAAAGAATTTTATATGTTGTTGTTACGTTCCTTATTGACAGACTTTGACAGCTTAATAACATTCTTGATGAAACTGAATCAATTTATTCATCAGAACTAGCATTGCCTTATGTAGTTAATGAAGCAATTAATGCCAATTCTAGTACATGAAGAAGACTTACAACAGGCATTGCTGATCATTTAGTATGCCATACTTGTGACCCACAAGAGCAATCTCTACATAATGATCACATTGAGTTCAGAATCTTGTTTGTGTTTCTTTTTTTTTTTTTAAATCATCATTCATGAGAACATTCATTATCTGAGCAAAAATAACCAATGTGATTATCTACTTTAATGTTTCATTTTAGAATTGATTTATTCTATCTAATCCTAATATGTGTACATGTAACTGTCAAAAGAAAAACATAGAAACATCAATGATTTCATAAATGAGATCACTGGCTACAGAGGGCTTTAAGGAATACTGATCTCATCTACTGACCTCTGAATGGTAAATTCATTTGCCATGTGACCGCACCTCCCAGGGGCTTTCCACAGTCATTTACAGCCATAAAACTTAATCAAAAGTTATTTTAGAATTCATTATTTCATGTTTCTCATTGAAAAATGTTTGCGGTACTATATAGGCTAAGAATAGGCTTGTTTTGAACTAGAACCACTTGATTTTCAAAACACTAATTAATAATAGTTATTTTAAATCTCTTAAAAGTAGTGTGAAAAGATTTATGTAGATATGCATACATATATATTATGCAGCTTTAGATATAGAGTTGAATAGGGATATAACTATTATGAAAAGAAAGAGAGTCTAATATGGTTAACTGATTCCATAACAACCATGTTTTAAGAGAAACAGGATTACAAGAGTCAGTAAATTCCACTAGAATGGTGTTTATGCATATGTAAGACTAGGTAATCTTAATCTTTTTTTTGTTTTGTTTTGTTTTATGGACCTTTTGTCAGAATGGTAAAGCTTAGAGACCCCTACTCAGAATAATGTTTTTAAATACATAAAATAAAAATACATGAGTACAAAATAAATCAATTATGTTAAGATACAGTTTATTTTGTCTGCAAAAAAAAAAAAAAGTACTTCAGATTAAGAACTCTCAAGGATAAACAATATATTGGCAGTAAGTAAGGGAGTTAGTGACACTGGTCTCAAGGACTAGCTTGTAAAGTCATCTTTTACATAATTATATCTTTATCTAAATTAGTCTGATGGGTTTCTCAAAGTTATCATGAACATTTCTTGTTATTAATAGTATTGTGAAGTAAAATTTATAAAGACAATATTACCCAGTTTGCCATATTTTGAAAATATGTGTATTTATAGAGAGAGTTAAGTATTATTCCACTTATATTTCAAACAACAGAAATGCTACCACACAACTCAAATCTTACTACCAAATTTATTGATTCTATATAAAACTTCAATAGTATCACAAAAAAGATGTGAGGACACTAGTTTGAATAAGCCACACTAGCCATTCATTTCTTCAGCTATCAATTCTGATGCCTAAGAAGAATAGCAATACATGTGATAATTCCAGACCACAGTTAATCCTATCAAAAATTATAAATCAGTTTTGAGTGGCAGCACTGATAGGGAGTAACGCTATTTTATATTTAGAAGCATAAAGAAAGCCAGAAACTTTTTCAAGTATATATCAACAGATCCCAATAGTTTTTCAATGCACTAGTCATAAATAAGCTGAGAAAAGTAAGATAAGGATGAATACCTTGAAGAGTAGCATTCTACTGGTAGGACTTCACTCATGGAACTATCTAATCTAACTAATTTAGATTTAGATACTATTTAGATATTTAAAACTATCATTCTATTTGTTTTGTTCCTCTTTTGTCCTGTGGGGAAAAAAGGAAGGAAGGAAGGAAGGAAGGAAGGAAGGAAGGAAGGAAGGAAGGAAGGAAGGAAGGAAGGAAGGAAGGAAGGAAGGAAGGAAGGAAGGAAAGAAGGAAAGAATGACAAAAATAAAAGCTTATCACTAATAACAGAAAATTGAAGAAAGGTGGACAATGCCATTTTTTTTCTGCTAGAAAACAAAGACAAGGAATATCCCAGAGCCAGCTGAAGAGAAGCCTAATGTGAAAGGTAGGAAAAAGCAGTTCATTGGAAAGAATTTATATCGGTCAACCTAAATTTTAAAGTGAAAGGGTTCTAAAGTCACAAGCTAAATAGACATATTAATCCTAACTTGGCTATTTCTTTGTTATGTCATCATAATCTGATCCCTCTAGTTACCCAGAGAATTATTTCTTACTCTTGTGCAAAATGAGAAAAAAAAAAAGAAAGAAAGAAAAGTAGACATTTATATATATATATTTAGTATTTAGAAACCACTTTACATATATTATCTCATTTTATGTTCACAGAAATCCTGGGAGATAGCTATTGAGGATATTAATACATCCATTTTACAAATCAATTAACTATGTCTCAGGGAAATAAGATGACTTTTCCAACATTATAGAATCACTTAGTATTAGAGCTAAGCTTGAAACCCAGTCACTCCATATCTTTCTATACTACACTATAATTCCAATGAAATAAAGCTATGATTAAGCACTTCTAAATCTAACCTAACCCCTAAAGGCATATACTGATGATCCACAGTTTAGAGAAAATATTTTTCCATTCATCAAGAGTCACTGCTTGACTCCAAAAATCACACCATAAAAGAAATTTTGAAATCAAGAATAATTCTAGAACAACTTTCCTTCTCACCAAGCAGCAACAATCTAGTCAATGTATAATTTGAAATGCAATACTTAAGATTATAAATTCAAAGCCAGCAGGGACCTCAGAAGCCATCTATTTCACTATCTTCATTTTACAGATAAGGAAACTGAGACCAGAAAGAGATATTAAGTTACTTGTCCAAGTCACATAAACACTAAGTGACTAGATAGTGATACAAAAAAAAATTATTAAGTATGTACTTAACCTCAGCATTGAGGTTGGGGTATATATATTCAGCCCCCATAAGGGGCTTTCTCCTCCAAAGCCACCTGAGTCCAGTGGAAATAAAGAAATCAGCACAACAGGAGATGGCCCTGAAAGCAGTGGGAGACTTTAGTCTTTTTTAAGCCAATATGTCTTAGTTTGACCAGAGCAACACCCATCCAATGATTCTAAGTAAGAATTGAGGCAAAGAAAGGTCTCTTTTACTTAGTTAAAAGATAAAAAATTTAAAAATCCAAGTCGTCAGCTTTTGAGCAAAACATCAACAATAGCTATTTACATTCACTCTGAGACAATTAGTGCCCAAACAATGATCTAATGGGACTTGGTCTGGGTCCTATTATTGGCCAATCATTGATGTTGTTGTTCTTGCTCTTGTTTGTCCTTTCTTCAAAGACAATCAGAAGTTCTGGGAGATCAGGATGATGTTTGGATTTAAATAAGGAAATAAAAGGGCAGAAAAGGAAGGAGGACTCTGAAGTTCCTCCACAAATTGTGACTAGTACTGGCAGCAACACAATTGTTGTGGAAGAGATGATTAAAGAGGAAGTAAGTATTAGAGTTAAGCTCCTCACATTCTCAATCCATCAGTCTTTCTGCTAAATTCTCAACTTTCAAAACCTAGAGGAGTTGAGAAGGGATGAGGGATTAAATGATTGGAAAAGGAAAATTTTCTCATCTCAACAACTTCCTTTCAAGAGACTTAGGTTTATGTCACAGATTAAAAATATCATCTCATCAGTTTAAAGATTTCTATGACTCAACACATATGTTACTGAGGGTTAAATGAGTCTCAATGTGGATTTAATAAACATGGAACTCTTTCATTCTATAACAGAAATGACATTTGTAATATTTAATAATAGAAGTGCTCATTTTTAATTCCACATATTCAAATTAAATATACAAAGCCTGATAGTGATCTTTAAAATTTGAGAGGTCTAAGTCAATGTACATCATGCTAAAAATGTTCTGCCTAACTATAAAATCTGTAATCCAGTAATCAATAGCACAATATAAACTACTGCTACTTTAAAAGTGTTCACTAAATCCAGTTTTGTTTTTTATTAAAATTGTTCTCTCCCAACCCAGCCAGGATAAAGAGGTAATTAAATTTGATCTGGTTTTGGTATCACAGCTAACAGTATTAGGATTTGAAACCTGTCTTTAATGCCAAAGCCTGAGTGCAAGGCCACAGTCTTTGCCAACATTTGTCTTTTGTAAAATAAGACTGGACAGACCAAAAGCTTTGATTTTCTTCCTTTCCCCTTGACATTTCATACCAATCACAGCTCAACTTCCAATTAAATGCTTTCAGGTACCATTAGGAGGTCCAATTATTGCCAGCTCTGCCACCCGTGCTTAGAGCAGATCAACAAGGTTGTCCCAGCTAATCCTAAGAAGGTTTACTTCAATTTGTCATTGTCCTGAAGCTTGAGGTTTTCCTCAAATATGAAAGCAAAGTTCCATGCTCAAAAAAGCACAGATGGTTTTACAGAAAGAAAAGCTGGTCACAGCTGGTATATGGACATGTTATTATAGTAAGTCATCTTGCTTCATGATCATTACCTTTAATGGAGAAGAGAACACAAGTTTGGACTCTTCAGGTGCCAGCCATTGAGGTACCAACTCTACATATGCTACACTAATTCAAAATGCATTTTATAGCCATCTTTTCAAATTGAAATGAGTTCCAGAACGGAGATTTCTTGGAGACCTAGAAAGATTTGTATCTCTCCTTTGATGTTATGATAAGGTCTAGATTTATAAAATCATATATCATATGACTTGGTCCAATCTCTAATAAAGTGTTTTCAGGTACAATGGGAAAGAATATACAGAAATCACATTGCATCAAACAAAATGAAATGACAGCACTTGGGGCAAAGGCATTAGCAACACCACTGTATATTTATGAAGACAGATTTTTTTATGGCAGTTGATAGACATTTTCGTATTCATCTGCACAACTTTCCCAAGAGGAGCCCTAGTGGCAAGATTACAACCCCAATTTCCTCTATCAGCATTGGGAATAAAGACACAAGGGAGGGAAACAAGTTTATGTTCCAAGTCAGTGGCAGAATTGAGAAAATAATTCAGGTCCTTTGGTTCGTGTTGTATGTACATAATAGGATAACCTACCTATTCATTAAAATGTCTATGCAAGAGGGAATATTGTTTTTAAGTTCCCTGATAATATTTTCCTTTAAATTTGGAGGGTCTGAATCTGAAATGAAGGAAGGCTTTAAGAAAGCCTATATAGTGTCTGAGCTTGAGGGAAAAGATCAGTTATTTTGTTAGATCCAAAGTTTATTTTATTTTTGCAATCTTGAATTAAAGGGCAGCCTGGCACTGAATGTAGGTCAGTCTTGCAATCAAAAGATCAGGTTCAAGTTTTTTGGTTTTTTTTTTTTTGTTTTTTTTTTTTTTATCATTTGACTTTTACTAGTTGTGTTACCATAGGTTTATTATTTAACTTCTTGCAGCCCTATTCCTCCCCAAGACAACTCTCTAAGACTAACATCTCTAAGACTAACATACTACCTCATCAACCTGCTCAAAACTGTGATCTTAGGAACAATATAAGGAATTTCCAAATGAAGCATTTTCTACTAAAAAATCATAGACCTATAAGAAATAAATATATAAATGGTAGACAGATGATAATATTTTATAGATTTTAGATTTAATAAAGTAGGATGATTTATTATTTCTATTTATTTCAAGAAAGAACCAAAATATTAAATTGGTTTTCACTAAAATCGCATGACCCTAGTCTCTATCTTACAGAAAATTAGTAGTACAATATATCACTTCTGTCCTTTTTTGAAACTACCAAAGATAAAGATTCTGAGAAAGAGTAAGTTTCATCACTGACCTCTCTGCAGATTTTACTGTTCTTCTATGCCAATCATGTATTTCAAGTCCAGAGCTATAGTGAATACATATTTGGAAAAAGTTCCAGCACAATGAGACCTAGTCTTTTGTACACTAGGGAAATTAAAGAAATTAAGTCTTCTCTCAGTAAATTTTCAGTTGATTCTTTCTTTTCTTATGTTGTTTCCAAAATAGACTTCACTCTAGCTTTGTGTTTGATAGCAGTGTTTTCTCCCAAATGGTTAGTACATATACAGGGTTGTCACTAGGTTAAAATTTAGGCAAATTTGTAAAATAAGTACTTGTGTAGGATTCCTCTTTTCTCTTTGGACAACAGCCTCTCTCTGTTAGGGTACTTCTACCAGGAGCTTAGCATTCCCATATTCTCCCCATTACCCAAACCAGTAAGATCCCTCTGGAGCCTGAACTCCTGGCCTTAAAATGTGTTTCGGACTACATCTCCTATTATGTTCTGTGTGGAAAGGTGAAGAATTTACAGATTAAGCACATATTGATCAGAGACTGTTAACTAAAGTAGATCAGGCCTATAGGCCTCAGTCACATGATTTTAAATGAGACCTGGACTGCATTCCATTGTCCAAAGAAAGAATTAAGTGGCCAAAGCTGTATATCACCTTTTTCACTGCATTCCACTAACCAAATAGGGAGATAAAGATTTATGTAACCAATCATAGCTTGTAAAGGGTGGGATTTGGGGGGTTCTTTGTCTGAAATATATAAAAGTTGTAAGCATCTTCAAGTGAATGACTCTCCTCCTGTGGGTATCTTTGCTGTCCTTTCAGGCCCATAGGCCAGGACGGTCTGCTTCTCGAGATTCTAATAAATTCTTTCTGTACATCATTTGGAATGACTCCTGAGTAGTCAGTTTGGGTAGGTGCAATTGCCCCAAACAGTTCTAATCAGAACATACCTGTTCTGTCCATGATATCCATCATCTACATTAACTAATGTGATTATGATGCTCCTGGGATGATTGCTCTTTTTACAAAAGAGTTATTTCCAAAGGAATGAATAATGTTGAAAATTTCAGGTATTGTGATAAAGTGATGGAAGAAAAATATTGGAGATTCTATCTACTGAATTGGATCTAGAAATATAAGAGTTCTTAGAGGTCATCTAGATGAGAAGAAATTAAATATCAGGATAATTAAATTACTTCATGTAGCTTAAGTAGCAGAGTTCTTATCAAAATGTTCTAGACCTAGAGTCAGCTAACCTGGTTTTAAATTTCATTTATAGGACTTACTATTTGCCTCATTTTGAGCAAGTTATTCAAATTTCTTGAGACTCATTTGTAAATGGAATCATGACATCCCTGCAGTCTATGCAGAGCAATATTTAGGAGAAGCCAGCACCAGAAAGAAATGCAAAGTGAAAGATGAGTCCTGAAAAGAGAGAAAAAAATAGATTCATAATCTTAATGAGAGAAATTGGGAAAAACTGAAATATCCAACCTCATTTAGACTTAAAGCAAGACTCACAGACTACTTCATCCATGTAGCCCCAAAGGGGAAACATGATTGGAACATCAAATAACTATGTACACTGATGATGAATTTTGAACTATCTCTTCTCTGGCACTATGAATCAAATAGACTGCATAGATCCAAAAGGAAGGTCAAATCCATCAAAAAAAAAAAAAATTACTTGATGTTCACCCACATGTGGAGGAGGATTTGGGTTTTTTGTGTTGTTTTTTTTTTTTAATTGTTAAAGGGATTAGATATGAATCTATTCCTCAATTTTGTTTTTCATTTTCTTTTGTTTTACTTTGATCAAATTTGAATCAAATTACATATAAACTATACTATGTCTCATTGTATTTTTTTTAGCATAAAGGAAGCTACAGATTTTTTTGGTGAGAGACAGGAGTCAAATGTTAATATTCTTAGAGGAAACCTCATGTTAGAGCATAGCCCAAGGAAATTATTATTGAGAGAAGTTCCTAAAATTAAAACCCATCAGCTAATTAGCAGCCCAAATGAATTGTGGATTCCATGAATAAAAGGGGGGAGGACTTCAATATCTTGTGAAGAAAAATCAAGTTTAACCATTTAACCATTCACACATTATACTGAAGTAAATGTGTCATGCATCAGATTGACAACAGAATTTAAGATTAAAAGTTATCAAGAAGAGATGTAATAAGAACTCTACTAGAAATCTTATCTCTGATATTTATTGTATAATATTTAATCTCTTTGGCCTCAGTTTTTCATCTGTAAAATGGGGATAAGAATACCTATGATACTTAGACCTACAAAGTTTTTAGAAGAATGAAAAGAGATATTCCCATGGGGTCATAGATTTAGAGTTGAAATGGATCTTAAAAGTTATCTATTCTAACCTTGTCATTTTCAAATTAGGAAAACTGAGACCCAGGAGGGATTAAGTAACTCCTTATTCAAAATTATACAGGTAGGAAATAGCAAAACTGCAATCTGAATCCAGGTCCTCTAATTCCAAAATCTGGACTCTTTCCATTGTGCCATAATTCTTATGTAGAAAATTTCTAAAATGTTAGTTTAAAAATTATATGTCAACTCTCATTGTTATTAAATAAGAATGACCTCAACAGTTAAACTATAGAAGACAGAGTTAAATATCCTACCACAAAAATCAACTTAATATGAAAGTCACAAGGCCCAACCTGGTAGCTTTTTGGCAATGCTTAGATATCTGTACCCTGTTCATTTGGTTGCTTTTTTTAAATCTCAGAGATTATTAGCATCAATATTATTATCTCTATCAAGGAGACTAATAGAGCCTTTCCTCTTGTCTTCCCTTTATATATCTCACAAACAATCCTGTATACCCAAATACCATGAGAGAGCCAACTACTGGTAAGGACACTTTTCCCTTTTCTATTTTAGGGCCTGATATTTTATCTTAATTGATCCCTGGACCTGACCATTGCCCCCACTTGCATTTGCTCTACCCCAGAATTCTTTCAAATGTGTTTTCTCCCCAAATTAGTATGTGAGCTCCTTGATAATAAGAATTGCCACTTTTCCCCCAGCATTATCACAGTGTTTTCACATAATAAATGGTTAATAAATGCCTTTTTTGTTCATTTCTAAAGAATTAAGTGATTTGTTCCAGGTTCCAAAAACTGACTAATAATGCACTAATTCTAAAAATGGCTAAAAACTATAACTTAGTAAAATGTTCTTCACTTTAATCTATATAAGATGGAGAGCCAGACAAAATAGTTACCAATCAACAAATAGTTATTAAACCTAGTAAGGTGCCAGGCATTTTGCTTTGCTCTCAGAACATTTCTTGTCTGAGATGATTCATGCTAAGCTACTGACATTATTCAGTTTATAGCTTTCTTAACCCACTAAAACATTTAAGCATTGTTGATCACTCTTTTTCTGCATACTGTTTCTTGATTTCTTAAATGCCACTCTTTCTTGGATCTCCTACCACGAACCATTCATTATTCCTTGATTATTTATTATTCTTTGATTATTTGATATTTCATTATTCATTACTATTTGTTAAGGGACAGGTCAATTCTCCAAGAGCCTCCATAGCTGTGGATCATAACATCTGAAGTTGCTGCAAGGTAGCCTTTGCTGACACAGGTGTTGCAGACTGGGAATAAGATAAATTGGAGACAGAGGGAAGAGGAGAGAAGTCAGACAATGTAACAGCCTCTCAGTCAGAGAGGTCAGAGAATAGCCACTGCCTCTCAGTCTCCTTGTATCATCCTCTCACAAGAGAAGATCCATTCTGGATTGAATCTTCAGCAGCCACTGTCAGATGGCTCCCGTGTATTCCAACAACTATTTACTAAATCCTCTTCTTCTTCTCAATTCATTTAAATGAGTGTTCCCCAAGATTCTGTTCTGGACCATCTTTTCTTTCTCTACACTTTGTTAAAATTATCATTACCAGTACATGGATGATTCCCAAGTCTAAATCCTTAGCCCTGAATCTTTTCCTGAACTTCAAACATCATTTCTCCTGCATGTCCCTATATGCACCTTGAATTCTATGTGAATGAATAAATAGAAAAAGCATTTATTGTGACTTAATTTATACAAAACACTATGATAAGTGCTAGGGAGACAAACAGGAAGTAAAATAGTTTCTGTTCTGAAGAATTCTAACACATTCTAACAGGCAAATCAATACACAAGGCAGATTTTAGCTGCAAGTCATGGGAAAATCCAAGGTCTAGAATATAACAACAAAGCAGATAGAAATGCCTTCTTTTAATGTCATTTCCACTAATAAAATTCTATCAGTTTCTGATGTTCCTTTGCTCACTACAATGACCCTGGCATGTCCAATCTACCTTGCTCTTCAACTATTATCGACTAATTAAATTAGTTTATTTATTCATGAAAATAAAAGGAAATTAATAATTAAATTGTTCTCATCCTTAGAGCTTAATTCAAATGTCAGCCTCCTCCAGGAAGCCTTGTTATATTTCCACCACCTCCTCCCTTATATCCACCCATGAAGGGTTAATTGCGGGGGGAGGGTCATGAGATGTGGAATCACCTAATTCCTCCTGCTGTGAAGTATCATACTCAGAATTGTAATTAACTCCATTCTCATCTGATTCGTCCTCCTTTTCACCTAGTAAAGTTGGCACTTTTTCCTCCTGTACTTTCCTTTTCATCATTCTATCACTTAAATAACTTCTTATAGCCAATTGTATTACATTATATGTATTAATTATTGAGTTAGGCCCATTTTTATCATAGAATTGACAAAGATCCTCTCCAACCAATTTCCATTCATTTAGATCTAATTCCTTATCAAGAGAGAAACAAGGACATATGTCCTTTACAGTTTGTAAAAGTTCAGTGATTTGCTGTAAACTTATAATTAAACCTTGGCTTTCCATAACATTAATAATGCTCTCTAAACATTTTCCTTGAACAGAAACAGGCTGTTTTCTAAATATCTGTCCCATCTTAGCTGAAATTCTACTTTAACTCTTCTAACAAAATTTCTTTGTTGCACTCACCCTAATTTCTGGGTTGAAGTTTTTTCCACTGGATCAGGATCAGAGGCTTTTCCACTTGAATCAGGATCGGAGCTTTTCCACTGAAATCCACTGAGGGGTCTGTTTGCCCCACGTTGGGCGCCAAAATGTTGTGAGCTTTTTCCCAAATGCAGCCAGGTGATGAAAGTTCAGATCTTTTATTATCCCAATATAGCCCGGTTAGCTTAGAGGCCTATCTCTCTGCTTGGTTCCAAGAGCTCTCTCCAAATGTCTTTAAATCCAAAGGTCTGGTCCTTCAGCCTCTGCCTCTGCTGTCTTCAGCCTCCAGCCAGCTCCAGTCTTCATGTCATTCCGGTGAAATCTCGACTTGTAGCGTCTTCCTCTCTCCGAAGAACACTTCTGCCACCAGCCAGCCAAGTGGAAAATATTCTGCCTTGCCTCGGAGAGAGGGCTTCTGGCGTAACTCTACTGAAATCTGACCGAGAGCTTCTGTCTGTTTCTTTTATCCAAGAGGGAGGAATTGTGGGATATGAGAGAGAGGGATTATGGGTTTTCTCCCATAGTGCTCTCTGGCCCAACGAGCTTCAAGGGAGGTGTGAACTCATTGAACTTAGTTCTACTTAGTACCTTGTTTCAGGTTCTGCCCAAAACATCTTCTTGTAAGATTAGATCAACTCTAATTACTTAGCAGTTAGTAAGGATTCCAACAACTTAGACCTACAAAGTTTTTAGAAGAATGAAAAGAGATATTCCCATGGGGTCATAGATTTAGAGTTGAAATGGATCTTAAAAGTTATCTATTCTAACCTTGTCATTTTCAAATTAGGAAAACTGAGACCCAGGAGGGATTAAGTAACTCCTTATTCAAAATTATACAGGTAGGAAATAGCAAAACTGCAATCTGAATCCAGGTCCTCTAATTCCAAAATCTGGACTCTTTCCATTGTGCCATAATTCTTATGTAGAAAATTTCTAAAATGTTAGTTTAAAAATTATATGTCAACTCTCATTGTTATTAAATAAGAATGACCTCAACAGTTAAACTATAGAAGACAGAGTTAAATATCCTACCACAAAAATCAACTTAATATGAAAGTCACAAGGCCCAACCTGGTAGCTTTTTGGCAATGCTTAGATATCTGTACCCTGTTCATTTGGTTGCTTTTTTTAAATCTCAGAGATTATTAGCATCAATATTATTATCTCTATCAAGGAGACTAATAGAGCCTTTCCTCTTGTCTTCCCTTTATATATCTCACAAACAATCCTGTATACCCAAATACCATGAGAGAGCCAACTACTGGTAAGGACACTTTTCCCTTTTCTATTTTAGGGCCTGATATTTTATCTTAATTGATCCCTGGACCTGACCATTGCCCCCACTTGCATTTGCTCTACCCCAGAATTCTTTCAAATGTGTTTTCTCCCCAAATTAGTATGTGAGCTCCTTGATAATAAGAATTGCCACTTTTCCCCCAGCATTATCACAGTGTTTTCACATAATAAATGGTTAATAAATGCCTTTTTTGTTCATTTCTAAAGAATTAAGTGATTTGTTCCAGGTTCCAAAAACTGACTAATAATGCACTAATTCTAAAAATGGCTAAAAACTATAACTTAGTAAAATGTTCTTCACTTTAATCTATATAAGATGGAGAGCCAGACAAAATAGTTACCAATCAACAAATAGTTATTAAACCTAGTAAGGTGCCAGGCATTTTGCTATGCTCTCAGAACATTTCTTGTCTGAGATGATTCATGCTAAGCTACTGACATTATTCAGTTTATAGCTTTCTTAACCCACTAAAACATTTAAGCATTGTTGATCACTCTTTTTCTGCATACTGTTTCTTGATTTCTTAAATGCCACTCTTTCTTGGATCTCCTACCACGAACCATTCATTATTCCTTGATTATTTATTATTCTTTGATTATTTGATATTTCATTATTCATTACTATTTGTTAAGGGACAGGTCAATTCTCCAAGAGCCTCCATAGCTGTGGATCATAACATCTGAAGTTGCTGCAAGGTAGCCTTTGCTGACACAGGTGTTGCAGACTGGGAATAAGATAAATTGGAGACAGAGGGAAGAGGAGAGAGGTCAGACAATGTAACAGCCTCTCAGTCAGAGAGGTCAGAGAATAGCCACTGCCTCTCAGTCTCCTTGTATCATCCTCTCACAAGAGAAGATCCATTCTGGATTGAATCTTCAGCAGCCACTGTCAGATGGCTCCCGTGTATTCCAACAACTATTTACTAAATCCTCTTCTTCTTCTCAATTCATTTAAATGAGTGTTCCCCAAGATTCTGTTCTGGACCATCTTTTCTTTCTCTACACTTTGTTAAAATTATCATTACCAGTACACGGATGATTCCCAAGTCTAAATCCTTAGCCCTGAATCTTTTCCTGAACTTCAAACATCATTTCTCCTGCATGTCCCTATATGCACCTTGAATTCTATGTGAATGAATAAATAGAAAAAGCATTTATTGTGACTTAATTTATACAAAACACTATGATAAGTGCTAGGGAGACAAACAGGAAGTAAAATAGTTTCTGTTCTGAAGAATTCTAACACATTCTAACAGGCAAATCAATACATAAGGCAGATTTTAGCTGCAAGTCATGGGAAAATCCAAGGTCTAGAATATAACAACAAAGCAGATAGAAATGCCTTCTTTTAATGTCATTTCCACTAATAAAATTCTATCAGTTTCTGATGTTCCTTTGCTCACTACAATGACCCTGGCATGTCCAATCTACCTTGCTCTTCAACTATTATCGACTAATTAAATTAGTTTATTTATTCATGAAAATAAAAGGAAATTAATAATTAAATTGTTCTCATCCTTAGAGCTTAATTCAAATGTCAGCCTCCTCCAGGAAGCCTTGTTATATTTCCACCACCTCCTCCCTTATATACACCAATCAATAATGTCATTCCCTACCCTAGATTTCATACAACAAATTACTCACACCGCTCATGTGCTGAACATATATTCTTTTGTATCACTGTTTTTTGTTCAGGGGAGTATATTGGATGGTAAATCATGTTCATCCACATAGGTCTGTCTGTATTTGGTTAAAATTCACATCTGTGAGATGTGAATAGATATTCCTGGAGTCTCTTCAACCTATCCTTCTCCAAAGGAGACTGATTTCTGCCATGAGGGTAGCAGAAGACTGGGCCTACCAGAATGGCTGCTCTGTTATTCTCAGAGAAAATTTGCCAGACTATAAATTTTAATCTTCCCACTCACCTAAATATAATTAGTTTAGAGGAAATAATTTTGGGGTTCAATTCACTCTCCTAATTGCCATTCCTTCATTTCCATCAAATGCCAAATCCACAAAGACCAGCACACATATTGAACAGCAAATAAACCCATTCATACAGTCTGATAGCAAACAGAAATTAGAGAAGTTGCATAGATTAGAATATTCCAGAAAATACATGAAGTGAATGAGCTCTCCCTCTAGAAATAAGATGTCTCCACTCAGGCAGAAAAGAGAGTAGGCCTCAACTTACCTACAGGGAATTTCCCTGAAATCTGAAACATGGTATCCTGAGATTTAAGACATGATAAAGATATTGGATGACTCCTCTACATATTAGCTTCGTTCAGAGACTTTCTCTCTCTTCAGAGATCTTTTCTAGAAAAGACCTTAAACAAGTATATTTCTTCTCTCAAAGCTGAAAGTCATAAGAACAGAATCTCTCTTATCCTAAGCTCTTGCCAGCTCTTCCCCTCACTCAAATGGAATAAAAGATAAGCAATCTGCTGTAACAAGGAAAGTCTTATGCAAATAGGCTTGAGCTTAGGTTATATTCATTCCTGTACTGCAAACTTCTCTTCCACTTGCCTATAAGTTCCATGAGGACTACATATGGACAGATAAATGCGTTGGTAGATAATAACTGAAAAGAGCTGGCAAGCGATGAGAAAATTTGGTTCTGGGCAAGATAAAGTAAAATCTCACCTATCAGAGCCAAGGGACCCTGAATGAACTGTGTCTTATCTAATTGTAATCTGCATCATCTACTCACTCTTGAATCCTCATAGAGAATTACTGGATAAAAAATATGGCTCCAGGAAAGGGACCCACATATGCAAAAATATTTGTGGCAGCCTTTTCGTAGTGGCTAAAAACTGGAAATTAAGTGCATGCTCATCAGTTGGAGAATGGCTGAATAAGTTATGGTATAATGAATATTATGGAATATTATTGTTCTGTAAGAAATGATCAGTAGAATGATTTTAGAGAGGCCTGGAGAGACTTATATGAACTGATGCCAAGTGAAGTAAGCAGAACTAGGACATCATTGTACACGGCAACAACAAGACTATATGATGATCAATTCTGATGGACATGGCTCTTTCCAACAGTGAGATAATTAATGCCAGTTCCAATGATCTTGTGATGAAGAGAGCCATCTACCTCCAGAGAGAGGACTGTGGGAACCGAATTTGGATCACAATATAAAATTTTCTCTCTTTTTGATGTTTGCTTGTATTTTGTTTTTTTACTCATTTTCTTTCCTTTTTGATCTGATTTATCTTGTGCAACAAGAGAATTATATAAATACATTTATACTTATTGGATTTAATATATATTTTAACACGTATAAGATATATTTGATTGCTTGCCATCTGGGAGAAAAGTGTGAGGAAGAAGGAAAAATCTGAAAAATAAGGCTATGTAAGGGTCAATGTTGAAAAATTATCCATGCATACATTTTGAAAATAAAAAAAAAACTTAAAAAAATATTATTGCTCCAACCTTCATCCAATATTTACTCTTTTACAAATCAGGCTAGAACCACAAATCAAATCACAAAATATTTAGTTGGGACAGGGTTGCAAAAATTTAGCATCAATCATTTATAAATGAGAACCAACTTCCATAAGTGCAAGATTCTTGAATCCATGGAATCAAAGGAAGGCAAAAGCAGTTTCTTACCACAAAGAGCACACATTAATTGAGGACACATAGATAAAAGTATCTAGATATATGCAAGACATACATAGAGTAGCTAGGAAATAATTTCAGAGGGGAAGAGGAGAAAAAGGGAAGCTATTAGGAGAGGTGGAGGAGAGGAGCTCAAGGAGGAGCAAGCAGGAACAACTAACGGTTAAAAAAAAGTCTGCAGAATTTGAGTTGAACCCTTTTCCATAAAAGAATTCAAGGAAATGAAGATGAGATAAATGAAGGTAAGAAACAAGCAGACCATTGTACTTAGATCATAGAGTACTTGGAGACAAATAAAATGTAAAAAGCCTGAAAATACAGAAAAGAATTAAGGCGTAATACACTTTAAATGCCAGATAAAACATTCTATATGTTATCCTAAAAATAATGTGGGGCCAGTGGAATTTGAAATGTAGAAATAACATTATCAGACTGTAGTTCTAGGAAAAATCATTTTGGCAGCTGAGTAGAGAATGACTTGTAGAGGGGGAAAACATGGCAGAGAGAGAGCAATTAAAGACTATTACAATTAAAGACTGTGTGGCTGTGTGGGAGAAAGGGGGAGGCATAGATAGATATAAAGATACACATATAAATAGATCAGAGAGAAACTAATAGATGATAGATATAGATAGATCGATAGATATATGATAGATATAAGTAGATTGATGACAGATGATATGATAGATGATAAATGGATAAATAGATAGATAGAGGATAGATAGATAGATAGATAGATAGATAGATAGCAGACAGATAGCCAAGATGTTACAATGATAAAAAATATCAAAGTTTGGCAACAGAGTGACATTGGATGAGGAGTCAAAGCTAACACTGAGGTTGCAAGCCTGGGTATCTGGAAGAATGCTAATACTCTGAATAATAAAAAAGAAAGTTGGGAACAATTAAGCTTTACAGGAAGAAAAGATAATGAGTTCTGCTTTGTACATATTAAGAAAATTTTTGAAAAATATGGTGAACTTTTTTAACCAACAAATGCTACTAAAAAAGATGAATGGATTTATGAGTTGCCTTAAAAAGTAATGAGTTTCTGTCACTGGATACATTTAAGCAGCTCTAGATAAGTACTTGCCAGAAACAATGTTTGAAAAAAAGAGTTGAATTAGATGACCTTTGAGGTTTCTTGCAACTTTAAGATTCTATGACTAGATAATATACTGTACTTGCAACTTAAACCTCTCTTATAATTTAAGTGCATTCTCAATAGTTCTGTACTCAGTGGAGAAAGGGAGCTAGTCAGTCAGTGCCATTCTTATAATAATATCCCTTCAATAACTGAAGACAATTATTAAATCACTCTTCAGCCTTCCTTTCTCTAAACTATAGAATTCTACCTCCTTTAATCTTTTTACATATAATTCTTTAATCATGTATTTTGCTCTTCTCTGCCATTAAAGAAGAAAAGAACTGACTTCTTATATTTCATGGTACTTTCTTAATATTAGAGCAGTAGAACATTGGTAGGGCTGTGGAAAGGATGAAACTGTAGAAGAGGCTGATTTCTAGTTAATTCTGCTGTGTCAAAAGGACATAGATTTCTTGGCAGTCAATCCAACACCTTTCTCCAGCACTAAAGAAAATTAGAGAGGGGAGAAAGGAAATATCACATTACTGAAGCATATTATTCTGAAAATATAAGTATATGCTGAGAAAGAAATTGACTTGAGGACAAAAATTCCAGTTTCCAATTAATGAGCAAAAATATTTAATACAAATTATGTACAAGTAAAGGCAGCCTGGCATATAACTTTACCCTTGACAAAAACCACACTGTTCAGGAAGAGTTACCAATAAAGAATTGGTGCAGACCTTTCTTTTTGTAGATTTCTTATACCCAGGCTCAATAAATCAAAAAGGATTATTTTATCTGTGGCTTAGAATTCTGCAGAGACATATTGAACTTAAAAGAGATGGCAGAACCTGGCCAAGTTCTGTCTTGCAGATAATAAATCCTCCTCTGATTCTGACATTGCTTTCAGAGTTTTTTCCATTTTTATTTTAGGGTGGGACATTGGGGGAAGAAGAATGACTACCTCTGGCTCAAACTGCAATGTTAAAAGATTTTCACTTTCAGTCTTTTCTTTATCTAGTCTCTTTTAATCCATCTTGGGCATCTCTACAAGGTTAATCTTTCCAAAGTGCAACTCTAATCATGCTACTACTTAGTTCAGAAATTTTCAGGAGCTCCTTACTGCTTAGCAGAATAGATATGAATCCAGAGGATTTGGGTTCAAGTCCCCATTCTGCCATTTAGTAGTTGTATGAGCTTGAGCAAGTCACAAGAAGACTCTGAGTTTTAATTGCCTTATCTTTAAATTAGGTGCTATCTACTCACAGTATTTTTTGAGGAATAAATGAAAAGTATTTTTAAATTGGAAAACAAAATAGAAATGCAAATTTATTTTTAATACAGTGATAGATATGATTATTGTCTTGAAGATTTGAAAGAATGTCATGTTAAAAAATGATGAGATACTTATTTGATGTTACTCCAAAGGGCAGAACTAAGAAATTAAATAGAAAGAGATTTACCCTTCTTTGTTTTTAATTAACCAATAGTATTTTAGTTCCTTGATGGCAGAGACTGCTGTTCATTTTGAATTTGTATGTCTAGGAAATTAGAGTTAATAAATTACATTAATCTGGAAATAAAAGCCAAAATCCTTATCCTACCATTCAAGGCTTTTTCACATTACAATTTGAATCTATCCTACCCTTTCAGATTTGTCTCCCCAACATATCTCTATAATCCAGCCAAATGGAACTACTAATTATTCTTTAAACATTTTTCTTTAAAATCAAGAAGTATATTGAATATATCTTTGCATATTCTGAAAATTTCTATTAAAATTGTATGCCAATTTTTGTCAAATATTTTTTTCAAATTAGAATGAACCACATTATGGGAAAGTTATAGATGAGTCAAAAAAGAAAAGTATTTGATGTGCACCCATCTACATCTCACCTTGATTTTTGGATCCTAACTCATTTATTCTGCAAGGGATTTTTTTTCTCTTCATCTTGATCTAATACACTTGGGAAGAAAGTCTTATCTTTTTAAACAGTGAGACTTGATTTGACTTATTTACTTTTTAAAACACATGGGAAACTGAGAAGTGCTGCTTCTCATCATGCAACCAAAAAATCATGCAGGGTCTGACAACATGATGCCTGCTACTGATAAAGATTTAATTTTCTAACAATGTATTGCCACCACTGACAGAAATGATTATTTGCAAGGAAGCTTTCCTCTGATTATAGGGCAACAATTTCCCACTGAGTTTGTTTGAGCTGTCTTCTCTTAACTCCTGTCTACTTTTACAAATGGTACTGAGATCTTCACTTGGGGGGAAAAGTAATAACTGTACAGAGATGACACACGTTTGATTATTTTTAAACAAAAGTATGATTTTTCCTTTTTTCTTCTTTTCCTGGTCTTTTCCTCATTTATTGAGAAGCAGCAAAGCAAAACAGCAAAGAAGAAAAAAACAGTAGCTCTGAGGGTCAGAAAGCCTGATTGCCACTTTCTACCTCAGAGAAATAGTTTCTACATCTGAAGAATGGGAAGATTACTAGAAGACTTCTGTGTCTCCTTCCAATTCTAATTCCAATGAACTTTCTCCCTTCTCTTTTTATGTAATGGAAAATACTGAAAGAATAAAAATGTAGTTGGAGACTGGAGAATGATGTCCACTGTTCATTTACAGAGCTCCAAAGACTTAGTTCTTCTCATTTCAAAAGGAAGGCTAAGAGAGAAAAGCATCACAAAAAGCAAAGGCATCAAGAGACTGGTTTCAGGGAAGAAATGAGGGAGGTTACGGTCACCATGTTTTCAAAACACAATTCAGGTCACTGTTACCAGAAGTAAATGCAGATATGTGAAAGAGTGCAGTAGTGGGCAGATACACACCAGAAGCAATGCAGATAATATATGCACATCCGTGAAAAATATGAATGTCTGATTATGCTGAATTTACTAGAGAGATAAATCCAAAACAGTGGTTCCATTGATCTTTGTTTGCTTCTTTCTCCAAAGAAGAGCATATATTCATTTCAAAGTTTATCTCTCTTTTTAAAATTCATTTTATATTTCTGTTGTGCTAATTTCAAAAAGTCAGTAGGAAGCTAAAATTGTGGCTAATCATTGCATTTCTGGTCTGTGTTTGATTTGCTCAAAGTTAGCTGAATAAATTAAGGGTAATGATGGGGAGGGAGGAGACAGAGACAGAGACACAAAGAGAGAGGAAGAGAGAGAAAAAGACAAAATGAGAGAAAGACAGAGACAGAAAGAAAGGGAGGCACAGAGACAGAGAGACAGAGACAATGTTTCTCTTTCTAATACCTAGGGTTGCTCTAGGTAGGGGCTTATAGTTGAAAAGAGATGTTATTGATACATAGTTTTATAACTTTCCAAAGACAAAAGCAAATGAATCTGAACTCTGTAAGCATAAAATGAGCCAAAGATCTTGTTGGGTTTGCCTCTGGCAGTATTCCCCTTTTCCATTATTTTATCATGCCTAGAAAATCTAATAGAAAGCCTCTCCCCACTCTACCTCTAAATGTGGAGTCAAGAATATTGACTAAAGAGAAAGTCACTGTACTAAATGAAGAATTGGGAATAAAAGGTGCTTCCCAAACAATAGTGGGAACAGCCAAGAGGGAGTAATTAGTTCTCCAAAAATCAAATACCTTCTACCCCATATACTGCTAGAATACTTCCACCATTGCTGGACAAATAAAACAAAAGCATCCAATTTCATGCTCAAGTAACTTAAATATTGAAGTTCACTATCACACTTTTATTAGTTTTTTTTAGAGCCTAACAGAAATGCCCATGCAGATGTTTGGTTCAGACACATAATGCAGCATTATAGTTTTGTTATTAGATATGCTATGATTTGTTTTGGATTTTTGGTTTGATATTTGGGAGTTTTTTAGAACTGAAAAAAAATTAAATTCAGCCCATAAATTTTGATTAGCTAGCACTTACCAGTATTTCCATTTTCACTCCCTTTATAAAAAAAAAAAATAGAAGAACCTGCCTAGAATCAGTATCCAGAAAACTTCAAAACTTAACTTCCAATGAAACTAGACTATGGAAATAAAAAGAGGCAGAAGAGAATTAGGCATTTTTTCAAACCTTCCATGGGATTTTTAAAAATTGAATCAATAGCCTGATTTCCTTTATACCTATCCCAGATATTTTATATCCTGATCACAACATAATATTTATTATAATAATAATTATAATGCTACATGCAGATAATCTTTGTCATTAACAACACAAGTATGAATACTTTTCCTTTGCTTGCAATTTTAAAATAACTATAAAATGACATTTTAGAGCTATAGACCTTAAAGATCATTTCATCCAACCCACTCCTTTCACAAGTGAAGATGTTGAGATTCAGAGATGAAAAGTGATGATGCTAGAAAACAAATAATTTCTTTTGCTAATATATCATGCTGCCTTTGAGTACAATAAGTTTTTGGTGGGGGTGGGGTAGTGGAAGGGAAGATGAGAAAGGGAAAGAGAGAAAAAAAGAAGGAAAGAGAAGGAAAGAAAATAGCTACAGGAGAGAAAAAGACAAGAGAGCCAAAGAATCAGGGTTGTAAAGGAGATATCTGAAACTCAGTGGTCAGGGAGAAACAAAACAGGTAATTAAATCTAAGCTATAATTGAATTTCTGTTTGTGGAATGGCTTCTGTCCAATTTCTTTCATTAGGGCATGACAGTAAATTGCTAATTTTCATTTAAAAGTAGCTTAGCAGTTCTAGCATAAGAAAAAATGGACATCTGCCATAAATGAACTCACAGTTCTTTAGGAGCTCCCATTAAAACAAAGAGGCAGAAAAATAAGGCAATTTGTCATAGAATTTAGCAAGGAAAAATAAAGGGCTACCAGAAAAGATAAAAAACTGAAGTTCTTAAGTCAAACAAATAATACAAAGTTCTATGTAACAACACTATGCTCAAATGCATGCTGGTTTCATCCTAGAAGAGAAAATGAAAGGATTAAAGATAATCTCTAGGTAATCAGAGAGAATTAAGCTTTCTTCAATGAACTGAAGAGGTAACTAAAGCATAAAACAAAGAATAAAGACTCTAGAAGAAAGTGAGAGAAATGTTCTCCTGTATCAGTGAACTGGGGATAAGGAAGAGAGAGAAGGGATGCTGGCTATTTGAAGCTAAGTAATAGCTGGGAGGCTCTTTCTTTAGAGGAAGGAGTAGGGACATGTTAAGACGAAGCATGTGCTCCACAGAATAATGATATTAATCCATTGGTGTCACTGCATGAGAGAACATGCAAAATAGATAGAAAAAGAAAAGAATATTAGGGATTGGTGTTTTACTGCTGCAGAGTATAAAGAATAGTAAAGGTACCTATCTGCTGATAGATAGATAGATATCTAGATATAGATATAGATATAGATATAGATATAGATATAGATATAGATATAGATATAGATATAGATATAGATATAGATATAGATATATAAAACAGAGAAATCAACTGCCTTTCTGGGGTGTAAATTTACTGCCTTTCTGGGGTATAAATTTTGGGCAAGACAGTCTTCTGTGACTTGTTAGACCTGACAAGCACTATACATTTCTAGTTGTTTATAAATGGGACAGAATGAGAAAGGACCTAGAAATTATTGCTAATGATTTTATGAAACCCTGAAGGAAAAAATGAAAACCATAGGTACAGATGGAGTTTTTTCATTTCTATTTTAGTTCAGGTTGAAGGTAGGGATTCAGAAAAGAAAGGCTGATGTAGGCAATGAATAGTTGGTTAGGAAGATGATGGCCCAGGACAGAATTTAGAATTCTGGGCCATAAGTTAAAGTATAGGAATACTGGCTTTTGACCAGATGTAGGTATCATATAAAAACTGTTAAAATATATATTTAAATGGAGTTCTGCAAATCAAAAGGGCTTTAAACTCAAAGTAGAAAAGAAGGTAAAAAAGGAATACATCTGCCAAGCCTTGTATAATACAACATAGCAACTGTAACATAAGGTCAAAAACTTTGAAGGATAACAAGAGAAACCACCAATAATTCAGAAGAAACAATATCAGAAGACAGACAACAAAAAACAACAATAGTTTTAGATGCCACACACAAATGCATAGAGAATGGGAAATTAAAATAAATTTAATTAGAAGTGTTAACCCAAGAGAGCGTATTTGACCTCACAGGTATCCTTGAGATCTCATAAGACAACACTAAACTATGGTTCTAGAAGGGATTATTTAAAATAGCAGCACAATAGCATGAATAAGAAGTGAAGAAGAAATGCAATGGATAGCATTTAGGTAAGAATAAATAGAGGAAAATTTATATTACTATAGGAACATTCTATTGACACTTTCACAGAAGGAAGAAGTAGATGAAAAATTTAAGAAACAGATTAAAAAAAACTTCATGATGAGAGATTTCTAATATTAAAACATCTGGAGAGTTCTCACTGATGAAAACAAAACTGCTAATAAGCTTATTATCTGTCTTAAAGATAATTTCATCCTTCCAAAAAGTAGAGGAAGCAATGAAAGAATTTGCTGTTTTAGATCTGATTCTGACCAATTAAAAGAATTTTTCTTTTCTTTCTTTTTTGATCTGAGACAATTGGAGTTAACTAACTTGCTGAGGATCACACAGCTAGGAAGTGTTGAGTATCTAAGGTCACATTTGAACTCAGGTCCTCTTGATTTCAGGGGTGGTCCTCTATCCACTGTGCCACCTAGCTGCCCTTAAAAAGACCTTTCAATCCTCGGATTGTTCTTTTCCTATTTAACATTGAGAACCTCTCATCCTGAAATATAATAGAAAGAATTTGAAAATTCAGTAGAAAGTATTCCCAGAAGGAAAATTTTTATCTCTAATAATTCTGTAGATAAAATAGAACTTTGACCATAAAAACATCACTTATACTGACACTATTCTCCAAGTCCTCTAATATCAGTAAACAAAGCCTAAAATCTCAACCCAATACATAACATGGCTAACAAGAACAATATATCTTATAAAATAGCTTCCAGAAATCTCTTGGTTTTGTAAAGTTCATTATCTAAATTATATTGAAGACAAATCTAATTGACTCTCATTATGCCTCCATGTTCAAATAAGATATGCTTTCTCTTTAAATCCTCATAAAAAATAAATGTCTTTTCACATATATCTTAGCAATTTAAACTGTAATAAATGTCATGGATGAAGCAGAAAAATAAGAACATCTTTAATATCTTAATTTGGTACATGACTGCAATAATTAACCAGAACAAACTTTTATTTCACACAATATTTTAATTCTTCATTTGACTTGATGGTTTCCATTACCTAGATTTTGAATTAAAGATAAGGGAAGTAGGAAGTAGGAAGTACTTAATTTAGTTATATGTTTTCTTAACCTTTTTTGTGTGTCATGGACCCTTTTGGCCATGGTTTTTGAAGCCAGTGAACCCCTTCTCAGAATAATGTTTTAAATGCATATGATTACAAAAAAAACAAATTGTTTTGAAATACAGTTGTCAAAATATTTGTTAAAGCAATTCAAAAACCCCAAATTAAGAACTTCTGATTTAGATAAAGATAAGATTCTTCTCAAGTCTAACACCAAGGAATAGAAAAAACTCATCTTGGAAGACCATCAAAATGGAGTATCCATCAAAGCCAAAATTGAGGTTTGAATAAATGGATTCCAAAAGGCCTGATAAATTGACATGATTGCATAATGAAATCTAATGACTGGAGACCAAGAAATAAGCTAATATTCAATCCAGGAAGGACAGCTTGATGTTGGGTACCAAATAGAAAAAGGAGCTCAGATATAAGCAGAAAAATAAAGATAGAATTAGATCTGTTCTCAAAATGTATGCTTGGGAAATTAGGTTTTATAGAACAGACCTAGCTATTCTCCTTCCTTGTTATAATAGTTTGTATGATACTTTTTAGTGATAATAGAGTAAGATATTTTTAAACAATTCAACAACTATTTATTCAGTGGCTGCTAGGTGTTAGGAACACAAAGACAAAAACAAAACAAGTCTTGTATTAAAGGAGCTTAATTTTTTATTGAGAGCATATAAACTACATATGGAAAAGTAAATACAAGATAAATTAAGGAAGAAGACAACACTAACTTAGCAGCTGGGGAAAGGCTTTACAAAAGATGTGGCACCTAACCTTATCCTTGAAGGAAGCTGGAAATTCTATGAGCTTTCTCTGAAGCCTAGGGGAGACAGAAGCACATTTCAAGTATGGAGAGTCTGTGTACAGTCACAAATAAAAGTATGGTGAACAGCTAGTAATCTCAGTTTGTGGGACATAGCATATATAAAAGAAAATAATATTAAATAAAACTGGAAATGAAGGAAGAAACCAACCATGAGGGCCTCTATTACCAGGTTAAGAATTTTGTATTTTATCCTAGAGGTAGTAATGAACAATTGAGTAGAAGAGTGACATGGTTAGCAATATAAATTTACAAAGAAACTGTCAAAAATTCACAAAGGTAACTTCTGATTCATAATAAATAAAAGGTAAAAAAAAATTAACAGATTCAGAAAAGATATTCAAATCATTAATGATCACTTGAAACATTTGTTAACCTCATTAAAATAGCATGTATATTCTGGCCTTTAGAAACCAGACTGTGTCACCCTTCAGAATTTAAAAGGGGCACCATGAGAGGTTATTGCTATATATACAGTGAGATCAGCTAGTGTATTCATTACTTGTTACCCTTTCCCCATTGTTTAAGCGTCAATGATAGTAATGTAGTTCTATTTAACTCTTTAACATCAATTAGCTTTAAAAAGAAATATTACTTTTAAGATACAACAAAAACAAATGTACAAGCATTTCTCCCAATCCTTCTAAGATATATTCTCTCTTATACCTGCAGTCTCTGAGAGAAGAGATTCAAAACAGTTTCTAAATAACTTTGATACCATCAGATGTAGCAAGCCTACCATGTGAATATTTTCACTGGACCCGGGATGTCTCTTCCCCATAGTGCTTTATTTCTCATCAGATGCCATGAGCAAAAAAAGTCATTGTTTGAAGGGAAATTGCCAGAGAAGAACTAAATGAAATTGATAAGGCTTTTTTGAATACTCCTAGAGCGAGTCAGAGAGCCTCCTTTCTATAATATGATTAATCAACCAGACCCAGTTGCAGAATTTCAATACAAACTCCACAGTCTATCTTCCCATCATGATCCTCTAGAAAACAAACACCCTAGTATTCCTCATGTGATAAAGTTGCAATAGTTGAGAAAGATAATAGTTTCTAGATATTCACTAGACATCCATTATACTAGTAATCAGAACTGCAAATTAAAACTACTTTGGGGACCATCTCACAATCATCAAATTGGCAATGATCTTTAAAAGTAATGTAACAGTCTTGACAGAAATGTTGAAGAATAGTCACACCCATTTATCACTATTAGAATCACACACTGGTAGAAGCTTGAAGAGAAAGCTGACTGTACACAATAAAAATTACAAAAAATAAGGTGCATTGCTTCTGAGGAATATGGTAGTTAACACCCTGTGTGTCTCCATCAGGCTAAGGTGAGCTGTGGAATACATAGATCAAAAAGGGGAGAAGGTGGCAGCCAGAAACTAGAAAGGGGAAATGAGGTTGAGTCTGAGGTTAGCTGGCTAATGTGAGGCCATGGGAAAAGGCCCTAGTAGATGATGATACCACATGCAATTATGTTTTACACCAAAGTTCCCATTTCAAAAATGTAGTATTGTATAACCTGCAGTGGTATAAAGCTCTGAACAGCATTCACTGTGTAAAATAAAGGTTTGCTTTAATTTTTAAATCATTAATATCAGAATCAAATCAATTCAATTTCAAATATTTATTAGGATTCTATTATGTACAAAAGCCCAATACCCATTTTGAGATTATCAACAATTATAAGTAAGAAAAATGTGTTAACTTCAAAAAGAGCTTAATGAGATTTAAATTCTGAAACAGTGTTAATAGCTACAATAACAACAATAATACTTCAATCAGCCTATAATTCCATTCAATGGCTACTCACTTTGTTAACACATATTTCAACCTGCCCATAGTTTGGTGGAACAGGGAATAAAGTACTGGATCTACAGTTAGCAAGACATTCTCTTGAGTTCAAATTTGGCCTCAGACACTTTCTATGTGACCCTGGATAAGTCATTTATCCCCATTTGCAGGGTTAGCAAATTTTATTGATTCTACCTCCTCCATAATATCTCTTAAAACTGTTTTCTTTTCACTCCAGGTTTTCATTATGATTAGTCTAGCTGGCAAAATAATCTCCAGAGGCAGCAGAAGTTCACTGCTTTAGTTTCCTTATTTGTAAAATAAAATGGAGAAGGATATGGCACACCAGTCCAGTTTGCCAAGGAAATCCAAAAAAAGGATCATAAAACAATTATGTTTTATGAAAACAATTAAAAACAACTAACCATAAAACATATTCTCTCATCCTGTGGAATTTTTGCTTGTATGCTCCTTTAAAGGCCAAGGCCTTACCCAAAGTGCTGGAATCCCACCTCTAGTTATCTTGATATATTTTGGATGGAGTCCATTGATTATGCCAAATGACTGGCTATGTAAAAGTAAGACTCTTCACTCTCTTCTCCCTTGGCTTCCATGACACTTCTTTCTCTTTGTTCTCTCTTATGTTTGGCCATTTGTCATTTGTCTCTTTCAGTAGTAACATATACTGAATGATGCCAATTTACTCCGAAAAGATTTTGTCCTGAACCCTCTTCTTTCTCTCTACTGTATCCATTCATGATCTCAACTTCTACCATTTCTACATTGATGACTACCGATTCATATGTCTATCCAAAATCTCTTGAATAGAAATGAAAATTCATTATGTTTAAGAAAGAACTGTTTTCATTTCCCCTCAAATCTATTCCTCCTTCAAATTTCCCTATAGTCAAAAAGGATACTTTTATACTTTCATAACCTTGGAGTCATCCTGGGTGTCTCTGTTTCACCCCACAAAGCATATCAATTAGCAAATTTTGTTGATTTTACCTTCTCCAAAACAACTCTTAAAGCCAACTTTTTCTTTTCACTCAACCCAGCTTCACCTGTCTTCATTCAGGCTTTCATTGAAATTAGTCTAGCTATCAAAATAACCTTCAGAGGCATCCGAAGTTCATTGCTTTAGTCAAAAATTTTCAGTGACTGCAGATTTGTACTAGGACAAAGTACAAATTTAGCCTGGCATTTATGGTTATCCAGAGAAAACTAAGCATTTCACATTTTCCTTTTTACAAACTACAATGCAGTACAGCTGAGCTATCAGCTCAAATTTCAAATTTCCTTAAATTTTAAAATCCTTCTCTCATACCTTTACCTGAAATATAATTTTCAGAATCCTCCCAGGTTCATCTTATGTCTCACTTTCTTTTTTAATTCATTTCTTACTCTAACAATTCAGTGGTACTTCCTAATTAAAATTTATTTACTTGCAAAACATCTAGATATGGGAGCAAACATAATATAGAATTTACAACAGAAATTAAAGATCATTTATCTAATTTATCTCATCCTTATGGATAAAGATCCTGAGACCAGAAAAAATTGAGTGAATAACTGAACATAGATTAGCAGTAATAGGCCTTTTTCTCTTGAAGAGAGATTATGTTAATCATTGTGACTAACATAATGCCATTCATATAGTCATTACTATATAAAGATTTATATAATTGAATTGAATTTGGAGTCAATAAGTAAATTTAGTTTTTGGTCCTGCTATTTATTGCCTATTTTACCTTATAAAAGTCACATTCATATCTCTAAAATCTGATTATCTCAAACTAATTGATCCCTAAACTGTCCTTCAGGTTTAAATCCTGAAAATCTAAGAATAGGATAAAGGTCAAAAGTACATAGTTTATTCTTAACCAGCAAGAGAATAACATCATCCTGAAAGACTGAGAGAAGCTGATAGACCAAGAAAAACATAACTTTTAAGAAGACTGATGAGAGAACTCATTCTAGAGAGCCTCAGACTTAGGAGCAAAGGTCACTTGCTGAAAGGGAAAGAGAGAAAACCTTGAGGAGAGAGAAAATTTGGAACTAGGACCATAGGGAATGTGATAACAGTGCATCCAAGGTAAATGAAAAGAAACTGTTGTGCAGCTCTGAAGAATTAATTGAAATTAGATAAAATATAATCTTAGTAGAACCAATCTATACAATTTTGTGACATCCACTAGCTGAACTTGGTTGCTAAGTGGTAGAATCAGGAAAAAGATATGCTAGCAGTGACCTAGAACTGAGGATCAATTGCAAACATTTATATAGTGCTCTTATGTTTACAAAGCACTTTAGATACTTTATATCATTTGATATTCACAACAATCTTTTAAGAAGGATCTGCCCCTATTGTTTTCTCCAGTTTACAGATGAGGAAATTTAAGCTAGTGAAATAAAAAGACTCACCTATGGCCACAGAGCGGGCAAGTAACAAAAGCAAGAGATTAACCCATCTTTCCTAATTTTAAATCCAATACCCTTTCCAGGGGAGCAAAGGATATCAGAGTGAAGGATAATGTCAAGTTGAAATGGCTAACTATTGGATCAAGACTATAAAAAGAAGGTGAAGGTAGAACAAAGGTGATGGATTGTGAGAATAGTGGGAAGATCATAAGAAATGGAGATACTAGTTTCAAATCTTTCACAGTTAAACTTCTTATGGTTTTAAATTCCTCATCTGACAAGGATGGAGTAAATCATTTCTAATATCTCTTCCAAATATAAATTCTGTTTCCATGTCTGATCCTACTATGTTCAACAGACTGCATGTGTCCAGCTCAATGAAGCATAGGTAAGGCAAGAGGAAGGTTGTGTTAGTGGTCAATTTAAGATTACTGCTGAACAAGGACAATGATCCAAGAAAATTCTAAAGGACCCATGATGAAAAATGCCATCCACCTCCAAAGAAAGAACTGATGAATTCTGAATGCAGAATGAAATGAGCGTTTTAATTTTTTGTTTCTGTGTGAATGTGTGTGTGATTTCTTTTTCTGCTATGGAAATGTTTTACATGATTTTACATGTATAATTGATATGTTGTTTGGATTATCAAGGCTTGGGGGAAAGATAGGAGACAAGGAGAAAATTTGCAACTTAAGATTTTTAAAAAGAATGTTTGAAAATTTTATATATAATTGGGAAACATTTTAATGAAATAAATAAAAATATATTTAAAATAGATGTTTGTTTAATGTATTTAACATGTATCGGTCAACCTGCCATGGAGGGGGGAGGGAATGGGGGGAAGGAGGAGGAAAAGTGGAACAAAAGGTTTGGCAATTGTCAATGCTGTAAAATTACCCATGCATATAACTTGTAAATAAAAAGCTATTAAAAAAATAAAATAAAATAAAAATAGATGTTTGGGGGAAGAACTAGGAAGTCTTAAGAATAATATTCTCTTCCTGTACCAAAATAATTCTTTGTGAATCATATTACATCTCTAAAGGATCATAAAGGTCATCTACTCTAAATCCTTTGTTTTGTAAAGAAGGAAACTGAGGCCTCACAGAGAAGTAATTACTTGTCCAAGATATAGAAGAGTTATTCAGCTCTTCCTGAAACTGAGAATGAGTCAACATGTAATTAAATATCTATATTAAGTGTTTTATTAAAATTTTAATATTCAATATAAATACAAGCAACATTATTTATAATTTAAATTAAATAATTTTAAAGGATAAATGTCATACCATCATTTCACTAATTTCTTATCAGAATTCCATTCATTCTCTTTTATTTTCCCTCAAATAATTAGTTAGTATGTACTCCATTCTTCTAGCTCTGCTTTTATTTTTTTGGTTTGTTTTTGTTTTTGTTCACTTGCAATATTTCATGAAAACATTTCTAGATTCCTTCATTAAAAAAAAATTACTGCCAATCAAAAATAAAGTGGTCAATGATTAAATTTCACAGAATAAACAGAACGGCTTTTGATAACAAAGCAATTCAAAGAATAAAAGTCTCCAGATGATTTATTTCCTCTCTTCTTGCAATTTTCCATTACACTTTGCATTGCTGTTATTCATGTATAGGTTTTATCCCCCTACTAGACCTTTGAGGATGAAGTTACTCATTTCTGTTTTCTTCTCATTGCCTAGCACAGTGACTTATACACAATAGGCACTTCATGAACGCATGTTCTTTTAGTTCCAAATGCTTACTCACCATTAAATAAAATAGAGGAAAACAGAAGGTAAAGTTTTTCAACAATATGGCTCAAAGAATAACTTTTAACAAAATGGAAGACATAAGTAATAATAATAGATAAAAGATAGTTTCATTTGTATACCAAAAAAAAGTAAAGGCAGCTAAAACAAAAGGACAAGAAGTTATGTGGGAAAATCTTGCATCCAAAAAAAGCCTAATATCAAAGATTTATGGAAATTAACACAAATATGTGTCCAAGAACCATTCCTTGATAAATAAGTGATCAAAGGATACAAGCAGTTTTTCAAATGAAGAAATGCATACTATCAACAATTTTCCCCCACCAAAAAAAAGAGCTCCAAATCAGTGATAAGAGAAAGAACATTAAAATAGCAGAACTTTGCTTCTCCACTTTTATCTATGATCACATTAATAATAGAAATTTTTCCCATGATGCAACAATTCATCACCCTCAAACTTAAGCTATTTTTGCCTATTATTATCTTTAGCAATTTGATTAATGTGAGGCATGAGATTTATAGAAAATTATATGGTTGTTTTAAATAGGCTGTTACATATTACAAATAAGGAACTATGCAGGTGAAGCAATATAAAGAATATCATCATAGAAATGACTGCCCAGAAAAAAATAAACTGTTCTCCTAGTAAGAGCAAGGAATAACCATTGTCAGCCCACATCTCCATTAGTAGCCCTATTACATCATAAAAAATGAGAGGAAGGCTACTAGCTTATTGTATGTAACCTTGTAGTGAATTTACAGAATAGCAAAAACAAAAATGACACATAGGATGGGTAGCTATTATGAAAAAAATGATTATTTTTCTCTGTTATAAAACAATAGGCACAAAAATATATGATTGGTTCAACTGTGAACTGATCCAATCATTCTAGAAAATAATTTGGAATTATTTAAGAAAATTCACTAAACTATTCACATTTGTTGAGACAACCATCCAACTACTAGGTATAGCCCCTAAAGAAGTAAATTACTGGAGAAAAATATTTCTATTTAAGTGACATATTCCTATAAGAATTTATTGTATGGCACAAAGTAGAAAAAAAGTGAATGCCCATCAATTAGAAAACAGCTAAACAAATTGAGGTACATAAAAATGATGGAATATTATTACATTGCAAAAAAAAAAAAAGAAAGAAATTTAAAGAATTCAAGAAAACTGAAAAACTTGTATGAACTTACACAGAATGATATAATTTTTTTAAAACTAGGAAAATATAAGTGAGACTACAAAAATAAAATTGAAACAACACTAAAAAAGCAGCCAAACTCAAGTTAATTCCATTAATCAATCTTAGTCTCAGAGCATAAATGATGAAGTATACTTTCCTCTTCTCAGCAAATAGGTAGGGGACTCAAAAGTATAAATGCAATAAAATGTGATCATTTTGCAAAGCAGAAGGCAGAGCCCATCACTTAAGTGTGTTTACTGTCAAGCAGGTAAGAATGAAGACTATCAACAGCATTAAAAAGGACTGATTGCAAGAGAAGCATATTAGAGGTAAAGAAGCTGACAAAAAAGTTCAGCCTTCCCACAAATATGAAACTTTAATTCCTTGTGACTCAAATCACATATTAAATACCAACATTGCCTATTTCTGGCATTTCCTTTGTCAAATTTTCTGTATCTACAGTGATCAGAAATATTCTCCTTTTAAAAATAAGCGTGGGTTTAAATAGATGAAACATCCAACTTCAAAGTCTGTACTTTACAGGAAAATGTCATCTAAGAGGCCAGGGAAGGTGGTTTTAAAGACACATGGTTCCATCAGGAAGGAGTTAAGTAATTTAACCAGAAAGGATTCATGTTAGAGAGCCAGATCAATATGTAATTTTATAAGGATTGCTTCCCCATTGTCCTTTGGGTCCTTGCCAAAGTAGCTCTCTGGCTGACTTAGGACAATGGGTCAAACTAAAATCACTGTTTTGCAACTCAAAAGAGAAAATGAAAGTTGGCTAGGTAACATATCAAAACAACCTGGAACTTCCTAAGAGTTTCAGTCATGAATAAGGTTAGATGGGGTTTCTCTGGCTATCAGATAGGTTCATTATCACCAAAGTCTCTCTGGGAGACTTCAGTGATATATTGATGATTAAACTCCTCATTTTCTTTTATGCTTTCTCTCTTGGACCTTAAAATAAATGCTTCCTTTATCTGATCTACACTTCATTGAGTGTCATGATTTGGAAAAGATAATAAAATACTGACTAATACTGCCCCCAGAGAAAACACTGAACCTACTTTCATTCCAGCAGAAAATACTTAAGGGAATAGATTTACCTACTAAGAAATTCTATGATTCTGGCTACAAGGAAAAGAATCATCTTGAGAGGAACAGTGCCTTAAGATTATGATTCTCAGTTTAAAGGTAGGGCAAGACAAGTAAGAGAAGTTAGCTATAAGTGAAAGGGATCTCTTAATAGCTCAATAATAAAATTAGTGGTTATCTTTATTTAAACCTGAACAGATTCTTTTCTACTAAGAATCCATTGAAATCTATCAGATATGGGGCATGCTTCCACAAAGGGACTTTCACACTAAATAACTAAAAATAAATTCTTTGGACAAAAAGCAAATGGTTTTTGATAATAAAAGTCTGACTAAATTTATGTTCTGAACTTTGAACTTTAAACTTGGCTTTGTAGAAATCAGAATTCAGTAATGAACATCCCTTTAGAAAGTAAGGGAAGGCAAGGGAAGAAAAGAGTAATGGAAGTAAAACAAGGGGAAAAAATTGAAGAATTTTTAAAATCAATAAAGTTACTTTATAAAAGAAAAACATCAACAATTATAGTTGACTCATTTTCAAAAAATAAATGAATTTGACATGTAATCAACTGAAAATCTGAAGTTTAATTTTCTATTGGGTTTGATCATCTAAATAAATTGAAATTGCAAAATAATATAAATAATGGCATGAAAAAATATCAACATGCCTAGCATTATGCAGTCCATTTAAATTCTTTTTACTTAGGCCACTGCATTTCACTGCATTTAATATATACATATATATGTGTGTGTGTGTGTAACATATACATATATATGTTGCCTGTATTGTATTCTTTGAGAAAATTATTTGACTAATTTCCAAACCATATTTTCTCCTCCAGAAATATGTCCATGATTTAAATATTTATTAAATTATCATTACTGTATTTGGTTGACTTTTTCATCCATAAATGCATTGGATCTTACATTATGTATGAAATTTTATCTGTAACTCATTTCATATGAACACAATAAGAAATAAGAGAAGGCATATAGTACAAAACATGGCCTACCAAAAGAACTATGCAAATATGAATTCATATTGCAATTGCCTTTTCTTAGTAAATCAACAAATCTTCAATAAATTACTATATAATAATAGTCAAAAATAATCTATAAAAATAGTCAAAAATTATTTTCTTAATCAAGAAAATTTAGTATTAGGAAGCTGCATTTCCTCCTATGGGGAGAAAAAGATAAAACATTAATATTTCATTTTTTACAGAAAGCACATTGTGACTAATTTCAAATTGCCTCCCAGTCCTCTCATCCCCCTGTCCTCAAAAAAAAAAAATCATCCTTTGAAATTTTGCCATCAGAACTTTATTTCTTCATTTTAAATTTTTGATTCTTATCTCAATCAATGCAATGATAATTCCAAAGGACAAATGATGAAGAGTGGTATTCCTGAATACTTGAGAGTCTACTTACCTACCAAGACACACATAGAAATCATATGTAAATATGAGAAAAAAATCAGTATACAAACTGTTATTGATCTAAATAATTGGAAAAACATTAATTGCTCATGAGTAAGCCTCATCAATATAATAAAAATGACAATACAATCTAAATTAATTTACTCATTCAGTACCTTTACAACAGAGTTACCAGAGTTACTTTGTAGAGTCAGAAAGAATTACTATGATATTCATCTGGAGGAACCAAAAAATCAAGAATGTCATGGAAAATAATAGGGGAAAGTGAAAATAAAAAGGGGTAGCACCAGATTTTAAATTATACTACAGATCACTAATCATCAAGTATTTTGGTTCTAAGACTCAGAATGGTTAATCCATGGAAACGATTGGGTTCATATCACCAGAATAAATGTGATTGGCATGTGTTTGATAAACCTAAAGATCCCTGGTGTTAGGTTAAGAACTAACAATTCTACAAAAACTGCTAGGAAAAAAATGTAAAACAGTTTAGCAGAAATCAGGTATAAAATATCTCATCTCACATCTCTCTCATCTCTACCTCATCTCACATCATCTACCAAGTTAAGCATTAAATGGATATAAGACTTAAACATAAAAGGATCAGAAACAAGTTAGATGGACAAAGAACAAATTCCTTTCAGATTTATGGACAAGGGAATAATTCACAACCAAGCAAGGGCTAAAGAAAATGACAATAGATAAAAGAGATAATTTTGATGACATAAAACTTTAAAAAGTTTTGTACAAAATCAATTAGAAGAGAACAGATAAATGAAGGGGGGAAATTTTTACAAGAATTTTTTATAACAAATGTCTCATTTCTAATATATACATATGAAATTGAGTCAAATTTATTAGAATAAGAGCCATTCTCCAATTAACAAATGTTAAAACTACATAAACAGGAAGTTTTTAAGGGGAGAAATCCGAGCTACCAAAAATTATATGGAAAAAATGGACCAAATTACTAATAGATAACTGCAACATTCATTTAATGTTTCATGTTTGTACACTTCCTTCACCTATCCACTCACCACCAAGTCCAATCTATTCTACATTCACAAATAACATCCAACCTTCTTTTTTTGTACTGACACTGACCTAGTACATGCCCTCATTACCACCTGCCTAGACTATTAAAATAGCATGACAACTTTTCCTACTCCCACTGGGTCCCTCTCCAATCTATCCTTTATACTACTGCCAGTCCTACTTTCCATAGGAATCACAAAGGCTGACCCCTTTAGACTTTGGGAGGCTCTGTGAGAAGTACTGCTTTTCTCCCATCTCAAGAGACAGCATCAAAATAGTGCTAGCTCTGAGAGCCAAAGGAACTAAGGTCAAATCTTAGTTCTACTAGTGGGCAACCTTGAAGAAATTATTTTACGTCTCTTAACCTTTTTTTCTTTATCTACAAAATAAGAGAAGCAAAAGGTTCCTTCTAGCTCTATATCAATGATTCTACCAACTATGATCCTTCTATTTTTAGTTACTTGTTAGGATTTAAAGTTAGGATGAAAATCTACTTACTCCACTTTTTTATTTGGATTTGGGAAAATGATAAAGGGGAAAAGTTGACTTGCTAAAAGAAAAGAGGAGCTAGAGATGACAAAAAGCCCTCAAGTGAACTGACAGGCAAAAAAAAAGAAAAATTTGAGAAGAAAACAAAATTATCATTTCATGTTTCTTTTACAGAGTCGTTTCTTTTACTCTTGTTTTTCTGATTGAGATCACTTTCTGTAGATTTCTATCCTATCCAAAAACACATTCCAAATACCTAATGAAAAAATTTTCACACAAATAGTCATGGTGAAGATCCAGCGTGAGAGATTGATAGTGAATCAATGCAAACAAATATTCATAAAAGCCAAGGATTTTAATTCTTCTTTCTTTCATGCTACAAGGAACTAAGTGTGTTCTTCTAAAGGAACTAAAGCTGTCAAAAAGTCTATAATCAACATGCTACAATTGCACAGGGGTTGAATCATAGTATCTAAATCACGTTTCTGAAGACTTTAGGGATAATGTGTACAACCATATATGTCCCACTCTTCATCTAATTTATTTCAATTTAATTTATTTGTCCAAAGTCTCTTCCTCCCCCCCAAAAAAAAATGAAAAAAAAAAAATACCATTAAGATTAAGGAAAAAACTCCATTGGAATACAGATTATTTAAAACATGAAATCATACCCCAATGTGACCCATAAAGCATTTATGCTCTTCTAAAATCTTCCACCCTAAATAACCCTCTAAAGTCTACCTTCTCTATTCTCATTACAGTCATTTTACAGGCATGTCTAACTGTTTGTGACCACTTCGGGATTTTCTGGGCAAGGAGAACTGGCCTGATTTGCCATTTTCTTCATCAGTGTTACAGATGAGGAAACTGAAGCAAACAATGTTAAGTGATTTACAAAGTTGGTAAGCATCTGGAGCTGGATTTATTTGAACTCAGGAAGAGGAGTCGAACTGACTCCAGATGCCTTGTCTTGTCTTGCCATTGACATGAGATCCCTCTTATACTTTGTATAGGATATCATCTTCCTTTATACTGGAGAACTCTGAGTATTAGCACATCTCCATATTTTCTATCACGTTTGATGTTGATAATTAATAGGTGACTAAACAAAGTTTTCTCATGGTAGAACTTGTCATAGACTCTTGAATGGTTTTAACATAGAAATAGATACATAAATAGAAAGCAACTTGTTTGAGAAATTCCTTTTTGGAAGGATTTGCTGCACAAGTTCAATCTTTCATCTGTGTCTTTGCAACAAATTATAGCCTGAAAACCTAGACCTTATCTTTCACCATCCTTGCATGGATTGATACAACAATCTATTTCTCTCCCTGTCATTGCCTTCTCTCTCTGATCTTTTCCAGATAAATATACTGTCCATCTGAATCCAAATTTCTATACTCCATCTGCACTGGAACTTCACTTTTTTCTCTTTCTTTATATTCCAGGTCAACAAAGGATTTGACCTGTAGCCTGACTCATGCTAAACCACCTTCTACATCCTATTCCAGCAATTTCCCAGCCCTAGCCCAGTTTCAGACTGGAAAGTGCATAAGACAAATCATCATTGAGCAGTAAGATATGCATGGATTAGTTCGAAATAATTTCTTGAATTCCTTACACAATCTCTCTTTTTCACCCCTAGCAGCAGATTTTGATATATTAACTACAATTATTTCCATAGTATTCTATTAACTTATATTCAACATAAGCACTGCTAACTGTTTTAATCCCAATTCCTTTGCTACTGTCTATGTGATCTTATACAGATTATTCCACTCAGCCTGAGTATTTTCATTAATAAATTGGGTATGTTGGACTCAATTTTTTCTAGGACTCATTCCAGATCTTTCACTTCAGCATTATGAAGAAATTGAGTACAGACTACTTGAATCATATTTTCCAACAGTTTGATTAGATAAAATTTTCCTAAGGATAATTCTAATAAAATATATAAGAAATCTCAATACAGTCCCAAGGAAGCTATTTCTTAATTATTTAAAGTATTTTATTTCAAACCAATTCAAATTTGTTCATAAGAATTTTGGCCTGTCTTTTTAAAAAGCAAGTAAGATAAGCCAAATTAAATCACGCTGAAGTTGCAGGAACAGGATGCCTAATACTAAATTAAATAATCCTTAAAGCATCTGATGTTGGAAGAAGGGAGTGAGAAACCATACTCCTATCAGTATAGTACAATATTCAAGAAGAAAATATGCAGTAGAAATATAAAATTAAATTTAAAAAATAAAAGCAAATGTGCATGAATTTATACCTAGATATTATTCCATGATAAGCAATCTAAAATGCAGCTCACCAGTTGAGATAAGGAAGCTGATTTTAAATGGCTGCTCTCTTCAAAGGAAATTTTGACTTAAAGGACCTCATACTAGAAATACACTAAAAGTTGATCAATTTGTACAGTATTGCTAAAAGGTATAGTAGCAGAATAAAAACACAATTTTTTTCTAGGTTTTAGTTTCTTTCAGACTTGCTCCTAATAATATCTTTTGTTCTGTCTTGATAAAAATGTGATGTAATAGTATTCCAGGATCTCTCTGATTGTTATTCTCTAATCTTCCCAGCTGGGGCAACTTAAACTCCATTTATAGGTATAGCCAGTTCTATACCTATAGCAGGCAGTACAGGTTCAAGACTTTAATGGCTTGACATCAAGGAAATCTTACTGCTATTTTACTTTCACTTTGTATTCTCTTACCTTTTGGTTCCTCATCTGCCAACCTAGTTTTTTAGGGCTTGAGTCTTGATTTTTTTTTTCCTTTAGTGAGGAAGGTACTACATGTGTCATCACCATTTTAAAGATGAGGAAACTGACTTAGAAAAATTAAGTGACTTGCCCTCACTCATGTATCCTGTAATTATCAGAGATAGCACTTGAATCCAATCTTCCTGATCCTACATCTGGCACTTTCCACTACACCAAGAAGTCTCTATAGCTAGAGATAGCAGACATACCTTGAAACAAACACTTTTTTCTTGCCTTCTTTTTTTTTTCCAAACTATCTCCTTAATCTTCGAGTGCTTATAACATTTTCATTGTGCAGATTACACCAGGACTCCAAATAGTACAATAATTAGTTTAAAAAAAAAATGATCCAGTAAACAAGTACATCGTTGCTTGTCACCAGCAACAATCATTTAGACTTCAAAGAGCTATTCTAAAAATCTCTCAAAGAGTACCACTTATTTGCTGCATCACCTGTGAATTTCCTACAGTTTGAACTTTCAAAACAGTTGGGTAGCTAGCACAGCAGACAGATGCTAGGCTCTGAGTCTGGAAAGTAACCTACTCTTAGGAAGACCTATGTTCAAATTCTCCCTTAGGTCTTTCCAGCAATATAACCCTAAATAAATCATTTTACCCTTCTGAGGCTCAATTATTTTATTGGTTGTTGCACTTCATTCTCTAAGAGACCAAAATAACATCACTATGTTAGAGTCAGGCTACAGTGTGTCTGATTATGGCTGCTCAGACCAATATGAACTTGGAATGCTCTGCCACAGTTCAGATAAAAATAGTTCTTATGAACATTTGGGATGGACTCTCTAACTTTGCATATCTTGTACTTCTGTTTTGCTCATGGAACACAACACCTTCTCTGATGAGGGCATACCATGCTAGGTGGTCCTATGCCAGTGTCTCCCATGTCATACAGTCATTTCTAAAGTTCTTAAGAGAAACCTTGTAAAAGTGTCCTTGTATCACTTTTTCTGATCACCTTGTGCACACTTGTCCTGTGTGGTTCTCCATAAAATAATCTTTTTAGCAAGCGTACATTTGGCATTCGAACAATGTGGCCAGCCCAGCAGAGTAGGAATTCTCTACAGTCACTGTGCTGACCTCGTCATTTTATGCCTGTGAAACCTGGACAATACATCAGCGCCATGCCAGGAAACTGAATTGCTTCTATTTGAATTGTCTTAGGAAGATTCTGAAGATCATCTGGCAGGATAAGATACCAGACACTTAGGAAGGTTCCTTTCTAGAACTTTTTCTTGAACTAATAATTTCATATGTAAGAGGAGGGGGTTAGACCATTGAAGTGCAGGTTAAATTTGATGGTCTTTAGGGTCCTTTAAATATATGATTGCTTGCCCTGAATCTTTAGGTTTTGGTTTATCCTGTAGCTAATCGAACTATAGTTACACTACTACTACTACTATTACCACCATACTACCAGCTAGGATTATTACTACTATCACCACCACTATGACTACCACTCACCACCACCACCACCACTATCACTACAACTACTACTACTATTTTTAATAATAATAGTTAATGCTAATATAGTAGTTTATAGAATAATTCACATACATAATCTCAGTTAATTAAAAAAACTTAGATTATGACATTTAAATTGTATAATATTTTTTATTAGAAAAAGCAAAACTAAATTGTGGCAAAAACAAACAAACAAAAAATATGAAATCTTTATCTATCAGTGTTACCTAGTAAAGCATTACTGGCACCTAGTGGCAACTATCTCAAAGTGTAGTCACAAATACTAGGACTGATGTCAACATCTCATCAGAGAATGAGATTGAATTCAGTTCCTAAAAACGTATGGTATCTTGAGTCTGCTTCTACCTCTGGCTGGGATTGAGATGCTCAAAAAAGCTTCTCTTAAGTGTTTTGGAACTTCTGCCAAGTGAGATTTTGTGGATTTTTTCCTCTAAACTTTTTTAAATTGTTGATGTTTTATTTTTATGTTACAAACAGTTTACAGATCGCTCTCACTTCATGAGACAACTCCTAAAACAAAGTAAGACAGCTAAATAAAACTAATAGTACAGTGACTTTATCAAAAAGCATATGAAATATTTCATATTTGTATCATCCCTACCTCTTTATTTTTTAATTAACAGAAATCTATTTCTCTTCCTTCTAAAATCAGCCCATCAAAAAGAAAAACAGAAAAGAAAAACAAATTTCTTGTAACATATGCAGTAATCATAACCTCCATGGGAAACACACATTTCTATGTATGTATGACTTTACATGTATATAAGTATATATTTCTCATTCTGCTCCCTAAATTTATCTCCTCTCTCTAATGGATGGTATATTTCATAATTTGTCCTCTGCAATGATGAAAGGTCATTTTGTTAATCATCCAGTTGTTTGTTTTTCCAGTATTGTTATTATTGTATAAATTGTTCTGGTTAAGCTCATGTCATTTTTCATAAGTTGACAAAAAGTATCAAAAATATGGATTTTGTAATATTAATGTTACAGCATAATTATCTTTTTGGTTCTGCTTATTTGAAATTTCAAAAATTGGTATTTTCTTTAAAAGTTTAGACTCTAAATGTATAACCTACACCTTCAAAATTACATCTCACTTCTCAGTTTAACCATCACCTCCACAATCCCCTTAAATTTTTTTAAACTTTTTCGTTTAAAAAGTGTTTTTAATCCCCATTTAATCCCCATTAATCACTCCATTCACAGGGATCTACAATACACTACACTATACTACACTACATTATATTACATTACACTATATAAGAACTGATAAGTGGTTATTTAAACCAGGGTTTCTTAAACTTCTTTTACTCTTCCCCTTTTCTCTAGAGAAATTTTTATAAGATCCTGGGATGTATAGGTTTATAAAATAGGAAGACAAGTCAAAACATTTACTGATAATAAATCACAATTTTGTGACCTTCACATTCAGTTACTAGATCCCATATGGAGTAGCAGACTACGGTTTAAGAAACTAGAATTTAGACTGTGTTTGAAGAACTAGTGAAAGAACCTGCCTTCTAAACTATCCATTCCATTTAGATCATTCAGATTATTAAAGTGAGTCTTGTTTTATTTTACATTGAGTCTAAATCTGAATCCATGCAAGTTCTATTCATTTTTTCTAGTTCTACTCTTTTAGGCCAATCAGGTTAATTCAAGTCCTTCTTCTACAGGACAATCCTATTTCATTGCAACTGTCATGTTTTCCTCAAGTCTTTTTTTCTCCAGCACAGATAGCCACAATTCCCTCAAGTGTACAGCTTGGCCTTATGGTCTCTCACCATCCAAAACACTCTCTTCCAAAGACTTTCAACCTTTCCTAAAATGAGCCATCCATAAATAAAGCCAACACTCCAAGCACAGGCCCAGTCACAGTCCTGCAGGAGGAGCATCTCCAGTGTTATATGTAACTGCAAACTACTAGGAAGCAGCAGAAGCAGAGGGGTAAGAGCAGTACATAATTTTAAAGAATAATTCTGTTTGAAAGATGCCTACTTGCAAAGTTCTAATCAAAGCAGCAGAGTAATAAGAAAAAATCCCATTTTTAAAAATCCATATCTACAAACTAAAAAACAAATTTTTGTAGATGGAGTGAAAATGAAAGGATTGTTGATCATATATTGGTCTTTTCAATGATACCGACATATGTTGATCAGAATTACCATTTGCTGTATCATCTTCCAAAAGGGACCAATGTCTACCTATAGGAATTATACTTAATTTGTAATCTAAATTTATGGTGTTCAGAGAGGGGAGAGAGAAGTAGGAAACTAAATATGCGATTTCATTGAGTTATGGAGCTATTTATATGGAAACTCCCTATACTGATGCAAACTATTACCTCACCTGCAATTTATAGTTTTAGAGAATTGCATGGTGCATTGGGAGAGTAAATAATTTGTCTGTAGTCATAAATCCCATGTCTGTCTGAGGCAGGACTCGAATCCAGGTTTTCCTGACTTAAAGGACAAACTCTCTTCTCATTGGTGCTGGTGATAGTCATTTTTGAATCATCTAACTCTTTCTATCCCCCATTTGGGGTTTTCTTGGCAAAGATACTAGAATAGTTTGCCTTTTTTTTTTTTTACCAATTCATTTTATAGATGAGGAAACTGAGGCAAACAGGATTAAATAGCTTACCCAGAGTCACAGAGCTAGTAAGTATCTGAGGCTGGATTTAAACTCAGAAAAATGAGTCTTCCTAATGTCAAACCTGGTTTCCTTTCCATGTGTATGGAGAGATTTCTTCTCCATTTATATATTCTTATACATACATACACACACAGATGACAAAATAAAAATTTGAAAGCTTAGTCTTTGTCTGTTTTATCAGCCAAAGTCTAAAGCAAGTTCATTCTTCAATATTTCTCAACAGTTTCTCAGGAATCATAGGAACCAATTGAAAAGTCAATTCATTTCCTTTCTAGACATTTTTTTTTCCCTGTAACAAATTTAGCTTGATAGGATCTCTCTGTCCAATGATATTGACAAATCAAGGTGTTCTCATACTATCATATTTCTTCCCCTTTTATAAAGCCTGAGCTATCAGAAATCAGAAGCTCATCATGCAATATCTGCTTTCAACTGCCATTTTAAAAGATTCTCTTGATGGCCCAACCTAGATGGGAAAAAATGCTTATTTTCAAACTTTACTGAAAGTTAGCACACAAAGAGGGAGAAACCTATTTTGTATGTCCTGTATAATATGATTACAGATATCATATGAGCCTAAAATTGGAAAGTTTTCCAAGTGGAACTACTTACTAGGCTGCAAATAGAAATTTATGTGCTGTCTTTAAATATAGCTAGCATTATTTTGAAAATTGTTCATTCTTCATTTATCTTCTAACTTGGCATAGTTGGGGATGATCCCTTATCCTTTCCATCACATCACCATTTCATTTATTTGCTTTGATTTTCTTCTAAACCAGCTGTAGTCCAATCCAATCCAAACAAGCTTTGATTAAGCATCTATGATGTGCAAGAGACAATAAGAAGTGCTGAGAATCTAAAGAAAAAAATCAAAACCAATTCTTGCTCTCAAGAAACAACATATAGACATATCAAGGATAAAACATACAGACATATCAATATATTATGATAATTTGAGGAGACGGGAATGAACGCTAATAACTAGAGAGACTGGGAAAGACTTCCACAGGGAATAATACATGAACCAAGATCTAAAGGGAAATAATTATTCAAAGAGGCTGCAGTCAAGAGAGAGTAAGTATATTTCAGGTACTAGGAACAGCTTGAACAGCTTTGCAAAGAAATGGAGGCAGGAGATAGAAAACAAAGTTCAAAGATGAACAAGTTGGGCACTTTGGCTGGAAATTAGAGGGTATGAAGGGGAATAATATGTAGTACAAAAGTTTGGAAAGGCTGGCTGAAGCCAGAGCATGTAGGGTTTTAAATCCCAAGCTAACAACAACAAAGTTTATATATTACCTAAAGGCAATAGAAAACTATAAACATCTCTTGGACTAGGGAGTGACATGGTCAGACTTTTGGTTTTACAAGATTACTTTAGTAATAAAATGGATCAGAGAAAAGAGAGAGACGGGAAGAACAGAGTTCATATAAGAGACTACATCAATATGATAGGGAGAATTCATAAGGGCCTAATATAGAATGATGGCTATATTTATAAAAATAAGGAAATGAATGTGAGGAATATTGTGGAAGTAGGAAGCACAAACTGTGGCAACTTATTAGATACTTGGGGGGTGGGGTTGGGGGTAAGTAACAGGGGATAGAAAAGGAAAGAAAAGGAACAACAAAGAGATAAGAATGACTCAAGTCTGTAAACCTAGATTGATGGAAGAGTGAGTCTGGGCAAGTCACTTAACCCTTTTTGCCTCAATTTCTTCATCTGTCAAGAGAGTTGGAGAAGAAAATTATAAATCACTTCAGTATCTTTGCCTAGAAAATTCCAAATAGTTCACAAAGAATTGGACACATTTGATAATGACTAAATGACAACATAAATGAGAGAATCAGTTCTGAATAGGTAGTTGGTAATATGTAGGAAAGGAGAAGTAAAGAAACATTTATGTAGAATCTATTAGATCCCAGGCATTTTGCTAAGTATCATTTACAAATGTTGTCTTGTTTGAGCCTCACAACAACCCTGTCAGGTAGATCTATTGCTATCCCTATTTTACAATTGAGAAAACTGAGGCAAAGAGTTCAAATCACTTTCCCAGAGGAATAGCTAGCAAGTGTCTGAGGCCAGAACTGAACATCTACTGCCTATGTGACTATAGCTCAGAAAGGAAACCTAGCCTAGATATATAGATGTGGGACCTATCTACATAAAGATGATCATTAAACCCCTAAGAGCTTATAAGATCACAAGATAGTATTCATAGTCATCTAAGGTTCCAAAACCTTCAATGTTTCATATGTAGCTCTTGAAAAAAATTAAGAATAAAATGAAAATATGAAATATATTGGTTAAAGTTAATCATGACATCTAAAATAACACCAAAGAAATATGCCTGTGATAACTAGCTAATAATAAATAAATATTAACATTTCTAGGAATATTACTATAGTTCTTTTTTAATAACACTGGTTAATTCTGCCTACTTTTTTCGATTAAATAGATGTCCTTTGGTTTATAGGACATCACTTCCTAAATATTCTTAAGACACAAGCAATGTAAGCATCTCTGATTTATTGATAAGATTCATTTAAAATCCCTGCTACCTTTCCACATTTCCTGTCTAATATGTGATGGAGTATAGCAAATTGAACCCATAAAGGGTCCCTGTACACTATAAGCTATTAAGTATCTAAAAGCAGGTCAAAGCAAATTTAAACAAAGTCTCAAAGACAAAGTATCTGGAGAAATATAATTTGCCTGGCTGTGTCTAGTTATTTCCCTAGGTAGAAAGTTGACATTAAGGGGTCAATCATTTAACCAATTCAGCATAAAGTTGTTGGGTTTTTTAATTAAATACTTGCTACTCTAAGAATTCAATCCATTTGCATCTGGTTTAATGCTCTCCTTTGGTTGCCTTGATAAGGAAGTACAGTGTTGAATAAGTTAATGAAGAATTATGGCAATATGCTTGTCTCAGAAACAAATGTGTATATTTGTTAGGTGGCCAAGTATTTTGGCAGTACTTACTGTATATCTGAGCAAGTAGGTTCTGAGGAGTGAGTCTGAACTTTAACCCTCTCCTTTAATCTCCACTCACTCAGGGAAAATAAAATCATAGACAGCAGCTAATCGCTTCAAAGAAGCAGGGCACCAATTTGTCAAGGACATGAATATCAGTTTAAGAACTGTTTGTTAAAAAGAGGGAGAAAGACAGAGAAAGAGAGAGAGAGAGAGAGAGAGAGAGAGAGAGAGAGAGAGAGAGAGAGAGAGAGAGAGAGATTGCTCTAGCTTTTAGTCTGTTAAACAAAGTAAAATCTAGTAAAGAATCCTTTCAATCAGATATTCAGATGTCCCTCAATCTATGAAATGTCTTCAACTTAATTCAATTAAATTCAAAACATTTATTACATGTGCAAAGTATGATGCTAAGTAAGGTTGGGGGAGAGAACAACAACAAAAAAATACAAGTGTCTCCTTTCAAGTTTAAATTCTCCTAGGGAAGATGTGTCATGTAAGCAGGTAAGTAAATACAAATTATACAACACAAAGAGAACACAGCCAGAGGTTTTGAGGAAAATGAGAAGAGAAAGGAAGAAATAGTGGCTGCATCATGTCAGCAATATGACTACGGTAGCTTGTGTCTGTGATATTTGCAGTTTACTTTAGAACCATGAAAAATGACTTCCAAATGGATAAGCAGAAAGGTTTGGATAAGTAAGAATATTGAGAAAAAATCAGACACATTGAATTGAAGTCTCCAACTTTCTCCAGCTTACTTTCTCTTAATTGTGTTTGAATTTGTTAAGGAATACATTTGCAAGATTTTATGTTACTTCTCATAAATACCTATGGTTTATCTTGTCCTTGTGTTGCCTTGTGTCCCTTTGTGTGCAGAATAAGGTCATGGAAGAGCTCTAGGAACCCCCCAGGAGAGGGAAATCTTTCCTAGCATAAGGCTGGGAACTCAACCACCAGCCCAATGTTAGAAAATGTTGCTCTCTAATTGGGGTCATAGCATGAGCCATTTCAGAATCACAAGCAGAATTATCATAAATATGATCTATATTTTAAAATATGCTCCATAGCCATGAGTCTAAAAATAATTATATGTAACAAAAATGATTGGGAGAAAGATAGAAAATTAATTAATAGATAAATCTTGTAAAACTTCCTGTTCTCTATTGTTTTCTGTATCCTGAAATGTTTATAATTTTTGAATTTACAATACTAAAAACCAAAAGCAAAAAGAAATACAACTGGTGAGATGACCTACTCATTATTGGAGTGGGGGGGAGGGGATTAAAGGATGAGTAGAACTGATCAAGTGGGTAAAACTCAGTTCCAAAACTCTTGGACTTTCTTTAACTTCCAGTCAGGACCAAAGATTGATTATCTATCTTCCTTTACTTGCATAACTCCCTTTTCTCCTCTTGCTCAGGGAAATTATAATCAAATGAACATTATTATTGCTATTGTTGCTCCATGAATACTCTTTGGTCTTATTGCTCAACTTGGAATTCCTGAGCAAAAACTCCTTTCTCTAGACACAGAGTACAATACTTCATGACCACCTATCTCAGCCTCGTCCTTCCTGTGTTCCCAAGTATTCTAATTATATTCTTCCATTGTGCCCTCTGACATGCCCTTTCTTTTGTGACAAATTATCCTTCATAATAGTTGTGTGTCTTTCTCCTGGGAAATTACTTTGAAAATATTCTGGCTTTGATTTCCTACAAATATGTTATTTCCAGACAATAATTCTTTTTTAACATCAGGATCTATTTTAGTGTGTGTGTGTGTGTGTGTGTGTGTGTGTGTGTGTGTGTGTGTGTATCCACAGCATGCAGCACAATTCCTGGCACATAGTAGAAGCTTTACGCATGCTTGTTGAATTTAATTGAATTGAACTGACTTGAAGAAACAGAACTGAAGAGGATAAGTATTCTGGGCATAGAAACACAGGCACAGAAACTGGAGATGGAAATGTACAAGTAATATCAAGTAGACCAGTTTTATAGGCCTAATGAGTGTATGAAGTGAAGTAATGTGATGTCAAGCACAGGTTAGATCCAAATTGGAAAAGGCTTTAAATGCCACTGAAGCTCGTGAATGACTGAATGAGGAAATTTAGTTACTTCTTTTTTTAAATTTGAAAGCATCAAGCACCTTTGCCCCTTTTGAAAGCAATATTTTTAGAGCAGAAATATTGTCATTAGTGCTAATTAAAATGAACTAATCCAATTCCATTTCCAAAATGTGATGAGTTTGCCAGGAATTTTATTTTCCCTCGTGTATATAGCATTGCCTAGATAATTCCTCATATTCTAAGTGTTTTGCATCATGGAAGAATGAAAAGAACACTGACTTGAAGTTGGAATATATTAGTTCATACTCTGGTGCTGCCACTTATCTCCATGTGACTTTGGGAAAATTGGTTAGCCTCTTTGTGGGTTAAATGAAGGGGTAGACCACAGGATCTTTGAAATCCCTCCCAGCTACAAACCTGTGACACTCTGATCTTATGACCTCACTAAAACACATAGGATTGTCCCCAACTGAAAAATAGGCTATGAACAAGCAATTTTCAGAAGAAGAAATCCAAGTTATCAAGAGCCATATTTTTTTAAAAGATGTGAACCACGAATCATTAGAAGAATGAAAATTAAAGGAACATATCTTCTACTTCACACATCAGATTGGCAAAGATTACAAAAATGGAAACTGACAAATGTTGAAGGTACATGGAAAAACAGATAATATAATATACCACTAGATGGATCTGTACATTGATCTGGCCATTCTGGAAAGAAATTTGGAACTCTTCCTAAAAATTGGCTGTTATATTACTATAAAGTCCTCCCCAAAAAATATGAAAGAAAGAATCAGAATGTTAATATATACCGAGATATTTATAGCCATTCTTTCTGTGGTGGCAAAGAAGTGTAAACTAAGGGATGGGGCAACAATGGGAGAATATTTACTCAAATGATATAATGTAGTACTATCACTCTGTAAGAAATGATGATTTTAGTGAAATCTAAGAAGCTTTGTGTGATGCAAATGAAATGATCAGGCAAACAATTTATAAAATAACAATAATATTGTAAAGACAACATTTTTTCCAAAAAAAATCTTTGAACTACTTGAAATTCTGATCAAAATAGTGACCAATTCTTATTCTAGAGGACCATGATGAAATATTCTATTTCCTGTCAGGAAGATCATAAACTCAGGTTATAAATCAACAAATATCATTTTTTGGAATCATTTTACTTAACTTTATATATTACAAGGATTTTTAATAGGAGAAGAGGAAAAGAGTGGAGAAAATATTCAATATTAGAATAATTAAATTAAAAATAAAGCCAGAGATTTTCAATGCTGCAAAAAACACCTGACTTTTGTAAAGCACTTTACACATATTATCTCATTTGATTGTGAAGATTAGAAAAAATGTGTAGTCCTCCATGTATTAAGTTATTATTATCCATTTTTTTTAAAACAGATGAGAAAATGAAGTTGCAAGTTTAGAAGTAAAATTTGAACTCATGTCTCTTTGGACTCCAGATTCAGCATCTCTTCTACTATATCACGCTGTTACTTCATTCCTCAAATACAGAATTTCTATGTCCACTTGGCCCAACTTTTAGTTCTAAACAAGTATTTCTGGGTCACAAGTTAAAAGGAATGTGTTATGAAACACTTTTCAAATTCTCTATTTCTCATAATAAGGTGAGTACTGGATTACATTTAAGTCAGAGAATTGTTTGATATTGAATCCTGCCTGAAGGAGGTTATCAAAGTTGTAGGTCAATGGCCTAATCGAATGTGACAAACATAGCTTAATAGCTATGGACTACATCATAACTAAAGGTTAATCTTCATTCAAATGCCTATAATTAAAAGTTACCTAAATCAGAAAGACACTATCAAAAATAAGAGATTAAAATGTTTGAAGCAAATTATAATATTAATAACCATTCAAGCTTAAAAATCATGAATAGGTTATGCCATTTGAGATTATGCTAAAAACATATTTGAAATATTCTTTTTAGAAAAAAAAATCATAAAGCTTTAAAGATAGTTTCTTGTGAATATCAAAACTTACTTATGAAGTAGCTACTATTTGTTTTTTTACAAGAAAAATAGACCAGACAGGTCAAATCACTAATCCACATACACTCTCCACGGAACTATGGAATTTTTCATAAAATGAGATGTGAAAAATTTTAGTTCTTTGTGTGTTTCATCTTTTTGTGTTCTCTTCTCTAACTGACAGATAGGCATTCCCAAGCACAAATCTACAAGTACTATCAATGCCTCATTTCAGCAACTGGAATTCAGTTACCTTCTAAGTCCTTGTAGATAATTCATTTAAAGTTGTTTTGGGTCTGCATGTGTGGTGAATCATTCATCTTATCTATTCTATCTAGCAACTACAAACAATTTCAAAACAATTAACAAGGATTCCATTTTTAAAATATTTTTCTAAAGTACTATTGCAAAGCTCTGGATCCTGTGGTACCTATGAATTATTGTGAATGCCTAAATTTCAAGGACTTAATAATTTTGGAACTGCTATACATTTTAAAATAATGGCTATGATGGAATAAAAGGGAAGATTCATGGTTCGTAAACTCTGCCATTTTGACAATGGAGCTTTAAGTTTGAAACTGAGATCCAATCTATATATTTACTTAGGTCATAATTTCATATGCATATACTTAGCCACTTGTATATCTACAGATTAATTCCAAATCTGAAGATGAAAAACTCTTTCATATTTTGAAATGTGTTTGACTTGAATGGCTGGAACCTCCACAAAATCTCCACCTATGTTGGAGAACATTTGGCCAAATGATGTAATGTAATATGATTACTCTGTAAGAGATTATTATGATTTCAGTGAAACAATGGCATGGAGATGACTGTGGATTTTCTTGTATTTCCCTATCATTCACTTTCTTATTCCATCCCCTCTAATGATGGTTGCCCTAGTGAATGGATCTCAAAATATGTCAGCCTTCTCCCATGATGGGCAATTCATGGTTTACCACATAGATCTCTTTCCCAAGTAACTTCTGAGGGACAGAACTCCAAATGAATGTCAGACAAATCTTTTCCTTAGCAGAGTTCCACATAATCATTATCAGTGTCCCAGTTTCCTCTGTTCCTCAGGTTTGGGGCTGAGCTTGTTTTGTAATACAGAGCTTTACTGGGATTCTTTCCCAACTAAAAAATAACAACATGTGACTGGAGAGAATTGTGGAAGGAGAGAAAAGGGAGGTAAGGAGGGAGAAAACGGAGTTGAGTAGGAGTCCCTGAATCACCTTTTGCAGCCTCAGTATCTCTTTTATAAACTGGGTAAGGGGAAATTGCTAAATCTGTCTGTTAGCCATTAAGGGATTAGACTTCTCTGATGTTAGTTTATTGAGTTATTACCTCATTGGGGCTCTTGATATCCTAGACCATCAGTCATCTTTTGCACATCTTTCCTATTTTTGAGAAATTTAAGAGGTTGTGAAGATTAGAGAAAATGTCTAATCCTCCATCTTTTTATCATGTGACCCTGATGGTGAATTCTTAAAGACTTTGTCAGTGAAATACAAAAGTTCTGCCATACTGGGGGAAAAAAAAAAAACTGCTAGTGCCTTTGGACAGAGAGAATTCATGTGGCAAGTTCTCTAGCCAGACAACTGATGAAAGTACAAAGTGGTCTTCGTTTCAAATTGTCCTCTTCTGTATCTGCAATAATAGGACCAGAAGGATCTCAATATGCGCAGCACAAACCTGAATAGAACAGCTGCCTTGGTCAAGCTGGCATGTGAATTTTACTTCTCACCTCACCCCACTCAAATCTGGTATCAAGATGACTGAAATGATAGCTATGGGACTCGGGGAGTTTAAAGTGAAGGGATCTGGAAAGGGAAAAGAAATGGGGTGATTAGGAAGTTAACATTAGGGAAGAAAGTTCCCGAAGCACAGAAAGAGGGAGTCATTTCCTGTTCATATTTTTATGTCCTTGGAGTTCTGGTTGTTCTATGCTAATTCTAGGTTTGGATTTTGACCAAGGGTATCACCATTCCCTACCAAGATTTAACTGAGACAAAGTAATAATCACATGAGGGGGAACAAAATAACTTAGAATGTACTTTAGTCAGCAAACACTTTATCTTCTTGCTAAGCAAAGAGGCATGGTAGCCAATGAACATATCAGTTAATAACAGAAATGTATTTGCTAAACAACATAATGAAAGAGTATTAGAAAATTGAAATCAGCATTGTCCCACACACACACACACACATACACACACACACACACACACACAAACACACACACACACACACACACACAAAAAACAGTGAAACAGTAAAAGGGAAAATTAATCTACAAAAAACTTGGCATGATGCTCAACAAAACTAGATCATACCAAACATATTCATAGTTGAAATGAAAGAAGACCAATAAACCTGATAGTGAAACAAACCAGTCAGCATTGCTTTAGAAAGCTTTTTTCATCATCACTAGAAACAGAACCAATACAATTGGATCACTTCAATCCTCGATGTGCTACATGAGAAAATGAAAATGACAGTGAAGAAAAAGTTGGGATGAACAACTGAATCAGAAGTACACACAGAAGAGAAATTGAAAGCAATATATTTAATCATACTGAGTTGATTTTCAAAGTAACTGAAGAAGTACCAAATAATTAGGGAAAAAAACAACATGGACAATAGTATTAGCAGATAAAAAGGCAGTTGAAAAGATATCAATTACTATCTACATGATTACTTTTTCATCTTTATGAAAAAGAAATTAAGAATAACCTACAAATATTATGAAATGTATCCTTGATGAAAATATGAGAAAAAAACAAACAGGCTTTCACTAGTGGTATTCTACGTGCAAAATGTTATATGACTATGGAATAGCATTCCCTATGGATTGAGGTCCTCTTCCTCCTTGTAAATGACATTAAGATAATTTTACAAGACCCCAGAATACAACAGAACTTGTTCAAGAAAGTCTCACCACTCAAAAGATATAATCTAAAAATTCAGAGTTAAAAAATGAATAAATGAAATATGACTATTGAGATAATCTATCAGTATATAGATTTTATACAGGTACAGAGGAATTTAACTCAGAATTAAAGAAGAGTATTTTTTTAAAATTATGCAGTATTTAGGTGTATTCCATACAGCTTTCTAACTCCTTGAAGAGCCAAAAATGTTTTAGTGTCAAAAGTCTTCCTATATGGGCAAAAGACAGGGAAAATCGCAATCCCCAAAGTCTCAAAGTTACAGGTAATTCAGAAACCAATGGAGTGATTCTTGATGGATATAAGTGGTCTGCAAGATATTACCAATGATTGTACATTCAAGTAGTGCAAAAGATAATAGGCAATAATATATAACTGGGGGAAAAAGAGGTGAGAAAATCATATAATGTAATCCATTTTTGCATTGCATTATGCACTGCTTTATGGCATTATACAAAGCTTTAACAAGGGTCAACCAACTGGAGTTTTACTCCAGAACACTGAGATATAAAAAGTATAAGGTTTTAACACATATACTCATTCAGCAGGATAAAAACATTTAGCAACCAACTAAGAGCCTAGGACCAAGTTAACAAGAAAAATTCATTGAAATAGGAGCATCATCATTAATTATATCCATCTGTGAATCATAATAACAGTTCACTGCCCCCCCCTTTGCCCTCATCTGAATTTGTCCCAATTTCTTCTTATATTTTTTCATAATAAATTACAAAATTGGCTTGAGAGCATGTAAAATGCCATCTTACCCAGGCAGTAAAATAGCTGTTTATGGCTTTTTTACCCATTAAAAACTGACAAACTCTAGATCAGGAGGTTCTTGCCTGAACTTTTTAAATATATATTTTAATAATTCTATTTAAATATAGTTGGTTTGCTTTGTAAGCCTGTGTATTTTATTTAATGTATTTTAAAACATTATTCTGGTGACTTCATAAGCTTCTAAAAATTTCCCAAAATGGTCCATCACATAAATAAGGTTTAAAACTTCTGCTCTGTAGAGGATTTGTAAGAGGACAAAGAAGAAAGCAAGCACCCAAGATGTGAAGAAATAAATGAGCTTAAATCTTTATCACTGAAGAAAACATGAACATCCATGAAATCATAGATTCATTGAAGAAATCAGAATAAATCAACACCAAAAGTCCTTTAAATATATATCTAAAGTATGTTGTATATTAAAGAGGTCAATTACATCAATTTATAAGATGAATTATTTATATTTATATTCTTTTTTTTAAAGTCTGTAGCTTTCATCATCTTCATCATCATAGTTCATATTTATATAATACTTTATGACACATAAGACACTTTGTATAAATTACTTTATTTGATCCTCAAAACAATTATGTGAGACAAGTGGTATTGTTATTCCCATTTTTCAGAAAAAAACAAAGGCTGAGAACTTAAATGTGTGCCACAGGAACACCTGGTATTTGAAGCAAAATTCTACACCTAATTTTTTATACCACATTGCCCTTCAGTGTCATAAACACTAATCAAATGGTAATGTCACAGCTGAGGTCTTATATGAACAAATTAAAAAGAAAACAAATCCTTATGCTGGTTAAAAGAACTTTTTGAAGGACTAACAGCAAAATAAAATAGATCTGAAAATGTTTCACAGTCTATAAGTGAAGCTAAACATCTTTTCTTATTCGCTTTATATATTCTTATCAAAGAAAAAGATGAAGTTTTCTTTAGCAAATGACTGACATTCAATGATGTCATTGAGTTAGATCTTGGCTGAGAATGAAATACTTGAATCTTAGTATAGACATACCAAGGACTTCATCATATGGCCATTTCTGCTACAAGGTGTCTACACTAGCTTTCAACTCAGTTACAGAGATAATAAACAGCTCTAAATAACTGCCTCAAGGCCTCGCCATGGGAAGAAAATGACTGAGATGCCAGTATTTTCTCAGATGGGATGAATATTTAAGCCAGCTGTGTGGAACAGAATGCCTAATATATCTGGAATTGTTGACCTTCTCAAGTATACCCATTGGCCACAATAGAACTATTTTCTATTTCAACAGCAAAAATTGACACAAGTAGATTCATATTGTGACATTAGCCATTCCACAGTACTTTAGTTATCCTGTTTATTATCTGATTCTGTAAAATATAATATTCTATCAAATATTCTTAATAGCCTCATGTTCTGCTTTACTAAACTTCAGTTTTTAAGATGATTCTAGTTGTAAATTAGGAGAAAAAATTAAGATATCAACCGAAAGTGACAATTAAAAAATGAAAATACTATGAATATTTTTTCTTAATAGAAAGACTTCCTTAATTTCTTATAATCAGCATGAGATTGGGATGCTCACAAATACTCCAAGGCACAATTCTACCAATGCTATTTGCAAAGCAGTATAAAAACAAGAGGAAGAAATGATTTCAGTAAATATATCTATAGATAGATAGATATATTCCTGGCCTTCTTCCAAGTATCTATTCCTTCAGCTCTGACTCACCTTCTGAACTACTAGTGAGTACTTGTTCTAGTCCACAAAGTCTTCCTGCCTGAACATGCCACTAATATCTGGAGATCAAGCAAAAAAAGAAAGTGATAAGAAGGGAAACTGCTCAAAGAAGTCACCTATAACAAGTTGTCTTTTTCCATCTGAGGTCTAACTTCTGACATAAACCAACCATCCTTCTAGCATTCTTTTCCATATAATCTCAGGGCCTATTATGAAATAATAATGTTCCCAAAGACTCCTCTAGAATAAAATCTCATAGATTTTTAAGAATTATACAAGGACAACAGTTATCTTCAGTGATTGATGAGAATGGGAAAGTGCTACCGCGATTAGAGACAGGCAAGTACTGTCATAATTTCCAAAAAGAGAAGAAAGTCTGCAAATTATAGTTAAGTAAGTTTGAGTTAATTCCTGGTAAAATTATATAATGTATTATTAAAGGAATGATTTTTTGAGCTATTAGAAATAAAGGGAGTGATCGCAAAAATCAGCATGGATTAAGAACAAATATTAAATAAACATTATTTCTTTTTTAATTATTACTAGATTTTAGTAACATCCTCAAAAAAGTCATCATATCCAGATTACCAATATACTGTGATAAAAATTGGGTCATAATAAAATTAAATAGGTTTGTAGCTGTTGAAAAATTAAATGAGACTGGTAGAGATCTCTCATGAAGCTCCCCAGAACTCTGTCCTTTGAACTGCTCTAGACAACATTATTTTCAAATAGAAAACTGGATTTTTTTTTTTTCCAGATTTATCTTATTTAAAGAGACAGAATAAGAAAAAATAAAAAACAGAAAAAAAATAGAAAACAAAATGAAACAAAACAAAAAAAGAGCATTGTCATGTCCCCAACAGAAACATCAGGGAGAATTCAAAATATATAACAACAAATACTAGTTCAAAAAAGTGTGTTATGTGTGTGTAGATATACAGAAAAATGACAGCTGATTGGAGTTCAAAGGTCAAAAAAGACAAAGCAAGTTCATGGGAATATGGGAATTACCAGTGTCAAGGGGAAAAATGTGACAGATTCCTAGAGCAATGTGCAAGAGGAGACAATGAATGAATCACACACATGAATAGGGAATAGTGTAACCTTTCTGGGTAAGGGGGACTAGAGGAAAAGAGAAAAGATGGTAATGTTACTGAAAAGATTTGCGCAATAGAAGAATGTAACTGAAGTATGACCTCATTCCCTTCAATGAAGTAGGTTATCAATCTAACAAGCAAACATTTCTTAATTACCTACTATGTATTGGGAACTATGGTAGAAGACATTCCCTATCCTCATAAATTTTATGTTCTAATAGCAGGATACAACTTATACAGAGATAAATATAGAATATAAGCAAAATTAGCATATATTACCAAAGTGTGAAATAAAAAACTAGAAGAATCAGGGAGTAGTGGTTAAACTAAGCCTAGGATTAGAGGGAACCTAGTGATTTTAGGAAGCAGAAGTGACAAGAGCATGCATTACAGCAGAGAACAACAGACTATGCAAAGGTTTGGAGAAAGATGATGGATTGTTGCAGATGGGGTACAGCTAGAAGGCAAGTTTGTGTAGACAACAGAAGAAGAATTGTGATTAATATTTCTGGAAACATAAACTGGAATGAGATTGTGAGGGGAATAAATACAAAAACATTGAGCAAATAGTCAATAATACTTGCCAAATGATTGGATATGAATGTGGAGAGAAAATGAAAAATCAAGGATGACTTACAGATTACAAATCTGAGTGACTAGAAGAATGATGGTGCTGAAGAAGTTAGGAGGAAAGGAATGTTTAGGGGAAAAGATAATGAGTTCTATTTTGAACATGAGTTTTTGTATTTATGGGGAATCTGGAGGAATATATTAAGCAAGCAATTAGAGATGTAGGACTCTTAAGACTTAAGAGAGATACGATCTGGATATACAGACCTGGAAGTCATGTGCATAGAGATGATAGTTCAATCCAGAAAAATCAGATAAGATCACTAAGAGTGGGAATTGATAGTGATCTCTAATGGAGCACCCCAAACTCTGTCTTTTAAACTGTTCCATTCAACATTTTTATCAAAAATTTTTGATAAAGAAAAAAAGAATAGCTGAATAGACTTCAAAGTTCAAAGAAGGAAAGAAGTGTTTTGTGTGTGTGTGTGTGTGTGTGTGTGTGTGTGTGTATGTTCAGAAAAGAGGGGATTAAGACAAAATCCTAGTATTCACTTACAGATAAGGAGTAGGATATGGATTATGGATATCAAAAGAAGACCAAAAGGATTGGTCTGAAGATGGGAAAAGAAGGATAACACAAACATTAGTATGAAAACCCCACAAAAGAATACCCAGAAGGAAGAATGTTCAATAGAGTCAAACCCAAGAAGAATGAGCACTTAAAAAAAAAAGTGATTAGTTTAAACAACAAAGATTTCAATGGTGACCTTGAAGTAGTTTCAGGCAAGTTGATAGAAGAAAACCAGATTGCAAAGGGTTGAGAATAAGTGAAAGAGTAAGAAAGTAAACTCAAGGAATGCAGACATCTGGCTATGAATAAAAAAGAAGAGTTATAGCATGATAACTTAAGAGAATATAAGTGTAAGCAGTGATAAGACTTGTGAGAGAAGAGAAGATTTTAAATAACTCATGTGAAGAATAAAATAAGCAATCATCACAGTACAGTAGAAGGATTATTAAGCAATTAACAGTCCTGTTGAGCTTATGCATGATGAATTTGCAATGGTTTGAATTGGTTAAATTTTATGACTCTTCATCAAAGTTTAGCAGCCACTGGAACTACAGCAGAAAAATTAGCAGAAATCATTGAAGTTTGAATATTCACACATCAAAAATAACCAAAGTTTAATGATAAGAGAATTCTGGTGGGCTAGAGATGAAGCATAAAGTAATCAACAACAGGATCAATCAGTATAATGGGATTAGTCTAAATAATTTCTGAGGTCTCCCATTTCTAATATTCTATGATTCTAACATTTTAATCTTGAACCATTTAGTCTCTGATACAGAAGAGAGAGCACTAGACTTGGAATGAGGAAGACCTGAGTTCAAATTTTGCCTTAAACACTTACTATATGACCTTGGGCAAATTACTTCGCTTCAGCTGTCTCAGTTTCCTGAGTTTGGTAGATTTCAGCAGAATTACGCCAGAAGCCCTCTCTCCGAGGCAAGAGAGGCTGGCTGGTGGCAGAAGAAGAGTTTTCAGAGGATAAAGCTACGAGTGGAGAGTTCAACCTCCAACCAGCACAGAGATGGAATGAATCTCTTGTCTCCTTCACTTGGGGCTCGGCTAGCTTTCTGGTGAGTCTTTCAGACCAGCTTGGTCTCAGTGGGGGAAGTGCAGGAGCCCAGCCACCAACTACAGTGGTGTGAGATGAAGATGAATCTGGTTGTCCACTGAACTCTCCACTCATAGCTTTATCCTCTGAAAACTCTTCTTCTGCCACCAGCAGCCAAATGGAAAATATTCTCTCTTGCCTCGGAGAGAGGGCTTCTGGCATAATTCCGCTGAAATCTCCCAAAGTGCTCTGTGTCTGCACCAGAGTGCTCCTCTCCAATGCAGCTGAACTCTCTTCTGCGACCAGCCAGCCAAGTGGAATATATTCTGGAATAGCTCTCTCTTCACTGGCCTTATAGCTGAGTCTTCTGAGAGAATGGGATTATGGGTTTTCTCCCATAGTGCTCTCTGGCCCAAAGAGCTTCAAGGGAGGTGTGAATTCACAAAGTTACAAAGTTTATTTTGTGAATCTGGCATACTTGTGAACTCCAATGAGTAAAGGTGCAAACACAAGCATTGTACTAATTAGTTCTACTTAGTACCTTGTTTCAGGTTCTGCCCAAAACATCTTCTTGTAAGATCAGATCAACTCTAATTAGTTAGCAGTTTGAAAAGATTCCAACAAACTATAAAATTGGGATAATAATAATAACACCTATTTCCCAAAGTTGTTGTGAGGATCAAATGAGAATTTTTTTTTAAAAAGAGAGAATATTTGTAAAGTACTTAATGCAATGTCTGGCACACAGTAGACATTTTTAAATGCTTATTTATTTACCTTTTTTCATTTCTTTATTCTTTCTTTCTATACTATCAGTCTAACACAATAGACTGACTGGTCTGCCACAATTAAGGATGCCCTTTGATCCCTTGAGAAAGATTTATTTTCTCCTTTGCCCTTTTCCAATTATCATGGTCCTGTTTTACATCAACTTTCAAAAAAAAATAGTTAATGATATTGCAATACTTTTTACCACTTGGTTAAGTACAATAAAGTGCACAAGATTATTTTTCCTAATATATTAGAGTAATTTTGTTTGTTGTTCTTTAACTTCTCTTTAACTCTTTATCTCAGTTCTTTAGTCTAGTTTTTCAGACATAGGTCACACATAATTTACTCTAGGTATCTTAGTCAATCTGATCTTCCTAAAAACAGAGGGGAAGAAAAACATTAAAAGTACCTTCCTTTGCACAGTCATCCATCAGCTGATGGTTTGGCACATACAAAATGGAAAATAACAAGCAGTTTCTTTATCTGACCTTCATTGTTTCTTTCTATTTTAAGTTGGAGAAATTTTTAGGAGTTTGGGGAAGGAGAAGTTAGAATCTATTCAACATGCCATAAATTCAGAAAGACACAAAACCACAAAGGCAGGCTTCAAAAATCTGTGAAACATATATAACTAAAGCTATCTCTTCTTTCACCCCTAGTTCTTTAAGGTAGCAATAAACTGCATTAAATTAAAATGGCAAGAATCTTTATTAATAATTTATTTTTTCTAGCCATGACAGAGATGTGAATGGAATACCCTGATATAAATGAAAATGAAATATAAAGTGGAAACAATATACAAGGGGAGAAAAAGTAAATCCCCTCAGGTACTTATTTAGTATACTGAAGCAGCAATTTATCAAGAATAAAGTGACTTATTGGCACAGGCCAAATCTCAGGTGCCCTGTAAAGAGGACATATAGGCTATATGGTCACTTTAATTAAGTAGTATCCTAAATCATTGTATATACCATTCTTCAAAAGATCCCCGAGTTTATTCATTGGTACTACCATAATTAATACAAATGGCAATCCCTATGTACCTTATCAGACTGTCTTTGTTGAGTTGCTGCAGTATAAAAGGAGAGATTTTTCCTAAGGAATAATACTGCCACACAGTGATAACAGTCATAGAAGAACAAGTATCAGTGGAAAATAGTAAAAAGCATATAGCCCTTATAAGACAGCAAACAGTTGGTGGCTCCAACATGCAGCAGAATGAACACTCTGCCTACATACACTAAGCCACCCAGAATTCAAGCTTTATATAAGATTTCATATGAATTTTTTAAACAAAGAGCTGTCAGTCAACATGTATCTTGAAGTTCCATAACTATGAAAGCATAACCTGAAGAAGAGAGGACAATTCATGGAAAAGGAGTGTCTTTTAGTTTGGTAGAAAAGAGTTACCAAAATTCAAATTGAATTATAGCTATGAGTTCTTAATAAATGCCTCTTCATTTATTCCATCATAATTCTAGGAGACAGCACTTCCATGAAGAAGAAAAAATGTGACAGATAAGTTATATTGGTGCCCTGGAATTTGTTAATGATGCGTCCAGGAAGTGAAAATACCACAATGGGAATGTTTTAGAAAGCCAGGGGACCTGAGGACTCTGGGCTTAAGGTAGGCATGAAAATCAATAGAAGAAAAGATTAGGAAATGAAAGTAGAGGGAACAGAAAACAAACTTTGCTTACTTCATAATTTTGTAAAAGACCTACCTTAAGAGTAATTGATATGCTACAAAAAATAAGGTTTGCCCTAAAAAAAAAAAACCTTAATATAATATTTCCTTTTTTTCTCTTCCTAAAAAAGGAGGTAATACAATTTCTTCATTTCATCCAGTGAGCTCAGGGAAATGAGTAAAGATGCAGCCATCACACATGAAATTTAAGTGATTTGTCCAGAACTTTATATCTATTGCTAGAGGGAGAATTTGAATCAATGTCTTCCTGACTCCAGAAAGCATTATCTACATCAGGCTATATCTTATCAAAGTATTTAACCAGTGAAATATATAAAATCACTTCTGCCAAGAATTATATTAAAATAATTGTGCTTTAGAATCCCACTGAATTTTTAGTGATTTTTTTCCTCTGTGAATCCATTTTTAAAAAATGAATGAATAGTTTTTCTTTGTATTTAAAATAAAATCCTTATAAGATTCTACTTCCTTTTCTTCAAGTTCCTCAAAGATAAAATCGTGTTTTGTTTTGTTTTATAAAGTCGGGTTTAGTGTTTTCAAATCAGCAAAATGCATTTCTATCTACTTTGAGTAGATGTTAGGCAAATAACACCCAAAGTCACTAAAAAGAATTTCTTTCTTTACAAACTGTCAGTTTTGTAGTTAATATATGTCTCTAAGAAATGTTTTCTTCTTGAGTTAGTTTACTTTATATAAAAAAATGCAACTGATGACAGCTTAAGATTGTGAAACCTAAGAGCATGGGAAATAGTTATTTTTCCATCCCTTGCCCTCAGTCGTCATTCAGGGAAACAATTCCTCCATAAATGCAGCCTGGCAACTATTCCTGCAAATATTACAATCACAATTACTTAAGATCTAGAAATGGATGTTCTTATTATAAACATTCTTAGTGCTACTAAATGGTTCAACATCAGAAACTGGGTATTTTATTAGTGAAAATGTCATTAGAGATATTAACATCTGTTCTATTGCATCCTAAAAATCATAGAATTTTTCTAACCCCCACTGCTAAAATCTTTCATATGTGTTGTTTTCCCCCATTAGACTGGGATCTTCTTGAAAGTAGGAACTGTCTTGCTTTTTCTTTTACATACCATGCACTTAGAATGTGATTTGCATATAGTAAGCCCTTAATACATGCTTTATTCATTCGATTCATTTTTTCTTTTGCTGAACAATAATTATATTTCAAAAAAACAAGTAGTTAGGGCCTTGGTTCTAAATTATCTCTTGTCAGGAATCATGAATGATAATTTTAGTTTAGAAGATGATCTATCATTATACATTTCAACAATAATGCTATATGAGGATCAATTCTGATGGACATGGTTCTCTTCAATAATGAGAGAATCCAAATAAGTTCCAATTGATCAGTAATGAACAGAACCAGCTACATCCAATGAAAGAACACTGGGAAATAAGTGTGGACCACAACATAGCACTCTTTCTATTATTGTTTGCTTGCATTTTTGTTTTTCTTCTCAGGTTATTTTTATCTTCTTTCTAAATCTGATTTTTCTTGTGCAGCAAAATAACTGTATAAATATGTATACATATATTGTATTTAACATATACTTTAACATATTTAACATGTATAGTACTACCTGCTATCTAGGGGCGGGGATGGAGGAAAGGAGGGGAAAAGCTAGAACAGAAGTTTTTGCAAGGGTCAGTGTTGAAAAATTACCCATTCATATGCTTTATCAATAAAAAGTTATAATTAAAAAAAAAGGACAGAGAATACTAACCACTAATAGGATTCAAAAAAGCCTTTGTTTGGGGGTAACTCCAGAGCTATGTCTTGGAGGAAGCAGGGGAATCTAAAAAAAACAAAAAATCTCTTGTAGCACAACAGTAAATTATATTCTTATTATAGGAAAAGGAGATGATTTGCCATATTTGCATAGTTGCTCCCTTTACAAATGGACACTGGCATTTCTGATTACTAATCTTTTGTCCCAACCAGTAAACCACCTCATCAGTGGACTTGTAGATGAAACCAAATAAATAGCATAGATTGAACACACAAAATGAAGTTGCAAAGGTATTTTCTTGAAGGCTGTGTTAATACAAAATGAGTTTTCTTTCTTTTTTTTTTTTTTACTTTAGGCCTGACATCAAATATAGTCTGCTTTGAGGGAAAAAAAAGATTATCTATGTTCTAATACAAATATATAAATCTGTATTACATCGCTATCACATCAGAGCTAGAATCTATGGTCAAAAAGGAGAATTAGAACCCCAACTAGCAAACACTTATACTATTCTTCCCAGATTTGTAGCCCTTAGTCAACCCAAGAAAGATGAGTAGGAGATTAAATAGAAGTTTATGGGAAATATTAATCAAGTGATAACAAGCATCTTAAGTAATCAAAGCAAAAGAGTCAAAGCACTTTGATAACAATGTGCTTCCTTTCCAAGGTTAACCTTTCTACCTAATGGCTTTAATTCCATCAATTTTCATTGAGTTATTCTTAATCCTAAATCTTTCCTTCTTAATCAGTTCCTTCTATATTAATATGTACATAAATTTTCCTTTCTCTAATATAAAACAAAAAAATAAGATCAAAGCCAACAGCAGAACTCTCCTTTATTCAATTACCTCTTCAAGGTACTTATTAAGAAATCTGGATTGGTCCAGAATTCAACATTCTTTAGTCCTGTCAGTCTGAGCATCTTTAAGTATTAAATCTAGTCAAAGAAAAAAAAATAAGTTTGGTTGCTTGTTTTAAACTTTTTGGCTGAATAATCAGATGAGAGGGCTCTCTCAAGAACAAGTGTTAGTGCAAGGTTTCTATTTTAAATGATTTTTTTTGGACTGTATTTCAATTTTTAACGTCAGGGCCCAGGAGAGCTCTAGTTGTACAGAAATGTGCTGTTTTACTTTTCATTTTTAAAAAGGTTAATGTTCAGTCAAAGATATGGGAGCAAGGTTGGACTTATTTGAATTTTATTCAAACTGTTTCTTTCATCTTCAATATCAATCCCCATTTTCAATTATCTAAGCTCAGTTCAAGAGTTAAAAATCCCTTGGGCTATAGAATTTAAAGTCAGAAGTATATTCAAATGGCAACTAGAATATTTGGAACCTTCTTTTAATTTTCTCCCAAGATACATTTGTAACCTTAATTCAACAACAACAAATCACTGGACCTGATAGAAAAAGATAATGATTGATTAATTGATTGAGCAGGAGTGGAGAGGGAGAATTTTTTCTCAGTACTCACTACTACTTCTAAAAACTCACAAATGAGAAAAAAGTAATAGGAAATACAGAATTTTAAAATTATTTTAGTTAACAAAAACAATGTATTTCCATCAACTTAGTCATTTATTAAGCACCCATATACCAGACACCATGTTAAGTTCTGGGGATAAAAACAAAGCAAAGAAAAACCCTGCTTTTAAGAAGTTCATAATCTGAAATAGACAACATACCAACAACAACTATGTGCAAACAATTTTGCAGCATAAACTGGAAAGAATCAACAGAGAGACTATTGTAGTTGTAGTTGTATAGATTGGTTGTTTTTCAAACATTTCTAAGTCTTTGTTTTCTCATTTAGTATTTTCTTGGCAAAAATGAGGGAGTGCTCCCATTTCCTCCTTCACCTTATTTTACAGATAAGGAAACTGAGACAAACTTAACTGAGTTAAGTGATTTGCTCAGAGTCACACACCCAGCAAGTTCTAATCTTAAGTCAGATTCGAATTTAGGAAAATGAGTCTTCCTAACTCCAAGCCTACCATTCTATCTTTCACATCAAATTATTCAATAGAAAGAAGGCTTTTATTATTCTAAATCATAAGTGATTTTCCTTTCAGGCTGAATTTTGATGTGGAAATGGGTGCGTTAACAGAGATCCTCTTTCTTTTCTAAATTCTCTAAGTATTCTATTTCTAACAAGCTTAATTTTGGAACAGAAACATAATGTCACATTCTTGCATGTCAAGATTAGGTTTGGGGACATACAAAGTTTTCACTTATTATGCTATATATATGCATATATATCTTTCTACACAATATTTTGGTATCTTTGTTATCAATTCACAATCACCTTCTATAATACAATTTTTACAAAATTTCCACTATACAAAATGAAAATGTTCTTTTCAAAATTAAGAATTTCAACCCATTTTATGGTCTTAAGTAATTAAGGTATTCAGTGTTTGTTACTATAGAACTTCAGAATTCATCTACTCTCCAGTTTCTTCAATTGTGGGTCATGATCCCATCAAAACTGAATGTGGGAAGGTCACAAAATTATGATTTAAGTAAATATTTGATTTATATACCTATATACTGAGGATTACATAAAAAAATTCCTCTGACAAAAAGGAGTGGCAAGTGGAAAACATTTAAGAAGCCCTAATCTAGTCTATTCAGTTTTAAATAAGAGTCCCCTATACTATGTCCCTGACAAATTATTGTCTGGATTTTGCTTAGAAACTTCTGAAGTCAGGGACCCTATGACATCTCTAAGCAGCCCTTGCCACTCTTAGACATCATTATTGTTAGGAAGCCTTATCTTCATCAAGCCTAAATTTGATCCTCTGAATCTTCCACCTCTTAAATTCTCTCATCTGGAATGAAGCAAAACAAATCTAATCATTCTTTAAATATTTAATGACAATCACCAAGCTCCTCCTTTCCACCAAGTTGTTTCCTATTCTGGCTAAATAACTCCAGTTTCTTCAACAAATCCTTATATGACATGATCTCTCACCAAACTGAATGCTTTCCTCTGGACCCAATTTTTGTCATCAATGTTCTTCCTAAAATGTAGTGCCCAGAACTGAATATATTATTCTCCATATGTCTTGAGTAGGATAAAGTAGAGCAAAACTATGACCTTCCTTCTTCTGAAAACCATATTTCATTTAATAATAGAATCTTAAATTATCAGCCTTTTTGATGACTGTTATATCATTTGATTCATATAAAGTTTAAAATTCATGAAAAACTCTAATTCTTTTTCATAGCATTTTCTACCTGCTCCTTGTGCTGTTCATGATTTCTTTAATCCAAATCTATCATTTATACACATCTATCCCTATTAAATTTCATTCTAATAATTCTAGCATTCTGGACCCAACAAAAAGGGAAAAAAATCTAATACTTATTTTGACAATCCTTCAAATATTTGAAAATAGTTGCCATTCCTTCTTCTTTTTCCAAAGTCTTCATTCTAACTGTCAAGATCTCTAAGGATATCAAATAACTATCCTCCAACAGGTAAGGTTTGCTTCTGAGTTTTTTGTCACCTACAAATTGACAAGCCTTCCATTCATTCCTTCATCCAAATTTTACAAAAATAGTGAACAGCAAAGGTTTAATCTGTGAAATACTCCATTTAAATTAATTTGTCTTCAAATGTTTAAAGGACTACTACACAGAAGAATAATTAGATTTGTTTTGCTTGATCCCAGATGAGAGAGGGAGTAGGGGAGAGAGGAACAGAAATGATACTTTGGACAACAAAAACCAAATCAATTAATTGATCAGTGAGCATGCGATTGTCAACAAGTACCTGAGGCACAGAGTCCCTGTCATCTTAGAATTTATCTTTTAATGTAAATAATAGCATCAATCAAGCCATGCTAGGCAGCAAATATCTACTCTCCCTTCTCATCTCAATGATATCTTTGCAAGAACATTCTAAATAAGAATTGAGAATATGCTTGATGAAATGCAAGAGAACAAGCAGATTTTGTAGATTATTTTCTGCATCTGACAAAATCCTGCTGTACTTCTTGTTTATTAATTTTTTGGGGAAAAAACATAGTGAACAAAATATATCTTTGAAGACTTCTCAGACATGTTCCCCCCACACATATCAAAATCATATGTGATAATGATAATGTGATTATGCATGTAATTTTTCAGTAAACTACTAAGAATGCACATCAATCAAGTCATAAAACAGGGAGATGTAACTTCCAAGATCTTTATCAGTATTACAGAAAAGGTCCTAGACAAAGTACAAACTAAATATAAGTCATATGGCTCTCTAGTTGCAAATGGCATTGTATTATTTACATTAAAGCCCTACAAAGTCTCTTCAGTGCAATCTGCAGCAATGCCAGAGATTGGCCAAATAGATACATTGATTCATATTGTATGCAACATCACATAAGAAAAATGTATATTGCCCAGATAATGAGAAGCAAGCAGCCCATTGAATTAGTCCATCAATATTAATTGTATTTATTGTAAATGTTATATTGTAATATTTATGTTGTAGCTAAGTATTACAAATGGACAATTATTCAGGCCCAAATTTGAACAGCAAGGGTAACTCAGACTAGATCACATTTGGAAAACTGAGAAATGTTCTCAGTGATATATGCCATATTACTGGTATATCTAACATAAGCCAAAAACGCATCTTTCACACTAATATTCTCTCATTTATTCCTTATAAATATCACAAAACACAGCAATCTCAGAAGAATGTAAATAATACATTATCCAAAATGTCAGAGAAAGAAGTTTGGTAGGCATACCTAGGTCATAGTTACACATGGAAAAGTGATATAGAAGAATATTGACATTTCAAGACAAGCATGTGAAGAAATGAACAGGCTGATCCTGTTCAGTAGCAATAATGACAGATAATAAGTTGGAGTGCTGCACTGGTAATTATGGGATATTAATGAAGTCAGAGAAATACCTCCCTCACACAAATATCATTAAGATAACCTACATAAAGATATAGATAAGAATAGCACAGGATCAGAAAATTGGGGGAGAGGGGAGGGAAAAGATCTACATTAGAGGAGAAATTAAATCAAGGATCTACCAAAGTGCACAAAGTTAGGGGCCATCTCTTAACTTATTAGTAAGAAATGCCTGATTTCTTCACCAATTAAAGTATTGCTCATCATAGACATTGCAGAGGTTGGTTTGGTAGACTAGTGGAATGCTATGTTGATTTCTCCTCCATAATAGTCACACTAGGATTCTGACACTGACATCACATCAGCAAGCTACTCCTGTTGGAAGCACAGAAGATCCTAATTGATTGGGATGGACATAGGTATTAGAGACTCCATTTTCTCCAAACAAAGTCAGAGGAAAGTATACCAATAATTAGTAATAAGCTAGTCAATCAAAATTTTTTCATTGTCTACTACTTGACAGGCACCATGTTCACCACTAAGGATACAAAGAAAGACCAAAAAAATAGTCCCTGTTATCAAGGAAATAATGATTATCAAGCCTTTTAGATAAACAAAATCAAACAATTGGGAGATTTTCATTCAAAATAATCTCTTGATGAATTTAAGGCCATTTCATTGGAGTCATTTGGGATTTCTGTAATGGGTTCTCTTAAAATTTCAGAAATGTATTGCCAGTCTCTCTAATACAGCCAGGTAGTTTGACCATGAAAATTGCCATAGTGGAAATAACAGGCAATCATAAAGCTAGAAACATCCAAGGTCATTATTCTCCACTGGGCACAAGATTCTATGTTAAAGTGGTTTAACTAGCGGCAAATATGCCATTGTAATTTGTTCCTCCAGTCAGAGGAAAAGAATTCAGGTTGAAGGTTCGGATTCTCCTGCAGGGGTTGATTACATGATTGCTGGTGTGTTTATGAATAAATGATCTTAAAATAATATAACCACAGCTTAAGTACTTTACAAGCATATCCCAAGGATCAGGGACCCCCTATAAGTAGCTCTAAAATTACATGTATCCAGGATCATTCTGGAGACCTGAATCTAAGAGAAGTCAGGATCTCTTTGGTTGATAAATACCCAACTTGGATTACTCCAGGAATATGTCTAAAATAAACAAAACATGAACATGCTTAGATAAGGCTCTTGTCTAGGACTTTTCCCAAACATGTTGTCAGGATCCTCAAATTCATAATGGGCATTTACAAACTATGAATATCAGGTATTAGAAAACAAAGAAGAAAATAATATAATTGTTGACTTCAAGGAGCTCACAGAACTATTTCTCTACATTCCAAAGTAAATTATTATGGATTGGTGTTGTGTTGGAAGAATTATAGTTTCCTTTATTTAAAGCTATGATCAAAATGTATGTGTAATTTCATAAGAATCTTCAAAGTTATAAGAAATATTGATACTTGCATATGTATCTGTGGATAAGGTAATGGAGAAAATATCATATCAAGGAAAACAGGAAGGATAGGCTTGGGTAAAAAAAGAATTTATATGAATCCTGGATCTTCTCAACCCAGAAAAATCAGACTTTTATTGTAAATCATCCAAAATAACAGAACATTTAGATGGGTTGATGAGCACACCGAGCTGACAAATTTATTGACATCAATGGAACAACTGAAATAGTAAGGTGAGGGCACACTGTGATTTCCAGGAAAAAAAAAAGTTTACACTTCGTTGATGATGAAATGTCAAGGATAATTTAACAACTTACTGTGGTTTCATACTAAAGTCAATTTTTTTTTAAAAAAAAGAAAAAAGACAAAGCACAAAGTCAATGTTAGCTTAGAATCCAAAAATAAAAGCAAATGCATATAAAATTAAGAAGAAGAAGAGGAAAGTAAATTATTTCTGCAGAAAGAAACCATCATGTATTAAAGTCAATGAAAGGTCACAGCTAAAGTTCATTCATAAGAAATAATTTCTGTCACAGCCCTGGGGGACAGATGATTTTAAAGTTTGCTTTCCTTGCAAATTAGCACCTCCTCTAGAAATTACTGAATTTAAAAAAATAATACTATACAGTAATTCAAGCATATATGGGGTATGAGGTTAATTCATTATTAATTGTATTCCCTAGATTTATAGTTCTGTTGGTTTCAAGGTAGAAAGGGGGTCTAAATGGTAAGCCTGCTGTGGGAAGTCCTCTACAAATCATAATCTACATAAACATTATCCCCCGAAAATGAAGCAATATTCTCAATCCATATTTTCTACCAACTAAAATATCACTAACCACACTGATATCTCGTTTAGCCATTTTGCAAACCAAAAGGTAACTTCTAATAATTAAGTTTGGATGGGGCTACAAAGTTATCTTAATTCAAGTGCTTTTGAGTCCAAGTGCTCTTTGATTCACTTAAACACCTTTAATGTGTAGGTACAATTCAGGTGATTCTGTTCAAAGGAGATAGATTAAAATAGGATAATATCTGTAAAGCATTTTGAAAACCTCAAAACAATATGTAAATGTTAGTTATTATTATATTATAATTGGAGAAAAAAAGCTCTGTCTTGTGATAGTATATTTCTTCAGGACCTATTTTTGTCAAAATAGTGTGTCTCAGAGCCATAGTCAGGCAAAGAAATTGGCACTTTACCCTTGGGTAGTGAATTTAGGTGATGCTAACAACATTTGTAGTCCTTTGACAAGCTACAAAGACCATCTAGTTAGCAAGAATAATTAGTTAAAATAAGAAACTATTACATGGTGATATGCAGTGAACTTGTAGACAGGTTTCCCTGTTGAGTATTATCCCTAGATTGCTTTATATGCCTCATTTCTCTGGCCCTAAGCAGAATTTGTGGTCCTTAACCAAGTATAAAAATTTCTAATTATAGCCCAGATATATATATGAAAGAGAGTGTGGAATAGTAGACAAAAGGCTACTCTTAAAGTGAGAAAAATTTGAGTTGAAGTCCTTCCTTGGACCATAATAATTCTGTTGGGCAAGTCACTTAAGCTCTATCACCCACCCCATTTTCCTCATCTTTAAAATGGGGATAATAGTAATATCTTACCTCCCAGAGTGGTTGAGAGGAAGAAATAAGATAATTTTGTAAAGCACTTAGCACAGTGCTAGGCACATAGTAGACATTGTATAAATACTAGTTATCATGATCATTATTATTATTACTCTGTGATCCTGGAAAAAGCATTTTACCTCTTAGTGTCTCCAAGTTATTCTCTAAGACTATAAATTACAGATGAATTGCCAATCTGCATTGTTGGAGGATGTTTCCATACCAGAAAGCTCCCCTCACCAATGAAATTATAAGTCCAGACCCCAAATATGCATATTTAAACTCATGAATTTATGACCATCCAGATAAAAGACCATATAGTAGTACCAAACCGAAACTTAGATACTCTTAAATTCTTACTTATATCAAAAGAGAGAAAAACATGCATATGTTTTTTTTTTTCCTTGACTTTTAAAATGCATTGGAAACCCTCAAGAGAGCATATCTTGAAAATTCTGAGCAGTAGCACAAATGATTTTATTTATATATAGTCAATGGAAACTTTAAAATAAAATCTGCCTCTGTTAAGCTTTGTTCTGTCCTCCATCTTTCCTTCTTCAATTCCTACTCTCCTTTAAATTCATTTGAAATGTCCTTGCTTCCCAGATCCTGCCCCTCACCGCTACTAACACTCTTCCTTTCATTCTTTCCATACTTCACATAACACTTTTAAAAAATCTTTCTTCTTATCATATATATATGTATATATATATGCAATCTGATCTTATCAAATATATATATATGCGTATATCTATATATCTGAACATATTCACACTTATCCATTTTCTGTGCAGTTCTCATCAATGCCCATAAGCTACCCAGATGCCAACTACTTGGAGCTTTGAGTTCTTTTGACAGTGAACATAGAAATGGAGCACACAAGCTGTCTACTGGTTATTTCTTTTGCCATGTGACTGAAGCATCTCAGAAATAATCAACTAAATAAAGGGCATTTTTAAGATGGATTTGGAATGGTGACAACAAGAAAATTAAAAAATAGAAAATATCTGTACAGATTTTTATAATAATCTCATAATTATTAAGAACAGAAAAGTCACTAACATCATAGTCCCAGATATCACTGGAGATAAAGGAGAGAGGAAGAGAAACTGGGATTAGACCAAATATACCAAAAAAAAGAAAGCTCATTCTTGAGAGCATTGAAGAGGTCAGTCCTCAAAGAGAAGAGATACCAAAAATATGAAGAAAAAATCTAGCATAATTAGTTTAAGCGACAAAGAGAGATCAATAATTACCAACACGTATGATTACATTCTTTTTTTATAAAGTACAATCTATACATGGATTGACAACATCCTTAATAAGGTTATTAAAAGAAGCTAGCAGGCTTTTAAGTGATATTACACAATTGAACATGTCTTTTTACTCATACAATTGAGTGAACAATGTAGAGAAGAAGTATCAAACACTCTACCCAAGAAGGTCTCATTACAGCCAGCACTACTCTCATGTAGAGGAACTAGATTAAAATGTAATTGTAAAATATTTAACCAAAATACATTAAAATACAATAAAATAAAGATTGTGGTAATAGATAGTTTTCTGAATCTATATGTTCCCTGCAGTGATCCTTGTCTACTATTTAATAACACTTATTTCTGAATTTGATGCTACTGAGGTAGAAGGTATGACTTTGGTATTCTCAGCAGTACAATGATCCACAATTACTGTGAAGGACTTATAATAAAAAAATGTTATCAGTTCCCAGAGAAAGAACTGATCATATTGATACAAATTGAAGCATACTCTTTTTTAAAATTTATTTTCTTGGGGGGTAAAGAAATCTATGTTTTCTTTCACAACATAACTTGTATGGAAATAATTTGCATAAGTTCATGTGTACCTTCTTATTGAGGGATGGGTTGGGGTAAAAGGGAGAGAATCTGGAACTCAAAGTTTTAAAAACAAATAAAAACATTTTACATGTAAGTGGGGAAGCTAAAAATACTAGATATTAAATATATATATATATAGTAATATAGCTAGCATTTATATAATACCTACTATGTGTCAAGCATTGTTAAGTGCTTTATAAATATTATCTCATTAGATCTTCATAACAGCCCTGAGATGTTATTATTATCCAAATTTTACAGATAAGCAAGCTGAAGCAAACATTTAGTGATTTGTCTAAGATCACAGAAATTGTAAATGATAAGACTGGGTTTGAAGTCAGGTTTTCCTAACTTCAGGCCCAACTCATTATCCACTGTAACACTTGGCTGTCCCATAAAGTTGTCTAAGATTCTCAGAGGCAAAGACTATAACTGCTACTCCAAAATCATTGATTTATCTTAATAATCATTTATTTAGCATAGTAGATATTTAGTGCATATAATAACACTACATACATATATTACAAACATATAAAATCTCAGTGAATTTTCATAAGAACTAAGTTTATAAAAAAAGAGTAGGTTTTTTTAAGCTTTCACAAATACTCTAAATATACTATCTTCCTTTCCTAATCTTAATCTCTAGTTAAACAATTCAATTTTTCATTATCCTCTATTCTTAAACCTTTTGCTTCTTTGTTGTATCACTAATCACATCATGCCAAATCCCAGCCCTGGGTTATTTTCATCATCTGTCTCTTCCAATCCCACTCATGCTGGAAGTCGCACACCTTCATTGACTGCTTCTACTTCAAATTTATTATCTAATCTCATCTGAACTCCTCACCATCCCAAAATAACCCTCTTCCTCTTTCCTACATGATTCTCTGTTCTATTCATCATGGTAGCTATTCCAGAACTACTTGCTTTTTCCAGTAAATTCCACCTCTTTCTGTCTTGTGTAGCAAAATATCCCTATTATCATCCACTCTTTCTCTCTGACCTTCAGTCTTTCCCTATCTACTGGTTCCATCCCTACTTTACTAAGATGAAAGATAATAAAACAAGCACAAGAAAAGTGAGGAAATGAAAATAATAAAGGGTATAAAAAAGAAAATAGGAGATAAGGGGAGGAGACAGAGATAAAAAAGGAGGTTGGGCAGGAAAGGAGGTGGAGGGGGGAGAAAAAGAGAAAAAAGAGAGAAAATGAGATTTGGATAAAGAGAATGAGAAAGACAACATAAGTAATAAAGGAGACAGACAGAGAGAAACAGAAGGAGAGAAGAAGAGACAGAAAAAGGAGACGGAGAAAAAACAGAGACAGAGAGAGCTCTCCTCCCTGAGCACTCTGTGGTTTTGCCAGAGATAGGAAAACAAATTGAGCTTCTTCAACTATTTTAGCAGACAACAGGGAGTCCCAGATATTTGTGAATAGAAAAGCCAGGAATATTCCTCACTTATGGATACTTGGAATAAACACAAGGAACTTGCTGTTCCTATCATTCCAAAAGAAGTGAAAGGATAACTTGATTGTGCCAAAAGAGGCAGATCGTAATCAGCAACAGACATTTTGCTTGTTTCATCTCCTGAAAGAAATTATGGCCAAGAATACCAATGGCAAATCTTGTCATAAAGAAAATCATGAAGTCCCTGACATCTCCACAAGTTGGCATATTTTTGCTATGTGGAATATCAGCTAGAAGCCTGTCATAATTGTCCAAATGTTAATTTATCTTTTTTTGGGCAGGAAAATAGCTGTAACACGTTTTCCTGAAAAATATTCCACACTTAAGAAATCCTGAAGCTAACCAAGAAACTTGTCTTCTTCAATTTGTTTTCCCAATGCCCATTCTAGTAATTAGTGACTAAGCATTTCAATCTCTCAAACTGTCTGTATTATTTCAGCTTGTTTCTCATATCTACAGAAGAATAAATAGATCACTGGAAAGATGTTTTCTAATTGATTTGTTCATTTATTCAAGAAAGACCAAATATGTGTTGCTGTTACTAAGGGTTTTCAACTAAACAGGCTTGCCATATTCTTTCATAAAGTCATTATACCCATAGTCACTTAATTTAAGATAAAACTACAATAAATAAAGCTGCTCATAGTAAGCACAGATCCACATTAGCAAAAAACTATAAAGTTTGAAATAGTAGTGCATCCAAAATCTAAGGAATGAGGACAATAAACAATCATAATTGATCATGAATAATGTAGAGAAAATGAAAAGAGCATCACTTTTGTTAACAGTATGTGAAGACTAAGGTCTTGTGCTAAAAGAGGGGCCTAAAGATGCAACATTAAATCTTCATTGTGAGTTTTTACACTTCAGAAATTGACAAAAGCCAGGACTTGATTTATTATTTTGTTGTTTTTTAAAACTTAAGTAATACTGAAAATGTTAGTTATGAAGATTTAACTTAAAAGTGTGTTTTTTTTTTTTTTAGAATTGGTTGCTAAACATTTACCAACACACCTCTGATTAGGGATCAGTAATGGACATTTCAATTTTAGCATTTGCTGAGGGAACAATGCTACAAGCTAAGAGGTTTTATTGAAATAAGAAGCTTTTTAGAAGTATAGCAAGGGAAGGAGGTATAAGTAATTCAGTGTCATTCTATCTCAGACCTACTTCAAATAAACAAAACATTATCAATCAATTACAGGATCACAGAATTTAAGAATTGGAAGAGACCTCAGCAGCAATCTAGTCCAACTCATAAAAGAAAAGGATTTCTCACTATGATGTAATAAAAATAAAAGCTAACAGGCACTATAATATCTTTGCAACATCATCATCTTTGATTGTCACAACAACCCTGGGAATTAAGTGCTATTATTAGGCCCATTTTATACATGAGGAACTGAGACAAACAAAATTTAAATGACTTGCCCAGGGTCACACAGTTAGGAAGTGTCCAAAGCTGGATTTGAACTCAGGTTTTCCTTACTTTAGACCCAATCCTTCATCTACTGTGCCATCTAGAGGACCTTGACAATGTGCCTAACAAATGGTCATCTAACTTCTGAATGAAGACCTCCAAAGAAAGTGAATTTTCCATCTCTTAAGGAACCACTTTCTAATTTTAGAATGGTACAATAGGGTTTTGCTGGTGTTGGTGATGGTGTTTTTTATTTTTCTGAAATTAAATTTAAATTAACTTCTTTATAACTCATTTGCTCTTAGTTCTACCCTTGGAGACCAAATAGAACTAATCATATCCTTCCTTCAAATGTCGGCCTTTCATTCACATACCTAAACAAACTTTCGGGTTCCTTCTCAGTTTTCTCATACAGGTAGTATAGTGGTTAAAGCATTAGAGCTGGAGCCAAGAAAATCTAAGTTCAAATTTAACATCAACACTTGCTAGCTATATGACTCAGTTTCCTCAACTGTAAAATGGGGTTAATAATAGCACCTACTTTCCAGAGTGGTTGAAAATCGAATGAGATTATATTTGTAAAGTTCTTAGCATAGTATCTGGTACATAGAGGGTTCTTAATAAATTTTTTCTTCCATTCTTCCTTCTTTCCTTCTTTTCTCCTTCTTTTCTAGGCTACAAATATAAATGGCTTCTCAATTCAGACAATATCACCCAAAGGACTAGCTCTGCTTTCCACCCAGCCCCCTCAGCCATCATCCAGTGTAGTAATTCCTTCTGCAGGGTGGTACATAATACCATGTCTTTAGCAGCTACCACTACTAATAACCAGAAAAGAAAGTCCTTATTGCCAAAGTCTTTGGCATTGTGAGATAGTTAAAAATCAGAAACTGGTGTGAGTTCAGATTTTTTCCAAAAAGAAAAGCAAACATTATCAAAGAGAGAGAACTGCAGTTTCACTGTTGTGCATTTTAAGTGTATAGAAAAGAAATGTTATTTTTTGGTGTTTAAATTTATAATGATTGTTTTAGAAACACATAGTTTTATCAGGGACAGTGGCCTTAAGGAAAATGCATTACCATCTGCTTTCTTGTTGCTACCTATGTATCACTGGATCTTTCCATCGGACTTGTGGCAGAAACCTCCTATATCTTTTGTCTTATATCCCATGTCTTCCTTTACGAGAATGGGAGCTCCTTGAGAGAAGGGATTCTTTTGATTTTTTATTTGCATCACCAGAGCTTGAAACAGCAGTTTTCACATAGTAAGTGCTTAATTAATGCTTTTTCATTTGTTCACTTAGGTTATTTCTGGCAATGTTATCTAGAACCACTTGAGTCAAACAGAAATGGGCAGTTTTTATTCATTCTGATAAATCTTTGGAGATTTTCATGCCTCATGCCTCTTTATTGTCATTTTCAGGTTGACAGACAACACTTTCAGCACCCCTGGGCAGGCAATCATTGACTGCTGTTCCTATTTTTCTTTTCTGTCTCTAAATGATCTCTCTTGTTACACCTTCTATGATTTTCTATATCATTCTTTGGAGAAATGATATTTGCCCCTCCTCAGAGCATATAATTCTCTCCTCTTTAGAAAAAGTCTCAAATATATTTTTAAAATAATTTTTATTGACAGATTTTACTTTGTATGTTATATTTTACTTTACTTTTAGCATTTCTCTCAGTATGCCTCAATTTCCCATCTCTAGAGACATATTTTTTAAGAAAAAAGGAAGGAAAAAATTCAGCAAAACTTAGCAAAAAAAAAAAAAGGCTGAAACCTTGAAAAAGTCTGAAAATACACGTATAGAATCACATCTGTAGACTGTCTTCTTCTCCAAAGGAACAGCACAAAAGTGTCTTTTCTTTCAGACCAGTTTCACTCTATATAATAATTTTGCAACATTGAATTTTGATAGTTTTGTGGTTGTTTTTTGTGTTTATATTGCTCTAGTCATCATGTATAGTGTTTTCTTGGTTCTGCTTACTTCATTCTGTACTAGTTCATGTATATCTTTCTATACTTCTTGCCATTCCTTATTTCTTTTTTAAAATTTCTTTTATTTTTAATTTATGGAATAAACTAAGCATGGTCATGACATGGAATTTTTAAAAGTTGATTGAATATGAGACTGCAAGTCTATTATGTATAACTTGCTATTCCTTTTAAATATATAACAAAATTATCATATAAATGATATTATAACATAGTGATATTCCATTATATTCATGTTCATTTATTTAACCATTTCCCAAATAATGGATTTGTTTCCAATTCTTTGCTGTCATAAAAAATGTGTCTATAAATATTTGGTGATATGGAACCTTTCTTCTTATCAATGGCCTTCTCAAGGTATAAACCTAATAATGGAATCTCTGGATCAAAGAGCATAGGTACTTTAGTCATTTTATTTGTGTGATTCTAAATTGCTTTTCAAAAGGATTTTTACTGATGCACACCTCCCCCTTAAATCCATTTTTAAGTTTTAATTGCTTTGCTGTCCTTTTCCTTCCTTTCTCCCATTCACTAAAATCTGGACAAGAGTAAAGTCTTCTTTTCTCTGCCTTGTATCTCTTTGGTTCTTATTGAAGCTTCATCTCTATGTTCTAGTCATTGTGCTAGTACATGTTTAATACTTATATAAATGGATACATTGTATTGACAGAAAAGTCTGCTTTCTGTGACATACGGCTAACTAGTCTGCTATATATTGCTATATATACCATATATGCAAAATGTGCCGAGGATAGTAATACACAGAGGAAATACAATTTTTAAATTGCTCAGATTGTAGAAATACCTTTTCTCCTTCTCATTATAGCAAAAATTCTACATGAGTAATATATAGATAAAGTATGATGATTCATAAGGTATTCACTTGGAAAGATTTCCTTCATGAGCTTCAATCCCTAGTGTGTTCCAAGTCTCCACCCGTATTAAGAATGATTCCAATAAAAGTCCAACTCAGTGAGTAGCAAATTCCTGCTTAGAACTGCCATATCATGAGAATTACTTCACTTCTGTCTCACTCTCCAGCTCTGCTTCACTTCCACAGAAGCTCACTTTCCCTTGTACAGGAACCTTCCACTCTCCGCCTTTATTTACCAGCTGCTCTTTATGTGTTATCTTCTATTAGAATATAAACTTTTTAAAAGTAGATATGATCTTGCTTTTTTGTTTTTGTCTCATTACTGTTGTGTCTAGTCCCATTTGATGTCTTCTTGGCAAAGACACTTTAGAGTAAGTTTACCATTTCCTTCTCTAACGCCTTTTACACAATAGGAAACTGAGCCAAACACAGTTAAACGACTTGCTCAGGCTCACAAAACTACTAAGTTTCTGAAATTATATTTGACTCAGGTCTATCTGACTCCAGAGCCAGTGTGACATTTTTATTACCTGATGCAATACCATTAGCACAGTCTGAGAAAAAACACTGACCCATATAAATGACCTATTATTAATGAGTAGGGGAATTAGGAATGAGTAGATGATTCCATTGGTATAGGAAATTCCTAATGAGGAAATGCCTTCTACCATTGTAGGTCATAATCGGCTCTGAAATTTGTAGTTTTAAAGTATTTCCTGAGGAACTGGAAAGTGAGTGGATGCTCATCAGTTGAGGAATGGCTGAATAAGTTATGGTATATGAATGTAATGGCGCATATTATTGTTCTGTAAGAAACAATCAGCAGGATAATTTCAGAAAAGCCTGGAAAGACTAATATGAACTGATGCTGAGTGAAATGAGTGGAATCAAGAGAGAATTATACACAGTAACAATAAGATTATGTGATGGTCAACCATGATGGACCTGGATCTCCTCAACAAGGATAGATTAGACTCTTCATTCATGACAATTCCAATGGACTTGAAATGGAAAATGCCAATGACATCTAGAGAAAGAACTATGGAGACTGAATATGGATTGAAGTATAGTATTTCCACCTTTTTGTATCTTTTTTCCCCCTTTTGATCTGATTTTTTGTACAACTCAACAAAAATGGAAATATGTTTAAAAGAATTGCACATATTGGGGTTAGATGGCACAATGCTAGAACACTGGCCCAGGAATCAGGAGGATCTGAGTTCAAAATCCAGCCTCAGAAACTTAACATCCATTAGCTATGTAATATCCTATCACTTAATCCTAAGTGTATTATATATTTTGTATACACACAAAAAAATTTATACATATTTAACTTATATCATATGGCTTGCTGTCTAGCATGAATCTTATAAAAATGAATGCTGAAAACTATCTTTACATGTATTTGGAGAAATAAAATAGTATTGAAAATGTAAAACAATTTTTTTTAAAAGAAAGTATTCTCTGGGTCAATAAGAGATCAAGTAAATTGTCTAAGATCATACAACTGGTAAATATTAGAGATGGAACTTAAACTCAGGTCTTCCTGGCCCCAAGACTATCTTTCTAACTGTATCATACTGTCCCTCTCTTTATTATTTACAACATTTGTTAAATATGCATTTATAAATTATTTATTCTTAAAATTCAGTATCAAATAATTGTTTTAACTTGGGGACATGAATATTTAGCTTTCATGTGATATTTTCCACAGATTTGCTAGAAAAATCTAATAATTCACTTCAAACATAAAATTCACTATCTTTATAAAACTGGTAGCCAAAAAAGAGAAAAGAAAGAAAAATAAGAAAAACCAAAAAGAGCCAGTAAAAGAAAAAAACCTCTAGGCAAACAATAGAAAAGCACAGAATCCTGACAGACATGCACTGTGGTCTCATGGGAAAGATTCATACCGATGAATCTTTCAGGATGGTGAGAGCCTTCCTTAGAGGCCAATTCCTCAGTGTATTGAATCCCCGATAGAGTTCATATTAGTTGAAATGTGACACCCAATTTGTTAGCACTCTCTTCCCTCATTTCTCAAAGCAGCTGAAATTTAAGGGCAGTCTCTAAGGTCATGAAAAAAATAACCACAAGTAGGAGTATACATAGGTGTTTTGGAGAGCTGCTGCTTCTTTAGAATCTATGAAAAAAACACAACAGGATGAACATTTATGCAGAAAATCTGTTGAATGGTAGGCATTTATGGTTCCTTTTCTCTTTCTTTCTGGAAAACTAGGGATCTAATCTAAGAGAACAAATACATCAGATATATACATATCAGATACATAATCAATCTTTCCAGTTTGGGGTAGCTTTCTGTGTAAATATTCCTGAATGATCTTTATCATAAGAGCATCATACTAATCAAAAATAATGATAATTTAGAAGGCAAAAATATGAAAAAATAAAAAGGTTGTCCTTGGCTTAAGACTGTCCTGCTGTAATGATTAATTTATAGATAGATATAAGTGATAGGGTTATGAATGATTACATTTTTTATAGAGAGACAGGAAAAGTATCACTGAACCTAATTCACTGCAGATTATTTTTCAAAGTGCTTTCCATGTGAATTGTGTATGGAGAAATCAATATTAAGCAAAGTTAGAAGAACAAAGAAATTTAGTCAAATTCTAAAATTTGGATGGGGAAAATTTTATCCTAATTCCTCTATTACTTGGAGTAGGGACTGTGATTTTTTTCCTCCAAGGACAAAGAGAATTTAAGCTTAAAATCCTTCCAAACCCTAATATAATCAATATGATAACATCTACCTTTATAATATCCTTGTTTCTTCAGGTGCTAAATTTTATTTGGAGTCATATGGTATATTAGTTCCAACTGCTATACCACAAACAATTTATAAATTACAACAAATTTCCAAAAAGTCATTTATCTTACTAGAGCAGTAGTACTTTTTTTAGTGAGCCTGAAGTCAGAAAAAAGGCAATACTAAGTTCAAACATGTGCCCTTCTTTTATTGACCTTGTTACAAAATGTCCCACTAGGAATTCCCTTTTCACAGTACATAAGCAGAAATTATTAATCAGTTCTCCCACTTCAAGAGACTAGTGTATTATGAGTTGGAATTTTAGTTTGGTTTCAAATTTTATCTATTATTGTGAAGTTGGCCATTAAGAGCCATAAAATTACATATTTTTCTTATCTTCTTCATCTTATGAGATAATTTCACATAACATTTCAAAAATTTTAAAACTGATGATTTTTTAAAATGTTTTTAATTTGCTTCCATGTTTTTGGTCAGCTTGTCATTAAACTTATTTTAGGAAGAAAATAAAACCATTGGATTTATATATTTTTCAATCTATAAGCAGCATTTCAACAAGAGAGAGAACAAATAACAAAGACTTTTTCTCTTTTAGCCGAGTTCGCTGATAATTAATATTTTTATTATGGTTTGCTACAAAATCCTCTAACAAAGAACTGTGTTATTTCTTTGGGAAAAGACTGAATAGTTAATTGTCTGACTGCCCTTTAGTTATGGCTCAGTTATTCCTTAATTACATTATTATTCACAGATGACCTTAATGGCTTTGATTTACTATTAAAAGCGGTATAATAAGAAAACCTCAAAGTGCTCAGAGATAAAATACAGATAGATTTTTCCAAAAGCACCATGATAATGTGATATAAACAGCACACAAAAAAATCTAGATGAAACTGATACATTTATGTAAATAATACATTAAACAATCCATACTAGCCATATCCAAGCCACTACTGGCAGCTGAGTGAGACCTAAGTTGCTAGGAAGCAGACCTAAGTTGCTAAGGGAAAAAAAGATGAAAATAAATAAATACCCGTTAATCTTTCTCCCAAACTCCAGTTTCAAATCAAGAGATAAGTGGAAATCTCCACCTATCTGTTCCATCACTTCAAATTCAGTGTTTCTACAAAAAACTGATGATCTTCCCTGTTAAGTCTATCATTCTTCCAAACTTCCCTATTTCCATTGAGGCAACATCATCTTTCTAGAAACACATGTTCACACCCTCAGAGTTATGCTTACCTCTTTCTTCTCCCTTAATTCTCATAATCAATCAATCTTGGCAATTTGACCTTCATATAGCTAGCTTATTTCTCTTTCTTGTCAGTCACATGAGCATTCTACTAGTTCAGACTGTTATCATCTCTTGTCCGAAGTATTTCAATAGCTTTCTTCTGGTCTCATTGATTCTAGTATCTCCCTTGTAATACACATGACTGTCAAAACAATCATCAAAGGTACAGATCTGACCAAATTCCTGACCATGTCTACTTAAGTCTACTAATGCCTGTAGGATAAACCATAAACTTAACTTGAAGGAGATGAAACTAACCTCTGAAGGCAAACCATTGCACTTTTACATGGCACTAATTGTTAAGAAGTTTTTCATGACTTCAACCTTAAAATTACCTTTTTGTAATTTTTATTAATTAAAATTAACCCTTGTTTTAACCTAAAGGACAAACAGAATAATGAAGTGATTCAAAGAAAAAGGTGTTTGTATTCCTTTTCAGAAAAAGGTCAAATGACTTGCTCAGAGTCACATACCTATTGAAGTGTCAAGTTTCACTGAGTCTGGATTTTGACTTAGATATTTCTGACTCCAAGTTTAGCACTCTAGACAGTATACCAGGTAGAGTCTACTATTCTAGTACATCTTACATTATCCTCCAGTAGTTTCATATGGGCAAGTTTTGAATTTCTAACTAAATTCTAAGTCACAGTAGAACAAGAATAGTGTTTTCTCTTTTTTAAATTTTTAATAGCTTTTTATTTACAAATTATATGCATGAGTAATTTTACAGCATTGACAATTGCCAAATCTTTTGTTCCAATTTTTCCCCTCCTTCCCCGCACCTTCTCCCCAAGATGGCAGGATGACCAATACATGTTAAATATATTAAAGTACAAATTAAATACAAAATAAGTATACACGTCCAAACAGTTATTTTGCTGTACAAAAAGAATCGGACTCTGAAATATTGTACAATTAGGCTGTGAAGGAAATCAAAAATGCAGACAGGCAAAATTATGGGGATTGGGAATTCACTGTAATGGTTCTTAGTCATCTCCCAGAGTTCTTTTGCTGGGCGTAGCTGGTTCAGTTCATTACTGCTCCATTGGAACTGATTTGGTTTATCTCATTGCTGAGGATGGCCAGGTCCATCAGAATTGATCATTATATAGTATTGTTGTTGAAGTATATAATGATCTTCTGGTCCTGCTCATTTCACTCAGCATCAGTTCATGTAAGTCTCTCCAGGCCTTTCTGAAATCATCCTGTTGGTCATTTCTTACCGAACAATAATATTCCATAATATTCATATACCACAACTTATTCAGCCATTCTCCAGTTGATGGGCATCCACTCAGTTTCCAGTTTCCGGCCACTACAAAGAGGGCTGCCACAAACATTCTTGATAGTGTTTTCTCTTAAATAGATGCCCAGACAAAACTAAATCTCATGACTTGTGATACAAATTCAGAAACAAACATTTGGGAATCAATAGAAGGAAATTGTAATTTTTTATTCCATTTTTCTCCCACATAATTTAAAATCAAACATTCCAGTTATTTTCATGCTTGACTAACATGAATCCATAATTCATTAATGACACTTTAACTTGAGTGGATAAAAAAAAAAACCACCAAATCCCTTTGTTTCAAACACACAGAAAACAAGACTCTTAAGATTCCTAAAAAAAAAAAAAAAAAAAAAAATTTAACAGACAATGCGTGCATATATGGTAAATATCCTGGTTGTAAAGGATACATCTGTAATCTTAATGTCTCACAATAATATGAAAACTGTTTTTAGTTTCCCTGAATAGAGCATGTGTGGTACTGTATCAGAGGGAATTCATAAGAGAAGGAACTCATTAAAAAGATTAGAGATTCCTCATTATCCCACTTACAAAGTCAGCAATCACAAAATGAATTTAAATATAGATACCAAATATAGTCATTCTCACAGGTTGGGAGATGAAGACAATTTTTTTAATTGAGTTACTAATTTCTGTTGAATGTCATGATCATAACATATGCATATACCTCAATTTCTATATAAGAAACTGCTTCCCATACACATTTCAGGACTTAGTTCAAATCAGAGTTTTGATGGATTGAGAAGAAAGAAAAAATATTTCACTTTTTTTAAGAGAACAAACTATTTTAGGGCCTTGGCACACTATATATGCAAGTGGATACTGCTAATCATAACTGATGTTATCTATTCATTAAAGAAGCCCCAGGACTTCAACTTGAAAGCACTTCATGGGACATTTTTGTTATGATACATACTTTAATAACACTACATCTAGTTCCTTTTTAAAATATTCATCACTCCAGATTCCCCTCCTCCCTCCCCCATTAGGTTAAACTAATGAGATTTTGCCTTATATGCAAGAAGGTGTCAATTACAAAATATATTTGAAATCTAGTAGAAAGAATTTCTGTTTAAAGTAAAAAGCACAGTTAGAAAACTAGCAGTAGAACCATGCACTGAGATAGTAGCAAAGATTTCCAAGTTGTGGTTAAATGGTCCAATTGAATAAGGAATCTTTATGGATAACTTAAATTATTAATTCTCTATAGGGCACCATTAACTCACACAAGAGGCTAGTTCGTCATGAAGGGGTTGTGGGTGGGAGGTCAGGGGGAATGAAGAAACTGATTTAGATTTGCTGTGTCATGCTCAATATAATCACTTACATAGCTAAAAAAATTTTTCTAGCATATGTGCTTTTTAAAGATGTGATAGCTCTCTGGAGAAGTTGCTCCTTTTGAACTAGTCCTTTATAGCTGTGAAATGTTTTAAATCATATTCATCCTTTCCAATTTTGTAATGCCAAAAAAATACAGTTAATATATAGGATGAAATGAATATATGTCTTAATAAATTTCTTTCATTAGGCTACTCAGCAATTTTTAAAAACTTTCTCATTAAAAAGAGACAGATAAAAAAAGAAAACAGTTCATAAATTCTATTTGTAAATGACTCTATAAGTAATTTTAAAGGGAAGTTAGACCTTTGATTATGTTCATTTTGTAAGTCTTTTAAAGTACTGGAGTAGGGAATGGAGAGATGGCTTATTGGTCAACCTAGGAAGGCCTGGGTTGGAGACCAGTCTGTAACATATACATTTGGCTATATACTTGCCAAATAACTTGATCTCTCAGAATTTCCAGACACTCTCTCAGACTAAGTGGACATAAGTATCATGTAATCATAGATTTTTGAGAAGTTATCTAGTCCAACCCCTTCTATTTCTAGATGGAAAAGCTGAAGTTCAGAGAGGCTAAGTGACTTCCCCAGGGTCACAAAGATTTCAGAAAAAGGCAAAACTTGAATTCAGTTCTTTTGATTCCAATTTCATTAATTTTTCCATTATACCATGTAAAAATGGTATCTGGATTGAAAGGAAAAAATAATAGATTTTGCCCAGGGGAAGTTTCCCTTAACATTGGGCTCAATATATCTTCCCCCAAGAAGCTCCTTTAAATGCCTATTTAGAACTTCTAGGTCATGTAAGCAGCAAGGTGACAGATTAATATGAACCAAATTTAAGCAACTGCAATTGTTACCATGATCTAGAGCTCAGAGAATCCAAAAGAAGGTAACCTGAACCCTCCCCCAAAAAAACAGGAAATTACTCTCACTGACCCTGAGCTCACTCAGTCCCTTAGATTCCTTCCATACTACAAGGCTACACTATTAAACCCAAGAACATAACACAGGCTTACATTAAAACCTATCCCTATACCTCATTTTAGAACCAGAGAGACCCTGGCTCCAAGGTGGAGTAATTTACTTGCACCTCTTCAACCAGCTCAGCCTCCACACTTCGAGAACAAAAGCTTGTCAGATGAAGAACAATACTTCAAAGGTCCAAATTGCCACAGCTAATAAAAACAGGTTTTCAACTGCCAGTGAAGTAAGGATAGAACAGGTCACCAGGACAGATGCACATGAGTTGCTGTGTAACACTCCACCAAACACAAAAGAAAGATCACAACATTCTGCTGGAGACAGTTCTGATCATCCAAAAGTCACTGGGGCAGAGATCTAGGCTGATAAACTGCGAAATGCCAGTATAGGAAAAAGCTGAGACATTGAAATCTAGCTTCCAAGGGGAGTCAGGAAGTGATGATTATATGTCATGAGAATAAACTAGCTGCAAGTATTCTCAATAAGACGAATAATCATTAATAGAAGATGGTCAAAGAAGATGAACAAACAGTTTTCAAAAGAATGCAAAGTATCCACAATCACAAGAAAACTCCAAATCATTAATAATAAGAGATATGTAAATCAAATACTGAGGAAACTGATTAAAAATGACCAAAAAATGTCAAGTCATTAATGGAGCAGTTATAGAAAGAAGGACATACTAATGCATTATTAATATAACTATTATGGGGTCTTTTAAGCTTTTTTATTTTCAAAGCATATTCATGGATAATTTTTCAATATTGACCTAAGTTGCATAGCCTTGTGTTTCAGATTTTCCCCTCCTTCCCCTAGATGGCAAGCAACTCAATATATGTTATACATGTTAAAATATATGTTAAATACAATGTGTGTAGACATATTTATACAATTATCTTGTTGCACAAGAAAAATCAGATCAAAAGGATGGACAGAAGCAGCTACACCCAAAGAAAGAACACTGGGAAATGAATTTAAACTGCTTGCATTTTTGTTTTTCTTCCTAGGTTATTTATACTTTCTGAATCCAATTCTCCCTGTGCAACAAGAGAACTGTTCAGTTCTGCACACATATATAATGTATCTAGGATATACTGTAACCTATTCAACATGTAAAGGACTGCTTGCCATCTGGGGTAGGGGGTGGAGGGAGGGAGGGGGAAAATCGGAACAGAAGTGAATGCAAGGGATAATGCTGTAAAAAATTACCCTGGCATGGGTTCTGTCAATAAAAAGTTATTTTTTAAAAATCAGATCAAAAAGGAAAGAAAATAAGTAAGAAAACAAAATGCAAGCAAACAATATCAAAAGGAGTGACAATGTTATGTTGTGATCTACACTCATTTCTTACAATCCTCTCTTTGAGTTCAGATGGCTCTCTTCATCACAAGATCATTGGGACTGGTGTCAATCATCTCATTGTTGGAAAGAGTCACGTTCATCAGAATTATTCAGAGTAGAATATTGATGTGGCCGTGTACAATGATCTCCTGGTTCTGCTCCTTTCACTTAGCATCAGTTCGTGTAAGTCTCTCCAGGCCTCTCTAAAATCATCCTCCCGATCATTTCTTATAGAACAATAATATTCCATAATGTTGGAATCCTTACTAACTGCTAACTAATTAGAGTTGATCTAATCTTACAAGAAGATGTTTTGGCCAGAACCTGAAACTAGGTACTAAGTAGAACTAATCAATACAAGGCTTGTGTTCACACCTTTACTCATTGGAGTTCAATGAGTTCATACCTCCCTTGAAGCTCTTTGGGCCAGAGAGCACTATGGGAGAAAACCCATAATCCCTCTCTCTGGAAGGAGCATAAATAGGCCAATGGGCCAGTCGAAGGAGTTCTTGAGAGGAAGACGCTACAAGTCGAGATTTCACCGGAATGACATGAAGACTGGAGCTGGCTGGAGGCTGAGGAAAGCAGAGGCAGAGGCTGAAGGACAGAACCTTTGGATTTGGAGACATCCGAAGGGCTCCAAGCCTCTAAACCGGCTGTGCTCTGAGAAGAACAAACTCCAACATTTGAACTCTAACATTTGGCGCCCCATGTTGGGCGCCAAAATGTGGTGAGCTTTTTCTTCTCAAAACACAGCCAGGTGATCAAAGTTCAGATCTTTTATTATCTCCAATATAGCCCGGTTAGCTTAGAGACCTATCTCTCTGCTTGGTTCCAAGAGCTCTCTCCAAATGTCTTTAAATCCAAAGGTCTGGTCCTTCAGCCTCTGCCTCTGCTTTCTTCAGCCTCCAGCCAGCTCCAGTCTTCATGTCATTCCGGTGAAATCTCGACTTGCAGCGTCTTCCTCTCAAGAACTCCTTCGACTGGCCCATTGGCCTATTTATGCTCCTTCCAGAGAGAGGGATTATGGGTTTTCTCCCATAGTGCTCTCTGGCCCAAAGAGCTTCAAGGGAGGTATGAACTCATTGAACTCCAATGAGTAAAGGTGTGAACACAAGCCTTGTATTGATTAGTTCTACTTAGTACCTAGTTTCAGGTTCTGGCCAAAACATCTTCTTGTAAGATTAGATCAACTCTAATTAGTTAGCAGTTAGTAAGGATTCCAACATCTCCCCCTTTCTTTTGTTTTAAAACATAGGGGGTTTCTGAAGGGGTACACATAAATCCATCAATATGGGCCAGAACTTTGTAACAGATATACATGGTATACATAAATCCATCAATATGGAGGCATTATACATAATTTACATAAGCACATAGCAATATAACACAGGCTAGTAGTAATGTAACAACATAAATCAACCTGAAAATTTACACATGTCCATAAGTCCTAGAAATAGTCCATAAGCAATCCATTGTCCATTAGTTCATGTGCCAGGAATCTAATAATTCCTGTAAGCTCTGAAGTACTGCAAAAAGTCTCATCAACAATTTTTCATCTTAAGGAATCCAATGATTCTTGCTAGTTTTTCAAGAACTGAAACAGTCTCATCTTGTCTTAGGAAATCCAATGATTCCTGAAGATTTTAAAAGTCCTTTTAACAGTCTGATTGTCAGCTATCTGATTCTTTCTCCATCTGTGGAAATATAAGCAGATCCTCTTCCCCAAGCAGTTAACCTATCTAATTCCCTTCTATTTACCAAATTTGGGATTTCTCCTCATCATCTGGTAATTACATTGGAGCTGTTTGCACTGGATATTTCCTTGTTGTCTTAAAAGGCCTGTATTCTTCCCAACTGTAATCCTGATTGCTTTTCTGTTGGTTGATGACATCAGAGTTCTGAATTTCTAAAGTCTCTCTGGGTGTAACCTCAACTGCTATCATGCCCCACCTGTCCTTTGATTGATACTTTGGAGCTGGGCCGTGCCTCTCCTTCCTCTGGGTCAATATACATTTAGAGGCCCAGTGAAAGCCTTGGTTACATTTTGGACATGGGGTTTTGGGTTTTCTTCCATAGTGCTCTCTGGCCCAAAGAGCTTTAAGATGTGGACTCCCTTGAAGTTAGAAAGTGTACTTTGTGAAGCTAGCATACTTGTGGACTCCAATGAGTAAAGGTGGGAACACAAGCCTTGTCTTGATTAGTTCTACTTAGTACCTTGTTTCAGGTTCTGGCCAAAACATCTTCTTGTAAGATTAGATCAACTCTAATTAGTTAGCAGTTAGTAAGGATTCCAACACCATAACATTCAGATGGTATAACTCTTTTGGAAAATAATTAGAATTCTGCAAAAAAAGTGATTAGAACGTTTATATCCTATGACCCAGAGATTCTGTGATTGGTTATGAACCCCAAAGGAAGCCAGGAATAAAAAATATACCTACAAATTACTTTTTTGTGACAGCTAAAATTAGAAGTAAAAAAATAGAAAAAAATTAGATGCCCATCAAATGGGGAATGACTAAACAAATTATAGTATGTTAACATAATGGAATGTAATGAATACATAGAAACATAGAAAGATCTATATAAACTGATTCAAAGTGAAGTAAATAGGACCAAGAAAAGAATATACACAGTAATTATAACAATGGGAAAAACAGCAACACATTTAAAAAGCAAAAGCAAATATAACAAAATTATAAAGCTCAAATGGGACTCAAATTAGGAGATGTGAGAAAAATTTCCCCAATCTACATTTTCATGGAGACAGGAGGTCCATTTATACTGTATATGTTTTTAACTTTTTCACATATCAATCAGTTATACTTCATAATGAATGGCTCTCTAGAAGGGAAGAGGAAAGAATACATTGAATATTATGATATAAGAAAGAGAAAATATCAATAAAAATGCATTTTTAAAATAAGGGCAAAACAATGAGATTCAATGGTTTCTTACAGCTCTTTTATACTGAATTTTCCAGAGTGCTGTCAATATTTCAGAAGATTTTATCTATGTAGAGGCTTCATCCACCAGCTCAAAGCCCTACTTTTTCAAGCTTTATGAGTTAATTTCTCAGTAAATACAACCAAAATTATTCATCATAGGGTGGAAAATTTTAAGCATTAGGCCTTTTCACATTTACCAAGGTTTCTCCTTTAAGATAGGACATAGTCAATTTTCCAGGTCATACTTAAAACTTCTGGCTTGGTAGGATCTATCAGAGTTTGCACTTGGCTTAAAAAACTTTTAATAACTTAAGATCATATGATTTGAATAATATACAGACCACAATGAGGCATCCTGTAGTAGAACTTCAGTGGAGGCCTCCTGAATTTAACATCACTCTAGGAAAGCAAAGGAATACTTTTTTTGTTAATAGTCTCCTTTCATTACACCCACTACTTACTTCTTCTCTCGGTCAGAATTCAACAGATCAATGGCAAATAATAGATTATATTCACATAGCTAATGAATTCTTTTGATTTCAGGTTGCCTTGATTTGAAAAAAAAGGTTCTTCTGGAATGTTTCATTCTTAATGAAGACACAATAGTTCAAAGGTCCTTTCCAGTTCTAATGTTTCATAATTTTTTATCAGTTATCTAGCATTTTCCTCCTTCCCCCACACATCCTCAATCCACTGAAAAGAACAAAGAAAAAAGGTTATAGAATCTCTATATCATATTATCAATCTAGCAAAATAAATGCCTATGTTGATCATGTCCAAAAATGTGTTTCCTATTCTACATATTGGGTCATCATATTTCTCTCATAAGGTTAGCTTTATCATGTTCTTTATAAGTTTCCTATAATCTTAATTGATCAGAACTCTTAAATTTTTCAGAAGAATTTTATGCTATGGTATATTGGTATGATATATCAATATGGTATATTGATGCTATGGTATAAATTTCTCTCCTGATTCTGCTCACTTTTCTCTCTATCAGTTCAAGCAAACTTTCCCAGATTTCTTTGAAGCTCTCTTTCTCTTCGTTTCCTACAGCACAATAGAATTCCATCACTCATAGAGTATAACTTGTTCAGTCATTCCTTAAGTCATGAGTAACTCCTAAGATTCCCATTCTTTTCCACTAAAAAGAGATCTCAGACTACAAATATTTTCATATGTACAGAGCTTTTCTTCTTTCTCTGGTTTCTTTGAGGACAGGCTCAAAAGTGGCAAAGCTGGGTTAAAGGGCTTGTATTTAGTAATCTGGACTGGAGGGGAGGGAGAAGGGAATAATTCCAAATTATTTTCCAGAATGGTTAAACCAATTCATAGCACCACCAACAATGCATAAATGTACCTGCTTTCCTATAGCTTCCCAGAACTTGTAATTTTCTTTTGTTTTCAGCTTTGCCAATCTGACAGGTATGAAATTTCAAAATTTTGAGAGAACACAAAGATTCTGAGTATCTATGAATCCAGAAGAAAAATAACAAGGACTGAAGATCTCAAGACAAATTTCACCATTTTTCCTACAAGAATATTTTAAAATATACTAGAGAGATTCACACATTTTAAAACATAGATACCAATGCATTTGAAGTGAGAGCATTTATATTTGCGAAAAGGCAAGGAAAGAGAGAAGCTATCAATTGTCATAGAGATAAGAGAAGAGGCCATGGCTTCCTGAATATAAGCATTATGGCTGGAAGGAAAACTGAATTTAGCCTGAATGTTCAACTTTCCTTCTAACTCATAGATTCATATTCAGTAAATCATAGCAAACTTATATTCCTTGCAGCTTTCAGCATAAACTACATAAACATAATGAAGTACTAAAATAAATTCAGATTTCCTCTATCTTATTCTATTACCTCGGAGTCCATGATAGAAGGGGAATGAATATCTATCCATATTCTACATGCTTATATTATAGCTAATATATTGTTTAAACCTTATTTTTTCACAATTAGGCAGTGAAAAAGTTTTTATTTTTCTGCTTTTTATATTGCTTACACAGTTGATCTCTCAATCTACCAAGATTCCAGATCTGAAAGAATTTTTCCTAAAATAATTTTCATCAAAATGACTTATTCTGCCAGCAGTATGCCACCTGAAATACTTCAAGTTTGGGATTGTTTTTAGAATGTTAAGATCTAAAGCCAAGAGGTTACTAAACATGAAGATGCCAACTGTTTTTCTCTTTGTTGTTTTTCCTCTTGAAGCTGTAAACAGACACATTATCCCTGGAAATCTCACTATTATCAGTCAGCTCCTCTCATCCATACTTCATACCATATGCTTCTCTGGTAAGTTTATTCAATCAATTTAAAGGGCAACATCTATTTCTTCTCCTTCTGCTCCAAATCTCTGTACTCTATAAATTTTATGTGATAATCCAAGAACTAACCAACATAGCATTTTTTAAAATAACATAATGAAAATAAATTGAGGAAAATATATGAGAGCTTATCTATTCTCACAAAGTTCCTTTTTCAAAAGATAGGTGATTTTTTCAATGAAGGTACTCTTCTATTTCCCCTGCCCACTGAAAGAGTACAGGTTCTCCAAGCCACAGTAGACAGTTTCAAAAGTTCTCATAGACAAAAATATCAATCACCTCATAACCAACCCTCAGGTGATAAACTTTTCAAAACTTAGAAAAAATTATTCTTAAACACTAATCTGCTGCTGGATCCATGTTTTGATATTCTCAAGTATAATAGGACCTGCCGGAGATTAAACTTACTGGATATTGCCTTCAGGAACCCAGTTTTACCTTCATGCTATAAATAAGGCATCAAAATGAAGATACTGTGTAAAGGAAGTAAGAAAACAAATCAAAAATATTACATTAAAATAAATTAACTGATCCTGTTATCTAATGTGTTCTACATATAAAAATCAAAAGTTAAAAAAAATGGAACACATACACAAATCCAGAAAATCTTAATCACTCATACTGGCCATCATAAGTCTCTAATATTTCTTCTGCAATAAATTTATTGGAGCAATATGAATGGATTTATTCAAAAAATGGTCAAATAAGACCAAGGGAAAAAGGCTAAGAGAGACAAATATATTCCAAAAACTAATGAGCCAAAGAGTTTTCCAGTTTTCTGGGGAAAAAACATGCTTTGCATGAAAGCCTTTCAAAACCGGGAAATGGTGGCCACTTCCTCAAGATTTAATTCAGCATCTTCAAAAACCTGGGTGTCTATCTGTATGATATGTGCAAAATAACAAGAGTTGGGTTTAAACCAATTATATGGCCCAAGAATGCCTGATTAAATTTCCATGACTAGAGTTAATTTAAAGCAAAATATAGAATTGTTTTTTGTCATATGAAACTCCTACAAAATATCTTTTAACCTCCACTCAAACAATTGCAAGTCTTTAAACCCGGACTGCAGGAACCTGTCTGACATTTCATTAATCTCCACATAACTCTAGTTATTTGCAGTAATATCACCAAAAAAAATCTCTCAAATATATTTGTATAAAAATTGAATCAACTTTTAGATCAACTTTTCTGCCTATAGAAAAGTTATTAACTTTAATAAGGGAATAAAATGAAATGAACTTACAAATACTGAAGTTGGGAAATTGAGATTAATTAATAGCTACAAAAGTAATATCAACTTTAAGCAGTAAAAAGGAACCTAAAATAGTAGAATAAAAACATACAGGTTAGATTTAACTGTTGGTTGAGCTACACAAAGGTAAATGAAAAATTGACATTTATCTAGTGTTCTTGAAAATAATTCAAAACATTCCCCCAAAGAAAAGAAAAACTCATTTTTCCTTTGATTATTCAGGTTTATCCCCAGAGATTTATGACTGTGACTATGTATTTTTGGAAACATAAATATTTTGTATTTTTTTAAAAGACAACATCAATTTTAAGATATTCCTTTCCTTTCATCAACTTAAAATCACTTGAAATAGCTATATTAACCATCAACTAGGAAAGACAAAAATAGAACTACAATACATCTGAAATTGTATTTGATATGCAATCTTCCAGCAACCTTCACATCCCCTCTTTCCACTAATTCCCGTCAAATGTGCTGAAATATTAATATTAATTTGGTCCTTCATATCTTTTAGACACAGAATCCAGTACTATTTGAGTCAGTTCCATTCTAGACCAGAGTATTCTTAGGTGATAAAAAGAAATGATGCCTGGGAATTGTAAAATTTTATAGCACTTAAGAACACACATAGTGACTTTTGCTAAAAGCCAGCCAGTTTCAAATTGTTAAGAATTATATATAAGCCCACATATGTATTTAAAATAATCACTGAGGGGAAAAAAGTATAATGCAGTGATGAAAAAAATTCCATGCCAGAAATGTAATGAATAAAGGAAAAAGTTAAGGAATATGCTTATCTTGAACAGCTGCATCATTTGAAAAGCTGAGTCCTACAGAAGTGTGTAATAAGATCATATCTACATCTATCTATAAGTGTGTGCCCTTTATTAAAATCCTTCTCTCATACCTCATCATAGCATGGAGGCAACTTTGACTTTTGACATCTATTCCTAAGTCACTCAATTATAGAATTTCATATTTGAAAGGTCCCTCAGAAGCTGACAACCCATAGTTGAATAAGAATCTATTTTACATTAAATGAAAAGAAATCATGTGTCATTTGTTGATGACCAATATGTGATCATCCATGCTTTATCTGATGACATCCAAGAAGGAGGGAATGCACTACCTCTCAAAGAAACTCTTTCCATTGTTGGAACATGCTGATAGTGATTTCCTATGCCTTTGAAGTCTTTCTTCCATTTAAAAAAAAAAAAAAAAGCCCATCATTTATTCTCCATGACAACTGAAAGAATGGAGAAGCATTTTCTGGGGATCTTTACCTTTTCTTCTAGGAAGAAGGCCATCTTGGAATTGGAGTATAAATAGCAGTTACTTGACAATAATAACAGTTGCTAAAACATAAAGACAAAATCTATGCAGCTAACTGCAAAATTTCCTCTCTTCTCCATACTCAATGGTAATAAGATCATCAGTCTATATAAGGTCTTCTAGTCTTGCTAATAGGTCTTGTGACCAGCTGCTTGCAGGCAGAGCCATAATAATCAATTCCAGTACCCACAGCAAAAAAAAAAAAAAAAAAAAAAAAAAAAAAAACTCATCATGGGATAAGGGAGAATTTAAAATATAATTATTCCTGCATAATGTTAAGGTCATATGCAGATAGAAGCCATAGGTGTTGAAGAAATTGAAGGGCTGAAAGACAGTATTCAAAGGAATCAGGGATTGGAGGGGGAAAAAAGAATATTGTGTGCCTAATACTGAAATTAGTGAGAAGGGAGAAAATCTTGGAAGTCCATAGATAAAGACAACAAGAACCTGGACAAGATGGAGCTAATTTTAAAGGAGTAGAGGCGAGTGCCAACTGGCAGAAGTTGTATCTGTAAAATGGCAGTAGAGAGGAAGAAGTATGCCAGCTTCTCCTCTTGGCCCCATAATTTTTGGGATGCGGAAAAAAAGAGCCATTTTCACAAAAAGTGCTAAGAGATGTGGTGTGATTTCATTAGCATGGGGAACACCTGGTGAGGAAATCCTCTTTACCAGAACAAAATAGCACCTGTTCTGCAAGTAACAATTTAGAGAGTTTGGAACAGAGGTGAAATAATTTCTCAAGGTTCACATAGCCATTATATATCAGAGTCAGGATTTGAAGCCAAATTTCTAAAGCTGGCTATTTATCCACTCTGCCACCCTGACTCTGGACAGACATGACATATAAATGTATCATGATTTAACTTAGAGATTACATAATGGTTTGAATCTCAGCTTTGATTTAGATCAGTATTTTTCAGTTTCTCAAATTGAGGGCTCATGAGACCCCGGAGATGCTGAGGGATCTAAGATGCTAGCTACCAGACTGCTTTCTCTTCACAAGGCTTCTTAAATTTTTTCCATTCAGGATCCCTTTTCACCCAAGAAATTTTTATGTGATCCTGGCTATATAGTTATGTAAAATAGGTATACAAGTCAAATATTTACTGATAATAAAGTCCTAGTTTTGATTTAATCAGCTATATCATCTGGACAAGTTAGGTCTCCTCCCTGGACTTCAGCTTTCTCATCTCTAAATTCAGGGGATTGTACTATTGAATATCTAAGGCCCCTTCTTTCTTTTTTCCCAATACAATAAATATTTATTAAACATCTATTAAATGCCAGACACTGTGTTTAGTGCTGGTGATACAATTAATTAAAAGAAAGTCTTTCATGATCCCCACATGAATTTTAAAGTCCTATATGGGATTACAACCCAGAGTTTAAAAAGCTAGGTTCTACAACCACACAATCTTTCTTACCAAAATAGTTCTGGGTCAGTCACCATCTCCTCTGTTCCAGAACAATGAGTAGTAGGCTGTTTCCTTCCTAACCTAGCCAAATTACTTCTTCCTTTCCCATCCTCTTTAGCAAAAGCATTAGTACGCACATGTATAAGGGAAGAAGGACTAGATGATTCTATAGGATTGGTAACAATCTCAAAGAGCTATAAATTTTCTTATTTGTACTACTTTATTGATACCAAATGATCTCATTTCATTACTGAGCTGCATTTTAGAGTACTAATGTGAATGAAAATGTTTATTCATTGTTAGAATACATGAAAGAGTTTTATTAACCCAACTTCCTTGCCTAGAGAATCCTAATAAAATTTAAGGCAAATAATGTATGTCTTCATTTTAAATTTTCAAATTTTTTAAAAATGTAACTAAGATTTTTTGGGGGGACTCCCATTGCAAAGGGAATGATTTTTATGGTACTATGTCCAAGATGCAAATCACAACAGCCCCATGAATTACTGCCTCAGAAGAAGCATAACCATTTGAATAAAGATAAGAGTAAACATTACAGATATATTACAAGCCAACTATAAGAATGAATACTGCTCTCTACTCTACAGTATTCTGAATAAGAAGAAATGTTTCTTTAGGACATTAGATATCCAATAACATAATCCCCTGAATTTATAAATGAGAAAGCTGAGATCCAGGGAGGAGACCTCATTTGTCCAGATGATATAACTGATTAAATCAGAACTAGGACTAAGAAATCTGAGTCCAGTGATCTTTCCATTGAATTTGCATCATTATCAGATCAATTACTAGGTCTTACCTTAATATTTCTTCTTCCTTCACCTTCTACCAGATATCTCATCAAATATTTATCACATGTACCCTTAAAAGACTTTCCCAAAAAAATACAAAAGAGAACTATCATTCTTTATCACATTCATTCTTGTTCTGCAAACTCACTAATACTAAATTCCCTTATCCAATAAATAGGTAACTAAAGAGTTGGAAGATCTCCTATGTAACATGTTATTTACATAAGTATCTCAGTTAAAGAAGAATCTAGATGCATGAATTCTATAGACAAAACACTTTGTCTTTCACTCTGCCATCTTTTATTGCCCTCAGGGGTTTAACTCCAAGGACAAATAATATTTCTGTCATATAAACCTAAAAAGTAGTTTCTCAGTAAAGGGTTTATTCATATATAAAGCTATAGATCACTTGATTTTCACTGCCCGCCTCAAAAATATATTTTACTGGTATGGGAAAGGTCAGTTTCAAAAGGCATAGAAGAGCGATTAGAGAAAATAAGCTGACTTTGTCTAGCATTTGTCAATGATAACTACTGTCGACTGGGTAAAAAGGATAAAAGTATCCTCTGTGTTGCAACTTCACTTTCTAAAGAACTATAAAACTTTGCTTTTCTTAATAGTATACAATAAACTTGGAATTTGGGAGTAGAATCTACTTCTACTAGGTTAACCCAAGTTTAAAAAAAAAAAAGGTCCAAAGAGTAAATGACAGGCCCAAAGAATAGTTTTGTGTCATTTTCAGTGATTACAACTTGGAAATATAACCTTAATATCCATAGTGAATATGTATTTGTATTGTGAAAGGGAAAGAAATACATGTCTTCCTACATTCCTTCAAAGTTCTGATTTAATCAGCTTTTAACAATACTTTGTTCTGAATCTTAGATTTATCCCTTACAGACATTCATTTTCTCTTCTTTCTTATCAATTACACAATTATAGTACCTACTAAGAAGGCCTCTAATCCTTTAAGAAGACTTTCAAAATTGTGCTGGTGCCAGAACTCACCAGACAGCAAGCAATTTAGATAATCAAGAAAGCAACTAGAGTAGAAGGGCATACAGAATTACATTACAGAGGGGAAAAAAGAACAAATGAAAAGAATTTTTGGTTGGTTTCTGAGTAACTACTTATTACCTAAACTAATCCTTCTATGTTTATTTTATTATTGTTTCTCTCTATTTCTAAGCATCTACACACTGTTAGGTATTTTCTTTTTTAACCCTTAAATTTGGAAGGAACTCCAAAGATATATAGTAAGAGGCTATCAGATGAAGAAACAAACCAAAAGATGCCTAGATGTCCTTGAGCTAAGATCATTACCCTTTTCAAGATCTTATTTTTATATGTGAAAATGAGAAGTTCAGAACCAGAAGGCAGAACCAGCAGCAACAGGTCAAAGTTTCAAAAAAGCAAATGTTTGGTTTGAGGTGTTCCTAAAAATTAGAGCAATTCAAAACCTCAGTGGTTTTGAAGCAGATATTGAATGACCACTTGATAGAAGGTTGCAGTAGGTATTAGCATTGATTAGAAGACCTGGGTTCAAATTCTATGTTTGTGGGAAACTGACAAAATTATTAACTATAATTTTGTTGATTCATATGTGACCTTGGATAACTCACTTAATTCTGCTTGCATTAAAAGTCCCTTCTAGTTCTAAATGTATGATCCTTTCTGGCATGAATGAGATACCAAGAGTTCTTAACTTTTAGTTATATCTATCTATCCATACATATATGTGTGCTCATGTAGATATAGAGAGAGATTAGTTTTGCTATTCATTTGTTTCAGTTATAAAGAACTCTTCATAACTCCATGTGAGATTTTCTTGGCAAAGATACTAGAGTGGTTTGCCATTTCCTTCTCCAACTCATTTTTCATGTGAGGAATCTGAGGCAAACAGAGTTAACTAACCTTCCAGAGTCACTAAGCTATTTATTGTCTGAAGCTGGATTTGAACTCATTTAAATGAATTTTCCTGACTTGAGACCCAGGACTGTCCCACTTAGCTTACCCACATATGTATTTATGTATACAAACATATATACAAATATATCTATACATATGCTTATGTATGTATATATGTATAATTATATTTTGATAAAATTTACTTCACTTGTAGTCTTATATTTTATTTTAGACATTTAAAAAATTGAAGTCTGGTGGGGTCCATGACACAAAAAAAGGAGCAGAATCCCTGAAGCTAAGGTGCTTCCTAATTCTAAAAATCTACTATTATATAATTAACTCTAAGTTATAAACTCTAGTTGTAAATGCTACAAACCTGGGCCCAAAGTATTCTTAAGCTTCTAAATTTTCAGAAACAGATTTTAGAATGCCTGCTCTGAGGCTGATCACTTTTTGGTGACTATTATCAAAGTTTCACTTATGTAAAGGTAGAGAAGAAGGCTGATGAAGTCAGACAATTGACCTTGCTGAATTGGTCCAGAGGCCTTGGATTTTGAATAGGAGATTAATCAGGAAAATTAAACCTATGACAGACATCCAGGTATGGAATGTTTACGAGCCCAGCTGCCAACCCTTACCCACATACCTAAAGATTTTGTGAAAAGAGAAAAGATTATAAATCAGTGACTAGAAAAGTCAAAGACAGCAGAAAGAAAGAATAAGACTATGTAGTTCCCAATTTTCATTCCTAAAAAATCTGAGGTAAATATGGGCTCAAAGAATCTTTGAGTTGCTATTTGAAGGTCACTAGACTGGGCTGCTCCTGCCATTTGATCTGAAAATCTTGCAACACCTGTTCTTTTTTTACCTGCTCTGCACAACAGTGTTGTTGACCAGCTTGCTACAGATAGCATAATTAAATCATTCTTTAACAGACATTAACTCTGCAAAAACAACTGTTATCAAGGTTAATTTCCTTAGTAAACTTTAAATTTACTCTAGACATGTCACCAAAGACTCTATCAATAGTTATTTGATTTGTGTATATTTCTGACAGGGCACTATAAAGAGCCATCTTCTTGTATGCATGATAACTAATGATACAACAGCTCAAAGGAAGGCCATTGAGTACTTCTGTATATTCTGGAGAAACACAATTTAAATGTTACTGATCCTCCTTTCAAGACAAGTGTTAACATTTAAAATCCAGGAGCATGAAACCATCCCACTCCCAGTTATGTGAAAAAATTGAGAAAATATACAAAGCAGAAAAGTGTAGCGAGTGACACTGAATAATGCAATCAGTGAGACACTTTTATAAAATCTACATCTATCTCAGGCTTACAGAAAACTTGAATGGCTAGCAGTTTTCTTTTTAAATGTTTTCTTTATAAATCATTAAACAAAACACTTCTGGCTATAAATGTAACTTTTTTACGTAGCTACAATATCATCTTTTTCTATTGACACCCAAAAGGAAAGCATTTGCTAACTTCAGTGATCCCTATAGTTTCATAGAGAAAAGTTCAAAATTATGGTTCTACTTAACATTATTCTTTTGGATTTCACACCAGTTTTATGAACTCAATTTAATATAGATAAATGCCCAAGTGAAGAAGTATCACAGTTGAGGGAAAAGAAGGAAAAGAGATAGGGGAAAATGAAATAAAAACTTTTCCTGGAGAAAAAAAACAACCTTTAACCCAATCTTGACCTGAGTCTCAGTTTCCTCATCTATAATATGGGAACAAAAATAGCACCTATCTCACAGTATTGTTGAGCTGATCTGTATAAAACACTTTATAAATTTAAAAGGAAGCTTAGAAACATGAGCTATTATTGTTCTTGACTTCATTTGGAGTTCAGATAGAAATAGACATGAAACAGGTTGCTAGCCTATTGTCAGTCTTTTATGCTTAAAATTGTGCAGATTGTTGCATAGGTGGTTAAAGGGGTTTCTTTTTGTAATTGAATATGAGAATGGGAATGCAAATTCATCTTTACGTTCACTAAAAACATCTCTAGATCAACTATGGTTGGATGATGAAAATAATGTATATCTTACCTTATTCTCAAATAGTCTTGATTTCATTTAGGTAAGAATCTATCCTACATTTTGAAATTTTTCATTCCACATAATTTGGATATTATGAGAATTTGGTGTGGTAAAATCTATTAAAACATTGTTCTTAAATTTTTATGTCTCCATGATGTATCTGGGAAATTGTGAATAACAGTTTTGTCTATGAGGATGTCTGTGTCATTAGCATATAACTTCTGGTTTTTGCTTTTTCTTTGTACTCATAGTGACAGTGCAGTTTCTGACACAGAAAGTTCCATAAATGTTTGTTGATAAATTTAATGATTTTCAAGGACATTTTAGTATCTATATTTCTAAAATAGAGCTTTGTAGTTAGTTTGTGAAGATAGCAGACTTCTACTGTCCACCTGCTTATGTCTTTCTAGGTATTTATTTAGTGCCAACTTTTCACAACATGTTACACATAGACTATTTTTCCTTTCATGATGTTAATCAATAAGTCCAGGATCCTTAAGAATAACCTTTCTTTAATGTCTGATGGTCCTGACTTAGTCCTCTGTTGCTGATATAAACCTTTCCTTACTTTAAATAAATTTATGTAGTCAACCATTTGTTTGATGCTTCTTTGTCAACATATTATTGGCTAAGCTCATGGGGATATTGCCCATGACCACTCTTGTTTCTTAGGTATTAATCGGCCACATCCAGATGTAAACCACTTCCCTTTACTTTTGACAAATCTGATAGCATACATATCTACTTTAGCCTTATTAGTGTTCTAAACAGGAACATCTCTATCATAAAAGTATTTCTGCAGATTTTATCCTGTTTATTCGTCTTTTGAAAATGTCTATCAATGTTCTTCCTTCTTTTGACTAAGAAAGTATTAATCTTTCTATAGCCATTTTAGAATAAACAGCTATACTTATTTTTATTCTTATTATCCTAATTATTGCAGAAAGAAAGCTAGTTCTTGGGGCAGCTAGATGGCTCAATGGATAGAGGACCAGTTCTGAAGTCGAGAGGAACTAAGTTCAAATCCAGCCTCAGAAACTTGGTTACTAACTGTGTGGCCCTGGGTAAATCATTTCAATTCCTCTCCCCCCCTGCCCCTCTCCCCCCCCCCAAAAAAAAAAAAACAAAAAAACGTTGTCTCTTACAAAAAAGTAAAATCTTTGCTGGAAAATGCTTTGTACATATCATAGACAAGGAACTAGTAATAGTTCAGTCTCTATTATTACTGTTCCCACATCTAGACATCTAGATATTTGTATTTTTCTTCCTTTTACAGTAACAATAAACATTCTTAGTCAATCGTGGTTGAGGAATTAAAGTTCATTTAGCCCAACCCCCTTATTTTAGCAGTGACAAAAACAAAGCTCAGAGATATTAAAATAATTCCTCAATGCCAAATGGGTAAGATGTAGCAAAGTCAGAATTCATTTCTATACCATATTAAAAAGTTCAAAATGGTTGCCCTAAATCAATGGCTTTCAAAATATGGCCCAGAAATCCCTATTAAGAAGACAAGCAATTTGATATGTTTTAGATGTACATTCATACAAAACATATTTTCATATTAAGTTGCAAAAGAAAACCAAGAGCAAAAAAAGAAAGAAAGAAAAAGAGAGTTTTAAAAAGTATGTTTCAATATGCATTCAGGTTCCATCAGTTCTTTCTCTGGATATAGATAGCATTTTTCAAATGTGTCTTTCAGAATTGTCTTAGATTATTATATTACTGAGAATTAGTAAGCCATTATTATTATTGATCATTGTACAATACTGCAATTAATATGTACAATGTTCTCTTGCTTCTGCTCACTTCACTTTACATCAGTCCATGTGTGTAAGTCTTATTAAGTTTTTCTGAAAGGATCCTGCTCCTCATTTCTTATATAGCCTAACAGTATTCCATCACAATCTTAAGCCATAACTTATTAGCCATTCCCAAAATGATGGGCATCCCCCAATTTCTAGTTTTTTGTCACCTAAAAATTGCTTTAAGTATTTTCATACATATAGATGCTTTTCCCTTTTTATTTATTTGGGATGCAGATCTAGTAGTGCTATTTCTAGATGAAGTACATGCAAAGTTTGATAGCTTTATGAGTATAGTTCCAGAATGGTTCCATCAGTTTACAATTCCAACAAGAGTGCATTAATGTCCCAATTTCCCCTCATCCTCTCCAACATATATATTTTTTGTCACATTTGTGATCTGATAGATGTATGAAGGTACCTCAGTATTGTTTTAATTTTTGTTTCTTTACTTTAATGTGTTAGTCATTTCTATATGACTATAAATAGCTTTTCTGTCTTTATCTGAAAACTTCCTGTTCATATCCTTTGACCATTTATCAGTTGATGAATGACTTGTATTCTTATAAATTTGACTCCATTTTCTATTTGAGAAATGAGGCCTTTATCAGAGAAACTTGCTATAAAAATTTTTCACAGTTTTCTGTTTTCTCTTTCATCCTACATGCATTTCTTTTGTTTGGACAAAAACTTTTTTAATTTAATGGAGTCTAAATTATCGATTTTATATTCCATACTGTTTCCTATATCTTCTTTGGTCATAAATCCCTCCCTTGTCAAAAGATCTGGTAGATAACTTATTTCATGCTCCCCTAATGTGCTTATGCTATACCTTTTACCCAAGATTCTTACAAGAATCTGCAAAATCAAACATATTTTTTATTATTTGTTAAAATGATTTAATTTCTAAAATTATAACTTTCTAGACAAAACTAACTCACATAAACAAAAATTTGGGGATCCTCAGTTTTTAAGAGTATAAAGTAATCTTGAGTTCAAAGCCATTACTTTAAATGATGACAGGAATTTTATTAAGCTATGGGCACTTGAAATGACCACACTGGAACTGCACATTTTTTAATTTCATATCTTGAAAAAATTATGTGACCCAAAGCATATTATTTTCTAGCAGAAATTCTGTCTCAGGAATCCCCAATAAATTTTACCACCAGCAGTAGTATTAGATTTTAATGTCCAAGAGGCCTAAGTATCACATAATACCAACTTTGACTACTTTTGCTACCTTTAGTTATGTTTCAGCCTAAAGAAGAGTACGTGAGATGAGAAAGGTCAACTATCAAGGATTTAGACATGAGTGTCTATCATTCCAATGATTCATTCCATGAGAGCAAAGATTATATATTATCTAATTTTTTCCTCTTGTACAGTGGTCTGCACACAATATTTGGTGGATGAATGAATCATAATGATAGACTGGAAGAGACAGAATTTTTAAAATTAGAAAGAAAGAAATAGGAGGTGGTATGGAAATAAAAACTTGTGACTCCAGAAAAATCCATACTTCTATTGGAGAATTTTTAGCAAATTTTCTAGTCTATTTTACATATTACATTCCCCAGAAGTTAGATTTCTTAATATAAAGTAAGAATAGAATTCTTAATATTCATTTCAACCTCCTTATCAAAAATAAAAATCAATATCTCAACAATACCCTAAAGCAATTTTGATTATAAAGCATAGAATTTAAAAGGAAATTCTTGATATCCATAACAAAAAATAGCTTTATAGATTATATTCATTCCAAAAAATATTCTGAAGTCAATTTTCAAAATGTTGGCAAGCATTATTTAAAATCTAAGGATTTACTTATTTACATATGCTACTAGCCAATTCTGTTTACTTAGACTTCTCTTGACTTTTATTATGATGTCTCAGATGTTTCATGAATTTAAGAAAAACAAAAACTTCCCCATCAATTGACAGGAGAAAGGAAGAACCATAAGCAGATACAGTAAGGCTTCAGGGCAAAGTAAGTTAGAAATTAATTTCAATTTTGTTCTAACAACTAAAAAAACTGAAAAATAAAAATTGTGTTAATTTTGAATAGCAAAAGTTCACAGCAAACCACAAAACCTCTCTGCACCTCCAAAGCAGCAATGTAATTCACACTTTTCCTATCCTTGCCAATTAAAAAATCAGTAGGCTGATTTTAGACTCCTCTTTCTGTTTTCCAAACTATTCAGGAAATGAAGATAGTTTGCTTCATATCATTTTAATAAGAATTACTAATTGCATCTTCAATGAAAATAATTCTCTTTTGTCTAACTGTCAAACCCTATTTGTTTAATTGTAGGCTGATACTTCCCAGATAAATTAAAGACTACCCATTTACTTCCTTTACACTCTTATTAGGAATGTCTGGTTGACAAAATAAGCAGCAACAAAAACTCAGTACCATAAAAATTATGGATTAAACAAACCATTAGAATACTGACATTTTCAAGAGTTTATGAAAAATTATTTTCTCACATATATTTGAGAATGTGTCTTTGTGATTTTTAAAAGAGTGAATATAGTGGAAGAAAAAGGACATAGCCTTGGGCACATCTATTGCCAAGCAATTATCTCTTAGACTTCAATTTCCTAATCTATATAATGAGGAAAATGGAATAGGCAGTTCCTTAGGTCCTTCAGTTTCTAGATCTGGTGAATTTCTACAAAGTTTAATAGCTAATATATAATACAAAGGTTTGAAAAGCCTTACCTATCTTAATTCACTTGATGCTTACAATAATTCAGTGAGATAGGTACTATGATTAGCTCATATTTGAAGAACCTAAGGTATATTAAGATTAAGTGACTTGTTCAGGTTCATACATTTGTAAGTGTCTAAGGAAAAATTTGAATTCATCTTCCTGACTTCCATTCCCAAACTCTATCCACTTTATCACCTAGCAATGCTTACAGCATCTTAGATTCCAGAAGATCTATTAGGGAATCGCAGTAAATTTCAACTATTGTATAAGTTCCACAAGCAGTAATTAAAGAAAATAAAGACTTCTATGGATCCATATCCTTTCCTTATAGCATTTTATCTACTTGTAGAGAAAGCAGTAGCAAACAGGATGACTGATGGTATGTGCAACATTCTATCCTCATCTGGATTTTTTCTGCTAAATCTACATTTTGTTCAAATTAAGATAATTCTGAAGTACCATTACACACCTCTCAGATTAGCCAAAAAAGTAGGAAAAGATAAACTAAATGTTGGAGGGAAAGTGGGAAAACCTGGGACACTAATACATTGTTGGTGAGGTTGTGAACTGATCCAGCCATTCTGGAGAGCAATTGGTAACTATTCCCAAAGAGCTATCAAACTGTGCATAACCTTTGATCTAGCAGTGTCTCTACTGGGTCTGTATCCCAAAGAAATCATATAAAAGGGGGAAGAACTCCCATGTGCAAAAATGTTTGTACCAGCCTTTTTTGTAGTGGCATGGAACTAGAAACTGAGTGGATGTCCATTAGTTGGGGAATGGCTGAATAAATTGATATATGACTCTATGGAATATTGTTGTTCTATAAAAAAACAATCAGTGGAATGATTTCAGAAAGCCCTGGAGAGAATTACATGAACTAATATTAAGTGAAGAGAACAGAACCAGAAGAACTTTCTAACATGGCAACAACAAGATTATATGATCAACTCTGATGGACTTAGCTTTTTTTTAGCAATGACGTGATTCAAGCCAAATCCAATAGACGTGATGGAGAAAGCCATCAGAATCCAGAGAGGACTATAGGACTGAATGTGGATCACAAGATAGTATTTTTACCTTTTTGTTGTTGTTTCTTTGCTTTTTTCACATCTTTTCCCTTTTTGATCTGTTTTTTTTTTTCTTGTGCATTATGATAAATGTGGAAATATGCATAGAAGAATTGCACAAGTTTAACATATATTGGATTACTTGCTGTCTAGGAAAGGGAATGGAAGAAGAAAGGGAGAAAAATTGGAACACAAGGTTTTGCAAAAGTGAATATTGAAAACTGCATGTTTTGAAAATAAAAATCTATTTTAAAAAGAGAGGTGGATGGTTCTTTTAAAAAATCTATATTTTGAAAGTTTTCATTGAACCTAATTTAGAAATGAGAATCAATATGATATCTATTAAAACATTGTTCTTAAATTTTCATAGATCAATTTTTATAGATCAATTTTGAGTAACTATTGTGTGTAATAATAGTCTGTTTCCAGAAGTTTATAGTATAGGCTGTTTTAGCTTTTTTTTAATCCTTCCTAAAATCAATTACTCTTTTGATTTCTTTACACTTTCCTGATTTCCTTCCTATTTCAGTCTCCTTTTCCAGCCCTTTTTTTCTCCTTTAATTGCCTAACTGTGATTACTTGTCAAGATCAGATATTCTTTATGCCTTCTGTTCTTCTCTTCCTATGCTCTCTTCTTAAAGATTTCTTTCACACTCAGAAAGGACCCTCCCCAAACAGTATCCCAAACTCTATCTCTAACTTTGTCTTTTCTTCTGACCTCTAGAAGCAGAGGCACAAAGATTAAAGAGCTGAACCTGGAATAGGGAAAACCTGAGCTCAACTCCAACGTCAGATACTTCCTGGCTGGGTAACTCTGGGAAAGCTATCTAAACTATTTGCCTCAGTTTCTTCATCTGTAAAATAGGGACAATGATATCACTTACCTCCAAGTGTTGTAATGAGGATCAAATGTGATAAAATTGTAAAATATTTGGTAATAAGTATTATATAAATGCTACAACTATCATTAGTTCCTCATCTCCAATATTTCTCTCACTTTACATTCAGTGTGCCTAAAACCCAAATCATCATTTTCCTTTCCAAACTATTAAGTCACTCCTCCTTGCATCTTTACTTTTATTGATAATATACCACTTCTCTGATTATCACAGGGATCCTCAAACTTTTTAAATAAACTGTCCTTCAGACTGTTGGAGAGCTGGACTATAGTAAAAACTTTGTTTTGTGGGCCTTTAAATAAAGAGACTTCATAGCCCTGGGTGAGGGGAATAAATGTCTTCAGCTACTGCATCTGGCCCGCAGGCCGTAGTTTGAGGACCCCTGAATACTCAAACTCTTTACCTCCACAATCTATGGTGGATTCACTATGTAGTAAATCCTTAAATCTTGGTGAATCTTCAAACTCTTTAATGAGGCAATTTGGACTGATTCCTCAACTTCTTTCAAGGTCTTAATTTCTATAACTTTGGGTCCTGCAATCTTCTGCATGAGTACAGTAGCAAAAATAAGTAGGAAAGGACTACAAAGATGCTATCAAGAACACATCTGCTCTCAACTTTCAACATGATTACCATTGCCCAGCCTTCTGGGCATATGAACCCAAAACTGAGGGTTAAATGCCAGACAACTATATGTATGAAATATTTTCAGAAACATTTAGAAACACACACACACACACACACACACACACACACACACACACACACACACACACACATAGGAAAGGGAGCTATAAAACCAAACCCAACCCATAGGGAAGTCAGCCCAGCTACCCACTTAGGCCTGCATAATTCTTCAGTAATGAAGTCTCCTTTGACTCTCCCTATATCAACACTTTCTGGTTTACAGCTACCATACAAGGGCTACTATAGCAATATTATTCCAAAGCTCTTGAATTTTCTTTGCCTTTGATAGCCTTAATGTAAAAGGGAGGCTAATAGTCACATCAAAACCATGACTAACTTTCAATTACCCTGCCTTAGTTGCTTACAAGCTGTGTGACTTTGAAACAATTAACTAAAACCTTTTAGGTTCAATTTCCTCTTCTACAAGATGAAATAATAGAATTCATCTTCAATAATGTGGAGAATATCAATAGTAATGTCATATATGACGTGTTTATAATGTAAGTTCATGCTTCACTGAAAACATCCTCCAGACATTTCCAGTAGCAGATAAGGTGACTGGAATGATATAGATTTTTTCCTCTTCCCACATGGTTTTGATTTCTTCTATATGTCTCTTTGAAAGTCCTTTGTTCCACTTAGTTTTAAGATTTTGAGTATTTTGTATGGCAATATTTATGTAAAACATTGTTCCTAATTTTTTTGGTATTAATATTGTAGTCAGATAATTGTGAGGAATAGTTTCTGGGCAGTTCTCCAGTTCCAATAGAATCTATTTGTTCTATTCTCAAGGATATGTCAAATTGGTATTTGTGTTATTGGTATTTATTTTCTATTAGTCTATGAAACATAATCAATCAATAAACATTTATTAACCACTTATAATGTGTCAAGCACTGTGTTAAGTTCTAGGGATACATAGAAAGATAAAAGATAGTTCCTTCTCTCAAAGAATTAACCTCTGATGCTTCTAATGATCAGACCATGATTTGCTAGATTTTTATTCACAAATGCTCCCCACCAGAGCAAGTTCCTTGAAGAGACTATGTCAAATCCTCCTTTGTATCTACTATAACACCCACTACTATTCTTTGCATGTATAGACTTAATACATATTTCAAAAATTATTTATAAGATAATTTATTTAAGATGATATACCTACTGAATTGCTGGGAGAAACAAGACAAGAGCCAAGAGCTTTTGATAGCAGAAAACATAAGATTTCCAGAGAGAAGCATGATTACCAGAGAAATCATTTATTTTTCTATGGAATGGAATTATAACTAAAATAACACTAAAAATAATAAAAATAATAAATAAAAATAAAATAAAATAAATAAAATCATGCTTTGACTTATTAATCAAACCACTGTCTTTTATCTTCTCTCAAGCAAGTTGATTATCTCCCATCATTCCACTGCTATTCTTAAGCTGTCACTTTGGAGTAGGAAATATTTCCATCACAATATTCATTAACTCATCAACAAAATTATGTGTGATCACCCATTTTAAAACACAAAGAGGTAAATCTTAAGATAAAAGAAATAAAAATTATTTTGAATTGTAATACTTTTATTTTATCACCTTTTTTCTATCTTTCAGTATTCCTCCAGTAAGTAGAATCCAATTTGACTGAATCAAAATTGCTATGTTTTATACAAACATTTTTGAAAAGAAATATTGCTAAACTGGAGGAGTAAATATTTGCTTTTAGTTACATGAAGCAATTATCAAGGATATGCCACATTTACATAGTGACCAAATAAGGGAGAGGGTAACTGTCCTGAAAGAAATGTTCCTAAACTCACTGGAACCTGAGAAGGTAAATAATATAATTCTCTTCTGCTGAAAATATATTTTAATGTATTAAAATTATTAATAATTTTTGCATATTTTAATTGTATGCCATGGACCAGAATCTAGAATAAGTTATCCAGTCAAATTTCCTCATAATAGGATAAGGAAACAAATTTCCAAGGAAGTAAAAGAACTTGCCCATAATCAGAGAAATAAAAAATGATAAAGCTGGGATTTTAACTTAGTTCTAATTCCAAATACCATGACTGTTCATTCAACTATATATTCCATTCAACCATATACATTACAGAAAAATAATAATGATGATGAAATAGTCTACTAATGTTTCACCCATATCTATATAAAAGCACTATCAAACCTTTGTAATGATAATTATTTTGTGATTACAATTATAAAAACATTTTAGTATTTTTCATCAACTATATTTTCATCAATACAATATAATCAATAATACTTTCTTCAAATAATATATTATGATATTATATACTTTTATTTATTAAGTAAACATAATGTTACACGCACATACACAAATAAGCAAGAGAGCTGTGATTTCTTCAGCATGTGAGTTGCCTCTGATATTATAGATCAAAATTGTTCTATGAGTTAGTAAATAAATCCCAGTAAGTTTCCTTAGACACAGAGAAAAATTCAATGACTTGATCAAGCTTACACAACTAGTAAATGTCAAAGGCAGGTTCTGAAACCAGACTTTCCTTATCCAGAACTCTTTCCTTTATATCATATTCTCTCTCCACTTTTAAAAATTTAAAGCAAATCTTCATTGGTACATGAAGTTCCTAGTGAGGACAATCCTTTTTACCAACAAAACTGATCTATTTAGAGTCTTAGAGAGTTGCAAGGATATTGACTTTTTAAGTGAATTCCTTTATGCTCATAAAGCCAATATATAGGCTTTAAGGAATGACTTAAATGCAAGTTTTCCTGATTCCATAATGAGCTCTCTATCCACTAAGCCACATTACTTATATAAACTGTTGTACAAAAAGAAAAAAAAAACAATATTCTCTCTCAGAAATCTTTATCATAAAAATTGAACGGATTTTTCCATTGGGTTTTCTTCACTACTCTCTCCAATCTTAGATGAAAATCTTGTAAGCCAAACTTGATTTTGATGCAACCCAAAGCACCCAAATTGTTGAAATTTATGCTGTCAAAAGCTGATGCACTTCAGCTTCCAGAGCACGAATGTTCCTATGCTGTTTTTCACATCCAGCCTCAAATAAAGACATCAGTAATTTTTGACTTGATTGCACTATAATTATTCAAATATCATTAATTTTATGCTCTAGTCTAATTTCCATATCCGTTGTTATTATTAAAAGAGATTATTATAGTTAATGTACCTAAAGTATCCCCACTAATTGAAAAATGCAATTCTTGAGCAATAATAGTCACAACAACAACTCAATATAAAGGCTACTATGGTGATGTGACTGTAATTATTATCAACATAAGCCATGATGGGCACAATAGCATCAGATCATAAAGACATAAGCTATGAACCCTTTTTCTTCTCTTTAAACATGGTATGATCACCCTAAAAACAGAAAACAAGCACAGGACCAAGGATCATTCTGGTTCATGAAAGGACATTGGAATTTTGCAAGTAACACAAACCAGACACAAATCAGGGCTCAAACAACTCTCACTTCTCCTGCTGAGGCTGAATTTGTTGTACTGCTGCTCTCAGCAGGTCTCTCCCTCTCTTATCAATCAAGTCTAGGATTGTGATGCTGAATAAAGGTGCAACATTTCCTTCTCCCTCACAGGAAACCCTCTCTCCAGCTGGGATGGATCAGTGGGGTGCATAGCACATCAACAAGACAGATGGGACAGAAAAATACAGGACAAAGAAGACAAGGAGAAAAAGATGGAAGAGGGATCCTAAAGGTATAGACAGGAAATTTGAGATCATATTTATTCTTAATTTTTCCTATCTATCTAAACATGTTTCCATGGAAAGGGGATATTTATTTAAAACCACCTTTATTAAATCAGTGAAAGATAAGTTTTTTAAAGTTGTCTTTATCATATGTGAAGAGAAATCCAAGTTATTAAGGGAAAGGACTCTTTAAACTTTAAGGTGTTTTTTAATCTAGCTTACAAAATGTAAAATGAGATGCTCTGTGGCAAATTTGAAAGTGTAGCTTTGTTAGAAAGACCCAGATTCATATTCTGTGTCTGACACGCCAGCTGTGTGAAGTCATATTCTTTCAGTACTCTCAGGAAACTCCCTATTTAGAGTCAAGGTCATGTTAATATATGTTTAACACTCAGATCTTTTTTAAAAATCCAATAGACTTTTAAATTTAATCTACATTACTAACATCTTCTCCATCATTTTCTAAAATCTAGACAATAAACAAAATAAGCATTAAATTCTCACACTGAAAATTTAACAATTGGTTCTAAAGCCAGATCAAGCTGGTTCCAACATGTTCCAGAATGTGCTACATTCCCTGGATGCATTACATGAAGACATTTCCAAGCTAGACATTCTTCACACACATGAACACACATATGAAATGAAAAAAAAAATTCCCAAAAAATGAAGTTTTATTTAACCACTAGAGCAACCAATATATGGGAGAGTAGAAAACATCTGACAGGAAAAAAATTAATCAAACAATTTAAGTATGTTTAAATCAGCCTTATACATAGGCACTTAAATGTCTGTGAGATTCATTATCAATTGCTTTTGAAAACTCAGAATGGTATATTGAGAAACTAGAGAAGTGAGCATTTCTTAACCTCTTTGTATCATGCACCCTTAATGAAGCCTATAGACCCTGTCTCAGAATAATTCATACTAATTTTATTTAAATTTCATCTAAAAGTTAGTGAAAATGAAAATATAATTTCTTTTTATTATCCAAGTTTATAATCAGCCAAAGTCCAATGTATTCTAGCATTGAAAATAGGGGGTTGTAGTTGCTTTACCCAAAAAGGTAAAAAATCCAGAGAAAAAGCTATCAGAACAGAGATTCCCCCAAAGCTGAAAGTAGGTAGATTACTGAGCAAAAGAAAAAAAGAAAAAAACAAAACAATGCTCAGGATAAATCAAAGAGAAAAACCAAGATTTATTCAAAAGATATCTGAAAGTAGAGTACACAAAGAATTAAGAGAGAAATTTGAAAATGAGATTAGACTACTGATTTGATTTGAAATTAAAATATGGGCAAGAGTAATTGGACAATAACCAGGTCAGCCAAATCAAATACTGGTACAATTAAGGTAATTCAACATAAAATATTAAGCACTTACCTACTCTGTACTAATTACCATATAGAGAATATGAACAAAGAAGGGAAGCTAGAATCCAAGTATGCAAATATATAAAATTCAGAAATGTCAATAGATCAAAGATAAGTTCAAGACCAACCTATTCTGTGAAAGCCCCCGTCCTGTGAAAGCCTTTAAAAAAAAAAAAAAAAGAAAGAAAAATAGTGAACAAGAAAATAAAACATGTGCCCCACCCTACTTTGAAGAAGAACTAAATGCACAAAGAAATAAAAATGAAGGAAAAACCTTTATTTCCAATTTGTGATACAATGCTTTGCTCTGCTTGATGAATAAGATATTTTTTACTGTTTACCTTTTATTGTTTAGTGTTCTTAGTTCTTAGCACTAGATCCAGAACTAGGTTTGAAATCTGGCCTATCATTTCCTACTTCTATGATTTTATATAAGGTCATATGCTAAATCTAATCCCAGGGACTCATCTACAGGATAAAAGGAATAGAAGATTTCTCAGGTTCTTTCAGTATTAACACTTTTGCACTTCTGTAATTTGATCCCTGGAAAATATCATGCAAGGCAGATGTTATTGTTTCATAAATTTTATAATTATCAGACAAAATAATTTCTTCCTTCCTTCTCTCTCTGTTGCACTCAGTGTCTCTCCCTTTTATCTCATCTACTTTCTTATATTCCACCTTGGTTCCCTACTCGTTAGACTGTTTTATAGGGGCTGTACAGATCTTAGACATCATTTAGCCCACCATCCTCATTTTGCAAAAGAGAAAACTAAAGCAGGGTGGCAAGATATAATAATAAAAAAAAAAAAAATCCTGGATTTGTAATCAAAAGATTTAGGTCCTAATTCTCTAGTGTTGGTTTTCCAATCTATTAAATAGAAAGCTCAATTCTATTAAATAGAAATTCACATTACCTCTTTAGGATCTAAAGCTTGGAAAGCATTTAAAACCTCCTCATTTTCAAGATGATAAAATCCACATATTTGTTATGAGAAAAGCATAATATAAACTTTAAAGTAATATATATGACATTATTTTTCATGAAGTGATTTACCCAAGATTCCATAACTATCAAGCAGAAGAAAGGGGTCTAATTAAAATCTCAATATCCCACCTACCATTTCACTATATAATTCTGCTTCATTTGGCTTTTCTTCTAAATCTAGGGGGAACACAACCCACAAAAATATCAAGGCCAGAAAAATGAGCCCTCTCTAAATATCTAAAGGCACAATGGTTTTTTTTTTGGTATGTTAATATTTAATCTGATCTAATATATTCTCTTTTCTCAAGAAATCATTTGGATAAATCAAAGTTGCTTTAGAATTGCTCAAAGCAAAATTTTGCTCCAATATCACATAGAAGTAATGTTGGGACCAAAAAACAAATGACTAATTAAATGGGATTTATGAAGGCTGAGTAAATTATTTTTATACCAGTAGGATCCCTGAAATATTGAAGATTGAAAAAAAACTGATTTAAAAAGACAAAGAATAAATTTTAAATCTTTGTTTTAACACCCTTGTCAACTTAAAAATGGCCCCTATAAAATAGCATAAGCAGTAGGGAAGCAAGCTGGGATAAAAGAAAGTAGATGAGGGAGGAAGGAAGGAAGCAAGAGAAAGGAGGGAAAGAGGATAGAAGAAAGGATGAGAGAGAGGGAAACCAGAGAGAAATAGAGTTAGAGAATTTAAGTGTTTGTTATGTTATTAGAACACAAATACAAAATAAAGAGGAAAAGAATACACAAATAATAAGAGAGATCCCTTTCACTAGTTGTCTTAGTCACCAAAGATTTTAATGTCCAGTAACCAAACTTCTCCACATTTCATTAGGCTAGTCCCTTGATCACCAATCCACAAATCTGTAGCCAGATCTACACTAAAAGCCTTTTTAGCTTGGTAGAAGCTAGACCTACAAATTTGGGTTCCACTGGCAAAGGCTACAAAATGCAGGGCCACCTCTATTCTATAGGCAAGCATTAGAGATTTTCAAAGGGAAATCCCTAATCTAATTTGAATCTAAAAGGTAAAATGTGACATGGAGATCTTAAAGAAATTAATATTTTTTCTATTAAACATTTATACAAAGTAATTAATCTCTTTAGATCCTTTGGCAGAACAATATATAGTATCAACTTTCACAATGTCTTAAGCCATGAGTTCCAAGATGTGTCAGTTCTCAATAGAGGAAGCTGTCTGCCAGCTGCAAAATTTGTCCAGAGCTACAGTTGTGGCTATAGAGAACCAGACTGCATAAGCCATAATCTAATGAAAAAGCTACTGATGTATGCAGTTTGTGAGAAGACAGAAATCTTGTTAAAAGCAGATCAAGGAGGTAGTGGAGAAAAGCGCCCAGCTGGAACATGAGAACAGCCTTCTCAAAGTTCTCACTAGTCTCAAACAACTGGAAATATTTGACTCCCATCGGAGTCTTGTTGATCAGACCATCCCTGGTACCATCAATTCCTCAAATGCAGACTCTGCTTTGTAAGTTGTTCTGTTCGAGTCATGCATAAGCAGAGACATGGAAGTTTTTTCTACCTGGTCCCTTTAGAATATGATTTTTTTCATCTCCAAAGATCATCTCACAAAGAGAATTTCTTAGCTAGCAAGAGTTAGTGATGACATGTTCAAAAGGACAAACCCTCATGGATCCTACCATAAGTGTTTTACCTCTGAAAACAGAGCTATTTTTGGAAGTTAAGTTGCACAAGAAGATGATATCTTAGCCCACACCATTGATCCCAGGACAAATAATGTAATACATCCTGGCCATTCCTGAAAACAATAGGGCTTTATGTATTGTTGTCACTTAAAAATAAAAAAACACAACTTGTTTTTACATGGAAATCAGCAGCAATAGGGTCAGGTTTCAGGAGTATGTCCCTAGCAGTTTTCTTAGCAAATCCAGCTTTTTTCTCTGTGGTAGCAGTCAAGGCCCACTTTTTGACACCAATTCTAATATCTTCAAGAGTGGATCTTGTTGAAATGTAGACTGAAATACATTTCAAAAAATTTTTCTAAATAGAAAAAAGTGACACAATTAATTGATAGTAAATAAGTATTTACTGAATGACTATTTGTAATCCTTTATTCAAACTTGCAGTGAAGCATGCAGGTCCATTTTAGGGAAATTCTCACTTCTCTGACTCATTGCCTACCTAGAAACTTTCTGTGTGACAGCAACCAAAATGTTGTTATCAATTGATCCCTGAAAATACATAGTTCATAAGGCTAAAAGAATGAAGAGATTCATTTATCAGTTAAAAATTGAAATAGTGCTCATTGAAGATAACATTTGCCAGTGACCAACCCTTTCCAGAAGTTTCAGTTTCTGTGGTTTCAGCTCCTTAGAGTATTTTTCTGAGTAGAGCTCCTGTAAAGGTGCCCAGACTTGCTTCTCCACAATGTTTTTATCTTCCTTTTACTCCTCCTTTCTGCACAAATAATGCTATATTAACATTTTACCCCTCTTTCATTTCTCTTCAACTCCTAACTGGTATCACCTATCACCATTTTCTGTTTTTCTCCTTTCTTCAATACTGTATCATATCCTTTTTATGTTCCATAGCTCCTGGCTTATGCACCAGATCTCTACTATTGTTCTGCTCTGTCTTTTACCCAATATGTCACTTCACCCAAGTTCTCATATTATACTAACACATAGCAACAGCTGCTCTTTTGCCCCCAGGAAACTAGTATACATCTGTAGGTAAAGAGGACTTCAGAGTCCTTATGGTGATAGAATAAGCTCAAAATGCAGCTTGAAACAAGGATGTCTCCATTTTCAAAGCTTTCCTTTGTGCAACATTTCTCCAACCTCCAACCTTAGGCATAACAGAAGAAAGCTTAACAACCAGAAAGTGCTGTTCACACTTTGCAAGAATCTATTCCCATTACTAAAGGGACTTCACAGATGAATTAGACAAGTGAGTTAATGCTGAAAGCCATAGACCTTTTTGGGTGGAGTGTTAAGAGATGATCCTATGCATTTGTTGTTGTTCATCTTTTATTCTCGAAGAGAACTAGTGACATCACAAGGGTGATGATGTCTTGACTTGCTCATGAGTTAGATTTAAGTGAGACAGAGCTGCACAAAGTCATCAGCCTCATGTTCCTCCAGAGTCATCAAACTCCTTTGGCAAGGCAAAAGTCAAGATGACTGGTGATGGCTCCCCATGATGGTGATACTAAGGGAAATAAACCATGGCAGTCCAGTGACTACTGGGGCCAGTATTGAAACTATCCAATGAAAGTAATCCTTCAAACCACTAATAATGCCACTAAATCTGACGCCCTTGAAGTAATCTAATCCCTATATACTGAGGCTGGGACTAACTCCTCCAAAGCAGATTGGGGAAAGGATAGAGAAAGAATATAATCAAAGGTGTTAGCAAAGTGGTAGGTGCAGTGAACTTCAAGCTAGGGAAGAAAAGAAAGTTCCTAATAGCCTAGGACTCCTGGGCCCATGCACTAAGATACTTCAGGCAACTCCTGCTGAAATGGTCAATTCCAGATCAGATCAAGTGTTCTTACGGAGACAAGAAGAGCCTAGTCAGAAAGGTCTTATTGGTTTCCAGCTGCTATGGGATGAGACAGAAAGACACCAGCCTTCTAGGAACCTGTAATCTTCTTGCCTGAAATGTTTCAAATGAAGCCTTTCCCATGAACTATTTGCCCAGGTCTCTAGAGGATATGAAGGATAGTTCATGATTCTACACTATGAGTTGGAAATGCACAAAATTAAATCATACAACCTCAGGCTGAGTGCCAGACTGAGCACCTGGACATGAGGGTGATCAGGATTGAAAAGAGCAAAAGAATCATGGCTTTATAGATCAGCAGAGAAGTGAGAGGTTATTCAAGGGGGATGTGACATCCATCACAAGCAGATGAGGGAATACTAACTAGAATGAGTGTAAATCTGGAGAGGTGACCATTGCCTCCCTGGAATACAAAGGAAAGTAAGTAGGCAATGGTTTCTTTCTTCTCTCTCTTTTCCCTCATATACATTCATGCAGATACATACATCCATAGAGCTTTCTATCTCCTCTACATGAATGTTCCACTAAGGGATGTTTTTTGGTTTATTGTTTTAATTTACTTGTTTACTTTATATAGAGTTTATTGTCTAATGTTTTGCTGAATTTGCCTATCATTATCATTTGGCAATGCAAAGCAAAAATGAGAGGTTTTGCACCAGTGATTCACTCAATAGAGTGCTGAGTCAAATTCATATCCAGTCTCAGACACTTAGTAGGTATAACAAGTCATTTAACTTCTGTTTAACTCAGTTTCCTTCTCTATAAAATGGGAATAATAATAATATCTACCTCCCCATGTTTTTATGAAGATCATATAAGATATTTGTAAAGTGCTTAGCACAGTGCCTAGCACATAGGAAGCATTATTGTTCTGTTTTGTTACATTTTACACATAGTTATAGGCTCCAAAATATCTAAGTGAAAACTCCATTTCTGATTTGGTAGTTAAGAGGACCATTGAAGATATATTTTACCAACCATTTATCCTGTATGTTTTTGTTGTATTATAAACTTCCAAGAGCAGACTTGAAATGAAACCTAGGGCTTTTGTTCTGTTATTTCTTCAGATCACTAGAACCTATCTTTCCTTTCTATTTGCTGTAATTATCAAGTATAGCTTCCAATGAAAATCTTGCTACTGGGCAATATAACCTTTTCCCTCAGTCTCTACAGAGAAAAAGCAGAGAGGAAAAGTGGGAAAACTCCTGGATGGGTTTACCCCTAAGTAAGTCCCTGGGCAGAGAGAGAAGTGCCAGTAGAGACTTTCTTCTTACCCCTCATCCTGTTTAGAAATAGGAATTAGTAAGGCTATCTATGGTCATATGAAAAAAACATTCTAAATCACTATTGATTAGAGAAAATTGCAAATTGAAACAACTCTGAGCTATCACTTCACACCTATCCGATTGACTAACATTATAGAAAATGACAAATGTTGGAGGGAATGTGGAAAAACTGGGACATTAATGCATTGTTGGTGGAGTTGTAAACTGATCCAGTCATTCTGGAGAGCAATTCGAAACTATGCCCAAAGTGCTATAAAATTGTGCATACCCTTTGATCCAGCAATTGCCACATTAGGGTCTGCATTCAAGGAATCATGAAAAAGAGAAAAGGGCCCATATATGCAAAAATCTTTATAGCAGGTCTTTTTGTGGTGGCAAAGCATTGGAAAATGAGTGGAAGCCTAGCAATTTGGGAATGGCTAAATAAGATATAATATATGAAAGTATGAGAGTAATGGAATATCATTGTTCTATAAGAAACGATGAACAGGTTAATTTAAGAAAACCCTAGAAAGACTTACATGAATTGATGCTGGGTGGAGCAAGCAGAACCAAGAAAACATTGTACACAGTAACAGCAAGATTGTGTGATGAACAACTCTGATAAACTTGGGCTCTTTCAGTGCTTTCAATAAAATTTTGAAAGAATATGTCATCCACATCTGGGGAGAGAAACTGTGGAGACACAATATAGACCAAAACATACTATTATCTCCTTTATTTTTTCTTGTGTTTTTTTCCCCTTTTGTTCTGATTTTTCTCTACCAATATGACTCTGATGAAAATATGTTTTAAAAAATGAATGTACATGTATAACTTTAAAAAAAGAAAAAAAACAGAAACAGGAATTAATTTGTTCAATAAATAGTGCTTTTTGTATACCTGGCACACTTTGTGAACTATTCATAAAAGCCTCTAGCTATGGTAGGGTTTGGGGAAAAACTTGATGCTCTCTCTGTCCCACCACCACCATCACTATTTAGTATATTCCTAGAGGGTTCAAAAACACATCTCACAACAATCTCTCCTTGACAGCAGGATGAAGTTATTTAAATTATCTGGCACTTTTACTGGATACATCTAAAGGAGGATAAAGGATACAAAAATAATCCCAATACTGCTAAGTACCAAGAAGGAAAAAAAAATCAGTATTATCAGCTTCATTCTTATAAGACTACTTCAGTACCTAAATGATTTTTCCCTACTGTCTCAATTTTCAATGCCTGATCACCATTTATTTTATAAGCTTGGTCAACAGAAATGTGCATAATATTGTAATGATTTAACAAGAATGATATGAAATAGGGATCAATAGTGCCTTTCCTTGTAAACAATTCCTCTGTTTCTGCAAAATGAGGCAATTAATATGTGATGGAGGATACTAGATATTTTTGGTAACTGATCTCATAGAATATTCTGCTGAGTCATGCCTGATGTAGCTTTCATGTTGTTCCTAGAGTACAAAAATCTCATTTTTAGTCACCCCAGCCAAAGGAAAACTGACAGGGACAAGGAGAAATAAAGCAAAAAAGGAAAACAATTTTTGAGGCTTAGAAAATGTTTTTAATATCAAAAAAGAATAAAAGCTAAATACAATTTCAATCATTCTAATCTGTGAGAGGCAGCATAGCGTGTCAGATAAAAATTGAGCCTTGAAGCCCAGAAGGCCATTGTTCAAATCTTTTGTCTGATACACACTGGCAGTATGCTTGCCAAGTCTTCTAATCTCTCAGTTGCCCAAGGCAGCTAATAATCTAAGACTATAAATTGCAGAGAAGATGTTGAAATGTATTGATAAAAGTTCCCTCTTCTAGAAGTTACCTATCTCAGTGAAATCACAGTTCTAGGCTATATCCCTTTCTCTATTTCTATTCCATTTTGTGACAAAACATGTACATTTGAGGATTAAGAAGAATATATTTCTACATTGGCAAAACTATCTACAATGTAATATTAATTCTGAGATTTTTTTCATCTCTAGGCCTCCTAGAAAAGGCCTCCTAGAAAACCATTTTGTCCAAACATCTCAGCGAAGGAGCTAATGAGCATCACTTGTGATTTGTCACCCAAGACTGTATTTTCTGCCTCTCTTTTTTGAGTTGTTAGGCAACTCTTACTTTTAGCCTGTTAACTTTAAGGTTAATTAGAGATCACATCTTTTCTGTGGGTCTGGCAAAATGCATGAGAGTAACCAGGGAAACTAGCCCACATGATGTTACATGTAAGATTAATTTGGGAAGGCTGTGAGAGAAAAACAGAATTTAACCAAAAGATCAGTGTTCATAACCCCAAAGTCAAATACCATTTGGAGCTATAATCTGATATTGTATAATGTGATTCTTTGAATTAATCTGTGATACATGAAAGACAAGTGCAGTAATGCAAATGTACAAGCATGCTCTTTATAATCACATACAGGCACCTGAATTTTATTTTAGCTGGCACTTCAAAATAATGATAGTCTTCAGAAGTATTTATAATTAAAGTTGATGGGAGAGAGAAAATAGAAGATAAGAGGGTGATAGAGAAAAGAGAATATTAGCTAAAACATAACTTGAGTGAATTTCCTTCACAGAAGACAGACCTCAAACAGTCCATTTTCAGAGAGCCAACTTCAACAAATATTTAGCTGAATTTGATATGCATTTATGAAATGTCAATTTGCCAGATACTGGGAATACAAAGACAAAACTGAAAAAGTCCTTATCTTCAATGAGCTTGCACTCTATTGGAGGAAAAATGTACATAGATAAGTATATTGGGAGTCAAAGCAGTACAGTGGAAAGATGGTAGAAAAAATCCTGGCTCTGTTGTATACCTCTCTGTGACCATAAATGAATCATTTGACCTGTTTAGGATTCTTTCTTCTAAATGATAAAATAAAAGAACTGTATTATATCACCTTTAAGTTCCTTTCCACCTCTAAATGTATTATCTTATGTTCCTAAATTACAAATGACTTGAAAAAGTTGAAAAGCAAAGATACCATGCCATGCATAGGAAGCAGTAATCATGCAAATTTAAGTGGAATCCTAAATAGACTCCATATATATGATCTATTCCAATATCTCTGTTAACAAAAAAGCACATTTTAGTGCCTATTTCATTGTTAGATATGCATTACTAGACATAGAAATAATATATAAAGCCTAGGAATGTCTTCCTGAGTGTGAATTCCCTCCCGACTGAATCTCCAGTGGTATTCCTCCCTTCCAAGCAGAGTGAACTATACTTCTTTGGCTATCTCAACTACTCTGGAATAACATTCACCTTTTAATCTCCCATCTGGTATTCAGTAATATGGAAATCTTAGATGATCTCTTGCCCATTTCTACATATAATTGGCCACCTAAATCCCTTATGTTCATTCCTTTCTCTGGTCCCAGGCCTCCCCATGCAAGGGGGACATTGAACATAAGAACATAATCTTATGTTAATACCACCGCCCCTTCCTTCTTAGTGGACAACACTGCCTCCAAGCCATCTCCATTCATCTCCAGTTCCAGACTGACTTTGTTTAAAAACCTTTGTTTCCAATGAACTTAAATGGTGAGTTCTTTTTGTTTATATCTGAATACTTCTCAAATCATTATTCTGACTTGAGCTCCAAAAAAATTGATAGTTGCAGCTCACAGAGGTTCCAAACTGCTTTAGAGTGTCCAAGTCCCAGAACCATCAAGGTCACTAAACCATATGGCAGAAACAAACTAAAAAACAGAATGTTTTTTTCCCTATTTCAGTGTATTGTTGTTAATGCTTTCCCAAGGGCTTGCAGGTACATATGGCAGTTTACAAACTAGCAGATTGTGTGTGGGATCAATAAAGTTTTGTTTGAAATCAAACTTTAGAAGTGGAGATTCTGCCTTCTGTGGACATTTGTGATGCCCAAGTTTGCTTTGGAAAATTGTGAATAATATAGACTAACAAAAATTAATTTTTCTTACTCTACTTAGTCAAAAAATCCCAATGACCCCTGCAAATTCTAGATGTAAGCTTATTTTTGCACATGTCGTAAACATCAGTGTTATGAAAAGGAAGGAATAAAAAAAGGGATCCTTACAAATAAATCCTAAACTCTTTCTTCTAGATTATAAATTGTAAAAGGACAAAGACCACATCTTAATCTTTACAATAATCTTTTCCATTGCTTAATATAATGCAGATCAGTACAGTATACTCAAGGATATGCTGAAACCATCTCATACAAGCTCATGAAAGTTGATTATTAAATTTTTAGTATGGTTATGTGTACCTCAGAAATAAGCAAACTCAACAAATCAGAACTTAACTTATTGTTTTGTTGATTGTGTAGACTTAGAAAAGTAATCTAGAAAATGTCACTGATGCAGATTAAGCTTTAAAAAGTCATGTTTTTGGAGAGCTAGCTGTTAAACACTTGCCAATACATTCTTTTGTAAAGAATTCTGTATACATTATCAATATTCTCAAGTTTCTATCTTATCCTTGCTATTTAATATCTCTGCAAGTTGATTTAAATGACTTCAGGTTCCCCTAAATATATGATTCAGTGGTTTACATAATATATACTTAATAATTTAGTTAACATAGTTAATTTATTAACTAAATATTATATATACTTAATAAGTTTTAGTGAATGAACTATGGTAGAGGTGAGAGGGAGAGGTAAGAAGAAAGTAAAAAAAAAAAAAAAAAGGAAGGAGGGTAATAAAGGGGCTATGGTAGGACAGGTACACTAATATACCCTTGGAGGAGCTCTGAGTTCATTCAAGTACTCAGGAAAAACAATTTGGAACTATTCAACTAAAATGGATATATTCCTTGTCTTGATGATAGCATTACCCAAAAAGGTCAAAAGACAAAGGGAAAAGGTCTGCATGTACAAAACATAACAATCTGTCTTTACTTTTTTTCAGCCTAGTAGAGATATCACTAGGTTAAAGTGAATGTACATTTTAGTCACTTTGGGGGGCATATATATATATATATAATATATATATATATATATATATATATATATATAGTGTGTGTGTATGTATATGTGTGTACATGTATATGTATGTATACATATATAATTTATGAGAGACAGAGAGAGATAGGAAACAGAGACAGAGAGAGAGACAGGAAAAAGAGGGGGGTAGGGAAGGAGGGAGATAGAAACAGAGACAGGAGAAGAGGGGGATAGGGAAAGAGGGAGGAGCTTCTATGAGCCTCACCCACCAATTTTTTTTTTAAATCTTAAGTTAGAATAATGATTTAAGAAGCATTCAAACATAGACAAGAAAGATGGGGGAAGAGAGAGAAAGAGGAAAGAGGGGAGGGAGAAAAGAGAGAGGAAAAAAACACCTCTGTTGCACAATTTTTAAAAAATGGTTTCCATCAATTAGGGAATGAGTGAATAAATTGAGGTATGCAAATTTAATGTCATTGTATCATCAGAAATAGATAAGAAGATTCAAAAACAATTTCTATGAAACAACATGGATTGAAATGAACAAACCCAGGATAATAATTTACTTGGTGACCATGGTACTATAAAACAAAACAATAAAACAATTTTGATCAACACAGTGATCAATCATGATTTCAGAAGACTGGAGAGCAAACAAGCTGCTTGCCTCTTGATAGAGAGGTAGAGAAGTACAGGACACAAACATTTCCAGACATAGCCAATAAATTGATTTGATTTGCTTAATTATACATAACTTATTATAAAGGAGAGTTTCTGTGGGGATCAGGAACGAGAACAAATTTAAAAGAAGTGATAAATAGATTGCTGTCTTGGAAAGGGAGAAGATAAGGGAAGAAGGAAAAAAATTTCAAACACAAAATTCAAACACAAAAAATATTGAAAACTATATATTTATTTTTAATAAAATATTATTAAAATTTTTGAAGAAAAAAAAAAGAAGGGATAAAGATTCCTACAAAATAACACATTTTACATTTGATCCCACAAAAAAATAAACCCCTGGGAGGTAGGTACAATTATTTTCCTCATTTACGTATGAAGAAACACAGATAAACAGATTGTATATAAATTGCCTAAATGACTGAGATATGATTTGAGCTCAGGTCTTCTTGAATCAAAGTCATGTCTTCTAAGCACTTCATCATCTGTATCTAAAATTGTTAAAATTTTATATTAAGTAAGCTATTTTCATTACTATATTATAAATTTGATGAAAGAAATGATGACTACATTATTATATTCCCCAGTCCCAGGTGCCTTATTTGTAGAACACATTTAATAAATATTTGTAGAATGAAGTTATTTACATATTCAGTTATTCATTAGAATAATAATAGCTAACATTAAAATAATGCTTTAATATTTGAAATTGATATTTCATTTTATATACTCTTTCATTTGATCATTCAAAAAAATTAATTCATACATGAAAATAAACTTTACTAGATTTTTGTTACATAATTATTTATAATAATCCATTCACATCCGATAGATGTACATATATATATGTATATGTATATACATATATATATATATATATATATATATATATATTCCAAATTGGATTACTTATTCTTGAATCCATTGCATTACCATTTCCCACTGATTTAATACTTTCTGTGTGTTCTCACAGATTCCTGAAATTTTCCTGCAGTCTACCAGAATTAGATATAGTTTCTGTGTTTTTAAAAGATAATATAAGAAAGTAAGTTGGAATTTATTTAAAATACATGAAGCATGAATAATAGCATTTTCATTATTAGCTAATACAGTGAAAAGAGGTAGAACGAAATCCCTTTATATAGTAAGAAATGCTACCAAAACTCTTGGCATTTATTTATTTACCTTCTTTCACCCTAAATACATCTTAGTTCTACTTTTTTTAGCTCATAAATCTTTCTTAAATCCTTAAAGGAGAGGTGACAAACCTTATTTTGACAATTCAAAAAACAAGAAAGCTGAGATATTTAAAAAGCCAAAGTCCTGACAGTCAAGGCCCAAAATATACATACATTCTGGCACTTCACATACTGGATTTTCAGAAGGTTTTAAACACAAAAATGGACTTGCCCAAAGACACAGAATATTAGTTATTGGTTGGTCCAGTTGGGAAAAAAAAAATTCCACCTACTTCACTTCCAAGGGATTATTTCTTTTTTTTTTTTTTAATTTTATTTTTTTTTATTGTAGCTTTTTATTTACAAGATCTATGCATGGGTAATTTTTCAGCATTGACAATTGCAAAACCTTTTTTCCAATTTTTCCCCTCCTTCCTCCCACCTTCTCCCCCAGATAACAGGTTGACCAATACATGTTAAATATGTTAAAGTGTAAGTTAAATACAATATATGTACACATATCCATATAGTTATTTTGCTGTACAAAAAGAATAGGACTTTGAAATAGTGTACAATTAATCTGTGAAGGAAATCAAAAATGCAGGTGGACAAAAATAGAGGGATTGGGAATTCTATGCAGTGATTCATAGTCATCTCCCAGAGTTCTTTCACGGGGTGTAGCTGGTTCAATTCATTACTACTATATTGGAACTGATTTGGTTCATCTCATTGTTGAAGAAGGCCACGTCCATCAGAATTGATCATCATATAGTATTGTTTTTGAAGTATATAATGATCTCCTGGTCCTGCTCATTTCACTCAGCATCAGTTCATGTACATCTCTGCAGGTCTTTCTGAAATCATCCTGCTGGTTATTTCTTAAAGAACAATAATATTCCATAATATTCATATACCACAATTTATTCAGCCATTCTCCAATTGATGGACATCCACTCAGTTTCCAGTTTCTGGCCACTACAAAGAGGGCTGCCACAAACATTCTTGCACATGCAGGTCCCTTTCCCTTCTTTAAAATCTCTTTGTGATATAAGCCTAGTAGTAACACTGCTGGATCAAGGGTATGCACAGTTTGATAACTTTTTGAGCATAGTTCCAAATTGCTCTCCAGAATGGCTGGATGTGTTCACAATTCCACCAACAATGTATCAGTGTCCCTGTTTTCCCACATCCCCTCCAACATTCTGCATTATCTTTCCCTGTCATTCTAGCCAATCTGACAGGTGTGTAGTAGTATCTCAGAGTTGTCTTAATTTGCATTTCTCTGATTAATAATGATTTGGAGCATATTTTTGTTTCCATTTCTTCATCTGAGAATTATCTGTTAATATCGTTTGACCATTTATCAATTGGAGAATGTCTTGATTTCTTATAAATTAGAGTCAATTCTCTATATATTTTGGAAATGAGACTTTTATAGAATCTTTAACTGTAAAAATGTTTTCCCAGTTTATTGCTTCCCTTCTAATCTTGTCTGCATTAGCTTTGTGTGTACAAAAACTTTTCAATTTGATGTAATCACAATTTTCTATTTTGTGATCAGTAATGATCTCTAGTTCTTCTTTGGTCATAAATTCCTTCCTCTTCCACAAGTCTGAGAGGTAAACTATCCTATGTTCTTCTAACATATTTATAATCTCATTCTTTAGCCTAAGTCATTAACCCATTTTGACTTTATCTTGGCATACGGTATTAAGTGTGGGTCAATGCCTAGTTTCTGCCATACTAATTTCCAATTTTCCCAGCAGCTTTTGTCAAACAATGAGTTCTTATCCCAAAAGCTGGGGTCTTTGGGTTTGTCAAATACTAGATTATTAAAGTTATTGACTGTTTTGTCCTGTGAACTTAACCTATTCCACTGATCAATTAGTCTATTTCTTAGCCAGTACCAAATGGTTTTGATAACTGCTGCTTTATAATATAATTTTAGATCTGGTACAGGTAGGCCACCTTCATTTGATTTTTTTTTTCATTAGTTCCCTTGAAATTCTTGACCTTTTGCTTTTCCATATGAACTTTGTTGTTATTTTTCTAGGTCATTAATATAGTTTTTTGGTAGTCTGATTGGTATAGTGCTAAATAAATAGATTAGTTTAGGTAGCATTATCATCTTTATTATATTTTCTCACCCTATCCAAGAGCATTTAATATTTTTTCCAATTGGTTAGATCAGACTTAATTTGTGTGGAAAGTGTTTTGTAGTTTTGCTCATAAAGTTTCTGATTTTCCTTGGCAGATAGATTCTTAAGTATTTTATACTAACAGTAGTTACTTTAAATGGAATTTCTCTTTGTAACTCTAACTGTTGGGTTTTATTAGTGATATATGAGAATGATGATGACTTATGTGGGTTTATTTTGTATCCTGCAACTTTGCTAAAGGTGTAGATTAGTTCTAATAGCTTTTTAGTAGAATCTCTGGGTTTCTCTAAGTATACCATCATATCATCAGCAAAAAGTGATAATTTGGTTTCCTCATTACCTGCTCTAATTCCTTTAATCTCTTTCTCAATTCTTATTGCCAAAGTTAAGCATTTCTAATACAATATTGAATAGTAATGGTGATGGTGGGCAACCTTGTTTCACTCCTAATCTTATTGGAAATGGTTCCTGTTTATCCCCATTACATATGATGCTTACTGATGATTAAATAGATGCTACTGATTATTTTAAGGAAAAGTCCATTTATTCCTATACTCTCAAGTGTTTTTCATAGGAATGGATGTTAGATTTTATCTGCATCTATTGAGATGATCATATAGTTTTTGTTAATTTGGTTATTAATATGGTCAGTTATGCTAATAGTTTTCCTAATATTGAACCAGCCCTACATCCTGGTATAAATCCTACTTAATCATGCTGTATTATCCTACGGATGATTTTCTGTAGTCTTTTTGCTAATATCTTATTTAAGATTTTAGCATCAATATTCATTAGGTAGATTGGTCTATAATTTTCTTTCTCTGTTTTCAACCTATCTGGTTTAGGTATCAGTACCATGTCTGTGTCATAAAAGGAATTTGGTAGACTCCTTCATTCCCCAAGGAATTATTTCTTAACTGATCCATCTGTAACAAAAACCCCATCAGAATGCACCTTAACTCCAGTGACTTTATTATTTTTTTTTAATTCAAAGAGAAAAGAAAAATTTTTAAAGTGCAGTTATAATGCATAGTAGATAGAGTGCTAGAACTGGAGTCAGGAAGTCTCATCTTCCTGAGTTCAAATCTGGTTTCAATTACTTACTTGTTATATGATCCTGTGCAAATCACTTAATCCTATTTGCCTCCCTTTCCTTATCTCTGTAGAGAAAATCCCCAAAATCGGAATCACAAAGAGTCAGATACAACTGCAACAAGTCAATAACAAAACAAGAAAATAATAATTTAATGCAATTCTATAATGTTCTTTAATCAATTGATTCTGAATTAATTGATTCTGAAAGATCAGCTAAAAGTGAATGACATTATAAAATAAACCTTTTTAGTTAGTGGCTATTTTTTTTAGCTTGCATTTAGAAGTAGATCAGATACATTCCTTTGATAAAGACAAATTTCTGTCAGTGATTATTCCAAGCTTGCAAGGAAAATGAAAAATAGAACATATGTACATGAGGTCCATAGTTAGTGCTATTAATAATGTTTAATCTAAATTTTGCATCCCCCTCAATACCTAGCACTTGGCTCTGTACCTTGTAGTCAAGAATAAGAGAAAGCTTTACCAGCTGTTTTGCCATTGCACTTGGAGGATCATGGGACTTTCACATATAACTTGTAACTTAAACCTTCCACATATATTGCATTTCAAGTATTAGAACATGAGATCTTTGAAAGCAGGAATTCTTGGGCTTTTCTAATTGTCTCTCTAATGATTTATTCATTCATTCACAAAGTGATGTTTTATTCATTCATTCTTTCAATAAATCAACAAACATTTATTAAACACTATCTGCCAGGCACCATACTATGCAATGGAGAGACAAATACAAGCAAAAAGAGTGATCATTGCCCTCAATAAGTTTATATTCTAATTGGAGAAAGGAGAGAGTGGAAAATAGCATCATGGATGTATGATATTAAAGTATTAAGAGTCAGAAAAAGAATGAACATTGGCTGTCCTGTGTCATTCCACAAAATGGAAGATTCTAGAAAGAACTCACCAATGAAAAAAAGGCCATAGTCATTGAGGAAATTTCCAGTATGAGAAAGAAGCTGAAGCATGGCAGTAAAATAGACAATGTTTGCTTGTGCTAAATTGGAATAGAATTTGTGGCTACCCATTCCTTTACTGTACAATGGTTATTAAATCTGGAGCCACAGGGTTTGGGTTCAAATTCCACATCTGAAACTTATTACTTTTCCTGGCACAAGTCACTTAATTTCACTGGGTCTCTGTGGTGTTCTCTTCTTTAATATAATATAAATGATGGTTCTCTGGGAGCAGGTTTCTTGGGGAGATTTTCTGGAGGAAGCCTTAATTTCGGTTCAAAGTAATAATCACTCCAAATGCAGCCAGCTGATAAAATCCAAATGTTTATTTTCTCCTTCCCTAGGCCCCGGGTAGCTTTCTTCGAGGCCTCAGCTTTCCTTGGTTCCGAGAGCTCTAGTTGCTAGTTTTTTGCCTCTAGTTCAACTCCGAATGTCTCCAGCCAGCACCAAGATAAAAGTTGGAATGAATCTGACTCCACTTCTGAGAGTGGGCTTGTGGGCTTCTGTATCTCCCAGAGTGCTCTGTGTCTGGCCCTGAGAGCTTCTTGCTTATATGAGCTCTCTAAAGGTGTGAACACAAGCATTGTTTCTATCAGTTCCACTTAGTACCTTGTTTCAAGTTCTGGCCCATAACATCTCCTTGTAAGATCAGATCAATCATACTGGACCATGCTAAATTAGATAATTATTGTCTCTATCAACTCTAATGAGTTAACACTTTGTAAAGATTCCAACAGGTCTCAGTGCCATTTTTGGTAAAATAAAATAAAGAGCTTAAGCTAGATGGCCTCCAGAGTCTCTTCCATCTCTATGATCTATTTCTAGAGTAGATGGCAGCTTCCTCGTATTAAGTACTCCCATTCCTTATTTTGGCCTCCAGCTTTTGTACACATGGCATATTCATAACAGTACTTGAATTTTCCAATGAAGAAAGAAAGAAATACACTAATCCAATTAGAATTTAATAAATACCCACCCTATGTAAGTAGACTAGCTGCTGTGAATAAGGATATATAATAAGGGCTAGACCTACAATTTTTACTGATATAAGGAATTCCCAAATGGGGATGTTGCTTCTACCAAAGCAAGTCAGCATTTTCTCTGCAATTATCAGAGAATTGTCTAGGCCCTTGTCAGGTTAAGTGACCTACCAAAGGTTATCTGCCAACTTGAGCAGCACTTGAGCTGGGCTCTGGATGGCTATCCACAATGACAAACTGTCACTCATGGAAACAAAAATGAAATAAAGAATATCTCCTGACCTCAGAAACTTACATTCTGCAACAGAAACTCCCCATAATGCCATTCTAAATGCCTAATCTACAAGATCATCTTCAAAGATGTTTCACAAGCCTTCCTACAAAGGTTAAGGAAGACCTTTCTCATATTCATTATACCACTCAGGTCCTATTTCATGGTGTGGACCCCTATTTGAAGGCTATATATCAACATAGAGAGGAAAGAAAAAGGTGTCTTTTTATTTTAGGTTATTAAACTGCCATGGCAAGTAGTTTGGAGTGAGAAATAACACTGCAAAATCCAGCCTTGTTAAAGTGGTCTAACCTAAGCTGAAATTTTGCCCACCTAAATATACCTCTCTTCAGCTTGTAGAGAATGGCAAATTGCTATGGATTCCTTGCCCTGGATGATAAGAGAAAAATGGAATGCACAGTAAATTTAAAAAACAAAAACAAATTGCCAGTTCATAAAGTTCCATCATTTTAAAAAGTACAAATGCTCGGGTAATGCTGTTGAGTAAGTTTGAGATCCAGGCAATCAAAATGATTGATGGCTGCTTTTACAGGTGAAGATAGATCTACATCCACAATGGCTCCACTGCACAAATAAATATGACTTCCCCCACAAAGGCCACAGTGCTCTCCATAAGAGGAGGTATCTAGCAAGGGTCTTAGTTAATGAAAAATGAAATTGGAGATGTGAGCCACACTGACAAGATTCTTTCACTTACTAACATTGTCAGAAGTCTAGAGAAAGAGTACCAAGACCTTTGAAACATCACACCATCTTGGTATATTATCGCTTACAACCTTGACTCCCTTCACAAATAGGAAGTATCTAGCAAGACTCTTAGTTAATAAGAAATGAAGTTAAAGCATAAGTAGAATGGCAGGATATCTTTCACTTACCAATATTGTCAGAAGTCCAGAGAAAGAACGCCAAGATCTTTGAAACATCACGCCATCCCTGTATATTACCTCTTATAACCTTGCCACCTTTATTGACAGTCCCATAACACCACATAGCCTCTTGTTAACTTTACCCTCTTGCTCAGGGCTGATGCTCACCTGTTTTAAGATCTCAAAGGCAAGTGCTACAATAAATTGCTGCCTGCCGAGCCATTGAAAAAGCAAGGAGTCTTGTGAAAAAAAAAAAAAAAAGTGTTCACAGCTTTTCATTTGAGTACTGTATTGATCTGCCATATGCCAAGCAATGTGTCATTGAGTCTGAATTTGCTAGTAACACATACAGACACAGATGAGAAAGAAGAAAAGAAAGAAAAGAAACATTTGAAATAACAAGAACTTTCTAAAATTATATTAGATTTTTCTCGTGGTTTCACTTTTGGTTTTTTTTTTAAGAAAATGAAAACTTTCAAAAACTAATAGTAGGCAGGTCCTGGAGGGAACCAATGAACAACAAAAAGGAAGGAGTAAGTCTTGTCTTGGACTAATGACATATGGATACTTATTAGCCCTGCAACCTATGAAGTGTATTTCCTTCAGCAAGTCATTTAATTTCTCTAATCTTCAATTTATCCATCTGTCAAATTTGCCTTACAATACCTCCAAAAGTGCTATACAAATGCAAGTTGTTATAACCTTTATAATCGTTAAAGTGAGAGCAAAATGAGATAAATTTTCTGAAAGTATTTTGTGAACAAACTAAAAAGAAACGAAGTAGAAATGAAAATTTCTGAACAAACAACAGTAGGAAACTCTCAATAGTATGCTTAATTTTATTGGATACAGACTATTTGCTAATTCCATAACTCCTAAGTATTCCCATACCTTTGAGTGACTTAAAATCAATATGACTTTACAGATGGCAAATAAAATGAGTACAGTAATTATACTTTTAAAAGTCAAAAGCACTTGACACAAACCACCTTTCTTCTTCAATAAAAACAAAACTTTAAAAAAATAAAGGTTTTAAAGCATTTTGCAAATAAAAATTATTCTTTGAGGCAGTTAGCAGCACAATGGCTAGCTTACATATATATATATATATAGCACTTATTATAATCCAATACTGTACTAAGTACTTTATAATTATTATGTTATTTTATCCTCACAGCTTTATGGGTGGTGGGGGGAATTTTATTATTTTTTCCATTTTACATATGAAGAATTCATTATTTAAAATTAATTAAGTTATCAAGCTGTGGTATGTAATTTGATGAAATTCTGTTTTGCTGTAAGAAATAAGATGGTTGAGTTGAGAAAAATATGGAAAGAATTGTGTGAAACAATGAAGAATGAAATAAGCAAAACCAAGAGAATATTGTATATAGTAACAGCAATATTATTTGAAAAGCATCTGTGAATGACTAGTCTAACTATTATAAATATTCAAACCAACTACAAATGACTGTTGAAAGAAAATGCTGTCCACTTATACCTCCAAAGGAAGAGCTGATAAATAAAAATATGCATAGTTTGGTTTTGCATGTATGTATATCTGTATCAAACTGTGGCCTTCTCTAGTACAAGGTCTAGAGAGAGGGAGGGAGACATAATTTTTAAAATAAATAAATTTTTATAAATTAAATTAATAATAACAAATCATTAATTTATTATTTATTAACAATAGACTTTACTTTTTTAAGTAATTAAGAAAAAACACTTTGCATAAATTTGACAAAAATCAACCAAGTTAAAATCCACCATACTTTGGCTAGATCAACATTCAGTGCTTTTTTAATTCTGGGCTTCAGAGTTTCTCAGTATTATTATTCCAGGGAGGCAGAAGAGATTTTCCTTTATTATGTGATATTTAAAGCTCATCTGCTTGTCTTTCTTCTATATTTTGTTTTTTTCTATATTTTTTTCTATAATTTTTTGTTTCTATATATTTTTTCTATATATTTTGTTTCTATAATGAATTGTTTGTCAGGGAGAAGATGTAAAGAGAAATAAGTATTTATACAGTGTTTACTATGGGCCAAGAACTGAACTAAGTACTTTTTACAAATATTATTTAATTTGATCCTCACAGCCTAGGAAATAGTGCTATTATATCTTATTTGTAGCTGAGGAAATTGAGGAGAGGGATAAGTGACTTGCCCAAGTTCATCAACTGGTAAGTACATAAAGCTGTAAACTCAGGCCTTCCTGACTCTAAATACAGTATTCTATCTACTATGCTACTAGCTACTTATAATATGACATTAAAAAATCAGAGTAATTTAGATTTATATGATTTTAAAATGCATATTTTTTAAAATTACAATAATTTATATCAATCAATTTTTAATTGCATAAATTTACATGGAGGAGGATAGGAAAGGATAGAGCTGAAATTTGTCTACTTTTTTAAGGTTTTGTTACAAAATTACTTGTAAAATGAGGCAGCTCAAAGTCCAGGAAGTTTGTTGCAAACCACACATATACATTTTCATTAAATTTTCTTTTACCTTCAGAAATAAGTTCTCTCTCCCTCTCTCTTTCTTCCCTTTGTCTCACACTGAGAAAGCAAAACAAAACAAAACAAAAAAAAACCTTATTATAAACATGTATAATCAAGCAAAACAGATTTTTACATTGATCATGTTCTAAAAAAAATAGTTCTTTTTTGTTTTCTGATTCCTTTACCTCTTTATCAGGAAGTACCTAACATTTTCATCATTAGTCCTCTGAAATCTTTGTTGGTCATAACATTAAGAGTTCTACAAATAGTATTCCATCATGTTTATATGCTACAACTATTCATCTCTTCCTCAAATTATGAACACCTTCTCAGATTCCTGTCTTTTGCCCCCTGAAAAAGACATGCATATTTTTGTATTTCCTTAGACTTTGTTTTTATTTAGAAGCAATCCCTCCCTTAATCTACCCTCTGCCTCATTTCCTTCTTCTACTTTCCAATTATGAGATATTTTTCTTTAACCTTCTCCTTTCCTTTCCTAATTCCCCACACTTGTGTATTCCTCTTCCCTTTTTGTTATATTTTTTCTTAAAATCATCAAGATGCAGCAGAAATATTCTCAAGCTTTGTCTAATTGGACTTCCTACCTTGAACACATGCATCATCTCCTCATATTTGAATGTAAACAGTTTATTATTGCTTAGTCTTTTATCACTGTTCATTTGTGTTTACCTTTAGAGGTTTCATGTAATTCTTGAGTTTGAACTTCAAAGTTTCCCCAAAACTTATGGTCTTCTCATCAGCTTGGAAATCCTTTGCTTTATTAAAGATCTAGTTTTCCCCTGTAGCATTATACTCAGTTTTTCCCAGAAAGTTATTCTTTCTGGCAGAATTATAGATTCTTCTTTGGTTTGGGATTCCTAGTGCTGGTACTGCTATTGGTTTCTGAATTTCCTCCTTTCTCCACATACAGTTCAAGGCCTCCCTACCTGGGACCACCATTCCCCTTGGCAGGTATTCTTTTTAGTCCACCTTGAATCTATAACTTGGAAATGGGCAGTGAGGGACAAAAATATTTCTTTGCTTCTTCCCCCCCCCCCCACTCCCAGAGCCCCAGCATAGGTCTTAGCCCTCTAATGCTTTGCAAGGAATTCTCTGGACTACATCTGTAATATGTTTGTAATCCTCCCTCTGTGGATCCTTTTTTGACCTGGGCTAGACAAATGACTCACTATGATTTTTTGTGGATTTACCCATCAGGATTTTCTGGTACATTTTCTAAATCAGTGTAAATGAGTTTGTAGACTAGCATCCATTACACTAGATAGTTCCCTATCACTCAATCTTTTGACTCCTTCACTCCACTTCCACTTCCAACACATACACAATAAAATCAAGAATTTGGAAAGAATTATGGAAATAGGAGAATCCACTTACTTATTTTTGTCCTTGTTTTCCCCTTCCCCTCCATTTGAATGGAAGATGTAAAGGATCTCAGGAAGTAGAAGAAAATTGCAGGACTTGAGAACCAAAAACCCTTTGCAGTTTGTTGAATGTCCATCCCTGAAATTATTTGAAGAATATATGTTAGCAATCAGAAATTAGAATGACAAAAATGAACTTATTCCAAGAGGCTTAGCACAGAGATGTTGAGCAGGAAGAAAGAAATTAAAAACAGACTAAATACATGTGGATTTTATTTATCACTTTTGCTGTCTTACACTCCAAAAGAACTTGGCTCCCGGAGGCCAAGATTCTTACACTCTTAAATAAAGAAGCTACTTGTCTCTAATGGGATAATGAGACTTATAAAGGGCCTCTCACTTCTTAAATAAGGTTACGCTTAGGTTCTGGACCTTAAGCAAAAAGAGAGCAAAAAAAAAAAAAATTCTTTTAAGGAAGAGTTATCACCTCTGCTAAAACTCATTAAAGGGCAAAAACAAAAAGAGGGGTGGGACTAGAGCAGTAGAGATACTAAACAATATAATATAGATGAAGATTCAGGGAAACCAATAAGAGAATATCATCAGAAAACATTGGAAATCCTGAAGCATTAGAGGTACATGTGACTTTGCCATTTGTCATATATATTCCCTAAAGGGTTAAAAGCCTGTATCCTGGCTACACATGTTCCCTTTCAATGTTTAACAGTTGGTTTCTCTGGCCCCCAATACTTGAAGACCAGGTGTGTTGTATTTCACCTTTTCCCCCTAGAGTTCAGTACTATTAATAGAGTTAGAATATCCCTAGTCTTTTCCAATAACTTAAACCCAGGCATAGTGTTCCCCAAATTTTAGGGATCCCAAGCAACTCAATTCTACTTAATGAATTAACAATAAAATTAATTTTTCAAAAGAGATATTTATTTCAAAAGTACAGTAAGAACAAACATATTTTTTCCAAAATCTGGAAGCATAAGCTTCCTTTTGTCTCTGGGGAGGGGAGGGATATTGGATTCACAAATGAAATCAATACCAAAATAAAATTAACCCCACCATTTTGCAAATACAAAGTCCCTTTTGAACTTATGTTCCAGAACCCTGACTTTCTAAGACTTCCCTACTCAAGCAACTATAACTCCAACCTGGAATCCTGGGTTGCAAAGACTCAGTGACTGAAGCTCCCAGATCTAGGATTCTCCTATTGAACCTAGAAGTAAAAAGAATAGAGGAAATCTCAAGGCCATTTCTTAGGACCACTTTGTCCCTCCAACTCTCCTATCCAGACTACTGCATGATATCCCTGCTACAGATGAACTAGATCTTCTTCACTCTTAGAAATTATTGGAAAAAGAAAGGGGTTAACTCAGTCAGATCAATTTAAAAGAAACAAGAAATTCCCACAATACAGCTAATAAAAAAAAAAGCTACTCCCAACTCTTTTGTTATCCCATTCAGAATAACCATGCAGGTACCAATCCATCCAGAGGCAAGGTCTATCAGTGGAACAATTTTAGATGTTCTGTATGTGTATGGAGTGTTCAAGAAAAAAATAATGTGAGGCCTTTGGTATGAGGTCTTACCAGCCCCTTTTCAAGGCTTTTCATTCACCTTTAGTGATCTAGTGTCTATTATAGTTATTCAGCTCTCACCTGTGGCTTCAAGAAACTGTAAAAGGCACAGCAGTCACATCCCAGTAAATCTGTCTCAACAGAGAGTCTAAATCAGGCTGAGCATAATGGAAAGACCTCAAACCTGTTGAATTAGGGGATATCTACCTCAAACACATGAAGACTTCCCCTAGCAGAATAGGCAGATGAGAATAACTTGTTCCAACAGCCCTCAAGGCAGCTGAAGCAGGTATTATGGAGAGTTTGGCATTGAAGATGGCAAGATTATTGAAGATACCTCCCAGGAGTCATCTGGACTTTTATCCTGTCCTTGAACTTCAATGACTCTGAAAGAAAAAATGAGGTTGATGACTCTGTCTCATTTAAATCCAATTCATGTGCAAAACAAGATGTTTCCTTGATTTATGTCCAATCTCTGTTAGCTGTGTAATATCTATGAGTGTTCACTCTTCCCAGGGATGTTGAATGTATTTGTAAAATGTTCCTCAGTTTTATGGGGGAAATATTTCTATTTCCACATTTCTTCCTATACTACTTCATTGAATATTTTTGTGTTCTTGCTAAATAGGATAATCAAACATATTGATAAGGGGTTGTGAGCTGTGGTTTTGAGAGGTTGCAAACCTTACTGTATCTTGAGACCCAAAGTAGTTTTCAAGGGAGCGCACACAAAGGGATAGGATAACCCTAGATACTACAGTAGAGATTAGATTGCAAGTAGACTATCTAAGCCAGGGGGATGGGAGTACAATTTTGGAGGTATTTTAGATACATATTTACACATGGCTTTGATTGACACATTCATACATACACATGCATACATACATACATATATATGTGCTTTTTGATAAACAGAAGCAAGAGATGACTTGATCCAAATCGCAAGACTTCCATTAGTAGCCAGAAACAAAGTTGACAATAAAGCTGATCAGAGAGCCATTTAGAAAAGGTTTATAAGCAAAAAGTAAATTCAGAAAGGAATCTCTTCAAATAGAGAAAGAATCAACCTAGAGAAGGAATCATTATTTTTTTTCTAACTGCAGAAGCAGTAACCAGAAACGAGTTCATAATACTTCAGAGACAAAAGGTTCAACTTGAAACTAAAAAATGGGGCACAACAAGAAAGTAAGAATGTTTTTATAGGATAGAGGCTAAATACTTGTTTTTTTTTTAATCTGCTTTATGGTAAAAAAAAAAAAAAGAGGCATCTATAAAAACTTGATGATTTTGTTAACTGTGCTAAGATAGTTTAAATAATAAAGTTATGTTATCTTAGATATCTATTTTTTAATTATCTACATCTTGATATTTCTTCATCCTTCCTAAATGATTAAACTCAAATTAAACTGAATAAAGAAGAAGGATACCAAAGAGAAATAAAGGAGGAAAGGCTATATTTTCTGGATTGGAATCTATGACAGAAAAACTGCTTTTCTTGAGTGTGGTAGCAGAAAATTAATAGCAATGAATGCTAAAAAAAATAATAATAATAATAAAAGAAAGAAAAGAAAAGAAAAACTGATGTTTAACCTACGAATTCTATTATCTATTCAGTAAAGCAGGTTCTCAAAGAACCTCTATTTAGCAACACCTCATTAGTCATTGGTTGAGATTGAAAAACCATAAAATTTCTTATCTTTATAAAAATGTTCAGACTTTTCCAGTAATTCTAACTGCCTTTTCTTTTATTGTGGGGGGGAAAAAACTTTTCTTTTGTTTGGTTTTATGGCACAACAGATTTCAAGAGTCCCATTTCACGTACATGTGTAGGTTTGTAGCAATTTTGACTGCGGTGAAGAAAAAATTGACATGCTTTCTCTAGTTCTATCAACAATCCTTCCTCCACAGAACCTCACCAGCATCTTCTTTTTTCTTTTAAACTCAGTCTCACCTACTCAAGTGCACTGAATAGACAGGTGCTTCAATAAATGTCTTTGAATTGATTGATATTTATAGCAAATGCAATTGATTCTTTTCCCACTATACCTCCTGCCTCAAGCTAACTGAGAATTAGTCTTAATATGCTTGGAAAAGGAATGATTAAGGTAGAACTTATCTGCTGAGTCTAGTTTATAAAATAATAATCCAATTTTAGGGAAAAAATGTTAATAGTTCTGAGTGGAGGCTTACTAAATCTATATGCACCCAGATATTAAATTATATATAATAATACTTTTTCCAGATCTCCTAGAAACAATTTATCTGCCTCAATGGAGCAGTTAGGAATCAAAAATTGGGTGAAGAATTAACAAATACAATTTTTTAAAGGATTTAATGAAACATTTATGGATTGTTTCAGGCTTAGAGGAAAAGTTATTACTCCTTGGTTAGTAATTGTGATCCCTAAGGAACAATAATGCTCTATCACATCTCAAAATTCTATAATGTTATCAGTTATCGCCTATGGGGAACAATCTTCTATTGACAGGAAGAGATACAATGGATAGCCTAATAGCTGCTCTGATTCTATAAATAAATTTCTACTTTAAGTCCCTTTAAACCTTCTACTTTAAGCCTTCTAGAGTTAGTTGCCCAAGTTAAAATATTAATTAATATTTGAATATTCAGGACTCTTTTCAAACTAAAATAAGATGACAAGAAATTCAAAAACTACTGAAAACAAGATACTAGACACTTAACTCCCACACAATAAGGAATATAAAAGCAAAGCAAAGTTTTCTTTACTAGAAATGAAAACTAAGAGAACAGTAGCTACAGAATTATAATGTATTTAATCTGAAAATGACCTTAGCAGTCATCTGGTCCAAACTCATTGTGTAAGTAGCCAACCTAAAATCCAAAGTTTAAGTGAGTTTACTAAGTCACATTAATGTCACAGATTTTGTCCCTGCACATGTTATCTTCCTCTAAGAAATGTTTTTAAAGTTTATAAAACAACTAAGGATCAAATTAATGTTTAAATTAATTATGTATCCGATGTCTTATTCCCCAAATTAGGAAAACTTTTTTCCTTCATATTTAATGAAAACTTAAAAACATAGCCTTTAATTTTGTTCATACAAAAGTGACACATAATAGATAGAAGATCTGCTTAGAAATCAAGAATTGGATTCAAATTTTGCCTTTGACAAATATTACTTAGATGACTAAGGGTCTTAATAGTTAAACTACAATTAAAGACCTGATGTTACAGATAAGTAGGCAATCTACATGTGTGAAAGACTTTTCCACTGGTGAAGGGAATAATTCTACACTGGGAGTTCCTGCTCTGATGAAATCTGAGTCCAGATAAATCCCTCTATCTTGCTAAAAAGATATAAATAAATAAATAAAATTTTAAAAGATGTGATGGTGTTTCTTATTGTCTTTTTCAACAAAATGATTGCCTCAATGTCTTTAATACATGTCTTCAGAGAAGTCTAAATAAGGCAAACCATGCCATCTGCTGGATATTTTAAAGTCAAATCCTTTCTGATTCTTTGCTCTCTAAGAAGGAAGTAATTCAGTTGACTCTACTAATAAAACTAAATAACCTCAGTAAAAACCCTAGAATAATTAACATGAACAGAGCTTCTTCATATCGGCTTAAATTCATGATTTTAAGAGTGTTAGAAGCTTCATTAAGTTCAATAGATGATCTGATCTGATTCTATCCAGTGATTTTATGTCCTAACAGTACATGGGTATAGGATCTACTTCCCCAATACAACATCACTGGTATATCTTAAAGAGTAACTTGAGGCATATAAAGGTTAAGTGATTTGCATAGGATCACTCAGCTAACAGTTGTCTGAAGCAAGATTTAAACTAAGACAGACTTAAAAAGCAACCCAGCACTTTCCCCATCCACCAAACTGCCTTATCCTGGAAAAAGTAAAGACAATTTTATTTTTATACCACAATGACTCAGGCAAGAACCACACTTCACTTACCCCTATAATGGAAAAATCCCTCTGGGAATTCAAACACGCCTATAGTCATTTTATAAATTTCTAGCTGGAGCTTGATATTGGACACCCAGTTAGGATGGTGGATAGAGTGCCAGGGATACAATCAGGAAAGCTGCTCTTCCTAAGTGTAAATCTGGCCTTGGACACTTATTAGTTGTGTGATACAAGTCAAATCACTTAACCTTGTTCGCTTCAATTTCCTCATTTATAAAATCAGAACCCCAAAAGAGATCATGAAATTGGTTATGATTGAACAATATAATATGTGTGTGTGTGTTTAAGGCTCAGTGACTAAAGCACTGAGACAAGAGAGTGAAGATGTGAATTCAAATGTCACCTCAGATACTTACTTTGCTGTATAATCATTCCCTCTCTGGGGAAAGTAAGGAATCCCCACCATGGGATCAGAGCCACTGAAAATCCACAACGCCATTCACAGTCCCACAAGGGCCAAAGGTAGAATCCTTCCATGATCAGGAATTTCAACTAGTGGCAGCCTTCTTTGTCCCATCAAGATGATAGACCACAATTATCTCCAACTAGGTTTTTTTCCTCTAGGTGGTGACTCAGAAGGGACAGAAGTCAAAGGAGTCAGGTCGAATTAGCTTAACTTTTCAGGGTAGGGGAGCAGAGGCATAGGCTGCCCAAGAGATCTCCTGCCTTCTCTTCTACATTTAGGAACTTTCCAAGTACTCACTTCTCACTTCCCCTTTCCCTCAGTGTTAAAATGCCATCTCCCCACCCCAATAGCTCTTGCCACATACAGATTTGAAGAAGGTGAGTACTGTGTAATTTCCCCCAGTAGGATCCAGATTTCTCCCCTACCCACAGTCTCCACCATGTGATTGCAGCATCCCCTTCCACTTCATCTTTTAAGTTTAGCACTTTGATGCACCATGGTACAAATTGAGAAAAATTCATTTAAGTAAACGCAAAATTCATGCTATGCTCAAAGTGTTTCCTGATATATTAATCTCATGGAAACAAATTTATGTTTGTGTAACAATTGTTATAGCAAAGCTGATTGTATATATTCCCAGCACTTAGCACCCTGACCTTCCCAATTGATCCCATTCTTCTACTACTACATTCTACTTAATTCTACTTAATAAATGCTTGTTTCCTTCTTTACCCTTTTCCTTTCTTCTTTCCTTATGTCCTTCCAAATCATATGTGTAAAATAAGGTGACTAGACCAAATAGTCTCTAAGTTTTCTTTATAGCTCCAGAGCTGTGGCCCTATGATCCCTGCTAATTTGTTCTGTTTTGAAGATTAGATTATGTTCTACCGCATTATTTTTCAATTGTCTGACTCTTCATGTCCCTACATGGGGTTTTCTTGGCAAAGATACTAATGTCTTTTACGATTTCCTTCTCCAACTCTTCTTACCAAAGAGAAAACTGAGATAAGATTAAGTGACTTGATCAGGCTTCTATAGTCAGTAATTGTCTTGAGTGTGAGAGTTCACAGTTGAACTCAGAAAGATGTCTTCCTAACACCAAAACCAGTACACTATCCAACATGCCACCATATTCTAATAGACTGTGTCACTATTAATTTGAGGATAAAGCCCTATCTATTTTAAAAATTCTGAAAATTGTATTCCCCTCCATCTCTTTAACAAGACTAATATTCCTCATCTCTTCTGGTTGAAACTTTTTATCCTTTTTCCTTTTGCTATGTTAAATCACATCTGGGAAAATTCAATTACAAGTTCAAGCAAATGATTTGAACTTTGATTTTGTGGTTTATGATACCATGGAAGCTCATCAACTATTTTGTAGCACTCCATTGGGAATACACATTACTCATCACAAGGTAATAGCTTCTTGTGAAGCTTTGCTTTATCTGTGAGGTTATGGTTTATCTGTAAAAAATCTTTTTTTTTCTTTACCCAGCATCCTTTTCATCTTCAAAACCTGAATCATTTTTCTATTCTATTATGAAGTACTAAAGTAACATATCTTGTTGCTAAAAAAAATCAACTATCTTTCAAAAGATTCCAGCTTTTGTGTTAGCTGTAAAATATTGTAAGCAGTATATAACCAGAGATGACGATCTAGGACAAATGTTCTTGTCAATGAATATTGCCAAACCGATTTAATCTCTCAAAAACCAAGCTATATTTAAAGTTTATTTTGATATCTAAAGAGTGTTTTTTCCTTCATCTTACTCTTTTTTTCCCTTCCTCTGAGCTAGAATTTTCCCAGCTCTTTGTATATTCCTTGGTTTTCTTCTGTTTAAGTATACAATTTGAAGGCAATGCATACATAATTAGTCCATGGAATTCTATATCATCTTTCAAAGAAAATAGATTATATTGTTCTTTCCATTGGTCTCCACTATAGTACTTGCCCAAAGGTCATATTCAGTTATTGAAAATAGTTAAGAGGTCTGTCAGTGAATTTTCCTATCATTTGTTTTAGGAGGGTTTCTGGAAAATATCAGTAAATAGTGAAGTGAGGATAAAAGAAATAATTGTATATGACATTTAAAATCATTTATAACATACCTCCTCTCTGACCTTCCCAATTGATCCCATTCTACTAGCCTTCATATATACTGTATGTTCTAACTAAACAACTTTTTCCTGCATTTCTGAAAGGTAATATCTAATATCTCATCTCTTTGTCCATGAATATACTGTCCTTATTTCTAAGATGCTCTCCATCTTCACAATCACCTTTCTTCCAAACACAGCTCAGTGCTACTTCATACAGAAGACCTTCCTGCCCCCAACATTTGTTTGTATTCTTTCTTTTTAACTTCATCAAAATATTTTGATCATTCTTTACTTCTCTTGAATTCATTAATCCGTGTGATGTGATGTGAATCCAAAGAATATAAGCTTCCTGAGGGCAGCATCCATTTTGTTTTTGCCTTTGGTGCCACACGCCTAAGGTAGGGTTTGATATATAGTAGGTTTTCAATAAATACTTATTGAGTTGAATTTAGAAACTTAACAAAGAGGAAATTCTGAACCAGCACATTAATCCTATTAATATATTTTTCTTAAGAACACATGACCCCAGCAAATGAGCTTTTTTAGAATTTTTTTTAATAACTAGCCCTCTAAATGCTAAGCATTGCTTATCGCCACATAAAACAGAGAAAACTTGAAGAAAGCCTTAATCTATATATACTAACACTTCAAAAGTCTTCTGCAGAAAGACTTTTTAAACTTTTTCCATTCACAACTCCTTTTCAGCCAAGAAATTTTGGTGTAACTCCAGATATATGGATAAATAAACTAAGTATACAAATCAAACATTTACTGATAATAAATCATAATTTCATGATCATCACATTCAGTTATGAAATCCTATATGGTATCATAACCACAGTTTAAGAAGGCTGGGGTGTGTAGTGGTATCTTAACATTATATTTGCTTTGTTGTAAAAATTTATCAATTTAGAATTTTGTGAGCATTTTACTATGACCATAGCATAGCCTTTTAAAATTTATGAAGCACTATCCTCACAAAACTACTGTTAGTCCCCATCTTACAGATGAGAAAACTAAGGATGAGGACAAGTGAATTTCCCCTGGTTACATAGCTACTCTGTATTAGAGTGAGGAGAGTTCTTAACTACAAGTTCAGCATTTTGCCTCCCTACTTTCTCTTCCATAGGAACTACTGTATCATGGATAGAAGTTTCCAAAAACAGAACATATTCTTTAATAATCAAAATAAAAAACAATACTCCCATCAAATTGATTTTCAAAGAAAATCTTAATAAATGTTACCACTGTACAATGAATCTTTCAAACTTTAAATATACAGTTTTGCAAATAAACTTCTAAAGTATTTCTGTAAATTATGTATGCATGTTTTATACACATTTTCATATAGTTCCATGGTAACTTTTCATTATATGTGGTTAATACAAGTAAATATCTAAATGAGGCATCCAGTCTGGGTTCTTCCACAGTACAATATATTTGGTTTCATAAAACCTGGGTTCAAGCCTCAATAATTGAGTGATTGTATATAATTTATTCTAAAAGTCTTTGCTTCAATTGAAATGAGCAGAACCAAAACATTGTACAGAATAGCAACAATATTGTACAATTAAAAACTGTGAATGACTTAGCTATTCTTAACAATACAATGATCCAAGATAATTTTGCAGTACCCATGATGAAAATGCTATCCACCTCCAGAGAAAGAGCTGATGGAGACTGAATGCTGATGATAGCGTACTATTTTTCCCTTTCTTTACTTTATTTTGGGAGAGGGTCTGTATTTTCTTTTACAACATGACTAATATGGAAATATATTTTGCATGATTACACATTATAACCTGTTTCAAATTGTTCACTGTCCCAGAGAGAGGGAAGGGAAGGGAAGAAGGAAAAGAATCTGAAACTTATTTTTTTTAATGAACGGTAAAAATTGTTTTTACATACAATTGGGGAAAAAATATTTAAAAAAAAAAAAGAAGTCGCTGCTTCCTTTATTATAAAATAGAAGGTAAAAAAGAAAGGCATGACTACTCATCAGTCATAACTGGTAATTCTTTCACCTTCCAGTTGGAGGGGGGGGGGGGGGAAGGAAGGAAGATATGATAGAGCACAATATAATTAAGTAAGATATGAGAGTGAGTGGGTTGTGATAATAATGGCACAAAGGACAATCTGATTGTGTGGAATAGAGATGCCCTGAACCAAATATCAACACCGTGGGACAAAGCATTATATGCCTTATCCTAGTTATAGCTCAGGTTGCTGTGAGCACATGCTCTGTTTAAGCTCTAAAGAGCTGCTTAAAAGTGAGTTGTTATTTAGAGAATGAACAATTCAGTGTGAGTCAGTTGCTGTCAGAAAACAAAGTAGAAGCAGTTTATTCTGGTTTTCTCTTTGGTTTATTGTAGATATAATCCATGTTAAATCAGAAAGGAGGCCACTAACCCTGCCACTGACTTCATTTCCGCAAAGAAAATTGCTAATTAGGTGCATTACTGCCTTTATTAGAACAGACACCTTTGGGAATCCCTCTCTTTATTTTCAGAGGAAGTCTGATTTAGTTTTCAGCTGGAGGCACCCTGTACTGTTGCAGGAGGGATTTAAAGATAAGAAAATGAGCTGAATCTTAGGTTAAAATCTCCAAGAAATAAATGCGTGCACTTTAGTGCCCCAGAGAAATTGGAAAGCTTGACAACTTAGGACATAAGAACCCAAAATTGCAAAGCACCAAAGACTGGCAGTGTGCCAGATGAAAGCTATCTGCATCTAATACGTGACTACTTCATTTGTCAGCATGGAATACTGGAAAGAGTTCTGTGTTTGGAGTCTAAAGATTTGGGTTCAAATTCTGAATCTGCTGCTTACTAGATGAGTAACTGTAGATGCATCCTTTACCTTTTAGTATCTCACTTTCCTCATCTATAAAATGGGGTTAACAATTCTACATCTACCATCTTCATAAAATCTTTAGAAGGAAAACACAATATTAACTGTATCGATTGGAGCTACAATCAAGGAAGTGGAGTTAGGTACCTATAACTAAGATATCCTACAACTAAGCTAAGAGTCAAAAAAACATTTATATAGAGAGTTGACATAATATCAACAAAAATGGCCAGAATCCTAAGCCCCACTTTACTTCTCTTTCTTGATAAATTAAAATAAATTACTTCTTGGCCAATATTCCAAAGAATGACAACTAAGCAGAAATGTATGCAGAGCTTTGAGACAACAAAGCTAAGCTTTGGCCAATATATAACACTAACTTCTAAAGGTCACCCTCTCACATATGGGAAGCATTTTTAGGACACTTTTTTTTATTTCTACTGGGCTGTGAGCCATGTATTTTCAAATAAAACAGCTTAGCACTACCATTTAATGAATTCAAAATAAGAAAAAAAAAAGATAATAATTTGTCTTACTCCTCCCCACCAAAAAAATAAAATTTAAGTGACTTTATCCTTGAAGATTAAAAGTTCTGTAAACAAAAGCTGAGCAGAAGTACCATTAAACAGTAGATGGAAAAATATAGTCATTTTTTTCTGGGAAATGGAATAGTGGGATTGGAAAAAGAAGACATGATGATCTTTCTTAGTCCATGGACAGGAGCTAAGGAAATGGATCTCAAGATACTATGCTATAGGAACTGTTTGAGAAAAATTGTTGTCTAGGCATCCATTTCTCAGATTAAGAACTGGAAAATTAAATTCTAGAGAACTAAAAAGAGCGAATCTGGCCAGTCACCTTAATGTTCATTAAATTAGGATTAGGCCCAGAATAAGAAACATTTAGAAATGATAGAGAAAAAAAAAAGAATAGGCAAATATCCTAAAACTAGTAGAAGACCAAGATTAAAACAAACTTTTGTAAACTGTTAAATATTAACCTCTTCCTTTGTTATTTCAATCCTGCCACTATCATTGCATTTTTTTTTCCTGTAGCTCTTCAGATAGTAAATCTCTTCTAAATACCTAAGTTGGTGTACTGTCATTGGAGATCAAGAAGAGGGTAGAATAAAAGAATCTCTATAAGTTTTTCCACATAGAAAAATAAAGGGAAAATGGTAGCAGCTTTGAAATCCAAAATTGGCATCAGGAATCTTAGACTTGGTCTTGTTAATGAGAAAAAAAGAATAGGATTGTGAAGTAAGGTAGCATATTTTTTCCTCATGATATCACAGCCTCAAGTCCTTATTACTATGGAGAGCCTTTAATTTTGAGTACAATCTAGTTCATTACAAAATGCTTCTCTATGACCTTTGAGCATTAAGCTATTCAAATAGTTTTCATCTTCATTATTTTGGTCTTGGCCAAGAAGAGCAAGGTGGAGATATACAAAGTAAGCCTTGCTCTCTAGACTTGTACTTGATGACTTTTTGCCCTATACTTATTTGCTCTCTGATTCTAAACTCCTGTTTTCAGGAAGAAACACTCTTCGCTCTTCAAAACTGACTGAGCAAAGCAAAAAGACACACCCATGAGTCAAAAGAGACTACACACTTCAGACTGGTCCTCAACAAGAGATCAAATTACTTTTCTATCTTAGGGTCACAATTAACTGTCCCCACTTTGGCCATACCCCTGAAGGTAGGTCACCAAATATTGATATTATAAGGATAAATAAGCATTTAGAGACAAAACAAAAATATTGATATATTTTCATTATCTTCTTTCCCTTGATGGGGTTATTTCATCAGACCAATAGGGGCCATATGATATATGGCAGCACACTTCTTAATTCATGTGTTGGGATATTTGGGTGCTATCTCCTGCTGTTCAGTAATTTCCTCTGACAATTTTTGGACAGAATATTGAGATAAATATGATAATAAAGACAAAGTACAAAAGTATAACAGCTGATGTATATTAGGCTTTATTATTTATCAAGTTCTTGGAATACCTTTTCTCATTTGATCCTCTGAATAGTCAAGTTAACAAGCATTTATTAAGTCCCTACTATGTGCTATACCTAGTCTTAAATGCTAGAGTTACAAAGAAAGCCAAAGGAAATATTATCTCCAATTATAAGTGGGAAACTGAGGAATGGAGATATTAAATGGCTTGTTCAAGGTTATATAGTTAATAAGTTTCAGATCTAGAACCTGAACCCAGAGTTCTCTGAACTTCAAGTCAATGTATCTTATTAAAAGACGTGACATATATTGTTAAAATATTCTAAATCAGTACTGATTAAAGAAATTCAAATTAAGAAAACTCTGAGGTACCACTTTTTACCTTTCAGATTGGCTAAAATGACGGAAAAAGATTTATATCTTTTATATAAATGTTTGAAGGTTTGTGGGAAAACTGGAACCCTAATGTATTGTTGGTAGACTTGTGAAATGATCTAACCATTCTAGAGAGAAATTTGGAAATATGCCAAAAGGTCTATATCTTTTGACCCAATCTCTCTTGGGTCTGTCCCAAAGATATCATAAAAGATGGGAAAGGACCCATGGGTGCAAAAAAAGTTTGTAGCAGCTCTTTTATTAATTGCAAGGTATTGGAAAATAAGTGGATGTCCATCAGTTGAGGAATGGCTGAATAAATTATAGAATATGATGTAATGGAATATATAGAGGCTATATAAGAAATGATGAACAGGCTGATTTCAGAAAAGCTTGAAAAGATTTATATGAATTGATGTTGAGTAAAGGGGACAGAACCAAGAGAACATTGTCCACATTAACAAGTCTATGTGGCTCTTTTCAACAATCTTTTTCAACAATTCAAGAAAATTGCAATAGATTTGCGATGAAAAGTGCCATCCTCATGCACAGAGAGAACTATGGAGACTGAGTGCAGCTCAAAGAATAGTATTTTCACCTTTTTTGTTATTGTTGTTGGGTGTTTCTTTGCTTGTTTTTTTTTCTTTCTTGTGTTTTTCCCTTTTGATCTGATTTTTCTTGCACAGCATGATGAATATGGAAATATGTTTTGAAGAATTGCTCATGTTTAACCATTATAGAATTGCTTAATGTCATGGAAAGGGGAGAAAAAAGGGAGAAAGAAAAACATATGAAACAAGATTTTGCAAAGGTGAATGTTAAAAACTATCTTTGCATGTATTTGGAAAAATATAACATTATTTTAAAAAAGAGATGTGACAGAATGACATGTGTTTGTGATCAAAATGTTTCAAATGAAAAAAAAATTGTAGAGGAAACAATGGCTATATCAGAAAATAATTGGATGTGTCTTCCTCCTCTCCTCCCTTGACTCTAGTATATCCAAGCAAGCTCACAAATGTGCTATCATGAAAAGATCTAGGAAATAAAAATTTAGCATATTAATCTTCCTTTTCTAAATGTATTGAGTGGCTTGTATAATGATCACATGATACATATAAATAACTCTTGCTTTAAGAATTCTATTGCCATCCCTTGATATAATTGGAAATATTTGTGGAGGGAGGGAGAATGTAACTTTATTAATATTAACTGATTCCATTCTTTCTTTCTTGAATACCTGAAAGTTGAAACTCACCAGGATGATCATTTAGAATTCAAAACCACCACCCCAAAATAACTAAGACACTAGACAAAGATCTCAGTGGTGAACTGATTTGGGGTCCACAGATTATTAAATTCACCAATTAAATTCACCAAAATTAAGAAAATCACTCTAATTTTGTTTCTATTATTCTTTGAAGTCAGTTATATTTAAAGTGTGTGGAAAAGCATTTAAAAAGCATTGATACTTTTTAAATAGTCATATGTAAAAAATAGCTTTTAAAAAGTTATTGAAAAGAAAATATGTTAAAGAGATCATTAGGGACATCTACTAAGACATGCTCATTAACTCTCTTGAATAGCAAAAAGCCAAGAAGAGATTCCTGAGGGACTTTCCTAAAGACTTTTTTTTGCCAATTAACAACTAATGATCTTGATGACTAACTCTAGTCTAATCATTCAACCAATTTTGGATCCACATAACTGTATTACCTTCTACTTCATATTTCTCCACTATTTCACAAAGATAATGGTTGTCCTTCATTCTCAAAAAGGACTAAGGTGTTAATTATTAGACCAAAAATAGCACAAGCAGCAGAGAACTGATCCATATTTTGTTACATCTCAGCTTTGGAGGCTGCAGTGAGTGCGCAATCATCTGCAAACAAAAAATCATGCATTAACACTCCCTCTATTTTAGTTTTGATTTGTAGTCTTTTCAAGTTGAAGAATTTACATCAATGTGATAATTAACTTTGATTCCATGTTTGTCCTCATTGAAGGCTTTTGACAACATGGCTGAAAATATCATGCTAAAGAGCATGGGAGAAAGCACACAGTCTTGTTTCACTCCATTGGTGACTGGGAGAGCTCAAGAAAATTGTCCATTGTTCAGAATCCAGACAAGCATGCCATCATGAAACTGCCATATTGTACTGATGAGCTTCTCTGGACAACCAAATTTTGACTTCCCTCAGATCAACACCAGATGAATCTCTGAACTGGTTTTGGAGTGACAGAACCCACAAATATTTGGACTGTAACAAATTTCCAGCATATATTTTTGAAGAACTTCAGGAAAGGTCTTTTTCAATTGGGTATGTGGCCTCCACACACTGGGGAAATCTACTGGGAGAGTCTTAGCCAAAATACAACAGTGCTGGCTGCTCTTTACTGATTCAGAAGCCAGTGGATCAGCAGACTAGCTGTGCGCCCTCAAACACAACTACAGAAGGCAGATAGTGAGCCCCTGAACCCCAGCATGATGCAAGATTTGGCCATGACTATCCAGCATGGGAAGGAAGCCAGCAGCCCCAGGCACAGGGCAGTGTAAAGCTGCTATTTCATATAGAGAAAGTTTGAGACAATCTCCTCTTTGCCCTAAGAGCAGATCTCAACCTTTAAAATGAGCAAAAAAGGAAAAAGAGCTCTGCACATAGACAACTTTTATGAAGAGAGGGAATAATAGACCTCAAATCCTGAGGACACCAAAGGCAAAATGTCTCCAGATGAAGCCATAAAGGGTGATATGAGTTGGTCTCCATCTCACAAGGTTCTCTTGGAAGAATTCAAAAAGGATCTTAAAAGAGAATTAGAAGGAAAACAAGGAAAGGAAATTATAGCTTTGCAGGAGAATTTGGAAAAGGAAACAAATTATTTGAAAACTCCTTAAAAATAGACTTAGTGAAATGGAAAAAAAAATCCAATGAAACTTTACACCAGCTTCATGTTGCTCTCTTTCATTGCAGTCAGAAAAATGTATATCCAGCTCCTGCTTCAGGAAATTGGCCTTCATTTGCCATCCTTGTTTCATTCAAGGCTACTATTTGGATGTGATGTCTATTGAGTTCTCTTGCAACAAGATCTGTTTCTTCTTTTGGGTCTACTGGATTTTGTGTTATCAATAAATGTGTGCACATTCCATGTATCAATGGTGAGCAGAATCAGAAGTTTTTGTATATTTTTTTAGCCTCTGGACCTCAAGTTAGGAGCCCTGCCTGCCATGGTAATCAGGCCAGGGTTGGGTAAACAAACAATTTTAGGACATCTTTTCTAGACCCTTTCTCACACACAGAGGTGAGCAATGTGATTCTTAATAGGCTGAATTCTATTGCTGCTTCCAAGAAGAATCTATGGCTTGGGCTATCTGTGTGGAGGATTGTGACTACAACTCCCAGTGTATCAACACCTGCTGCTTCATCATTCATCCACTTCTACAAGGCTTTGAGGGTAGAAATGGTAAAAATGGTATGGTGCTGTCTTTTGATTCCTGCATAAATTAAGTGAGGTAGAGTTGCACAAGGCAGTCTCACTCTCTCTTCTAAAACTTCCACTGTCCAGTTGCAGGACAGAAGAGATGACTGATGATGATTTGAGTTGTAGTGGATAATCTTGGTGTTTTCAATGTCAAACCAAGCGTAAGAGCTCCACAACACCTGCTTCTCCTGCCTTTATGGCCATTGGAACAAATTGTTCTCATTTACCTATTCCACCAGGGTAAGTCTTTATGCGTTTGGGATAGACACCCATCCAATTCACCATAGGCTTTGAGATCCTTTGTTTATCTTCAACCTGGGTTAGCCTGTTTGCCAAAATGGTTTACCAAGGTATGGCCATTGTACATGCTACAGCTTTTTGGTGAGAATTAGGTGAACCAGGTGGACACCAAAGGAAGAAAGCAATGCTGAAAATGACTTGGCAGCCCTCACAACAGAGGTACTAGTCTTCCCTGAACACACCCTAGACCCCACAAAGATAATATGACAGACTGTCAAATGCCTTTCTAAAATTCAGGAATATTATATATATAAAGTCCCCTGATCTAGTATTTTATTATCCCTCTCTTAAAAGCAAAAACAAACAAAAAAGGTCATTCGACATAGCTATTCACATCTTCTCTCCTACCCCATACTTCAATATTCCTCCACATATTTGCCTATGTTCTTAACCTTTACTTCTATCTCTGAAAGAATTGACCATGATCTTTGCCTGGGGCATCTATACCAATCTCAAGTTTTTCATAGGTCATTAATCGTGACTTAGCAACTATAATAATTCTGTATTTTACTACCTAGTTAATTCTGATACTTAAAAAAACACAAAAATTTAATTTATCACTTGAAGATAATATGTTAAACAAGAAGTTTAAGCATCTGCTAAAGAGCATTGTACTACATGTTGGGAAATGAGATGGAATAGAATTGAAAGATATTTTTTAAGTTATAATTATGTACTAACAATAATAATAAAGGCATAATATAATTCTGCTATATGCTGGGATGAGAGAGACAAGGAAAGTTTAGATAAGATACATTATCTGTCTAAACTATAGTCTAAAAAGTAGATATAACACAGACACTGATATCTGCAATACATTTATGTGATTAGTGAATGGCAGAGGGACATAAACAAAATATTATGTGACATCTGGCAGGGAAAGACAGCAACCAGGGAAATTAGGAAATTTCAGTTTGAGGAAATATCATTTGAATCGATCGTTAAAGAACATATGCAACCAAAATATCATAAGCAAAGACAGAGAAATGAGAGTCTGATATGTATGTTTTACTAGCTTGATTGGAGAATAAAGTGCATAGAGAAGAACAATAGGAAATAAATAATAATAAAATGAAGTAAAGCTGGAAAAGTGGGTTGGTTCAGATTTTACAGGATTTTAAATACCAGGCAAAAGAATTTGGTAGGCTAATAGGCTCTACCAAAGATGTTTTAGCTGAGTGGTGACACAATGGTTCTATATAGAATAATATTATTCTAGCAGTGGTATGAAGGGAAGATTGGTAAGGGGAAATTTGAAAATAGAAAGACCCATTGGGAGGCTATTTCAGTAGTTCAGACTTTGGTATGGAAGTGACAGAAGAAATAAATGGAAGAGATATTGCAAGAGTGGAACTGAAAAGGCTGAAATAAAAGAAGCACAAAAGAGGAAAAACAAAAGATAATGCAAAGTTTGTGAACACAGGAAGTGGTAAATGGTGGTGCCACAGAGAGAAGTGAAGTCATAAAAAGAAGCAGGTTTAAGAAGGAAGATGATAGATGATGGGTTCAGTCTGGGAAATAAGGAATTAGAGGGACTTATGAAACATTCACATATAGGTGTTCTATAAACCAATAGATATAAGTCTAGAACTCAGATGTAAGATTAATATAGAAAAAAATATATTTAGGAATCAATTATATAAAGGTATAATTAAAGCCATGAAAGTAATGGCATTCCTAAGGGAAAAATATTGGACAAACATAAGCATTTGAAGAATACCTAGGATAGAGTCTAGAAGAGAATAAGGAGATAGAAAATGAGGGCAGAGAAAAACTAATTAGGGAAAGAGAAAAAGAATCAAAAAAGTATCATAAATAAATGAATAAATAGTAGGATTACTTGCTTCCTTTAGGCTAGCACTCAGGTTCCCAGAACTTCCAGCTTCCCTTCAACACCTCAAAAAAGATCATTTGAGAGGCACATAGTAGTTGTTCTCAAGGACCTTTCACAAACATGTTATGTGTAAAATGTGAATCTGCAAAAAGGATGATATTAGAGATATCAAGGGTATGATCACAGTTCATTAGGGAATCACCCATAAATTTTACCATGGCAAGACTGGACAGGTCTACAATGCTACTCAATTTAATGTAGGCATTGTTATAAAAAAAAATTAAAAGTAAGATTATAGTCAAGAGAATTAATGAATAAATCAAACATATTGAACACTCTAAGAAAAGGTATAGTTTTCTAACATATATAAAGAAAAATTATCGAAAGAAAAAGGCTCCTAGGTTCAAATGAAATATCTCCCCACTCCACCTGGAGAAGCACACTTTGTGATATATAACGAGCTATTGGGACTAATCCCCTGTGAATTCATGATTTATAAATATAAAATAAAGTTTTCTGGATTATGATGGGGAGGGAGAGGGAGAAGAGCCAAGAAAGCATACTATCTTTAAAGTTAAAAAAAAAAAAAAAGAGAGAGAGAGAGAGAAAATCCAGTAAGAAATAAGCTTCTATAAGTAGCTTTCATAGAAACTTCAGCAATATTAAGAGTCATAAATATTGAGAGATTTGAGGTTTCATGCTTAGAAATTAGTTGGTAACCTCCTGAGAAGGCAATTGTCATGGAATGGTGGAAGAAGAAACTTAATTTTAATGACTTTCAGAGAATATATACAGCAAGGAAGTAGAAGTATGTGAATAAATTTTTAAAGAGATTTTAAGAATTTTAAGATTTAAAAACCACCTGATAAGTGAAGATCAGACTTATAAAATTAGATAATAACTTTGTTGAGAGACAACTTCTACAAAACTGGTTGGTGAAAGTGTGTTAGTACCATGGACTCATAATTTAGATAAACATAGAGGAGGGTAAATTAGGATGTATATGTCAAAATTCCCAAATATAGAAATTAATCCAACTTGCAGTTGCTGCAGTAATGAAGAGTTAATAGTGATTGTTAAGACAGGAACTTAAGGGTCACCTACAAGACATTTTTGTCAAGCTGACTTCAACAGTTAAGTGCACCTTCCCTGGCACAACTTTTAAAATGCAACATCATGTCAATATAGAAGCAAAGAGAAAATTACAGTACATTTTTCCTCACATAAATCCTAATCTTCCTTGGCTCAAAAAAAAAAAAAAAAAAAAAAAAAGCAGAACAACTTGAAAGGAAGAAAGATCTGAGTTCATGTTCCCTACCTTTAAGCTTTATAATAATAAAAATTAACATTTATATAATAGTCTCAGTTTTATAAAACATTTTACATATATGATTTTATTTGATGCTTACCACAAAGCTGCAATAGATACTATTATCATCCCCATTTTATACATGAAGAAACAGATTCTGAAAAAATTAAGAGACATGCCCAGGTTTGCACAGCTAGTAAATATCTAAAGCAGAATTCAAATTCAGATCTTCCTAATTCCAGATTTGGGGTTCTCTCTCAAACTATACACCACCTAGTTGCCAGAGATCAATTTTCACAATGGACGTATTTAAGCTAAGATGTTTTCTATAGCAGGCATATGAAAAGACCCCAGTGAAGAAGGAGACATTGAAGATGCATAAGAATAAAGGAATTTCTTCTGGATCTAAATCCTAAAGGAAATTGGAAAGAATGACATCAAGATTATATATGGAGATATCAAACTTATCAAAGAGTCAAGAGGTGGCAATTGATACTAAGAACTTTATTAGGAATGAAAAAGGAAGCTGAAATAGTTTTACATTGTAAGCCTTCAATCTGCATAATGATAGAGGCTATATCTGGTATCTTGAGCAAGGTAAAAACTAAATTTTTACTTAATTGAGGCAGTCATGGTAGAGTAGAAAGAAGGCTGAGTTTGAATTAAGACTGCTCAAATTCAAATCCTCACTCTGCTACTTTGTATTCATGGGAGTTTGAGCAAGACTTGTTTTCTACATCTATAAAATTAGATACTAGATTAAGTAAAATATTCACATCCCTTTCAGCTCTAAAACTATGTTAGATTGAATTGAATTGAATCCAGATTACCAATGTTTCAATAAATGTGTACCCTTATTTTTTCCTTAAGAGAATATATCCCTTTGGTAAACAAAAGATCATAAAAACACTTCCAGGAGTTACATATTAGGTTGAAAGATACCAATTTCATGTTAAATATTTATATATGTATATCTTTATTTCAATATTTTAATAAAAAAAAGTCATAAAGGGACTTCAAAAGTCCAACTCTTCATTTTACAAATAAGGACCCTGGGATGAAGAGTAATCAAATGATTCACCCAATACAACATGGTAACTGACAGACCTTTAAAGCTTTTATTACTTACGCTAAATCCAAAGCTTTTTCCACTAACATTATTGACCTTCTAGTCTTTTCCCAGATTGGCCCAGCAACGAATTTTGGAACTAAATTATTTTTGGGAACTGTTATGATTTTAAATAATGTCAGTCTGTCCAAAAACTTGAGCTCAAAAACCTCAAAATGTCTTGCCTAATTTGATTTAGATCAGATATAAAATGTTTCCAAGTCCCTTCCCCACTTGATTCCTTTTAATGTCAGAGCTAATGATAAAACAAAGACAGTCTTCTGCTGAGATGCAAAGAAGAAACACCAGCTTCATTTAACATCACTTGTGTATTCATCACTCATCATATAATATCTTTGAATTAAGCCAAAAGAGAGGCTCAGCACTGGCTTACAACTAAGAACTTCTCCATTGGTTTAACTGTGGATGACAATAGCACCAATGAAAAGATGACAATGATAGATGGCACTCTCTGTTTGTTCACTTTGGGATTTGCTTGCCACTCGAAGTTGATTATCCCATTCATTCATTGAAGGTTAAAAAAATTCATGTTCATTTTAAGTGTTCTGACATAGCTCCCAATAATGGGCTTCAACAAAACAGGAAAATAAGCTTCTCTACAACCAGAATGTTGCCCTTGAAGAAAAATACTGCTTTTTATTAGCACTAAATGTTTTCAGAGTAGAAAAAAAGAAAAGATATAAAGCTATATACTGGAGCTGAGCCTCATGTCACCCTTATCATATTTCTTATGTTCTTATAAGTATATCATGATAAATAGAAATTCAACTACAGACAACCATAATAGAGAGAAATGCAGATGTTTAAAGTGCAAACCCAGGAAGAAAAATAAATAACAAATTTCAAGAGATATACTTTTATTATGACTTGTGAAAACAATTCTTAAACTAAAATCCAAGAAAATAATATATCCCATCTTCTCTAAGCTTCATGCCATTACTCTTCTCTAGTATGGCCCCTACTTACTCCACGTAAACAAGTCTCTCTCTTCCTTTGGAGCCTTTTCTGAAGTCTTTTCTGAGCTTAGTCTTCTTGAAGAAAAGTATGACTATAAAATTTATCTCATGTCATATGCCACATGAGACTTTTCCTCATTTCTTCATAAACATCCATCATAAAATCACCATGTATTTAATATATATATATATATATATATATATATATATATATATATATATATTTGCACACACTTGTATATGTGTGTATTGTCTCCTTAAATGCACATTTCTTAGTGGAATTAATGTTTTTATTTTTTTTCTTAGTACTTCTAGCATCTAGCAGTGCCTGACATGTGTTTCTATAGTAGCTTAATAAATGCTCTTGATTGCCAGAGTCAGGAGACTATTCATTCAGCAGGAGCTGGACTTGAGACTGGACTATTAGAAGAGGCCCATCTTGGATTTTTAAAAACCTGGCAAAATAATCTGAAATCACAATATTCTCATTAAAAATATGTGAACCAGGAAAGTACCAGTGTGGGAGGGAGCAAGAAAGAAAGGGAGTTCACCAGTCAGTCAACAAACATTTATTGAGAGTTAGGAAACAAAGAAAGGTGAAAATATGATACCTGCCCTCAAGGAACTCACTTTCTAATGGGGGAGACAACATGAAAAAAATTGAACAAACAAGATAGAGTAAAAATGCTAATCTCAGAAGAAAGGCTCTAGTAGAAATGAGGAGGGGAGACTCAAAAAAGGCCTCCTGAAGAAAGAGCTAAGCAGAGTTTTGAAGAAAGATGAGGAAGCCAGTGGGTGGAAGTATGGAAAAAAGTACATCCCAGGCATGGAAGATGATCACTGAAAAGTCACAGAGTTAGGACTCACAACTGCTTTCACCCAAGAAAATTTTTACACAACCCTGCATATACAGGTATATAAAATAGGCATGCAAATCAAACATTTACTGATAATAAATCATAATTTTGTGACCCTCACAAATACTATGTAGTTACACAATATCACATAGGGTTGCAACCCACAATTTAAGAAACTTTGGTCTAAAATAACATGTCTTCATGCAAATGAATTGATGAGAAAGCTATTGCAATAGTCCTGATATGACATAATGAGGGAATATACCAATGAGGTGTTGTGAGTGGAGAAAAGAGGACATATATAAGAGATATCATGAATGTGGAAAAATAAGAATTAACTAGTAGGAAGAGGAACAGAAGAGAACTATATGAAAAACAAAAACAAAAAGCAAACTAAAGAGCTCCTAGGAGGAGATGGTAACAACAGTTTCAAAAGCTGCAGAAAGATGAATAAAGATAAAAATTGAGGAAAAAAGCCATTAAATTTGGCAATTAAGAAATTTTTGGAAATTTTGAAGAGAACAGTTTCAGTTTAATGTTGATAAAAACAATAGCTAATATTTAGCATTTTAAGGTTTATAAAGTACTTTATAATTATCTCACTTAATTCTCACAATAACCTTGTAACATTTGGCTCTGTAACCTTTGACTTCCCATTCCCAATTGGAAAATGAGGAATCTGAGGCTTTGTAGTTAAATGATTTCCCAAGGACCACACAACTAATAAATTCTTGAGAAAGGATTTGAACTCAGATCTTTCTGATTCTGAATCCAATATTCTATTTACTGTATCAACTAGTTGATGATGTCAGAAACCAAATTTCAGAGAGTTTAGAATTGAATAAGAAGACTGGTAAAGGAGGCATTAATTTTAGACAGCTTTCTCAATAACCCAAAGGAGGGCGAAAAGAACAAGATAATATTTAGTGGGGGTGGTTGGATCAATGACGATTTTTTTTTTAAGATGGAGGAGTGTGCTTTTAGGCAGCAAGGAAGAAACTAGTATTATAAGGAGACTGAATATTAATGAGATTAGGGATGTTCGAATAGACAATATACTTAGAGGAAAAAGGATGGAATAGAATCAAGGGTGCATATATAGAGGCAAATTTGCCATGAAAAAGAAAATGGTTACCTCTTCAGTCTGATGGGAATGGAGGAGTCAGTGGGAAAAGATATCTAAATTATGTCAAATAAAGAGGAGGGCCAAGGAGGAAACACTGAAAATGGCATCCTTTTATTTCAATAAAGTATGAGACAAAGTCCTAATACTAAGGGCAGGGAAAGAGGCTAAAAGGAAATGGGTATCAAGAGAATCTTGAAAAGGGATGAGAGGTTTGGAATAGCTGCTGAGTAGAAAGTCATTTTTCTTCTCAGAAACAAAGTAATCTGGGTTTGAGAGAAGGAAAGCTAAGGCCCAGAAGAGTGAATTTCCCTGGCTTTTGGGTAACACAACTTATCCTACATTGCCTATCATTGCCTTCTGGTTTTTATTAGCAAAATTGACAGACTATTTTCTCCAAGCTTTATACAATATACATTCCCTTGATATGAGAATAAGATAAGAAGAATATAGTATGTTATTAGACCAGATGCCCATGGTTGCTACTGAAATAATGGGCCCAAAAAGGCCCCGCATGACTATACCCAGAGGAACTTGTGGTTCTCTTCTTCTGTTCTAAATCCAACTCTTTTCTGTCCATCATCACAGCTCCCAGATCACAGATACTGCTGGCCTTGATGATCAGAAGATCTGCATTTGAAATCCAAACCAAAGAGCATCCAATATTCTCAATATGATAAAAACAAATCCAATATTAAAAACCCAAGTTCCTACCTAAATAAGTTTAGGACTCTCTTCTTGGTCTATAATATATATATATATATTATAATAACATTATAATCCTCTCCATCCTAAATTTATCTCCTTTTCTGGTACTTGATTGATTATTTAGCTATACAGATACATCCATTGGATCTATTTATCTGGAAAGCAATGCCTTACCAGATAATTCAGTAATTATTTAACCCTTTCTTGAAGATTTCTATTAACATTGTTTCCTAGGATCCAAAGATTCTCCATTATTTATTTGTGTGTATTATTAGTTATCTCTTCCTATTATATTTATTCCTTCAGTGTGAAAAATGGAGATGAATAGAAAGACTTAGAAAGACAAATAGAATTGTGGCAAAGTACAATAGGTAAAACTAGAAAATAATACATACAAAAATAAATAGTAAGGATACTCTAACAACAACAACAATGAAATTTAAAATTTTAATTAACGTAATCAAGCTTATTACCAAGCGTATCTATAAGAAATCTGAGAAGATGTCAAGGATATAAACCTTGCATCGTTTTCCAGTTATCATTTCCCAACTATCTGGTACATTTTCTGCCTAACAGCTTAAGTAGCTTCATCCTTCATTTTCAAGGAGGACCAATGACATCACAAGGTGATCAACTTTCTCTCTTTAAATAATTTTTATTCAAACAATAACAATTTCTACAAATTCCAATAAACAAGCAATTCCAAAAATAAGGAATAAAATCCCAAATAAAACCTTAAACTACAAACTGTTTATATTTTAACTTTAAAAAATACAAGTTTAATTATATGACAAAAAACTCACTTTACAGATCTCTCTCTTCTTTCATCCATGTACTTAAAATTTTTACTGCTGCATCTTTTTAAATAATTAAAATAATATTTGTGATTCTTCCTTGAATATCATTCCATATACAATGTCCCATATTTTTGGTGTTACTTTATTTTTGTTCTTTTACAACATAATTATAGTCTGTTTAATTAATATACCACAATTTATTTAGCCATTATCCAATCATTGAACATACATGTTGTTTCCAGCTTTTTTTATTATTACAGATAAAGACATTAGAAATGTTTTTGTAAAGAGAGACAAGAGCATCTGCTGCCTCTGTTCTCCCCAAACAGAAACAGAGGATGCTTTCCAACATGGCAGCAGAGACAACCCATTGGAGGAGAGTAGTACTATCAAGGAGTTACAGTAACTCTATCTCTCTGGAACATGAAAAAACTATAAGCCAAAACTAAAATGGACCAAGTATTGGTGCATGGTTTTTTTGTCTGAAGATGATTTTATACTCAATGCAACCTCCAAAGCTAAGAAATAACTAAGAATGAATCAATTCTCTGCTGCTTGTACTAATTTTGGTCTAACAATTAACACCAAGAAAACATAGATACTCCATCACCCAGCACCACACAATCCATATGTGAAACCATCAATTACTGCAAATGGAGAAGTTTTGAATGCTATGGATAAGTTCACTTACATTGGCAGTACCCTTTCCAGGGATGTACATATTGATAATGAAGTTGACACATGTATTGCCAGAGCTGGCTTTATGTTTGGGAGGCTCCAAAGGAAAATGTGTGAGAAAAGAGGTATTAAACTGACTACAAATTAAAGTCTATAGAGCCATTGTGCTAACTCATTGCTGTATGTCTCTGAAATCTGGTACCATGCCAAAAACTGAATTACTTCCTTTGAATTGTTTTAGGAAGATTCTGAAAGTCACCTGGCAGGATAAGATACCAGACACTGAAGTCCTTTCTTAAATTAAACTGCCAAACATTTCAATTCTACTGCAGAGAGCACAATTCTATTGAGTTGGCTACATTGTTCAAATGCCAAATGTATGCTTGCCAAAAATAATTACATATATATACATACATATATATAATGGAGAACACACACAAGGCAAGAGCTCATAAAGTGGTCTCAAGGTTTTTCTTAAGTGCTTTAAACTGATTGCATGATATGGAGACACTGGAACAGAACTGCCCAGCATGCTGTACCTTCATCAAAGAAGATGCTCTATGAGCAAAGCAGAATTGAATTAGCTCAGAAAAAACATATGATGCACATAGTTATAGAGTCCACCACAAATGTTCATAGGAATTATTTGTATCCTACTTGTGGCAGAACATTCTGAGCTTGTATTGGTCTGATCAGTCAAAGTCAGACACTTTATAACTTGACTCTAACATAATGATGTCATTTTGGATCTCTTCAAGAACAAAGGACAACCAACCAACCAATCAATCTCTTTGGAGGACTAGCATTTATTAATCAATTTAAACAAGAATGACTTGAGTCATTTTCTTTTTTCATTGGATAATAGATTATTTAATCATATTGATAAAATATGTTGGCATTATAGTAAAACAGGTAGAGGCTTTCTTTGACTTCCACTTCATTCTTCCTCTTCCTCTGTACTCCTTTGGAGGAGATACTAATGGTGTAAGTGTCTTTGCAGACAGAGGAAAATGGAAAGAAAAAAATCTTTTATATAATTTATAAAATGACAATTCACTATATAAAAAGAGCTAAATATTTTAATGCAAATTAAAATTTGATTCAAGGTTTTAAATTTTCTACTTTAGATTATAAGTTTAGTAATGAAAGGGATCTTGGAAATCATCTAGTCCAAAGCCATCATTTGAGGTCCAAAGAGGGTAACTGTGCTGGTCAGGTTCCTAGAGTGAGCACTACAGGCAGGACAAGTATTCATCCTAAAATGGCAAAGTCCTTTTTACATCAGTTACTAAGGTTAGATTACTTCTATGATCTATTAAGGTAACTACAAATATCATACAGAAAATCATCTCAATATATAGATTCTTTGCAGTCCATATATAACTCAGAGTATAAGATTCCTGAAAGTAGAAAGGTTAAATGTCAGACGCAAACTAAAACTCAACTCTGGCAGATCTTTATCCACTGTACCAAGAGCAGTCTGCCTTTAAAATGTGGCACTCTGCAGAGCAATCTTGGGGATGTTTTAAACATTAATCTTTATAGAAATTCAGTTAGAAACTTTTTTCCATAATTAAAGAGAGACATTTACAATTCTCGTTTCTCTTTCTTGAATTTCTCCTATCTCTATGGCTTTTCTGTTAATACATTCACTCACTAGTTTCTAGGAAATCATCTATTAGTTCATATTGCTTTCTCTTATTATTAAAATATTGGGTCTTTTCCCCCTCGCTTGTTCCTTAGCAGAAAGATGAGCTTCAGGCTTGTGATTGACTTCCCATTGTTCCCTTAACTTTAACTTCTCACTACTGTGCCAACCATCTGTACCCCCAGAGGGATCTGTCACACAGTTCTTCAATTCTTTTTCTTTCCTGCCAGCAGCTCTTTATTTGATTTCTTTCTTTTTCTTTACTTTTTTTGGTGGAGGGGAGAGAATTTTATGATGTTAACATTTTTTCATTTTAAATTGCCTCTTGGGTATAAGAGGAGGAAATGGCCTTAATTTCTTGGAACATGTACAGACTTGACAATGAATGCTGATATTTCTTTCTTTCTTTAATGACCCAAGGGAGTAAAAATGATACTTTTAGGAATTGTGTCACTGTTCTACCCACATTTAAAGTTATTCAAGACCATTACTCCCTTTGGTTTCAATTGGCATTCAGTTTATTTTTAAAATCACTTCACAAAGTAAGTACAGTCAACAATCCTCAAAATGGAATGGAATGCCTGTGAACATAAGACAAAATAAAACTTTCATCTCAGGGAAATGGTACTTCTTTGAACTTATGGTCCAAATACCCTACATGATGCCACAAAAATAACTATTAAAATTATTCAACATTTCATATCATCTTGAAAGCCATGAAAGACTCTCTAATGACCAAATGTAAAATTACCTTTGCTTTGAAAGCATAAAAATCAAATATCAGATTAATATAAATGCTATGTTATAATTAAATCATGATCATTATCTGAGATTTAATCATAACATAATATTAATAATATTTCTCAGGCATTGTCACAAAGTACTACAAACTAACATTTAGAATGAATGGAAAAAGAAAATAATTTAAGTGGAATCCAAGTCTGAGCCTTTCCCAACAACTACATATGAAATCTCTAAGGTTGTGTGTGTGTGTGTGTGTGTGTGTGTGTGTGTGTGTGTGTGTGTGTTTTACCAGAGCCAAGCATTTTAGGACAGACTAAAATTTAAGAGGTCAGTTTCATGGGAAATAGTATCTCTTTCCTAAGGCATTTTTTAATATGTTAAAAGCATAAAGCAGCATTATAGCAGTGACTAAAAGACCAATGTTAAAAGTCAGGAATATCCGGGTTTAAGCCCTGACTCTGACACATGCTGACTATATGAGAATAAATAATCTTCTCATGTTCTTAGTTCTTTCAGGCATCTTTCTCAGATTATCAGTTAGAACCAATTTGTAGATTTATGTTGCTGAGTTTGTATACCAGGAATTTCTAAGATAGATGAAATCTCATTATAAACATCAAGATTCTATCATCAACACCTAAAGGAAAAAAGATAACATAATATTGCACAAATATTTAATAATAATTCACATTTTACAGCACATTTCATTTTACAAGGCACTTTCATGATGTCAATTCCCTGAAACAAAAGCACAAGTTTTATTATTCCCATTTTATGGATGAAAAAACTAAGGCTCAAAGAGCTCATGTAATAAATGCATAATAACACAGCTATCAAGTGCAGCTGGTTTTTTTTTTTTTTAAGTATGCATTGATTGGCATTTGGAGTATTAGTTCTTTCTCTGGAGATGGATAGCATTTTTCATTATAATCCTTCACAATTATCTTAGACCATTGTATTGCTGGAAATAGTTAAGAAATTCACAGTTGATTATTGTACAATATATTACTATTGCTATGTGCATTGTTCTCCTGGTTCTGCTCATTTTGTTTTGCATCCTTTCATGTAAGTCTTTCCAGATGTTTCTCCAAGCATCATGTCCCCATTTATTACAACTTGTTCAGCCATTCTCCAATTAATGACCATCTCCTTAATTTTTAATTTTTTGTCACCATTAAAAGAGCTGCTACAAATATTTGTGTATATATAAGTCCTTTTACTTTTTTGTTTTTTATCTCTTTGAGATATAGATTTAGTAGTAATAATGCTGAGTTAAAAGGCAAGCAAAGTTTTATAGCCCTTTAGGGAAAGTTCCAAATGGCTCCCCAGAATGACTGAATAAGTTCACAACTCCACAATGAATTAGTATCTCAATTTTCTCATATCCCTTCCAACATTTATCATTTTTCCTTTTTCTGTCACATTACCAGAATCTCTCCGTAACAAAATGTGTACCTTGAAATACAATACATAATGATTCTAGTTTGTGTTAACTTTTTTTTTTCCTGAGGAAATTGGGGTTAAGTGACTTGCCCAGAGTCACACAGCTAGGAAGTGTTAAGTGTCTGAGGCTACATTTGAACTCAGGTTCTCCTGTCTTCAGGACTGGTGCTCTATTCACTATGCCATCTAGCTGCTCCTGTGTTAATTTTTAAAAATCTAAAACATTTCATTTGCTCTAAATTCTATCTAAGAAAAAAATTTGTTTTGCTCCCTCCTAAAACCTAGGCACATGATTTATCTTGCTTTTTAAAACAACATGAAATGGTTCAAATGCTAAACTAAAATAAGCAGATCACTGAAATCTGAGGTAGAATAATTGTAGATGACCAAATGAATCTTGTTATTTAATGACATTTCTAGTCACACAGATTTACTATAGGATCACATCAATCTATAAACATTTATTAAGTGCCAGCTATGTACCAGGCACTATGCCAAGTGCTAGAAATACAAAGAAAGGAGAAAATTAAGTAGATCTTTGTATCAAGGATCTCATAATGTAATAAGAGAAAACATGCAAACCACTATTTGCAAACAACACATATAAAGGACAAATCAGAGATAATCTCAGAGGGAAAATATTAAGAGTAAGGGGGGCTAAGAAAGTCGTCATGCTTTAAGGGACTTTAGTTGAGATTTGAAGGCATCTAGGAAAGCCAGGAGGTGGAGATAAAAAGGAGGAATATTCTAAGGATGGGACACCATCAAAATCAAGTCAGAAAGTAGTATATTTTGTGCAGGGAACAGCAAGGAGACTAGTCTTACTGGATCACAGAGTATATGTTGGGGAGTAATATATTGGGAAGACTAAAAAGGGAGGGGGTCAACTAGATGGTACAGTGGACAGAATACCAGCCCTGAAGTCAGGAGGTTCAAATTGGCCCTCACACACTTAATACTTCCTAATTGTGTGACCCTGAGCAAGTCACTTAGCCCTAATTGACTCACTACCACTCCAAAAAAAAGACTTCATATAAAAGACTAAGTCATAAAAGGTTTTAAGAACCAAATATAATTTTGTAACTCATTCTGAAAGTAATAGGAAGCCAATGAAGTAGGTCTTTCCAAGATATAAATTCTTGTATTTACATGTAAAGTATGTCAAACAGGGCTAGCTTATCTATAACCATAGAATTATAAATTCAGAAGTGGAAGAACTAGAAGAGGTCATTTAGACTGATTCCTTAGTCTTATGGATATAAGCAAACTAAAGCCCAAATAGCTTATGTGAATTAACCAATCACACCAAAGGAGAATTCAAAGCCATTTCTTCTGGGTCTAAATATTGCTATCTTTCTAATATCCATAAGTATACAGAATTCAAAATAATTATCCCTGGGTCCATACTCAAATTGTTTCTATTTTAGAGGGACCTACCATATCTTGCTCTGACAGATCTTCAAGAAACCAAGGTCATTTTCACACCATAAAGCAACATCAGAATAGGAAATAGAAACAGATAAACTTGTTTAATAATTGTACCAACATTAAAAATACAAGAGGCAAAAAATACATTTCAGTCTCATTTCTGTTGTTAGAAATTGTAAACATAAGTACAATTTCCAAGAATGCTGAACAAAGTTTGGTTTTATTTTTCAAAACATTCCCATTATAAAAACAAAAAGGGATTCACAGAAAGCTCAACAGACTGCCTGGATATCTTTGAGCCTTACAAAATAATGTTATGATAAGAAAAAATGTAAACAAATAAGATACATCTGAATCATTTTTCCCTTGAAATATGCAGAGGCCTAAAATCTAACAGATAATGGTCTTTGAGTTTTTATCTGAACCTAATTCCTTGTGAAATCCAATAACCCTGAACACAGTATATTTCAATCATCACAAAGTATAGAAGAGGTTCTGGAAGCTTTAGTCACACAGTGATACCATCCTTCTATTCCTGTCCCTTCTGACTCCCAAACAAGCATACATATACACAAACATATTCCCCAAATCAAATCATAGATCTGAGGCTTTAAATTAAATTACAATAAACATAAATAATTGAAAGGGATAGAGAAAACATCAAAAGAGATCTCTAACAGTACACAGTAAAATCCATAGTAGATTGTATTCCTGTAAGTCAAAACAATGTAAAGCAAAACTGATCTTCTCATACATTGTTATAATAAGGAAATGTTATTCCTAATTTTTAATAGAAATGACCACAAAGATCAGATTTAATCAGACAATCAACAAGTACTTATTAACTACCTATTATGTGTAAGGCACTGTCTTGAGCAATGGGGTTTTATACAATTCTTCCCTTAAAGGAACTTCCCTTCTAACAGGAAAGACTAAAATTCAAAGTAAAAATGTGTTTATTTTGGGCATGGTTCAAAGACCTCTATGGATCCAAAGACTATTTCAAGAGGTGCTATTTTAATACTAATATTAAGACTTTATTTGCTTTTTTTTACTCTTTCTCTAATGAATTTACTGTAAAATTTTCCAGAAAATAAAATATGTAAATTAAAGATTTAGTTACAAATACTAAGACTGAGCTAATATTTCATCTATAGAAGTGTAATTTTGTCTTACAAACAAACTCTTACAAACTTGCTGCTTTGTTTGTATTCATCTTATGTGAGATCAACTAATCATAAATAAAGATCTTTTAACATAAAAACCTTGACAGCAAACATGACTGGTATTGAAATATTCAAAGTATGTCTTTTTTAAAGTCATGATTTATCCTGGAACTACTGTGTTAATATTTGCACTAATGAAATGAAAGCAGTGGTGAATAAAAAAGGCTGCTTCCTTAGCATGAATCAAGGCAGTGGCACCAAATTGTACTAGTTATACTCACAGTAATTTTTCAGAGCACCTTCACTTAAGAATATTTTTAACGAAGCAATACAAATAATTTTATTTGAATATGTATTTTAACAATATTTTCTGTGACAAAATGGAAAGCACATAGAAAATGGGTCTACTACTTGAAAAAAAAATAATGATTTTCTCAAAAAAAACCTCTTGTGTTATCATTTGAGTTGTGACCTGCACAAGCCATTTTTTTTAAATGGAATACCACTTATAAGAATGACTCACAAACCATGGTTATTTAGATTTGAAAATTTATCAGATATTTTCTCAAAAATGAATGAAATGAGCCTGTCTTTTCAAGAAAAACAACTGATATTTGTTGCCAATGAGAAAATTTAAGCTTTCAAGTGAAAACTGAAATTTTCAAAAACTTGAATCTGCCACTATGGGGCTGACAGTTTTCCAATATGTAATGAGAAAAAAAAAAGACATTTTTCTGGAGATGGGTACTGTCATTTTTTTGGATTGTCTCCTCAGCATTCAGCATAATTCCTGGAATGTGAATAGATGCTCATCAAATAAAAGATCCTCTATTTGGAATCCTTTGAAGAAATCAAAGGATTCCAAAGAATAAACAAAAGTTTTTCAATTCCTTGATAAAGAGCTATAGATAAAGCACTTTAAGTATTGTTTACAATTATTAAATAATATATTAAAGATTATAAATATTTGAAAAATTCCCAAACAAGCAAATGAATGAAAACCAGGAAGTTAGAGAGCCAAGTTATATTTGAATTAGTCTCTAATTGCAGGCATTAATAGTACATGAAAATATAGAGAATTTGTTACAGTGGAAAGTCTCAATTGACAATGAATTGATGGTCAAAGAATATAAAGACAATTTTCAAAGAAGAAAGAAAATTATCAATAAATCGCTAAAATATTTGACCTCATTAATAATCAAAGAGATACAAATTAAACAACTTTAACATATTATTTGATGCTTATCAAGTGGGCAAAAATAAAAGCAATAAAACTCAATACTGGTGAGAATGTGAGAGAACAGGTTTAATCATCCATTGTTGATAGAATTGTGAACTTAGAGAATTTTTTTAAAGAGAAATCTGGCAGAACCATATACAGTCAAACTTACAAAAATAATTATACTCTAAATCTAATATTTATCGATAGTTTTGTAATGCTGGAGAAATTGAGGCAAGATACAGAGTAGAGGTTTTTAATATTTTAATAGTGGAGAGAAGAGGCCAAGCCATCTTAGCCAGCCAGCTGAATCGGACTGTTGTCTCAAAGCATTCAGCAACAAGCAAAGGATTCCAGAGATTCTTATAGGGCTCAGCAATCAGGAAAACAAAGGCAAGGTGGGATAGAACACTGGTAAGCAGGAACTCAAGGAAAGGACCAGTTTGGGGGTAAAGAAGGAAGGATCATAAATTCTGTTAAGTTGAAGAAGCTAGAGACACTAAGTCTGAGACAAAAAATGCCCAAACATTGGAGACAACCCATATGGAGTTTTATGACTCTTTGGAATGCCAGAATAGCCAGGGCCTTAATTATCTCAGTCCTAATGGCCAGGAAGGGCCATTGCCACCAGGGAAACTGAGGCAGGACAATTCAGGGAAACTGAGGCAGGGAAGGTGAGGCATGACAGTTTTCTTATCTGTCAAGTTATCATTCAATTTAACTCAAAAATTTATTAAGTGCTTACTATATGCAAGATACTATTTTGAAAGCTGGAAATATAGAAAGTGGTGAATTCCCTCCAGAGCATCCATTTAAGGAAACTACTCATAGCAGTCATCTAATCATTTCCTACCCAGCTATTCTCATTCAATCAATCAAATGATGTGTTTACTAAACAGATACTATATGGTGGCTCAGTAGAAAACCCTGGTTCTGAAATCAGAAAGATTATAATTCAAATCTGGTTCAGATACTTACTAGCTGTGTGACTCTGGGCAAATCATATAATCCTGTTTGTCTCCGTTTCTTATCTGCCAAATGAGCTAGGGAAGAAAATGGCAAACTATTCTAGTTTCTTTACCAAGAAAACTGCAAATGGACTTGACTAAAACAACTAAAAATCAGCAACGTGCCTAATGGTTCCTGATGTACATTCAGTTTTTAATAAATGTTTATTAATTAATAATTGCTTGCTTTTAACTCTTGAAATACTTACCTCATTATTATTGTTGTTATTTGTCTTTCATTCTCAGAGAAGACCAGGATATCAGCAAGGAGATGCCATAAGTTGCAAGTGAATTGGATTTAAGTGAGGGAGAGCTGTGCAATGTCACCAGCCTTATATCTGGGTGCAGTAGTCAGATACAGATCAGGACAATAGGGCATGGCCCCTAATGCAGTAGGAGACATTGGCCTTTTAAAGCTAAGGCCTTAAAAGGTGTAATTGGCCAATTCAGTGATTAAGGCTAGATGAGAAATGATGCAAAGAATGGTTTCTTTCACCTAGTCAAAAAAAAAATCAATCTAGTGGGGGAAACCACTTCAGGTTTCATTCAAAAATGAATGCTATTTACATTTACTCTGAGCTATCAGGGCCCAATAATGACAAAGCAGAGCTTGGCTTAGAATATACTGTTGGCCAATCAATGAAAGCCAAAATGATTTGGATTTAAGGTTTGGTCCTTAAGAAAGACTTACTTCTTATGGTTGCAATGAGAATAAAATGAGATATCCATCAAGCTACTTATATATCTGAAAGTGATTCTCACCATCTTAAGCAACATTTTTCTCCTTAGAACTCCCATTTATATATATTTCTCTGACAGCATATGATATAGCTTACATTAATTATGTGTGCATGTCTAAACCTTTTGTTTGGCATTCAAAGCCTTTTACAACCTTGCCTCCATTTACCTTTCTGGTCCTTTTACACTTTAATTCTTCCCCTTTCATGCAATCTGTAATTCAATTAACACTGGATTCCTTGCTATTCTTCAAGCAAGATTCTCTCTCAATTTCAGACATTTTCACAAGCTTCCCACCATGCTTGGAATGCTCTCCAATCCCACTTCTACCACCTGGCATCCTTCAAATTACCCCACTTTGTACAAGAAGCTTTTCTTGATCCCTCTTAAATCTAGTTTCGCCCTTCTATTGATTGCTTGCAGTGTATTCAGTTTATCTCTTATTTATACATAGTTGTTGCCATATAATCTCCCCCATTAAACTATGAACTCTTTAAGAAAGGAACTATCTTTTGATTTTCTTTGTTTCCCCAGCACTTAATACAGGCCTAACACATAGTAAGCACTTAATAAATGCTTAACCTCCTCAAGATTAAATACTGGTTTTATTCTTTATATTATCACTCCTCCCCATCCCCCACTCAATCTTATATGAAGCTTTGAGCTCAAAAGGCTGTCTATATTTATTAAATGACTAAGTAAAGTTATGAAGTTTCATTTTGTGGACTGATTCACAGTTCCTTACCATCTGTTTTTCACTAGTCATTTGCTGCGATTTCCATTGTCATATTCATCATATTGCTAAATAAGTCTATTTCACTTTAGCCACCCATTCTTTGGCTCATATACTGCAAGACAACAAGCCCTTGAAAATTTGGCCCTTTGCACATACTGCTGATTTTTTTTAATGGATCTTGGCATACGTTGGAAAACCTGAGCTAAGACATTACAGAAAGAGATTGCTTTTCCACAGTGACATTGAAGTATTAATAACTCTTGGACAAGCTGTTTCTTACAAAGATCAAGTTGCTTCTTCATGTCCTTGAAAATTGGGCTTATCATCAAAGCACTTAGCATTTCTGAATTTGTGAACATTCTAATAGGACCAGATTATCACAAATGAAACACCAGAAAATTATGGGAACAATTTGACTAATTCAGTAAAAGCTCAAGTCAATTCCACTTCTTCCATAAAGCCTTCCCTCATTCCCTTAATCAGAGATGTTTCCTCATGCCAACAATGCAGTAAATTCTTTCCTCCACCTTTTGATTTCATTCAGGACTTAAGCTCAAATGCAATCTTCTGCATGAGGCTTTTCCTGATCCCTCACTACCAGTGCCTTCTCACCCAAAGTTGTTATTTCTGTTTATGTTTTGGATATATATATATATATATATATATATATATGTAGATATATGTGTGTGTGTGTATACACATATACATATACATGTGCATGTGTGTATGTGTATAAAAATCATATAGTTAGATGGCAAAGTAGATAGAATGCTGTACCTGAGTTCAAAAGTAACCTCAGATACTTAGTAGCTTTGTGACCCTGAACAAGTAATTTACCCTTTGTTTACCTCTGTTTTCTCAGATGTAAAATGTGGATAATAATAACACAGTATCAAAACACTTAACACGTTACCTGGCACATTGCAACTACAATATGAATGTTACTTTATTATTATTTACATATATGTATCATGTCTCTATCCTTACAACAGAAGCTTATTGAGGATAGGAATTGTTTTACTCCTGTCCGATATTCCTGGAAACTAACATTATCTGAGGTAATTTTAATTGATTAAACACAAAGAACTTGTACATTTTGTTTGCATTTATGTTCTAGCTATACATATTTGTATATATGTTATCAGTCTCCAAACTATAATACCATTTAGATGGCACTTGAAAGGTACAAAGTATTTTCTGAATACCAATTTTCCTGGGATACTATCCCCATTTAATAAATGAAAACAGAGGTTGAAAAAGTTTAAGCCCTTTGCTCATGGTCATATAGCTAAAATGAATGGTTGGAAGCATGGTAAAACCCAAACCTCCTGATTCAACATTCAGTGTCCTTTCCACCATACAATCAGGCAGCAATTGTGGTTTATTTCTATTTCTTAATATCTAATACTCTTCATCTTATAAAATTATATTGAATGTAATATATTTTTTGGAATATTTCCCCATTTCCTATTCACCTTGGTAGACCAGGTCCCCAACAGGCAAGTGACTACTACTATTCAAGGTTCTAAGAGGATCCCCAGGGACTAGGTTTCTAATATTGTTACTCAAGAGTCCCCACTAATGAACTTTCCATCCTATCAATCAGACAATGTTAGTTTTTATAAAAGATATTTATTAAAAGTAGTAGTTACCAAAACATTCCCCCCAAAAGTCAGAGGTATACTGACCCCCAAATGTAGAAAGAATCTATGAGGAAAGTTGACATAGATTTAAAGTATGTGTATAGAATATACGACAAGGGAATAATTCATTAGTTACTCTCTTTATAAAGTCCTCTTAAAATCCCCTTTATATAGCATTCCGCACAACTCTGAGAATCAATGCCTTTGTAGGGTAGCCAGAAATTTTCTCCAACAATAGGATTACAATCCCTAAAGTTGCCTTTCCATGGGTAATTCACTATTGCTAGTTAGATATGTTCCCTTACTAATTCAGCCTTTATTATCCTGTTTGGATTCATTATCTTTGCTGCTCTGGTCTGACCAATGACATGATCAGTGAAGGGAGAGAGAAGAAAAGAACTCTTTCCCCACACCAATAGTGATTGCCTCTCAGAAGCTTGGCTCATGCTAAAATATTCTGAATAGATTTCTTGTTACATTGATTCAATGCCTGAATGACTTACTTTTGGACTTTCTGCTATTTTTACACTTAGACCTACTAGATGTGAGGATTCTCTCATTCAATGACCTTGATAGCTTTCTTGCCCTAAATAAAGATGCACACACATCAGAAAGTGATCATAGAGTATAAATCATCCTGTTTACACTTTTTAAACTTCTTCCTGTTGATTGATTGATTCAGTTGAGATGTCTGGCTTTCTATATAATTACATTAATTAGGATGGGGGATGAAATTCTACCTTATACTAATGAATAAATGGATGAAAATTGCCAAGACTGACAAAGTTAAAATACTGCTGTGAGTTACATTTGATCTAATCAGTTTATTTTTTTAATAATGAAAAAATAAGCAAGTTAAACATACTTTTAATTTAAAAACTCAGCAAAAAGTTATTCTGTGACAAGTATGAAAAATTATTTGGTAATAATAAAATTATTGGGAGGCAGCTAGGTGGCACAGAAAATAGAAAACTGGACTTGAAATCAGGATGATTAAACTTCCTGAATTCAAATCAACTTCAAGACACTTACTAGCTGTGTTATTACTGCTTCAAGCTGTCAGTTCAGACTTGTAAACCCTTGCAGACAACAAGTCAATGGATCTATGACCTCATCAATGTGGCTATTCACACCAACAATACACATTGCAGCCTTTCACTCTAAATGCCTGATATACTTATCCATATCTTACAAAAAGTCTACCACAAAAGGTTTAGCAAACATCCTAAGGAAATTCTACTAGTTCTAGCATTTCAAAGATACCAATAAAATACATAAAAATCTCCCAGTCCATAAAAATATTCCTTTACATACTAAGTCATTATCACCTCTATATATATTTACCAAGATGAACCAATTCTTACTACTTCCCTCATGATTAAAACAGTCTTCCTTAATTGATACTATAAGACATTTTCACATATATTACCTCATTTATGCTTTACAAGAACTTTACAAGAAAAGATAAACAGGATAGGTAATATTTTTGACAGTTTAATGAGAAGAAACTGAGGCCCAGAAAGATAAAATAAATTGCTTGAAACAAATAAGTGGTACAAGTTCACACATGGACATACCTACATATATACATATATAAATATCTATTCTGTGGACATATGCAAATATATATGTACATGCATGCACGTATTTGGGGCAGCTAGGTAACTTAGAGTAGATAGAGTATTAGGTCTAGAGTCAGGAAGACCTGAGTTTAAATCTAACCTCAGACACTTACTAGCTATATAACTCTGGTCAAGTGATTTAACCCTATTTGCCTAATTTTCCTTATCTGTAAAATGACTTGGAGAAGGAAATGGCAATACCATTGCCATGAAAACCCCAAATGGGCTTACAAAGAGTTCAGGAACCATTAAAAAATGATCAAACACCAAAAAAGCATATATTCAGTTACCCAGTGAACAAATCATTCATATTCCTAACAAAAAGGGAATTGAAGCGAGAGCAAGCTTAATTACTATACTATATTATAAACACTTGTATTATTTGAAGAGGGTTTTTTTAATGAATTCTGTTAGTTAATAGGGTATAGTATAAACTACTTTTTAAATATCTAGGACTCTATAAAATTATGAATTGAACTGAAGGAATCCCAAATATAACTAGAAGTAGCATTACCTTGGCTTCTGGACATAGATATCAAGTCCACAAACCAAAAAAAGCATTTATTAACTGCTTACTCCATGAGAGACACTGAACTCAAAAGAACCTCCTTGGCCTCAAGGAGGTTACATTTTAACAGAGGAAAACAACACACAAAAGGAACTAGAACATGCCCAGAGGGAACCAATCTCTAGAGTGAGCAAGCAGTTGAGACATGGGAAATGACTGTCTGCTGAACCGGAAGAATAAAGCAAAAATCTAAGCTTTCTCCTGATATTAGTAGTTAAATCCTTCAGCCATATACCCAATTACTGACATTCAGGCCCCCTTAGTGAACAATCAACTAACTACTTATAATATTACCAGGACTGCTTTGACAAATTCTAAGTCAGTGAGGAAAAGCTCTTTTAACAGAAATTAATGAATCTCAACATTCTTTGCTTTTAGTTTTTTTTTTTTTTTTTAAATAAATAGTAGGTAAAGATGTCCATAATAACAGAATATTTCATAGAAAGGGAAGCATGAGTAAGATCAGCAAAATATATTCTCACATATTAAAAATAATTTAAGATTTGAATGCAAGAATTTGAAGAAATAAGGAAAGTGAAACCCAACCTCTAAAATTATACTAACCTCTTGTGTATCCTAAATTATTCTCTGATCTTTTTCAGTCCCCTCACAAAATGCTTATGAAAATTATTGCTCCATATTTTAAAGAAACATGAGACTTCTTAGAGAAACTCCTTCTTCACGATAGCTTCATAAATGATGCCGGCCACTTCTCTAATAGGTAATTGTTGACAAGAGCCTTTTAAGCTGTCATGTATTCTAATAAATAGGCATGCACTCTGCAGGTTCTCAGAAAAGCAGAAAATAATAATAATAATAATAACTAAGAAGAACAAAAGCTTTTCAGCTAGGGAAGAGGTAGAAGCATGAGACTATGAACAACATATTTCAAAAAAGCTTATTTTTAAAAAGCAGGTCACTCCTCAAAATAAGAGTGATTCCAAGCACCAGCACGGTGGGGCAATTATACATCACAGCAAAATATAGCTAAGTTCAAAGTTTATAACAAGCAAGCAAGGACAACTAAAACTCTGCTGATGCTGCTTTCTTAGCTTTATTCTACCCACCTGACCTACAAGAGTTATCTGAATAGCTCCCATAACTTGGGGAGGTGGGATTGTAGCTATCTTTATTAGCTGCAGCTGCCAAGGAGTACATCAACTTAAAATAAAAATGTCACATGGTATGTCCTTCAGCATAAAATCACCTAAGTGTTCACTGTTATTAGCAACAAGCAGCTTTATTATGCACTGGGAGCTTCATCTCAGTACCTATGAATGGGAGGTGGATAACTGACTGAACACTGTCCTCAGTTTATGGAAGAACTTTTTTTTTTATTTAAATGTTAAAGCTCTGGACATTTCCAGCTGACAAATACAGGAGCTGTTTTCATTTTCAGCAACAACATTAGTTTGCTGCACCATTGGGTAAAATCCAAGCATTTAATCAGGCTTGTTTCCCTTGCTGCCTGGCTTAGCACATGTAATGAGAATTATGTCTTCCCCTTCCATCCAGTTCTAATACATTAGCTGCAAGAATAATAGAGTCAGCACTCGATCAAGATAGACAGCACAGCAGAAGAGATCTCCTACATTCTTGCCCAGGTGGCATTCAATTTCTAAATGTGATAACTAATGAACCATAAAGATCTAATGATCGACTACAGTTTATTTTTAGTGTCACAAAATGTGTCTGGTTTGAATTATTATCCAACATTTTCTTCTTTGAAAAATCTCTTAGAGACTGATCAATGAAATTACAATGTATTTATAATAATAACATTATTTGCTTTTTTGCTTAGATTATAATTTAAAGATTAAAATTAAGTACTATCCTATCAGGTCTGGATTGAAACACTTTTTTTTTTTTCTGTTTAGGAAAGGAACATCCCAAAATGAGGATTCCACTTGCATTTTTGAATATAATAAGGAATAAATGCATGGAGTTAATCCATTCTTTAAAATTTATTTTTCATTTTATAATCTAATTTAATCATTTAAAATTTTTTTAGAGCTAGAAATGCAAATACTTTAGTACCTTGAACTAAGGCAATGCTCAAAATAAAGCATTGGCTAATGAAAAGCTTACTCAGGACAGTCTGAAAGATTAGAAAAACTCCAAATAGGAATGTGTACTAATTTCAATAATATAGACTCAAATGCCTAAAGACCTGTTCAAACAAGGTGATAGCTAAGGAATTATCTAATATAAATGTATAAGACTATAAAATCTGGAAAAATGGCTCTTCTTCTTGTTTCCAGTTTGTGCTACATGAGGTTACATATTGAACCTTGTGGTTCCTTGGAATAGAGGTCACTCATGTTTCAGAACTCATTCAGGATAAATTTGTCTTCAGTCTTTATTTCTGGTCCTCTGGACTCAAATGGGAGGCTAAAAGTTATCACAATTAGCAAAGCAGAATGAAAAGAAAATCCATAAGTGATGATAGTGAATAGAATGTATCTGGAGCAATGCTGTATCCATATGGCAGTTTGAATGAAATACTTTGTAGGATCATATACAATATTGCCTTTGACCTTCCCTATATTTATATTATTTATCCCACTACATATCATCAGTTTGGAAAAGAGACATTCTTCATCAATTTGGCTTTTTCTTGTTCACAGATTTAGAACAGGAAATGATCTTAGAGGTCATCTAATCTAATTCATTTATTTTACAAGTAAGGAATGTCCAGAAAGAACAAGGGACTTGAACAAGATCCCAAAGATAGTATTCAGCAGAGTCAAAATTTTATTCCAATTGTTATTTTATAAGAAATGATGAGCAGGCTGATTTCATAAAAGCCTGGAAAGACATGAACTGATGCTGAGTGAAATGAGCAGAACCAAATCATTGTACACAGTAACAATAAAATTATGTGATAACCAACTATGATAGATTTAACTCTTCTAAGCAATACAGTGATCCAAGACAATTCACATAGACTTGAGATACAAAATGACGATCCGTGTACAGAGAGAACTATGGAAAATAAATACAGATTAAAGCATACTATTTTCACCTTTTTTTGTTGTTTGCTTTTTTCTCTTGTAGTTTTCCCCTTTTGTTCTTATTTTTCTTTCACAACATGACTAATTTGGAAATATATTTTATATGATTGTACATGTATAATCTACATCAGATAGCTTGATGTCTTGGGCAGAGGAAAGGTAAGGAAGAGAAGGAGAAAAAAATTTGAAACTGAAAATCTTACAAAAATTAATGTTGAAACTATCTTTATATGTAATTGGAAAAATAAAATACTATTGAAATTTTTTTTAAATAACTGATTTCATATCTCATGACTACAAATCCAGCATATAATAAGGTCTTGGACCATAAACTATTAAATGATTATAAAACTTACTTTAAAAGTTCTACAAAGTTCTATGACATAATATAAGCACAATGTCATCTGCAAACAAGCTTGTCTATAACATTTAAATATCATGAGGGAATTCATCTTCCATTTGATCTTTGCATAAGACATTCTCCTTGGCTGTGGCAAAAACATTTGCAAGCAGATGACTTTCTTTTTTAAGCCCTGTTTGGTATTCATAATCAGAGAGAGAGAGAGAGAGAGAGAGAGAGAGAGAGAGGGAGAGAGAGACAGAGACAGACAGAAAGACAGACAGAGACAGAGACAGAGACAGATGATTTTAATTTCATGGGACACACTTTGCTGAATGAGAGCCTTTCAGTTTTCATTTCATTTACCTGATTGAATTGTAGCCATCAAAAATAAGAACAGTGGAATATGGTACTTTCTGAACTTCTGATCAATTGTGTGACTGTAAAGATGTCCTCTCTCTTCTAGGTCATATAAAGAAAATAAGTTTGTTCTTTGGTGTTTTCATCAATGATAACCTCAATACACATTTAGATTATTTTTATATAGAAGTTGTAATGATTAAAGACAAACCATGTATATTGGGTGACTTTTTTACTGACTAGTGCCTTACATAATTCCTGTGGTTCACCTGAAAATTCAAAGTGTGCCCTATATATATATATATATATATGAAGATATAAGTAAAATGATATCAGGTGCCCATTTGGAATTAAATTCATTTAATTCTTATTTTACACTGAAAGAATCAATTTCCGTACATTTCTATCCTCAAGAAAAATTTAATTAAGTATAGTATATTATAACCTTTTGCTTATGTACCTTTACAGGTAATAGTTTAGTTAAGCTTTTTAAAGTGTATTTAGTTTGCCTATTAAAAAGTCAAAAGTTTTTTTTTTAACTCTTTGATAGCTTCTTATTAGGATTCTCAGTAGGCATAGGGGATTCATGCCTCCCCAGAAGCTAAAAGCTACAAGTGACTAAAGATATTGAGAGTATTTGATATGTGCCAAAAGCTCAACCCTGAATACAGAAAGATGAGTTGTCAGTTATCTGTAGTTTTGATAATCAGTGCTCCCAAAATCTCTAAAGAGATAAAGATTAGGACCAAACCTGTCATTTCTTGGGTATAGAAAACTCCTAGATGAAGAAATTCCTTTTATCAATGAAGGTCAGTACTTACTCTGCCTGAGAGCAATAAAAATTCAAATTAGAGACTGGCTTGAACCCAGATCTTCCTTTTTTCACAAAAAGCTCTATATACTATGCAACATTGTCTTCAAAACTAGATTAAAAAATAATGATTACTAATAAACTCTATTAGAAGTTAGGGTTTTTATTGGACGCAATAGATAAGTGTTCAACAGATTTAAACAAAGAATTCTCAAATGAATTTCACGCTATAAACAACCACACAGAAAAAATGCTCTGATCCTTAATAATGAGATAAAAAATAATAAAAAGATAAAAGATAATAATAAGATAAAAACAACCCTGAATTTTCATCTCACACTTAACAATGAAGATGACAAAAAAAGGTTACAGTCAATGCTGGAAGTTGCATTGTTGGTCGAGCTATAAATCAATATCACTTAGGAAAATAATTTAGAATTATGCAAATAAAATGGCAAATATGTCCAAACCATTTGAATTACTAAACATATAACCCAAAGAGATTATTGGTTAAAAAAAAAAAAGCTGCCAAGTATACACCAATATATTTCTCGCAGCATGTTTTGCAGTGGCAAAGAATTGGAAACAAATTGAGGTACATGAAAATAACAGAATATTACTATGCTATAAGAAATGATGAATATGAGTACAAAGAAGCAAGGAAAGATTTATGCGAATTAATGAACAATAATCAGTGCCAAGAAAATAATATTCACAATGATCACAATATAAATGGAAAGATCAACAACCAAAAGAACAATTAAATTAAATGCTACAAAATTAAATATAATAACTATGATCCCAAAAAAGAGATGTGGGAAAATATTCCAACTCTACTGCTTTGCAGATATAAGAAATTCACAGATATGGAACACTATATATTGGGGTTAAATGACTTGTCCAGGGTCACACAGCTAGGAAGTGTTAAGTGTCTGAAATCACATTTGATCTCAGGTACTCTGGATTTCAGGGCTGGTGGGAACACTATTTTCAAGAATCTCAGTGTACTGGTTAGTTTTGCTGGATGGGGGAAGGATATTCTCTTTCTCTTCTTTTTCTTTTTTTTTCTTTAAAATACTCTTTCTTATATAGGATGGATCTTTGAAAGTAATGGAGATAGTAGGAGAAATTTTGAGTATATAAAAATGAAAGTATATATAAAATTTATTTTTAAAAGAAAATTTAAGTAAAGTTTCTTTCCCCGAAGAATAATTCAATCTCAAAAAGAGAAGAAAGAAGAAAGAGACAGAGACAGAGAAACAGAGAGAGACAGACAGAGAGAGACAGAGATTCAACCCAGTTCTGCTCTCTATATCCATGAAAATGACTAGTGTTAAAAAGAAAACCAATCGGAATTGCAAGAGGCAGAGGTGGGAAGAGAAAGCTTTCCTTTCAGTCATGGGGAACAGTGTGGTTATTCATTTCTCTGTAGCCACATGGTTATTGGCACAAAAACAAAAAGATGAGCATTGCTCTACTGAGTGGCCTTCTTTAGGTTTTCCATGAAAGTTCATGAACTTCCCTCATTTCTGGAAACTTGAACATGCACATTTATCTTCTGCTTACTTCCTGTTGTGTATGATTCACTGCTGAATAGAGTGCCCTGAATTGTAGCTGAACTTAAAAAGTCAATGACGTGGGATAGTGGACAGAAAATGTGATTTCTGGCTAGTGGTTCTCTTGGCTTCTACGTTGCTGGCAATAAGATATGCTTTTAACCAGGTGTAAAAAATGAGATCTTTTCTATCTCTGTTTAATGATATTGTCACTAAATACATTGAGCATGGACTCTGCTATCCAGACTCATATCAGAAGGCCCTAGCTTCCTTGCCAGTCCTTTTGATTTTTCTTCCCTCTCGCATTGACCTTAAGAGCATTGAAAAGTTCTGGTAGGATGGCAAATACAGGCAATAAATGCAGCATCTACCAGAGTAGTTGAAGTGGCAGCACTAATCACATTATTGGGCTACCTAAAAGAAAAACATTAATATTGAAGAAGGAAGACCTAGAAAGACAATCTTGCTTTGAGTTTTGCACATACAAAACAGAGGTAAAGTGGGAAATGGTTAATTAGCAACCTTGCAAAGAAACCATGTTCAAATGAAGTTTATAAATTAGCCTTTATATATTAGTAATAATTTACTACATTTGTGCTCTAGTCATTTTATGAGTTTTTTTTTTTTTATTGCTAAGTATCCCTTTTTTTTCTGTATGGATATAAAAACCTATTTCATGTTTGATTTATGTGTGTATTGGATATTTTCTTTGCTTCCCATATGGAAGAGGAAACTCCTGATTAGAGTCAAAGGTGAATTTGTTCCTTAAGCACTAAAGGTTAGAGTAGAATAAAATAATAGAGAATCTAATTCTCCAACTGAAAAGACAGACAACTTCAGGGCAATGAACTCAGGGTACACTTCAAAGGCAAAGAAAGAAGAGAGACTAGTACAATTCATCACTCCCTATAGCTCCAGCCAAGTAGTACACTATTGCAAGATTAGGAAAAATTTTAAGTGCTCCTACTTTGTCTCTCTACTTTGCATCCTATCTTAATCAATAAACATTTATTATGCACCTATTATAATTTTTCTTATACATGTATGTTGGAAAAAGGAAATAAAGCAAGAGTGTATCCCAAGCTCCAACTCTGAGTTCCAGAAGAATTGAGAGATAAATAGAATGAGTACAAAAAGATTAGAACAGTCTTCTAGTTAATGAGATTTTCAACCACTGCCAGGCTTTGCCACTAGTCTGGTTTTACCTCCTTACAAGTGATCCCTAGTTGTGTACTCTCTGGCTCTATGCTGTCCCATTGCTGGTGCCTACTTCTCCTCCAAGGTCTGTCTCCATCATAGTAACTCCTGGCTCCTGATTCCCAATTCCCTGATTCCTGCCTGATTGGGTGAAAGTTTTTCTCAAGGGCCATGCATATTCTTTCTTGAGTCACAGCAGCAACTATAAACAGTGGCCACTGACACCAGCATTTCCAGGGGCAAAAATGAAAGATGGAAAGGGCTAACGTGTGCTTATATAAAGTCTTGCCACATCCTCTATTCTCTCCTGTGATTTCTTGCTTGTTGTGAGAATATAGTTCCAAAGTTTGCCCAGTGAATAGTGAAAAAGCCTGACTAACAACAGCATTACTTTCACTTCTGGTCCCAAGATGGGAAACCAGTGATACTTCATATAGTAAAATTGTTTTATTTGTGTTTGGTACATACTTACAAGTATATGTGCAAGTTGTTTCTACTGTTAAATGTAAATTCTTTGAGAGCAGAAACAGTTTCATTTCGTTGTATATCTAGTAACTAGCACAGTGCTTGGTACACAATAAGAACTTAATTAATGCTTGATTGATTGACTAAATGAGTCCATAAGCATCATTGATTATTAAGGGAAATTTCACATGGGGGAATAGGAAGAAGGATCAGAGTCAAGCTTTTTTCCCCTAATTGCCTAATAATTCTGAGCCACATTTTTAATGCCCTAGTCTAAATTTAAAACCAGTAAATATGGATTTTTATTTTGTTCCTTCAGCACCTGGAGCTTTATATTTTGTTTCGGTGGGATAGTGTACATTTGAACTGAAGAAGAGCCTTATCATACATGCCAGGCTCTGATGAAGTTACTTTACAATGACATTAAAAGAGCACCACTTGATGAACAAGTCAAATATTAACTCTTTCTTGCTCAATAATTATTAAAGGAACACTCTGACTTCACAACATCTTAAGGAAGATAGGACTTGATCTGATATAACCTGAGTGCAACTACTATATCCCTTGTACCATGAGGAACCCCCTAAGTCTATGTACATCATTTTGTATGTGTCACACAAGCTATCATGATAGTACCCCAAACAAGAAATTATATGAATAATCACTGGCAAATGAAAAGTAAAAATAGTTTAAAAACTCAGGAGAATCAACAGAAATATTAATAAAGATATTAGATAACTTCAGAAAATTAGCAGGACATAAGACATGTTATTGGCAGAAAAAGAAAAATCTATCTATAAAATAATATTCCCAGAAGCACAATTTCTAATAATAACAACTGGAAAAATCTAGGTCCTCATTAAAGGAGAAAAAGACTTGGCAAACTATTGTTTACCTACATGCAAATATAGACTTCATATATAGACACATGCTTTACAGATTTTCACTTGAAGAGGAAATACATATTATAACATTTTCACTATATATACTATTTTTTCATCATTACTGATTCTTCCATATAGCAAGTACAGATTGAACATTTATTCAGAAGAATATTATATATGGAAGGTGCAGCTAGGAAGTGCAGTGGATTGAATTCTAGGCCTAGCATCAGGAAGACTTGAATCCATATTTAGTCTTAGACACTTTCTAACTATGTGAACCTGGACAAGTCACTTAATCCTATTTGATACAGTTTCCTTATTTGTAAAATGAACTGGAGAAAGAAATGGCAAATGATTTTATATCTTTGCCAAGAAAATACCAAATGGGGTCACAAAGTCTGACATGCTGAAGCAAATGAATATATATAATAATATATACATATATATTTCTATATGTGAAATAAATAGAAGATATACTTTATTCACCAAGTGACTCTGCTGCCCAGTCTAACTCTAACAAGTCGATTTGATACTTAATGATAAGAAGTCAATAAAGTGTTATTATTCATTCAATTTTCACTTTATTTTGTGTTAGGCTGTCATAGTGGGATCTAAGAATGATAAAGTTAAGTTATTGTCTGGTACTGTACTAAAGCCTAAGGGGGGAAAAAAAAATGATGAGCCTAAAAATGCTGAAGAATCTAGAAGGTCAGAGAAACAAAACCATCTATTTAATGATGAATTTGTCGTTCCCTGCAATACATTTGATACTTCAAAAAAGGCAAAATTGGAAAAAGTGCCAAAAATATAGTTGATTTTTCAAAGTAGTTCCACAGATCAAGGGTGAAACATCTACTATTAGAGAACTTAGAAAAATTTCTGCTGCATTAGATCAACAGTCAAGTCAATACAGCATACACTTGAGTTTTATTTTTATGTAGTTCAAATAACTGTTCAAAATCTAAAAGAAAAGATGATAGAGTAACTAAATAACAACAATATGGAGGAACTGGAATTCAAGAACATCCAAAACTGTTCTGAAATGTTAAGGATTATTGAACAGAGAATTTTTTCACAGTCTGAAAGCTCCAAGCAAAGTCTGTTTCAGCAGACACCAAAACTATAGTTATTTTTCCCTTAGAATTACAAAAAATAATTATGAAGGTAGCTGCTATATGTCTAAACAAATCATTAATGTCAAGGAGTTGAGTTTTGGGGATTTTAGTCAAATTATTCTCTTGTACTATTGGGTGCTATAGGTAGAGAAAAGAAATGCACTGAGAGATGGGGAAAGGGAGAAAAAGAATGAGGAAGATTATTAATAAATGGAGTATTCAATTAAAAGTTTATACAATGGAAGGGAAAGGGGAAAAGAAACAAGTAATCTTGACTGTCATTCTTATCTAAACTGGTTAAAAGGATATAGTTAACAGAAATTCATCTTATCAAATAGGGAGGCTTAAGAAAAAAGAGGTAAAGAAAAAGAAGGAGGGGTAGACTAACTACCCCAGTAGTTGGAAGTAAAACAGATTCTTAAAAAGGGACAAGGGGAAAAAAGAGAGAAGAAAATATAATAGAATATAATGATGGGAAATAACACAATTAGCAATCATAGCTGTGAAAGTGAATGAGATGGATTCACCCATGAAACAAAACAGGCTAATAGAATAAACTAAAAATCAGAATCCAGCAATATATTGTTTACAAGACATACACAAAATAAGAAAATATACATAGAGTTAAAATTAAAAGTTGGAATAGAATCTATTATGATTCAACTGAAGTAAAAATAGTAAAGAGCATTATTTCAAACAAAGCCAAACCAAAAATCAATCTAATTAAAAGAGTTGAATAGGAAAAGTATATTTTACTAAAAAATGTCTTAGGCAATGAATTAATACCAATACGTAACATGTATGCATCAAATGGCATAGCATTCAAATTCTTAAAGGAAAAATTAAATTAGGAAGAAATAGCCAGTAATGAAAATCAATTTACCTTTCTCAGACACAGATAAATCTAACCATAAAATAAAGAAAAATGACGTTAAGGAGAGGAATCTAATTTTAGAAAAGCTATATGTGATAAACCTCTAGAGAGCATTGAATGAGGATTGAAAGTAGAACACTATTTCTCAGCTATGCATGGTGCCTTTACAAAAACTGGCCATGTATAAGGCATAAAAACCTCACAAACAAATGTAGAAAAGCAGAACTAGTGAATGCATGTTTCCCAGCCATAATCTAATAAGATAAATGTACTAATATAATTAAATGATGTAATAAATATTACATTGAAGAAAGGGCCTTTTGAAGTATAGATTAAAAATTAATTGGAAGAGGGGATGTGGGAAAACCGGGACACTGATACATTGTTGGTGGAATTGTGAATACATCCAGCCATTCTGGAGAGCAATTTGGAACTATGCTCAAAAAGCTATCAAACTGTGCATACCCTTTGACACAGCAGTGTTACTACTGGGATTATATCCCAAAAAGATTTTAAAGAAGGGAAAGGGACTTATATGTGCAAGAATGTTTGTGGCAGCCCTCTTTGTGTGGCCAGAAACTGGAAACAGAGTAGATGCCCATCAATTGAAGAATGGCTGAATTAATTGTGGTATATGAATATTATGAAATATTATTGTTCTGTAAGAGATGACAAGCAGGATGATTTCAGAAAGGCCTGGAGAGACTTACATGAACTGATGTTGAGTGAAATGAGCAGGACCAGCAGATCATTATATACTTCAACAACAATACAATATGACAATCAATTCTGATGGATGTGCCTCTCTTCAACAATGAGATAAACCAAATCAGTTCCAATAGAGCAGTAATGAATTGAACCAGCTACACCCAGCGAAAGAACTCTGGGAGATGACTATGAACCACTACATAGAATTCCCATTCCCTCCATTTTTGTCTGCCTGCATTTTTTATTTCCTTCACAGGCTAATTGTACACTATTTCAAAGTCTGACTTTTTATACAGCAAAATAACTGTATGGACATGTATATATATATATATATATATATATATATATATATATATGATATTGTATTTAACTTATACTTTAACATATTTAACATGTATTGGTCAACTTGCCATCTGGGAGAAGGAATGGGGGGAAGGAGGGAAAAAGTTGGAACAAAAGGATTTGCAAATGTCAATGCTAAAAAATTACCTATGCATATATCTTGTAAATAAAAAGCTATAATAATAATAAAAAAAATTAATTGGAAACCAAATAACTTAATCCTAAAGAATGAGTTGATCAAAGAACAAATCATAAAAACAATTTCATTAAAAACAATGACAACAGTGAGATAACATACAAAATTTGTAGGATTGAGTCAAAGCATTTCTTAGGGGGAAATTTAAATCTCTAAACAGTTATGTCAATAAAAGAAAGAAAAAGCAGATCAACAAATTGGGCATATAAATAAAAAACTAGAAAACAAAAAATTAAAAACTCTCAAGTAGCAAAATTGAAATCCTTAAAACTCAAAAAGAGCAACAAAATTGAAAGTAAAATTTTCTGTTCTCTCCAACTTACACTTTTTTTCTCCAACATCCCCTAGATTCTTCAAGTTTGTTTTCTATAACATGTCTGCCAATCTGGTGGAGGCTTTTAAGGAACATTCAATTGATCTATCTACCTCACTTCTAGCATGGGTTTCAGTATTAGTTCTAATTCTTGGAGATGAAATGGTACATGTAATAATCCCAAGAAATTTACCTTGTGTGGAACAGTAAGCTGATTTTCTGTGACCAACATAAGATGAAGTGAAGAAATGCTTTAAAAAGAATTCTACTGATTTTTAAAATCTGTACTTAATGGCTCAGTAATTCTAGCTATTTCTAAATCTGTCTATACCTCCTCTCTCATACACACAACTTATTATGAGAGTAAGAAGTCTAATCTAATCAAATAGTATCACCATGATCTCATGTCCCTAAAGTTAGTCATTGTCCCTCCTACAAGAGTGGCACCTAGAACTAAATACAAGTCTCCAGATATATAGACTTATGAGTTTTAAATACAATGGTCTGTATTTTCCTTATTTGGGACAACATACTTAATTTTTGAAGCCTAAAATCCCATTAGTTGATTTTGGGTGGAGGGGTTTGGATTTTTTTGCCAACCACATCACATTGTAGTCTCATGTAATTTCAGATCAAATAAAATCCTCACATCCTTCAGTTAAACCATTCAGTGGGTTATATCTGGGGTGATATGATCAGTTCTAAGCAGCACATTTTAGGGATGACCTTCAGGCACAAAGCAGGTACTCATCAAATTTCTAGATGGCACAAATTTAAGAGAAATGATGTCATGATGTCAGAATCAGGCTTCAAAAAAGTCTTAGATTAGGTCATTCAACTGGATCAATATAATTAAATTTGTTAAATATCTAGATAAACACAAAGTCTTACTTTGGGTTCAAAAATTCATCTTCAATAGAATAAGATGACAGAGGAATAGTTAAATAGTCATTCATTTGAAAAACATATATAGATTTCAGCAGACTAAAATGAGTCAATAAAGCTCATTTAATCTTAGACTGCAGAAAGAGACATTTTCAGGACTTGAAAAGTGAGGATCCCTTTATGTTTTATACAGTTCAAGATACTTCTAGAATGATATATTCAGCCCTAGGCATCACTTTTTAGGAAGGACATTCAAAACCAGGAAAGTATCCAGTAAAGGGAAGCCAAATTTGCAAAGTACCATATAAATATCTATACTCAAGGATGATGACTCAGGTAATCTGTTGAAATGATTATACTTGTAGCTAGATGATAATGGTAATGTTTACTCATACAATGTGTGATTTGCTTGGAATTACATTTTTCTGATGTGTGTGCTAATTACTGAATGCTAAATATGCTATTGTTTTATAATTTTTCTTTTCTATTATATTTCCTTTCTGTTAGCAACATGCATTTATTGTAGCAACATTCATTAACTATGCTTGGTTTTACTCTCAGCTATGTGCACATAATTTTGCTATTTCACATATTTGCATTTTGCAGACCTGATTTTATTATCATTTTGGCTTTCTGTGCATTGTGCATATTTGCTTGTATTGTATAGATATGTTGCATATATATCCTGCATGTAATTTAGATATTTAATCATTGGAATCTAAGTGAAGTTCTGCTTTATACTCTATTATATTTTCTGTAAGTAGTATTCTAAGGTAATTACATGGGCTTCTGGGTCAATCATTCTTATTCTGTTACTCTCTGATATATTTTGATACTAGGCTATTTTTTCTTTATATGAAGTATGCCAGGGCATAAGGAAAGGAAAAATTGCAAACTTCATGGAGTAATATAATAGGGATTTAAGAAAGGATTCGCATCCCAAGATTTTGATTTATTGGGGCAAGCATTTGGACTAACTCAGTCTTTTAATTATGTCTCTAAATTTTGAAGGGCAACTATGTAGTATAATAAATAGAGTGGTATGCCTGGAATTAAAAAGGCTTGTTTTTGTGAGTTCAAATCTGGTCTCAGGATCTTACTAGTTGGATGAACTAGGGCAATTCACTTAAGCCTGCTTTCCTCATCTTTAAAATTAACTAGAGTAGAAATGGCAAATCACTCCAGTATCTGTCAAGAATCCCCAAATGCAGTCATGAAAAGTCAGAAATGACTGGAATGACTGAACAACAACCAAATTTTGAAAAAGATGTATTATACATAGTCTTCAAGAAAAAGGAACTGGGACAGCTAAGTGGCACAGCTAAGATAGAGCACCAGCTCTGAAGTCAGGAGGACTTGAGTTCAAATCTGACCTCAGAGACTTAACACTTCTTAGCTGTGTGACCCTGGGCAAGTCACTTAACCTCAACTGCCTCAGCAAAAAAAAAAAAAAGAAAGAAAGAAAGAAAGAAAGAAAGAAAGAAAAAAAGAAAAAGAAAGAAAAAAAGAGCAACTGCATTTTAGAGAAAGTGGATTTTTACATCATCTTTAATCCCACTCTAGACTTAGAAATATGAGCTGGAGAGAAGTAGTGATATAAGAGTAATGAACAGAAAAAGAAACAGAGATAAAGATAGAGATAGAGCAAATGTGAATAGAAGCAGAGAAGAGAAAGATATAAAGTAAATCAATCAATTATTATGTCTCTACAGACATCTTAGAACAAAGAACTCAGATTGAAGCTATTAGTTGTAATTGCCACTTCAAGAATTAAGGGAATTCCCAAAAGGTCTATTCCTTCCCTATTTTCTCTGCCTTCTCCTCATCTCCCTCCTCCACCCCAGCCTATGTCTATCCAATAATAAACAATGTTATATACTTTTCTCATTTCTTTTAACTAAGCATTTTATGTAACCCTATTTTACTTCATACATATGAATCCAAGATCAGTTCAAAAAATATATTTAAATTACTGAGGATATTCTTCAAATATGTGAATGACTGCCTTGTTTTATTTTGCTTAGTCCCAGGGCAAAACTAGGAGCAATGGGTAGAAAAGGAAAAGGTTTTATGTCAGGAAAAACTTCCTAAAATGATTATCCAAAAAAGTACCATAGATGATCTTATAAGGTAGTAGGTTGACAAAAGTTTAGATGAATTTTAGAAGAAAGTTGTTTTCAGTTTTGATTAGACTTGATGGCCACTGAAGTCCCTTCCATTTCTAAAATTCTATTATTCTGTGAAATTACAGAGGCATATGGGAGTTTGTCTCAATGGCTAAGTTGTTATTCTATATGTTTACTAAAATATCAAAGGGTTTGTCAAAGTTGACTGAAGAAAACCTGTAAGAATAAAAACACTGGCCTGCTGACTATTCTATGAACAAACACTCAATCTTTCAGCTTCAGGCATTTTCTCTGGCTCACCTCTATGCCTGGAAAATTCTCCCTCCTTCAGTCCTCCTATTGACATCTCTGGTTTTCTTTAACTCCCAACAGAAATCCCTTCTTTTACTAGAAATCTTTGTCAGCCCCTCTCAATTCTAGTTCCTTCCACATTCCCTAATTATTTCTTAGTCATCCTGTAACTTACTTTGTATATATTTATTTGCATGTTGACTCTTCTATTAGATTGTAAGATCCTTGAGAGAAGGGAGTCTTTTGCCTCTTTTTGTAATTCCAGAGTTTCTTTAATACAATGTCTGACTTGGAGTTGGCAGTTAATAAATGTTTATTGATCAACTGGTTGATCTTCATAGCAACAATATATGCTTGCAGAAATTTTCTGCATTCTTGCACTAAAACTAAGGCAACTATAGGTATCCATTGATTTTCATCACCCTTAACAATGAGTCATTATGAGTATGTGCTTGTGATAGTATATTGCATAAGAGTGTGTAATCACTTATGAATCAAAATAAATTCAATTCTGTTTAATAAATCTTTTTGGGAGGGGGAAGAGAAGGGAGAGGGAAGGTGTCTAGTAGCAGTTTGTCCATCCTCAAACTAGATAACATCACATGTTTTTAAATATTGGTCATTAAACATATCTTCTCTAGTACTATCACAAGAAATGTTCTTTAAACAAAAATATTGACTTGACTTTTCAAGCTTCTCCCTGGGGAAAGGTATGAGCCAGACATACAATAAGTTTGTAAAGACAAAGGACAATTTTACCTAGATCATTATTTTGCATCATTCTGAAGTGTAATGCCATCCATCGCCTGCAAAGATTAAGAAGTAGGGATGAGTTGAAAAGGAAAATCAAAAAATAATCATTAACTTTCCTCCCAAGTCATGTCTCTACAATATTTGTATATCTATTTACATAGTAAGAAACACCAGATTATATGTATTAATGTTCTAATATAAGATTAAAGAGTATTCTAATTGCAAATATAATTAATGTGAGCAATCTTTAACCCTCTATTGACATAGATATTTATTACAGGATAATTGCCTAGTTACTTCAAATAAGTTTATCTTCATTTAATTTGTTTTAACTTATGCTGTCATATGTTTCAGGGGATAGAGCACTGGATGTGGAATTAGAAAGATATGAGTTCAAATTCAACCCCAAATATTCATTAGCTTTGTGGCCCTAGCTGTTTGCCTCAATCTCCTCATCTGTAAAACAAGAGATAATAATAGCACCTGCTTTATAGGGTAAGCTCTAAATGAGATATTTGTACAAGTGCTTTGAAAATCCTAAAGTATTATATAAAAGCTAGTGATTATTTATTTATTTACAATTTAGAGCCTAGTTATTTCCCAAAAGAATTAAAAGTTGGAAATGTGTACATGTGAACAAATCTTCATATGCATAATATGTATATAACTATCTAAGGATACTTTTGATAATGTCTTAAGTAAAGGAAAATAATATAGAGTCCCTTGCTAATATAACTTGAGAAATAACAGGCTCCAAAAATAAACAATAAATTTCTCATCTAAGACAAAAGTCAGGGTGATACATGGTGGATAGTACATTTGTCTTTTAAAAAGCAATGTAATGGTATCAAAATAGCTCCTTAAAATGCCAGACACTATTTTACATCAAATGACAAATAAACAATTGTGGATTTTCTGTTTGTTTGATAACAGTCTGCCATACATTTCAAGCTATAAAAATAGAACAAAATGTTTTATTCAAACAAAATATTTTACTGAACTTAGAATTGTACTAAAGTTACTTATATGATTTTAGTTTCTAACATTAGTATTGTATAAGCTTAAATTTGCAAAATAGACACTGAAAGGTTCAGTGAACTGAACCACTGTGGCAACACATTTTTAAATAACAGGAATACTTTAAATGAGCCATCAAACTATTAAATTTTGCCAGGGCAATGGGCTTAATTTTCCAAGTATACTAGAAACTGTGAAATAGAAACCTGAAATGAAATAAGATAGCTTTGGCTACTAAATACATTTCAATAATCAGATCAAAACACTATTTTTTCAGTAATAATAGTTATTTTTTCTGAAGCTATCCAGATGACTGTCTCAACATGTCAGTCCTTGATTTCCCTCAGCCTCTATAGTGCCCTTGTACTTCATATATATTGATGATCTTATTTATGGTTATTCTCTCCAGCAATGCAATTCACACTTTACCCATAACTTCTCAATCCTCTACAATTCTTCATGTTCTCTCATAGATCCTATCAAGATCTACCCAGTGTACTGTATAGACTGGTGTGTGTGTTTTTTTTTTTAAGAAATTCTTTTGATTTTAAACTTAAATACAAAATGAGAAAAGGAAAAAAAACTGCCAGATTCACAGAAGACCATAAAAGATTCAATATAAAACAATAACTTTCCATTTCAAGAAATCCCATAATAAATAATATGTAATAAATACTATATATATATGTTATTTTGAATAAATAGATTAGTTAAGTAAAATTGTCATTTTAAAAATTATATTGGTTTTACCTACTCATGAATAATAAATATTGCTTCAATCATTTTGGTCTTAGTTTGTATAAAAAGTGTTTAATGTTATGTTTATGTATTTCCTGCATCTGTTTTGGAAAGTAGATGCTCAGATATTTTATACTGTCTAAGTATTTTAAATAGTCTAAAACTATATTGAATAACATTGCTAACACATAATGTAGTTCCTCTATTTTTCATTTAAATTTGTCTGAGATCATGATTATGATCCCTGCTTTTTTATGTAATAAATTTTACTCCTGCCCTTTATTTTTGTGTTTATCTCTCATTCTTAAAATGTTTTCTGAAAGCAAAATATTGTTGAATTCAGATTTTTATATGCTATCTTTCCATTTTATGGGTAAATTCATCCCATTCACATTCTAAGCTACAATTACTTGTTTGCTACTTTTTCTCCTTCCTACTTTCTTTCCTTCATTATCCTTAACACTTTTACTCTATTTCCTTACTCCTCAGCTTTACAACTACCCATTACTTTGCCCTTTTATTCCTTAACCTGCCTATACCTCTAAAAGTACCTGCCCTTATCCTCTCCCCATACTCTATCCCCTTGCCCTTCCTTTTATGACTAATTTGTATGAAATAATTACTTCTTTTTATCTCTCCTTAGATGGTTCTACATGTTATTTGGTTTTGTTTGGGGGTTTTGTTTTTGATTCATTTTGTTTTGTTTGCAAGGCAATTAGAGTTTTATGACTTGCTCAAGGTCACACAGCTATTTTATTTGATTGGCTGATTTTGTTTGGGTTTGGTTTTTTTTTTTTTGCAAATTTTTATATTTTTAGAATCACCCTATCACTCAGCTCAGCACGTCTTTCAAACTACCCAAATAATAATGCCAATTATAAGAGTGCTGCTAATATTTTCAGCAAACAATTTGACCTTATTGAATCCCTCATAATTGGTCTTTCATATTTGCCTTATATTTCTCCTGGTTATTATATGTTGAATTTTTCCTTGGCCCTAGAGTTTTTGTCACAAAAACCTGAAAGTCATTCAGTTCATTAAATATCCACTTTTCATTTCATTCAGGATTATACTTAACTTTGATGCTTAAGTAGGAAAAGTGGTTGAGTTTTGTTTATATCCTTATCCTGATATAATAAACTTTGATATCCCCAGTTGTTTTGTTCTATAGAATATAGTATTACAAGACCAGCAGTTCTTCAATATAATAGCTACTAGATCTTGTATAATCTTTACTGTAGCTCCATGATATTTAATATTTTATCTTCTTGCTTCCAATATTTTCTCCTTAACCTAGGAGCTTTGAAACTTGGACATGATATTCTTGTAAGTTTTCCTCCTGGGATCTCTTTCAAGTGGTGATAAGTGGATTTTTTTTCCTATTTCTGCTTTGCCTTTTTGTTTTAGAACTTCAGGATAATGTATCTTGATAATTTCTTATAATATTCTATCATTTTTAATCATATTTTTCAGGTAGTTCAATGATTCTCTTTTTTTTTCTCAATTTCTTCTATAGATCAGTTGTTTTTCTGATGTTTCACTTTCTCTTCTATTTTTCCATTCTTTTGATTTTGTTCTATGATTTATTGATGTCTTAGAAAGTCATTCGTTTCCCTTTGATAAGTTCTACTTTTCAAGGAATTACTTTCTTCCTTAAGTTTCTGATTCTCCAAAAGTTGAAGGGAATTAATGAAAAAAATGCAAATGTATTCAGAGAGATTTCTAGCTGTACCAGACCTAAAACTATATTATAAAACAGTGATCATCAAAACCATTTGGTACTGGCTAAGAAATAGAGTAGTCAATCAGTGTAATAAGATAGGTTCACAAGACCCAATAGTCAATGACTATAGTAATCTAGTGTTCGAAAAACCCAAAAATTCCAGTTTCTGGGATAAAAACTCACTATTTGACAAAAATGGTTGGGAAAATTGGAAATTAGTATTGCAAAAAGTGGGCATGAATTGACACATAACATCTTATACCAAGATGAGGTCAAGATGGGTCCATGATTTTGGCATAAAAAGTGATATTATAAACAATTTAGAAAAACAATAGTCTACCTCTCATATATGAAGAAAAAGTAAGAATTTGTGGCCAAAGAAAAACTAGAATATATTATTGAATACAAAATGGATAATTTTGATTATGTTGAAAAGGTTTTGTACAACCAAAACCAATGCAGACAAATTAAGACAAGTCTGAAGTACCACTACATACCCCTCAGATTGGCTAAGGTGACAGAAAAAGATAATGATAAATGTTGAAAGGGATTAAGAAAACTGGGACACTAATACATTGTTGGCGGAGTTGTGAAGAGATCTAACCATTCTAGAGAGCAATTTGGAACTATGCCCAAAGGGCTATAAAACTGTGTATACCCCTTGATCCGGCAGTAGTTTTACTGGATTTGTATCCCAAAAAGATCATAAAGAAGGGAAAGGAACCTACATGTGCAAAAATCTTTGTGGCAGCCCTTTTTGTAATGGCAAAAAACCAGAAACAGTGTATGCCTATCAATTGGACAATGGCTAGATAAGTTATGGTATATAAATGTTATGGAACATTATTGTTCTATAAGAAATGATCAGCAGGATGATTTCAGAGAGGCCTGGAGAAGTCCTAAGCAAAATGAGCAGAACCAGAAGATAATTATACATGGTAACAGCAAGATTACACAATGATCAGTTCTGATGTACATAGCTCTCTCCAAAAGTGAGATGATTCAGGCCAGTTCCAATTATCTTGTGATGAAGAGAGCCATCTGTACCCAGAGAGAGGACCAGGAGGATTGAGTATGGATCACAATATAGTATTTTCACTCTTTTTGTTGTTTGCTTGTACTTTGTTTTCTTTCTCATTTTTTTCTTTTTGATCTGATTTTTCTTGTGCAACATGATAATTGCGGAAATATGTATAGAAGAATTGCACATGTTTAACATATTTTAAATTAATTGCTATCTAGGGGAGGGCGTAGGAAGAAAAGAGGGAAAAAATTTGGAAAATACAAGGTTTTGCAAGGGTGAATGTTGAAAATTTTCTATGCATGTTTTGAAAATAAAAAGCTTTAATTTAAAAAAAAAATTAAAGTTTTTGATTCTCTATTTCAACTTGGCTGACTTTCTTTTCATATTCTTCTTGATTTTCTTAGACCGCTCATATTTTTTCTGTTTATCCTCAATTTCTATTATTTTATTTTTTATTTTATTGTTGTATTTTTAATTTAATTTTATTTATTTATTTTTTAGAATTTATTTTATTCTAATATTTAAAGTCCTTTTTGAATTCTTATAAGAACTCTTTTTGTTCTAGGGATCATTTGAGAGAGAGAATTGCCATGTCTGATGCCTTATTTTGCCAGGTGATCTTCAGAATCTTCTGAAGACAATTCAAATGGAAGCCATTCAAATTCCTGGCATGGCATGGTTACTGGTATACTAGTAGTCCAGGTTTCATGGGCATACAACATTGAAGTCAGCACAACCACTCTAGATTTTCATTTTGGGAGCTTTGGAAGCTCCCAAAGACTGAGCTAGGTCTGTCAGTGAAAGTGTCAGGCTCATCATCTACATGTATATCCCTAAATAGTATATTGCCAAGGTAAGTGAACTTATCCATAGCATTCAATATTTCTCCATTTCCTGTAACTGGTGGTTTTACATATGTATGGTACAATGCTAGCTAGTTTCTTGGTGTTGATTTTTCGGCCAAAATTAGCATATATAGCAGAGAATTGAAAACTAAAAAGTGTTAAATGCATGGGTGAAGGGGCAGGTCAATTCTCCAAGAGCCTCCACAGCTGTGGATCATAATATCTGAAGAAGTTGCAAAGCAGCCTTTGCAAATGTTCCTTGTGGATTGAGAATGAAATAAATTGGAGGCAAGAGGGAAGAGGAGAGAGGTCAGAGAATGCAGCCGCCTCTCAGTCTCCTTGTATCATTATCATCATCTTCTCACATGAAGAGATCCATTCTACAGGTCTGAAGTAGACCTGCAGCAGCCACTGGCAGGTGCCTCCCGTATTACAACAAAAAAGAAAGCTGAAGTTACTATATCAAAATCAAATAAAAATAGCAACTCTCACTTTTTAGTCCTATGAAACAGAGAACTATTCAAGAGAAGAACTCCTCTCATCCTCCATATACAGAGTAGGCCAGCTTTTCCAAAAAAAATAATAATTCAGACATTCCTTGAGACTTGTTTAGCTCAGACACTAAGCACTCAGACTTTTAATGTTATCTCCTTATTTCCACTTCAGCAAAACTTGCCATAAAGATCTTAAAGAAGCAGGTTCTCAGTAGTTAGGGTAATCTCAGAAGAATGACTAATTCAGTCAAAGGAGCGTTGTTCAACTGAATCATCCTCAATGTCTACTCTTATGAAATATCCTTATCCTGATATAATAAATAAATCTCCATTTTTTAACTGTTGGATGGTATATAAGTTCTATTTTATCCTTATAAATTACTATATATTTCAAATAATTATTGTTTTAGTAAATTGTCACTATGCCTGTGTTTTCTAAATGATAAATGATTTTTTTTTTAGCTATACCAATATTTTTTCCTGACACAATAACAATTTCTTGGGCAATTCAGTTTGAAGCTAGGCCTGAGTCAGATCCAGCCCAGAATACCATAGGACATATTTTCAATTATCTAAAGTAGACTATACAAATTCTTTATGGGTCTCATGAATTTCAGCTTTCCTCCCCAACAAAACAAACAGTTGAACCAGCTAATTTGAGTTTAACCATTTTCCCAAAATCCAATTCATCACATGTAGAAATGTAGTAGAAAGAGTTAAATGGCAAAGATTCAAATTACAGCATTGGTAAAATGAGCACTTTCTTTAAATTAGGCAGCTAAGTATTAGACAGTGTGATAGATAGAGAAGTAGACCTGAAATCGCAAACATCTAGATTCGAATCCAACTTTAAAAACTTACTAGTTGTGTTAACTGGGTAAGTCAATTAATCTTTTTTGCCTCATTTTTTTATCTGGAAAAAAAGGAATAATAATAGCATCTATTGCATGAAATTGTTATGAGCTGATATCTGTAAAGCTCTTTGCATACCTTAAAGTACAATATAAATGTTAGCTATGATAACAATTATTATTTCCAAAGTCAAAGAAATAAGTACAAGAGTAATGCATAAAAATCAGATTCATTTCCAAACATACCCCAAAACTCTCTCTTCTCAAAGCCAAAACCTTTTTTCTTAGATGAAGAGTCACAACAAAGAAATGGATACATTCAAATCAAAACATTTAAATAACAAAATGGCAATTTTTTTTTAACATCCAAATTTCAAACCTACTGAAATCTGAAAGTACAATGTAGACAATTTGAATTAAAAAAAAATTTTAGAGAAAAATTACTAAAGTATTATTATTAAAGTTTTACTATAATTTTCCAAGACCTATAATTTACCAGAGTCCTTTCACATCTGGCATCAACATGCCCAAAAGAATGGAGAAGAGCTCAGAAGCTATTGGCAAGGATACAACTATTGCTGATCTCATGATGCAGGATTATCCCTGCTCATCCGTTCAGTATCTATAGTACCTTAAAATTCAGTAGTAGTTTATAACACAGACTATTGCATAAAACTTGTGAACTTATGCAACATAGGGGAATAAAAACACAAATACACAAGGAAAGTCATCCAAGGTAACCAGGCTCCCCAGGGTTGCAGTGTTCAGTGATGAAAAAAAAAAAAAAAAAAAAAAAAAAAAAGGTCTCTTCTGACTTTCTTACTCTCACTTTCTCTATTCTGTCAATACAGTCTTCTCTACTATAAAAAGGGCAGTTTAGAAAACGCTATTTTAGAAGCCTTTGCTATCTCTGCTTTAATAAGCTGTCTGCACATGTCTTAAAAGTGAAAGAGAGAAGCTCTTCATTAGGGCTATTGGCAGCAGTTGCTTCCTTTCTGTCCTAAAGATCAATACCATAGCCTTCCCAATAGTTATAACAAATGATTTAATAAGATGTGCCACAATATCTTAAGATGAAAATAATCATCTTTTATTTGAGGGATGAGATAAAAGTGAGTTGAGGGACAGTATAAGATTATTCAAAAAAGTTTTGAAACAGTTTCTCATTAAACTTTACTAAAGAAGCGAAATTACTTCAGGGAAAAAGTTGCTACTGATTAAAAACTTTTACTGATTAAGAACTTGTTTAGCAATAGAAAACAAGGAGCTGTCTTGAATAATTTAAAATGAAAAAGATAACGGAAGGATTTCATCCATGTGTTTTCATTTAATAAATGTTAGTGAGTTAGACAAGGAAATAATATTGTTAGCCAAGTTTGCTGAGGTTGCTAACATTTTTTTTGTTGAAATCTATGAAAAGTGGCAGATGGAAAAGCATATTGGGAAATATGACAGCCTAACAGCAAATGAGTTCCACTTCTTTAAGTGTTAGGTAAGGCACAATGACAAATTGTCAAGGTGTCTCACTTAGAGTGTCCTCAAATTATAGGATCTCCTATAAGAATACTTGATAACTTGGTGTCCATTATGTGTGACCACCAGTCAAAATGTCTCTTTTGCATTTATTCTTCCTAGTTAAAAATGAAAAATATGATTTAGCATTCTACCTATATGTAATTCGCATTTTTATGAACTCTATTTCTCATATGACAAGGACAATCAGACTGCCTGCTTAAGTAGGAAAAGTGGCTGAGTTTTGTTTCATACCATCTAAACAAAATGGTAAAGGCTAAGTAATAGCAAATGAAACAACCCTATACTTTCCCCCTGACCCAGATACAAGACTCTTAGAATGGCAAACCCAGATATTAAGGCACTCTGTATCCACTCAAGCTGTAGCTTCATAAGTCCCTGCCAATATGGTCATTGTAGTAGTCAGGCAGATAGAAAGGTACTTAATGAAGTCACATAGTAACAACATTAAATATATAATACATAGTAAATAAGATAAGACACTTTCAGATCAAATATGATGATATGTAAAGTGTTTTTCAAATCTTAAAATATTTCATAAATGATTGATAGCAAGTAGTATTGTAGTAATATAATCGTAGTAGATCATCTAGATAATTGATATTTAGAAAAAGACCTGAAATAATGTGAATTATTGACTATTAGTATGAACAGACGGTTCATTTAAGCATTAATAAAACATCTGCTACATGTCAAATACTGTGCTAAGTGTTAAGTATACACATACAAAAGCTAAGACAGTCCCTGATATTAAGGAGCTTATATTCTAATAGCAGAGATATGTTTTGCAGGGGAGTAATCACCAGGGAGAAATTACAGGGAATGTGAATGGGAAGTAGATTAGCAAAAATTAAAATCTCCTTCTCAAAGAGTTTTTTTACCTTACATTTCTCTTCAAAGTTGTTGTTTTTGTGAATAATACTGCCAGTACTAATAAGCTTTGTATTTACTGAGAATGGAAAAATACCACTTCTAAAGAAAAAGGGAGGAACCACAATTTAAGCCACTGACTCTAGACGGAGCTGTATATTAAGCTATCTCAAAATCATAATGTTTAGCATTTTTCCTTATAACCTCCAGAAGAGATTCATGTGATTAGAGAATTTGGGCTGGAAGGGAGTAAGGTAAAGGATGATGTTCTATATAAATATATTAATAGCCTTAGCTTTTTTTAATTCCTTAATTTTCATAATCAAGTTTTTCCTTAGCTAATACCTCTCTTATTTTTAATTTCATTCCCCCCAATCCTGTCTTGAGTGAAAACAAAGATCCCTGTCACTCAAACTCTTATTAAGATCCGCCTTCCTCTCCCTGTTGAATCATCTCATCTCTGGGTCTAACAATTCTAGTGTCTTCATCTTCTGCTAAGGGAGATAAGTTTTCCTCATTTTCATTCTACCTTTCTAACTACAAAATTGGTAGGTATAGTTGCTAAAGAGCAACTCATTATTCCTGATTGCAAATTTCATCCCAATGCTTAGATTTAAAAAGTAGGGTAATTGTCAGAGCCCTGAGTTTGCACTTCAACTCAACTTCCAAACTCAAGTTCTTTAGGGACCATCTCAGGACCACTGATGAATGAAAGATATCAAGCTTTAGAATAGGAAGAGTCTGTGATGCTAAATGTCTCTTTAGCATCCCATAAAAAGCAGTCATGAGCATTACAGTACAAATAGATCATGATTACCAGGCAAGAGGCAGGTTGAGTGATTGGCAAGCTCCTATTTACCTTACCAAGACATCTACCCAAGGCCATTGTTCACATTGATTCATCACATATAAGTTCATTTTGAGTTGTCTAAAAAAATGATTCTAAAATTATAAGTCTGCTAATTAAAATACTATCAATTATAATGAATTGAATTCACTATAATTTAAAAAGCATTTATTAAGTCCTTAATGTGTGTCATAGACTATGCTAGCTACTAATGATACACAGACCAAAAAAAAAAAAAAAAAATGAATGAAACTAACCCTTCCTTCAAGGAGCTTATATTCTAATAGCAGAGATACGTTTTGCAGGGGAGTAATCACCAGGGAGAAATTACAGGGAATGTGAATGGGAAGTAGATTAGCAAAAATTAAAATCTCCTTCTCAAAGAGTTTTTTTACCTTACATTTCTCTTCAAAGTTGTTGTTTTTATGAATAATACTGCCAGTACTAATAAGCTTTGTATTTACTGAGAATGGAAAAATACCACTTCTAAAGAAAAAGGGAGGAACCACAATTTAAGCCACTGACTCTAGACGGAGCTGTATATTAAGCTATCTCAAAATCATAATGTTTAGCATTTTTCCTTATAACCTCCAGAAGAGATTCATGTGATTAGAGAATTTGGGCTGGAAGGGAGTAAGGTAAAGGATGATGTTCTATATAAATATATTAATAGCCTTAGCTTTTTTTAATTCCTTAATTTTCATAATCAAGTTTTTCCTTAGCTAATACCTCTCTTATTTTTAATTTCATTCCCCCCAATCCTGTCTTGAGTGAAAACAAAGATCCCTGTCACTCAAACTCTTATTAAGATCCGCCTTCCTCTCCCTGTTGAATCATCTCATCTCTGGGTCTAACAATTCTAGTGTCTTCATCTTCTGCTAAGGGAGATAAGTTTTCCTCATTTTCATTCTACCTTTCTAACTACAAAATTGGTAGGTATAGTTGCTAAAGAGCAACTCATTATTCCTGATTGCAAATTTCATCCCAATGCTTAGATTTAAAAAGTAGGGTAATTGTCAGAGCCCTGAGTTTGCACTTCAACTCAACTTCCAAACTCAAGTTCTTTAGGGACCATCTCAGGACCACTGATGAATGAAAGATATCAAGCTTTAGAATAGGAAGAGTCTGTGATGCTAAATGTCTCTTTAGCATCCCATAAAAAGCAGTCATGAGCATTACAGTACAAATAGATCATGATTACCAGGCAAGAGGCAGGTTGAGTGATTGGCAAGCTCCTATTTACCTTACCAAGACATCTACCCAAGGCCATTGTTCACATTGATTCATCACATATAAGTTCATTTTGAGTTGTCTAAAAAAATGATTCTAAAATTATAAGTCTGCTAATTAAAATACTATCAATTATAATGAATTGAATTCACTATAATTTAAAAAGCATTTATTAAGTCCTTAATGTGTGTCATAGACTATGCTAGCTACTAATGATACACAGACCAAAAAAAAAAAAAAAAAAATGAATGAAACTAACCCTTCCTTCAAGGAGTTTAAATTCTAATGGAAAGAGAAAGGTGGGAGAAGAGGGATGTGAAGAAGATATATTTATAGATAAATAAATTTGTGCATATCTATATATACAGATATACACATACATGCATATACATATATATACACCTAGAAAACATAAAGTAATTCCAGAGACATAAGTTATATTAGCAACTATATGAATATATTTTTTATTCCCTAAGTAATGGAAAGATGAAAACAACATCAGATATTGGGACTTTAGTTTCCTACCTTCCTACTACTAGCCTCAGGCCTCTATTATTCTATGACATGGCTTTTTATTAACAAGGAAATAATTCTCCTGTTATTCCATTTATACCGATGCCAGTTATATAGGTACATTTATGGACAAAGAACCAATTCCCTTTTGTTATTTTGGATGAAAAGTAAATATCTTTGCCTAAAAGCAGTGTTTTTTTCATTTGCTCTGGAGACCTCATCCTTTTCCTTTTGTTCTCTAGCCAAAAGAATTTCTATAGAATATAAGCCATCAGAAATAGAAAACCCAATCTCCCTAGGGAAGGGGAAAAAAACCCTTGCCCCCAACTATTTCTGAATGCCTCTGTTCCTCACTCAAAAATCACCTCCAGCTTGATCTCTCACTATTTCTTAGCAGATCATTTCCCCTCTGCTTACTTTGAAACACTGTAAGCTCAAGGCATCAAAGACTGTCTCACTATGCTTATAAATTACTATAAATAGCTTAATGTTCCTACAGCAGCCTATAAATATACTAGCATAGGTTTTTAAGGTATGCCAGAATTAAGCCAATGGGTGGACTTAATGTAAGAAATTCCTTTTAAAAAGAGAAAGCTGAATGTATTTAAATAGAGCATTTTCCTATTATTTAAATCACCTATTATATCTTTACCTAACTTCCCACCAGCAAACTCAAACATATATAATATATAGAACTTGGCTTATTTCTTAATAAGTAATAACAATGATTCCTTTGATCAGGGTAGGCAATCCATAGTTAATATTTGTATTCTTAAGAATGCAATGCAATATAAGGTATTCTTGCTGTGACTTTTATCATTTAGGTATACAGTAAGTACTTCCATGATCATTGAAAGAGAAACTTTATGAGTTGTGGCAGGAAATTTTCTTGCTCTATAGGTCACTTTGTGATGAACTCACAACATCCAGAGTGATAGATATTCAGTTCATTGTTGGATCCATGCTTGTAGCCTTTTTAGCTTGGTAGAATTTTTTCGAGCTCAGGATCATAGGATTATAAGATTAGAGCTGAGACAGATCTTAGACCTAATTCTGTACAATATCCCCTCCACTTACAAATGGAGAAACAGTTTAAGAGAGATTACAAAACTTGTTTGGGGTCCCACAGCTATCAAGTATCTGAAACTCCAAGACTATTGCTATAGCCCACTGAATCTTGACAACATAGCTTTCAAGAATCTAGACACATGCTGGGGTTTACTTGTAGATTGTGGAGGAAGGATCTGTATAAATAAACACTTAAATAAAATAATAAATAAATAGATTTTTTAAAAACCTTATTTCCACTTGTAACCATTGTATCCCATTGAATGGATGAGCAGGGATAATCCTGCATCATGAGATCAGCAATAGTTGTATCCTTGCCAATAGCTTCTGAGCTCTTCCCCATTTTTTTGGGCATGTTGATGCCAGATGTGAAAGGACTCTGGTAAATTATAGGTCTTGGAAAATTATAGTAAAACTTTAATAATAATACTTTAGTAATTTTTCTCTAAAAAAATTTTTGATGGGAGTAGCCTCTTTCCATTGATTGTGTAACCAAAACAGGTTGGAGCTTTAAAACTACTGGACTAGGGTAGTCTCAACCTTTTTTTCCAAACAATCTTTCTTACTGTGGTCAGAGGGTAAATATCACTTTACCCACAGTATGGGCTCCATCAACTAACTCAGTGTAGTGAGAAGGTTTTCCTCTCTTTGCTCTTCCTTCTATTACTTAGCTCAATGAAACAGGTCTAGGGTTTCTGACTCTCTTGTGTGTTGTTTGTCCTTCTCAGTTTCAGATTCTGGTAGCAATATCAATCACCAGACCTGGGAGTTTGAGCCATGGCAACTTTAGAGCAAAAGAGGTATTTTTATTAACATGCCTATACAATCTTTTATAGAGGATACTATAATTTGAGAATGCTTAAGTAGATTGAGACAGCATAATGGTTCATGAAGTGAAGAAAATCACACAAGAGTTGTTTATTGCAGACACAAGAGAATGTCATTTATTATGTGAAGCAGCCAAATAACAACTAAGCAAAAACAGAATCAAAAACGATTAAGCAGTGTTCTTCTGGGGTTCAGGAAACTTAAAAGTCTCAGGAAAGCAGAAGAGCAAGAACAGAGTCTAGGGAGGAAAGGTAGGAATTAGAGAAAGTTGGAGATAGGCTGAGGAGGATCAAAGAATCACATATACTCCATGTGACTGACCAGAGCTCAGACCTGTCCATCTCTAATAAAGGAAACAGGATGAGTGGATTAAAGTTCTGACAATGGAGGCAAATGAGCAAATTAGAGTTCTAGGTTCTATATCAACATTGGTAAAGAAAAAGCCAGACAATTTTGCCATAATATCTTGTCTTGAAGTCATGTGTTATCATTTGGATGCCACATCTATTATTACTTACTATATAAATATTCTAGGCAATTAATCAACATGTTTTTAAGTGTCTACTCTGTGACAGGCACTGTGTCAGGTTCTGGGAATACAAATACAAAGAATCAAATAACCCCTACTTGCAAAGTACTTTCATTCTAATTAGGGAGACAAATAGGCATAAAAATGTGTACACATAAATATAGTTAGTGATTAAAATATATTAAAAGTATTAATTATATATACTGTTGGTCACTAGATATGTTGGGGTCATAGCCACCCCCTCTTCCTTGCCATTGGGACTGGAAATTGAGTTTATTATACCATTGTGTCATAAACTCCAGGTGCTATATCTCATTCCTTGCTAAGATAATTCCCCCTCCTTTTGAGTATTGTCCTTCGCTAGCTGTCCATTGTCCACAACTTTCTTATCTTGACCCCTATCCTGTCAGGATTAAATTATGATCCTTTCCTGGAATTATGGCTTGTTCATCCTCCCAATGACCTTGTCCTCCTTATCTGCTTTTGTTTCCCTTATCAAACTCTAGTTAGCTAAAAGCCTATATAAGTTCCCTGATTCAGTTTATTTGGGCTGAATGCTTTGGACAAGAGTCCCATTCGGTCAGCTAGCCTAAACTCTCCACATTAAAGTTTAAAAAACAATCTCTGTCGGCCTCAGTTTCTCAGGTATTATAATACAAATATTAAATACAAGATCGTTTAGGAGAGAGAAGTCTAAAAGTTGGGAATATCAGAAAGGCTTCATGCAGAAGATGGTAATTGAGCTGCATTTTAAGGGCACTCAATAAGGAACATCTCTTCCCACTCCTAGCCCTCTTGACTTCAGATTTCAAAACCATGCCTTTGCAGTTGTTTCATACTGAATCTTTTCTCAGTCCTAGGAACTGCTTGCCCTGGAATATCCAACTACCTCTGCAGCCTACTCGAGAAATACAAAGCCCCTTCTCTTCTCCTTTTTTAGTAGGGCCTCCGTTTTATGACTAGCCCAAATCGGCCTTTATTTCCTTCCTGAACTTATTCTTGACATCCAGAATTCAAAATCAAGTTCAGGGTCAAATACTTGCTTCTCCCCTGTCCCCTTCCCTTTTTAACTCCTTTTTTTGTGTTGTCTTCCACCATTAAAATGTAAGAGCCCTGAGGACAGAACTATCTTTTATTTCATTGTATTTGTATCACTAGCTCTTTTCATAAAGCCTAGTACAATGTAAACCCTAAATAAATGCTTGTTTCTTTCTTTCCTTCCTTCTTTCTTTCCTTCCTTTTTACTTTCCTTCCTCCTTTTTTTCCCTTTCTTCCCTCCCTTTCTTCCTTCCATCTTTTCTTCCTTGCTTCCTCCCTTTGCACTTCCTGTATAAAAGTCAAAATGCTTTGTTTCCTCTTTGAATCCCTAGTCGGCTTCATTATAAACTCTAGCAAAGAGAAGCAAAATGGTATGAATAGATTGAAATCTATTTTACAATTGAATAAATCCTTTTAAATATCTAGTTAGATCTCCCCTACCATGCTAAGGTCTGCCTGAACCAGAATGAAAGTGAATACAATCCACAAGGGTTTTTTTGAGTCTTTGGGTACAATAGGAAAATCCACATGCATTTTGAAACACCCTTAATAAAGGTCAATGAGAAAAGCAGAATCAGTTTCAAGAATTATCTGTTAACTTCCATTTGATGAATAAAAATACTTATTCCAGCAAGTAAAATAATTTCTTCATTACATTTATTATTCCAATCTATGGCAACCACCCTGGGTCTTAAAAGGAGCATCTTAGACAAGTTATTTAATGCAAAGCAATAAGTTTTTATTTGGTTCCTCTTTGTAGCTTAACTGGAGGCACCCAAGGCTGAGATCTAAGAGGCATAGGAAAGGGCAACAAGGAAAGGTCACTGGAGCAGCCACTGATACTGATGAAATGATAAGATCATGGAATGCCAAATGAGATGGGGAAATACAGGGAAGATGTACAGCAAGGGATGCTTCCAGAGTCTCCTATGCAATTGGTTTTCAGGTCACAGTAAGAGAAAGAAAAAGAATCCAATATTAGTTCTGAAAGAGGACACTTCTTGGCGTTGGCACACCATTATGCTAAATTCTCATCATTCCTCTTGGTTTCAATAGAGGAAACTCCTAGGTATGGATGGTGTAGGATGCTGAAGAGGATCAGGAGTTTTACAGAGAGAGTAGAGGTCTTTCTCCCTCAAGTGACTATGATTGTTTTGCTACCACTGGAATCACAAACAGGAAGGCAGTAAGGTCATATAAGAGATACAACTTTTTGACATGTTGTAAGTATAGAAGATTCTGGCAAAAATAAAGGGGGCCAAGAAGTAAGAGAAGACATGTTCAGAGCAGGGAGAGTCCATTACAACAAGGACTAGGGCCATAAAATTATAATTTTTCACATTACAATATTCAAAATCTAGTTGCAAATAAAATAGGTGTTTACTGACACATGCACAGAGTTTTGTCAACTAAACCAAACCAGCCTCTAACCTGTGGGTGGTCAGAACCAAAAAGAACAGGCTAAAGACAAAAGATTCAAGAATCAAACAGAAGTTTAATTTCAAAGTGAGGGAAACAGGTTGCAAGTCAGGACATGTGTGTCTGGAGTCCCATACCTGAATATGGCCAAATCTCAACACTTAAACCAATGGCTGTGCAGTGAGTTGTAGCCCTGACAGTGAGGGGTAACAAACACAATATGACAATGTGATTCAAAGCAAGGTTTCGTGAACAGAACATGGATATAGCAGATATTTGTCCAAACTCAGACAATACCTGGTACCGAGCAATACAATAATTATATGAACCAATTCTGGGATTTTCTGTGGCTAAGATCATCTAGAGAGTGAATGCAAAGGATTGTTGTTATGCCAAGTTCATGTTGTGCCACAGTTCCCTTTTACTGTCAGTTTCCCTAATGGTCCTGCCTCAGTTTCCTTAATTGTCCTGCTTTAATTTCCCTTAATTGTTCTGTCTCAATCCCCTTAGTTGCAAACCTCCCCCTCCAGTTCATTAGGATTGATATAACTCAGGGCTAGTTACTCTAAGGTTATAAATTGTAAATGTATAAACTCAAGATAAGGGGGAATTCAGACTTCCTGGCTCCTAACTTCTCCTAAATCATCAAGAACTTATGGTCCTACCCCCCAACCTGTTAGAACCTGATTGATGGTCCCTGCCTGGAGATTCCCACTCACCAGAGTTTGGACTCCACCCCCTACCTTTGTTTAGCTACCTGAGCTAAGAGCTATAAATAAGTCATTGAGAACTCACATTGGCTGCTGGATGCTTTGGACATCAGCTCTGGGGACATCATGCCCCCAGCACAATCTCTCCTCAGAAATCCAAATAAAAATATTAAAAACTCTCTAATCTCTAACTTACCTCAGTTTCTCTAGCATTATACTCAGAGCACAGCTTGCTTACAGCTCCTATGCTTTGGAAAACAGAATGTTTCCTAATATCTTGATAGTTTATAACCAATAGCTCACAACAAGTGGCGTTCAGTTCCTAGTAGGTAATAACATTAGAATTGTTTTCTTCCTTCCCTGAAAACACAGATAATATAAAAACTCTGTAACTACATGAAAAGGGCTAAAGCCCAACTGATTATAGCCAAATCTTAAATCTCATTCAGGCCTAGAATTTGTTTCTACCAGCATGTTAAAGCATTAACAGTTTGAACCCTATTTGTATTATTTTTATATAAAAGTCTTTTTTTTATTTTTCCTTTTTAAAAAACAATAACCAGAACCATTTAAATGCTTTAAAACTTCTTACTAGGTGCTGAAACCATGTGCCAGTCTGAAAGGTAAAATTAAATGACTCATTTCATTTATAATCAAAACTGTGAACCCCTTTATTTTTATTACATTGTGAATTCCAGTGAAAAAAACTCACAACAGTTATTGAATTTTTCCCCTTAGAGCATTTATATTCAAAGCTATTATACAGTTAGTGAACTGCTAACTTTTTTTTTTCAATATGCTTCAAAAATTCATTTTAAATGCCCTGCAGAGAAGACAATACCAGCAATTACATGGTAGCAAAAGGAACCAGCCTAGCTTTTCTTGAGAGTGGCCTTTAAAGAAAGCCCAAAAACACTATGAAAAACACTGTGGGCTAAGACTCTAGATTAACATCCAGCAAAGAACAATATGTATTACTTAATAACTCTGAATAATTGTCCTGTCTGAAAGGAAAAAATCTGCCTCCTTTTTTCCAAATGGTAAAAAAGAGCTGGATTTGGCATCAGGAGGAAAAAGATTCAAATCCTAATTCTTCCACTTACTACCTATGTGACTATGGGCAAATCATTTAACTACTTTAGGCCCGAGATTTCTCATCTATGAAAAGAGGAGTTGATTTAGATGACCTCCAAGTTCTCTTCCAACTAAATCTATGATGCTTTCTGGACCACTTAAGATTTAATTTTGTAAATTTCCAAAGCATCTTTGTTTTAATTACTTCTATAAATTTGTCAGATCTTATGATCTGCTTACTTATCTCCACTCTCACTTAAAAATATTGTGAAGATTAAAATCATCCCACTTACAATAAGAGAGACTGAGGCAGAGATCTGAGCCAGTGACATTTTATTAAAGAGTCCATGGTCCCCTCTAATGAAGTGGAACACAGATGTTCCTCAGTTCTAAGATGGCATCTCTTTCCAGGGCCCTATTTTATAGGGCTTGATATCTAGTCATTCCTAAATAGTTATAGCAAATACAGAATTCCTTTGAATAAGCAAAATAATATGTCAGCAGGATCAGAAGTTGAGTTAAGCAAGGCATATCTCCACATAAAGTAGACAGGCCTCTCCTTAATTTGGGCAGCAAGAAATTCTACAAGCTATCACAATCTAAATCATATCTTAGATATCACATATCTAAGTAAAACTCAGAAGATGGTCATCTGCTCCTATTGGACAAGTGATTGGCCAGAAATACAAAAAATACCTGGGGGGACTTTCCATATAGTTGTCACCTCTGCCAAGCTGGGGTTGGTCATCATCACAAGGCAAAATAAGAATAGAGGGCATCTATCTAACTTCCTATAGTTAAGCAAGTGAACATAAAATCTGTAACTCACAGCTCTGGGGCCTTATATATAGAACTTTGAGATGATTCTATCAAATTGATTAATACTGATTGGAACAGAATAACAGTTCGTAATGAATTATTTCTCTCAATATATATATATAGATTAAAGGGAATTCTGAACCACAGCATTTCTATCTGCACTGAAAGCCTAACAATTGCCAAAAAACAACAACTTTGTTTTTCCAAACATTAAAAAGTAAAAATTCATTTATATCTTCTTAGAAATTAGTCTTCATTTCTTAAATTGACCACTCATTTTATATAAAGTGATGATTACAATTGGTGTCACTGTAGAAGGAGAAATAGTGCAGAATTAGCATTCTAGATATTACCTTATATACCTCACCCCAAAACATAATTTTCTTTAAAAATCTGGCAACTTATGGTTCTGATTCTATTCTTAAAAATGCATCAATTGGGGCAGTGAGGTGGCACAGTGGATAGAACACCAGCCCTAAAGTCAGGAGGACCTAAATTCAAATCTGGTCTCAGATACTTAATACTTTCTAGCTGTGTGACCCTGGGCAAGTCACTAAACCCCAATTGCCTTAATAAAAATAATACATCAGTATGAAAGAACTGAAACACTATTTTCCTTATTACTAGTTATCAGGAAATATATAACTAGTTTACAGTATAATCTGTAAAATAAATCTTATTGATATTTACTCTGTATAATCTAAAGTTTTCCATATAGCCTTCTTAAGGAATTAAAGAGAAAAAAAATCAGTTCAGCAAAACTAAACACAAGGAAAAAATCCAACATAATATGTAGTGTTCTATACTAATATCCTCCCACACCCACCCCATTCTGTTAAGAGGATAGTGAAGTTTATTGCTTCTTGAAGTTCAAGCTTGGTCATTATCATTTCACAGCAATTTCAATTGTTATACTGTTTGGTTTTTCTTTCCATTTAAGTTTTAGTGTTCATTATGCAAATTGTTTTCCCATTCTGATTACTCTACTTTGTATCAATTTTTATGTCTTCCTATGTTTCCCCTGTATTGATCACATTCATTTTTTCTTACAGTGAAGAATATTATATTACATTCATCTAACATAATTTATTTGAGTATTCCCTAATCTATGGTCATCTATTTTATTTCCAGTTCTTTGCTACAAAAAAATACAATAAAAAATAAAAATAATATTAATATAGTATTTGAAGCCCTTATTTTTCTCTTTTATAACACTGAGCTATACATATAGAAATGGGATCTCTGAATCAAATGGTATGTACATTTTAATCACTTTCCTAGCACAATTTCCAGTTGTTTTCCAGACTAGTAGCATAAATTCACAGTTCCAGCAATAGTATATTAGTAGGCCTCTTTGTAGTCTCTCCAAATTTGATGTTTTCATTTTGTCATCTTTGACAATTTGCTAAGTATGAGATAAATTCTTAGAGTTTTAATTTTTATTTCATGTATTGCTAATTTTAAGTAATATTCAAATGGTGAATAGTTCACAATCTACAGCATAATTGTAATAATTATTTTTTATTTTTACTTCTCATTTCCCATATTCAATTTAAATATGGTGGAAAGATTACTCAGTTGGAGTCAACAAAAAATAGATCTCTCATTTAGTATCTCTGTGATCTCTGGGAAAACATCACTGGTCTCTACTTTTTCATCTGTAAAATGAGAAAGTTGAATTAACTGACTGCTAAAATCCCTTCCAATTCTTTATCTATGGTCCTATAACCATATTTGCCCTTGTTATTCTCTATTCCAGCTACCAAGATGTTATTACAGTATTTAATTGACTCTGAGCCAGACTCCTTGAATAGCTTCCAAGATGGTCTCCTTGACTACAATCTACTCTTTATTTTACAGATACATCACTTTCCTGAAAGCTAATTTTCTCACATTATTCCTTGCTCAAGAGCATACACCTCTTACCTACTAAATCAAGTTCAAAATATTCTCTTATTTTTAAGAAGCTCAATAATCAGCCCATTTTTACCTAAGCAAACTTTGTTCCCACTATTCCCACAAAACATAATTCTCTCCTAGAAATGTTTATCATTTCCCTTGCATGCTATGATTATTCTAATTTTCAAAATTGTATTCCTGCTATTGCCCCAATTGTAAAATCCGCCTTTTATCCATCTAAATCCTAGTTCAAACCCCATCTCCTCTGTTATGTCTTTTCCATTATTCTAAGCATATTCTGATCTTTCTCAATTCCTATGGAACTTATAGGCAGGACCACAGAGTTTAGCATTTGTCCTATGTATGTTTGCTCTGTTTCCCAAATTAGACTCTAGCATTCTTAGAGATTAAGGGACCAGGTATTATACTTTTTTTTGTATTTTCCACAGAATTATACTGGCTCCATAGTAGATGTTCAATTAACATCTATCAATTATCTTAGAAAGAGTCCTTGGTAATAGTATGAATAAAATAAAAGCTTGTTAACTGATTGATTAGAATATAAATGAGTACAGATGACAAAATATATATAATTATTTCAAATAAAACCTTTATCTTCTGATTCAGCTTTGGGAACTATTAACTCATGTGTAGTGGGTTATAAAGACAAAAATAGGAAATCTTTCTCTTATATACTTTTCCTTTATTATATACTTCAGTATCTACTACCAATCTACTAAAAGAACATACAAAAAAATCCCTCCTCTTCTTTTTGGAGAAGACAATCTATGACAAGAGCTTTATTGTACATATTGATAAAGTAAAAAAAAAAAAAAAAAGCCAGATTTTTGGACCAGAATCTAAACAACTTTTTTTTCATTTATAGAAGTCTTCAAAGTACACTGGAGATGAAGCTTACACCCCATAAAAATGAAGCTTGGTTAATAGGATAGAGAGGTGCATATCCATGGATACTCAAAGATAAACTAGGTCACCTCCCTATTGAAAAACTTTCATTAGACCCTCTCCTCTCAATCTATTATCTTCTATTTCTTCTCCTATTCACAGCCAAACTCCTAGAATAAGTTATATACACTCATTGTCTACAGTTTTCCATCTCCTACTCACTTCTTGAAATAGGATAACATCTTCACCAGTGAATTGAAACCGTTCTTATCAAGGTTAATAATGTCTTCACCTAACACTGATTATCATCTCCTCCTGAATAGTCTCTATACTCTTACTTTCAGTGATGATGATCTGGATCTTCCTCTCCTTATCTAATTATTCTTTCTCAATATCTTGCATTGGATCATCATCTCCCACATATACACCCAAACTAGAATTATCCCTAAAAAGTGACCTAGTTCCTCTTCTTTCATCTAGTCATAATCTCTTTCCTTCTCTGGATTCAATTATCATCTCTAAGCAGATGAGGTAGCAGTGTTCCAGCCCTCATCTCTTTCATGATCTACTGACTTACATCATCAAATGCAAGCCATGCATTTTCACCTAGATGTCCTTTAAATATCTCAAATTCACTACAACCTAACCAGAATACATCTTTCCCTCAAATCCAAACTACTTTCTCATCACGCTTCCAAATTTTTCTCTTTCTATTGAAAATATCATGTTTTCCAGTTACCTAGATCCATAAATTCAATCATTCATGAGCTTTCTCTTTCCCTCTCCTAATTCTACCTTCATAATATTTTTCATATTTATTATCTTTGCTTAACTCACATGGCTGCCTGATGTTATAGTCCTCTTTGAGAATGGAGGACAAACAACAACCACTGTTGAGTAGAGCTGCTCCACTGGACACCAAACTGTAACTGGTCAGTTAGGCAATGCTCTTCCTTCCTTTCATCCTTCCTTCCTTCCTCCCTTCCTTCTTTATTTCCTTCCTTTTTTCTCCTTCCTTCATTCTTTCCTTCCTTTCTTCCTTCCTTTCTTTTTCTTTCTTCCTTCCTTTCTTCCTTTTTTCCTTTCTTTTTCTTTTTCTTTCTTTCTTTTTCTTCTTTCTTTCTTTTCTTTCTTTCTTTTTCTTTCTTTCTTTCTTTTTCTTCTTTCTTTCTTTCTTTCTTTCTTTCTTTCTTTCTTTCTTTCTTTCTTTCTTTCTTTCTTTCTTCTACAAAGAATGTTATACCTTTATCTGAAAGTGTTCTGCCCAAAGAAATGTAATTTTTTTTTGTCTGAAACTTTTCAAGACACCTGGGCCTTTATTGACCAGATTTCTTTCTTAAGGACTATTCCTGAAACCCAAATCACTCTGGTTTTCATTAATTGGTCACAACAGGTTCTCCCCAAGATTTTGTTGATCATTCTTTGGGCTCAGATTGAATCAGAGTGAATATGAATAGCAATTGTTTCCGTTTTAGCCAGAACTCCAGAGGATCTTCCCCTATCAGATTGGATGGTTTTTCTGACCAGGTACAAGAGATAATTCTTTCCTTAATTCTTACCTAGCTTCAATCATTAAATGAGCTTTGCTTCAGTCAAACTGAGATCTGTTAAAGACCTTTGTTTAAACAGGCCAAGATTTCCCACTGAATCCAGGGTTATTTCCAATTGCCCTAATCTATGTCCTGTCATTGGACCCAGATGGTTCTGAAGGAGAAAATGAGCTGGTGACTCTGCACAATCCACTTACTTAAATCCAACTCACTTGCATGTCATGGCATCATCACCCTGATGTTATGGTCCTCTTAAAGAATGAAGGATTGCTGTAAAATTACCCATGCATATAACTTGTAAATAAAAATCTATATTAAAAAAATTAAAATAAAATAAAAAAAGAATGAAGGAAAAAACAATAACTCATCTCAAGCCCTCATCACTTCTTATTTGAGCTATTGCAGTGGTCCAAAGGCAATAGATGTGTACATAAGAAAAAAGTGCTTTATACAGGCTATATTCCTCTATGTGTATGTGTGTGTTATATATATTCCCTATATTCCCCTCTCATCTCAACCTATGAAAATCCCCAAGTTTCCTCCAAGGATCAGCTTATTATTTCCTCTCTTACATGTGTTATACTTAATATTTACTGATTACAATGCTCTCTATTATCTCAAGTTATCTTGTTATCTGAGCATACATTGGATTCTCTGGTAATCTACAAGCTCCTAAAGGGAGGGACTATTTTTATTTTTCTCTTCATATCCTCTCCATCCAGAAGTGTATTTTGCATACAACATGCATTTAATAAATATCTGTTAAATTTGATTGATCCATGGGAGCATGAGTACTACTGCAGTTCAGAACAAAAGTTTGATGAGTGTGATTCAAAGCATCATTTGCTATTCCCATTTCTTCTCATTTTCCATAAAATATTCATAATAATTGACAGCACTTGAAAATCTTATATGTTACTTTCTTATTAATGTTTCCATGAGATAGATAGTACAAATATTGGTTATAGTAGATAAGAAAATAAAATTCAAAGAGGCTAGATAACTTGGCCAGAGTCACAAATATAGAGTCAAGAGATAGAATTCAAGTGTTTGGACTTTCCCCTGTAGCATGCTACCTCTAATTCTGTTAAGGACTTTCTTTAAGATAGACATACACTAGAAGCTACTATCATGGTTAAACAAAAAAAGGGAGTCCCTTTGTCTTTAAAGGTTCACAAAGAAAAAAGACAATATGGACCTACATGATGATGAAATAAAACACTTTCATAAATAAGTTATTTGGAGTTTATTCATTTTTTGATATTTTTGGCTCTATCTTTTACCAAGGTAATAGTATTTTCTCCTGGAAATATAGTCTTTTCTCATGGGAATATTAACTATGAAATCACCCAATTTCCTCCCTTAATTCTAATCATCTTAAATAATATAGATTGAGAATAGGAGGGCCCTACTAAGTGCTATAAGGATAGCCTTCCACATTTATCTCCTTCCTGATGGTAGTTTTCTTCTTGAGCTCAGGTAGCAAGGCCACCTATCATCCCAACCATTTATGTCCCCCATAATTGGAGGAGGTAACTTTTCACAAAGACGTCTACCACAAAAGTCAGTAACAACAGAGATGTTAAAATAAATAGACAAATATATGCACCTAGTAACAGATGAATGATTGGCTCAATACTCACTTACTTACTTTAGAATTTTTTTTGAATGGTACTCATAGCTTCCACTGACCATTTGTCCTGATTATAAAAACTCATTAGAGAAAAAAATGTAGAGACATGATAGCATTAAAACAAATCCTTCAGGCCTTAAATTGAGAGTACGTACAGAATACAGGATAAAGCATCCTCAACTCAGTTTTACTTCAGGTAACTATCTTAATTTTTAACAATTCCTCCTTAAACCAGACTCAGGAATAATCAAGTGGGTTCTAATTTAAAAGAACACCACTGGGAAATTGAATAAGAAGGATTCTACCTTAAGCAGAGGTCAAGATTGTCCTTCTAATTTGTTCCCAGATACTAACTTTCACCTGTAACAATTTCTTCTGAGAAACTAATGGCATATTCCTTTCAAATGGTGGATCACTGGCTTGATGATTTATCAGATAGTCCTACCTGAATTTAAAACTCCAAATAATATCAGCTGCTGTCCCAAGGTATTTTTACTTCCAATAGCTAATCTCATTAATCAAGATTTCAGATGATTCTAGCTCTCAAGGATCATATATTCTAAAAAAGTATTGACTATGACCTTACCTTGATAACAGTAAGAGATTCATTCTAGAACGTTCACAGCTTATCTTTTATATATAAGTAGATGGTTTTAAGTTCAACATTACACAAATAATTTTGCTTTTACATTGCCCAATACATAGAGAAATTCTAAATTACATATTGTCCATAAGAGAAACATGTTCAAAGAGACAAAGGCAAAAACTATTATTCTCAGTCCCTTTAAATAATGAGTACGACTTTAAGATGATCCAATACAACCAATTAAAACTCATACAGAATATAGAATATCCTGATTTCACATAAAACATTAGAGTTAACCATTAATGATTTCTTCATTCAAAAAAAAAGAGAAATGTAAATTCAACTTTCTTTAATTGAGGAATTACATAGAATTGACATAGAGAGGGAGACAGCCATTGGACCACAGACCTAGCTAGACACCTACAGTATTATTATTATTATTATTATTTTGGAAATATAAGTAACTGTTTTTTTAAAAAAATTTAGCAGATTCTAGGTTTTTTGAGAATAAATTTTAAATTACTTCCTAGCCAAGATAAAATTCCAAAAAACTGAAAAGCTTGAAAAACTTGAAAAAAGGGAGCTGTTTGATTTTGTTTGTTTTATTTTTTTCCTTGGGCAGTTTTCCTCAGAAGGCTTTTAATCATGTAAATTAGGCCTACTTAAAAACACAATAGACCAACTCAATTTAGCTGATAGGGCCAAGTATTTTCACTTTTTTTATTGTTTGCTTGCATTTTGTTTTCTTTCTCTTTTTTTTGTCTTTTTGATCTGATTTTTCTTGTGCAGCATGACAATTGTGGAAATATGTATAGAAGAATTGAACATGTTTCATATATATTGGATTACTAGCTATCTAGGGGAGAGGATGGCGGGGAAAGAGGGGAAAAATTTGGAACACAAGGTTTTGAAAGGATGAATATTAAAAATTATCTATGCATAAGTTTTGTAAATAAAAAGCTTTAATAATAAAAAAGGAATGTATAAGTAATTATCTTAGCATTATCATATGACATAATATTTTGGTATTTATAGCTAAGACACCAGGAAAACATATTAATTGATTGATTTGATTTTTAAAAATTGAACCTTTGCAAAAGCACCTTAGTAAACAAGTACAGCATTAATATATGAATTACAATAAAGCACAAATGTGGGAAACAACTGTAGAATAAATTTTTTTTTCAGAGTTAGTCTTTTAAAACTACTGTGCTTGGGAAAAGTGGATTTTGGAAAAAAACCAATTTGTTTTCTACATCTATTAAAAAAAGATTTTTTTCACAAAGCAGTACATATATCTCTGCCAGACTGTAGATGAACTACAAACTAGGACCAGACCTGAACAATAGGAAGAGAGAAGGGAGATTATTTTTGTGAAATTGTATAAGGCTTTGTATTTTCTTTTTTATTATTATATCTTTTTTATTTACAAAACATATGCATGGGTAATTTTTTCAGCATTGACCCTTGCAAAACCTTCTATTCAAACTTTTCCCCTCCTTCCACCCCACCGCCTCCCCTAGATGGCAGGTTGTCCAATATATGTTAAATATGTTAAAATGTGTGTTAAATCCAAGAAGGATGAAAATTACATGTAATCTAAAGGATACCACCTAGAAAAAGAATGACTAAAACTAGGAAGCAGTATATTATTGAAGATGACTGTTTAGCAAAAACCTTATCATGGAAATTGATGATTAGAGAGGGAAACAGTTTGGCCATATAGTTAGAGTAAAACATAATAACCAAAGTGCTGCACTTATACTTCAAAATTATGAAAATACATGCAAAAAGACTTGTAATATATTGGAGAGCTCTTCAGTGAGGATTTATGGGAAAATAAGGACAAAAATTATGTAGAATATAGAACCTTAGATGGATTGGAATTTGCATCAGTAGAAGCAGTAGTCACATTGATGAGATGCTGAATCTGATCAAGTATAAGAAAATATAAAACATATTACATCAAACATGAAAATTATTTATACAAAATATAAATATATTTAATATATAAAATTTATAGAAGAAAAATTAATTTCAAGGATAAAATTATATGAAATGATCAAGACTTCATGCACATTTATTGGGAGCTCATGCAACTAAATCTGAATTCATGAGAAGAAAATATTAAACTAAAAACAGAAGAAAACTTATATAATATACCTATCATTTTATATAGGTACCCCTATCACCAATACAACCCTCCATTAGGTAGATAAATTCTATTTATCCTAGAAAAATTGTCCTAGATCCCATGACTAATAACTATTAAATGTGCAATTTTAATCCATATTCCTAATTCCAAGTCCAGCAATCACACAGCTATTAAGTACTAAGTGTCTGAGGCCACATTTGAGCGCAGGTCCTCCTGACTCTAGTACTGTATCCATTGTGCTACCTAGCTATCCCAAGAATATAGATTTAATAGGAAAGTTCAATTATTTGGTACCTGGAAGTCTAACATGGTCACTACCCACTATATCATATCTCCTCTTGATATTAATTACATAGGATTAAATGTTAAATTCAACATTCTGCTACTTTCAAGGGCTAAGAGAGAAATTCTCTTCTGTGACTTTTCTACATAATAGCTACCCATCTAAGTAAATATCTCTTAAGTACTTCATTTTACTCACTTTAAAAGGCAATAGGTTTTTTTCTCATTGGAAGACTTCAAGGAATGATTAGATAGCCATGTGTAGGGATGTTGTTGAAAGAAATGTCTCTCCTAGTCACTTCTAAAATCAGAAATTCTCAGATACTGTGAAATTAAGATATCTGGAATGAAGTTGAAAATACTATATTGTGATCCATATTCAGTTCCCACAGTTCTCTCTCTGAGTGCAGATGGCTCTCTTCATCACATGACCATTGGAACAGGCCTGAGTCATTTCAATGTTGAGAAGAGCCACATCCATCAGAATTGATCATCATGAAATCTTGCTGCTGTTGTGTAGAATGATCTCTTAGTCCTGCTCACTTCATTTAGCATGTAAGTCTCTCCAGGTCTTTCTGAAATCATCCTGTTGATCATTTCTTATAGGACAATAATATTCCACAACATTCATAACTTGTTCAGCCATTCTCCAATTGATGGATATCCACACAGTTTCCATTTCCTCACGACTATGAAAAGGGCTGCCACAAAGACTTTTGCACATGTGGGTCCTTTTCCCTCCTTTATAATCTCTTTGTAATACAAGCCCCATTGAGACACTTCTGCATTCCTTTTTAAAGGTCACTTCTTTCAGTTGAAGGCTTTTCTATCAAGTTGGCATTGATAATATTTTTCTCATCATTGCTTAACTAATAACAATTTGTTTTTCTCTTAGGAAAAGAACATTTCATTCATCTACAGTAGTCTGACAAGTCAATAGTGATGAAATTGCACAGCTTATTAATAGCTTTTTAAGATAACTTCAGGAAGTTTTCTTTTGTCAAATCATGCACTAAAGACATGTGAAAATATAACTTTACTAAAAAGGCAGAAACTTAATTGATAGTTAACATCTGTACCTAATGGATCAAAAATGTTTACCTCGTTGGGTTTTTTTTTTTTTCAATTCAAGGCTTAATGGATGGATTCATTAATCATGTAGTTGTTTATGAAGAAATAGGCCAAGTTATTTGAGGTTAATACTTTTCATGGATTGAAAGACCATGGAATTTTACAGGTTAAACTACAAATACATTTGGTGTTAAAGTGGAATATTAGGCAGGAATAGTAATCTTTTTTATAAAGGGATATCTGGATTTAAATTTAATAAGTTCCTATTAAGTTCTAACTTCTAAGTTGTAGCTAACCTGGGAGCAACATAAAAAAGGTCAGGTTTTAGAAATAAGGGCTAAACAATATTATCAAAAATAGATTGTGAGGGGCAGCTAGGTGGCATAGCAGACAGAGCACTAGCCTTACAGTCAAGAGGACCTGAGTTCAAATCCAGCCTCAGACACTTAACACACCTACCTGTGTGACCGTGGGCAAGTCACTTAACCCCAATTGCCTCAGCAAATAATAATAATAATAATAGATTGTGAAGTCAATGGAGAAAGGGGGAAAGGTGATAATGAAGAAGAATAAAGGAAGGAATGGTTAGAAACAAAAAACTGCTTAGAAAGCATGAGGTTATCAGGCCCATATGAAAATGATAATGGAAATAAAAATATATTGATTGATAGATAAGTTAAGATTCTATCTCCCTATAAAACTTTGGAATGAGTACAGGGCAATAAATATTATGAAAAAAACATAAGGCAAGGAAATTTTAAAAGGAAATCTTTTAAATTGGAGATAGGTTGGGGAAATAGCAATCACCATTTATGGCAGCTCAAGCAAGACTGAGATATATAAATACAGATACAGATATAAATATAGATATAAATGGGGTTGATATGATATAATAATATGGAAGTGGGGTTTAGGAAGAGAAATAATCCCTCAAATTTAACTGGGTACATACTTAATAGACTAAAAGATGGATCTGGGAGATGGAATGTTATATACAGAAAATACACTAGGTCAACTGGAAGGAATAGACTACATGGAATTAGTCTGTCAGGATATATTGGAGCCAAAGTGTGAAAAGCTTCAAATTTGTTTGCAAAAATAGTTTGTATTTTATCCTAGAGGCAACAAAGAGCCTCTGAAGCTTAAGTAAGGAAAAACAAGGTCAGAGTAAGGGAGATAAATGCTAAAAAGACAATTCAACAACTGTGTGTAGGATCAACTGGAAGAGACACAAACCAAAGACAGGGTAACCAATTAGGAGGTTATTGAAATAATTTTTGCAGAACTTTGAATGTTGGCATACGATTATGCTATGTTAATATCCCCTTCACTCAAAATGAAGGAGTGAAAAGAATCAGTTGGAGACAACTACCTCATTCTTTTATTTCTAAGTTGCTTTGGTTCTTGAGAAGTTTAATGGATTTCAGAGGGCAGGAACCCAGAAACAGCTCTTAGTCTCATCTAAATTGTTCCGGGTTTTGTTTGTTTGCTTTTTGTCTAGAGTATTGTTTACTTAGAATATATATATATATATATATATATATCCACAAGGGTATATATAGATTTTAGCTAACAAAGAGGCATGGGTATTTCTAGAGTATCTTCTACTCACTTTCTCCAAGAGTAACTTTAATTCCTGCTATGAGCATCGAGGTGGCCTAGTAGCTGAAGCACTGGACTTGGAATCAGGAAAATTCATGTTCATAAGGTCAAATATAGCCTCAAACACTTACTACCTCTTGATCTTTGGCAAGTCACTTAACCCCAGGTCCCCATCTATACAATGAGCTGGAGATGGAAATGAAAAATCATTCCAATATTTTTGCCAAGAAAATACTAAAAGATGTAACAATAAAACATTACTGAAAAACAACTAAACAACAACATGAGGGGGAAAGGAGATTGAGGGTCACAAGGCTGGCCACCCTGTTTTCCTATTATTTAGGGGAAATAACTTTAAGACTCAAGCCACACTCCTGATCATTATTTCTTATCAGTGGAGCTATAAATCCAAAGCCTTAACTCTTCTATTAAATGCCAGTTACACAAGATAGTAGAAAACAGTAAATACATCTATCCATGTTAAAAGAAGATAGAAATCAGAGAAGTTACACACTTTATACTCAAGGCAAAACCAATAAAAAAAAATTAGCAAAATTAGTAAATTCCATGGCAAATGGCATCAGTCACCCAACTTCCGAGCATGGAACTCCAAAGGGTAAGTGACCTGTCAGACCCTTGAGTTGACAGATTCTGGAGGGATGCTCTGGGCAGAATAGGCTTTTGGGTGACTGAGACTTTTGAGGCAACTCTACCAAGAGATTGACCTGTGAGACCCTTGAGTCCACCCTTGAGTCAAGAGACTCTGGAGCGGTGCTATGGACTCAAGAGACATCTTTGAGTCAACATTTGACAAACTCTGGAGGGGTGCTCTGGAGAGGATAGGCCTTTTGGGATACCATTGAGTCAACAGATTCTGGAGGGGTGCTACAGACTCTGGAGAGGTGTTCTGGACAGTATAGGCCTTTTGGGATACCCTGGAGTCAATCTTTGAGACCACAGACTCTGCAGGGGTGCTCTGAAAAGTCTTGTCAAATATTCAAAATGGGAGGGCTCAACCAAAAATCTCCCACTGCCAAAAATGATTACTCTGTATGGGAGGACACTCCCAGGGCTAATTGAATATGTCCAAATCTGTATGTAAAGTAGATTTCTGTGTGCCTGTGTGATTTCTGTGTGTGTCTGCTTTGCATTCTGTGTTAAAAGCTGAATGAGAGTTAAGGAGTCAGCCTCTGTTGCTGGTTTGGAAAAGATCAGGCTGAGTTGGAAAGATAAGATCTTTAACTGTACATAGAAAGGTTAGGGAGAAAACTTAAGTATGTGTGAATGAGAAGAGCATAGATTGAAAGGGATTAGACAGTTTGAGAACTTTTAGGAAAAATAGAAAAGCAGTGTGCTACCACTTAAAAAAAATTATTAATGAATTGAAAAATGACATTTCTGTGGACCCAGAACTGGCCAATTTGAGTCTGCAGAAATAATTGTTATAGAACTGTTTTTTTAAAAAAATTTAGCAGATTCTAGGTTTTTTGAGAATAAATTTTAAATTACTTGGCCCTATCAGCTAAATTGAGTTGGTCTATTGTGTTTTTAAGTAGGCCTAATTTACATGATTAAAAGCCTTCTGAGGAAAACTGCCCAAGGAAAAAAATAAAACAAACAAAATCAAACAGCTCCCTTTTTTCAAGTTTTTCAAGCTTTTCAGTTTTTTGGAATTTTATCTTGGCTAGGAAGGTAACCCTGTCTGACTTGAATTCTTCTGGGGTTTGCACTGGTGCCCCCAACATCTTTGACATGGGCCCCCTCCCCAGCATTTCTGACATAGAGAGGGAGACAGCCATTGGGCCACAGATCTGTAGCTAGACACCTAAGTCCAAATTTCTCTGATTCTTTTCCTCTAATTCTTAGAGTCAGTCAATTTCTTAAAGCCCTGTGGCTGGATTTGAAAGGGCAGCTTTCTGCTACCTTAAATTTTGGGATTGTGTGTTTACACTGGAATTCTGATTCTAAAAGATATCTGTAGGAGATAATTACTATTAACTCTAAAAGTGCAAACTTGTTTATTCTGGTATAAGAATTTAGAAATATGTGCATTGCTATTGACTTATTGTTACTAGAAATTTTTTATCTGTATTTGATTTAATTTAAACTAAAAATTTTGGTTCTCTAGGAACTTAGCAATCACGTTTGTATCTCCTAATTAAATGAAATATATTTAAGCTACTATGTTGCTTGCTAAATTGTATATTGGGTAATTTGTAAAACTTGTATGAGCTGTGCTCTAACATTTTGTCAGCCCAGCTAGATCTGTGGCATAAATTTTATGAAATTTATTCAAAGGCTATTTAGAATATTAATCTTAAGGTTTGTAAAAGCAAGAAATTTGGCGTATAGGGATATGTGTAATTGCAGAACAAATTGTTTCTGAAAGATGTGTAACATGTCTAAAAATAAATAAGAAGTATGGAGGAGGTGTCCCCTGAAGAGAGAGGGAGCCTGGCTCCAGAATATTTAGGTTAGGCTTTAATGAAATGACACCAGTGGGGAAATAGAAATATAGGGGGTTGGGTGGAAGCTTTCCCCAGCTCTACTGCTAAGAGCGGTTAATGGAATAACATTGGAACAAATTATACCTAAGTATGGATTGGTAGAGATAATTGATTCTGATAAAGAAACATATTTTACTTTTAAGGTTTTATAAGAAATATTGGTGAAGGATTGCAAATTGAGTGGCAATTCCATATACCTGGGCATCTGCCCTCATCTGGGAAAGTGGAAAGAATCAATCAAATTCCTAAGAAACTGATTACTAAATTGACTAAAGACTAGATTGCCTTGGACCAAATGTTTGCATATTGCTTTATTAAAGAATTAGAACTGTCCCCAGAAATGATCTGGGGATTCATCTCATATGATATTGGTTTATTTTATTTGGGGAAGAAAGAGAAAGACCCTCTTTTGAAACAAAGGATAAGTTTTTAAGAAATTATGTACTGGCTCTGTCCTCATCTTTTTTTAGCCCTAAGGAAACAAAGATTGGTGACCCAGGCAACATCTTTGGAGTTTGCAGTTTGTAGGAGAGAGTGAGTGCTTACTAAGTCCTGGAAGAAAAAAAGTGGAAAGGACCTTACCAGACTTGACAGCTGACTGAGACTGCAGTCTGAAAGCTAAAGAACACTAGGCTTACAGGACCCATAGAAGAACTTCAAGAGTGAATGGTCTATTAAGTACAATTTATAATCTCTAAAATTGACTTTGCAATTAGGAATGTTTTGGTGGGAGATGGGAATGTTTATGTCTAGAGGAATCTTAACAATATTTGTGTTGTACCTGTTACTTATATTTCCAAAATAATAATAATAATAATAATAATAATAATAATAATAATACTGTAGGTGTCTAGCTAGGTCTGTGGTCCAATGGCTGTCTCCCTCTCTATGTCAATTCTATGTAATTCCTCAATTAAAGAAAGTTGAATTTACATTTCTCTTTTTTTTTGAATGAAGAAATCATTAATGGTTAACTCTAATGTTTTATGTGAAATCAGGATATTCTATATTCTGTATGAGTTTTAATTGGTTGTATTGGATCATCTTAAAGTTGTACTCATTATTTAAAGGGACTGAAAATAATAGTTTTTGCCTTTGTCTCTTTGAACATGTTTCTCTTATGGACAATATGTAATTTAGAATTTCTCTATGTATTGGGCAATGTAAAAGCAAAATTATTTGTGTAATGTTGAACTTAAAACCATCTACTTATATATAAAAGATAAGCTGTGAACGTTCTAGAATGAATCTCTTACTGTTATCAAGGTAAGGTCATAGTCAATACTTTTTTAGAATATATGATCCTTGAGAGCTAGAATCATCTGAAATCTTGATTAATGAGATTAGCTATTGGAGGTAAAAATACCTTGGGACAGCAGCTGATATTATTTGGAGTTTTAAATTCAGGTAGGACTATCTGATAAATCATCAAGCCAGTGATCCACCATTTGAAAGGAATATGCCATTAGTTTCTCAGAAGAAATTGTTACAGGTGAAAGTTAGTATCTGGGAACAAATCAGAAGGACAATCTTGACCTCTGCTTAAGGTAGAATCCTTCTTATTCAATTTCGCAGTGGTGTTCTTTTAAATTAGAACCCACTTGATTATTCCTGAGTCTGGTTTAAGGAGGAATTGTTAAAAATTAAGACAGTTACCTGAAGTAAAACTGAGTTGAGGATGCTTTATCCTGTATTCTGTACGTACTCTCAATTTAAGGCCTGAAGGATTTGTTTTAATGCTATCGTGTCTCTACATTTTTTTCTCTAATGGCAAGTTTTTATAATCAGGACAAATGGTCAGTGGAAGCTATGAGTACCATTCAAAAAAAATTCTAAAGTAAGTAAGTGAGTATTGAGCCAATCATTCATCTGTTACTAGGTGCATATATTTGTCTATTTATTTTAACATCTCTGTTGTTACTGACTTTTGTGGTAGACATCTTTGTGAAAAGTTACCTCCTCCAATTATGGGGGACATAAATGGTTGGGATGATAGGTGGCCTTGCTACCTGAGCTCAGGAAGAAAACTACCATCAGGAAGGAGATAAATGTGGAAGGCTATCCTTATAGCACTTAGTAGGGCCCTCCTATTCTCAATCTATATTATTTAAGATGATTAGAATGAAGGGAGGAAATTGGGTGATTTCATAGTTAATATTCCCATGAGAAAAGACTATATTTCCAGGAGAAAATACTATTACCTTGGTAAAAGATAGAGCCAAAAATATCAAAAAATTAGTACATATTCTGATTTAAACTTGGACCTCCCCTTTTAACACCTCTTGGTGGTCTTGTTTGGAGGAGCCTGTTGAAGACAGGCTCCATGGTTTTTCTTGATAGCCCTCAGTAGTTATGTTCCCTCTGTATGATGTAATTTATTACTAATATGGTTCAGAAAACTGTGCAAAATCATTAAGAGAGAAGGTATAGTCATAGGATTAGCTCAATTGATGGTGCTCAAGAGATGAGGGTGGGAACCAGAGCTTGGGAAGACAGGTCAGATCAAAAATGAAATCAATCAAGGAGTTGAAGAAATGTATAAACTATGGATAGAGCACCAGCCTTGAAATCAGGAGAACCTGAATTCAAATCTGGTCTCAGACACTCAATGCTTCCTGTCTGTATGGCCCTGGGCAAGTCACTTAACCCCAATGCCTCAGCCAAAAAAAAAAAAAAAAAAAGAAAGAAAGAAAGAAATGTATAGACTTTGGTGTGAGAAGCTTTCAAATAATGAAAGAAAGGGGAGAATTGAATGAAGTGAACTGTGAAAACTGTCTCACAAAATGGAGATAATGTCATAAAAATTGAGTGAAGGTAGGCTTTGCCTCAGGCCAGGTTTCTTTCTTCAGAAATCATGTGGTTTATAAGGAGTGGGACCTTTTCTTTGTGAGACTAAATTAGAACCACTTTGGCAATGAAACTCCCATAGAAGGTAATTTACATCCTAAAGATGTGGTTGGATTGAAAGTTTTTCCTCATTTATGACTTAGAATGTGAGGTCATTTGACCTGACTAATCAGGACAAAGATCCAGTGTATAGGGAGTGTTAGCCCAGATAATTCTTATCTGTTAACTGGGCCTTGCCTCTCCTTGCCTAACTGCTTGTGGGGAGGGAGATACCCTTTCCCTGCAAAATCATAATAAAATTCCTTTCTGCTTTTGCCTTGAGAAATCTACTTAATTTATTTGAGCCAGTGGTCTTGTCCCACACACCAATCTCATCTGGAATTTCCCAAAATCTCTAGTTTGGCATGTGGGGGATAAGGATTTAATTGAGGTAAAGGGTTTTTTTTTAATGATCAACTTTTTCCCAGTCATTCTCTCCCTCCATGGATCTCTTCCTGAAGAGAATCTAGAACTGTATATGTCCTGTCTCCAAGCTGGAAGCCAAAAAAAGAAAAATCTCAGCTCTATCATGCTCTCACCATCTCTGCCCCTTGAAAAAGCAAGGAGCATGAAGTAATTCTCCACCAAAAAGAAAAGTGTCAAGCAAATAGGCTTTAGCCTTGGGTTACATTCAAAATAGTTCTTTTTTTTTAAGTACTACTATTTTATTTTTTTCATTTATGACCAAAGACCACATGATATCATGAATAAAACACTGGGTTTGAACTCAGGAAGATTTAGATTCAAATCTTGACTGACATTTACTGGCAGTAAATGGAAAAATCATGGGACTACTGCTTGACCCCTGAGGACAAAGCTAAGAATAACAGGTAGAAGTTGTAGGCCAGTTTGACTGGATTTAAAGCAAAACTTCCTAATACACAATTTCAGAGTGTTAATTTTACAGATTAAAGGGAACACAATTTCACATCCCTGCCAAGATGTGTCCAAAAATCATTATTGAATTATTGGATTTCAGGTGCAGAGGGACAATGAATTCCCAATAACTGAAGAAAACTAAGATATTATCCATGATAAGATGGATATGTTTGAAAATATAACTATAAAAACAAACTTTTTTTTTACAGGGAAAAGCAATAAATAAAAATTAGAAATATAGTAACAGAATGGGATTCAGGAGAGAGAAAAAAGAAAACTGAGAAATGTATACTATGCAAAATGAAATAACAGTAATATTTAGAGAGAACTTTGAAGTGTCAGGAAAAGGATTTGTACCTAAGACTTCCTAATTACAAGTCCAGCATGTTGTCTACACTGTCAAGATACCTTTTGAATTAATACAAAACATAAGATCAATAGCCAAAGTCCATGTAATAAATGGTCTAAATAGAGAAACACTTAAGAAAAACAAGAGGAAACAGAGATAGCAAATCAATACATTAAAAAAAAGTCAGTCTCACTAACAATTCAAGAAATACAAATTTAAAATTTTATAACATATGCCTAAACATTGAATATACTTATTTAACCAAGAGAAAAAAATACAAATTATAAAATACAATATCTGTAGGAGAATGGAGGAAGAAATTCCTTATACATTGTTAAGAATTCTATAAATTGGTTTCAACTGAAAAATAATGCAACAGGAATGGTAAGTTGCTAATATCCTGTGATATGATAATTAAACTTTGAGGAATATACTCCAAGGAAATAACCCAAAACACAAGGTGAACAAAGCTTTTTTCATAGCAAAAATGGGAGAAAAATTCCTTAAACAGTAGTATAACTAAGCAAACTATAGTATATTAAATTCTATGCAATAATATCTAATGATGAAAAAGATGCATTTGTTAAAAAAATTAATACATGGAAAGAAGTTTATGAAATATTAAGTTAAAAAGCAGAATACAAAACAAAACTGATGAAACTTCAGAAGATAATATTTTTAAATAAAACTTACTCTTTATAGGAAAAAAATTAGACACATTTTCAAAAATGGCTTCCCTATCTTCTGTTCAATATCATCAGGCAAACGAGATCATTTGTTCCAGCCTTGGTTTAGATACTAAAGAGATGCGACACCACCATCTAGTGGCAACTTGAATGACAGCTACATGATCTCTGAAATTTACATATGTGCTACAAAATAGATGCCTCTCTTACTGATGTAATTTTCATAACATAACTGATATACAAGAATCAATGGGAGCACTTCTTTCTTCTGACTATCTGAAAATAGCATGACTTAGGTTTCAGCGAGACAGAGCTCACTCTCAGAGGTAACTTACCTAGTTTCTGTATATCCATTCAAGGGGAGTACAAGAACATTTACTAGTCAGTGACTTCAACCAACAAGTATTTCTTAAGGACTTATTATGTGTCAAGTACTTTGCTAGATACAATCATAGAAGTTGTCTTTTTTTTCTATTTGGAACACACTGTACTACAGGTGAAGTCCAACTAAGGGCTGATTAGCATTGTCAGGACAATATACAAATTTCATTAGATCTTATATTTGAAGCTCACACTGTTTTTTAGTCAGAGGTAAATAGATTGTGGTAATCAAGGTAAGCAAACCCTGCATACTTTTGATATACATATATATATACATGTATATATATATATATATATTGCTTTTGTAAATATTTTCTTTTGAACTTTGTAGTGACTATTAATGCAAAAACTAAAATTAGGAATTTGCATATGTTAACCAAATAATGTCATGATACTCTCATTATCAGTAGTTTTAGCCTCTTTTAAAAATATTTGTTCTTTTATTTATTTTTTTTCCTATCACAGAAATTTAGATTTAGAAGTGATTTCATCATTCATCAAAAAAAATCTCTCTAAACTAGTTAATAATTACCCAGCCTTCAAATGGCATATCTCCAAAGGGAACCCACTAGTTATAAAGGAACCCAGTCCAATTTTTAGATAGCTTTTACTATAAAGAATATTTTCTTTATGTTGAGCTGTAAATTTGCCTCTTTTTAGACTGCTATTTTTCTACTCTTAGACCCTCTGGGGTCAAACAGAACAAGTTTACTTTTTCTAGCCAAGCCCCAGTTGGTCATTATTTGGGTCTTGACAGACTCAAGAGTGAATGTAAATAGCAATCATTTCTTTTTTTGGCCAAAAACCCTAAGAGTCATTCCCTTTTTCATATTATTTATTTATTTGTTTATTATTAATTTATTAGCCTTTTTTTGAGTTGAAAGGTCATTCTTTGTCTCAATTCCTATCTAATGGTAATACTGAATGGGTCTGGACTCAGTCAAAATGAGATCCATTAAAGACCTTAGCTTAAAAAGGCCAAGGTCTCCCACTGTATCCAGGACCAACTCTAGTCATCCTGATCAATCTGGCCAAGGGAGAAAGAGATGCAGGTGACCTTTTACAGCCCTCCCTCATTTAAATCCGACTTACTTGCATGTCATGGCATCATCTCCCTGATGTCATGGTCCTCTTCGATAATGAAGGACAAACAATAGCAGCTCTTCAAATATTTGAAGACAATTATCATGGCCTTCTACCCCCATGTAATGGAAAGTTCATTGACCTTCAAGTCTTCTCTGCTTCAAGCTAAATATTCCCAACTTCTTAAACCAATCTTCATGTGGAGATACCTCTTTCAAGTTCTCCTACCACCATCATAACCTCTCCTCCTTTGATGTTCATTCAGTCCATAATTATGATCCAATCAAAATTCTAGTAGTTATCTATAGGCATCCAAATGTGAGAAATGGACGTGCATTCGTTTGGTTTCCATAGTTGTGAAAGTTAAATTGAAAAAATGGAACGTGGAGGGTTGAAAGGACATTGGTAGATGATCAGAGTGGAGATAGATTATCTTCCCCAAAAGAATATAAGAACACAAGCTCCTTAGGGGCAGGGACTGGGTTTTGTGATGGGGCAACAGCCCGAGATTTAAAAGGAGCCTTTTGTTCTTTGCCCTTAGTTTTGCCCTGTTGAAACTCCCTGGGTACACTCACATTCTTACACCACACCTCCTTTTGTGGAAGGGCAAGACTACAAGTCTCCTTTCCTGTTGAGCAAACATCTTTTTTTAATGCTCTTTTGTTTCTGGGGAAAATTCCCCTTAAGTTCTGAAGAGCCAGTGTTAGGTAGGGACTCCACTTTTTATGTCTATGAGAACTGCTCACCTTTGTACTCCTTTGCTGACCCCATTTTGTTCTATACTGAGTGTGTCCTTTCTCATGAGAAAGTAATATATTCCTTTTTGCCTCTCTTAAGACAAGTCTCTGATTAATTGGAAGCAGGGGCAGTGACCTTTACCATACACAAAATACTCCCCTGACTTCTTCAAGGATTTCAGTGCTTAGCTCCCCATCTCCTCCCCAACACTTGCTCCACATACATACTGACACTCCCTCTGACACTTAAACTTCCAATTCCAAAACAATTTTTTTTCCCAAAACTGATTCCTCCAGTCCACCGAAACACACAAAGATGGCTATACCCTAAATCAAGCAATCACCCACTAATGCACTACTTCCATATTCATGAATCCTAAAATTTCTTTATCTAATCACATTCAATTCCACTTCCCCCTCTACCTTCTAAAACCAAATCCTGTTCTACACCCATACAATGATCCAGTCCCTTGATTCCTCAGTTCTAATCTGTCTTCATCCCTGCACTAGTCGATGAGGTCCTGGATAGTTGGGTGGGAGCATTGATGGAATTGTTCCATGGGGCAGGCAGGGAAAAGGCTCTGATAAAGATCAGTTTAGCCTAGTGGTCCCACCCTCTGTGGAGGTTTCTCCTCCCTTGTGGGTCCTTATCTTCCCAAGACAGTTATGTCAAGCCCCTGAGGCCCACCATGGTTGGGGTTGTGGGAAGCACAACTATGTCCAATCAGAAATCTCATTCATATCCCTGAGGTTAAATTTCCTCTGTAAATCTGCTTATGATCCATGTCATCTTTGCTGAATCTCCTTTGGATCAGTCTGCCATAACACTCTATCTCTGTATGTTTCCCCTGTATGAGACTGGTGCTAGATCCCCTTACCAAATTGACTACTCAGAAGCATTTTCAAGATACAAAGAGGAAGCATTTATTTGGTTCTTGCAAGGAGATCCCTAAGCACTCCAGCTGAGCAGAAGTAGAGCTTCTCAGCTCCCATCTCTCAGCATTGTACCCAGTCTAGAGAGCCAGAAATAGTGAATTTGGTTAAACAGCAAAATTCTTGAGTTCATTAGATAGACTGAAAAAGACGTAACCATTGACCAATGGTTAGCAATGTTGTCTATTTCCTGTGGATCACGTAACTTCTTAGACCTAGGGTCTGACCCTTTCTGCTATTGGAGATCACATGACTTCATGAAACGTAGGCCTAAGGGTCTAATCCACTATATTTCATAGACTTTTTGAGAAATCTTCATCTGGTTCCATTCACCCCAAATCCTCCCCCATGCCACATAGTATCTTTCCAGATCCAATAATGCCTTATGGTGTCTTTCCTTTCAGACACTACTTCTCCTTACAGCTAACTTTTAGGATTGCAAATCCCTTTTAGGATTTAGCCTACCAGCTAAGGGCATGCCCAAATCTCATTGGGTGCCCCTTTTCTCCTGGCTAAATATGGGTCCCACTAGGGAACTTGTTTTTTTCATCATTAAATTGTTTAAAAAAAATTTTTTTTAATAAAACATAAAACCTTTCTTGCTAACTATATGTTCTCCCACTCCATTTCATATATACCATTTCTGGTGTCTAATGTATCCTTTCTTTTGTCTGTAATCTCTTCTCCTGAATAAAACTACCTTTTACCAAAGAGAATGGCCATTGTGAATTCTTCATATAATGTAATCCCAACATTTGGTGCAACCCTCATCTAATGTCTATAAACCACATCACAAGTTATATTCTCTTCCTTTGCCCAGCTTGATCCCTTAGTCAACCAGTTCAACTCCATACTGTCCTTGTTTCAGGAGTTCCTTGTTGCTCCCACACTTTTCAACCTTGATGCTTCTGCATATGTGTTGGACAAAGTTGGAGAAAATTACTAAAGCAAGTTGACTAGATTTACTCCAAAATCATGTTACAAAATTACTGTCACAATGTAATCCTTTTAAAACCTACTACTCCACTCACCACAGTGGCCCTTCCAAACCCTCTCATCCCAACTCAAAACCTTCTCTTCACTAGCTCCACCCTCTCAACTGAGAACCTAGTCACATTTTACTGAAAAATTTGAGGTTATATGGTCAAAGGATAGGAACAGACAATTTTCAGATAAATTAAAACCATATAAAAAATACTCTAAATCATTATTCATCAGAGAAATATAAAGTAAGATAACTTTTAGGTGCCACTACACACCTCTCAGATTGGTTAAGATAACAGGAAAAGATAATGATGAATGTCGAAGGGGATGTGGGAAAACTGTGATACTAATTGTTGGTGGAGTTGTTAATTGATCCAACCATTCTAGAGAGCAATATAGAACTAGGCCCAAAGGGCTATCAAACTGTGATCCAGCAATGTCTCTACTGGGCCTGTATCCCAAAGAGATCAAGAAAAAGGGAAAAGGACTTACATGTGCAAAAATGTTTATTGCAGCCCTTTTTGTAGTAGCAAGGAATAGAAACTGAGTGAATGCCCATTAGTCAGGAAATGGCTGAGTAAGTTGTGGTATATGAATGTTATGAAATATTATTGTTCTGTAAGACACAATCAGCAGGATGATTTCAGAGAGACTTGGAGAGATTTAAATTAATTAATGCTAAATGAAATGAGTAGAACCAAGAGAACATTGTACATGATAGCAAGATCAATTCTGTGATGATCAGTTCTGATAGATGTGACTCTTCAACAGTGAGGTGATTCAAACTAGTTTCAATGAGCTTGTGATAGAGAACCATCTGCATCCAAAGAGAGGAGTGTGGGAACAGTATAGATCACAACACAGCATTTTTACTTTTTTCATTGTTATTTGCTTGTATTTTGTTTTCTTTCTCGTTTTTCCTCTTGTGATCTGATTTTTCTTGTGCAGCATGATAATTGTGGAAATATGTATAGAAGAAATGTACATGTTTAACATATATTAGATTACTTGCCTTCTAGGGGAGGGGTTGAGGTTAGAGGGGAAAAGTTGAAACAGAAGGTTTTGCAAAGGTCAATGTTGAAAAATTACCCATGCATATGTTTTGTATATAAAAAGCTATAATAAAAACAAATATTGATTCCAAGTGTTTCTGTTCTGTTTTTGTTATACCTTTGCAGATGTGTAACCCTTTTAACTTCATTCCTCCTAGTTCAGTGGAATTATTACAAGAGTTAATAGGTATGGATGGGTTATAAGGATTTTTTGAGGATAAATGAGGCATGGGTATATTTGTAAGATGTAGGGAAGCAACCAGTAGACAATGAGAAATTTAAGTGAAAATGTGCATGAAAAGGGGGATAATCTGTTGTGAAAATGACACAAAATGGCATGCTTTGTGCATTTAGAAGTAGGGTTGGTAAGGAGATAGAACATCTCTTTATGTGATATAGAGGTGAAAGAAGAGAAAGACAGAAAGTATCTGTGTGATGTGAGAAGAGGAAGCTTTCAGTGAGTGGCCTCAAAATTTTTTAAATTAATTTTATTTTTGTAAAACTTTTTCTTTTCTTATTATTAAAGCTTTTTCTTTTTTTATTAAAGCTTTTTCTTTTCAAATACAATACATGCTAAATATGTTAAAGTATATGTTAAATCTAATATATGTATACATATTTATACAGTTATCTTGCTGCACAAGAAAAGTCTGATACAGAAATAAAGAAAAAAAACCTGAGAAAACCAAAATGCAAGCAAACCATAACAGAAAGAGTGGAAATGCTATGTTGTGATCCACACTCATTTCCCAGTTTTCTCTCTGAGTGTAGCTGATTCTCTTCATTATTGCACAGTTGGAACTGGTTTGAATCATCTCATTGTTAAAGAGAGCTATGTCCATCAGAGTTGGTTATGGTATAATCTTGTTGTTGCCATGTATAATGATCCCCTGGTTCTGCTCATTTCACTTAGCATCAGTTTCTAAGCCTTTCTGAAATCATCCTATTGGTTGTTTCTTACAGAACAGTAATATTCTGTAACATTGATATAATGTATTCAGCCACTCTCCAATTGATGTGCATCCATTCAGTTTTCAGTTTCTAGCCACTACAAAAAGGGCTGCCACAAGCATTTTTACACATGTGGGTCCCTTTCTCTTCTTTAAGATCTCTTTGGGATATAAGTCCAGTAAATACTTGTCTTTTAACCATGAGGCTAATCCCTCCTTTGACGCCCCATTGGCTGGGTACCACAGAGGTTACAACCTATCAAGAGCACATAACCCCTGCCCCAACAGTATGAACATATGTCCCTGATTACATCACTATTTGTCTTAGTCCTGGAATCAGAAGGACCAGAGTTCAAATCCAGCCTTAGACACTTGAGACTTACTGGCTGTGTGACCTGAGCAAGTCACTTATCCCCAATTGCCTCTTCCCGACCTCCAAATAATAATTTATATTCTTATTGACTTTATTCACAAAAATTTTTGAATCATAGAAATGCCCAGCAAATTCAAGTAAGAGAATCATGGCTCACATTTATTTAATGCTTTATGGTTTATTAAATGTTTTTATAATCTCTGAAGGAGCATTCCATGAGAAATTTCTTCAATCCATGAAGTCTATTATCTCCTCTGCAATTTATAATCTTAAAGAGTTGCTTAGGGAATTTAAAGGTTATGAGATTAACACAAGTTCAGTGTAAAGCAGAAATAGGACTTGAAGCCAGGTCTGGCTGGCAGACACCTCTCCATTCACTGTAACACTTTCAATGTCACCTAAGTGCATGTCATATGAGGATTAGTAAAAAGAAGAGGTGCTTACTTCCTTGAGGTAGACATTACAGGTATTACCCACATTTTACATATAATCAAACTGAAGGAGTCATTTATCACACAGTCTTTATTGGATCCCCCAGTTCTTAGTAATTAAGAAATTCCTCTATGTTTACTTCTCTGGGTGCATGTTGTTTGATTGTAAATTTCTTGAAAGCAAAGACTGTTTTGTATTTTATTTTGTATCTCCAATGGCTGACATGGTATACTAAACATAGGAGATGCTTTTCTTTTTACTAGTTTGGCATGCCTGACAAATTACATTTATTTATTAAGTAAGCACTTAATAAATGCTTCTTGACTTGTCCTGCCTAGTGGTTAAAAAGTACTTACTGAATTGAAGGTCATACTTGCCTAATAAGTGGCATATCATGGACTTGAATAAGAATTTCTTATTCCAAGGCCAGTGATCTATTGCATGAAAAAAATTGGACCAGACACATGAAGAAGGCTAAAAGATGCAAAGCTAGTGCAATGTGAAAGAAGCCAAATGGAGTGTAGCTCATAAAGGAAAGCTTTTCAGCAAGTTGGAAAGACTCATCATAGGTCATTACTATTTTTATCTTGTCCATTTAGAGTTTACAAACCCTATGAAAAAGTGCTTGCTGACAAAAACAATCTGCTCTGCCCCAACCCTCATTGACATGTTTTGTTATTATCTTCAGAAATGATTTATCTCATTGACTTGGGACTAATTATTTTGAAGACTTTTCTGGCTACTTGTGAATTCCCTACAATTTGCCTGGTTGCTTTCAATTATTGTCTTTGTTACTATAGTAACAATAAAACATACTGAGACCAAGGGGTTCATATCCTATTAAGGGACTTTCCTATTAAGGGATCCAAAATGTAGGTTAATGGAGATCAAGTTCAGTCCAAAGTAGGACAGTCTTTAAAGTTTAAGTTTTTTTTCTCCTTGTCTCTTTTCCATTCTAGTCTCCACAAAAAGGTTAAAAAGATACTCAAAGTACAATAAAGATTAGAGGACGGCTATTTATTTTCTACATACACTCACATTCAATGCTTAAAGTACAAATTAACAAAGGCTTAAAATATAAAATAATAATCCCCTATTTCCTCTTATTCTCTCCTGGAATGCTGATATTTAAACATGAAACATTTTGAACTGTTAAAGAGTTATTTCATGTTTACCTCCATAATAATGTCCAAACAACTCCCTCGAAATATATTATCTCCTAACAAACCAGGATACAGCTTTGATTTTATCATTTTATCAATGGTCATCTTGGAAAAAGGTTCAAAAAAGTTTCTATTGCTGTAAATAAGCTTCTACTGAGAGACACAAGAACTCTTGACCTCTTATATTCACTTCCTTTTGAATGAATGCATGAATGAAGCATTTATTAAGTAATTATGTGCAAAGGGTGGTACTAAGTGCTAGGGATATAAATAGACAAGCCAGTTGCTTCTGTAAAGGAGTTCACACTCTACTGGAGAAGATAACACATACTGAAAGTTTCAACTGCAAGCTAAAAGGAAAAATTCCAAGTTCTTAGGGCAGTGACATAGCAGATGTCAATGCCTCCTTTTTAATGTCATTTCCACTGACAAAATCTTACCCATTTCTGGTGTGGACACATTTCACAATGCCAAGAACTTTCTTTTGGGGGTTTTCAGTAGCTGCTGTTACAGCACCTGCTACAGCAGTTGCCAGGCTGCATATTCACAGAAGTTGTTTCCCAGAATGACGCCTGCAGGCATTTAACTGGAAGCATTGCTATTCTAAATGCTTTTGGGTTCAGGATCCTGGGCTGTCTCCATCAGAATCAGAGAGGAGATGGTTGTCAAGGTGTTGGTTTGGCTCACCAGGTACCTTTTCCTCAGTGTTTCCTTATTACTTCAATTAGGATGACTTGCCTTCCCTGTGGGAGGTAGATGGTTGGCAATTGGTGCAGATGGTTGACCTTTCTTTTTAGAAACTGCTTTCCTAAATGATGGCTGTGAAATCTGGGCTGGAAACAAAACTGGTGATCTGTCAGGGAGGGGTAAGTGGGTGAGGGTAGTTGTCATTCCCAGATGTCCTAGAATCAGATGCCTTTATGCAGTACATAGTGAATAAGAAAGGTTCAAGTCAATACTAAATGAGGTTAAAAATGAAAAAATAAACTCTGTGCAATTACAGCAGTTCTTACTGTTTAAAATGTTCAGACTGTTTAAACAAGCTGTTTTTCAACAAAAAAAGGGAAATGGACAAATGAAAGAAATTATCACCATTCCTTGAAAAGTAAAACAGTTCCGCTAACATTTCTGTAATAATCTGTTCTCAAGGTCAACAATGGTGGCTTTATCACATTTGGAACTTAGATTCAATAGTCTTCCACATGGGAAAACAAAGGAGATAAAAACTATCTATTCCTCACTTTATTATTTAATTACATAAATAACTCGTTTATCAGTGTATATATAACAGAAGAGACTGGATGAATGTGTATTAATGTACATGTTTACATGTACACATGCATATATACAGAGAGAGATAGCTATAGATATAAATATATCTATAGCTAGCTAGCTATATATATATATCTTAGTTTGGCACAATTAGCCAGGCTAGAAATGAAAAAAGACAATTATATTTTGCTTTCAGGAATTTCAACCTTTTTTCCTGATATTCCTGACATAAAATCCTTATAATAAGCAGGAGAAAACATGGAATACTTTAACTCAGACACTTCAAATGGACAAAAACAAAGTAACCTATAAATCTGTAGCATATTACAATGAAAGTAGAAGCATAAAAGAGAGTCCTGGTTGCAGCTTTTGCTTTCTGTGTTTTTGCCTACTTATGAGTGGCTAGACAATCCTCAGAGGGGAGCTCCTAAGCTTGGTGGCAACCTTATAAATTTGAGAGGCTGGAAATTCCGTATTCTTCCATTAGAGATGATAGGAATTTCTACATCAGAAAAGATATGACAAAAAGATTAGCAAAAGCCCTGGTTTGGCTTATCACAAAACATGGACCTAGAGAAAACTGTTCAGACATTTCAGTGCTGAGGTACAATGTAAAATGCCTATTTAGTAATCCTGCCAAATGATTTGTTTTGATGGTTTTAAGTAATACTTGCAAATGTACCTAACTTGGATGTTGTAAAATCTAAATGATATTAAATCTAAATATATCTTTGTCATAGAAACTTTATAGTATCATGTCAGTTATTATTACAACTAACAATTACCACTTCTGTCTCCCCTGCATCTTTTCATATCCCAAATGTATTTTCCCCAAAGTGTTCCCCTTGCTCCTCTCCACTTTCTTTTTTTTCCTTCTATACTTTTGCCTTTGGCAACCACAGCTTCCACTATTATTGCTGTGCAGATTATTTCTCAACTTATTTCTGATAGTTCCACCCACAGTTGGTTCACTGTAAAAAACAAAAACTTTTTGGAGTTAGGAGGCCAGGGTTCAAATCCTGGTTACTTTTCCTACAATAGAACTAACTGTGGACAAATAATATAACTTTTATGAACCCATTTCCTGATATCTAAAATGAGAACTAAAAATTGTCACCAACCATATGAAAATGTTTCTAATCACTATTGAGAAAAGAAATGTCAATTAAAATAATCACAAAATAGGAAAGATTTAAAAATTGGAAAATATCAATATTGGAAGGGTTATGGGAAAATAAGCCCATATTGGTGTATGATATATACCAACAGAGTTGGTATAACCACACATGGTTCCAATAGTTTAGGAAAACAATTTGGAATTATGAAAGAAAAATGACTATTCATACTGTTACTCAACCAAAAAATGGCTACAATATCATGCATGCAAAGATCACTAAAAGAAAGTCAAACTGAGTAATTGTAATAATCTACTTTGTCCTAAATACCTGAAATATACATTCCTCTGCTTGGTCCAGCAGGAGAGTCTATGGGTAAAAATTTCATATATAGTCAGACATGATTAAGAGTTTGTTTTTGCTTATTTATTTCACATATGGGGCAGCTAAATGGTACAATGCACTAGAGCACTAGGCCTAGACTCAGAAAGACCTGAGTTCAAATCCAGTCTTTACTATACAATCCTGGACAAGTCACTTAACTTATTTGCCTTCGTTTTCTCATCTGTAATATGGGAATAATTATGACACCTATCTTTCAGAGTCACTGTAAAGATAAAATGAGATCATTGTAAAGTGCCTGTAACAAACATTCTACATGTATACATATATAAGCCATTTTTATCATCTTTGTTATGAGAGTTCTTTCTCAAAAGTGCATCAAAAATGACTGATGTAAAAAACAAAAGGCATATAACAAAACATGAAAATCTTTTAAAGGTCTTTCCCAGCTCTAAATCTATGATCCTGTATTTCCCTGAATGAATGCCCCATAGCCATATCAAACTCAGCATGTTCAAAATTAAGTTTATTATCTTTTCCTAGAAACCTCCTTGTCTTCCTTCTTATTTCAACATTCTATCATTCTTCCCATGTGCTTGATTTGATTCCCTTTCAGATTTCATATATGATTAGTTATCAACTCTGGTAATTCTTCCTATAAACTCTCAAACCCACCACTTAAAAACAGTAGCAAATCTCCTTGTACTAGACTGAACTATTATAGTAGCATTCTTTTTTTTCCTCAATATTTTATTTTTTTTCAAATATATCTAAAGACAGTTTTCAGCAATCATTTTTTAAGTTTTCGTGTTCCAAATTTTTGGAGTCTTCCTTACCTCCCTCCTTCCCAAGACAGCAAACAATCTGATATAAATATGTAAAATTCTTTTAAGTATTTCCGTATTTTTCATTTTGCACAGACAAAAAAAAAAAACAACACAAGAAAAAAAGACAAAAAAATAAAAAAGGTTAAAATAGTTTTAATCCATATTTGGCCATTATGATTCTCTCTGGAAGCAGATGGCATTTTCCATCCCAAGTCGATTGAAATTGTCTTGAGTCATTACACTGTTGAGAAGAGCTAAGTCTACCATAGCTGATCATCACATAACCTTATTACTGTATATAATGTTCTTCTGGTTCTGCTCATTTCACTCAGCATCAGTTCATGTCTTTCCAAACTTTTCTGAAATCAGCTCACTCACTTCTTAATAGAATAATATTGCATTATATTTATATACCATAACTTACTCAGGCATTCTCCAACTGATGTACATCTATTCAATTTTCAGTTCCTTGCTATGTAAGAGCATTCTTAAAAACCTGTCTCCTGCCCTATGCAATGTTTCATAACACTGCCAGAATAATCTTTTTTATATACAAATCTGCTCATCATACGCCAGTTTAATTTTTTTCCTGTGGCTTCCATTTTTCTATATAGTAAAACTGAAATTGCTCTACCTGCTTTTCCTGATCCCATAAGGGTTCTCTCTTATTCTCTTTCATGACTAGGATTTATGTAACACTTTCAGATTTGCAAATCCCTTTAAATCTGTTGTCTGTGTGGAGGGAGTTATATATGTATGTATCTATTATTAAAATATGCACATATATAGACAGACTTGCCCAGATTCATATATAATCATAGGAAGGATTTGAACTCGGGTATCTGCCTAAAAAGTCAAATAACACACTGTCACTTAGATACCTATATACTTTCTGCTGCATGAAACAAATATTTGTTGAAGATTCTACCTCTTCTTTTCCATGTACTGTTCCTTTCCTGGCATAAGAACATTCTTCCTTTTCTTTTTCACTTATTGAATTCAGCACTTCCAAATCAATTACTTCTTTCATGAAGATTTCTTTAATATTGTGTTACTATTAAACTCCCACTCTCAAGTAAAAAACATATTTGGTTGTCCCTATAGATGTCTTATTCCTTAATAGGCATCTAAGTTGTGCAACAGAGTTTACACCAAACCAAGACTCAGGAAGACCTAAGCTCAAATCAGGCCTCTTGACAATGAGCTGCCAAAGTCACAACTTTTAATTGTCTCAGTCTCATGTGTGAAACAGGAATAATTTAGCACAATGCCTAACACATAGGGCTACTTAATATTTGCTATTATTACTACTAAAAATCTACAATTTACACAGGCAAGAAAGTTTTTGCCCTCTCTCAAGATATACATTTGATGTTTGTGGCAGCCCTGTTTGTAGTGGCTAGAAGCTGGAAAATGAAAGGATGTCCATCAATTGGAGAATGGTTGAGTAAATTGTGATATATGAATGTTATGGAATATTATTGTTCTGTAACGAATGACCAGCAGGATGAATACAGAGAGGACTGGAGAGACTTATATGAACTGATGCTGAGTGAAATGAGCAGAACCAGGAGATCATTATATATCTCAACGATACTGTTTGAGGATGTATTCTGATGGAAGTGGATCTCTTCGATAAAGAGAGCCTTAATTGATCAAAGATGGACAGAAGCAGCTACACCCAGAGAAAGAACACTGGGAAATGAATATAAACTGCTTGTATTTTTGTTTTTCTTCCCGGGTTATTTATACCTTCTGAATTCAATTCTCCCTGTGCAACAAGAAAACTGTTCGGTTCTGCACACATATATTGTATCTAGGATATACTGCAACCCATTCAACATGTAAAGGACTGCTTGCCATCTGGGGGAAGGGGTGGAGGGAGGGAGGGGAAAAATCGGAACAGAAATGAATGCAAGGGATAATGCTGTAAAAAATTACCCTGGCATGCGTTCTATCAATAAAAAGTTATTAAAAAAAAAAAAAAGATATACATTTGAATAAAAGAAGGTAACATAGGCATTTAGATTTGAGAAGTCATGGGAATGAATGGAGGCCACACAGGAGCTGGTTAACTTACCTTTTTCAGGACCAAACATAGTACTATTTTGAATATAGTTCAGACATACAAGGAAGGATTAGGAAAGGGACTTGATGGCCAGGGCATAATTTGAAGCATGGCTGTGGCCCATTAGATATTTGGGCCATATAATGCATTTACCAATCAAGACCGTGGGCCCGAGGGAAGGGATTGCAGAGTTCAAAGGCAGGGATAGCATTTTATTTTAATTTTATATTTCACTCTCCCCAGCACTGTCCTGTGCATACAATGTTATTTGTTTTTTTGTTGTTGTTATTACTTAATGAAAGCATATTGATGAAACGTGAAATGTCATGGAGCTAGAACAGCTATATCCATTGATTAGGAATTTTAAAAATCCCAACAGGTTCCAATGATGGAAAGAATCTTAGTAAGAAAGGACTTTAGTTGAGGTACTAGAGTTAACTAAATGATCTTTGGGGTCCTAATTATCAGGTGCTATTAAGCATTAACTCAAAAATCAAAACAGCATTTAAGAACTATCACATGCCCAACTCATACTAAGAACTAAAGCTACAAAGACTAAAAAGTTTTCACTCTAAAGAACTTTACACTCTACTAGGGAAAAAAGTGTCAAGATAGAGTATAAACAAGAACAAACTAATTTGAAGAGGGAGAACACTAGGAGTGGGGATTAAGAAATGTTATAAAGGGAACAAATACTCTTATGAAATGGAGAGAAGCAATAACAGGTGTTTTTATGAGGTTTTGGAAATCTTCCTCCTCCAACCAAAAGAATTAACCTTCCAATTTGTAAAATTGCAATTCTTAAGATAAGGGAGGAGTGGAAACTAAGTTTTTATGTCTGAAACCATGTTTAGTGAGCAAACACAGGATTTATCAAAGTAAAACCAGAGCAAATAATTTGCAAATTTTACCAATTTGTTTTTATTAACTTTTACATTAGATTTCATAAATGTTAAAAATTAAAGCAATTAGTCAACAAGTATTACAAAGTGCCAACCACTGTGTACTAGGCACTGCACTAAATAATGAGGAAGTCCCTACTCTGAAGGAGCTCTTAGCCTGATTGGTTAACAAGTATTGAGAATATGAGAAATATATATATATATATATATATATATATATATATATATATATATATACACACACATACACATACACACACAAACACACATACACACACACACACACACACACACACAAAATGACATTATGTCACTTACTTCTAAATTACCCCTTCTGGGAAATCTAGACAAAGATTCTCTATCCCCCCAACTAAACCTACGCAGATGATAGGCCAAGAATTTCACCTTAAATTAAATTCCTTGTAAGGTTGGGTAGGGAACAATAAGATTCAGAAGATTGTAATCTTATCTGCTACCATCAGTCCTGTCCTTTAAAGGTTGAACTTGTGAAATGAGAATTTTTATCTATAAGAAATGATCAGCAAGGGTGATTTCACAAAGGCCTAGAATCTTATATGAACTGATAAGTGAAGTGATAGAACCAAGAGAACAGAAACAAGATTTCTATGATGATCAATTGTAATGGATGTGGCTTCTTCAACAGTGATATATGATTCAGGACAATTCCAAAATACTGGTGATGGAGGCAGCCATCTGCATGCAGAAAGAGTACTATGGGAACTGAATGTGTATCACAATATAGTATTTTCAACTTTTTTGTTGTTACTTTTTTTTTGGCCCCCTTCTCATTTTCTCCCCTTTTTGTTCTTATTTTTCTTGTGTAGCACGATAAATGAGGAAATGTTTAGAAGAACTGCACATGTTTAACCTATATCGGATTATTTGCTGTCTGGGGAGAAGAAAGGAGGGAGAGGGAGAAAAATTTCAACACAAGGTTTTGAAAGGATGAATGTTGAAAACTATCTTTCCAAGTATTATAAAAAGAAAAATAATATTTAAAATTTAAAAAAAAAAGAAATGAGAACTTTAGAGGGAAGTATGAATCTCTACAAACCACTGGTTATTAATAATAATTTTCCTCATCTAGGACCCAAAATTAAATTCTAACTGGTTCTCATTGATTCCCTTTATTGTCTTACTTAGGTTAGGGGAACTGCTTAATAGCTAGTATCAATTTCAAAATTTATAAAAGTGAAAGCTCCTTTTTACTGTTAAAAAAAAAAAGGTCATAGAATAAATGAATTGTGCATAAATGTTGAGTATGTTTGAGAACCACAAAAAAAAAAAAAAAATCATTTTCTTCAAGTTTTTCTAGCTTTAGAAAAATAAGCAGATTGTCCCAACTTTTCAAACTAGACAATTCTGAAAAACCACCACAAGATGGAGATGAATCCACAGTTTGAAGTAAGAATCATATTGTAGTAATGCAAAAAAGTTTTTAATAAATTAACATTCTATTTGAAACTATAGCAAAGACAATTATTATAATGTACAGAAATTTTTAAGCAATCAGTAGATAATTAGAAATTAAATATTTGTGTTATTTAATCAAATGATTTAGAAAATGTTAGTCTCCAAAGGTACGTTTCAGTACTTTGTCTCATGAATTCTTGGTCTAATAAAACTGTGTCACTACCTCTACCATTCTTTCAGGATTCCTTCAACCACCAATATTCAATACTCTATAGAGTATAGACATTCATTTCTGTAATGGCTCCTCCTAATATTAGCATGTAGAAATTTGGATCAGTGACTAAAAATGTACCTCTTTATAGTAAAGGAACAGATTTAACTTTGTTCTACTTAGGTTAAAGTCTTGACTACTACTGACTCCAAAGGAACAAAAATTTATCTTTCCTTGTCTATATCATATCACTATGGATAGAATCACAAATTAAGTTGTTCCTTAATTCTCTCTGATTCCTTCTATTGCCTTCTTTATAAATCAACTTTTTTTTTTTTTTCCCCCCCAGGGGATAGGTACAAGGGGACAGCCTTGTGACTGTACCAAGGTCACATAGCTAGTAAGTTTCTGAGACAACATTATGAATTCAGTTCCTCCTGATTCCAGGGCTGGTGCTCTATATACATTGTCTCAACAATCAACTTTTTAAAAGCATACTATGTATATTGTTAAAGGACCTGAAGATTCAAGTAACTCCACACATAGCCCAATAAAGTTAAATATTTTTATTTTGCAACACAAACACAGCTAACTAGTTTATAACAGCTCTAATTTAAATAACTTAAGTGAATCTAATCTCTAGGTCACAATCACTTACTATCTCTTGGGTAAGGAAAATTCCCTAATGGCAGGAGAAACCTCATCCTCAGGTTTCTACTTCCATTGGGTATCTTTTAAAATTACCATCTACCCGACATACTTTATACTACAAGCTGGTATTTTTTTGAGCATTAATTTTTTAATTTACAAAATGGCAGTAATATTTGCACTACTTACCCTCAGAGAATGTCAGAATAAAATTACTTAAAACATTGTAAAAACTACAAAGAACTCATTTTAAAAAACTCTTGAAAAGTTCAAGGTTATACAAATTTAAGGTTAATGTGATTGATCCAAAAAATATATTTCAGATATTTTATACGAAATATCTTTTGAGCATGCAAGTTTATCAGTAAGGAATTTTTGAGCATGTATCTCCACTGCACTACTGTACTTAACCAACATTTACACAAAGAGAAATTAAAATGTTTAAAATTTTTCAAATATGAATAGTAAAAAACCTTTTGCTCTAATGAAAATTATTAATATCTAAGGTTTTATACTATTAATAAAATGAAAAAATTCAAATACTGTTCATCTTTATTGCATCATTTTCAAGTATATTTTAAATCTTGTATAGATGAATTTTACTATTTAAAGTTGACATTTTAAAAGATGATAGTTGAGTGTTTTAAAACTTTTTGTCAATTGACTTATGGATAGAACAAAAACCTTTTTTGCCCTAATGAAAATTAGTATTTAAGATTTTGTCATTAATAAAATAAAAATCAAATATTGTTCATTTTAACTTTACTGAATCTTTTTGAAATATGTATTGAAGTATTTCAATTAAAGATCTTTTAGTGAGGAAAGCTATTGAAAATACTTCACTATTCTTGAAAACCATGATTTAATCTTTTGTGACACATTAATTGAAAGCCCTGGTTATAAGTTGTTTATTTCACTTTCTAGTTTTAATGACTATCACAATTTAATATTTCACAAAGATTTATACATCAAAATGGAAGAAGATTATCACTGAATGTGTTTACTTGAAACAATGGTCTTTTTCAATCCTAAACTCCAATCTCCCAGGATGTCAATAAATTGTACTTGCAAACTAACAGTAACAAATGGTTTCAAATACACTGATAACTCCATTTGGAACATTTTTAAGCAGATAAGTATTTAATTTGTAGAGTTTTTAGAGGTAGCACCTTTACACCATTTTGGCAAAAAGGGCTTAGTTTTTAATCTCACTAAATCCTGACGATTAACATCATTAGCCAACATTTCAAGAAACAAACTATACTTAGGGTGAGTTATAATTAATAATGAGTTTAAATCCATATTTCAAATTGTGATCATTTCCAATGTTGGTCTGATCTTATCAATTCTGATTAGATCATCACTTTTGCCTCATGACATTGTTAATAAAAAGCTAATATTAAAAGTGTAAATAAGTGTCAGTTCTTGCTTTATTAACTTCAATCTGTAATTTCTTTTCAGGCTTATCTTTAAGCCATGCATATATTTTGTGAGAGTTAGTTAAAAATCAGATAATGTAATCAGGAAATTCACTTATACTTATTACTCATGTACACTTAATGTCATACACTAAAATAAGCAAATGACTAAAGATGGCACTATCCTTGTTTTTATGTTGTATAACTTCAACTTCTTCCTTTCCTTCCTACTTCTCTTAACATATGAAGATAGTAGTGCAAATTAGTAATAACTATTAAAATTTAACATCTTATTTTTCTGGGAAAAAAATTTTTAAAGATATATTTTCTTCCCATACTGATTATCTTGTGCACTTTGGAAACTGTTACCCTGTATCAGTTAAGAAAGATTAAAACTTATTCTATTAAATTTATCAATAAATTCACAGAAAGAGAAAGAGAAGTACTTTTTAATCCCATTCTCAAAAGAATACTCTAACTTTTTTTTTTTCCTCATTTTACATGTCTGTTGCCCTCCTTCCATTTTTACTCTAAGTAGAATTTGGAATTGATTAAATGGGGCTCAAATAGAGGCTTCAATGCTTGTTCCTCCCTCTATGCTTTCCATTATTTTGTGGAACATTATCATATTGAGCTGCTATTATTCATAAAATATTACAAAGAAGTTTAAAATTTTAATCTGATATTGCCCTAAACTGCCATGTTTTCTGGCCAACTTGGATTTTAGGTTCTTGCTGTAGCAAATAATTAACTGATTACACTTTTGAATAAAAATAACATCACTGCTGTCACTCTCCTCTCTTCCATCTTTTTTCTCATTTCAGCAATAATAACTTGTCCATATTGGCATTGGCATTGTTTACTGGCATGTCAAATTTTTATTATATCCTTTCTTCTAGTTTATTAATTTTTATACTTGCTCCTTTACAATTTAGGATTAACTAAATCTGATAACTATTACTATCAGATAAATTAAACAACATATCTTGAAAAAAAAATCAATTTCATTTTGTGATTTTGATTTTCATCATGCAAGGAGTAATTCAGTAGGAGCTGCCCAGTTTCCCCAACCGATTCCTGATTGTTTAGAACTATAGAACACGTTGTTATGGTATGTATTCACATGAACTAATGTAATATCATCAAACAATAGATCAAATTAGTATTTAAATAATGTAAAAGAACAATAAATTAATTCACATCTCTTAAATATTTTCTATAACAATCTCCTTTCAATGATTTTATCTTTTCACAGTTTACCTGTACTTGTCAAAGACCTAGATAGTTCTTGACAATCTGTAATCAATCAACTGGTCAGGGAACTAACACTGGGAAATTCTTGATACTAAATTGTTCTCTGTATTTATCTTCAGTGATCTACATAACTGAGACAGTAGTTGTATGTGAACACTGAAGCTACAGTCAGAATCCAATAAACAACACTTAACAGGATTAACTTTTCTTATAATGTCACAGCACTGTAGAAGGGTGCTGGCTTGAGACTCAGAAAGATATATATTCAAACCAGTAAGCTAGATATAAAATCACATTATTTCTCTCTCTACTCTTATAGATTCTCCTGGTAATTATAATAAAAAAACAGGTGAGAAGGATTTTAGACAACCCCATTTTGGTGAGTTATCTAAGTTTTGTTCTCTTTTTCTTTCTTTCCTTTATGCTGAAGCAAAAGCAAAAGTTCACACAAGACACAATACAAGCAATAATTTCAATCAGTTAAAATAGTCCATTGGTATATTAACAAATTACCAAAAAATCTTATTCCTAGATACAGCTTCTGATTAAAGACAATGGATAAATGTTTAATAAAGGAAATTCTAATTATGGATAAATATGTTGAATCCACACATATTCTCTTGGTTAAAACCTGGATCTTTTGAAAGAAATCTAGGGCTTTTCCCATTATACTATGTTGTCATTAATACTTTTCTTTAACAATTGTACCTGTAAAAAAATAAAATAAAAGGTATCAAGGAAGGTTCCTTAAAGAAAAGTATTAGAAGAAATAGCACAGCAAAAAGGAAAATCAGATTTTATCAAAATCTAGTTCAGCTATTTATTTAACTTGGGTGATCCAAAGCAAATCACAAACTTTTGGGGCCCCAGTTTCCCCATCTACAAAATGAAGAGCCAAAGGTGGACTAGTTCTCTTCTAAGGCTATGATTACTTAATACTACTTATGTACAATTAACACATACAGAAAAAGATTCAACCTACATAATTCGTAAAGTTTATTATTAGGAAACAGGAATACAAGGTTAAAAAAGGGCTGCTTCTTGTCTGAAACACACTAAATGATGATTCATGACAGGGCATATGCAGGCAATGATAAAAGTATTAAATAGTATCCAAATTAAGAGACCATAATTCAAACTGTTCATTTATAATCCATGTGTCCTGGCAGTTCTAGAAGCCTACTGCTTTCAGAGAAAACCATTTAAAAACATCACCACAAACTTATATAATTTACAGTAAACAATGCCTTTTTTGTGACCAAGCATGCACCTATTACATTCAAGCATTGTAACCTTTCTATTTACAAATGTTTGAAGTTTCTTAAAAGCATGTCACATCCATCATTTAAAGTGCAAGCTATAAATTGCCGTACTCCTAAAGAAAAAGAAAAGGTATTAAAAATGAAGATGATGGTTTAGAGTCCAAATCCTGCCAAAAGTGGTTATACAACTAACCAAAAGGAAACTGGCAGAATATTCCTAGCTCCAATCAGGTTTTAGTGTAATTATCTTCAAGGGATTCTTTTCTATAATACTACCAACCAAACATATATTCCATTGCTTTAGATACAAGACTTTCATCTTTTCTTGGAGTTTGTCTGTCAGAAACAACCTAGAAGACACACAGAAAATGAGAAAAACCCACAATTTAGTAAGTAATTTCTTCAAAACAATTGCAAAGTAAATAATTAAACCAAAAATGTTAAGTAATTTGTTTGTCCATTCAAAAATGTATTATTTAAGCAAGTTATCACAGGGAATACAGAGACAAATGAATATTATCTCCTATCTTTTACAGAATTTGATATCTGGGTCATCATATAATAAAAGGACTAAAAAACAAAGCTTTTTTGGTAAACAAAGTTCCAATGGTACTCCACAAGTAAAAATTAGTATAATGAAATGATGAAATATATTCAGAATGAAAAAAAAAAACCGATTTTAAAATCATCAGATTTTTTAAAAGGTTAAAGGACAAGCCAACAATTACTACCACTTTATTATCATTGCTAGTGGTCTTTTATCCACTACGGTAACAGAAATTGGGCTCAACAAATTAAAATAACACAATTTCCAAAGGAAGGAAAAAAATTATATAGATTAAAGAGGGTCTTTTTTGTTAATCCAAATCTCCTTCTCAAAAAATAATATTCAAGAACAGCGAGTTGGTTAAATTATTTCAACAGAAAGGAGAAAGGCATGAAACATGCATGAATTTTATCACATTTTTAAAAAAATATAGAAAAATATATAGCTAGCTTTCAAAAATGTTTCACTTCAATGATTTCAAATTTTTATCTTTTGTGAACATAAACTAAGAAAAATTGTGTATATATATATATGAAAAAATCTTTTAATCTAATTCACAAAATACCTGATAGTCACTAGTTGAAGCTTTATAAGCTGTAGCAAGAGGTCTCATGGTAGAAATTCTAGGAGTACTTGAAGGCTGTACAGGTGTGCCTAAGGTTTTGATTGGTGGTGTGAAGGCTGATCCTGGAGAAGATATGGTGCTTCTATCACAGCTTTCCATTACACTCTGAAGATGAGAGAGAAAAAAAGCAAAACTTGGCTTAGATTATAAAGCCAAAATGATTTCAAGGAGTAATCTAGTCTAAATTCTTCATTCAGTTAAAATCATATGGGCAGTAAGTAACAAAACTGGGGTTAAACCTAATTCCCCTATCCAATTCTTTTTCTATTTTGCCTCTTCTTTAACAAAAACAAAAAGACAATGTGAAATTTTTTAATTTTTAATGAAATTTTTAAATGAAATCAAGTTACCTAAAACACCTTATCTGGTTCAAATTTGAAATTTTAAACAACTTTGCACTGAAGTAAGCTAAGACTATATATAGTAAAAAGACTGACAAACAGGAGGCCTTATGTTCCATCTGCCATCAATTAGTCAGCCAACCAGCCACAGTAAAAACGACGACTCTTTTTAGGTTTCCATTTCTACAACAGCATAAATAAAGAGGTTCCCTTTCTTTGGCATGATAAACAATTAGAGGGACTTGAGAAGCTATGCTAGTCCAATAAAAATCTTACAGATATAAAATTATCTGATTAGACTTTATGATCTCTAAAGTTTCTTCTTAGCTTTATGAATTATTATATGAGTTCAATCTAACAAAATGGCATTTACTAGTCAAGATACAGTAACGACCTGTCTTCAACTAAAATGAGATTTCAAACAATTTCAATAAACCTGTAATATAATCACAAAACAAAAATAAGTAACAGAAACTGCCAAAAGGTAAACTGTTAAAAAAAAAAATCTAAAAATTTAAATCATTAGGAAAGATGTGGACTACATACAAAAAGTTTTTTCCATGTACCTGTGAGATTTTCTAATACATATCATAAGTAGCTTAAGATGAAGTGACAACAGCAACAAGTTAAAGAAATGAAGATATGGAGACATTTAATGTAGAAATTGTCCTAACTACTCTTACTAAAAGCATAATTACATGTGATGACCACATATTTAAAATCAGCTGGAGTCAGGAATTCAGGTTAAGGGAAAAAATCTTCAATCTTTATTCTTTTTGATGTGAAGGGGGATTGCAATAGCAATATGGGCAGCTGCAACAGGAAGCCAGCCAGCACAGGTGAAGAGGGACTGCAGGTGAAAGGGGGATCTCAATAGCAATGCAAGCAGTTGTGACAAGATGTCAGCCAGCAGTCTCTCTTTCCGCTTCCCTCTCCACTCCCCTGCCTCCATCCACCAAAATCATCATTTCCTATACAACACATCAGGATTTGCACAAAGAGTGGGCAGGGGCCATTCTTTCTCCAAGCATATATTTTAATAGAGTATAGTCCAATTATTATTTAGCCTCACGTGCTTGGGACCTCAGTGCATCAACTCAAGCCTCAGCCCATTATTACATTATGGCAAAGTACAATAATTCATGTTCCTGATTTAATATATTATTAAGAAAACGTTAAATTAAGTTCAGTGTGCTCCGCTTTAGGCAAATATAGAATACATTTAGAAATATTTTCAGGGAGAGCTAAGATGATGGGGAAAAGGCAGGAACTAGGCCAAGCTCTCCCCCAAGCATCTCCAAATACCTTTAAATAATGATTCTAAACAAATTCTAGAGTATCAAAATCATCACACCATCAAAAAGATGGTGTGAAACAATTTTTCAACTGAAGACAAATTAGGTCATCAGGAAAGCTCTGTTGCATCAGGGTGAGAGTGGAGTGCATTTCAATGCAGGTCGCACCAGCATAACTCCAATCCCAACAAACCAGAAGTCCCTGGGGCCTCTGAATTAGTAGTAGCAATGATTTCCAGACCCCTCAGTACACGGAGGCCAAAGATGAAAGGTTCACTGCTCTAAGGTGAGAGTGGAGCACAGTTATACAGGCTGTGCCAGCACAACTATGACTCCAGAAAACCAGGAGCAGGCCTTGAGACTCTTTGAATCAGCAGAGGTTGCTTCTCAATTCATAGATGTTAAGGGGTTCAAACAGCTGATCAGAAGATTATAGGGGTTTCTTTGCTACCACTGAGGCAAAATTCTATTCTTTTCCCTTACTTAGATCCAGGATACAGTCCTGGGTCACAGTCCCAGGGCAAGGAAGAACACTAATATACCAGAATTTACAGTCACAGTGGACACCCTCCATAGAGTTCCAGGGCAGAAAAAGTGTGCTTGTAGGCACTCACAGACCAGAGCATAGGACAGAAGAGTAATAAAAATAACTCTACTTTTGGATGAACTGAAAACTTAGAGATCTCTAAAAGGATCTATGAAAACAGCTGTACAAAATCTCTGAAGTTTGAGACATTGTATCCTCCATCTTGAAAACTGAGACTTTAACAAAGAGTTTAAAAAGTCAAATAGGCTGGGAAAATAAACAACAGAAAAAGATTCTGACCACTGAAAGTTAATATAATGACAAGGAAGATAAAAAGCATATACCCAGAAGAAGATAAAAAAGCCAAAGCTCCTACAACCAAAATCTCTTAAGAAAAATAAGAATTGGTCTCAAGTCATGGAAGAACTCAAAAGAAGTAGAGGAAAAACTAGGAAGAGCTAGGATTATAATCAAGAATCACTCCCAGGAAAACTGAATATAATCTTCCAGGGGAAGAAATTAACATTTAATGAATAGAGAACTTTCAAGCATTATTGATGAAAAGACCAGAATTGAACAGAAAATTTTATTTTCAAATACAAGATTCAAGAGTGTGAAGAGGTAATCAGGAAAAAGAAATCATAAGGGACTTAATAAAGCTAATCAGTTTACATTCCTATATGGGAAGATAATACTTATAATTCATAAGAACTTTTTCATTTATTAGGGCAGTCAGAAGGAATATACATAGAGGACATAGCTGTGAACTGAATGTGACAGGACAATTATCTAAAAAAAAAATAAAATTAAGGAGAGAGGAATGTACTGAGGGAAAAGAAAAGAGACAAGTAGAATAAGAAAAATTACCTGCCATAAAAGAAGAAAAAGTTTTTTAAATGGATAAAAAGAGGTGGAAGGGAAGGGGACTGAGTGAACCTTACACTCATCAGAATTGGCTCAAAAAGGGAATAACATACACACTCAATGTGGATATATATGTTTATCTCACTCTGCAGGACAGTAGAAGGGGAAGAGGAAACAAGAACGGGGAGGAGGGTAATAAAAGGGAGGGCACATGTTGAGAGAGGGGTAATCAGAAGCAACATATTTTCAAGGAAGGATGGGATGAAGAGAGAGAAAGAATAGAATAAACAGAGGAAATAACATTAGCAATAGTAATTGTGAAAAGAATTTTGAAGCTAGTTTCTCTGATAAACTTCTCTTTCCTCAAATACAGGGAACTGAGTCAAATTTATTTAAAAAAAAACAAAAAGAGCCATTCCCCAATTGACAAATGATCAATACATAAGAACAGTTTTCAGATAAAGTAATCAAAGCTATTTGTAGCCATATGAAAAAATAATACTTTAACTCACTATTGTTTGGAGAAATGCAAAAACAATTTTATTTCATATTTATTAGTCTGGTTAATAGGTCAAGAAAGGAAAATAACAAATGTTGGAAACTGAGGAGATGCCCATCAACTGAAGAACGGATGAACAAATTGTGGAATCTGATTATGATGGAATACTACTGTGCTGTAAGAAATGATAAGCAAGATGCTCTCAGAGAAACTTGGAAGGAGTTCTATTAGATCAAATGCAAAATAAAATATACCGTATACAAAGTAATAGCAATGTTGTAAAATAATCAGCTGTGAACAACACAATTATTCACAGCAATATAATGATCCAAGACAATTTTGAAGGATGTATGATGAAAAATGCTATCCATACCTAGAGAAAAAAACTGTTTAATTAAATACAGACTGAAGTATACTTTTTTTTTTTTATTTTTCTTGAGGGTTTTTTTGGGGGAGAGAGTATACTATGTTTTGTTTCACAACATGATTTTTATTTGCATGATTTCATATGTTCTCAATGAGGGGAAGGAGGGAGAGAATCTGGAACTCAAAGTTTTAAAAACTAACATTAAAAATTGTTTTACATGTAACTAGGGGAAAATAAAATGCTAAATGAATTCTTGTTAAAAGAAATATCTCTCTCAAAAGTTGTTCAAATTTTTTAAAAAGTTAAGAGATTAGTTTCATTTAAATAAATTTTTTAAAGGTATTTATTAGGAAATACCTTATTTCCCAAATGCTAATATTATTATGTTATCTCAATTCAACATCACTGTAAGGCATTTTAGAGTGAAAGAGACACAACAAGGACATAAATGACCTGTCAAAAGATAAAGGTTCTTAAGGGCAAAAGCAGTCACAAAAATCAAAAGAATCTCTCAATTTAGTGGTCTTGGTTATATACCTGCTTTCGATAACTTACTTTATCTATACAAGGCTTTACTCCAATCATGATGGACTCTCCAAAAATCCTTCCATCTTTACTTAAGGCTTTCCGGGCCTGAAGTTTGGACTGATAACGAATATGCATCCAATTCCCTGTGTTAGACATCTATACAGATTTCAGAAACAGAAAACATGAGATGGAGTCAAATAAAGCACCAATAACAAATCAAAATCACTATGTTTTATAGTGCTTTATAATTTATAAAATACATTTCTCTCAAAACTATGTGATAGGCAATTGTAAGTATCATCTCTATTTTACAAATAGTAAAAGGAGACAAAGAATTTAAGTGGTTTGCCCACAATCACACAGCATCCTCACTTTGTTCAGTGAAGTTTCCATTATATTATTCCACAAATAACAAATATTTTTAAAAGAATTATAATTATACTGCTAACCTAAAAAAAAAATATCAAAAAAATAATGTGCAAATAGATGCCTTTTCCTAAATTCTATTTATAAGTAGCATTCTCTTTGAAGAAAGTATTAGAAAAATATCATTTTAAGTAATATTTAAATCTAATTTATACTTAGAAGAACTATTTCCAAAATCTTGGTAGGTTGGGTCATTATCTATAAATCCTGTGAAACAACAGAAAAAGTAGGCTCAGTTAGCTTCACACATTTAAGGGTTCCTATGAGGAAGTACAGAATAGGCCAAACACATGCCTAATTGTCCTATGAATACCCATCCATCTGTCAATAAACCAGCAACCATCATCAATGATGACTGTTGTGATTCTAGTTATAGAGGGAATTTCTGACAAGGATACTCCTTCAATCAGTGAAGATCTGCAATTGCTCTGCATGGGGCACTAAAAGAGTAAATGGCTTGCCCAGAGTTACACACTCTAATCCACTGTGTCACACTGTCTCTCAATAATAATGCCTCAGGTTTCCTTAGTGCATTAAGATTTACAGAAAGTGTTTCCTTAATAACAACTTTGAGAAGTACACATAGCAAGTATTATCATCCCCATTTTATAGACTGAGTATCTGAGACCCACAAAGTTTAAATAACATGCCCAGAGCACTGCAAATAATGAAGATATCAGGATTCAAATTTAGCTTCACTATGCTTTGCTTTCTGTTAAACCTTTTGGAATTTAAGGAATATATTATGCCAAAAATAAAATCTTCAAAAATCTGGACAAAGAAATGGGGGAAATATGAGTTAAAATGCAACCAATCTGATTTCTCCACACTTCATTTTTACTCTGCTCATCTTTTAAAATATTTCCCTCTTTTGAAATCTTTTTTTCAGTAAAACTTACCACATGCTTTAATATGTTTCCATACTGTGCAAACTGTAGGAGTATATAGGAAGCAGATGCTTGAGGAAACCTAAAACACAATTTAACAATGCAAATGCTATAAATCAGTAAGTACTTATGAAGTCAGTATTACTATGATCTAGGCACTGGACACACACTTTATGTTGCAAAGACAAAAGTAAAAGTCTATACTCTCAAGAAGCTCACTAATTTTTGTGTGAAAATCAACTGAAAAATAAAGAACTCTCATTGCTAAAAAACATCTAAGTAAGTTTACTTTTCAACTCAAAACAATTTAGTAACAAGGGACAGCAACAGTTAAGAAAGATCTTACGAAGAATACCTCTTACCTTAAAATACAGCCTCTTCAGCGGCCATCAATTCTATATTTCTTTCTCTATCAAACATTCCAGTCTTTTATACAACCTCTATTTTAAACGATTCCAAATTCGTTCATGTTACAATGAGCACTTTACAGTGATATTTAATTATGGTGCTCAGATTTGCCAACTCCTTAAAAAAATGTTACACAAATTATAGTACAATTGAATCAGAAAGATTCAATCTAAGATTTTCACAGCATACTCTGGTAAAGTCATGGCTCACTTAATTACATAAATGATTGTAAATTATCTCAATTATAGAATAAGTGAATAGTCAAAGAGCATAAAGTTAATACAAAAGTTCTCCCACTAGCAAAAATATGACGAAGTCCATCGATTAAAATATATGTATTTTATTCATAGTAGAGAGTCCCTCAGGCCCTCGTTCTTAGCCTATTTATTTTTATTTTAGACACAACTCTAACATATTTGATCATTATTAGGCCCAGCTCACAGAAGATTAAAATCACTAATTATAGGATAATAATAAATACATGACTAAAAGCTGGAAGAAATTTATAATTATCCGAGTTCAACACCTTCATTTTACAAATAAGGAAGTTGAGTCATAAAAACATTAAATGATTTGCCTAAGGTTGCACAGTTATGAAGTAGCAGAGGTAGGATTCACATTTAGGTCCATTGGGTTCAGGTTTAACAATGATCTTTCCATTTTATCATGGCAGGAGAAAGAAGTAACAATTTGGCAGTGATGGAGGGGATATAAAAAAATTACTAAAATCATGATAAAGGCCTCATTTCCAAAATATATAGAGAATTGACTCTAATTTATAAGAAAGCAAGCTATTCTCCAATTGATAAATGGTCAAAGGATATGAATAGACAATTCTCAGACGAAGAAATTGAAACTATTTCTAGCCATATGAAAAGATGCTCCAAATCATTATTAATCACAGAAATGCAAATTAACACAACTCTGAGATACTACTACACACCTGTCAGATTGGCTAGAATGACAGGGAAAGATAATGCGGAATGTTAGAGGGGATGTGGGAAAACAGGGACACTGATACATTGTTGGTGGAATTGTGAATACATCCAGCCATTCTGGAGAACAATTTGGAACTCTGTGCAAAAAGTTATCAAACTGTGCATACCCTTTGACCCAGCAGTGCTACTACTGGGCTTCTATCCCAAAGAGATACTAAAGAAGGGAAAGGGACCTGTATGTGCCAAAATGTTTGTGGCAACCCTGTTTGTAGTGGCTAGAAACTGGAAAATGAATGGATGCCCATCAATTGGAGAATGGTTGAGTAAACTGTGGCATATGAATGTTATGGAATATTATTATTCTGTAAGGAATGACCAACAGGATGAATACAGAGAGGCTGGAAGAGACTTACATGAACTGATGCTAAGTGAAATGAGCAGAACCAGAAGATCATTATATATCTCAACAACAATACTGTATGAGGATGTATTCTGATGGAAGTGGATTTCTTCGACAAAGAGATCTAACTCAATTTCAATTGATCAATGATGGACAGAAGCAGCTACATTCAAAGTAAGAACACTGGGAAATGAATGTAAACTGTTTGCATTTTTGTTTTTCTTCCTGGGTTATTTTCACCTTCTGAATCCAATTCTTTCTATGCAACAAGAGAACTGTTCAGTTCTGCACACATATATTGTATCTAGGATATACTGTGACATATTTAACATGTATAAGACTGCTTGCCATCTAGGGGAAGGGGCGGAGGGAGGGAGGGGAAAAGTCGGAACAGAAGTGAGTACAAGGGATAATGTTGTAAAAAATTACCCAGGCATGGGTTCTGTCAATAAAAAGTTATAATTATGGGGAAAAAAAGAAAAAAGAAAAAAAAGCTATTAAAATCAAAAATGAAATAAAAGATCACAGTGTTCTAGGATCAACTAACCATCCATCTCAAGAAGCAGTAAGAATAACTTTATGCAGTGTTATCCAAGTTACTCAAAAAAAGCCAAATAAAGTATAATTTACTGAACTAGAAAAATACTTATAACTAAGAAATAATTCCATAAAAATTGTTAACATAAATTTTTTGTTTGGAACTTAGAAGTGTTTAGTTAGCTAAAAAAAATTTATTATGTGGAACACTTTATTCCAGAATAAATAAGCTATTTTTATAATATAATGTGAATCAAATAAATAAATAAATGGGGGGAGTAAAGATTGAAAAAAAGTTTCCAAGAAGTGCTTCAAGCAATCTATCCAATTCATAGTGACATAACTACATTACTGACATTTTTGTGATTGAAAAAAATAATTTTGTTCAGAAGTTGAAATTAAGTATCACTGTATATATTTCATGATTAAAAGAATATAAAAATTGAATATGAAGAATCTAGTGTCAATTATTACAAATATAAAATTAAATGAGGAAAATCCTTGGTCTTTCTAGGAAAAAGAGAGAGAGAGAGAGAGAGAGAGAGAGAGAGAATTAAATGATTCTGATTTTATGTATGTCTATCCACTTCCAAAACTCATGCAAGGAAACTTTAGTAATGGTCTGGCAACTGTTTTCAAAAAACAACTAATTTCCTATCTGTCAAACAACTTCATAGTTACTGACGCAAAACAGTTAAATAAATGTGCAAGCTAGGTGTAACATAATATGTATTTACGTAATTGTCCTAACTTTAGGCCATTTTTGTTGCCTCAAAATTATGTATGAAATAGAAAGAAGAAGTTACTGGAAAGTGGGAAAATGGCTGGTTGGAATTAAGACTCAATAATGGACAGTAAGACAGGATAAGAAAACAAACAATAGCCACATAATTATAATTCAAAGTTAAGATAAATGACTGGGAAGACACCTATTTTCCCACCCTACAGTATGCAAACTTTTACATACTTTGTTTATAAATTACATTAGTTGTTGAATGTTTTTAAGACAACAAAATAAGGAAGAAGTAGTTAGTTCTTTGCCCAAGAATAAAAAAGCTTAAGACAGAAAGCCAAATGATGAAAATCACTTACCCAAATACAGTTACCCAAGTATCATCAAGGTGATCTTCTGAAGTTAGGGAATCTCCCTGAGTATAAAAGGGATCCAACTGAGCAGGAGACAAATTTGTTTTTCGTGGCTGACCAATATTTGCTGGACTGAACATGCTTGAACCTATTATTAAAAGATAAATGCCAAATGCAATCAATTCATTTTATTGAAAATCTAATTTTTTTTTAAAAAACAATAGATAAAAATTAAAAATGTATTTATACAACAAAACTTTGATCAAAAATAACAGATATTTGTGAACTAATGGTAAAATTTTGAAACTTTTGGGGAACAAATGGTAAAAATAATTGTCAATGTTACTTCACTGTATTTTCATTTTTGCTAAATATGAATTACATTCTTCATGAAATCGTTCCTAATCATCTTCATTCTTACTATCATCAAAACTTTTATTAAAAAGTCAGAAGTACTCTAGAGCATAACTATACCTAGGCAGCAGTGATAACTTGTCTAAGGAACCTAAAGCTTATCAGCCATCATTTTACCTATTCTAGTTCAGGATCACAGCTCTACTCTCTACAAGTCCTAAGAGGAGGGAAAAACAATGGACAGGATAATGAATTAATCCTACTATTATCTTATCCTTTTGTTTTTCTTTCCTTAAAAAGTTAAAGGTTCACCAGGCTCCCAAATGTTGCAATTACATTTAAAACAAACCATTATTCTGATGCAGTGCTATTCACATTATTCAACAAGCATTTATTTATTGAGTTTACTTTTTGCCAAGAGAGATACTCCAAACAAGGTTATAACACAGAAAGGATAAAACATACAAATAAAAATAACAAGCACATAAGAATACAAAGTAAAAATACATAAGAAATATACAATGAAGTAGAGATGATTTCTTGGTGGAATCAAAGAATTCAGAGACAGAAGACTTCAAAAGGCATCTAGTTCTAACTTTCTTATTTAATAGAAGAGGAAACAGGCCCAGAAGGCTTAAGTGACTTGCCCAAAGTCATACAAGTACTAAGTAGCAGAACAAGAATTTGAATGCAGGCCCTCAGACTCCAAATACTACACACTTGCTTCTTGAGCACCAGGGAAGATTCCATGATTGAGATAACATTTGAATTTGGTCTTGAGGATTCAGTGGAAGGTCACTAGGCAAAATTCACTCAAGGAAAAGATTGTGAATGGATTTTCACAAAAATTATGAAAATTTCAATTTGACTAAAAGAGAAAATGAGAGAGGGAAAGGGGTAGTAAGAAATAAAAACAGAAAGGCTTGTTGGAATAAGTTTTGGTTTTGGATAAGAATAATAAGAATTTGGTTTTGGATGTCAGGCTAAGAAATAGGTATTAGATTCAATATATAATTTGATCACTAATTCTCTTCAAGAGAGGTAAAGGTGATGATAAATATTGATTTGATGGCTCACATAGGGCAACTGGATTAGAACATGTTCTGCTTGACCAAAACAGGAAAGAAACTGAAGCAAGAGGTGAAAAATTTTAAAGAGATTTAAGGGGAAACTTCCTAACAATTAAAAATCTTCAAATGTGAAATGTCCTGCTTTGGGCGGTATATAATTCCTTTCCCTTAACCCACAGACTTGAGGTATAAAAGCAAACATACCCTTTTTTGTCAGGTATGTTGTAGATAGTTTCTTAGGCAGGTAGAGGTTGGACTAGATGGCCTTTCAAATTCTTTCCAACTTGAGATTCTGTGATCAAGACCTGTACGTTACAAAGTGTTGCTTCTGTTTGTGATACAAAGCACAGTCTCATGGAAGGAGAAAGGACATGGAAAGTTTTGTTAGAAGACAACAGCAACAGCTCAGAAGAGAAGCCATCAGTATCAGAATAGGAAGGGTACCATGGCACAGGTAAAGGGGGACAAATGTGAGCATGAAAAGAACTTGGCAACTAACTATGGGAAACAATAAAGAGGAAAAAATTACAACAGATGATTCCAATGCTGAAAACACAAGGTAACTAAAAGACTATTAGTACTACTAACAAAATTAATAAAGTCAGGAAATACAGCAAATTTAAGAAAAAATAAATTAATCAGTTTCTCAGTGTCTAGAGTTTGAGGTACTCTTAAAATTTAAAAGAAAAAAGAGATAACAGATTTTGGGGAAAAAAAACAACTTGTGATTTTATGCATGAGCCTAGCATTTTTCACAACAAGCTATCTTTAAATAAATGTCTTCCTCCTGCCTGTATCCTCCCTTCCCTCTTCTAATCTCCTACACCTAGAATTTCCTATGTTCCATATCACCTTATCAAATCCAGACTATCAAAAGAGTTAGGAACTCTACCTATCCCAATTGATCTTGGGCCTTCTACATAAAAACTTTGAATCCCGACCATATATAACTGAGAGGACATTAAATGGGAGAAAACTCAAAATTATTCATACCAAACTATCACTGGCAAAAACCTAGGTTTCAAAACCATCTCTTAAAAGAATCACTGTTCCACTTCCTCCTCTACTTATGTCCCAAATATTACCTTTCTTAACATTGAATGAATTTTTTAATTTCATACTTTAGTTTTTTCCCAGTTACATATAAAAATATATTTTTAATATTTGCTGATAAAATTTTTGAGTCCCAAATTCTCTCCCTTTCCACCTCTCCCTTCCCCCATCAAGAAGGCAAGCAATTCAATACAGGTTATACATGTGTAATCAAGTAAAACATTTTCATATTAGTCATGTTGTGAAAGACAATAGACTAAAAAACAAAACAAAACAAAACAAAACTCTTTCAAGAAAAATAAGTCTAAAAAAGTGTGAGCAAATGTGTATCCAGATACTATCAGTTCTTTCTCTGAATAGATATAGCAGTTTTCATCATAAATCTTTCAGAGGTTTCTTGGATTGTTATTTTGCTGGGAGGAGTTAAGTTATACACAGCTGATCATTTTATAATACTGTTGTTACTTTGTACACAGTCTATTTTATTTGAATCAGCTCATGTAAATCTGCAGATTTTTCTGAGAGCATCCTGGTCATAATTCCACCATAATCACATAACCACAATTCTCCAAATTGATGAGCATCCCCTCAATTTCCAATTGTTTGTGCCACCAAAAAAAAAAAAAAAAAAAGCTATCTGTGTGTGTGTGTGTGTGTGTGTGTGTGTGTGTGTGTATAGTCTGTTTGTTTTTTGTTTTTCCCCTCTTTTAGAATACGTCAGTAGTAATATAAATGGTTTTATAACATACAGTGTTTTGTCATCAGAATGTCTTTGTCCCTTTTCTTCAGATACAAGTAACCTCAAAATAAAGCTACAGGTCTTCCCTTGTGTGTGTCTTAAAATATGCCAAGTGACCAATTCTTCTTATGCTTTTTCTGTGGAAACCTCTAAGTCCCCCAAAAAACAGCTTCAATTCACTGAGAAACTTAAGACAATCTATGATTAAAACTTAGATCCAGAAAGGTCTATTTTGAATCCTCAAGCAAAATATGTTACAAAGAAAAGTTAGATCTGATGTCATAAAACCAGGTCTGTCATTTATTACCTGTGTGACATTGGACAAACTTATCTGGGCCTCAGTTTCCTCATCTGTAAAATAAATTAATTGGACTAAAATACCTATAAGGGACGTGCCAGCTCTAAATCTATGATCCTAAAAGTCATTATAAAAAACCAGCAAGCAGCTCTAACAAAAAATTTAACTGGAATGTGAAGCTATTCTAACTCTTCTTAAAACAGTGCCTAACAAAACCAAATGTTCATCTAAGTTAATGCCAAAATGTTAATGCAACTGTTCCATTACTACAATGCCTCATTAACCAGGATCACCCAATCCCATAAATAGAAAAATGGCCTCCACTAAAACTGACATCTTGTCTCTTAAGGTTATCTTTCATTAAAGCATTCCCAGATAACCTTTGCTGGAAGAGATCTCTCATACAGATCTCATAATACTCTATTTCTCCTTTTATACACTAATTTTTATTATATCTATGCGTAAGCAAATCCACCCTCAGACATTTAATGTGATCCTGGACAAGTAAGCAAACCTCTATTTGTCTCAGTTTTAAAAAACTACAAAACAAGAATGATAATAGTACCTAGGTTGTTTAAGAATCAACCAATCAACATTTATTAAGCACCTATTTATTATATATGCAAGCATTGTGCTAAGGCTGGATCAAATGAACTAACATTGGCAAAGTACTTTGTAAACTTTAAAAACATTATATAAATGCTAGCTATTATGCATTACCCACCTCAATTTACTTTTAAGTGCCAATCTTTTGTATCTCTCTGTCCCCCAGTACCTAGCTTAGAATATGAAATTTAAAAATGTTTGTTGAATAAATGATTTTCTTTGAAAGTAAGATACTTTTCCTGTAACTGGTCCAAATCTTTTTACACAAATTGATTAATGTCTAAGTATACCAGAATACAAAAGAAAGCTGAGTGCTAATGTTACAAATATATCAAAATGGTTTCCACCTGCATTGCACAAATGATTTCAATAATCATAAAATAAGTTGTTCCAAAATAAGTTTGGAAAAAAATATTTTTGGATAGTGTTATTCAAGTCAAATAATATGAAAGTTCACTGAATACTGAATATCATTAACAACAATTCTTAATTTAAAGAAGAGACAGCATGGAACAATGGACCTGAAGTCAGGAATAATTGAGTTCAAATTCTAATCCTTCATTAGCAACATGACCATAAGCAAGTCACTTAAAAGTTAAGAAAAATTAAAAATCAGAGAGGAAAGGAGTTTCCACACCCATCAAATAACCACCTGCAAACTACAGACCAGTAAAATTGACTTTTCTTCCTCACAAAATTCCAAAACGGATTATGAAAGAGATGGACTACTTTTTGTAGTGACAAAGAACTGGAAAGACTTACATGAACTGATGCTAAGTGGAGTGAGCAGAGCCAAAAGTACATTGTACATAGTAACAAGTTTATGCAATGATCAACTACTTCATAGACTTGGCTCTTCTCAATAATCAGGTGATTTAAGGAAATTCCAATAGATTTGTGATGAAAAATGCCATCCACATCTAGAGGGAGACTGAATGTGAATCAGAGCATAGTGTTTTCACCATTTTGTTGTTTGCTTAATTTCTCATTTTTTTCCCTTTTGATTTGATTTTGTGTGTGTGTGTATGTATGTATGTATGTGTGTGTGTGTGCATGCAGCATGACAAATATGGAAATATGTTAAGAACTGTACATGTTTAACCTGTATCAAATTGTTCACTGTCTTGGGGAGGGGAGAGTAGGGAGAAGACAAGGAGAAAAATTTGGAACACAAGTTTTGCAAAGGTGAATGTTGATAACTATCTTTGCATATTATTTGGAAAAATAAAATAAAATACTATTAAAGAGATGGACTAGTAAGCCTTTAGCAAAAGAAGCAAGGATCATAAAAGATAGCATGGCTTCATTAAGGACATCTATTGGATATAAAATGATGTATATACATTGTGAAACAGGACCAATGTGCTGATTTTGTTTTATTTAACTATATTATTTTATTGCAAAGTATAGTTCTGTTTGGTGGTCAGAAAATGGAAATGGGAGTTGTTGAAAAGTAAGATTATTGGGAAAAAAATTTCAATAGCAACAGTAACAACGTTAATTCTTTTTTTAAATTTAAATAATATTTAAATGGCAAATCAGGGGAATGTTATAGATATCATTTACATTGGTGTTAGCAAAGTTGGCGATAAACTATCTCAAACTCTTTTTTTACAGAAGTGAGATGTGAAACTGGATGAATGGAAAGACTCAAAGAATGGTTATTTATAGTTCCCTGGTGCTACTCCAGTTTTAAGGGTACATACAATCAATTACTTCTTAAACCCAAAACACCAGGGTCTCTACAGCAGGCATCAAGACTAAACTCCTATACTCTCTTACTTCTGTCATACTGAATCTCAAATTATGGAAGAGCAAATACCTTTTCAACCCCTGCTGCCTGCTCTTTCCTCCACATCCACCTCAATCCTCTTCCCTTTATGTCCTACTCATTTGTGCCTAGCCTTTAGCACTGTGATCTCTGAAACTACTGCTCCATAATCAATAAATTTCCTTTGTTTTAGTCCTCTTCCTCTCCTTATACTTCTACCTCTTACTGAAACCTGCTTCTTTCCTAATGACAATACACTCCAAATCTTCCTTTTCTACACAGGTTAAACTTTCTCTCCTACCCCAAGACACAGTGTCTTAATAATAAAGTTCTCATACTCTGCTCCAAACGGACAGTCTCATTTTACTACCATTGATCACTGAGAGCAACCTGTTATTCTTTGAAGTATATTACACATCCAGATTTATCACACATGTACATAATGGTGAATAGTATCTACTAATCTCCCAAGACATATATCTTTCCCTTCTCTGGCTATGTTTCAACCCCAAACTTCTATATTCATATTAGGAGATTTCAATGTTCTCTAATCTAATTTTCTAAGCTCCCACTTTTTTCAATTACTATATATTATTAAGGAGGATTAAGAGGTCCTCTGAACTTATCTTTTTTAGTTGCCATATTTTCTAGAAACGCTGGACCCAAAGTATGCAAGAAGCCCTAAATGTGTCAAGGATGAAGTCTCTCCCTAGGTCAGCTGACAACTTCTTGTTTGCATCCCAAACTGTTACTACTCCCTGTGTGTACTTGGGAGTCAAGACAGAAGCCAGTCCATCTGCACTAGGCTGAGAAATTTTTTGTGCAAGCAGACCACCATATGTTCATGGTCTAATAGTTCCCCAAGGAAACGAATTTGTTTTACCATTGTTTTGTTCCTCTCTTTTAGAAGAGATTTTGTACTTTTCCTACCATTACTGCACCTTTCCCGTTCCTATGTCATGCCCCTTTAGGTAGATTTCTCTTCTTTGTTGCACTGTCATAAAGCTATAAACCTTCTGTATGAATTGTGAACTCTTTGGGTTCTACATGCATGTTCTTTTCTCTTGAAATAAACCTAGTTTTCACATAAGTTTCATGAAGACTAATGACAATACAAACAATTTTCTTTTTACATAAATTCACATTATGCAAATTTAACTTTGTTTTATAACAATTTTTAAAGAAAACAACATTCCAAAATAATCTTATTGCATATTACTGTGCTCTCTCCTTTCATTCTTGCTCCTTGGTTTGGTGTTCTGTAGCCTCCCGGAAGAACAGTTGCTCAGAGATTATTACCTGTAGATGAGGGACTTGGCTGGAAATCTCCAAGATCTTACCAAGAAAAGAGACCTTTCCCCAATTCACCCATTTGTATGTCTATCCCCATGTGTCTGTATTCTCTTAATCCACATGTTGCTCAGCCTCTCCTGTCTCTATCCATGTCCAATTCCTACATAAAGTTCCTCCAGGTTCTAGTCAAGCCTTAACATGGCTGGCCCCAAACCCTGTGTGTGCCTCTTCCTGCTTCACATCTCTGTTCTCAATCCCCCAATGTCCTTCCCTCCATAGCAAATTTGCATTAGATAAAAAACATTTTAAAGGTCTGTGGAACTGCTCATGTACAGTGAGAACTGTCTATACTTCTGCTGCATCTCACCTACACAACAATATAATCATAACCTCTGAGCTTGCTCAGACTGAAAAGAACTATACTTCTACAATTAAGAAACTCTGAAATTTTTTTAACCAATCACATCCTCCTAACATTCTATCGTACCCTGTGCTTTAACTCTTCTGCAAACATATTCTTCACTCTCACCATTAATGACAATGTCTCTAAATAATACTTCACCAGGCTAACACACCTTGATCTGGCCAGATTCTCCTTCCCTCTCACAACTTCAACTTCTTAATAAAGTTAATTAACTCTTTACTATTCTGTTTTTGAATCCCTTGTCCTATCAACCCTCAAGCTTTGTAAAACCCCAATTCCAAATTATTCCTATCACTATCCTATCTCCTTCAGATGAATGGAACCAAATGGGTTTAATCATCTCTTTGCAGATAACTCCCAGAACTACATCAGCCTCAGTCTATCTCCCTGTTGGATGTCCAGAAGACATATTAAATTCAACACACTTAGGAATAAACACATGATCTTCTCTCAACAAACCACCCTCTCTTCCAAACTTTCCAATTTTTAGCAAAGGCACAACTATTCTTCCAATCTCCCAAGTTTAAATCCATAGTATTATAATCAACTTCTCAGTCTCTCTCACCCCATATATCCAGTCAACTGCCAATTTTGGCATTTCTACCTCCACAATTCTTCTTGTATCTAATCCATTCTCTCTACTCAGACAGCTACCAACTTAATTCAAGTTGTCATCACCATTATTACAATGGCTTCCTTCTTCAAGTCTCTACTCACTCTACCCCAACTTACAATTAGTTAAAAGTAATTTTCCTCAATACACATCTAATTATGTCACTCCTCTACCCAATAAATTCTAGTGGTTTTCTATAACTTTAGAATGAAATACAAATCTGTTTAGTTTTTAAAACCCTAGCCCCAACCTTTTCAACACCACTGTACATTATTTCCTTTATAGTGCCCACCCACACCAATATCTTCTCATCTTGCTTTTTCCTGTTCCTTATATAAAATACTCTATTTCTCATCTTTAACACCACTTCCCAACTTTATGTCTTTAAATCAGTTTTCTCCAATGCCAAGAATATACCACATTTCTTCACCACTGCCTCACAGAATTCTTTTCCTTCAAATGCATTTCAAGAACCATTTTCTATATGAAGCCATTACAAATCCCCAAAGCTGCTAGTGCTTTTCCTCTCTACCTACCTTGAATTTAACTTTACATTTATTCTTTTTATATTTATACATGAATTTAAATCCCCTATAATTCCTTGAGAACAGGCACTGTTTCATTCTTTATATTTATATATTGAACCCAGCCCAGTACTTGGCAAAAAGTTGTTACAGGATAAATGCCCATTGAGTATTCACCTTGAAGAAGATTTAAGGAATGATAATGGCCTTCAAGTGTTTGAAAAGTTGTCATGTAAAAGCATGAATAAGTCTTGTTTTGCTGGGCCTAAGACAACAAAAGTAGGAACAAGATAGGTTAGGAATTGCAAAGGTAAGAATTTAAGCTTACTATTGGGAAAAAAATAAAAAACTTCGAGCTACCCAAATAGATAAATCTTCAAACAAAGTTTAGATGACAATTTATTGGGTAAACTATAATGAAGATTTTTTTTTTTTTCCAGCAAAGGTTGGAACAAGATGGCAGCTAAAGTCTCTTCAAACTCAATTTCTATGATTTTCTGATCTGAAATCACAGGTCTTTCATTTAGCTATATTCATTTAAAACAACATTATGATGATACTGAATATGAAAAAAATTTAGAGAATGAAAAAATATATATGAACAAAAGTTTCTACAAGAATCACACCTTTATTTATAGAAAACAAGGAAGGTATTTTACTCTAAATTCTAAAGTCAATCAAAATATGAAACTGCTATATTAGTACTAAAAAAATCAATATTTAGCTATGCTCACAAGAAGGCCCAAAGTTAAAGGGCCATTACGACTTTTTAGAATAAATCAAAATCAAAGTTCAAATGAACAAGCAATTTCATTACTGCCCTGTCAATTATTCTGAAAACTATAATTACTTATACATAATCTAAAACCATTTACATAACTTTAACATAATTGCCTTTTTTAAAAAATGTTTAATTGCTTCACTGATTCTACATCCTTTCAATTAGACTTTCTGGTACACATATGCTATGTTTTATAAGGCTAAAAATTAAGCATACCTATTTAGAAACCACATTAAATTGGACAGTAATATGTCACTCTTGATAAATCATAACAAACATCCTTCACAAGATCAAACTAAAGTAGAAGGCAAAAGATCAATTCATTAAAATGACCTATTTTTAAAAATTCATTTGAAACAGCAGATAAAATTATTTCAAAATTAAGACTACTGACCTCAAAGTCAAGCAGGTAGTCAAAAAACATTTAATAAGCCCCTATTATGTGCCAGGAATTATGCTATACACTGGAGGTACAAAAAGGGGAAAGATAGTCCCTGCCCTCAAGCTCACAGTCTACTAAACAAGACAATAAGAAAATAGATACAAACAAGTTAGTATAAGATGAATAAGAAGTCATTAAAGAGAAAGCACAATAACCTTGAGAAATTGAGAAAGGCTTCCTATAGAAGATGTGATTTTAGGTAAACTAAGATTTAAAGGTAAGATGAGGAGGGAAAAGCCTTCCAGGCATGAAGCAATCTGAGAAAATATCCAGAGAAAAGTTAAAAAGCTGGCTAATATAATTAAAAATCTGGCTAGAATAATTAATCAATTTTTGAAACTACATAAACAGAAGTCAATACCCTTTCTATAATAACAGATCAAGGAAAATTAAAGTGATCAAAATAAATTAAGTTGTCCTAATGTTATGCCACAGTTCTCTTTAATTGTCCTGACTCAGTTTCCCTGCACTAGTTTCCCTTGTCTCAGTTTCTTTAACTGTTCTGTGTCAATCCCCTAAGTTGTAAAACCCCGCCTCTGGTCCATTACTGAGGACCAATTACTCTAAGATTATAAATTGTTAGCCCAAGCAAGATAAACAAGAGAGTAGATCTCCTGACTCTTTTCTGTCCTCAAGAATTTACAATATCCCTCTAAAATATTCCAAGATATTTCACTGGCATCTTTATCTCTGTGTATTCAGACATCCTGTCTCTGGGTTTTTTTGAGTTTATGGCCTCTTCCATCCTGACAGTTTTCCCACGCTTCTCACCTTTCCTTTGTTTAGAGAAAAGGTATTTAAGAAGTTGGGGTTCCTCCATTCATTGCTGGAGGATGGCAGATGGCGGCTGGATACTGGATGCTGGATTCTTTGGGATGACAGTCTCCTCCAGCCCTGGGACCAACATGGATTCCTTGGTCCCAGTATACTTATCTCTGTCTGACTGGATAATTTGAGATGAAAGTCCTGTCCAGTCAATCTTACTCTCCCATTAATAAAATATTAAAAACTCTCTAATCTCTCTCCTGCCTCAGTTTCTCTGGCATTACACTAAGAAATTGGCTAACTTCTAGATCTTAAGTTAAATACAACAGAAACCTACAAAATATATCTTTTATAAGTAAGCAAATATAATTACTACCTAATAAAAGTTTTTTTTTTTATAATGAGTACAACCAGAACTGGTTCCATATAGCTTCCTAAAAAGTAAAGAATTTCCCCAACCCCTATATTACTTTCTTCCCAAAAGTTAAGTAACCTCCATCAAAATTGGCGTCAGAAGAGTTGACAGTGCATTCCCAGCACAGCAACATTCACTTACCATTTTGCCCTAGAAACAATGGTAGTTCCTGGTTTAGTTCCCAAACCACAAAGCACACTGAATTTGTAATGAAACTGTGGAAAAAGCACAGGATGTAGATAGAATCAGAGGAACTGGATTCTCTACCATTTACTGTCTGTGTGAACTTGGAATGTCATTTGACAGTTTGAAGTTCAGTTTCCTCATGAAGGAATTAAAGACTAAATTATCTCTGAGATCCCTTTCAGCTCTAAGCTTAACATCCTATTATTATTCTTGTACTATGGTTAAAAAGTCATTTGTAGTCTAGACTAGTAATGTAAGCACCACTTGTAATATTTCATATAGGCATATGTTCCAAGTTCCAAGTAAATGAGATGGAAACTGCCAGACTGAAGGTGAATAACTGTCACAGAACCTCTTTACAATTGGTTAGCATCAGTTTTCTTATTATTAATAGCATACTTCTATACCAATCTGAAGTTTTCAAAAAGCCTTCCTCACAAAAGCCTTAGGAAATAAGAGAGTAGCAGTATAAATTATCCCCATCTAAAAGTGGGGGGAAAAAAACCCACAAAAAACAAAACCATGACTCAATAAGATAAAATAATTTGTCAAAGGTCAGGCAGGAACAAAGTGTCAGAGCCAAAAATCAAGCTCAGATCAGATTCAAACACAATGATCTTTCTATTGCATAATAGATCATAACTTCATTTTAAAGTTTTTTCCCCAAACATTATAAAATCAGTCCAGAGATATCATTCAAAGATGATCACTCTCCCTATTATTATGTGATACAGTTTTGGAAATGCTAGCAAGAGCCATAAAACAAAAGAATAAAGACAGATAAAGAGAAGACTAAACTATCCTTGTTTGCTAATTTTATAATGGTTAACTAGGGAATCAGCAAAGAAACAAGACAATTGCTTCTGCAAATAATAGAAAGAAAAAGCCCTTTCTATGCATATTTTGTGACTAATCTCCCAAAGCACACTAAAGACTTGTATGAATTAAATTATTTAGCACTCCTTAAAGAGATAAAGAATAACTTAAAACAACTGAAGAAAAGGTTGGTATTACCATGGGGATACTTTCCAAAGTTTTATAAAATAACAAAATTCATTTAAAAAAACAAATGATCTAGAATATCAAGGGAAATAACGAAAAGAATGAGAGAGAAGAAGGAGAGGAAAGTATTTGCAGACAGTCAATAAACCATCTGGTATTGGTTAAAAAATAGAGGGATAGATCAATGAAATAGACAAAGGAGATTCAGAAACAACAAAAGTAATCCAAGTCATTCATGAAAAAATTACACACTATAACATTGCTCAAAAGTGACCAGTCAACTTCTGTTTAAAGACAATTCATGGCATTTTGGGCCAGTTCTAACTGTTGGGAATTGTCTCCTTAAAAAAAGCCTAAATTTTTCTCTCTGCGTCTTCCACCCATTGTTCTGCTTCTTCCTTCTGGAGCAAAACAAAATTAATCTATTCCCCCTTTCTGCATAACTGACCTTCAAATACATGTAGACAGCTATCATGTCTTTTCAGGCTCTTTTCCCCCCCAAAAAATATTCAAATCCCTTCAATCAATCCTCAAATAGCAGGGACTTAAAAGTCCTTCACCATCCCAGTTTATGAACATTATTCTTTATGGTGCCCAAAACTGATAATACTCTAGATGTGGTCTGACTAGGACACAGTATATAGACACTATCAGATTTTTTTCTAGAAGCTACGGTGCTATTAAAGGGGGCCAAGAAAATCATACATCTTTTTTTTTTAATTGCTCCATCATACTGTTAAATTAGATTAAGCTTGTAGTTCATTAAAACCTCTAGATTATTTTCAGATATAATCTTGACTTCAGTAGACGGATGATGAAATATCTCTCGAGGAGATGAGAGATATGAGACTACAGAGAATGAAGCTTATGTTATCATTAATGTGTTCATCTGAATTTTGTTTTGCTCAGTTGTATTTTTAAATAGGGAGAATTCTGTTGGGTTGAGAAGTCTACTTTTTTTTAAAGCACCAATAAATTTAAAATCAGATTACCAGGAAAAGAACCCAACAGTGTTGAGAATACAAATGGCCTACTGAAGCAATACTGTAGCTTAGAAGCAGCAGTTATTACAACAGGAATAGTCGAAATTAACAGTAAACAAACTAGCATCTAAGAAAAGTGCCTCAGAAAGGACAAAAAAGTTCTACAGGTTAGAAGGTAAATAACCACTTTTTATCCCTCAGTAAAGCCTCCAGCTACCTATACCTAAGGGTTAACTAATTTCTAGATTATTCCAAAGGCTTGCTTATCCAGAAAACATTCCTCAGCAATAATAACAAATTCTACTATAGCTGAAATAAGATTAACAAAAATTTTCAATTTCAATTATAATATATAACCACTACTATGTCAAAATGGAATCCTTAAAATAGTGTAAAAAAACCTTAAAGTGATGTCCAAAGTTCTACATTCCACACCTTCTAACCAAACTTAATAAATTACATGGAGGATTTTTCATTTGTACTAATTTAGAGGAGGTAGGAAATCTGGTTCTTCTAAATCTATTATCAATTCATCCACTCCTTAAGATTCTAGTTACTTAGCCCCTCCAAACTTCTCTCAGTTCAATGCATTCCCCCACTTCCTAAGCCAAAATGTATAAAAAGTTTCCTCTTTTCAAACTATTGTTCTTCACCTATGCCTTTATGGCTTTCTCACAATTTTTGAAGGCAAGTCTTGTGATTAAGTTCATAACTGAAGCAGCAGTGGCTCTAAGAAGTGATTTAGCTTTGTATATTTTATTACAATTCTTATATTTTCAGAGATAGCTGGTAGCTAAGAGATCCTACACAAGCTATTGTGCTGGAAAGAATCTCTCAGCATTAGTTTACTTTTAATGACTTTTGATTTTGAACTTCCACACTTGCCTTGAATTCCATTAAAAGAAAAGAAAATTATTTTCACATTTAATTGGAAATAGAGGACTGAGTTGCTTTTAAATCTAATATATTTATAGAGTAATATCTGAACTACCTCCTAATAAGCTGCTGAGCCTGTTTCAAACTTCAAACCCTTTACAAAGTCAAATGATCATAGAGATCTTACCAACAATTCTGGTTCTCTACTGAATTTACCAGCTCAATGTAGAGTGATACATTTCATCTTTATTCTATCCCAGATAATAAGATGATCTTACGCTAAGTCCAATCCAAACCTCCCAGTAACAGCTTCAAATTCTGCTAAATATCTTGTCCAGTCCTACTCTATCTAGTCACCCATATATACAGGTCCAATAACTGACATCAACCACCTACACTCTATAATCCTTAGAAGTGTATATATACTTACCAGGTAGAGGATGCCCAATCCTCACCCCAGTACCTCCCAGACTAATAGGATTTAAAACTATAATCAAGTCCAACCCCATAATTTTATAGCTAAGGAAGCTAAGGCACAGCAAAGTATGACCAAGACCATATTGGTAGTAAAAGAATTTCTATCAAAAATCCCCCAAATCCAAAACTAAGTATCTTCCAACATACTACCCTATTCTCCATTCTCTTAACATTCCCTGAATTCTTTAGTGCTTAGTTCCTTTGGGCTTAAGACCTTTAGTTAAACCAGAAACTTCTTCCAAATTCTTATACAGTCCCCATTAGTCTACCTCAAAAATCTGAAGATCAGTTGTAAGATCATCAATCTCCATGAACTATTTTTTTCATACAGATTTCAACACAACCAAAGAAGATATCATTATCTTGCTAAATCACGAAATTTCATGGATTTATGAAATTTTAGAGCTAGAAAGAAAATTGGAAATCATCTCTTCATGTTATAGATGAAAAACCTGAGGCTCAGAGAGGATAAAATGTTTTGCCCAAAATAACAATGCTGGTTAGTACTAAGAGTGAGGATAAGAATTCAGGACTCCTAACTCTTAATGCAATGTTCTTTCTATTATGTCAATATTTCTCCATTTAGTTCAAAAGTCATCCCTCTCCCCCCAAAAAGTATGTGTGTGTGTGTGTGTGTGTGTGTGTGTGTGTGTGTGTGTGTATATATATATATATATATATATATATATGGATATGGATTAACACTAAGTAAACAAAAGTTGCTGTTTACCTTTGCTTATACAAGTAAAAATGAATTTCAATTCCAAAAAAATAAATAAAATATTGTGTCAAATAAATACTGGTTTCATCATATATACAAACATGGGACAAAAGGAAATTACCTAAAAAGGTCCACATCCTTTTGTACTAAGCTAAAAAGGAACACTTATTTGTAAAACGTGAACAAAGTTTGCAAAGTAAAAGAAAAAAATGTGATAACATCAATATTCTTTAAATCAAGGCATAAAATCAATCTTTTATGGTAAGGATGATATTTACCTGTTCCTGGAGAAGCTGGCATAACTCCAACCAAAGGGCTCTGCATTACTGAAATGTTGGGCTGTATTAAAAGAGAAGTAGGTAAGTTAAGGGATGAGTTTTTTTGTTTTGTTTTTTTTTTAATAATCTAAAACAAGTTCTGAATATTTTACTTCAAAAAGGTAGTATTTATATTACAAGCCTATAAAAAGATAAATCAGAATATTCACATCTAGTATATCATGAATATCTTCCTCCAGGAAAGAATCATGAGGCACAGTAAATGACAAGCACTGAACATTATAAAAATTATAAATTGACTATGCTGAGAGGAAAAGCCTGGTTACCAATTTCAATCATTGGTCTATCTAACCATGAGCTAATTTTAGCAAAGATCAAACATTAGCATTAAATTAAATAAGAAAACACTGTAAGCAATTACAGTAGTTTTAACCTGACCTTTTCAAATAATAAGCAGATTCTGAAAAATAGAAATGGAAAATATCAAGCTTAATTATCATTATGTCTTATAAATGTTTAATTAACGTAATGAGGCCAAAAGGGCCCAGAAACTGTTTTAGCCAGCAAACACTTTATCTTGATAAGCAAAAGGATGGCAAAAAAAGATAGGTAATATGGGCTTAGAATACAAATTCATTAGTAAAACACTTTAGAAGAAGATTGTAGAAGGTTATAAGCATCATCACCTCTTAAAATCACAAAAAATTAAAAATAAAAATTACCCCAGAAAGCATGTCCCATCTGGGCTCCATACTCCTAAGGACATTTAGATACCAAACTGCCAAGAGGAAAACAAATAAAACAGAAATCCAACAAATTTATCAGCATTTCTATAACTACTCTCATAAATGATGACAATGGGAAAAACAACACATTTGATTCTCAGCACCTAAGTTCTTTAAGTGAAACTGGTATGAGAACTGACAAGTACATATCAAGGAAACCAATGCTGAACATTAACAAATTTGAAAATACTTAAGTTCTGTCAAAGGGTGGAAAGAATGAAAAAAAATTAAAGACACACTGTCAAAAATGACAATTAAGATGTCAGTTAATAACTAGTCCATATGCTTACTTTTATACCTTTAAAAAATCTTTATGAAAATAATTTCCTTAGTAGACTGATTAGTGAAGTGCTTACAAAATAACAAATTTGTTAAAAAAGACTCAGTGGCAAATCTAAATAATTAATTGGTCCCAGATGGATAATATTCTGGAAGAATAATAATCATTCTTTTTTTTCCCCTAGTTTCTCCCTTTCTTTCATTTAATCATTCATTCAACAAGACAAAAGTGAAAGTCCCTACCCTCAAAACACTAATGTTGTATTGGATGGAAACAAATACACAGAGAACTGAATACAAAATAATTTTGCAAACTAATATCAAACATCAGCACTCCATCTACTACTTAATAGAAACAGAAACAAGAAGGTAGTAGTAAAACTTTTCTGAAGATATTTTCTTTCCTTGAAAGAGCCAGTTTCCACCTAGATGACTAAAGGCTTAAGTACTGGAACCCTTAGTTAATATAAAGATATGATAACTGATAATACTGAAACTAACTTTTGCCGAGTAAAGAAACTAAGCCCAGAAAAAAGTCTGCAAAGTCAATCTGTAATTCACAAATCAAAATTTGGCAGACAACAATCCCCACGAATGCAGCTCAACTTAGTAAATTAGGCTAGTAGTTCTGGGAAAAGACATACAAGTACCTTATGTTCTCTTGTAGAGATATTTAATTTGTTTATGTAAAAATGAAACAAATGTTTTCCAAGTCAGAATAAAATAAGAGACAGGCTCAACTAAGAGCCTATCAAAAAGATCCAATCTGAATTGTTTATAGGATGCTCCCAAGAAATTATACTGTTCATTTCTGTATTTGAATATCTTTTGAGTCATCCTTTAGGCATCAGACACAACTGGAACATAATTGAAGTACATCCAATGAAAGAAGCACAGAATCTAAAAATTTGACGAGATCTCAGAGATTACCTAGTCCTATAAGAATCATTCCCCAATAGCTAACTAGTCAATGATTAAGAATAGGTAATATTCAAAGGAAGAAATATTAGTTAACAACTAAATGACAAGATGCTCCCATGTCACTAATAATTAGAGAAATAAATTAATTCCAAAGTACCCTTTCACATCCAGTAGACTGACAATGATTATGAAAAAAGAAAAATTACAATTGTTGGAAAAAATGCAGGATATGCAGACTAATTCATTATTAATGGAGCTGTAAATTGGCCCAGACATTCTGGAAATCAATTTAAAACTAACTCACTAAACTAAACATTATAAAATATTCCTAAGTTGCACAAAATCTTTTTGCCTAGCTACTAGACCTATACTCCAGAGATCAAGAAAAGACAAAAGGACTTGTATATACAAAAATATTCATAGTAGCTCTTTTTGTTGTCACAAAGAACTTGAAACTAACAAGGTATCGATAAAGTGGGGAATGGCTGAACAAATTATGGTAGATGAATATAATGAGATGCTACTGTTATATAAGAAATTATCGAAGGAATCATTTCATAGAAACCTAGAAAGACTTGAAGGAACTGGTGTTGTATGAAATAATTAGAAAAAAACAATTGATATACAGCTTTTGAAAGATAAACAACTATAAAAGATTTAATTAATCAATGAACATTTATTAAGCATTTATTATATACCAGACAATCTCTAATCACTAAGAACTCTGATCAATTAAAAAAAAAAAAAACACTACAATTCCAGGGAAATGATGATGATGTTTATATTCATTTCCTGACAGAGAGGTGATTAAACTAAAGATTGAAGAACAAGGCGAGATTTTTGAACATGGACAATAGGGGATGGGGAAACAAGGGAGAGAAAATGAATATTAATTGAAAAAACTAACATACCCTATAGGCCATTTAAAATTTATAAAATGCTGCCCAAATAATCCTATATATTGGATACTGTATTATTATCACTACCTTAAAGATAAGAAAATTAAGGTTCATAGAGGTGAAATGACTTGTCCAATGTCACACAAAGGAAATCTCTGATGAGTCAAAGTCCAGCATTCTTTACACAATGCTATGGTGGAAGTCTCCAAATATTTTATACTTCTGAATTATACTTTTTGAGGCACTGTAACGACTGCACTACACCCAGGACACCCCAGAATCAGCCGGAGTCAGGATAAGCAACAGTCCATCTTTATTCTTGGTCTTAGACTTGGGATTGAACAGGATGGAAGCAGATTCTCTGCAAACGCCTTCTCCTTCGTATATCGCCAAGTGTGTGTCCCTGGCTAGTCTTATTTCACCCCTTAGTCCCTCTTACAATCCTCTATATACCAACCATTGAGCCAGCACCGATAGTGTAAAGGACCATTTTCCAAGCATATGCCCACAGAGTATTGTCCAATCAGTAGTTAGTCTCAAATGCTCAGCAGTCCCGAACTCAGTGCATCAACCCAATAGATTCAGCCCTCTACAAGGCACCACGACACAATGACAAGAGCACTGATTCTGTATTCAAAGGATCCAGGTTCAAATCCAACCTTTCATGCTTCTTCTTGTGCAACCTTAGAATTGTCATTTTCCTTCCTTGGACTTCAGTATTCTTATCTTCAAAATGAAGGTGTTGGACTTAATGGCCTTACTATTCCCTTCCAATTTTAGATATATGATCCAATGATGTATACAGTTATCATCTCCCCTAAGGAGAGTGAAGTCAAGTCAATAAATAGTTATTAGTGGCTTACTCTGTATATGGCAGGCATTGTGTTAATCTTTGAGAATACAAAGAAAACTAGTCCCTGACTTCAAGGAGCTCACAACCTATTAGAAAGACTTAGCATGGAAACTATGGACAAACAAAATTAATATAGGAAAAATTAGAGATAATCTCAGAGAAAAGGTACTAGAATTAAGGAGGACCAGAAAGGTTTGTTTTTGTTTTTTGCAAAAGTAAAACTTCAGGGAAGCTAAGAGAGATGAGGAAAGCATAAGAGATATGAAATAGAGTCAATTAGGAAAATAGAATAGAGTCAATTAGGAAAATAGAATGTCCTGTCCTGTTTAAGGAATAAGAAGGTCACTGATGCTAAGTGAAATGAGCAGAACCAGATCATTATACACTTCGACAACGATATTATATGAGGACATATTTTGATGGAAGTGGATTTCTTTGACAAAGAGACCTAACTGAGTTTCAATTGATAAATGACGGACAAAAGCAACTACACCCAAAGAAAGAACACTGGGAAACGAATGTGAACTATCTGCATTTTTGTTTTTCTTCCCGGGTTATTTATACCTTCTGAATCCAATTCTCCCTATGCAACAAGAGAACTGTTCGGTTCTGCAAACATATATTGTATCTAGGATATACTGCAACATATCCAACATATAAAGGACTGCTTGCCATCTAGGGGAGGGGGTGGAGGGAGGGAGGGGAAAAAAATCGGAAAGGAAACGAGTGCAAGGGATAATGTTGTCATTATAAAGTAATCATTAAATAAAAATTAAAAAAAAAAAGAAATAAGAAGGTCATTACAGTGGAGAACAATGAGTGGAAGGAAGTACAGAAAAATAGGAAGGAGACAGATTATAAAGGACTTTAAAAACCAAACAGAAGATCATATATTTAATAGTATAAAAGTCATTGGAATTGAATGAAAAGGGCAATAAAACGGTCAGATCTGTGCTTTAGGGAAGATCGCTTTTCAGAAGAGTGGGGAGACACTTGAGGTAGGGAGCCCAACTAGCTGACTTTCAATACCACAAGTGTGGAATTTATGGCTGACATCAGGAAAAAAAAGGGAGTAAATATGAACAACATTGTGAAAATAGAATCAATAGGACTTGACGAGCGATCAGATGAGGAAGACATCTAAGTCAGAGTGACCAGGCCTTCATCAGTAATAAGGAAGTTAGGAAAAAAGCTTTGTAGGGAAAGATAATGTTAAAGATAATTCAATTTTGAGCATGTTGCATTTAAGATTCCTATAGGGACATCAAATTCTAAATAATTCCTGAGGCAGATAAAGATATAAGACTAGAGGTTAGGTGAAAGTTTAGAGCTAAACAAATAGATCTGAGAATTTTCTGAATAGAAATGATAATTAAATCCATGGGAGCAGATAGAAGCATTTTCAAAGAAGGGTCTATGTGTATTCTTCTGACATGAACCTGAACACAATGTTTTCCATACAGTAGGCAAGGAAATATGATGTCAAATTAGTAACAATTCAAGTAGCATTTTCATGTAGATTATCATTAGATAAAGAAAATTCATTTGTATTTGTTGAATACTTAATAGATCTAGCACTGTTTCACTTAAGCAAAATGCAAAAAAGACATTTTAAAAGTTTTATAATACTCATATAAAAATATGCCTTTCAAATAACTCTTAATTTTATTAAGAATTTTTTAGCTAACATATTCATGTTTCAGAACCATTACACTCAATCCTTAATAGCATTAATCATCTAATGTAACTACCCCCACCTGTCTTCTTGAAGTTAAAGGTGTTGATCCAAGCCCTGGGCTGGAAATTTCATCATAGATACTTCTAACTGGTGGAGCACCACTTTTATCTTTATGAGATGGTACAACTGGTTGAGGGGGAGATCCACCTACAATAAATTTAAGCAAGGAATGGTAAGACAAGAATTGTTAAGTACACATATCCCTTCACAACACAACTTTCCCCATTGAGATTTCAATAATGTGTGGGTTGTCATGTTACTGTAATTTAATTAGGACTTTTTAACAGAATCTTTACTCAACATTGACCTACATATACCCTAAAATCTAATACTTAGTCCAAATTCTGTGGATACTATTTAAATACCACACAAAAGAGAAAGTACAAATGTACATCTATGCAAATTAAAACTGCACCAGGCCTATAAAGAATATTTATTAACTCACAAGGCAATTCTTTTGCAAATATCATTCCACAAAAACATAGAAGTTATTTTCTTTAAAGGATTTGCTTAACATCATGCTACATTTAAATAGAAAGTGCTATACCTAAAGCTGTGAACTCTTCATAAATGTCATTACCATAAGTTTGTAGAATAGCTTATTTCACCAATATCCAATACGTGAAATTAAGTCTGGTTAGAACTGGAATGCCCATGAGGAGATGTTCAAATTATACTAATTTTTGTTTGATATTTCCATTCTCAGATATTAAACCAAGATATTTAAATTGACTTTCATGTTGACATTGGCATTGATGTTATTTATGTACATTTTTAACGAGTGGTTTGTTCCATTACAGTAGTGTTGTTTGTAATAATTCAGCATTCAGTTTTATCTGCACAGTTAGTAAGTCTCGGGACTTAGAATTTAAAATAATCTTTTAAAAAAAGTAATAAATTTTTAGAATGGAGAAAGGAAAACTCTAACTACAATCTGGTTTGTAAAGAACCAGAGTGACACAATGCAGTGTAGCATAAAAGCCTCAGAACCAGGCAGATCAGGATTAATATCCTACCTCTAATACATCCATATTAGCCCTGGGCAAATCACCCTAATCTCTCAAATACTTGTTAAATACTTTTTAAGAGAAGTTACTCAGCACTCCCCATCCACAGTTCTCCAGTCTTTTCCCAGCAAGATACTATGGGGAAAACATAGGTTTAGAGGCCAGATCCTAGTAAAACAGAATCAGCTTTGCTCTGTACAAGCTATGTAAATTTAAGGAGAGTACTACACCTGGGCTTTACAACATCATTAGCTGAATTAGGGATTAGATTAGATGTCTTTAATATTATTAAAATGCTCCTTATAAATATGATTTTTTTTAAATTGTGACAATCACATTATAATTATTCTTAAAATTATGTTAAATTACCAACCTGCAACTAAAGGAGATCTCATTTCCATAACCCCCACACAAGGGCCACTGAAAGATCGAGGTTGTGGAGTCACTGGAGCTGGCAAATCTCCCATTAAAAAGCCAGGTAAGAATTGTGCATTCACTCCTGGCTTTGGAGAAGTAGGTGAACCCAGCATCATTGGTTCAGCTCCTAAATGTTACATAAAAACAAAATTAACAAAATATATCCAGTCATTCCCACAAATGAGCAAAGAATTTTTGAGAATTTAACCAAATTTTGGAATAAATGTTCATTTTTAAAATTATATGAAAAATTTAAGCTTTGTTTATAATATAAACAGGTGCAACTGAACTGCTGATAACTTCAAAGTCTTTGATATATCCTGAATCTAAGAAAACAACATTCCCTTACTAAATAAAAAATTGTATTTAAGTAACTATCAAATAGAACTAGGATATAAAAATTATTTTGTTTCTGCTGTAAGGGTCAGCATTCCACATATCACAACAATCTTAATAGGAATGATATAATAATATTTATATACAAACCCCTAGCAAATCTTGTATTTGTTCTACCTACCATTTCCCCCATATACATAAAATATTTCTTTATATGTGCATAGTGATTGTGTTTTCATCAATATTTCACCTGGCAAGATAAACACAAAACATACTAAAAACAAGTGTCAATTGTTTGCCAATATTTTAATGGTGTTCATGTTCAACTGGAATCATTTTCTTCCTTAAAACAGAATAAAACAGTATGATTTTGGCAAAATTATAGAAAATTTTTAAAGTTTTAAAATAATTAAATCAATTTTGTAACATTCTATCTCAATAAAAGATATTCCTTCCTTCCTTTTACTGCCTCATTCACTATCGGTACTTAAATGTTTGCTGAATGAATAATGTTACATAAAGAGTTAAGGGACAACTCACTACTGACCAAAATATTGTACTTTATGCAGATTTATCTAATTAAAGAAACAAATCAGTAATACTAAGAACACCGAGGGGTATCTGAAAAGAGAACTAATTTTTGCATCAATGAAAATAAGGTTAGGGATTTTTCAATTCCCAAAACATTAAGAATAATGTAAATTAATACATATGTTTAGTTTAAAAAGTGCCACAGTATACATATGACATTATCATATACACACAAACTATATACTCATTCGCACATATATAAAGAGATGTGACTTTCAAGAATTAGGACAAATTTGTATTAAAACTGTATTCTTTGTGTCCTAAATTTCTTCCTTTAATGCCTCATAATGGCATGGAGATAATACTAGTGCAGGCACGTCTATATAATAAGTTCTCAAAAGCAATTATGTAGATAGATATATAGAGCATATATAGGTGTGAAGTACTGTGCTAAACTCTGAGGACACTGTATAAGCAAGATAGTTCCTGTCTTCAAGGAGCTTACATTTTTTTTCCCCCTTTTTAAAAATTATTTGATTTTTTATTTATTTATTTATTTTTAATTATAGCTTTTTATTTAGAAGTTATATGCATGGGTAATTTTATAGCATTGACAATTGCCAAACCTTTTGTTACAATTTTTCCCTTCCTTCCCTTCATCCCTTCCCCCAGATGGCAGGTTGACCACTACATGTTAAATATGTTAAAGTACAAATTAAATACAAAATAAGTATACATGTCCAAACAGTTATTTTGCTGTACAAAAAGAATCAGACTCTGAAGTAGTGTACAATTAGCCTGTGAAGGAAATCAAAAATGCAGGTGGACAAAAATAAAGGGACTGGGAATTCTATGTAATGGTTCTTAGTCATCTCCCAGAGTTCTTTCCCTGGGTGTAGCTGGTTCAATTCATTCCTGCTCCACTGGATTTGATTTAGTTCATCTCATTGCTGAAGATGGCCAGGTCCATCAGAATTGATCATCATATAGTATTGTTGTTGAAATATATAATGATCTCCTGGTCCTGCTCATTTCTCTCAGTATCAGTTCATGTAAGATCTTTCTGAAATTATCCTGTTGGTCATTTCTTACCGAACAATAATATTCCATAATATTATATACCATAATTTATTCAACCGTTCTCCAACTGATGGGCATCCACAAGGAGCTTATGTTATCTTATTATTTGCCTTCTCAATGGCTAAGGAAGGAGTTGGAGGGAGGGAGAGAATTTGAATATAAAGTTTTTCTTTAAATTTTTAATTTTTTTAATTTTTAAAATTAAAGGATTAGAAAAAAATTTGTGACATTTAATGAAAGTAGAGAAAATAAAAAGGGATTAATGCATTAAAAAATGAGATGGAGGCCTGATTACCAAGAAGATGAGGCTAAATAAAGTTCACCTATAAGAGCTATGTCACTAAAGCCCAATGTTCGAATAGTTTCTACCACATTGAAAAACTTCACATGTATGCCAAGTACATATCTATATCTAAGGATAAAGAGCTCATCACTAGAAGGCTAGACAACTGGTGATCAATTAGTGATCAATTTTTTTAGCCAAGCACACATTCATTCATGAAAGAAAAAAGAAAAAATGGCCCTTGGTTCTGTTAATGTCCCTCTCCTTCTATAATCATAGTGGCAAATATAGAAAAGGGGAGAAAGGGAAACATTCTGGGAAGATGTCCAGAAGATTATAATCACAGTGGCAATTATAGAAAAGGGGGTAAAAGGAAGCATTCTGAAAAGATGTCCAGTAGATCAGTAAATTTAAAGTTCTCCAGAATTCCCTCAGAAACAACAAATTTGTACCTCAGAGTGATCAAAAACTAGTAAAAAAAAAAAAAAAAATCAAGACTTGGGGAAGACCAGGGTCCTCTGAACACAACCCAAAAAGATTTAAAGATCCCAGGACAGGGATTAACCAGAGTGAAGTACAAACACCTCCAGGCTAGCTTTGCAAAAACAACAAGAGGAGAACCCTGGGACTAGCTAGGTTTGGCAGAAGCCTCAACAGGAACCACAGAAACTTTCATCTTCCAGATTGAGTGTGGAGTAGGGCGGTAAGAGGAGTCTGAGTCCCCAAAACTGAGTGAACCTCGAATGATTAGAAATAACTGGCCCAGGTGTGCTGCAGAGACAAAGCCCTGGGTAAAAAAGAACCAGCACACCTAGTTTAAAAAATGCACAGCAGAAAACAAAAGAAAAACCTACAAGGATACAAAGAAAAGATGGACATTCTAGAATATAATTTGTTTTACTGTTATATATCCTTTCTTGAACTGGAAATTTATTATATATTTTGAATTCTCCCTGATGTTCTCTTGAGCACATAAAAAAAAAAGAGGGGGGGAGGGCAAAAGATATTTAAAAATTACAATTTTGATACAATCTATAAACTGTAACTTACTTAACAGCATTCAATAGTTCACTATTTTTCTCTCCATCTCAACTCCTCCATGTATATTAAATTTTAAGAGGAATTCTAAGGTTCCCTCAAACCCCTAATCTCCCAGTTTTTCAATGTCCTCAAAGCCCCAAACTCTTCTATTCTACCTCAGCTACACACATGGAGCTTTACCATTACTCATAAATGTTTAACTTCCTTGATCAAAAAAATCATGTACTCCCTCCAATTATATCTCTCCCTGTGTTTCACTTCCCCTTCTCATCTTCCCTCTCCCCAGAGCCTAGTCTTCATTCTTATCATTTCAGTCTCTAAGCCTCAGGTTCTTATAAATGCTTGGATTTCTCTTTCCCCTCTTTCCCAATAATGACTCCAGAGCTAACAAGTTTAGTATCACTTTCAAACCTCTTTCCCCCTTGTTCTATCTCTTATCCTCAAGCTCCTACCATCACTCCTCATACTCATAAAACATCAGGAAACAATGAAAGGAAAATCAATTTAAAGAAAACTTAACTAAAACCACAACTAAGCAAAGTCATCCCAAGGGTATTTAAGGATTAAGCTTTTTGGCAGGAAAAAAAAAGTATATTAAAAAAAACTAATAAATTATTTTTACCATCCCTAATTAAGATACTTCATTTTTCAACTCAGGACATTTTTTTCTAGTTTTCCCCCATGCCAAGAATGCTTTATGTCTACTGCCTTACTTCCCTGGCTTCTTCTAAGTCCCAGATGAAATCTCATAATCTACAGGAAGCCTTTTCCAGTATCTCTTAATTCTAATGCCTTCCCTCTCATGATATTTCCCATTTATCATATAGTGGCTTAATTGTGATTTTTTTTTTTTGGCATGGTGTCTTCCCCCATTGCATTGAGAGCCCCTTGAGAAGAGGGAAATGACCGTCTTTTGACTTTCTTTGTAGCACAACACTTAGTCTTGTACCTGGCACATAAGAGTCCACCAAGTATAGTCAAGGAACACATATAGACTCTCAGTCCAAGATATGCTTACTAAGGAAGTAGAAATGGCATTAAAGAAAACAAAGAAACAAAAAGTGGCTGGATTGTAAAAAGTATAAACAAGGAGGTCTGTGCTACTGCTGGTAATTTTGAGGATGAGATTTGAGGATGACAAAAAAACAAACAATCCCCAGACCTTATCATTACCAAAAAAACAAAAAATGATTGAAAGATCAAAAATTAGCTAAACACCTATTTTATCCATTTCTTTAAAATTTTAATAATAATTTATCTAAGAATCTCTACAACATCCTTGATAATATTAGGAGGGATTAGACTACTTTTTGTAAATATTTCACAGCAGACAAAATCTTCAATTTCATACACTTGACCAAGACTCAAACAATACAAGATCCCAACAGTGCTGTTTATTGACTATAAAAATAAATTTGATTTGATAGTACAAAATGGTTACATTAGCAGTTCTCCAAAATATTCTCCCAAGATAACTTTGCTTGATGATCTAATTACTGATTTTTAAATGAAGCATAAAACAGAATATAAGCTTAACAAAGATATTCACCAGTCACACAAAAGTGCCACATCGCAGTCGCTGTAAAATGCTCGTTTAACTTAATTGGAAGGCAGCATGATGTAGTGAAAAGTACACAAGCTTAGTAGTCAAAAGAACCATGTTCCATTGGCATCTTTGTGATGTCAAGAGAATTAAAGGAAGGTGTCCACCTTATTGGGTGGACTCTCTGTGGAGAATTTATGGGAAGACATCAACAAGAGCAGCAGTAAATGGACAAGTATGTATGGATTATGAATTGTACCATTAGAAAGAAAATCTAAGTTGATGAAATAACAGATGCAATTGAGTATTACTGATAACCCAAGTACTGAATTTTTATTTTCTCCTTCCTTTCTTTTTTATAATAACTGAAATATATAGCTTTTTTAATATGATAGAGCGCTTAACATCCATTATCTGATTTGAGTCTGACAACTCTAAAGCAAGCATTAGAGACATTACATTTTACCTCCCATTAGACATTATTCAAATACTTAAAATAGAAGTATACAGCTGTCAGGAAGCAAACCAGCCAAAGAAGATACTGATCTAATAGTAATATCGGGATTATGTTATTGTTACTCTCCGGAGTAACTGGCAAATAATTTTCACTCAAACTTTTACCAAAATTATTGAGGAAATACAGAAACATTAACTGAGTCAAGAATTTTCTTAAAAGTGAGAGATTTTTTCCACTTGTTCAAAGACATTTAAAAATCTCTCCCTTAATTGTTCTTTAAGATTTATTTTAATTCCCCAACTATTAGAAAAAGTATCAGACTATCAAATAATTGCAGAATATAAACTTGAGTAAATTTCTGTGATCAGTAACTAATAGCTTTAGGGGTAGAATGGAAAGAAGGCAGGATTGGAAGTCAATAGTTACTAACAGCGTCTGACACTAGTTGTTTTATCTCAGACAAGTAACCCATCTATTCATTCATAAAATAGATAACAGAAGATTTATCTAAATAATGGTTCTTAACCTGAGATCTGTGAACTACTTGTTTGGATTTTATTTTTAATATTTTGATAAATGGTTTCCTTTGTAATTCAATGTGGTTTATTTTAATGCATTTAAAAATAGCATTCAGAGAAGAACAGCATTGGCTTTTGTCAGCTGCCAAAGGGACATTATTACACACATACACATATATACACACAAAAGTAAAAGAATCTCTGACCTAGATGAATATTCTCAAGCTAATTTAGCCACGGCACATTTTGCATCTTGAAATTTAATTAAATAAAAAATTATGATTCTTTGAGGGAAGCTATAAATGTTGGTTCAAGAAGCATGGATAGAAAGAAATTAAAGAAATTAGAGTAGGTAATGAGTAAACCAAATTATCACTCTTTGCTGATGATATGATGGTATACTTCAGAACCCTAGAGATTCTACTAAAAAGCTATTAGAAATAATCCATACCTTTAGCAAAGTTGCAGGATACAAAATAAACCCATATAAGTCATCAGCATTCTTATATATGACTAACAAAATCCAACAGTTAGAGTTACAAAGAGAAATTCCATTTAAAGTAACTACTGACAATATAAAATATTTAGGAATCTTATTTGCCAAGAGAAAATCAGAAACTATATCAGCAAAACTACAAAACACTTTCCACACAAATAAAGTCAGATCTTCAATTGAAAAAATATTAAATGCTCTTGGATAGGGCGAGTAAATATAATAAAGATGACAATACTATTTAAACTAATCTATTTATTTAGCACTATACCAATCAGACTCCCAAAAAACTATTGTAATGACCTAGAAAAAATAACAACAAAGTTCATATAGAAAAACAAAAGGTCAGCCAAGAATAAACTACCAGGCTAAGCTGAGCATTTTTTTCCATGGAAGAAGATGATCATTTAATGAAACAGAGGAATTCCATTTGTTTCTAAGGAAAAAAACAGACTTAAACAAAAAATGTGATCTCCAACAATAGGACTCAAGAAAAGTAGAAAAAGGCAAAAGGAACTCTTGAGAACTATATTTCTGTTGGGGATATACATAAAAGCCACATGTATAATTTGATTTTACTGATATAACATAAAAAAGGGAAGTAGAAATGGAAAGGGGATAGTGTCAGAAAAAGGGAAAAGGGGAGATAAAAAGAGGGAAACTACATGTGACAATGAGGGAAAGGAAACTTATATCTGAGGGAACTTAGAGAGGGGGAGGAACATTGTGTGAATCCTACTCTCATCAGAGTTGGCTCAAAGAGGAAATAATTGACATATGTTTTACAGAGAATCTTCTCTCACCTCATTAAAAAGGAGAGAAAAAGGGAAAAGGAAAAAGAGTAATAAGGGAAGGGTACAAGAAAGGGGAAGGGGTTCAAAGGGAAGAGGGAGGGATACTAAAGAGGGCGAGCTGCATGACGCAAGTGGGACCAATAAGTTTAATACTAGGGAAGGGGGAAAGGAGGGCAAGAAAAAGAAAAGCATAATCTGGGGATATTAGGATGGCAGGAGATAAAGAACTAGTAATTTTAACCGTAAATGTGAATGGGATGAATTCTCCCATAAAGAAGAGGCAGATAGCAGACTGGATCAAAAATCAGAACCCTATAATCTCTTGTTTACAGGAAACACATTTAAAACAGAGAGATACATACAGAGTAAAGGTAAAATAGCTGGAGCAGAATTTATTATACTTCAGGTGAAGTCAAAAAAGCAGGGGTAGCTATCCTTATCTCAGATCAAGCAAAATCAAAAATTGATCTAATTAAAAGAGATAAGGAAGGAAACTATATCTTGCTAAAGGGTACTATAGACAATGAAGCAATATCAGTCTTAAACATATATGCACCAAGTGGTATAGCATCTAACTTCCTAAAGGAGAAGTTAAGAGAATTGCGAGAAGAAATAGACAGGAAAACTATAATAGCGGGAGATCTCAATCTTGCACTCTCAGATTTAGATAAATCAAATCACAAAACAAATAAGAAAGAAATTAAAGAGGCAAATATTAGAAAATTATAAACCAATCTCCCTAATGAATATTGATGCTAAAATCTTAAATAAGATATTAGCAAAAAGACTACAGAAAATCATCCCCAGGATAATACACCACGATCAAGTAGGATTAACAACAGGAATGCAGGGCTGGCTCAATATTAGGAAAACTATCAGTATAATTGGCCATATTAATAACCAAATTAACAAAAACCATATGATCATCTCAATAGATGCAGAAAAAGCATTTGATAAAATCCAACATCCATTCCTATTAAAAAACACTTGAAAGTATAGGAATAAATGGACTTTTCCTTAAAATAATCAGTAGCATCTATTTAAAACCAACAGTAAGCATCATATGTAATGGGGACAAACTGCAACCATTCCCAATAAGATCAAGAGTGAAACAAGGTTGCCCGCTATCACCATTACTATTTAATATTGTATTAGAAATGCTAGCTTTGGCAATAAGAGTTGAGAAAGAGATTAAAGGAATAAGAATAGGCAATGAGGAAACCAAATTATCACTCTTTGCTGATGATATGATGGTATACTTAGAAAACCCCAGAGACTCTACTAAAAAGTTATTAGAAACAATCCACCCCTTTAGCAAAGTTACAAGATACAAAATAAACCCACATAAGTCATCAGCATTCTTATATATCACTAACAAAACCCAACAGTTAGAGTTACAAAGAGAAATTCCATTTAAAGTAACTACTGATTGTATAAAATATTTAGGAATCTATCTGCCTAGGGAAAATCAGAAACCTTATGAGCAAAACTACAAAACACTTTCCACACAAATTAAGTCTGATCTAACCAACTGGAAAAATATTAAATGCTCTTGGATTGGGTGAGCAAATATAATAAAAATGACAATACTGCCTAAACTAATCTATTTATTTAGTGCTATACCAGACTCCCAAAAAACTATTTTGATAACCTAAAAAAATAACAACAAAGTTCATATGGAAAAACAAAAGGTCAAGAATTTCAAGGGAATTAATGAAAAAAGAATCAAATGAAGGTGGCCCAGCTGTACCAGATCTAAAATTATATTATAAAGCAGTGGTTACTAAAACTATTTGGTATTGGCTAAGAAATAGATTAGTTGATCAATGGAATAGGTTAGGTTCAAAGGACAAAACAGCCAATAACTTTAATAATCTAATGTTTGACACACCCAAAGACCCCAGTTTTTGGGATAAGAATGCATTATTTGACAAAAATTGCTGGGAAAACTGGAAATTAGTATGGCAGAAACTAGGCATGGACCCACACTTAACACTGTACACCAAGATAAGGTCAAAAATGAGTTCATCACCTAGACATAAAGAATGAGATTATAAATAAATTAGAAGAGCATAGGATAGTTTACCTCACAGACCTGTGGAAGAGGAAGGAATTTATGACCAAAGAAGAACTAGAGATCACTATTGACTAAAAAATAGAAAATTTTGATTATATTAAATTGAAAAGTTTTTGTACAAACAAAACTAATGCAGACAAGATTAGAAGGGAAACAATAAACTGGGAAAACATTTTTACAGTCAAAGGTTCTGGTAAAGGCCTCATTTCCAAAATATATAGAGAACTAACTCTTAATTTATAAGAAATCAAGCCATTCTCCAATTGATAAATGGTCAAAGGATATGAACAGACAATTCTCAGATGAAGAAATTAAAACTATTTCTAGCCATATGAAAATATGCTCCAAATCATTATTAAATCAAAGAAATGCAAATTAAGACAACTCTGAGATACCACTACACACCTGTCAGATTGGCTAGAATGACAGGAAAAGATAATGCAGAATGTTGGAGGGGATGTGGGAAAACAGGGACACTGATACATTGTTGGTGGAATTGTGAACACATTCAGCCATTCTGTAGAGCAATTTGGAACTATGCTCAAAAAGTTATCAAATTGTGCATACCCTTTGATCCAGCAGTGTTACTACTGGGCTTATACCCCAAAAAGATTTTAAAGAAGGGAAAGGGACCTGTATGTGCAAGAATGTTTGTGACAGCCCTCTTTGTAGTGGCCAGAAACTGAAAACAGAGTAGATGCCCATCAATTGGAGAATGGCTGAATAAATTATGGTATATGAATATTATGGAATATTATTGTTCTGTAAAAACTGACCAGCAGGATGATTTCAAAAAGGCCTGGAGAGACTTACATGAACTGATGCTGAGTGAAATGAGCAGGAGCAGAAGATCATTATATACTTCAACAACAATACTATGAGGTGATCAATTCTGATGGATGTGGTCCTCTTCCAACAATGAAGATGAACCAAATCAGTTCCAGTAGAGCAGTAATGAACTGAACCAGCTACACCCAGGGAAAGAACTCTGGGAGATGACTATGAACCACTACACAGAATTCCCACCTGCATTTTTTTATTTCCTTCATAGGCTAATTGTACACTATTTCAAAGTCCGATTCTTTTTATATAGCAAATTAACTGTTTGGACATGTATACATATATTGTATTTAACTTATACTTTAACATATTTAACATGTAGTGGTCAACCTGCCATCTGGGGGAAGGAGGGAAAAAGTTGAAACAAAAGAATTTGCAACTGTCAATGCTGAAAAATTACCTATGCATATATCTTGTAAATTAAAAGCTATAATTAAAAAAAGAAGAAGCAGCAGCAGCATGGATAGAAGAGAGGATTCTGAGAAATTAGATCTATAAATTTCAAGCTCTCCAGATTTCCCCCACAAATAAAACAGGTTTGCACCTCAGGATAAACAAAGACTGAAAAATCAAGAAGACTTGGGGTAGAACAGGGTTCTTCCTGGTAGAATGCAAGAAAATATGAAGATCCCAGGCTGAGAAGTAAGTAAGTGTGAGTGTGAACACCTCCAGACTAGCTCTGCAGAAACATCAAGTAGAGACCTATAGGGTTAGTTGGGTATGTCTGGATCGTCACAGGAACCACAGAAACTTTCACCTCTCAGATTAAGTATGGAATGTGTAGTGGGGTAGTCTAGTCCCCAAAACTGAGTGAACCTGAACTGATTAGGAACACTTGGCCCAGCTGTGCTACAAAGACAAAAGCCCTGGGCAAGAAGGAACCAGCACACCCAGTGAGAGCAGAAGCAGTAGGGTAGGGACACTGCTGGCTGCTGACACTTGAAGGAGGGAAAAGTTCTTGGTTTGGGGTTTCAGGTCAGAGTGGAGAGCTGAAATGAAGCTAGAGGCACTATCCCCTCACCCTGTGAGTAGAGATGCTTACACTAATACTTCTCATTAAAGAAGAAGGAAGAAGGAAGAAAGAAATAGCAACAGCAGCAAAGAAGAAGAATCCAACCATAGAAACAATGTAGGAAGAAGGAAGAACTGGATTCATCTTCACAGAACACTGAAAGTAAAAAAGCTGCTTCTACTCCACAGAGTAATGTTACATAGCTCCCAAACCAGAGAGAATTTATAGAACTAAAAAAAAAATTTTTTTAATCAAATGAGATATTTAGGAAAAACTTTTAAAAGTTTAAATAAATAAAAAGCATCCAAGAAAAACAAGATTATTTTTTTAAAAAGTTGACCAATTAGAAAAGGAGATACAGTTTAAAACACAAAAACAACTCTTTGGGGAAAAAAAATTGAACTGGGCAGAGAAAGTCAGTGAAGTTATAATAAACCGAGAAATAACAAAACATAATACAAAGAATGAAAAAACAGAACAGAATGAAAAACGTAAGAAAAAGAACAGATCTGAAGAACAGAAAATATAAAAATTGAACTACCTGAAAGTGTAACCAAAAATATAACTTTGACACAATAATGCAAGAAATAATCCAAGAAAATTGTCCTGGAATGATAGAACATGTGGAAAAAGTAGAAATAGAAAAAAAAAAAAATCTACTGATCACTTCTTCAAAGAGATTCTTTGTGGAAAACACATAGGAACATTATTGCCAGATATGGAAACTTCCAGATCAAAGAAAAAAATTTGCAAAAAACACAGAAAAAATAACTCAAATATGCTGGAGCTGCAATTAGAATTGTACAAGATTTAGCAACAGCCATAATGAAAAACTACAGGTCTTGGAATCATATATATCGGAATTCAAAATAATTAGAGCTGCAGCCAAAATTGTCATATCCAGCAAAATTATAATATTATATGAAAAAAATGGACATTCAACAAACTTGCAGATTTGCAAGACTTTCTTTCAACCAAACCTGAATGCAACAGAAAATTTAACATATAAGAGCCAATATCCAAGATCAATTTCAAGGAACAAATTTTATGGACAAATTGTTTATGTTTTTTACATAGAAATGTATACCACATGTTTAAGATTGACTACAGTAACTGGATAGCTCAAAAGCAAGAATAGGGCAGAGTTAAGATAAAAATAGTAATTATGTTATACAAATGGAGAGGAGAGGAAAAATAGACACAATGGCATTAAAAGGGGAAGGAGAGCTCATAGTTCTAAAAACTTATATCAGGAAATGGGCTAAACAGGCAATACTACATTATATATCACAAAGGTTACAGCAGTCTCCAAAATCTATAAAGAATTGAGAGAGAAGCCAAAGGTGGAGAAGACGACAAAGGAAGGGATCCATTGAGAGGGAAGGGGGATTAAGTTAATAGGAAGGCAAGTTAAGGAGCAGAATTAAAGCAATGAGTTAACAGGGATAGAAAAGAAATGTTTGTGTATATGGGGGTTAAGGGGGATTGTGTGTGTGTCTGTGTGTGTGTGTGTGTGTGTGTGTGTGTGTATCTAGATATGCAATTGCCAAATCTAACAGCCTTCTTTAACTCTTCATCCTTCTTGTTGTAACTACATATTTGACATTACAAATCAATTTAATACTCTCTTCTCTAAGATTTTTGTGACACTACTGTATCCTACTCCTTTCTCCTCCTGTTTGCTTTTCACAGTTTCTTTTGCTGGATCTTCATCCAATTCATATCCTCCTTGGATGTCCTCTGGGTACAGATGATACCAACTTATGTATCCCTATTCCTCTCTCTAGCATCCCCAATTATGTTGTGTTATGGACATCTCAAACTCAACATATCCAAAACTGAAATCTTTTTCCATTAACCTTCTCTTCCAACTTCTTATATCCACCCAATTCCCCCATGGTTACAAGGTATCATCCTTAAATCTACTTTCTGACACTGCCACCATTCTGTTATAACCCCTTATCACCTCATGATTTAAGACTACAAGAATCTGTTGGTAAGCTTTTCTACACAAGTTTCTCTCTACTCCAGGTCATCCTCCATTCAGCTGCCAAAATAATCTTCCTAAAAGCATAGCTCTTGACCACATTGTTCCCTAACTAAATAAACTTCAATGGCTCACCTCCAAGATAAAATATAAAATCCTCTGTTGGATGTTAATTGCAATACATGATCTGACTCCCAACCTTTCTAGTCTTCTTGCATTATTACTCACCATTCTCCCTACATAGTCTAGAATCCAGTGACATTGGCCTCCTTGCTGTTCCTTGTCTAAGACATTCCATCTCTGACTCGAGGCATTTTCACTTGGCTGTATCCCATGCCTGGAACGAAATCCCTCCTCAATCTTAACTCCTACACTTACCTGGCTTCCTTCAAGTTCCAGGTAAAAGCCCATGTTCCTCATAGGAAAGCTTTCCTGATCTCCTTTAACTCTAATGCCTCCCCTTAGTTGATCATTTAAATTATATTCCATATGAAGTGTTTGCACATTATTTATATGCTCGCTCTCATTAAGTCTATGAGTGCCTTGAGAACACTTCCCCGATCTCATTCCTAGGCTTAGCTCTGTACGTAGTACAGAATAGGTGATTAATAAATGTTCGGCGACATTACATCGTATACACATAGTTACTGGCTGCGTAGCATCTTTCTATTGGAACGTGAGCTCCTTTAAGGCAAGAATCTCATTTTTGCCTTTATATTCCCAGCGCTGAGCACAAAGTATGACACTGTAAGCGGTTAATAAATGCTTGCTGACTGAATGACATAAAGAGAGCTTAAACCATATTACAGGAAGCCATGTCTCTCTTAAAACCGGCAGTCTTTCAACGTAATCTCGGTAGGACACAAACAGACACCACCTGTGGGACCCCTGCAGGACCGCTTTACTATAAATTCCAAGACTCCACCCATGCTCAGTTGTAGCCAATTGTCTCCTGGCCTGCGTTTTTCAGGGCGGGGATTAGTGAGATCCGAAGCCTCGCTCACACTTTTTCAGGGAGAATGGGGACCGCGCCAAACAGTGAGAGAGCAGCTGGGCTGAAGCAGGGCCTATCCCCGGTATTTACTGGGGACCCACAGCGGTGGGGCAGCGGCGGGGAGAGCGAGGGGTCGCCGCGACTAAGATCAGTGTCCACCTCGTAGAGGGATGTACTCTCGGCGCCAGCGACTAAGGGGGAACCCGAATCTTTCTCCTGTCCCACTAGTAAGTGGGATCGTCAGGCTGACACGCACGCTCCATCTTCCACTCACCTGTTGGAGGCTGCTGAGGCTCCACGGCGAAGGTGGCCATGACGGCAGCGACAGGCACCTACACCGGCTTTTCCTGATTTTCAAAAATGGCGGAAACACTCCCCGCGGGAAGGGGCGCGTGGTTTGACGGGACTGCGTCACTTCCGAATCCGGAGGGGCTGGAGAAAGTACCGAGGCGGGGCCGATGGTCTAATGAGTCCTTTAGAGGCAAGGAGCCTCCCCCCTGAAGCCGGTACTCTAGCATTTGAATGGGCCAAACGCTGAAGGTTCGTAGCAGCGGTGGTTGAGACCTTTGATAAATGTCGCGCGGGACTAACAGTCTTTTATCTGCACGTGGCGTTACCCGGATGTATAAAGTCCATGATCACCTTTCTGTTTGTTTTTTAAATTGTCATTTTCTTAAAAGCATATTTTTATTTCCCTCTCCTCCCCTCCTACTCCCTGCTTCCAATATAATTTAAAATGAATTTTGCTTTTTTTTTTTTTTTTTTTTTTTTTGGTCTCAAAAGTCAATGCATACTGACTAGCGTTCATTAAGGACTTCCTATGTCCTTAGACTATAGGCCTATTGCCGGGGATACAAATAAATTCAAAAGGCAGCCTTCTTCCCCGCCCCGCCCTCCCCCCTTCCCAAAAAAGACCTTGAAGTCTAATGGAGGAGACTTGTATAGAAACACATCCGAGGTAAATTTTGGATCAGTTCCAAAGAAACAGATGAATTAAGAGGGAAGGCTGCTTGCAAATGGTGGTGTTTCGGCTGAGATTTGAAGGATATCCGAACATGAAGACCAAGAGGCAGAATATTCTGTGTATGGGAGCTGTACTTATAGAGTTCAAAGATGGAGTGTCTGCTGCAAGGACCATCACGGAGGCCAATGACCTTATTCTGGTTCTTTCCCTTTGTAACCTTCACCCTTCTAGATCTCAGTTTCCTCATATGTAAAACCAGGAATTGAACTAGATGACCTTTGATGTTCCTGAAAACTGTGAGGGCCCATCTATCATAGTCCTTCGGTTTTCCTAGGATCATAGATTTATTTTACAAATTAAGGTGCTAAGACCTAGAAAGTTGAAGTGAATTGTTCAAGATCACAATTAGTATGTGGCTGGACTAGAATTCAAATTCAGATTTTCTGATTCCAAATCAAAGTACTCATTCTACTTTCCTGATCACTTCATGCCTAAAAGATTATTGAATTAACCTAACCCTTGTTCCTCCCCTTAAGTTTCCTGGTCCTCTCCTTAGCTTCTAATTTGTTCTGTATGCCATTTCCAGATTTATTTACCGAAAATATCTCCTCATACACATTACCTGCCCTGCTAAGAAACCTTCAGTGACTTTCTATTGGCAATAAGATAAGGTCTAAAATCCTTAGCCTAATATTCAGGGCCATCCTTAGTCTGGCTCCTCTATCCAAACTTTTTTTTTTCCTTTTTTTTTATTCTCTAAATAACTTTTTATTGACAGAATCCATGCCAGGGTAATTTTTTACAGCATTATCCCTTGCACTCACTAATGTTCCGATTTTTCTCCTCCCTCCCTCCACACCCTCCCCCAGATGGCAAGCAGTCCTTTACATGTTGAATAGGTTACAGTATATCCTAGATACAATATATGTGTGCAGAACCGAACAGTTTTCTTGTTGCACAGGGAGAATTGGATTCAGAAGGTATAAATAACCCGGGAAGAAAAACAAAAATGCAAGCAGTTTATATTCATTTCCCAGTGTTCTTTCTTTGGGTGTAGCTGCTTCTGTCCATCCTTGATCAATTGGAACTGAATTAGCTCTCTTTAACAAAGAGATCCACTTCTATCAGAATACATCCTCAAATAGTATCATGGTTGAGCTATATAATGATCTCCTGGTTCTGCTCATTTCACTCAGCATCAGTTCATGTAAGTCTCACCAGTCCTCTCTCTATTCATCCTGTTGGTCATTTCTTACAGAACAATAATATTCCATAACATTCATATACCACAATTTATTCAACCATTCTCCAATTGATGGGCATCCATTCATTTTCCAGCTTCTAGCCACTACAAACAGGGCTGCCACAAACATTTTGGCACACACAGGTCCCTTTCCCTTCTTTAAAATCTCTTTGGGTTGTGGTATATGAATGTTATGGAATATTATTGCTCTGTAAGGAATGACCAGCAGGATGAATACAGAGAAGCTTGGAGAGACCTACATGGACTGATGCTAAGTGAGATGAACAGAACCAGGAGATCATTATACACTTCGACAACGATATTGTATGAGGATGTATTCTGATGGAAGTGGATTTCTCTGACAAATAGACCTAACTGAGTTTCAATGGATAAATGATGGACAGAAACAGCTACACCCAAAGAAGGAACACTGGGAAACGAATGTGAACTATTTGCATTTTAGATTTTCTTCCCAAGTTATTTTTACCTTCTGAATCCAATTCTCCCTGTGCTACAGGAGAACTCTTCGGTTCTGCAAATATGTATTGTATCTAGGATATACTACAACATATTTAACATATATAGGACTGCTTGCCATCTTGGGGGGGGGGGGGTAGAGGGAGGGAGGGGAAAGGACGAAACATAAGCGAGTGCAAGGGATAATGTTGTAAAAGATTACCCTGGCATGGATTCTGTCAATACAAAGTTATTATTAAATAAAATAAAATTTTAAAAAAAAAATCTCTTTGGGGTATAAGCCCAGTAGAAACACTGCTGGATCAAAGGGTATGCACAGTTTGATAATTTTTTGAGCATAGTTCCACATTGCTCTCTAGAATGGCTGGATGTATTCACAATTCCACCAACAATGTATCAGTGTCCCTGTTTTCCCACATCCCCTCCAATATTTCACATTATCTTTCCCTGTCACTCTAGCTAATCTGACAGGTGTATAGTAGTATCTCAGAGTTGTCTTAATTTGCATTTCTCTGATTAATAATGATTTGGAGCATATTTTCATATGTCTATAAATAGTTTCAATTTCTTCATCTGAGAACTGTCTGTTCATATCCTTTGACCATTTATCAATTGGAGAATGGTTTGATTTCTTATAAATTTCCTCTATCCAAACTTGATCTCTTTCTCTGCTACACAAACCTTACACTCCCAACTAAGTGGCCTATAACATAGAACACATTATTCTAAGAATATAACACACTTTTCCTAACATAGCATTCTATTTGAAATTTTCAAGAATGCTTTCTTCCCAGTGCAACTACAACACAGTGGAAATTGCTGGGATTTTCTACAATTAATGAACACATTGTAAAGTGCTGGAGGGCAACAAGATATCAAAGGAAAGAGCAGCTTAGTTGATTCACCTCAATTTATTTTTCTTTTATTCAAATGAACATTTACATTTACCTTTTGGAAATAAAATAATGCCATAATTATCCCCCAATTTTTGAGGCATCGTTTTGAAATACAATTTTCTTTTCAAATTGCTAGAAAACATATATAATAAGTCAAATTTCAACCACAAATGTCAGGGTAACTAATCATCTTACTGTCTTGCAATAAGGATAAGTAATTTAAGAAGAACAGTTCCTTACCATTTGCTGATGTTTTGTCACCTCTTAAAATTCATAAATTTGTGTTTACCACAATGTACTATTATTATTAACCATAATACTAAAATCTATGATTTCAATTAATTTGGGTACCCTTTACTGACACAGATTACAACCTCTACACTACTTAGTAAATAGTTCTTATGAGTTGCTTTGTTTGGAAAAATTCTGTGACAGAGGAGTTTCTCTGAACATTAGTTAGAATGATCTTTAGAGGATAGACATAAGGAGTTAAAAGGCATGAGTTCAAATCATGTCTGTTATGATAATATCCATGACAGTTTGTGACTCATCAGTATGGTCTTCAAATACCCAGGAACATCAAAATAGTGAGTCTTCAAAATAAGATTTTGATGAAATACTTTGTATTAATACACAGCTAATAACTGCCGTGTTTTCTTCTTTAAAATATAGTAGTTAAAATGTTATTTTTCAAGATTCGTGTGTGTATGTGTGTGTGTGTGTGTGTGTGTGTGTGTGTGTGTGTGTGTTTACTTTACAAAGAGATAATTTGGGGGCAGCTAGGCAGCACACTGGATAGAACACTGGCCCTGAAGTCAGGAAGACCTGAGTTCAGATTTGACCTCAGGTATTTAACACTTCCTAACTGCATGACCCTAGGCAAGTCACTTAACCCCAATTGCCTCAGCAAAAAAACCAAACAAATAATTTTAGAATGTGACTTATACTTGGGGTGACTAACATTTGGACCAATATAAGCAACTCTTGAATGGTTTATTTCCTCAGGACATTGATTTCTTCATCTAATTTTTCCCACTAACAAATACATGACACTTCAAATATTCAATTTGGATTTCAGCATTTGTCTTGCAAAGTGGCTACCATCTGATCTTATCCCTCTGAACTAAATTTAATGATAACTCCAACTTGAAATGAGTTAAATTATATTTTCCTAAATGTGACCAGGCTAACTTAAATTATGTGAAAAGCTTAATATGAATAACAAAAAAGAAAAACTGGATAATTTCTTCTTTATTGTTTAGATCAGATTCTTTTTAGGCATGAGCTAATAATTGTAGAGGACGGAAGATATTGGGAAACCCTGAGAAAAGTATACTTGAAGCAGAGATACTTACAGCAGGGTGTTAACTCAGTGTGATTAATGAGATGATGATTCTCTAGTTCACATATACTTAGTTTTTAGTATGGTGATGTAACGGTTCTCTAATTCACACATACTTATTGTGCCGTAATGATGTAATCATACTGAGGTATTCAAAGGCTGAGAGGATTGGAAATAGAGACATTCCATCTTTGATCATTCTCTTGGTGGCTTTTCTGCCTCCTGCACTTCTCCACTAAGATCAAGGCTAGTCCTGAGATCTTCCAGAGAGCTAGCCAGGACATTACAAAAAGCATTGTTATTAAATTCTAAGTTTCCATGATTCCATCAGAATCAATAAGCAAAAGTGATGGTCATTGTGCTAAACATTAAAAATGCAAAGAAAGAGCAAACCTGTCTCTAACCTCAAGGATCTTCTATTCAAGAGAGCAGAAGGCTGGTAATGTCAGCAAAAATAGTAAAATTCTATAGAAAGATAGGGCTTAGGGGGAATGATCAATTCTATTTTTGACATGTTGAATTTGACATTCCTACAAAATATTTAGTTTAAATTGTCCCATAGATAGTCGGTGATACAAGACTGGAATTCCTATGGATACATACATAGATCTGGGAATTATATATATCAAGATGATAATTGAACCCAATGGTGCTGATATGATTAATGAATCTAGAGAGAAACTAAAAGATGGTACAAGGAAGACTTTTGAAGGATACCTTTTGTTAGTAGGCATGACATAGATTGATTATTCAATTTAAAAAAAAAGATTGAGAATGAACAGATAGACTCTTAGAAGAACCAAGACAGTGATACAGAAGAGAGATTATCAAGGATGAAGTGATTAACATTGTCAAATATTGCAGAGAGGTTAAAAGGATGATAACTGAGAAAAGATCATTAGTAATTTTGGAGAATGCAGTTTCAGTTTAATGATAAAAGTGGAAACCAGACTGCAAAGTTTAAGCAGAGTTTGAGAGGTAAAAGAAGTATAGATGGCTTTTTAAAGTTTAACTGAGTCATTTATTATATGACAATAGCTAGGAAGCATGGTAGAATCTGGTGAGGATTTTTTAAGGAAAGGAGAGACATGGGTTTTATAGGTGTGGGAAGGATCTAGTAGATAAATAATACTTTACAGAGTAAGTAAGAGTAGAGTAGCAGGAAAAATCTAGAGAAGACACATACAAAAATCCCCTGACAGATGATAAACCCAATTTCAGACAGTAAAAATTAAGCTACTACTATATGCAATGGACTGTGCTAAGTGGGGAAACATGATAAAAATTCAGAGAAGTATAGAGTAGGGGTCAAAAATTGAGATGTCTGCCCTGAGCACCCTCCTTTTAAATGCAGTATCTAGCAATTCTCCGGTGTGTCATAGTTGTAGGTATTTCAGGAAGAATATCAAATCAGCTCTACATTTGGCAGGTTTTTTTTTTAATGTTGGAGAATCAAAAATGACAACAATCATAATATAGGCAATAATCAAAGAATAATCTATACATGTGCAATTCAATTATAATCACATCTTTACTGAGCATCTACTATGTACCTAGCTCAGAGTAATAGCTTCAGAAATGCTTGTTGCTTTCCCAAGGAACTACCCATCATCTTGTCATATCCCCTATATCTTTTGATTAACATATATTGGTTATTAAGTTGGCCAAAGGACCTGAGGGGAAACAAAAATAACCTTAACTTAAAAAAAAGGGACAAAGTCCAAAACAAAATCCAAAAAAGAGCATAAATGACAAGCTTGTCATAGATGACAGACTATCAGCTGGAGTTTCTCAGGAACATGGCAGACCAAGAGGTAATGCAGAAGTAGGAATATGGGAATTAAATCAAAACTAGGAAGATCTACAAAAACCTTCTAAAATCTAAAGAACTTAAGATCTATATATTTCCTATATGGCAAGACGGTGCTCGGTACTGGGAAATATAAAAACTTATCAAAACAATCTCTGCCCTCAAGTACCTTATATTCTATTACATAGAAATCAAGAAGCATGTTATCAGAAATAGTAACTTCTATGTAGTGAAATTACTAAGTAACTAACACAATCTTCTCCTAAGCATCAATACTTTATAAAAGTGGTGGGCATCTCCAGCCTTCATCTTGTTTTGACATTATCAGCATGAACTCGAGCCAATAGAAGCTCTAGACTCTTGAGAGCAGCACTCTGAGCTCAAAGACACCCCAATAGTTCCTTGAAAATAATTTTTGAGCAAAATATATTCAAGAAGAATTTTGAGGATATAGTTTTTATAATCTAATAAAGACATTTATAATTCTTGAGTCTATTTGGGCACCAACACTTCAAAATTTGGAAAAAATGTTTAGACTTAAACCATCACCAATCTTTGCCCTTGCAGCTGTTCCTACTTCCCTAGAAAAGGCAAAGAGAGCACTTGCTGGCTCTATCCCTTCCCTTTTGTTTTTTGAAAACTCATAAAGAAACAGCCCAAGATAATTTGCATAATCAAATCAAGAAGATAGAAGCCGGAAAGATGAAAATAAAGCAGAAATTTCCAGGCAGACTCCAAAAAGGGAGGAGTTACATCATTCAGGTATTGGAGTAAATAGATATAGATCATGAACTGACCAAAATTGTCAGAATAAGGAAGAGGTATACCCATAGCCACCTTAGTTCTAGAAATAGTAACGGGGAAGGATCAAGATATAAAGATAGTAAAAGGTTTAAATAAGCCAGTCACTCAGTGCCCCAGAAACAGGACTGACTCTATAACATTATCATTTATTGCTCCAATATAATTGTTCTGCTACCTAAATGCTGACTCCATCTGCTAAAAGAGATTGTATTTTATCTGTTCTATTACTTTAGCAGTAGTCTTTGCTCAAAAGTACCATAGGTTTGGTCCATTTCCATCACACATAAAAATAATAATAAATTATTATTAATTGGTTGTCAAAAAATGCTCAGGAACAGATTTTACAATTTTTCCCTACCATATAATTTTTTGTAGTTAGAGCAATCTATTTGACTTCTCCCTTCAGCTTGGTTTACTTCTACCATCATTTGGTAAGATTAATGGTTTTCACTCATGAAATCCATTCCTATTTGGCTGGATGTTGTTATAACTTAGCATTTCTCAACTCCTTCAAATGTGAGTTTGTGTTCCAGCTACTTCCCACCAGCTTCTGTGCATCATCAGATTTTTGATTATCATGTATACTTATATTAACTACCTCAAAACTTTTTATAAATGATTCTTGCTAAAGCCACAGCACCAGTTTTTGTTATTTTTTCTTTGAAAGAGCTAAATCTCTGCAGAAAAAGCATTTGATAAAATCCAACATCCATTCCTAATAAAAACACTTGAGAGCATAGGAATAAATGGACTTTTCCTTAAAATAGTCAGGAGCATATATTTAAAACCATCAGTAAGTATCATATGCAATGGAGAAAAACTGGAACCTTTCCCAGTAAGATCTGGAGTGAAGCAAGGTTGCCCTCTATCACCATTATTATTTAATATCATATTAGAAACACTAGCCTCGGCAATAAGAGTCGAGAAAGATATTAAAGGAATTAGAATAGGCAATGAAGAAACCAAACTATCACTCTTTGCAGATGATATGATGGTATACCTAGAGAACCCCAGAGATTCTACTAAAAAGCTATTAGAAATAATTCATAATTTTAGCAAAGTAGCTGGCTACAAAATAAATCCCCATAAATCCTCAGCATTTTTATACATCTCCAACAAAACTCAACAGCAAGAGATACAAAGAGAAATTCCATTCAGAATAACTGTTGATACCATAAAATATTTGGGAATCTATCTACCAAAGGAAAGTCAGGAATTATATGAGCAAAATTATAAAAAAGTCTCCACACAAATAAAGTCAGACTTAAATAATTGGAAAAATATTAAGTGCTCTTGGATCGGCCGAGCAAAATAATAAAGATTACAATACTCCCTAAACTAATCTATTTATTTAGTGCTATACCAATCAGACTTCCAAGAAAATATTTTAATGATCTAGAAAAAATAACAACAAAATTCATATGGAACAATAAAAAGTCGAGAATCTCAAGGGAATTAATGAAAAAAAAATCAAATGAAGGTGGCCTAGCTGTACCTGATCTAAAATTATATTATAAAGCAGCAGTCACCAAAACCATTTGGTATTGGCTAAGAAATAGATTAGTGGATCAGTGGAAAAGGTTAGGTTCACAAGACAGAAATAGTCAACTATAGCAATCTAGTGTTTGACAAACCCAAAGCCCCTAACTTCTGGGAAAAGAATTCATTATTTGATAAAAACTGCTGGGATAATTGGAAATTAGTATGGCAGAAATTAGGCATGGACCCACACCTAAAACCATATACCAAGATAAGATCAAAATGGGTCCATGACCTAGGCATAAAGAACGAGATTATAAATAAATTAGAGGAACATAGAATAGTTTATCTCTCAGACTTGAGGAGAAAGAAATTTGTGACCAAAGATGAACTAGAGACCATTACTGATCACAAAATAGAAAATTTTGATTACATCAAATTAAAAAGCCTTTGTACAAACAAAACTAATGCAAACAAAATTAGAAGGGAAGCAACAAACTGGGAAAACATCTTCACAGTTAAAGGTTCTGATAAAAGCCTCATTTCTAAAATATATAGAGAACTGACTCAAATTTATAAGAAATCAAGCCATTCTCCAATTGATAAATGGTCAAAGGATATGAACAGACAATTTTCAGAGGATGAAATTGAAACTATTACCACTCATATGAAAGAGTGTTCCAAATCATTATTGATCAGAGAAATGCAAATTAAGACAACTCTGAGATACCACTACACACCTGTCAGATTGGCTAAGATGACAGGAAAAAATAATGATGAATGTTGGAGGGGATGCGGGAAAACTGGGACACTAATGCATTGTTGGTGGAGTTGTGAACAAATCCAACCATTCTGGAGAGCAATCTGGAATTATGCCCAAAAAATTATCAAATTGTGCATACCCTTTGATCCAGCAGTGTTTCTATTGGGCTTATATTCCAAAGAAATACTAAAGAAGGGAAAGGGACCTGTATGTGCCAAAATGTTTGTAGCAGCCCTATTTGTAGTGGCTAGAAACTGGAAAATGAATGGATGCCCATCAATTGGAGAATGGCTGGATAAATTGTGGTATATGAATGTTATGGAATATTATTGTTCTGTAAGAAATGACCAGTAGGATGAACACAGAGAGGACTGGCGAGACTTACATGAACTGATGCTAAGTGAAATGAGCAGAACCAGGAGATCATTATACACTTCGACAACGATATTGTATGAGGACATATTTTGATGGAAGTGGATTTCTTTGACAAAGAGACCTAAGTTTCAATTGATAAATGAAGGACATAAGCAGCTACACCCAAAGAACGAACACTGGGAAACAAATGTGAACTATCTGCATTTCAGTTTTTCTTCCCGGGTTATTTATACCTTCTGAATCCAATTCTCCCTATGCAACAAGAGAACTGTTCGGTTCTGCAAACATATATTGTATCTAGGATATACTGCAACATATCCAACATATAAAGGACTGCTTGCCATCTAGGGAGGGGGTGGAGGGGGTGGAGGGAGGGAGGGGGAAAAAAAAATCGGAAAAGAAACGAGTGCAAGGAATAATGTTGTCATTATAAAGTAATCATTAAATAAAAATTAAAAAAAAGAAAGAGCTAAATCTCTATGTGGATTATTATAATCAAATTAATGATTCTCCGGGATCTTTTTTTAACAAATAATTGAACAAGAATCTAGGAAGTCTTAAGTATCTGAGGCCAAATTTGAACTCAGGTCTTTCTGACTTCAGAGCTGGTGCTCTATCCACTGTGCCACCTCACTGCCCCTACTATCTACAGATATTAAGCTATTATTTTCTTAAAATAAAATCTTTGTCCAATAACCTATAAGTTAATCCTATTTAAAGAAATCACATCACTATGGACAGTGTCACTGTAAGTAAAAGAAAAAAGACAAAGATGCATCAGTTAAATGGAAGGTGCTTCACAAGTTCTCAGATAGTCAGATAAAAAAAAATTGGTTTCATCATGTACCCAAAGGCAACAAGAAATGGTATTTCATTGGGCATCTCACTCAGCAGTGCTATTAGTAAATGGGACACAAATCAACATGAAAATAAGGGGATTATTGAATGCTAGATTTATAACTGTAAGGGACCCTGAGAGATCTATTGGATCCATTTTACAAATGAGGACAGTGAAGTTTAATGACACCAAGTATGATGGCTCTGCCACCTTGATTTTGAATCCAGATCCTCGCACTACAAATCCTAGGACATTTTCCCAATGATTACATTTTATACTCTAACATTTGTTACAGAGAATAAGGAAGTAGAAAAACTCTATGAAGGACTTAACAAGCTTTCCAAACTAAGTATATCTGTAACTTATTGTTCAATTACTTTATTGAGAGCAAAAGCACAGGACCTGATACACAATGGGTACTTAGTAAATGCTATTGCAAAGGGAAAAAAGAAAAATATTTCAAGATCAAGAAATAAGTTGTTGGAATCCTTATAAAGTGTTAACTCATTAGAATTGATAGAGACAATAATTAGCTAATTTGGCATGGTCCAGTATGATTGATCTGATCCTATGAGGAGATGTTATGGGCCAGACCTTGAAACAAGATACTAAGTGAAATTGAGGAGACAATATTTAAATCTAGTTAGCATTGATTTAATCATACAACAAATAATGGTTTCTCAGTGATATAATGATTGGTGTGTACTCAGTGAACAGCATATAAGCAAGAAGCTCTCAGGGCCAGAGAGCGCTCTGGGAGATACACAAGCCCACAAGCCCACTCTCAGAGGCGGAGTCAGATTCATTCCATCTTCCACCTTTGTGCTGGCTGGAGGCTGAAGAAAGCAGAGGCAAAGAACAAGCTGCAAGAGCTCTTGGAATCAAGCAGAGAGGCAGGCCTCTAAGAAAGCTGCCCGGGCCCAAGGAAAGAGACAAGAATTGGAACGGAAACTAAGGCTGCCTCTAGAAAACCTCCCCAAGAAACCTGCTCCCATAGAGACCCATCATATATTATAAAAAAAAAAAAAAAAAAAAAAGAGAACACCACAGTAAGTTGAAGATTTATCAACAACTTAAAAAGCCTCACTTAAAATGATGGATATTTTCTTCAAGTGAATAATCAGAAACCCCTAGATATAGTCAGTATTTAACAACATTTTAAAAATTGACACTGACTATATCTTAACAGGGAAGAAACAATAGTTGATCATTTAATCTGTGTCTGTCTTTTTCTACTAGTATTCTTCCAATCAGTATTGTTTACTCATTTCCCTTAATTATCTACTTGCTGGCTTAATGCCCTCAATTCTCTCAATTTTGGGTTGTAATCCTAACTCTTTGGGTCTTCAGACAATCACATTTCAAGCCTTCAATCCTTCATTGTAAAAGCTGCTAAATCATGTGCTATCCTGACTGTGGCTCCACAATATCTGAATTGTTTCTTTCTGGCCACTTGAAATAGTTTCTCCTTGACACAGGAACTCTAGAATTTGGCTATGTTTCTGGAAGTTTTCATTTTGGAATCTCCTGAGATGATTGTATATTTTAATTACTATTTTCCCCTTAGGATCTAAGCTATTAGGCAGTTTTCCATGATAACATATTATGCCATTTCAAAGACATGTTATTGGCAATATTTTGAAGCTTCTTTACCTGTACCATGTGTCTTTCTTTGCCATTTGGATCACCTGAAATTTTGATTCTTCTGAAATTGCGGAGTTCTATGATTTAGAATTAAAGTATTAACATGATAGTGTTGAATAGGATTTTGCATAACTGAACAGCATAGGAACACTAAAATATTATGAATTTCCTAAATGTAATCCAGCCCAGTGTCTTCTGGACCCTATTTATAAATGTCAATCACCTGTCCACATGTTGAAGTACTAATTCAATAGTCTATCCCTCCAGGTGCATATCAGAATCCAAATATTATATATTTTTTCAATCACATTATTGTGGATGATTAAAACAATCTCTTTTAATTTCACTTAAAACAAAAAATGATGATGGATTTCCCCAAAGAAGCTAGCATTTAAGATTTAATGCATTTGTATATTGCCATATAGGAATAAAACATTTATAAATTTTTATCATCAATGAGGAATCCATCTTCTATTTAAATTGCAAAATATCTTCCGTTATAGTGGCAACCACCTTGGGCAAATATGTATTTCCCTTTTTGGTTTTTTGCTAAAATTTGGTGAATCATTGAAAAAAATTTACTGCACAGGTGGATCTGTCATAGATTCTTATTATTTTAGCATACATGATAAACACATTATTTAAGAAGTTTCAAGACAGAATTTTATTTTACTGAATGATATGCTTTTAAAATAGCAACAAATAGTACCATGAACTTTTTACCCTTTCTATGCCTCTCAGAAGCATGAAAGCAAAATGGCAGTCTGTTACATAAAAAGCCTTGAAAACTTATTATCTTTGCCTTTTTTGGTTTTTTAATCAAAGATATATTCAGTGCATGCATGAGCCATTTACATAAAGAAATCATGAAGATGTAAAAAAAGATATGCTTATTTTAAGGCTATATTTTTAAGGCTATATCATGTCTTGGTAATAACTCCTGACTCTTGAAGCTTTCTCAGCAAAGGATAAATTCTGTCAGGTTCTACTAATCTGGAAAGGTTTCTAATATAGATATAGTGATGGACTGTGAAATGTATGTTAAGTTGAGAGATATTTACCAAACACTTGATTGAGGGATAAAGTTCTTTTTGGCCATAGCTTCTTGTAAAGATTCTCTATTAAAATAAAGAGAGGCTGTTTGCTCCATGACAATGAAAAGGAATGACTATTCCTGAAAATTTTCTATTGTCTTTAAGTATAGGCAACATGGTATAGTGGAAAGGGTGCTAGATTTGGAATCAGAAGATATTAATTTGAATCACAACCCTGGCATTTACTACCCCTGTGACCTTGACCTCAGTTTTTTCATCTGTAAAATGACTCTATAATCTATACCAGTATGTAAATAGGTATATAGGTTAATAATGATTTCTCAGCTGTCATTTTTCAGGCTCAAAATAGCATTTGTGATATTTTCTTTTTTAATACTTTCCTTCTTTTTTTTTTCTATCTTAGAAATTGTTCTCTGAGTTCCTTTTTGAAATTATATTTTTTCCAGAACAGATTTATTTGTGGTTTGATTAAATACAACTCTTCTCAGGTTCAACTTACTAAGTTTCAGTTGTGACTTCTTTGCATACTGATGTGTAGAAACTATATACAATGACTTGACTATTGCCATGAATGAGATTTAGATAACAAGAATATTGTCCATTCTCCCCTTTGAGTTTAATAAATAATTTTTCTCAAAATAATCTTGGCTAGCTTAGTTTCCTATCAGACTTTTTACAAATTCATTTTTGAGTACTTTTCTGGGCTCTTTTGATGTCTTGCTTGTATAGTTTTGTAATTGTTCAACTTTTCTAAGAAATGGTAATGTCTTTTAGTTTTGTTCATTTCCGGTTTTTGTTTTTTTGTTTTTTTTGTTTTTTGGAGTCAAAGCCTTATTTAAACAAGGTGAATTCTTCATAGAGAAATTAAGGAAGGATATGGATAAGAAATACACAAGATAAAAAAGAATGGATAGTTTTTAGTCTACACTGCTAAAAAAGAGTACTCTCAAGAATAAGGTCACAAAACTATGAAAACAAAAACTATCTATTTTTCTTTCAAATAGATCTCATTTTAGAAGATTAACTAATACAAATAAGGTATTCTCTTTGAATGCTGTACTCTTGAGGTTACCATATTTGAAGAAACAGTGTAATTCTAATACTGAGTTTTGTATTGTTGTTTTGGTGCTAAGAAAAATTCAGTTTTGTTTCCATTCAGTTATGTTCCCCTACTGCTTGTCACTAATAGAAACACAAAACTTTTTGAAATGACTTAAGTTATAATGACTATCTAAAGCCTCAAAGGCAGTTGTTAATTAAAACCATTCAGTTATGTGATCAACAGATTTTCTTTCCTAACTTGAGTACAAGAGCATTTTAATTATTTTTAAACAAAAACTCACAAAGAACCCAAAAGATTGACACAGGAAAAAAAAACAACATAAAATTTATTGTTTTAAAATCAAATAATTTCACACCTAAAAAAGTACTTTGGTAAAGAATAAATTACAAAAATGCATACAAAATAAATGTCTTTGACTTTCTAAATCAAATGAGGCAAACTTTAATCATTCAAAAAACAAACACAAATTGAGGTTTCTCACTGTGTCTGCACTTACACGAATAGTAAAATAATAGTGCAATAATAACCTCAGAAAGTTACCTTTATAAACAAGAATTCTAAAATCTTCCATTTAAATTGACTTAAATTTACAAAGAATGGATAAAGAGTAGCTAAAACAATCATTGAGCTCTTTTAAAAATTTGGTTTTTTATTTCGGGTTTTTTTTCTACCAGTAATGACTGGCATTAAACATTTAGGCTCAGTCATATACCTGTTCTTCTGTTTGTAACTCATTAGTCTTGGTAACTTGTTCTAAGTATATCTTCCAGATGGTACATAGTTGAGAAATTCATTGTGTCATACTCAAAAATCTTCCTTTCAATATTGGGAACCTTTTGAGTTCCTCACACATTTGAAATGCCTGACTCATTATGTTTGTCTTGCCAAGTTTTAGTTTTTTTCCCTTGAAATGATTCAGTCAAAAAGAAAGTAGGTTGCCCAATTCCTGAAGAATACTTTCCAAATGCTATACTTATTACTTATACATCCTAATGGGGAAAGAAAAAAAAAGGGATATATCAATAAGGATTTAAAACATTATGTGTGTGTGTGTGTGTGTATATTTCCTCTCAGTGTTGTTGTCAGAGTGATTAAATCATCATGATCAACATTCTTCCTCAAATCTAGTAATATATAGGGAAAGGGAAGGGAGTAAGATTTATATGTTCATATAAATTCTAAAAATTATCCATACCATTGGATAAATTTTAAGTATTATGAAAATACAATACTTACCTAAATAAAATTTAAAAGTAATTTGAAAGTTAAAAGGGAAAATTTTATTATCTAAGACAATTTTTAGCCTACCTCTTCAAATAAGAACCCCATATTTTATTTCTTTCCTATTTATAATTTTGAGCAAATGTGCACTTTATCTTTTCTTAGTCTAGATATAAATAATTAAATATGATGTGGGGGGAATCTAAGTTATATTTTCAGGGACATAGCCAAAATCACAACTGCACAGATGGACTTACATATTATGAGATTTTTTTTTCTTTCCCAAAACTATGACATTTGTTATCTATATATATTTTTGATTCATAATGTTAGATAGTGGGATCATAATAGAATTTATTTTCAAAATAGGTTTATGCCACCAAGATTAGATCTATAGATTAATTTCTTTGCATGAAGTCATACATAAAAATATATCTGATCTATCAGTGTCTCACCAACAAATAGTTTTTTTGTTTTTTTTAAAAGATTTAATCTCTTATGTTCAATTCCAAGAAGGATCAAACTACAGTTTGTAACTAAAACAGGTCTGGTGGCCAAGACAAGATATTTACTAGAAAGAAGTGATAAGTTCGTGTTATGTGTCACAAAACTAGAATGACAAAAACAAAAACTTCAGATGCAAATTCCATGCCAGATTATATGTTTTGTGATATATAATGTTCCAATTCTTAATAAACTTAAATTTGATAGCACTGTGAAAAAAAGAAAACATGATCATATCAATGTAGTCAATAGTATGAAAAAAGATCACTTATTACATCTATGAATCGCTGGCAAAAATGACTAGAAAGAACACCACAGAGAAGTTGACATTCAATAGGACATTTTCATTGGTCCTTTTCAAACTATTCACTTTGGTTGGTTAATTTTACACTGCTTCTTAAGAGTAGTATGTGATATAAGAAAGGTTTCAGCTCTGAAGGCAACTTTTCCAGCATATTTCTATTACCACTTTTTAAGCCTTTACTCATCAGAGCAGCATCAGAGCACACCTTCTCAACTGCAAAGATGTGCTCAATGTACACTTTTTAACTTAGTCACATGGAACACTTGCTTAATGTGCTATGTGTATAAGAGAATCAAAAAAATTTCCCCTGTAGCTTATACTAATTTTCTCAATTATAAAATACTAATGAAAAACTTTTAATATAAATTTCACAAACAAGATTACAGATGTATATTTTATATCATTATCAATAACATTAATAGAAATAATGCCTTTTGGGGATTTTTTTTAAGTTTTAAAAAGCTAAAAAAGGAAATTTCTAGGTGGCTTTATAATAATAAGAAATCATTCTTTCCCAAATAGAGAAACAAAAGCAAAGGAAATAAAATAAATTTTTGAAAGCCTGTAGTCAGAGGTGAGGTTAAAAATATATCCAGGCTCAATGAAAAACTAGGTCCAAATTATTGTTTTACATTTCCTTTTTTTAAAAAGAATTGTATGCAGTGAAGCAAACAATATCAGATGAAATTGATTATAGTCATTTTTATTTTATTATCTGTGTGAATTTTAGGGCTAGTCATGACAAATAGGCTTTTCCTAAGGAATATTTTTCAGAAATATGATTCTTCCAGAAACTTTGTAAAATATGACTCAGTAAAAGTACAAAAGGAACCCAGAAAGAGATGAGATGCCTATTAGTAGTAAAATATATCAATCAGAATATATGATGAGTACTTGTGTATAAGGGGTAAAGAAGGGGAATAAAGGGAACTGGGGGCAAAAGCTATCAAACAGATAAAGGACCACCCCCCAAAAGCCCACACTAAACAACTCAAAGGCAATGAATTCTAATGTAAGGATATTCAAGTACTGTGTATATTGAGATTGTATATCTTCTGAATAAATCTTTTTGGTTGTAAATATGTCCTTAGGGAATTTGAGCTATTTATTTTTACAGGAAAAGAAATTCAGATAAATAAATCTCTCTTAGATGATAACTCTTTTTCTAAATATGTGTATGTCAAGCAGTATTTCAGCATATCTGTCTATTAGAACAGTTGCTAGAATAAAAAGAAAACAATCAAAAGTATTCAACAATTGAGTTATTTTTCTTCCAATGTTCAAAGACACATTTCAAATTTATTTTTACAATTTTCCTCCAAAGAAGTTAACAGGATCAGTAATATCAATGTTATCTGGCATATGCAATTCAAAAAAAAAAAAAAAAAAAGGCAGCATTCCATCACACATTTAAATGCTGAAGAATAAGCAGTATTATTTTAAAAAAATTCTTGTAGGCTAAAGCTCAAGATAATTAGGCCACCTCAGTTTCTACTTTGAGAGTAGCAAAAAGAAAGGATTTGGCTTCTGCCATTCTATCCTAAAAACTTTGTTTTAAAAGATCAATCCAGAAGTTATAGTTTCACATCATCTGTTAAAATGCCATTTCACAAACTGTTGGCTTCATCTGTTTCCTGAATTTTATTATGCCCGATTATTTATTCCCATTTTTTTTTATTTTTTTACTGATGATATGCTTGAAGTTGTTCCATGAATCCAGGATTTGGGTATATAGCAGGTCTTGCATTTTTCACCAAAGAAAAGGCACTGGTAAATGTGATTTTTTCAGTACTCATCAGGAAACCAATTATAATTGCAGCAGACCTGGAGACTCCAGCATTGCAATGAACAAGAACAACTCCATCCTTCAAGAAAAAAAAAAATCCATATTCATTTGAGAAACATTATCAAGCTCATTGCACATACCATTTAGAATTATAAAACACAGTATATATAAAATTTCTTATTGGATTATTACAGTGTAATCTACCATAAGTAATGCCTAGGAAACATTCATATAAATGTAGCCCAAATCACTTTGGAAGCAATTGTATTCTATTGTGAAGAGGGAGGGGAGGGAGTACTTTAGTGATACCAGTAAATCTGATAATAATGTCTATTAAACTTTTAAATAGCAAAAAGAATATGTCAGGAATATAAGTACATTTATAAGAAAGACTACAAAAGTTCACTAAACAAAAGATGAACCTTGAAGCAAACTAAGTACACCAAAGAGTCCCAGGGGAAAAAACTACTTGGAGAAGATTCACTGTACTGATCTAGCAGCTAAGGAAGAGATTTTTTTCCCCACTACATTGTATTCACTTTCGGCTACATTCCTGACTACTATACATTGTACTCTTGAGTACTATTAAGTAACATTAAAATTGTGACCAAGAAGCAAGCAAACAAACCCTCAGTAATTTAAAGTAAAAAGCTTGTGCTGTTATGCCAGTTTCCTTGAATTGTTCTGCTTCAGTTTCTCTGAATTTTAATCTCTCATTTTCCATACCTCAGTTTCCCTGAGTTAGCTCAGCTTCCCTGCATTAGTTTCCCTGAATTATAATATCTGTTTCCCTGAGTTAATATGCTGTCTTCCCCTCTTCCCCCACCTTTTCCTGACCATTAGGATTGATATAAATTAGGGCTGAGAGCCCTGACCATTAGCATAATAAGATTAGATGGCTCATCTCATATACCTAGCTGTCACCCTCTATCTCTCTTATTCCACATTTCCTGTCTCTAGCTTGACTACCTTCTTCATTCCCAACTTATCAGAATTTATGGTCCTTACCCCCAACCTGTTAGAACCAAATTTATGGTCCCCTGAAAATTCCTACTTACCAGTGCTTTCCACCTTCTGCTTTTATTCCCCTTCTCACTAGAGCCCTATAAAAATCCCTGAAATTTTATATTCGATGCTGGATTCTTTAAGACATGAGTTCAATCCAGCCAATTAATCTAAACTCTCCAATAAAATATTAAAACTCTCTAATCTCTATCTTGCTTCAGTTTCTCTGGCATTACAGTACAGCTCAACCTTTTTAACTTTTTTATTAAAACTATTCTTCAAAAAATATATATCCAATCAATCACTTTTTATTAGAACTGGGAGATAGAGCACAAAGGATAATTAAAAAATTTTGCTGTATTTCATGAATTCTATGTACAAGTTCAAATGGAAGAGAAGGAAATAAAGAAAAGACAAAAAAAAAGTAGTGAGTTTCCCCCCCTAGTTTAAAGTCTAGATTGGAAAGAATTAAAAACAAGATTAGAACTCAGTGAAAAAAGAAAAGGGAAAACAGAAAAGCAGTAAAAAGGTGAGAGCACGAGCCCTATCTTTGTAATGGTTAGACAGAATCACTATGTTGAAGATGGGAGAATAAAAAGTCTTAGAGTCAAAATAAAACTGAATATTGTAGACATACAATTAATCTAGGATTCCTTTGTTCCTACATTATTCTGTTTCTCTTTCACTGTGTGGTTCTTCCTAAAGATTATGAAGTGAGGAGTTCTATGAAATAGAAATATATTTAAATATTAATATGGAAAAATCTATTTAAAACAAAATTTCTCCCTTTATTTTTCTTATATTGCTAGTATTGATAAAATGGTGGGTTCTAGCAAAAAGAACTAAAAGAGTTGCATTATGCACTTTTTAACATTAGGGAAAACTGTTTTAAAGTTGTATGTGTATCTCCCATCTCCACCTTTCTTTTTTATTTTTAATCTATTAATTTTATTTTCTGTTTGGTACAGATTTGAATTCAATGTTATTGCAATCCTCTTTATAAACTAAGAAGTATTTATATAATCAAGAAAGTACCTGAAAATGAATTAAGTTTATGGACCAAGTGGAATAGCAAAATTAAGAGCTTGCAATAATATGAAATGGAAACCGTAACTGGATACTGAAATGAGGTCAATAATGAAAACAGTTTCAGGTAACTTGCAAAGGATACTTTACAAGTGAAAAGAAACACAGTATAAAACATGTTGATGGGGGCTTATGCTTTCAATAATGAAAGTGGTAGATCTGATGGAACAGACTTGATACAGGTTGGCCAGCCTTGTGCTTTTTAAAAAGTAATGCTCTAAATGAAATGTGATACTTTGTAGTGACAGAATAGACAATATTACTGTCACTATCTTTTCTGCTCTGAAATTAACATCACTTGTTGGAATAGTCTATATTATGGGATATATTGGGATAGACTATTATGTCCAGAATTGTTATTCCCTGAATACAATTATTATGGCCACCCCCTCCTTCCTTGCCATTAGGACTGGGAGAATTGAGTCAGGAAAAACTTGAAGCTCTGACTACTTCACATACCATTGTGATAGATAGAAAAGGATAGAAAAGAAAAACAATATCCAGATGCAGGCTGCTCTGACTCCATCCTTGTCCAAAACTATCCTGGAATAGAATTATGTTATCTCCTTTCCTACCTATGCCCTTATTAAAAGTCTACCTATCCAAGAATGATCCTCCTCTTTAATCTGACAGGGCCTGAGCCATTAAAAAAAAAAAAAAAAAAAAAAAGCTGTAAATACCACATTAACTCCTCTTCTGAAGTAAAGACAACAGCTGTAAAATGTTAGACTAATTATCTTCTTCTTGGCTTCTGTATCCTGCTTGCAATGCTAATTAGCTAAAAACCCTTTATAAATTCCCTGCCTTAGTTCCTTGTGGCCTGAATGATTTTTGGACATGAATCCCACTAGCAGGTTAATCTAAAACTCTCCACATTAGAAGATTAAAAACCAATCTCTGTCTTGCCTCAGTTTCTCTGGCATCACATGGCATTAATGAGAAATTTTAACTATCAGCAAATTATGAGAAGTATAATATGGAATTATGTATACTATTTCTTTTGAACCCAAATAAGAAAAAAATTAGAAACAAACCTGCAACTAAAGAATTTTTAAATACTTTTTGCTCCAACCTAGGTTTTAATGGTGTAGGGAATTCTGGGAAACAAAAAATCCCTGGAGCAATGCAAATTAGCAATTATCCCACAACTTCCAATTAGGCTCCAAAAGATTAAGTATTTGCCCAAGGGAAAAAAAAAAAAACTATTTAAATGTGTCACATCTAAGATTTGAGCCCAGATCTTCAGGACTTTAAGACCAGTTCTCTATCTAAATGCATGCTGTACCTATTTTAACAGTTTACTTTTATGCAGAGTTTACTTGCATCTTACTTTTTCATTTTTCTCTATAAAGAAAGCTTACCAATCTTGGAAGTATTTTCATTGAGAAATATTGGCTCTGGGGCAGAAAGGGAATACAGTATATAAAGAAAGCACTAGCCCTGGAGTAAGGAAGACTTGAGTTCAAATGTCACCAGACACTTAACACGCATTAGCTGTGTGACCCTGGAAAAGTAAATTGCTCAACTGCCTTGTCAGAGTGTAATGACCGCGTATTTAAAATCAGCCGGAGTCAGGAACTCAGGTTAAGGGAAAAATCTTCAGTCTTTATTGAAGTGAAGAGGTGAAAAAAGATTGCGATAGCAATATGGGCAAGAAGGATTGTGATAGCAATATGGGCAGCTGCGACAGGAAGCCAGCTAGCAGAGAAAGTGGCGCCTGAGCTCTCCTCCCCTTCCTTTTTCACTCCCCTGCCTCCTCCCACCAGAATCGTCATTTCCTATACAACACATCAGGACTTGCACAAAGAGTGGGCGGGGCCATTCTTTCTCCAAGCTTATATATTAATAGAATATGGTCCAATTACTATTTAGCCTCATGTGCTTGGGACCTCAGTGCATCAACTCAAACCTCAGCCCATTACACCAGAGAGAGAGAGAGAGAGAGACACAAAGAGACAGAGACTTTAGACTACAGAATAATGATAATCAATTATATAGTATTGACTTCCAATAATCTCAAAGCACAATATGAATTACTAGAAGAAAATTTTCTATTCTATAATCCAGACTATTATAGAGTGAATATATGGTATTATTATTCTCATTCTTCAATCTATTGTCTTTTAAAAGGCTGTAACAAATCCAGAAGTCAATCAGATGATAAGTTCCTTGAGCAAAGGGACAAACTGTATATTATTTCAATTCCCAAAAAACTTAGTAAAGGATTGTACAAAAGTTTAGTGTTTCATTAAGTGCTTACTTATTTACCCCAAACCTCAACTCAAATAATATCCTCTACAAGAAGTTTTCCCTTGATTTTTCTAGGGTTTAGCCCTTCCTTCTCCCTCCTACTTAATAACTACCTTATGTTCATGTTGTTTTCCCCTATAGAAGGTAAAGCCCTTGAGGGCAGAGATTGTTTCATCTCCATCTTTGATCCCTAGCAACTAGCAAACAGTAGTTCTTTAATAAATGTCCACGATTGATGGACTAGAATTCTTAAATATACATTGGAGACTTGTAATATTGAATATAATTAACTGTAATTGAATATAATATTTTCCCATACTGCTTTTTGTTTTGAGGCACTGAAAATGAATATGCTGATGGTATGTTTTTCAAGTATAGTCAATTCTTATAATTTATATTGATGGAAACAGGCATTGCTATGAAAAATCCCAGATGGTAGGATTCACTTTTTGCCATATCTGAGTCAGAGGTTTAAACATTAAATGCCAAGGGAGGGATAGGTATTTAACCTATCAATCTGGGGAGTTTTGAAAGTAGGATGGTAAATCTAACACATTTTCTATAACATCCTTTGATACTTCTCTAAACTATACTTTAAAAATTCTTGATCTTATGTCCTTAAGCAATAATAAAATACATAGAAAGGGTAAATGCAATTTGTTTAATCAATTCTTTTTTTTTTCTTTGCATACAAAGAAAAGGAAAAGCTTTTAGTTTCTTAAAGAACACCAAAATATTTCTGATAAAAGTCTCATTTCTCAAATACATAGAAAACTAAGTCAAATTTATAAAAATCTAAGTTATTCCCCATGGATAAATGGTCAAAGAATATGAGTAGACAGTTTTCAGACAAAGAAATCAAAGCAATTTATAATCATAAAAATGCTCTAAATTACTATTAACTAGAGAAATAAAAATTAAACCAATTCTTAAGTGCCATCTCATACTTATCAGATTGGCTAAATATGACAAAAAATAAAAATGATAAAAATTGGAGGGGATGTGGGAAAACTGGGACACTAATACGCTGTTGGTGAAGTTGTGAATTATTCTGACCTTTCTGGAAAGCAATTTGGAACTGTATCCAAAAGGCTATAAATGGGGCATACTCTTTGATCCAGCCATATCACTGCTAAGTTTATATACCAAAGACATAAAAAAAGGCAGGGGAAGGGACCTATTAATACAAAAATATTTACAACACTCTTTTTGAGGTGCCTAAGATTTAGACATCAAGAAGATACCCATCAATTAAGCAATGGCTAAACAAGATCTGGTATATGGATAGAACACTCTGCTATATGGAATACTACTGTGCTATAAGAAATGACAAGCAAGAATGACTTCAGTACTTCAAAAAATACCTTCAGGAAAAACTTGAAAAGACTTACATGAATTGATGTGAAGTGAACAGAGCCAACAGAATGTTGTATACACTAAATATGAAGAATTGTGAATAATTTAGCTAATCTCAGCAATCCAATTATCCAAAACAATTCCAAAGGACTCATGAGAAAACATACTATTTGCTTCTAAAGAACTAACATTGTCTGAATAAAGAATGAAGAATGCTATTTTTCACCTTCTTTCTTTCATTTTTTTTCTAGTCTTCTTGTACAGAATGATTAATATGGAAATTTTTTACATGATTGCCCATGTATAAACTATATGGGATTGCTTACCCATCTCAAGCAAGAGGGAGTGGAGGGAAGAATAGAATTTGTAACTCAAAACTTTTTTATATTAAAAAATTGTTTTAATATGTAATGGGGAAAACAAAATATCATTTTAAAAAACACCAAATTAGTGACTGAAGGTTAGATGATTATTACCTCTGATTTATTTTCATCTTTTATTCTTCAACCCTTCATATTTAAGTTGACTAAATACCTTATTAGGGTAGGTATATCTACCATTTTCATTTTTTTTTTTTACTTATCTAATATGGATTTAGTGAGAGAAGCATACTTAGAAAAATGATGCCATATTAGAGACTGTTATTATGGACAATAACCTACCTCGTTCCCTGACTATCAGAATCTTGAATTGGATCCAATACAGTTTTAGTATCCAGTAAGGGAGCAGAAGATTTAAGCATTTATATTAATATCCTTAGTGTCAAAATGCAACTTTAGTTCACATGCTCTTCAGTACAAATCCTTTAAAACACATTACAGCAAACTAGATCACAAATGTATTAAATGAAACATTTAGTTCCCAGTGTCCTGAAATGTTATGTTAAAAAGCAAAGATTCTCTTTTCTTTCTGGAAGTGGTAAAATAGTCTTAATGTCATGCTGACAAATACACTCTCAGGCCCAAATCAGATTCTGTAACAGAGTTAGCTTGATTCTGTTATTCTATAGTCCAGTTGTCATAAACTTTCAAAGAAAAATTATATCTACATATTTCAATTGAAGAATTTAACATATGGAGTCTTTTACCTCCTAAAGTTTTCAGAAGAATATCATTAGGCCCTGTTGTACAGGAAGTAGAGGAGGATCAGGTTACATATAAAAAAATATTCTGTTGTGGAATATTCTGTGGGGAAGCATAAGAAAAAAATGAAGATGAATATAATATGCTGAGATAAATTTTATAAGTGATTCATTTAAGACAGGTGCTATTATAGTTCTGACTTTTCTTTGATGAACTCTATACCAAAACTATGCACTAACATATAATGCTTCAAAATTTGCAAGCACTTTACAAATACTGTCTTATTTAATCCTCATAGAAGTCCTGGGTGGTTGGTGCTATTGTTTTCCCTATTTTACAAAGTAAGACACCTGGAAAACATCTAAGGCAGGATCTGAAGTTACATTTTCCTGACTCCAGGTCTAACACTGCACTACCTATTGCCCTTACCTTCAATTTGGCTTCTTCAATAAATTCAAAGCATTCTGGAAAATAAGATATGATATTGGTATCAGGTAGATCCAGGATAGAAATGTTTTTGTATGTAAAGTCATTAAGAAAAGCATTTTCAACTCCATAAGCAACATTGAGGATATGAGTAACCTAAAAGGAAACACAAAAATACATTTTAGAACTTGTGGACTTTAATAACACAGGATAAGAATATGTAATGAATTTCTGCATTTCTATAATGAGATATTAGACACATTAAAAATAAGTACATTAGGAATATTTAGGGAAAATGTCTGTCTTTATCTTACAGTTCTTATATCCAAATTTAATCATATACTTAGAAAAGAAAGAACTCTTTCTAAACTTTCAATTATTGCCCATTTATCAAGTATTTAGTACTTTAAATCTACCCTCGCCTCCCAGGAATATTTTTAAAAATAATAACTTTTTATTATCAAAATATATTCTAAGCTAGTTTTCAACATTCCCTCTTGCAAAATTTTGTGTTCCAAATTTTTTCTCTCTTTTCCACATCCCCTTTCCTAGACAGCAAGTAATCCAATATATGTTAAACATGTGCAATTCTTCTACACATATTTCCACATTTATCATACTGCATAAGAAAAAGCCGATAAAAAAGGAAATAAAACAACAAAAAAACAAGCAAACAACCAAAAAGATGAAAATACTACATTGTGATCCATATTCAGTCCCCACAGTCCTCTTTCTACATGAAGATGGCTCTTTCCATCACAAGCCTAGTAGAGGCACTGCTGGATGAAAGAGCATGTGCAGTTTGATAGCTCCTTGGGCATAGTTCCAAATTATTCTCCAGAATGATTGGATCAATTCATAATTCCACCAACAATGTATTAGTGTCCCAGTTTTCTCACATGCCCTCCAACATTTATCATCTTTTCCTGGCATCTTAGCCAATCTGAGAGGTATGTAATGGTACCTAAGAGTTGTCTAAATTTGCATTTCTCTAATCAATAATGATTCAGGGCATTTTTTTTATATGACAATCACTCAACTTATTTATTTGTCAATTTCCTCATCTAGAAAATGAGGACACTACCAATAGCCCAATTTACCTTACACAGGTAATAGAAAGATCATATAGGAAAATATAATAGAAAACATTTTGAAAAACTATCCAGCATTATACAAATATAAGTTATTATTTCATATACAGGGCCACTGGCTTTGAAATGTGACATGTAGGAAAATCCCCCTAATCCATTTTCTTTTCTTTCTTTCCTTTTTTTTTTTTTTTTTTTTTTTTTTTTTTGCTGAGGCAATTGGGGTTAAGTGACTTGCCCAGGGTCACACAGCTAGGAAGGCCCTAATTCATTTTCTATGTCATCTTTCAATTTCCTTGGAAGCTTCCTATCCAGTTCTTCAGACCCTAACCTTACTTCCTTTGGTTCATTGATGAAATTGAACATAGAAGTTATCAAGATCTTTTATTCAGTCTGTAGCAGTAGACTAAAATTAAATATTTTATTTAAGTTTAAATTTACGACTAAAATATGCTAATTCATAGTCTTATCATTCTATAGTGAAAATCATATATTTTCTTAAATCTTTGGATCATTCTATCATTCATATAAACATGTATATATAAAAATATATATTGCCTGATAGAGGCAATATGTATAAGGATTCAAACAAATCTCTTTTCCAACAAGTCATAAGATTAAATTTATTCAAATAAATATTTTGAGTTCAGTTTAAAAGGCTAAAAATAGCCAGGCTCATGAATTTGTTAATAGTTGTTCCTTCTTAATAGATGATATAAGTTCTAACAAAAATTGTAAATTATAACAACCAAATAACCCAATATATTTAAATTAAGCAGGCAAATTTTAGCCACATTTAAATCATTGGAAAAGATTACTGATAAAATTCTAGAATTTTACCAAATGCTGAACAATGTACTTTTTCTTTCAATAGATGTGAAACACTAATGGAAATACTAAATTTTAGGCATTTTTTACCTTGTGTTTTTTCAATGTGTCCAAATCATGAGCAACATCTTGTGATCCTACAAAAAAATAAAGATATATATTTATATTGTGTATATTTATGAATCTTCTCCTCATAACACCATCAGGTATGCAGTAGAAACCTGGTTATTCCATTTTACAAATAAGGAAATTGAGATGCAGAGTGATTATGTGATTTGTCTAAATTCAATAACTAGTAAGCATTCATATCAGGTAGTCTACAAAAGTAATTAGTTCATGCCCAAAAAATTATCAAACTGTGCATACTCTTTGATCCAGCAGTATTACTACTGGGCTTATATACCAAAGAAATTTTAAAGAAGAGAAAGAGAGCTGTATGTGCAAGAATGTTTGTGGCAGCCCTCTTTGTAGTGGCCAGAAACTAGAAACTGAGTGGATACCCATCAATTGGAGAATAGCTGGATAAACTGTGGTATATGAATATTATGGAATATTATTGTTCTGTAAAAAATGACCAGCAGGATGATTTCAGAAAGGACTGGAGAGACTTACATGAACTGATGCTGAATGAAATGAGCAGGACCAGGAGATCATTATATACTTCAACAATAATACTATATGATGATCAATATTGATAGACATGGCCATCTTCAACAATGAGACGAACCCAATCAGTTCCAATAGAGCAGTAATGAACTGAACCAGTTACACCCAGGGAAACAACTCTGGGAGATGACTATGAACCACTACATAGAATTCCCAATCCCTCTATTTTTGTCCATCTGCATTTTTTATTTCCTTCATAGGCTAATTGTATACTATTTCAAAGTCCGATTCTTTTTATATAGCAAATTAACTGTTTGGACATGTATACATATATTGTATTTAACTTATACTTTAACATATTTAACATGTATTGGTCAACCTGCCATGGCGGGGGGGGGGAGGGGGGGAGGGGGGAAGGAGGGGAAAAGTTGGAACAAAAGGTTTTGCAATTGTCAATGCTGAAAAATTACCCATACATATATCTTGTAAATAAAAAGCTATTAAAAAAAAGTAATTAGTTTACATTTTCTGTGTTTTGAGGAATTAAAAATATAACTAAATAATCCTTGCTATAATTCTATTAAGTCTTCACTTAATTTTTAAAGATGATAAAACTATAGGCAAGGATGTAAAAAAGTGGGGTGAATGTGGATATATCTCAGTGATTAAGCAAGCAATACTTTGGACAAACAAGATTTTTTTTAAAATCCTGTAAGCCCATATCTACCAAGAGAGTACCTGATCTAGGTTGGTATATAGTAAGAGATTAAGAAATGTTTTTTTCCCATTCCCATTTTTCCCATTCATTCCCATGAAGAAATCATTCATTCACTTTTGGTCTCCTGAAATATGGCTTAATTCCATTTTTCCAATCTTATCTTTTCACTACTTTCTTTATATTTGTTTAGAACACTTCTTCCAAACTGTTCTCCCCACACACTATTTTCTTTCCTTTTGCATATTTGCTCCTCTAAAATATTTCTTCAGCTCAGATTTCTACTATTGAAATCTACCAATCCTTCAAAGCTAAGATTTGATGCTACTTTCTTCAATCGAGGTTTTCCTCACCTTCAGAAAAGAGTTGGCATTTATCAACTCTTTTTAATAATGTTTAAATACTTATAGTATGTAATTATGATTATATATGTCCATGTTGCAATTCTACTAATAGATTATAAATTTTGTGGAGAGGATTGAGTTTTATTCATTTTTGTATTCCCTCTTAGTCCAGAGTCTTGCACATTAGATACTCAACAGCCAGATAGTTGTTGAATGAATAAATTAGTTGTAGCATGAGACATAGTGAACAAATATTGGCATAATAGTCACAACAATCTGGGTTAATTCCAGGACTGCATCTTGTATCCTGAAAAGTTCTTTTCTAACCTAGTCCAAATACAAGATTTTATCTAATCCCAAAGAGCCTCTGAGAGATTTTGGACTGTTGTCCTGAAGCTGAGACACAGAGAGACTCTATACCCATATATGCATACTATAAGGTGTTATCTCAGGAACTTAACAAATTGGCTCCAATTACTTAGCCAGTTAGACTAGCCAACCTCAGATAATCAGGATTTACTACAACAACAAATGGCAAGAGAAAAATATAAGTTTTATTTTTGGAGCCTCTCCTTTTATAGCAATAGTATTTTCATTCTTATCTGATTTTACACGCAAACACTGATTCAATCCATATATCTTATCTTTGGTTTCAAGGGAAGAACAAGTGTGTTTCAGGTCTCTATCTACTGATAGCACCAACTTCTTATTTCTTTTTGAAAAGATAGGAAGCAGCTATAACTGAGTGCTGGCAAAATCCAAGTTCTTCGCATATGGGCACAAAAAAAGAATATACAAAGAATGTCTTTCCTAAAGCCACAAGAAGTTGGTAAATGTGGCCCTGATAACAATATGTGAGCAGTTTGCTGGCTTTTCCTCCAACTTCCTGGCTGGGATGTTCCTCAATCTCTTGTACAAAAGAGCTCTTTGAAAAACTGCTTTAAAGAAACTAAACGAAACTTGGCAATTTTATAGGATACTATCAAAATGTATTACTGGTTTAAAAATATTTAACCTTCCCATTCCTTAGCCACTACATTGGAAATGTTCTATTTCTGTATAAAGAAAAATACAGAAATATCACTTTGACAAAATTACAAATAAAAACTTAACTTCTGCAAATATATGCTAAAAGAAAGGCAAGAAATATTTTTAGGCTTGGTTCTCTATTTTGAAAGTGGCCTCTGAGACATATTTTGATTTTGATTTTTCTATGCCCAAGAAATAGATGAACTTTAGTACTGATATTCTGCCTTTTACAATCATGAAAGGTGGATAAGTACATAATAATAGCATGTGGGAGCAATTCAAGTCAATACACAAAAACAACAGCTAATTTAATTGTTTTTAAACCATTAACTTGAATGTAAAACTACAGTACTGAGTTCCAGTTTATTCTTCCCAGAATCCCTAGAAATAGATCCTAGTTTCTATTCTAGCTTAAGGAGCCTTTTTTTTTTTTTAGCACTGTTGCATTCTGGATGGAAAATTTCCTTTGAATGAGAAAAAACAACCCAAATCATTACAAAATACTAAATTCCAACTAGTTATTCAATAAGGAAGTAAATAGCTACAATGATTTGACAGGCATTACAATGCTTACCCACTTAATAGAATTATTATCACCAAAATAATTCATTAAAAAATTTGAGGATAGCTTTGGCTTCCAAGAACAAATTAAAATTAATGAAGTTAATATTGATATATCTGACCAGAAATAATTTCAACTCCTTTTAAAATCTCAAATATTTCATTTGGCCGATATTTGTATCTACAGGGGATATTTTCACATTAACCAAATGTACTTTCAAAAACACATTTTTAGATAATTTAGAGCATCTAAATCTAATCAGAGAAATAAATGCAAATAAATGCAAAACTCTGAGGTACCACTATAGACCTCTCATATTGGTTAAGATGACAGGAAAAGATAATGATGAATGTTGGCGGGGATATGGGAAAACTGAGACACTAACTACTGGTGGAGTTATGAATTGATTCAACCATTCAGAAGAGCAATATGAACTAATGCCCAAAGGCCTATCAAACTGTGATCCAGCCGTGTCTCTACTGGACTTGTATCCCAAAGAGATCATGAAAAAGGGAAAAGGACCCACATGTGTAAAAATGTTTTTTACCTTTTTATAAAAGTGGCAAGGAAATGAATGGATGCTCATCATTTGAAGAATGGCTGAATAAATTATGGGATTTGAATGTTATGGAATATTATTAGTCTATAAGAAATGATCAGCAGAATAATTTCAGAAAGGCCTAGAGAAACTTACATGAACTGAGGCTAAGTGAAATGAGTAAAACCACAAGAACATTGTATACAGCAAGAACAAGATTATGCAATAATCAATTTTGATGGACATGGCTCTTTTCAACAGTGAGGTAATTCAGGCCAGTTCCAATGGATTTGTGATGAAGAGAGTCATTTCCAAGCATACAGAGGACTGTGAGGACTAAGTGTGAATTACAACATAGTATTTCCACCTATTTTGTTGTTGTTTGCTTGCTTTGTTCTCTTTTTCAGTTTTTCTTTTTGATCTGATTTTTCTTATGCAGCATAATTGTGGAAATATGTACAGAATAATTACACATGTTTAACATATATTGGATTACTTGCTATCTAAGGGAGAGGGTGGTGAGAAGGTCGGGAGAAAAAAATTTGGAACACAAGGTTTTGCAAGGGTGAATGATGGAAATTATTTATGCATGTATTTGAAAATAAAAAGCTAAAAAATACATTTTTAGAGAGCATGACACCATGCATTTCTAAATTATATAGAAATTATGTATACTATCTAATTTTATATCTGGGGCAAAAATCAGATATAAAATTTTAATAATATGATAATTCATACGGGAAATATGACATTAAAGATAAAAATAAAAAGTATGTAAGACCAGAAAAGCAGATGATTTAGTCATGTAGTGAGCTCCACAAGTGCAGCAACTGTTCTTGAGCCATAATTTCCAGAAGCTCTTAAAAGACAAAAAAAGAAGTTTTAAGGGATGAAAAGTTGTGAACAACTAGAAGTGATCATACCAGTGACATTCCATATCTCAAAGTACAAGTTATTACTGATAGAGGTTATATCTGACTTTTAAAGAAACAAATATTACATATTCTGAATTTCAACATAAATCATTATAGGTACAAGAAAAAAGATGAAAGTTGTAAGAAGCAAAATCAAGGCAATGAGATGTCAGGGAAAGATTCTTTGGGGTACAAATGAACCATTCCATTCTTGAAGCCATTAGGGAACAAGCCCAGTGAGTATAATAGAGAACTCTGTACAACATAGATGATGCACTTTGTAAGGAGCCAGCCCAAAGTTTGAGCAACCTGTTTAACTCAACCAGTCCAGAAGAGATGTTATACTTATGGGAAGCAAGTCCAACCTAATAGAGGGATCAATCCATTACTAACACTGATGTCCTGCCTTGCAGTAAACTTCATGATGATTCTCTGGAGAAATGTTGAGACATCACTAAACTTATAGTTTAGTCACATGTATTCCTTACAAGCGTGCCTTATTACCACTGTACTTTAAGTCTGTACTCATTATTCTCCCATATCCTGTGCACATCTGTGGGAGAAGATAATGGAGGTTTGGGGAATTGTTTATGGCTCCCATTCTTGCTATACCATTTGACTTTTCCCTGAAAGTTAATTCAGTCTACTGCCTGATTTTTTAAGGGAAGAATGCCAGTGACAACTCTGAAGCTATAGGTTAGTAGTAATAGTTCACAGAGTTACATCTAGAAGTGGATGCACTAGTTGTTCTTTTACCCAATCTGCCAGTAAGAGTTTAAATTGAAGGAATGAGCTCAGAACGGATATTATGTAGGGTTCTAAGAACTATCATGTGGGAAAGATGAATTGAAAAGTAGTTCTCAACTAAAAATATTACTAGTTGGATCTACAGGGTGGTTATCACAAATGATAATAACAAAACCAAATAAAGACATAAAAGAAAACTAAAAAGGAATTTATGCTGTCAAATGGAGATGTACTTTTGAAAGAAAAAAAGTATTTAATCCAGCAGCATATTTAGGCATCAAATAGATATTTAATCATGTTTATATAAATAACTTGAGGGAAAAAAGGATAAATTATCTTTTTATGGCTCTTCAACTCTCCTACTCTTCATTGAAACAAAGCAACCAAAACCCAAAGTTGTTAACCAATATGTAATTCTGGAAGGGAGGGCAAGAGAAGGTTGAAGTTGGGGAGATAAAATGAAAAATAATCCCATGCCACTAAAACAGAGAAAGACGTTATCAGGAAGATGATTGTACAGTATTCATAAGGCAGGGTTTCTGGAATAAAAAGAATAATCCAAAATACATGATGTGCCTCATCATGAAGGGATGACAGAAAGTAGTTCATAGATCAGTAACATAAAATCATAGATTTGGAACTGGAAGGAATTTCAGAAGCCAGCTAATCCAATATTATCATGTTATGAAGTTCATTCATTAAGTTTAAATGACTTGTCCAAGTACTAAGTTCAAAGAAGAATGAAAACAGAAACTGAAGAAGGCAACCCCTTTGAGGAGATGAAAAAGAACATAAAAGGTCTTGTCTCACTGCCCTAGCATATCTTTCAGCTGAACAAAATTACTTTGATATATGTCTAGAACAAATCCAAAAAATAAGAAATAATGCAAAAATTAATTTGTTTTCTGATTGTAGCTTAGTAGAAAAGGATCATTTATTAGCTTAAGACTTTGTGCCTTCTTGCATTTTGAAAAATAATTCTACAAAGATTTTATTAATGTAGGTCCTCCAATAGTATTGCAACATTCCACAAACTTCTTGTATTATTTTCACCAAACAAGTAATCAAACAGCTGTTTTGGAAAAAGTGAACTTGGAATCAGCTTGGTTTGGAAAAAGTGAACTAAAAAGTTATATACTTTTCCAGTCATGACAAGGGAATCTAATGAATTTCCCAAATTAGTCCATGGGAAATAAGAAGATTGCCAGATTTTCAGCCAATTCTTCACAAAGTAAAAATTATTTTATTATGGTTCAAGAGATATCAACTTTTTCCCCCCAAAATTAAAAAAGGCAGGGCAGTTATGTGGCACAGTAGATAGAACACCAGTGCTGCAATTAGGAAAACCCTAAATTCAAATTCTGCCTCAGTCGCTTGACACTAAGTATGTGACCCTGGGCAACTCACTTAACCCTGAGTGCCTCATCAGAAAAAAATTAATTTTAAAAAAGGGCTTTGTTTGGCAAAATACCCAAGAGATAGTAACATCCAACTAAAAATACCACCTTAAAGTTGTATAGAACATTGCTGCCTTTTGCTCTTAACTCTGAAATAGCCGATAGAGTAAGTAGGTACTATTAATTCCATTTTGCACACAAAGATATTGAGGTCCAAAAAAGGGAAAAAAATTCACCAAAAGTCACAAATAAGTTAATTCTAGAGCAAAACAGGGCTTCCAAATTCTTATCCTCAATATTATTATTCTCAATAGCTGTGGGCAAATCATTTATTTTCAGTATTGTTGACTGCTATGAGTTATTTCATTGAAAATATAAAACAAAAAGTGTATGCTGTTAATAACTTAGAAGAGTGACCATAGGTCAATTTAGTCATATAGGCAATTATTTAAAAAAAAAATTAGCAGTATGAATTTTCCTAATTACCTTTTATATTATAGTTCAGTGAAAACAAAGACAAGGGATGACCTGTAATATTCTGGTTAGCTTTCTGGAGAATAATCACCATGAGAACAATCAAGTATTTAGCTGACTAGTTATACTACACGGAGGGAATATTAAATGATCTCCAGCAATACTATGAGCCTTAGGCTTCATTTTCCTCTTTACAATCAGAGGCTTCACAGGACTCGTACTTGCCAACTCATTCCTAGACATCATTCTTCTCGAAGGGATAAAATCCAAAGTCTTTATTGTTTCTTTCAGTCTCCCAGTTAAGCAGCCTCAGCCAATCAGCCAGTCAGCAGTCTGCACATCCAAAAGCAATGTCCTGCTTTCTAGGGCCCCCAAGTTGGGGTGACAAAACGTACTGTTGCTTTCTAGAGCTCCCACACTGGGGTGGATTAAAATATAGTGTCCCGACTAGCTCTCTGGAGGATCTTGGAACCAGCCCCAAGTCCTTGATCTTAGTGGAGAAATGAAGGCAGGAGAGCCACTATGAGGCTGGTTAAGTCTTGGAGTCTGAGTTCCAGCCTCTAATCCTGTCTTTTCTGTCTATCTCTGAGTCTGTCCTCTAGGTCTGATTTTGACCTCTTAAATACTCTATTACAATTAAATCCATTCATCATACTGAGTATAAACCAATCATTATATTACTACGGAACCATTATTTGTTGTAAGATTAAATCAATCATACTGAACTAGATAACTTTTAGTTACCATGCTAAACTAGAAAACCATTATCTTATCAATTCTACTGAGTTAACACCTTGTTGTAAGAATCCTTGCCTCAAGTATATTTCTCCAAAGATCTGGCCCATTACAATAACCTATCATAGAATACAATTAAGAGGGGCAAGTAGACTACTACATGACAGAACCCATTTCTTGAATCCTTAAGAAATAGACATTGTGACTACAGGTAGTCAAAATTATATACCCTTGGCATCAGATAGACAGAAAGGGAAGTCACATAAATGTAACATGATAAATTTCTTTTAAAACTCCCTCCCTTCTATGTACATAAATACTTTCCACCTTTCATAAATATTATCATTGAACATAATGTAATACGTAAAGAACCTACATCTCTCTCAATCATAAAGGCATAAGAGATCAGGTACTGATTAGGCATTAGATTAGCCAGTTCTTTTGATTATTTATGGTTCAATTTGGGTGAAAGCAATATATAATCCTGTTATTCCTTTGTAAGAAGTGAAATATTATGACCTTAGAGGATAATAGATTTAGAGCTGGGAGTGACCTTAGAGGTAACTGAATCCAATCTCTATTTTACAGTAGAGTAAACTGAGGCCCAGAGTGATTTGCCCAGAGTTACCCAGAGAGTAAGTAGCAAAAGCAGCATTGAAACACAATTCTTCTGACTCTAAATTCATTGCTTTTTCCATTGTCCCACTTATTGTTAGGATCTCTCTTATATGAGTCTCCCATAACAACAATTTCTCCTAAACCCAAATTTCTGTTCAGTCTGATGAACTTTCAAAAAAGACAAACTACTTCTAGTGATCCCTACTCAATTTGAGGTCCTCCAATTAACTTGGGGTTTGTCTAATCCTCTGCTTACCAATAAATAAGCTGACACATTTTCCCCATTATCAATTTATAGCCATCCTGAGAAATTAGGATGATGGGATGATAACTTATTTACATTACAGCTACTCAATACTATGTATATTGAGGCATGTGCTTCTGACGAAATACAGTGTACACAAAGTGTGAAGACTTATTTTTGCCAGAAAAGTCTGTTCATTTACAATGAATTCCAAAGTCAAAATGCAAATATTTCAACTTTCCAATTATGTAACTTATTCCAACTGAATTAAGAATTTTTCTTTTATGAATAAGCAAAACAGTGATTGACTCAGGAACCAATACATAATACTCACCCAGTAGTAACCATGGCTTAATAACACCAACATGCAGGTCCAGGCTTAGGTCCTGCACATAACCACAGCTACCCCCACTGCCAGGCTCAACTTCTTCCACAACGTGAATTCGAGCATCCTTCCAGGTTTCTATAATTTTTTTCCCAGTTAATGTTGTCACCCTGGTGCATTGTTTCCTGAGATTAGTCCGAGAGAATGCCCTAATTTCCTGGTTAAGGGAGTGCATTACATGAAGAGTCGCTGGTAACAAAAGCAAATCTTTTCTTCTTTTATCCCACAGGTAACAAGCACAACACTAGTTTCTCCCTCTCCTCTGTTTTCCAGCAGCATTAACTGGGCCGGCTGACAGCACCTAGCAGCCTCATTTTTCTAGTGCCAGGATGTAACACAGCTTTCGATTGGTCAATCAAAAGCAGTGTCTGATTGGATACTGTTTCTGCTTCCTGTAAGAGAGTTCTCATCTCTCCTCGTAACCTCAAAAGTCTAATTAATTCACTGATTCTATGCTCGTTTTATCCACGCTTACTAACATTAGCAAAACAGATGTAAAAATTAGACCTGGTTCGAAAAAATATATATTGCAATACACCCGTCCATATGTGTTTTTTTTTTCCTCCCTTTTAAAGCTCAAGTGATTTTCTATTTATTCTAGACTTTTTATCAGTGGCCATGAAGGATATAAAGAAGGTTCCTGTATCTATACATGATTCCAGGCAATAATCTACAAATATTATTTTGTCAGGAAGACCCACCTCTTTCTCTAGTCATTATAGGCAAGGTACAATTTCTCTGAGCTTCATTTATAAAACAGAGATGATAACATCTATGGTACATATCTTGCAAGATTTTTATGATGATCAAGTGAGACAAGCATTTTGCAAATGTGAAAAGCTTATATAAATATTATTCACTTAATAATATACAAACTTGACCCATATTTCATTGTTGAAAATATAAAATACTATGCAAACTACTTCACAAACCTTAAAGTATTATGTGAGTTTCAGATATTGTTTTTTTTTTTTTTTTCCTGGAACTGAACTGACAAAAATTATCTTTTCTCTTCCCAGTCAAGTCATTCCTCATTTTTTGGTCCTTTATTCAAATCTCCAAAGAAAGAAGTAATTCTTTTCACCTAGTAATCCAAGTGGAAATGCCCTTCAATGAGCTGAAAATATTAGAGAAGCCAGTTAGGAAGCTATGCCATAATTGTCAGATGAGATAATTAATGCCTGCACTAGGATTGAAGTAATGGAGAAGAAAAAGGAATAAATAAAGGACACTTCAAAGTAAGAAATAAAAAGGGTCTAGTGAAAGATAACATATACAGAAAGAGAGAAAATCATCAAATATAACGTATATATTTCTAGCCCCAGAAACTGAGTGAACAGTGGTACCACTGACAGAAATGTATCTGAATATCTGATTTAGAGATAAAAGTTCAGTTTTCTACATGTTCATCTTTAATATTGAACATCTACCTGAAATGTTCTATAATCAATTGATAACACTGTATGATCTGTAGCACAGAAAAGATGAGAGTGTATTTGTTATCCTCCCCCAACACACACACACACACACACACACACACACATTCACACACATGAATGGTTGAATTCTTCAAAATAATGGGTTTGGAAAGAAAAGAGCAACATATTCAGGGGGGAAAAAAACTAAAAAAATGATCAAAGACCAAAATATTTCTAGAAATCTTAAACTGATAAATTATAAACCCTAGAGTAGCACAAATTTCAGGATATTCCAAAACAGGATGTAACAAACTTTTCTGAATTTATGAATATCTTGGGAAGAATATATTGGCATATAAGATACCTTCATCTACTCTAATGCTTTATTGGAGCATGGAGAAAACACCGGATATTAAAAGGCTACAACAAAAACTCTGATAGATTCTGTCAAATTGGAGAGGCTTTTATTCAGAATCTGATGCTAATTATAGGTCAATCATCTAAGGACCAATCTAGCTAATTCCAAAAATGTTCAACACCAAATTAACTGCTAATACCCAGAAGGATCGAAAGAACTGTATTGATAGAGGGAGTATGTTACTCACTCTTATGGAAGCACAACTCTTGGAAAGGACTGAAATATGATAGGATACTGATTATGTAGCCTCTCAATGACCTTTCATAGATGATCAGAATTCTATTATGCTGAAAATAGGAAAAATGCATGAGATTTATGAAAGTTTATTATAATGAAGAGAATGAAAGTAATGGAGCAGTCGAATGGAACTGATCAATTTCTAATGTCTTTACAATTTAATATGGGGGGAGGGGAATATGACACTAAAAGGCCATGTGACATTCTGTAAATAGTTCTATGTATATAGTTGTGGATAGAGAGATACCTGGGACCCCATTCTGGTTATAGTAGTGATTAATGACCAGTGACTTGGGATAAATTGCTTAATCAATCTAGATCTCAGTTTTTTCATCTGTAAAATAAGAAAATTCGACTAAATGATGGATAAGATTCTTTGTGATAGAGAATAAGCTTTTCAAAGCAAAGACTTTTGTTTTTGTGTTGAGTGCCATGTGTAGTGCCTTATATTTATAAGGAAATTAATAAAAGCTCACTGAATTAAATGTAACATACCATGATACATCAGTTTAGAAATAACATAGGCTTTTAAAAGATATAATGATTTCCCTTACTAATAGCAGGTTCATGTAGAAAGTTTTATTTTTCCAGCTGATGTTTAGCTTTCTCTTGATGCTTATTTATTGATTTCAATTGCTTAAAAAAAAATAGTACTGATAAAAAAAAATCAACAAAAGTATACTTTAGTTTGTTTAGTTGGTTTACATTTATATCACCTTATTTCAGTATTTCATTGGATAGATGGTATCATCAAGATTATAGGTATATCCATGTTTTTATTCTGTAATACACACATCCTGCTATAAATTCTCCATACTAAGTCCTCTTATTATATAAACAATTTTTTTCAGATCTTTTAACATTAAATGGATACCAGTGAAGCACTCAAGTTGCAAGTACATCTTTCATCTTTTGCTTACAGTGTGAAGTCCACCTCCATTTCTCAGCAAGCACCTTCCAAATCATTAATATCTTTTATGTCACTTCTGGTACTGTAGTTGCCATTAGAAATATGCTATAGCCTACTTTCTCCCACTGTCCTCTCTCCATTGCCTTTTCAATTTCCAGCAGTTTTGATTCTTTGGCGATTGTAATGTTTTACTATTTTATGGGCTGTAATATCATTAGAATAATATATTATTAGAAATACTGTGTAAATTTATCCTTTTTATTCTCAACAGTACAATGATCCAAAATAATTCAAAGGACTCACAATGAAAAATACTATCCACCTCCAGAGAAAGAACTGATAGAGTCTGAAAGTACATCAAAGCATACTATTTTTTATTTTCATTATCTTTTTTTCATGTTTTCTTTTGGCCTGTGTTTGCTTTCACATGACTAAAAAGGAAATATGATCTGCATGATTGCATATGTAAAATATATATCAAATTGCTTTCTGTCTCAAGGATGGGAGAGGAAAGGAAAGAATATGGAACTCAAAAAAATTTTAATGAATATTAAAAAATGTGTTTTTATATGCAATTGGTAAAAAATAAAACATTATTTTAAAAATAAATAAAATTCTAAGTCTTCTGATTTCAAAAAACAAATTATATTTTTGCTTTAAACAAACACAAATCTATACATACACACAGATTCAACAACACTTCTTTTGCAGTCATTTGAAACCTGTTGCATTAATTGCATTTGGGAACTAGTAATCATGGTCATTTCCATAGTACTGAATTTGAAACGTCACATTGAACCAGATGTGATTTTAGGTTCAAAAAGAAGTTGTTATTCATAAACTAGCAAGAAGAAGGGGTTGGGTTCCCCCAAGCTTTCCTGATTGTACAGTGTTGCAAATTCTTAAATTTGGTGTTTATCAAAAGGAAAATGAGAACTTCCAACAAATTTGCTGGTCTGTGTGGTTTTCTGAAAGAGACAATGTCTTGGAAATTTCTGAGTTTTAAAACGATATTGTTAGTGGATTTTTTAAAGGAAGCAATTAAATTTATCTATTATTGACATTGATATTAATATGGGCCTAAGAATTTGTCATTGTTTTTATTCTTTGATTTTCCTTCTGTTTTCCTAATTTTACATTTCTTCCATACAAAATTTATACCACTTCCTGAAACATAGTGTGGCATAATGCATAGAGCAATAGCCAAGTCAAGATGACCTGGAACCAAGACCCACCTCTGACTTATATTTACTGTGTAACCTTGGGCACTCTTTTTTAAAAAAAATTTTAATAGCTTTTTATTTACAAGTTATATGCATGGGTAATTTTACAGCATTGACAATTGCAAAACCTTTTGTTCCAATTTTTCCCCTCCTTCCCACCCCTTCCCCTAGATGGCAGGATGATCAATACATGTTAAATATGTTAAAGTATAAATTAAATACAAAATAAGTATACATGTCCAAACAGTTATTTTGCTGTATAAAAAGAATCGGACTCTGAAGTAGTGTACAATTAGCCTGTGAAGGAAATCAAAAATGCAGGTGGGCAAAAATACAGGGATTGGGAATTCTATGTAATGGTTCTTAGTCATCTCCCAGAGTTCTTTCACTGGGGGTAGCTGGTTCAATTCATCCCTGCTCCATTGGATCTGATTTAGAAGATGGCCAGGTCCATCAGAATTGATCATCATATAGTATTGTTGTTGAAGTATATAATGATCTCCTGGTCCTGCTCATTCCACTCAGCATCAGTTCATGTAAGTCTCTCCAGGCCTTTCTGAAATCATCCTGTTGGTCATTTCTTACCGAACAATAATATTCCATAATATTCATATACCACAATTTATTCAGCCATTCTCCAATTGATGGGCATCTACTCAGTTTCCAGTTTCTGGCCAGTACAAAGAGGGCTGTTGGGCACTTTTAACTGCTTCGTGTCCCCAGGCAGATGTTTAAGATTATTGGAAAATTGTTGACTACTGTCTCAGCATTGGTGGAAGACTCTCCTTCATCAACCAATAAAAGCAAAGGACTTTTAGAAGAAAAAAGTAATATTTATTATAACTTTTTATTGGATGATTTATGTCAACAGACTTTCAACTTGACTCAGAAAAAATTTTTTGACATTTAAAAATAATTTTTGTTAATGTATTACAAAAAGCTGAATTTTCTAGTAATTTTATGATAATGTACACAACCAGAGGTTAGTAATACATGAAAATAACATTATTATTATTATTATTTTACAAAAAGTGAGTGATAACATAACCTATATATGTATGTGTATGCAAATGGTGTATATATAGACACACATATAGTTAATTCTTACTAACATGCTAACACAAGCTGTAGATTCATATGGTATGTGTTCATTTCCATGGTAACCATTTCTAAGATAAATACATTTCTGAGCAGTGATCCCAAAATAGTAAATTACCCTTTTTTTTATAGATTTCTATTTTACCAAAAAAGAGCAATTAAAAAATCTTGACCTGCTGCCTGATCAGCAAAATCAAAGTATAAACAAACCCAAGTTTGAATAGAAAATGTGATTAAAGTTGAAGGTTTATATAGTTAATTCCAAGTAATATGGAGGTTGATTATTCATGTTGAAGATTATTCATGTTCCTGCCTCATCTGATTCTTCATATTTTGGCCATTTAAATAAACTAGTCCTCTGTTTTTTGATCTTTAAAATGAGAGTCATATCAAATGATCTTTAAGGTTTCTTCCAGATATAACATGCCAGGATTTTGATACGATTCTGGGATTTTAATGCTCACTAACATAAAAGAAAAAAATTAATACATATATACATATCTACAATATTTCCTTTTCTACAGATAAAGAAGAATTTTGAAACTACTGACTACAAAGACAATTTTGGTGGAATACTATTGTGCTATGAGAAATGATGAGCAAGATTGTTTCAGAAAAACCTGGTAAGACTTATGTGAACTGATATAAAATAAAGTGAGCAGAACGAGGGGAACATTGTACACAGCAACAGCAATACTGTCAGTTATCAACTACAAAAGACATAGCTACTTTGATCAAGACAATGATTCAAGACAATTCCAAAGAACCTATGATGAAAAAAAAAGATCTATCTCCGGAGAGAGAACTGATGAACTCTGATGTAGATTGAAGTATGCTTAAAAAAAAAAAAAAAAAAACACTTTATTCTTATTGTTTTATCACGTTTGTGGGTTTTTTTTTTTTTGCAACATGGCTAATATGAAAACATGTTTTGCAAACTTATATCCATAATTAAAAGCAAATAAATAATCTCAATAAGGAAGATGACAAAAAAATAAGGGAGAAAGAATTTGGAATTCAAAAAAATTTTAAATGATTATTAATTTTTGCATGTATTAGACAATATTTAATGATATAAATTTTAAAAATATCTCTTAAAAATTGACCACACTGAATGGTCACAATGTAACATAAGTGAATAGGGCACAAGAATCCAAGAAAACCTGGATTCAAATCCCACCTCAGATACCTAAATGGATAACCCTGGCAAAATCATTTAACTTCTAAGAGTTTTGGTTGCCTTATCTGTAAAAGGGACCTAATTATTGCACCTCTTTTCAGATTTTGACTCCAAAGTTCAAACGAAATATGCATAATATCTTTGGAAACCTTAAATCACTACACAAATATTAAATGCTATTATTATCTAGAGATTTCAGTTTTCTATAAATTAACAACTTAAAGCTGGGTGTGGTGTTCGTTTGATTTGGTTTGGTTTGGTTTAATTGAGTTTTTTTCTGGAGATAGAATTATCTTAAATAAGAAATTGATATCCTTGAAGTAAAGGACTCTTTCTATTCAGGGTCATTACCCCTTAGTCTGATTACTACTTTTTTTTCCCCATTTAATTGCATTTTATTTTTTCTAATTACATGTAAAGATATATATTGTATTGCTGAGAAGAGCCAAGTCTGTCATAGCTGATCATCACACAATCTTGCTGTTACAGTGTACAATGTTCTGATTCTGCTCACTTCACTTAGCATCAGTTCATGTAAGTCTTTCCAAGCTTTTGTGCTGAATTCTGTTTCTGCTGAACATTCCAAATATCTCTTGGTGTTATAGATAAGTACTTGATATTTAAGACTAGAAGAATGTACCCATTTAGACTCTACTAGTTTGTTAAGAGCTACACTTTAATGTCTAACTCGTAGCAAAGCAAAATTATTTTTCCTCAAAATAAGCAGTATCAGATAAGAAACACAAACATGACAGATGGAATGGCTAAATCTTTGCTGAGTCCCCCCATGTTTTGGTGTTGTTGTTGGCCTCTGAGTAGTGAAATAGCTAAAAAATTTGGATAGTTTTACTGTGTCCCCACATAGCTATCCAAAATTTGAGGATAATGGCATTTCTTAAACCTTCATGCAACATTGACTCTACACAAAATTATGTAGTATGCAAAGTTTGTTTTTTGGGGGATACTCTTTACTCCCTACAAACACATACACCCACACACCCACACCCACACATATATTTTTGCCTTGGGCATTAGCCCCTGATTTTTAAATTCTGGAAATCCTGCTTTCCATTTTTAGAATGCTATGTCTGCCAAGATCTTTCATTTCACTCCAGAAATATTCTACTATATGACATGTAGACATTGTTTTGTAATAGATCAAGTCACATAGTGAAGGTAAAATACATCTATTGAATTATAATAATGCATAGAAAATGTACAATTTTAAAATCTCACCTGAAGTCCAAAATTTTTCAAATTTTGCCTAATTCTGTTTCAACTGAATATTATGATTACCTCTTCCTCTCCAGATTTAGGCACCTATTCCAAATCACACAGATCTTGTTATTTTTGACTAGAGATTCCCATGCAATTTCTTTCTTATTGTCTCCTGCCCCGGGCTCAATATAAATATATTGTCCTTGCTATTCATTGTTAACCTCTTCCCTTAACCATTCAATGAATATTTGCTTTTTAACCAAATGAATCTTCAATTCTTAGAATTTCAGGGTACTTGAGAGGTAATTTTAGTCAGGGGACCCATCTCTCAAGTCATATCAAGGCAGTGTAGATAAAGCTCATTACCTGAATAGAAAAATTGTGTGTTCAAATCCTGCTTCTGGTCCTAAAGTTGAGGAATCAGTTAATCTCTCTTCACCTCAATTTTTTCATCTGTAAAATTCATATTGATACCCATCTTATCATGAGGCTCAAGTAAGATAAAGTTTGAAAAGAACCATACAAATAAAATCATTTTTCAGTTGAAGAAAATGAGGACCAGAGAGGTTTAATAGGTAATAAAGATAAACGGATTAAGGAAGTTGTCTATTTGCAGCACTAAACCTGAGGCTACTCTGACCTTTTCAATGAAGGAAGGCCATTCCATTGCAGAGGAGAGAAAACTTCCTCTTACAATGCCAAGTGAGACTTAAACCCCAATTGTTTTTCTTATCCAGCTTCCAACAGCAGGGGTTAGACACATCTATTGGAAACACCTGAAAGACAGTGAAAATGGCAGAATTAAGAGGGGTCTACATCCTGGGATAACTTCTATGTATGTGCATAATCCCTTCATTCTTTCACTTTACATCCACTAAGCACTTTTGGGGGGAAGAAAGAGCTCTTTTTATACATGCTCTAATTCATAGTCTGAAAGAATAGGTCTTAGATTCCAAGTTCCAGGATCTAGCCTTCTAAAGGACAAAGGCAGATTTCCCTGGTAGCTCCAACCTTAGGATTGCCCTAGTTAGCTGCGCATAATACAAGAGTTTGGAAATTTCACCTTCTGTCAAGAGAAGGAACAGTATCAGAGTAGCACTGGTTGAAGGAACAGGAATCACACTCAAAGCAACCCAAACTGGAAGAGCATAAAGCAGCTTAAATCAGACCACAGGGAGATACAATAACTTAAGCCTGGTCCTACTTTCATACGTTATTGGCATGGTACAATTCTAATGGGCAGGGGAAACTCAAGTTTATTTTCTTATTGGGGGAACCAAGCTCTTATGATAGTTGGCTGTTCAAATGAGACTTTTCAACAATTGGTAGGATGACAGGACACTTTAAAAAACTACCTCCAACTAATGGAAGTGGCAATTTTTGCAAGATCTGGGTTTATCTTTTCATTTACAAGATTAGAGAAACTTGAACGTTTTTATATAAAATTTCAGCTTACAAAAAATTTCGTGTACAAATACATAAAAGTTACAAAAGTTATAGGAAACCTAGGCTATTTGAAGCTTGCTATTGATCTCACCACTAGGTCTAGGATCATATCTGGGATTTTCCACAATTCTTATATATTGCTAGTTGTCAACTTTTATGGATGTTGTTTCAGGCAGATTTTAACATAAAAGCAACTCCTTTTTATATAAAGTCTTACAGATGATAAAAATGCTTTCATCACAAAAATCCTCTAAGGGAAATTATGCAAATACTAAATATCTATGGAGCCTGTTATCTGGAGAGAAGAACATCTTCAGAGAAGATAATGTAGACTAGTAGTTAAGGTTAAAGTGAGGAAAATCGAATTTGAAACCTTCCTCAGATATTTATTTGTTTATAATCATGCTTAAGCAACAACTATTCAGGTTCTATTTGGACTGCATGGAAAATATTCTTTCTGCTAAAGATCAACTTAAATGAAGAGCTCATGGGACTAAATTTGTCCCCTAACCATTTGATTTATATCTGAATTAATCATCATTCTATGCATATAGCCCTCATAGTGGGTGTGGCTTAGATCATTGTCTTATATTCATTTTCTCTTTGTACTCCCTTGCATTCCTCGGTGAAAGTTCAGCTAGTCAAAATTAAATGAGTTATAATTTCTTTCATGTGGACTTGGACACAAAACCCAAGGGCAGCTGGTGGTGTTTGAAGATATTTAAGCAGTACTTTCAGTTATTAGCAAGAAAGGGAACTGGTGTCTCCAGAGAAAGTTAGGAAAATTAACAAGAAATATCCACATTCTTTCTTTTGCTCTTCACTGGCATATAATATATGTTTAATAAATTGTTTTTAATCAAACTGATTTGCCTCAAAGCAATGAGTTAATCCTAATTCCAGGCGGGGTACAATTGTCAGTATAATTATCTTCAGCTTCAGACAAAATCTGTTCTATTTCCCTTTCAATACTGTCTTCTTTGCTATGCTTTCATCTTAGATAAACATAATTGCACCTGAAGAATGTAGGATGGGTTTGTAACATTTAAAATTTCATCCTGAGATTTGCCATCATCATGGCATTCATATGACACTACGATTTGCAAATCACTTTACATCCACCATCTCATTTAAGTCTCCCAAGACACCAGTGAAATAGGCACTACAGTTACCATTATCCCATTTTGACATATAAGGAAACTGAAGAAGAGTTATGTGACTTGCCCAAGGTTACACAGTTTGCTAATATAAAAGATATGACATTTTTTTCTTTGCTTGTTATTATTTATTGATTTTTGATCTGAGCTTTTGAGTGTGGGGCTCTCCAAATTTAAGTATAAGCAGGGGCAGCTAGGTGGCTCAGTGGATAGAGTACTAGGCTTGAAGTCAGGAAAAGACCTGAGTTCAAATTGGACTTCCTAGCTGTGTGACTCTAGATAAGTCACTTAACCCAATCACCTCTGCAATAAATAAGTAAATACAAACAGAAGCCTATTGTATAAAATATTTGATTAATTTTATCATGATTTTTTTTTCTTAGCATCTGCATGAAAGGGAGATTAAAAATAAGAGTTCTGATCTGACTTTTCTATGTTTTTAATGACTCTGTCAATCTGTGCTTTTTACTAATGCTTTTAGAACTGTTAAGGTGATCAAAGAACCTGAAGGAAAACTACCTAATGGCTTGTAGAGTTTTCTTGGATTTGCTCTATATCTTTTGATGTAAGTTAATTTAGAATAAACAGTGCTGACATTTGGAATGGAATCAACCTGGTGACTTCTTAAGGCATGAAAATTAGAGAATGTAATTAGAGTTCTGGAGAAATATTTCATAACAAATTGTTAATTTAGCTAAGAGAGAAATGCCAATTTCAGTTTTGTCCTACATGGCTAATGAGAAGAACAAGGCAAAAACATTTGCAGTATAAATGATATATACTTGTATTTATGATTTGTAATATATTTATACCAAATTAAATTTAGTCAGAACTTAGTAAATATCAACCCAAATGGGAATGCAACACACTGTTTTACTTTTGATTAAATCATATATAGCACATTACATAAGCTATATCCTAGGATCCAACTCTTAATTGTCATCATAAAGTTAATGTTCTTTCTAAAAACTCATTTTTCCAATTTTTCAAAATTTATTCTTTCTCCATAGTTTTAAAATCATATAGTTAAACATGTTGTATTTGTTAGCTACTGTTAAATTTTTTTAGGTTATTAGAAATTAGTTGTTAGGGAAAATATTCAAAGTCATCAAAGAGTTTTTTATTTAATTGGCCTTAATGAAAGTCCATCTTGGGTCAAGATGGTCTGGATATAAGTCTCAACTCTGATACATACTGCCTAGGTCATCCCAAATAAATCATTTATCCTCATGGTTCCTTCCCTCCCCTTTCTCCCTAGTAATGCTCTAAAAATTTGCAGAACAATTGCTTTTCTTTAGCTTACTAGGATGTAATATCAGAAAAATCATAGGTTCAGACTTTACCCAACGCCCACTTAAAAAAAAAAAAAAGGTAGTATATTGTTATAAAGATTTTCTTGTTATTGTTCAATTTCAATTATGTTATGACCTCATTTGAAATTTTATTGGCAATGATACTGGAATGGTTTGCTATTTCCTTCTCCCCATCATTTTGCAAAGGAGAAAGCTTAGGCAAACAGGGTTAAGTGACTCGCCTAAAGCAAGTAAGGTTCCCTGAGCTAGTAAGTATCTGAAGCCAGATTTGAACTCAGGAATATGAATCTTCATGACTTCAGGCCTGATGGTAATTTTTTTTAAAACTTCATTTCTTTTTTTTTATATTATAGTTTTTTTATTGACAGAATATATGCATAGGTAATTTTTCAACATTGTCTCTTGCAATCACTTCTCTTCCAACTTTTCCTTTCCTTCCCTCCACTCCCTCCCCTAAATGGCAGGTAGTCTCATACATGTGAAATATGTTAAAGTATATCTTAAATACAATATATGTGTATATATTTAAACAGTTCTCTTGTTGCACAAGAAAAATCGGATTTAGAAAGGTAAAAATAACCTGGAAAGTAAAGCAAAAATGCAAGCAGATCACATTCATTTCCCAGTGTTCTTTCTCTTGGTGTAGCTGGTTCTGTTCATCACTAATCAACTGGAACTGAATTAGATCTTCTCATTGTCGAAAATATCAACTTCCATCAGAATTGATCCTCATATACTACTATTAAAATGTATAATGATCTCCTGGTTCTGCTCGTTTCACTCAGCATCAGTTCATGTAAATCTCTCCAAGTCTCTCATTATTCATCTTGCTGGTCATTTCTTACAGAACAATATTCCATAACATTCACATACCACAATTTACCCAGCCATTCTCCAGTTGATGGGCATCCGTTCTATTTCCAGTTTCTAGCCACTACAAAAAGGGCTGCCACAAACATTTTTGCACATACAGGTCCCTTTCCCTTCTTTAATATTTCTTTATATAAGCAGCCCAGCAGTAACACTGCTGGATCAAAGGGTATGCACAGTTTGAAAACTTTTTGAGCATAGTTCCAAATTTCTCTCCAGAATAGTTGGATCTGTTCACAACTCCACTAACAATACATCAGTAGTCCCAGTTTTCCCACATCCCCTTCAACATTCATCATTATCTTTTCCTATCATTTTAGCCAATCTGATAGGTGTGTGGTGGTATCTCAGAGTTGTCTTAATTTGCATTTCTCTGATCAGTGATTTGGAACACCCTTTCATATGAGTAGAAATAGTTTCAATTTCATTATCTGAAAATTGTATTTTTATATCCTTTGATCATTTATCAATAGGAGAATAGCTTGATTTTTTAAAAATTTAGAGTCAATTCTCTATTTTGGAAATGTAGCTTTTATCAGAATCTTTAACTGTAAAAATGTTTTCCCAATTTATTACTTCCCTTCTAATCTTATCTGCATTAGTTTTGTTTGTACAAAAGCTTTTTAACTTGATATAATCAGAATTTTCTATTTTGTAATCAATAATGATCTCTAGTTCTTCTTTAGTCACAAATTCCTTCCTCCTCCATAAGTCTGAGAAATAAACCAATCTATGTTCTTCTAATTTATTTATAATCTCATTCTTTATGCCTAAATGATGAACCCATTTTGATCTTATCTTGGTGTACAATGTTAAGTGTGGGTCCATGCCCAGTTTCTGCCATGCTAATTTCTAGTTTTCCCAGAAGTTTTTATCAAATAGTGAATTCTTATCTCCAAAATTGGGATCTTTGGGTTTGTCAAACACTAGATTGCTATAGTTATTGATTATTTTGTCCTGTGAACCAAACTTATTCCACTGATCAACTAGTCTATTTCTTAGCCAATACCAAATTGTTTTGGTGACCCCTGCTTTATAATATAGTTTTAGATTAGGTACAGCTAGGCCACCTTCATTTGATTTTTTTTCATTAATTCTCTTGAAATTTTTGACCTTTTGTTCTTCCTTATGAATTTTGTTGTTATTTTTTCTAGGTTATTAAAATAGTTTCTTGGGAGTCTGATTGGTATAGCACTAAATAGATTAGTTTAGGTAGTATTGTCATCTTTATTATATTCGCTCAGCCTATTTAAGGGCTCTGAATATTTTTCCAATTATTTAGCTCTAACTTTATTTGTGTAGAAAGTGTTTTGTAGTTTTGCTCATATAGTTCCTGACTTTCCTTTGGCAGATAGATTCCCAAATATTTTATACTATCAACAGTTACTTTAAATGGATATGCTCTTTGTATCTCTTGCTGCTGGATTTTGTTGGTGTTGTATAAAAATGCTGAGAATTTATTTGGGTTTATTTTGTATCCTACAACTTTGCTAAAATTGTGGATTAATTCTAATAGCTTTTTAGGAGAATCTCTGGGGTTTTCTTAATTATATCATCATATGATCTGCAAAGAGTGATAATTTGGTTTCTTCATTGCCTACTCTAATTCCTTTAATCTCTTTTTCAACTCTTATTGCCAAAACTAGCATTTCTAATACAATATTGAATAGTAATGGTAATAGTGGGCAACTTTATTTCACTCCTGATCCTGAGTGAATGGTTTCAGTTTATCCCTATTATATATGATGCTTACTCACAATGGTTTTAAATAGATGCTCCTGACTATTTTAAGGAAAAGTCCATTTATTTCTATACTCTCAAGTGTTTTTAATAGGAATGGATGCTGGATTTTATCAAATGCTTTTTCTGCATCTATTGAGATGATCATATATGGTTTTTGTTAATTTTGTTATTGATATAGTCAATTGCTAATAGTTTTTCTAATACTGAACCAGCTCTGCATTCCTGGTATAAATCCTACTTGGTCATGGTGTATTATCCTAGGGATGATTTTTTGTAATCTTTTTGCTAATATTTTATTTAAGATTTTTGCATCAATATTCATTAGGGAGATTGATCTATAATTTTCTTTCTCTGTTTTCAACCTACCTGGTTTAGGTATCAATACCATGTCTGTGTCATAAAAGAAACTTAGTAGGAGTCCTTCATTCCCTATTTGTTCAAATAGTTTATATAACATTGGAGTTAATTGTTCTTTAAATGTTTAGAATTCATATGTAAATCCATCTGGTCCTGGGGATTTTTTCTTAGGGAGTTGATTAATAGCTTATTCTATTTCTTTTTCTAAAATGGGACTATTTAACCAATTTACTTCTTCTGTTGATCTGGACAAGCTATATTTTTGAAGGTATTCATCCATTTTATTTAAGTTATCGAATTTATTGTCATAAATTTGGGCAAAGTAACTCCTAATTATTGCTCTAATTTCCTCTTCATTAGTGGCAAGTTCTCCCTTTTCATTTTTAAGACTAACAATTTGACTTTCCTTTTTCCTTTTTTCTAATCAAATTTACCAAGGGTTATCTATTTTTATTGGTTTTTTCATAGAATCAACTCTTAGTTTTATTTATTAATTCAATAGTTGTTTTTTTTTTTTACTTTTAATTTTATTAATCTCTCCTTTTATTTTTAGAATTTCAAGTTTAATGTTTGACTGGGGGAGTTTGAATTTGTTCTTTCTCTAGCTTTTTTAGTTGCAAGCCTAATTCATTGATTTTCTCTCTCTTTTATGCAAGTAGGCCTCTAGAGATATGAAATTTCCCCTTATTACCGCTTTGGCTGAATTCCACACATTTTGGTATGACATCTCATTATTGTCATTTTCTTGGGTGAAGTTATTAATTATGTCTGTGATTTGCTGTTTCACCCAATCATTCTTTAGTTTGAGATTATTTAGTTTCCAATCATTTTTTGGTCTATTTTCCTCGGCTTTTTATTGAATGTAATTTTTATTGCATTGTACTCTGAAAAGGATGCATTTATTATTTCTGCCTCTCTGTATTTGAATTTGAGGTCTTTATGTCCTAATATAAGGTCAATTTTTGTATAGGTTTCATGAACTGCCAAGAAGAAAGTGTACTCCTTTCTGTCTCCATTTAGTTTTCTCCAGAGATCTATCATATTTAACTTTTCTAATATTCTATTTACCTCTTTAACTTCTTTCTTCTTTATTTTGTGGTTTGATTTATCTAGTTCTGAGAGTGCAAGGTTGATATCTCCCACTATTATAGTTTTGCTGTCTATTTCTTCTTGCAGCTCTCTTAACTTCTCCTTTAAGAATTTAGATACTACACCATTTGGTGCATAAATGTTTCATATTGATATTGCTTCAATATCTATGTTACCCTTTAGCAAGATATAGTGCCCTTCCTTATCTTTTTTAATTACATCAATTTTTGCTTTTGCTTGATCTGATATCAGGATGGCTACCCCTGCTTTTTTTTTACTTCACCTGAAGCATAGTAGATTCTGCTCCAGCCTTTTACCTTTACTCTGTATGTATCACCCTGCTTCAAATGTGTTTCCTATAAACAATATATTGTAGGATTCTGGCTTTTAATCCAGTCTGCTCTCTGCCTCTGCTTTATGGAAGAGTTTACCCCATTCACATTTATGGTTAAAATTAATAATTCTGTACTTCCTTCCATTTTATTATCCCCAAATTATGCTTTTCTCTTTCCTTTCCCCTTTACCTCCCTCCTCAGTATTAGATTTATGAGCACCACTTGCCTCACAATAGCCTTCCCTCTTTAGGATCCCTCCCTCCAACTTAGAATCCCTCTTCTTTTCTTAACCTTTTCCTTACAATTTCTGTATTCCCTTCTATTTAGTTTACTCCTTCCCCTTCCACTTCTCCCACTTTTCAATGAGGTGGGGAGAAGTTTCTCTGTGAATTGAATATGTCTAATATTTTTCTCTTTAAGCCAATTCTGATGAAAGTAAGATACACACTATGTTCAAACCCCTCCTTTCTTTCCTCGGATATAATAGGATTCCTTTGCCTCTTCGTGAGATGTACTATCTCCACTTTTCCCTTTTTCTGGTACAATTTCCTTTCCCCCTCTAGCTTCTTTTTTATATTATAACAGTAAAAACCAAATTATACATGTATTCTTTATGTATACTCATAACAGAAGTAAAGTTCCCAAGATTTCTTTTCACCTTTTTATGTTTCTCTTGCGTCTTATATTTGAAGGTCAAACTTTTTGTTTAGTTCTGGTTTTTTCACCAGAAATAGATGGAATTCACCTATTTCATTGAATGTCTATCTTCTTCCCTGGGGAAAAAAAAATGCTCATTTTGGCTGGGTAGGTTATTCTTGGCTGCATACCAAGTTCCTTAGCCTTTCAGAATATCAGATCCCAGGCCCTTCAATACTTTAATATGGATGTTGCTAGATCCTGAGTAGTCCTTGTTGTGGCTCCTCTGTATTTGAATTGGTTTTTTCTAGCTGCTTATTTTTTCCTTGGTTCTGGAATTTAGCCACAAAATTTCTTGGAGTTTTGATTTTGGGATCTCTTTCAGTAGGTTATTGATGAATTCTTTCAATGTCTATTTTATCCTCTGTTTCTGTGACATCTGTGCAGTTCTCTTTGATGATTTCCTAAAAAAATAGAATCTAGGCTTTTTTTTTTTTTCATCATAATTTTCAGGAAGTCCAATAATCCTCAGATTATCTTTCCTAGATTTATTTTCCAGGTCTGTTGTTTTCCCAACTAGGTATTTAACATTTTTTCTATCTTTTCTTTTTTCTTTTTTTTCTTTTTTTTTTTCTTTTTGGTTTTGCTTGACTGATTCTTGGTATCTCTTCGAGTCATTCATTTCCATTTGTTCAATTCTGATTTTTAATGAGTTATTTTCTTCACTCACTTTTTTTATATCTTTTTCTAATTGTCCAATTGAGTTTTTAAATGAGCTGTTTTGTTCTATGGAATTTTTTTCTATTTCACCAATTTTATTTTTTGGAGAGGCATTTTCTTTTTCCAATTCACTGATTCTGTTTTTCAAGGAGTTGATTTCTTTATCCACTCTATCTTTTAGTGAGGAGGATGACTTATCCAGACCCTCTTGTAAAGCTTCCCTCTTTTTTCCCCATTTTTCTTCTAGCTCTCTTGTAAGAGCTTTTAAAATTTCTTCTATAAGAGCCTTGTATGGTGGAGACCAGATCATATCCCCCTTTGGAGTTTCATCTAGAGACAATCTGTTTTTAGTCTCCTCCAGGTTTGAAATCTGCTCTCTTTCAGTATAGAAGCTATCTATAGTTAGTGCCTGCTTTAACTTTTTATTCATTTTGACAAAAAATAAACAAACAAGAAAAAAACAACTGCAATCTGCTTTTGGGGCAGTCTGGTATTACCAAGCTTCATCTACAGACAACAGAAAGTAGCAGTGAAACAGCAGTGGGACAGCAATGGCTGCACTGAGATCAGTAGTTGTGCTCTGAGATCATGCTGAGTCTCTTCCAGTACTGGGTAGGTGTGGCCAGGTCCCAAGAGACTCTAGCATTTGGAGTTATAGTCTTTATCCTTTGCATTTATAGCATCTCTGCTGATCTGCTGACTTGCTGACAGAGCAAAGTAGCTCACACTGTGGTAAAGTTCTCCCTGCAAATTTTCTGCTAGCTAAGACCACACCCCACCCCATTTCAGTTTGCTCAGCATGAGCTACTTTCTATGCTCTCACTACCAACTTGCCTGATGCTGCACTTAGCCTAACTATCCCCACCTGCGAGCAAAAACAGACCTTTTCTGGTGAATTTTGAGATTATCTTCTGTTGGTAATGTGTTGTACTCCCAATATTTGTGGGTTTTGACAGTCAAGTACTGATTCCAAGGCCTTTTATAAAAGAAGTAGTCTGAAGGTAAGAAAGAGTTTAGATAGACATGTGTGTCCTCTCCGCCATTTTGGCTCCACCCCTCAACTTCATTTCTTTTAGGCAGACTTGAGATAAGATTAGATACAAGATAGAATTAGGACAAAGATTATGATTTTCTAATAGTGAATGAATGGAAATCTACATCATAAAATTTGTCTGGAGCAATGTGCTGATGTTCTCTGATCAGGAAGAAAACTGGACCAAAAATCCAGTCAAGAACATGTAAAGAATGTGAAGTATAATGTTAGTCCTGTAGTAAAGTATGTAGTTAATATTAAAGAAGGCAGTGTTATTGAATGAGACTTATAATGATTGTGTGCTAAGACTCTAAGATGTGAACTCACAAATAGTCACAAACCCTTGGTTCAAATTTCCCTCTGTTACTAACAAACTTGTATGATTTTCGGAAAGTCACTTAATTTCTTTGGACCTTTGTTTCTTCACTTGCAAAATGAAGGTGTTAGACTAGATAGTCTCTAAGATCTTTTTCAATTATAAGTCCTAATAATTAGTATATTCGTTTGAAATGTTAAAAGAGAAAGCTTAATGCAGGATTTGTTTTATAAAGTTTCAGGGCCAAAGAAGGAGTGTAAAATTTCAGTTGTGTTATTCAGATGCAGGATATGCTTCGAACAATTCTAGAGCAACAGCAGTCACAGAACCCAAACCTCCACATCTTCTCATGCTGTTTGGGTCTTTTGTTCAAGTCTTCTTATAAATCCCCTACAAGGAGTCCCTCTCATATTTATGGAGGTCTTCCTTCCTCTCCATCACTTGTCATTTTTTGGGTACCATGAAACAATATATATTTGCTGCTCAGTTTTGCCACTTGGCCAACTAATATCTCTTTCTAGTCATCATATCTTTGATAATATTACTATGTAATTTCTCACAGATAACCAACTATAGCCTATCCAGATCTACAACTTATCTTTTCATTGCCTTTTTCATGCCTGGAATCTTGAATTCTTTGGAGTCTGGTATTCCATCCATGCTTGGTAGCTCAATACCAAACTTACAACATGGACCTTTGTTTCAAGAAGATGTCTGGAGTCATTAGAAGCACTACATGATTTTTCAGCTTGAAACCAGCCAGCTCTGTTCTGCCTATTCAATTCTGGATCTAGTTCATTGTATCAGAAGAGTCCATCTCAGATCTATATCTGGTTTACTGATATGTAGCCTGATATGCTACATGAGGAAGTAGAAATGGAACCAAGGAAAACAAAGATGTAGAAAGCAACTAGAGTAGATTAGTAATACACAGAAGTCCATACTAAAGGAGGCATAATTTTTTAGGACACTAAGGAAGTCTGAAGTTACATGAAAAAAAGGAAAGACACCAAGTATTTGGAAAAAGAAAATTACATATGTTAGTATTACCCAAAAAGAGGGCTGGTAAGGAAACATTACTAATTATAGACCCATATTCTTGTTTTCTTAACTCTGCAATATAGTCAAAGGAAAAATCTACCTGTTCATCAAGGATATCTTTGCTAAAAGTATAAGAAGAAAACAGAAGTTTTATAAATGATAATCTACAGCAGACCACATTTTTACAGTCACAAAATGGATAAAAGGTAAAGAAAATACAAGATACATTGGCCTTATTGTTTAATTATTATAAAACCTCAAAAAGGGCTTATTTCAAACAAGTTGTCTCCTAAGCATCTGTTTAAGTGATTCAATATTTCTCAAAACAATTAATAACAGAGATAATAGTGAGAATAATTCTTTGATTTTATGCCAAGGAAAGAAAAGAGAAAAGTAGGTTCACCAAAGTTTTTTACTGCTATCACTGAGGCAATGCAAAGTACAGAAGAGAAAGGAATGATATTCTATGGATGATGAGGTACTGCAGATGTTTCTCTTTCAGTATGCCATAATGCTTATTGCATCAAGTACTGGGACACTGATTGCTAAATAAACCTAGGTCACATGATAGCTAAAGCAACATGATGAAGATTGTAAATTCTGGCAAATTTAAATGGGAATAAAAGATAAAGAACAAGAAAGGATTTCCAGGATAACTCTAAAAATGATGCCAATTTAAATCTAGCTTGTAGAAGTCATATCTCTCTGTTTATGAAATAGTAGAGACATGTTCTTTTCATCCTTGGACCAAAAAATAGTCTCATTCCTCTACCATTAAATCCCATGCTTTAAAAATTTAATCCCATACTATTGAAATTAATTTTGTGACTCCAAATTCAGCTCTCCACTATTTCATGATGCTTCTCTGATTCTTCTCTGAACCTCCTCTAGATCATATGTTCCTGTTGCCTGTCCACCATTAATAAGAGTATAATTTGGGATTTAAAGTAAACCTCCAATAATAAGGAATAATAGAAGAGAGAATGGATAATGACAAGGATAATCTTTCCTGGTAGGATATGAGCCATATGACCTGAAGAATTAAGGGGGAAAAAATCATCACCTCATATCTCAATTTCCAGGGAATTATATTAATATGAGAATTATAGAATAACAACCAGAATTGATCTTCTATACCTTTCCCCCCTAATGCTATGGCTGTTAATCTAACATCTGTATGTTACACCTGTATGTATGATACTTTACCACCACCACTACTATTACTGCTACTGATGGTAGTAGTTCTCCTGCCACTCTTGCTATTGCTGCTACTACTATTACTATGAACTAATATTTATATAGTGCTTTAAGTTATGCAAAGTGTTTTTATAAATATTGCCTCAATTTATTCTCACAACAACTGTTTGAAATAGGTGCCTTTATTGCTTTATTTTATAAATGAGGAAACTGAGGCAAACGGAGGGTAAAATAGCTATGCTCAAATAGCTATTTGAGGCCAGATTTAAACTCAGATTTTCCTGCCCCCAGTTCTAGAGTTCAATTCATTAGCTGCCTCACCAATAAAAATTTCTGACCAACTGTGATTATTTGTTGTACTTTCTAGATCTCCCAATCTGTGTTTCAAGCCTACTCCCAACCATTTTAATCTAGAGGAATAATCTCTGTGAAGAAAAGAATCAGCTATTCTCATCTTTGGAGATAGATAAATCAGTCTAGTCAAAGCAAGTAGGAACCATAAGAAAAAAACATGATGCATATGCCAAGTGAATCAGACTACCACTACCCTTGACTACCATCTCCCCTCAGAGTATGATGAAGAAAGCTCAAAATCTGAATCCAAGGGTCCCTAAAATAAGTTCTCATACCAATGGCTTTGCAACAACTTCCATCACTTTTATTCAAAGAACCAAGCTTGATGGAGATGATGACCTAATAGTTCTCTTATTGATCCTTTAGTAGCCATACCTACTAAAGGCACAGAAAAGAAGTTCTCTTCACAAAAGACTTTAGCATCATCAAATGTTTAACAAAAATGGATATGGTTTTAACAGTGGGGAAAAAATAAAGAAAATGCATAACCATCCATATCCTAAGGCTCACGGGTCTTTTCCATCTGATTAGCAGATGAAACATTCAAAAGTGTTGTCTCTTTCTAATAGAATGTAAATTCCTTGAGAGCTAAGACTATTTTGCTTTTTTACTTGTATTCCTGACACTTAAGAATGTACATTTGTCCCTAATAAATGCTTAATCAATGCATTTTTATTCACTTATATACTGGCCATCAGTGAGAAGCATAGTAAATCAGAATGTACATCTTCTGGCACGACTAGGCAACTAGAAGATTAAAATACATGGTGCAAATAAAGGAAAACTTCAATAATGGAAGCCATAAATTATAGAAAGTTCATTTATTTAGTTATTGATCTTCATAACATTATTCTATGGTGGAAAGTAGGATGACCCAGTCTTCCTTTATATCATATAAACATACATCACAAACTTGTAGTTCATAAATATGTGCTTTAGGTTTCCTTCCTATATCACCACCCACACAGATACTCTCCAAAAAAAGAAAAAAAAAAAAACAAGAAAAGTTCAGAAAATGTCTGATTTAGATAAGTGGTCAAGAGAAATTCTAATCAACATCTCTCATTATTGATCTTTTTTGCCAGTAATTATGCCATGTGTGTTGAGGCATTTATATGTAGGAAGGAATTTATGGCCAAAGAACTAGAGTGCATTATGAAATGCAAAATGAATATTCATTATATTAAGTTAAAAAGTTTTTGCACAAACAAAACCATTACAGATAAGATTAGAAGAGAAGTAAAAAACTGGGGAAAATTATAAATCTTAGGGTTCTGATGAAGGCCTCATTTCTAAAATATATAAAGAATTGACTCTAAGAATACAAGCCATTCTCCAATTGATAAATGGTCAAAAGATATGAACAAACAATTTTCATATGAAGAAATCAAAACCATTTCTAGTCATATAAAAAAATGCTCTAAATCACTAGTGATCAGAGAAATGCAAATTAAGACAGCTCTGAGGTACCACTACATATCTCTCAGATTGGAAGTTGACAGGAAAAGATAATGATAAATATCGGAGGGAATGTGAGAAAACTGGGACATTAATACATTGTTGGTGGAGTTGTAAACTGATCCAACCATTCTGGAAAGCAATTTGGAACTATGCTCAAATGGCTATCAAACTGTGCATAGTCTGATCCAGTTATATCTCTGCTAGGCCTATATCCCAAAGAGATCATAAGAGTAAAGGATCCACCTGTGTAAAAAATGTTTGTAGCAGCCCTTTTTGGAATGGCAAGGAACTTGAAAATGAATGGATGCCCTTCAGTTAGGGAATGGCTGAATAAATTATGGTATATAAATGTTATGGAACATTATTGTTCTTTAAGAAACCATCAGCAGGATGATTTCAGAAGGGCCTGGAGACACTTACATGAACTGATGCTGTGTAATAGGTAGAATCAAGAGAACATCGTAGACAGCAATGATGACTAACTATGATGGATGTGGCTCTTTTCAACAATGAGGTGATAAAGAGGGTTGAAGTCAAGATAGTGGAGAGCAGACATGACTTTCTGTGACCTCTTCTGACCTTCTCTCAAAACAACAGCAGATTAAGCCTCTAAACTAGTCTTGGAGTCAAAGAACCCATAAATATTTGGCGTACAACACATTCCCAGAAGAAGATATCTTGGAAGAACTTCTGAACAAGTTTGTTTCAATCACGCAAGGGGACAGTCTGCCAAGCTCAAACCATAGCACAGGGAGTCCAGGGCAAGGAGCTGGGCCAGAGAGTCAGAGCATTGCAGCTTTAATAAAATTGAAAATAAGAAAATTCTTGAATTAATATATAAAACTAAAAGTTGGTTTTATGAAAAAATCAACAAAATAGAGAAATCTTTAGTTAATTTGATTAGAAAAAGGAAAGAAGGGGCTGCTAGGTGGCATAGTAGATAGAGCACCAGCCCTGAAGTCGAGAGGACCTGAGTTCAAATCTGGCCTCAGACTCATAATATTTCTTAGCTGTGTGGCTAAATTGTTAGTCTCAAAAATGAAAAAGGGAGAATTTTCTACCAATGAAGAGGAAATTAGAGCAATAATTAGGAGTTATTTTGACCAACTATATGCCAATAAATTTGATAATCTAAATGAAATGGAGAAATATCTACAAAAGTATATATTTCCCAGGTTAACAGATGAGGAAAAAATTATTTAAATAGTCCCATTTTTGAAAAATAAATAGAACAAGCTATTAATCAATTCCCTAAGAAAAAAATCTTCAGGACCAGATGGATTTATATGTGAATTCTACCAAATATTCAAAGAGCAATTAATTCCAATATTATATAAACTATTTGAAAAAATAGGAAAAAAAGAATCCTAACAAATTCCTTTTATGACACAGATATGTTGCTGATAGCTAAATCAGGAAGGGTGAAAACAGAGAAAGAAAATTATAGACCAATTTCTCTAATTAATATTGATGCAAAAATCTTAAATAAAATATCAGCAACAAGATTACAGAAAGTCATCCCCAGTATAATACACTGTGACCAAATAGGATTTATACCAGGAATACAGGGCTGGTTCAATATTAGGAAAACTATTAGCATAATTGTCTATATCAATAACCAAATTAACAAAAACCATACGATCATCTCAATAGACACAGAAAAAACATTTGATAAAATCCAATACTCATTCCTATTAAAAACACTAGAGAGCATAGGAATAAATGGACTTTTCCTTAAAAGTCAGTATTTAAAAGTCATCTATTTAAAATGATGAGCAAGCATCATAAGTAATAGGGACAAAATAGAACTATTCCCAATAAGATTAGGAGTGAAACAAGGTTGCCCACTATCACCATCACTATTCAATATTGTATTAGAAATGTTAGTTTTGGCAATAAAACAAGAAAAAGAGATTAAATGAATTAGAATAGGTCAAGAAGAAACCAAATTATCACTTTTTGCAGGTGATATGATGGTATACTTAGAGAACCCTAGAGAATTAACTAAAAAACTACTAGAAACAATTCATAACTTTCGCAAAGTTGCGGGATACAAAATAAATCCACATAAATCATCAGCATTTTTATACATTACCAACAAAGTCCAGCAGCAAGAGATACAAAGAGAAAATCCATTTAAAGTAATTGTCAATATAATAAAATATTTGAGAATCTATCTGCCAAGAGAAAGTCAGGAATTATATGAACACAACTACAAAGTACTTTTCATGCAAATAAAGGCAGATCTAATCAGTTGGGAAAATATCAAGTACACATGGGTATCCCAAGCAAATATAATAAAAATGACAATAATACCTAAATTAATCTACTTATTTAGTGCCATACCAATCAAACTCCCAAGAAATTACTTTACAGATCTATAAAAAATAGTAACAAAGTTCATTTGAAAGAACAAAAGGTCAAGAATTTCCAGGGAATTAATGAAAAAAAAGCTAATGAAGCTGGCCTAGCTGTGCCAGACCTAAAAATTATATTATAAAGCAGATGTTATCAAAACCATTTAGTACTGGCTAAGAAACAGAGTACTCAATCAATGGAATAGGGTAGGATCATAAGACAAAATAGTCAATAACTATAGCAATGTAGTGTTTGCCAAACCCAAAGACCCCAATTTTTGGGATAAGGACTCTCTATTTGACAAAAACTGCTGGGAAAATTGGAAATTAGTATGGAAGAAATTAGGTCTTGACCCACACCTAACACAACATACCAAGATAAGGTCCAAATGGATTCATGATTTAGACATAAAGAGTGACATGATAAGCAAATTAGAAGAAGATAGGATAGTTTACCTCTCAGATTTGTGGAGAAGGAAGGAATTCATGTCCAAAGAAGAACTGTAACTCATAATTGAATACCAGATAGATAATTTTGATTATAGTAAGTTAAAAAGTGTTTGTACAAACAAAATTAATGCACACAAGATGATAAGGGAGCAATAAATTGGCACATCATTTTTATATTTAAGGATTCTAAAAAAGGCCTCATTTCTAAAATACATAGAGAATTGACTCAAATTTATAAGAATTCAAGCCATTCTCCATTTAATAAATGGTCAAAGGATATGAATAGACAATTTTCAGATGAAGAAATTAAAACTTTTTAATCATATGAAGTGTTCTAAATCACTATTGATCAGAGAAATGTAAATTAAGACAACTCTGAGATGCCACTACATATTTCTCAGATTGGTTAAGATGATAGGAAAAGACAAGGATGAATATTGGAGGGGATGTGGGAAAAGTGGGATACTAATACATTGTTGCTAGAACTATGAACAGATCCAGCCATTCTGGAGAGCAATTTGGAACTATGTTCAAAAAGTTATTAAACTGTGCATACCCTTTGACCCAACAGTTTTTCTATTGGGCCTATATCTCAAAGAGATCTTAAAGGAATGAAAGGGAACCACTTGTGCAAAAATGTTTGTAGCAGCTCTTTTCGTAGTGGCAAGAAACTGGAAACTGAGTGGATGCCCATCAGTTGGAGAATGGTTGGATAAATTGTGGTATATGAATGTCATGGAATATTATTGTTCTATAAGAAATGATCAGCAGTATGATTTCAGAGAGGCCTGAAGAGAGTTACATAAACTGATGCTAAGTGAAATGAGTACAACCAGGAGATCATTGTAAACAGTTACATCAATATTGTATGATGATTCAATTTTGATGGGACGTAACTCTTTCCAACGATGAGATAATTGATGCCAGTTCCAATGATCTAGCAATGAAGAGAGCCATCTACACCCAGAGAGAGGACTGTGAGAACTGAATGTGGATTACAACATAAAATTCTCACTCTTTTTGTTGTTATTCATTTGCATTTTGTTTTCTTACTCGTTTACTGTGGTTTTTTTTTTATCAGATTTTTCTTGTGCAGCAAGAGAATTGTATAAATATGTTTATACATATTGGATTTAGCATATATTTTAACATGCTTAACATATATTGGATTGCTTACTATGGGGTGGGGTGAAGGAAGGGAGGAGAAAATCTGAAACACAAGATTATGCAAGGGTCACTGTTGCCAAATTATCCGTGTATATGTTTTGAAAATAAAAATGTTATTAAAAAAAAAAAAAACAGTGAGGTAATTCAGGCCAATTCCAATTGACTTGTGATGGAGAGAACCATCTGCATCCAGAAAGAGGATTGTGGGGATTGAATATGGATCATAACATAATATTCTCACCTTTTTTCTTTTTTTTTTTTTGCTTGCTTTTTGTTTTCTTTCTCATTTTTTTTCCTTTTTGATATGATTTTTCCTGTGTAACAAAATAAATGTGAAAATATGTATAGAAGAATTGTACATGTTTAACATATTGGATTGCTTGCTGTCTAGGGGAGGCAATAGGGGGAAGAGAGGGAGAAAAATTTGGAACACATATATTTTGCTAATAAAAAGCTATTAAAAAAAATGTTTCTCTCTGTGTGTCTCCTCTTCTCTTTTTCAGGCCACATTGAATTCTCTCTTCCACTCAGCTACTCTTTCCAAGCTTCACACCTACTCACTTTCCCTGAATCATTCCTCCCACTCAACTCAAGTACTCTCTAAAATATTCAGACTCTTCAGGCTTTTTCCACCCAGTTCTGGTTTTCTGTCCATACATCTTCAAATCCTAATCTCTAAAATGGTCATAACCAGTGTTGGGGCTACTTCTTCTTGCCTTTAAGTAAATTCAGGAAATTGGAGGCAATTTCATTGCCACAGAGATTTTATATCCAAAAGATTTTGGCATTAGAATACCTAGATATATTGGGGGACGGGGAGGAGGAGAGAAATTTAAGCAACTTCAGATGAAGGCAATGAATTAAAGTGAGAAACTATTCTTCACAGGATTGGATCAGAACCATGTAAATTCAGGCACCCATTCCCAAATACTCTGGGTTTACATAGACATTGTTTAATCCTTAGACTGATTCCCATGAGGATTAATCTCTTTGGCTCACTGCCTTTCCCTTAAATTGCTTTTCTAAAAAAATCTCCTAATATACCAGAACATCACATGGTTAGGTTTCCTGAAATATGAATAAAAGGAATCACTAGCTCTTATATAAATTCTCAAAATATTAAATATGTATTTCATCCCAAAGAAAATTCAGAAGTCACAAATAACTAATTGGAAACACATAAAAACAATCCACAGCCACATAAAAGATTCAGTCCATCAAGTTCTTTCTGAATAGGTGAACTTGGAGTTATCATTATTGTGAACCATTACAGAATTCTATCCAGTCCTTTCCCACAAATTTCATCAAAGTTTATTGGATTATCCTATTGGTTAGGTTGACCCTAGAAGGGAAAGATATTTTCAGGGCTACTTATTGATAAACTCCTTCCTATCAAACTCACATAATCTAAATAGTTTACTGCTTTGCTCTCAAAATAGGACGTTCCATAGGAACTATGTGGACTATCTTCTTTACCCAAAGAGCAAAGATAATCCTGAAATTCCCCTTTCTCTCTAACAGTTGCAATCTCTAAATGCTCAAACATGAAATCCTTTTGGCATTATCAGTAAAATGCTGCCCTGAAAATCTGTCTTCTTTAGCTAGATGCCTGAGTTCCATAATTAAATCCCTTCGGGAATTTAAAATTCCCCTTTCTCCACACAAGATAGAGTTCAGGAGTAGTTTCTATAAACTATGCTTGTGGACTTAATAGGTGTGTATGTTTTCCTCTGCTTCAACTGGAAATTTACCAGTGCTATAATTGTTACCAACTAGTAAGCCAGAAAAGTCCACTCTTAAAATTTTTTCTCTCAAGATTTGTGCAAACATATATTCACTGCTGCCATGAATTTCTACCATAAATTGCTATCAATTGTTCCTAGGAAGGAGAGCTGCACATGGGTACAAATTTTGTTCCTTCCTGCTACTCCAGAATATATATTTATTCTGACATACACTGATTTAGCTTTAAAAATTCAAAAGAAAGCACACATGAAAATAAGTTCTGGATTTACCACTCACTTTTATAGCCCAAAGAGCAGTGATTTTTTTTTTTAACAATAATTCACACTTTACTCTCAGTCAATGGTTTTAGTAGCATTTCAGAGCACATCAGTTGTCTTTATCCACTAAGTGGGCACATCCACCCTCATGGAGAGATACCTTTCAATTCCTCCAGACAAATTACACCACCCTGTAATATCATAAGATTGATTGAACAACTCATAAAATTGGCAATGATTCCCCTTATTAACTCTGCTCTTTCACAAAGTTTAAGGATCCAAGTTTTATGCTTTGCCCACTGAACTGGAACTGATAAAATAAGGTTGGTAGGAATGTTAGGGAAAAGAAGACATCCAAATGGGATCTAGGCAGGGTATGAACTAGGCAAAAAAGGGTCTGGGGAGTTCATGAGATCTGATATGCTCTTAACTGATGTTTAATGGTATTTGGTCAGAGGACAACATTAGGTAGGGGAAGGTTTCCTTGAGGCCTTTTCTGTTTGGTCTTTTGAAGTCCAGCTGGATGCATATCATCATCAGAGGTACTGATTCTGGATTACTACATTTAGGACTCAAGTCATAGTAAAATTTTAATTTCCTCTTAATGTAATATGTAGCCCAGAACTCAGAGATTTGGTTTTTTTGTGGACTGTTTGATTTTGGCATACTATCCCCAAATCCTATCTTTTAGTTCTTTGTATACCTGCCCAGGGTTTCCTCTAGTTTGATGTTAAAGAAACTTGATTTGAGCTTGATAGTCAAGTTCAAATAGAAATTGATCCCTATGGGCCAATATGAACTTAAAGAACTACAATTTAAAGTTATCTTATGTTGTATTTTTAAAAATTATCTCTTAAAATTTTTCCAATTACATTTTAATTTTGTTCTTGCTACACTTGGGAATTTTGTGATTGCTAGTGGCCAGGGTGATGAGAGTTTGACACTTCTGCAGAACATCTCAGAATATAACTCATTTATATGTTTCCACGGAGATGTATAAAATGGCTCCCAAGTTCCACACAAACATTTGGGGTAATAATGTGTATCAGACAAAGGCCCAGGATGTAGCTAATTCCCAAGGGTCCAAAAATAATTGCACAGGTCAAGAAACTCTGGAACATTCTTTGTTTTATTGGTGAAAGATTCTGAGACACTTATTGTGTTTCTAGAACAATAGCTCTCTATGGCTTTTGAAGTCTTTCTCAATGAACTATAGCCAATCATATATTTAGATCTGGAAAGGATCTCATAAGTCCCCTAGTCCAATCTCTCATGTTACAGAAAATTAAGATCCTGAGAAGTATGATGACTTGACCTGAGTCATACATGACAGATCAAGAATCTCAAGCCAAATCCAATATTCCTTTGCTGCACCATGCTGCCTTTTTATTTGCTTGCTATAAGGTTAACTCCACTCTCTGAAGAACAACCAGACCTACTGATAATCTACTTCTATTGTTGCTGTAGCACCAAATTGTGTAGGACCTTCCCCTGGAAAACTTGTGAATGGCTCTGTTATCATTTTCCATAAGTTGAGGAAGGAATTTGGTTTGCAAAAAACATTATCAGGGGCAGCTAGGTGGCACATTTGATAGAACACCAGCCCTGAATTCAGGAGGATCTGAGTTTAAATGTGGTCTTAGACACAACACTGCCTAGTTATGTGACCGTGGGCAAGTCACTTAACCCCAATTGCCTCAGAAAAAACAAAAAAACAAAAAACAACAACAACAACAAAAAAACCCATCATTAAATCTTTGGTCCATAGGTAGGTTTTTTTTTTAATGTAATTGATTTCCTTTTAATCCTATGTATTTTATGCATTTAAAAAAATTATCCTAAGAAGAGGTCCTTTGGTTTCACCAAACTGCCAAAGTGGTCTTTGACACACACAAAAAAAAGCAAGTTATCCAAGAGAAAAAATCAGAGAGAGCTGAATCAAGCCAACAGTCCACAAGAAAATAAAATCTCTCAGGGCAAGGGACTGCCCTGGGCAAAGGATGGGAAACAAAGCCATTCAGCTAGCTAGAAAATAAGCATGAAATAGGTCAAAGTGAAAGCAAGAAGTAGAATAAGTTGAGGCAAGATAAAGATTAATTTTAAAGACACACTTTTGAACAAGAACCCTTTCTTTTCAAATACATAGCTTGCCAATCACATATCCTCTTCCCCTGAGTGAGTAAAAAACTGCTGAAAAGTCATTATTAAGGATAACTGTGATTGGTACAGGAAGTGGGTTGATCGCACATTAAGAATTAAGGTTGCAGGTACACAGTCTGAGAAGTATGGTTCTCTAAAGCTACTGAAAGAATGAAAGGAAAAAAAGGCCTCTAGCTCGTTGGGTGAACTCTCTGTGGAAAATTGATGGAAAGATATAGAACAAGAGCACAGGCTAAGAAGGTGTGGAGAAACCATGGGAGATAAATGGGATAAGGGTGCATCCTTCTCCCACCTCATGAAAGCCACCAGAGAAAAAGCCTCCAAAAGACAGAAGTACCAACTAAACCTTGCTGTTCACTCTGTATACAAGAGCCAAAAAATTTGCAAAGTAGTATCAGAAACAGCCATTTATGTAAGAAGTTTAATTTCCTCTGTTCAGTTAAAATTAGTTGCATTTTCCAAGGCAATACTTCATAGAGACAACAAAAAATATCCACCTACAATTCTCATAAAGCAAAAAAAGGAAAAAAATCATAGTATGTTCCAGGATTTTCTTTTAATTTCCTACATCAAATAATGCAAATAGCTAGCCAATGTTCATTTGATACTGAAAATAAAATTTAGTCAACAAAACATTTTACTCTGACCTTGAATAAGATCTGACTTTCTAAATTCAGTTTTGCCTATACCTTCTGGAGGATAGAAGCCAAAAGCTTTTTACATAATCAGATTTCTATCTCACCACACAGTTGCCTGAGAGCAAAACATACTGAACAAGCATCTGTGAGAAATAACAACTTGAATTGGCCAAGTAAGATAAAGCCTGGTAAATTTATGAATATCAGCCCTTCAAATGCAGTTAATTATCTGGATGGAGTGCAAATATTCAATATGTGGTTCTTTTCTCCCTCCACCTCAGCACAATGAATTCAGTGAGTCTTCTCAGACAAAACCACGGTTCAGAGAGACCAGATTATTCATATGTGAATGATATTATTGATGCCATTCAATTAGGGGATGAAACACAACTATTTAGTAAATACATAGATATATTTCTCTGACTTAACAAATCTTGTCACTGTTTTTGATGATTATTGGAGATCCATCTTAAATCTGGGTAATACTGGTAATCTAACCATGGTTTTTAAAGATTGTTACATTTTTTAAAAAATCTGTTGATAATCTATTATTTTCATATCATTTTTTCCAAATATTCTTTTCCCTTCCCTATGCAATAAACCATGTTGTTATATTTTTTATTATTGTAGGATAATATGATATAACATATACATAATATTATATATTATAATATAACATATTATAAGATAATATAATAATTTGAAAAAAGATAACACAAATATTTGGTTTTCTTGATCATAGAGATTCTTGTACTCTGTTGATTTATTTTTTATAATATATTTTTAAAAACTGTGATAATTGGTTTTATTTGTAATTTTATATACTTAATTTTATATTTTGTTTTGTTTTGCTGAGGCAACTGGGGCTAAGTGACTTGCCCAAGGTCACATAGCCAGGAAATGTTAAGTATCTGAGGTCAGATTTGAATTCAGGTCTTCCTGACTTCAGGACTGGTGCTCTATCCACTATACCAACTTGCTGCCCCTATTTTATGTATTTAAAAAACATTTTTCTTAGCATAAGTTTCATCAGCATGCCAAAGGGGTACCCTTAAAAAAAAAAGATTAAGAATCCATCCTCCAATAGAACACAAAACATTCCTTTTAACACTTCGGGATACTTCTGTATTCAGAAGTAATATCAGAGTAAAAATTTCTATTCAATCTATTTGTCTCTCCCTTTCTTTCATTTTCCTCCTCTTTCTCTTCTTCTTTTCTTCCTCTTTTTTTTTCTTTTTTCTCTCTTCCCTTTTCTTCTCTCTCTATCTACATATATGTAGATATAGGTATGTAGATATACAGATGTATGTGTGGATATATTCTAGTAAATAATTTTCAGTCCAGTATGAAAGAGGTATATTCTTTCAATTATGTTAATTATGTTAATGATAATGAGCTATGTTGATATGAGCTATGTCTGTGTCCCTACCTGTTCTTTAGCAGCAATGCAATGGCCACCATATTTCAATAGTAAAAGAAACCAAAGGAGGAAGTTTTTGGCTAATATAGCTAGATGTTCATACTCAAAGATATGCATACTTAGTTACACTGCTAGACAAAAAATAATAACAACAACAATTATAGCTAACTATATAGCAATCTACAATATGGTTTACAAATTTTATTTTATCCTCAAAACAACCTGGGATATAGGTGCTATTTTTATTTCCATTTTAGAGATGAAATAACAGACTGCTAAAGTTTAAGTGACTTGGCCAGAGTCACATATCTATTAAATATATAAGATTGGGTTTGAATTCAGGACTTTCTGACTCCAGATCTTGTGTTCTAGAGTTCACATCACCACTTAGCTGTATCAATAACAGCACCATCTGATATTTCTATAGTTTTTCATGGTCTACATACATAAGTTCAATTGACCTTACAACAATCTTTTGAGAAAATTACTACAGATAGTATTATTCTTATACTGCAAATAAGGAAACAATCTCAGAAAGGTTGAGTGCCTTGCCTGGTCCCACAGCAAGGATCAGTCTTAGCATTCAGATCCAAGGTCATTTCACCAAACTACAAGTCCAGCATCTTTTGCACTGTAACAGACTGCTTCTAAAATATTCTGTGTGATTTCCTAAGGATCTCTTCCCCTTCACTCCATTTTAGTGAGTACCTCAAATATCCTGCTTCCCTTTATGATGTCCTTTTTCTTAGTGTGAACAGCATGTACTAGCAGCAGATTTTCAAAAATGTTGTTTTATGGAGAACAGTTTTGAAAGCTGAAAAAGCTGGCTAGAATTACTTTAGAAGCAGGTTTTGCTGAGTGAGTTCATATTCTAGAATCATTCTGTGATAGCATGACTGTGGCTCCTGTGATGTGGGGGAACTGCAATATTGTCACATGAGACTTTATATTATATATAAAATTTAATCAATCCTTCATTATCTGTGGAAAACTTAGAGAAGGAAAATGTACAGCAAATAGCTGAAACTTGTAGACAACCCAAAGTCTTCATTTTAGCTACTAATTTCAACTTTCTTCAATAATTTTTTAGCCATAGCTGCTTGCCCATTCAAGTACTATCCCATTTTTCTCTTCCCCTTCACTTCAAAATTTATGGTAAAGTTGTTTGCCTCTGATCCTTCCACTTCTTCAATACTTATTCTCCCTTCAGTTCTTTGAATCAGGCTTCTATATCATATCCCAATCCAACCCCTATTCTAGTGATACTTTTTTTCCCATAGGGAAGCCGGTGATCTAAACACCAAATCCAGAAGCCTTTTTCTTTGGCCTCTATATGATTTTTTCAGTAGTTTCAAACCACCCTTCCTATTCAATACATTTTCCCTATCTGGACTTCAAAGGCATCTCCTACTATCTTTCTCCATTCCTTTTTTATGTCTCTCTTGAGATTCTCCCATTTTCTTCTTCATTCTTTAATATGAATGTTTCCTCTCTTTTTATCTCTATACTTGTTTCTTATTAATAACTTTTTATTTTCAAAATACATGCAAAGATAGTTTTCAACATTCACTCTTGCAAAACCTTGTGTTCTAAATTTTTCTTCCTCCCTTCCCCCCACTAGACTATACTCTTTTCTTTGGCTAACATACCTTCCCATGGCTTGAACTTCCATCTCTACATAGATGATTTCTAAACTTATATTTCCAGTCACAAACTGTCTTCTGATACCCAGAATCTCATCTGCATGTCCTACTGACATCAATATGTCAGACTAGATAAGTCCTTATCAAGGTCTTTATCTTTTCTTTTATACTTGCTTGTCCTACTAACCATTATTTCTCTCTTAAGTTATTCTTTACCAATGTTTATAACCTTGTTATCTTTGATTCTTTCCTCTTTTATTTCTCATACCCAACTAATTACCAGGTTGTATGATTTCCTTTATGCAACATTTCTCATCTCTATCTTTAACTCTCTATTCCTACTACTAGGAGAAGTAGTCTCTGAAAGTTATCTCTAGAATCCTGAGAGTAGTCTGTCTTATGGGGAATCCTACTTGCTGATTTGAGCAGAAGTTGGGGAATACTACTATTTTTTCTTCTTCATTTCCTTCTCCTTCTCTTCTATTTCCTCCTCCTTGTCCTGCCTTTTCTTTCCTCTCTTTATGTAGTCCCTCTCTCTACTTGGAGCACCATATCCTAAGTACTCAATCCATAGGAATATAATTTTTGTTTGCTTATATTTTGTAAGATATTTGAAGAGTTGGAAGCTAGATTTTAAAAAACATATTCATTTATTATTTTTTTTTTAAAGCTGGGACAATTTACCTTTTATCTTGTGTAGTTTCCATTTATAATTTTTTGAAATATAACTCTGAAAAATCATATCCATTATGTTTGAAATGGAGCTACTTGAATAGGCCTTTACACCCAAAGCACTCTGGTTCTCACTGAATGTCCAGCTCAAGTCTCAGAGGCTTATTGTTTAGGTCTGATGGTTCCATATAAGTATAAATAGTAATTGTTTTCTCTTCTGGCTAGAAATTTGGGTAGTCTTCCTTTCCTAGATTGGTGTTTTTCTCTTGGTAAATTAGGCGATCTTTTGTCTCAAGTTTTCCCTAGCCCCTTAGTCACTAATTGGACTTCGCCTCAGACCAAGTGAGACCAGGGAAAGAACTTGATTTAGAAAGCTCAAGGTACTCCAATACATACATCTTAGGTAATTGCCAGTAACTTTGACGTTTGTCTTGCCACTGGACTTGGAGGACTTTATTCTGCTCTACCCATTCATATCCAACTCATAAGTATTAGTCCTCTTTGAGAAGTCCTATTTGAGAAGGACAAACAACATTCCTACTTCTATCAGTATGGTTTAGTCTCTCAGAATAAACTGCCTATTCAGTTGTGATAATTTGCTCCCATCTCCATTCTCTCTCTGCTTCACTTGATTCTTCAAATTAAATTCTTTCCTGAGTATAGAAACTGGTTGGGTCACTCTTCTGCTCAGAAGTCTTCACCACTCCTTTGCCTGGCATTTAAGAGCCTCTGCAATCTAGTGATACTTACCTTTCTAAACTTAATTAATTTCATTCCTTTTGCGCTAAACTAGATAACTCTCTGCCCACCAGCACATACCTTACATTCTCAGGGTCTTGTGTTTAGCTTAGACTATTGTCCGTATTTGGAATGTTCATTCTCTCCATTACCCCATCTTCTTCTGTTGAACTATTCAAGTGCCTCTTTCTCCAAGAAGTCTTTTTTGATTTTCTTGACTGTGAACAATTGCCACTTTGAAATACTGTGAACACTTTGTTCTGTAAATCTAGAGTAATAGTAACTTGCAAGAATATATTAGGTTTACAAAGTGCTTTATAAATATTATTTTATCCTCACAACAACCCTAAATGGTAGGTTTTTTTTATTATCCCTATTTTACAGATGAGGGAACTGAGACCAAGAGAATTAATATGATTTGCCAAGAATCACCCATTTTTAAGTCTCTGAGGAAGGATTTGAACTCAAATATTCCTGACTCTAGGTCCAGCTTTCTATCCACTGTACTACATATCTCTCTCAAATATACTCATCATGCAATATGATATATTACGACTATTTGTGTTACCCTATTTTATCCCCCGACAGGACAATAAAATCCTTGAGAACAAAAGTCTATTTTGTCAAAATATTTTAGAAGATACCCTTTTTCCTAGAGCTAAGGTCTTACAAACAGGCTGTGCCATGAGTTTGGCATAACAATAATCCTTTGCACCCTGGAATGATCTCACTCTCTAGCAAAATGTGTGTGTGTGTGTGTGTGTGTGTGTGTGTGCGTGTGTGTGTGTAAAATAACCAGAAGAAAGAAAATAAAAAACCTGAGCAATCAAGACTTATTCAGACCTGTGCTGAGTTGACTGTAGGGGGAAATTATAGTATCACACTGAGGAAATGAGACACGCTTTGAAATCCTGCATGATGCGTTTTAAAAAAAAAAAAATATATATTTTCTTGCATTTGATAAATGTAGGGAGTAAATGTTTAATTCTCTAGAAACAGCTATAGAAATCCTGTAGGGTTTTTTTTTAAACTAGGTAATTAATAGCTTTTGTAGTATCTGAGTACTTTAGTATCCAAACATGGTTTGATTAATCCAGACTGGAGAAGTTGGTCAAAAATAACTGAAGTTCAATTTGTATTTACATTCAAAGTCCTTAAAGGGAATGAAATCAGACTCTGTTCTCTTCATTCCTGTCTAATGATTCATCTCATGGGTCTTTAAAGCCTGAAAGATCTCTTGGAGTCAGGCTTTGTTTCCACAAAGGGTGTTGGCACAAAAATGTTCTTAGCATTTGAGATTCTTCAAGTCATCAGAAGGATTTTTCCCATTTCTCTATCAAAGTGAAACCTTGATTTCTAATTGAGATTCTCATCAGAGCATTGGAGCTACTGAGGTAACCTTCTCTGTAATTCTCTATTAAAATAAATATATGAACACTAATTGCTCTGTTGATTTGGACTCTACCATTTCACATTAAGGGACTTTAAAAATAGATAAGTCAAATTGTTTTATAATTAAGATTAATCAAAAGGAAGTATGTATATATGTATAGACAAATAGGATATATATTATGTGTATACATATATCCTGTCTAAAAGTGTTTCATATACTCCATTATTTTTACATTTAAAATTTAGCATGTGAAAAAAATTCATAAATTAGTAGGCTGCATTCTAATTAGAAATTAACATAATACATAATGAAGAACACCAGAGTCTTATGTATTTTTTTTTTTTTTGCTTTGAAAATTGGGAGTATTCTAAGCAATGCTATTTAACTCTTGTGTTTCTGTATTGGAAAGATCTGTGATTTCATCAGTATAAAGAACTCCTCCAGCAAATGTAGATACAATTGGAATAGAATTTAATAGATCAAAATCCAGAGAGTTCCCTGAATCATTGAGGGGTGAGATTGTTTTCCTAGGACTAGGGTCCTAGTAGCAGAGGCAGTATTTGAATCCAGATCTTTTTGACTTCAAGTTCACTATCTTGTTGACTACCACTAATTTTTTCTCATATGTACATATTTATGATAAGTAATGGTGCCTTCAAATACAATATAATTTTACTTCTGTCCATATTTAAGATTTATGTCAAATAGTTACTTAAACATTTTGACTTGGACAAAAGGCATATTAGGATCACAAAATCATAGCTTTGGAATTCAATCTTACTTTTAGAGGACACTTAGATTTTACAGGTGAGAAAATTTATGTCCAGAGACATTTTGTGTCACCTGAGGTCACAAAGGTGGCAGATTCAAGATCAGAGCCTAAACCTTCTGTCTAGAAAGCCAGAACTTTTTCTATTACTTCCCTCAATTACTTGGTTATCTATTTAAATTAATTTATCTTGAATTAGCAAATTAATCACACACAAAAATGAATAGGATCAGAGACTAGAGCTGGAAGAGACCTTGGAGACATCAAGTCCAACTCTATCATTTTACTCAAACTCAAAAAAATTGTTAGCAAGAGAGGGAGGATTTGAACTTAAGTCCACTGATTTCAGTGTCAGTGTTCAATCTATTGTGCCATACTACCTCCCTCAATTACTTGATCATCTGTTTAAAGTAACTTTTTTTTTTCACCACTAAAATCTCTTTTAATAAAACATTCAAGGGCACAGATGAGGGGAACCAAGAAGAGTTAAATATTACCTTTTACAACCACAAAAATCCTCTCTGTACAAAGAATTTGTTTTTTTGTTTTTGTTTTTGTTTTTTTTGACATATTATTTGGCTTACTGTTGTTTTTTTTTGTTTGTTTGTTTGTTTTTGTTTTGCCATTTTGTTCAGAATTGCATGTGGACTGAAATGCTCTACTCATCAAAGAAGGCAAATAGCTGTACCTTTGACATTTGTTTCTCCACCAGCTAGATTGAATGATGACCATATTGTGGAAATCTTGCTTTGTGAATTCAGTGAAACCCTGAGACACTAAGTTTTCTCCCATTGATTGAAGGTCTAGAGAGTGGAGCTATAAAGCCTTTCAAAGTCTTCTTTTATTGAAGGTTCAGATGTACTTGCTAGTAGATATTCACTTTCTATAGGCAGCTCTGCTTTGATTCCAAAAATCCACAGCTGTTGCCCCTCACTCTTTTAGCTTTCTTTTGTGAATTGTCTTCCCCTTAGAATGTAATGCCAAGCTTATGCCTGCCTTCAAGATAAATGATCAGATAGTGGTCAGAAGTGATACAGGGACATTCTCAAAATCTGTTTGAAGAACTTTGGAATCAGCTATGAGACATGGGACACACTGACATAGGATAACCCAGCATGGTGGGCTCTCATCAACGAAGGTACTGTTCTCTGTGAGCCAAACAGAATTGAAGTAGCTCAAAGTAAACCCAAGATGTTCAGATTTAGAGAATCCACCCCAAATGTTCACATGGACTATATCTGCCCTTCCTGTGGGAGAGCATTTCCAGCCTATATTGATCTGATTAGCCACAATTAGATACATTGTAACTGGAATCTAACATCGTGGTGTCATTTTGGTCCTCTTCGAGAATAAAGGACAAAATACAACCAATAAACACATGTTCAGTCATTTCAGTATTATACGACTTTTCCTGACTATATTTGGGGTTTTCTTGGCAAATTTACTGGAATGGTTCGCTGTTTCCTTCTCCAGTGCCTTCTCCAGTACTTGGTACATAGTAAAGTACTTAATAAATGTTCATTGATTTGAATTTGCTCTTGACAGAGATGACTAAACCTCTGCAGCTATTTGCTAGCCTTCAAAATAATCTCCAGGGAGACCTTAGGGCTCAGTAGAAATAGTTACCATTACACCTGGTTTTATGGAAGAATGCATATTTTTTAATTATAGCTTTTTATTTTCAAAATATATACATAGATAATTTTTGACTTTCACTCCTACAAAACTCTGTGTTCTAATTTTTTCCCCCTAACTTCCCCCCACCCCCTCCCACAGTCGGCTAGTGATCTAAAATATGTTAAATATGTGCAATTCCTCTATACATATTGCCCAAAATAGCATGCTGCACAAAAAAAATCAGATGAAAAAGGAAAAGAAATTGAGAAAGAAAGCAGAATGCAAGCAAACAACAACAAAAAAAGTGAAAATACTATATTGTGATCCATATTTAGTTGCCATTGTCCTCTCTCTGGGTACAAATGGCTTTCTTCACCACAAACCAATGAACCAGTCAGAATCACCTCATTGTTGACAAGAGCCAGGTCCATCAGAATTAATCATCATATAATCTTGCTATTGCAATATATAATGATCTCCTGGTTCTGCTCATTTCATTTAGCATTAGTTCAGGTAAGTCTCTCCAGGACTCTCTAAAATCATCCTGCTGATCATTTCTTTCTTTTTTTTTTTAATAGCTTTTTATTTATAAGAAATATGCATGAATAATTTTTCAGCATTGACAATTGCAAAACCTTTTGTTCCAGTTTTTCTCCTCCTTCCCCCTTCTTCCTCCCCCAGATGGCAGGTAAACCAATACATGTTAAATATGTTAAAGTATATGTTAAATATACTATATGTACACATATCCATACAGTTATTTTGCTGCACAAGAATTGAATTTTGAAATAATGTACAATTAACCTATGAAGAAAATCAAAAGTGCAAGAACAAAAACAGAGGGATTGGAAATGCTATGTAGTGGTTCATACTCAATTCCCAGAGTTCTTTCACTGGGTGTCTGCTGATCATTTCTTACAGAAAAATAATATTCCATAATTTTCATATACCATAATATGTTCAGCCATTCTCCAATTGATAGGCATACATTCAAGTTTCTTGCTACTACAAAAAGGGCTGCCACAAACATTTTTGTACATACAGGACCCTTTTCCTCCTTAATGATCTCTTTAGGATACCAGCCCAGTAGAAACACTACTGAATCAAAAGGTATGCTTTCCAGAATGGTTGGATCAGTTCACAACCCCACTAACAATGTATTAGTGTCCCACTTTTCCCATATCCCCTCCAACATTCAAGAGAGCATTGGTTTTGTTTGTATCGAAAATTTCTAACTTGATATAATCAAAATTATCCATTTTGCATTCAATAATTCAATAATAATGTTGGAAGGGATATGGGAAAAGTAGGACACTAATACATTGTTAGTGGGGTTGTGAACTGATCCAACCATTGTGGAAAGCAATTTGGAACTATGCCCAAAGGGCTATCAAACTGTGCATACCTTTTGATTCAGTAGTGTTTCTACTGGGCTGGTACCCTAAAGAGATCATTAAGGAGGAAAAGGGTCCTGTATGTACAAAAATGTTTGTGGCAGCCCTTTTTGTAGTAGCAATAATACTCAAGTTCTTCTTTGGCCACAAATTCCTTCTTTCTCCACAAATCTGAGAGGTAAACTATCTTTTGTTCTTCTAATTTGCTTATAATATCATTATGTCTTAATCATGAACCTATTTCTATCTTGGTATATAGGGTGTTAGGTATGGGTTAGTGCCTAATTTCTCCCATACTAATTTCTAATTTTCCCAACAGTTTTTGTCAAATAATTCTTATCCCAGTAGCTGGGGTTTTGGGGTTTGTCAAACACTAGATTACTATAGTCGTTGACTATTTTGTCCTGTGAATCTAACTTATTCCATTGATTGACTATTCTATTTCTTAGCCAGTACCAACTGGTTTGATGATCACTGCTTTATAATATAAGTTTAGATCTGGTAAAAATGCATATTTTTAATGGAGGTCATTGTTCTTCTTTTGATGCTGTTGCCTTCTGAATTCAGGCATACCTCAAGATATTGCATATTTTGGTTCCAGGTCACTGGAATAAAGCCAGTATCACAATAAAATAAGGCACAATTTTTTTTGTTTAACCAGTGCATCTAAAAGTTATACTTTTAGACTCTACCATAGTCTATTAAGTAGGCAATAATATCATGTTTAAAAATGATATATTGCATACTTAATAGACTATAGTAGAGTATAACTTTTAGATATGTATATACTTTAATTAAAAATGCTTTATTGCTAAAAAAAAAATAAAATGTTAACCATTATCTAAGCCTCCAGCAAGTAATAATCTTGGTCTTGACTCAAATATTGATTGCTGACTGAGCAGGATGGTTGCTGAAGGTTGTGGTGGCTGGGACAATTTCTAAAAATAATACAACAATTAAGTTTGTTGCTTTGATTGACTCTTTTACTTGAATAGTCAGAGCTATTGTAGGGTTATTAAATAATCTAATTTCAATGTTCTTGTTTCTCAGAGAATAGGAAAGCAGGAGAGGGAGAGAGATAGGGGAACAGTCTGTCAGTGGAACAACCAGAACATAGCCAGCATTTATCAAGTTTGCTATCTTATAATAGTAACATCAAACATCACTAATCATATCAGTATAAACACATCAAATATTAATGAGAAAGTTTGAAACATTGGGAGGATTACTAAAATGTTACCCATAGACATGATATGAGAATATATTGTTGGAAAAATGACTCCAATAGATTTGCTTGACTTGAGGTTGCTACAAACCTTTGATTTGAAAGGGAAAAAAACCCAAAACTTCACAATATCTATGAAGTGCTAAGCACAAGGTATGTCTGTATTCTTTTTAAAAGACAAAGAACTCCAGTCTCATGGACTTTGGGGAGTAGTGTCTTGGTCAATTTGGTCCTGCCAGTCCAGGATGACTTTATTATAGACTAAACATTTGATTCCTTCAGAATCACTTCCAAGCAATTCCAGCTTCTGCTGCTGAGGTTTCTTTGTTGTCTGTCTTTAAACCTACTTAGTATAAGTTTTACTAATGGGGAAGATGAAGAAATTAAATCATACACACACACACAAAAATAGATAAGATCACCTAGATTTCAGAAACAATAATAGAATTAAAAAACAGACACAAAGAATTTGAGAGCTAGAAGGAACCTTAAATACATAAGGCAAATCCATTACATCATAAATGAATCCAGGACAGAATAGAAAGCCCCTGGTTGTGATCAGAGAGACCTGATGGTTTTGTAGCAGCTCTGTTAAACAGGACTATGAGGTTTCAGTCTGGCAGGGAAAAACTTTTTTGAAAAGATTTAGTGAATTTCCCTTATTAACAGCTTGCCAGCTGGGAGAAAAGGAAGCTTTTTGGTGGGGAGTGTATTTTTTTTAATGAAATTACAATGAGCAGCTAAGTAACACAGTGAATAGAGCACCAGCCTTGAAGTCAAGAGGACCTGAGTTCAAACCTGAACCCAGACACTTAACACTTCCTAATTGTGTGATCTCAGGCAAGTCACTTAACCCCAATTGCCTCGGCAAAAAAAGTTAAATAAATAAAATAAAATTACTAAACAGATATTTTTTTTTAAAACGAAGCACAAATAGGTTAATTAATTTGGATATGATCTTATATCTAGTTAATGGCAGAGGTGGGACTAAATATATCTATAAAATCCTAGTTCAATGCCCTTTCCTCTAAACAAATATCTTTTGGCAAGCAAAGGGAAGACAAAAGGAATTCTGTTTTCGTCTAGAATCAGTCAGTCAGTCAGTCAACAAGCACTTAGTAAATGTCTGTTTTGTGCCAGATATGGTAGGTGCTGGGGAATACAAAAGTGAAATGGTTTCTTCAAAGAATTAGAGGTATGGAATCATATAGTGGATAGCACTCAAGAGTGTTTTGCTCAGCAGTCTGAAGAATTGTAAGCAGAACCATAGATTAGTAGATTAGTAATGATTTAATTACTGTCCTTAGAGAAAGAGTAAGTTGGGGAGAGAAGAGAGGAAAAGGAAAAAAGCAGGATAAGCTCAAGACAAGATACTCTGGTACTGACTAGATTGTTGTATCTTGATGGATGATGGGTAAATGGTATGTAAAGTACAGTCAGTTACAGAAGTATCAAAATACAGCTCACTAGATGCACATTGCAACACTTTTCAAGTGCTATTCTGAATTAGATTAAAATGCAATTGAAAAATATTTAATAAAAAAATATAATGAAACATAGAGAATGTTAATATATAGTTTTATAAGCCAATATGTGACCCATAGGGATCCTTTTGTATGTTTTAGGATTCTTTCTATTTGAGTTTGAAACCATTAGTCTAAAAGAAGCAACCAACTCAAACCAAGTAGTTGTTGCTATCTATAGTGATTTATTTTTGACTGAGTTCAAATCTTTTATCTCATTACAAACAACAACAAAAATAAGGCTTCTGGCAGTGTTCATGGAAAACAAATATTTTGAGTTCCAATTTCACCTAAATTATCCCATGTAAATCAAACATAATAAAATGAAACAATATTTTCAAACATCTGAATATTTATCATTGCATATTATAAGGGTTAGCATGTGTGCTAAGTGGTAATACAACTGCTATTTTTTATTAACATGAGGGCAAATTGCTGTCACCACCATCTTCCTCTCCCCTAATGCTTTCTCAAACCAGTACTCAGTGCTGTAATCACTCTTGAGATAATTGACATATTTACATCTTTCCTCAAACTCAAAGCATTAAAAAATAGAGTTTAGTGCCTTGGTATTCCATATCTGAAAAATTGCCTTCCCCTTTAAAGAAGACAGAAAATGTTTTTGAATGGGCCTTTGAAGCATAGCCATAGTGACAGTGAATCCATACATGTTACTTCTAGATCTCAAAGAAGTTGTATAATACTGCATGTACATTCTTATATGGCTACTTTTTTCTTGCCAGTTTGTTCAGGATTGCATGAGAATTTTCTTTATCCAGGAATGATATGTTAGACAAAATGCAGCAAAGAAATTTATTTACTCTTGATCATCTTCTATTTGGATTTTATGGTAAATCTTAGGCACCCAATGTGACTAGATTATGGAGTGCTACATATTTCCGCTCTCTCTCTTTCTCTCTCTCTCTCTCTCTTTCTCTCTCTCTCTCTCTCTCTCTGTGTGTGTGTGTGTGTGTGTGTGTGTAGATGCCAGTATTGATTTCATTAATACTATATAATTAGAAAAATAAGCATAAAATTGAATTACAAAAAAAAAAAATCCAAATCTCAAACCCCAGGATACGCTTTCCTAGCAGAATGAAAGGAGCTGAGAAAATTAAAACTAATCATAAAATTAAATTCTTCATTAAGTTAGAATTTTCCCACAGAGAAAACTGAGTTTATATTAAGAACTTTAGAGGGAAAGACAAATTTGCCTCTAGTTGGTATAGAGAAAAAACAAATAAAATGTAAACTGTGTAACCAAATTGCTAACAGCTCGTAAAAGAATTCTAGCTAGATGTGTTTGGGAATATTCAAGATCGAAGTTGTAATTCATTTTTTCATTGCTTTCTTTTTGGACTTTCCAGATCAGTTCCATTTATTATATCTACCCCTTCAAGTATCAGGACTCCCATATGACATTTAGATTCATCTTTATTTCAACTACACCATATTATAATCTCTGTCTGCCACTTAACTCTACTTCAGCTATTATTGTAAAAAAACATTTATTTCTTGATTTGGTGCACTATCTTTTCCCTACAAATGTATAGATATCCCTAATAGTTTGGATCTCCATGTAACCCTACTTTTTGTGTAATTAAAATTGAATATTTATCTGATTACTCTAATTCCTATATATTTCTTTCACTCCTATGATAATAATATAGCCTACATTTTTATAGTGCTTTAAGTTTTGCAAAATATATTACATGCATTTTCTTATCTGATCTGCACAAGAATCCCATGAGGAAAGTTCTATCATTGTTTCTACTTTACAGGTGAGGAAATTGAGGCTTAAAAATTGTTGAAAGATTTACCTAGAATCCCAGTGCTAGTAAGTATCTGAGACAGGATTTGATCCCAGTCTTCTTAATTTCAAATCAGGTGTCATATGGCTTCTTTAAAGATGAAGGTTAATACTATTAAAAATTTAAAGTCGCACTTAGTAAGTACTCTCAAAAATACAATGGGAAAACAAGTGTTTTATTTGCTTTAAGAAAAAAATTAATAAATTGTTTCCTTTTGCTGGGTGTCACAGTGGACAGAAGAAAGGGAAGGGAAAATAGTAAACATTTATATAGCACCTACTATTGATGGGGGGAGCCCCAAAACTTTTCAACTCTCTCTCAGACTTTGGGGGGGAAAGCTTGGGAAATTCCCTCAAAGAAGCTCTCCCCTGGGAGACCCGTCCCAAGGAATCAAGATTAAGTGGTTTCATTCTATTTTCTGGGTGGGACTAGTTGAGTCTAGGACCACTCCTATTTAACCTGAACTGGAGATCGAGATTTCTATTCAACTATATTAAGTTGGAGATTAGTCCAGGAACACTCATTCAATTCCAAGATTCTCTATTTTGATTTGAACTCTGTGACGATCACGCTAGCACCCAGGATACCCCAAAATCAGCCGGAGTCAGGATAAGCAAAAGTCCTTAGTCTTTATTCTTGGTCTTTAGATGTAGGATTGAACAGGATGGAAGCAGAATCTCTGAGACCACCTTCTTCCTCATCTACCGCAAAAAGTGACTCTGACTAGTCTTATTCCACCCCCCTAGTCCCTCCTACAATCTTCTGTATACACCACAGGATAGTGGGAAGGACCATTTTCCAAGCATATGCCCATAACAGGGGTGCTCAAACTTTTAAAATAGGGGGCCAGTTCACTATCCCTCAGACTGTTGGAGGGCCAGACTATAGTAAAAACAAAAACTCTGTTTTGTGAGCCTTTAAATAAAGAAACTTTATAGCCCTGGGTGAGGGGGTTAAACATCCTCAGCTGCCACATCTGGCCTGCTGGCCATATTTGGAGGACCCCTGCAAAGTATTGTCCAATCAGTAATTAGCCCTAAGTGCTTGAATTGACCTCAGTGCAATGACTCAAGAGTTTCAGCCCTCTACAGAATTCAAACTGCTCCCAGCCCCCACAAGAGCTGCCCATGTAACTAGCTTCCTTCAACCCAACTCCTTGCAGAGGACCTAACATGCCATGCCAAGGAACCTCTCTCTTCTTGGCATAACTACGATTCCCTGCCTGCTGAAAAGACATTTTATTTTCAGCATTACTTCCTCTTTATCTTTCTCACCTATTTCCCTAACAAGAACTTATTCCCCTCTCTGTTGAGATTTCTCTGCTAGAAACCTTCTGTGATAGATCTTTAATAATAAACTTCTTTTGCCAGTTTAACTTTTCAGGTCCATAAATTCACTTACTAAGGACCTGTGCCTATCAAAAGGGGGTTTCCACAACTCTCTGCTCTGTGCTGAACCTTATCACTATGAGCCTGGCTATGTTCTAAGTGCTTTTTATAAATGTTATCTCATTTGATAATAGCTTGGACTTGGAGTCCACAAAGACTTGAATTCAAATTCTGCTTGAGACTCTGGATTTTTTAATAAAGTACTTCAGTTGAATATTTAAATAGCTAAGCCACTTTAGCTTCTCTGTCTGTTTTCTTTACTATAGAATGAAAATAACACATATCTCAGGCTTGTTGTGTTCAGGGAAGTCTAGTGGAACTAGTACTTCTAGTTCTACTAGTAAGGACTGTGAAGTACACTGGGGCTGCTTTTCACCTTTGATATTTCCCTGATCATCTAACTCTTACCTGTGACTCCAAGAAGCTGTGGCCATACCCTAGTAAACTGTTTTGGCAGATGACTAAACCAGGTTGGGGTAACCAAGGGGTCTGTAACCCTACAGTGAGTTAGAGGGGTTTCTAAGTCAAGAATGTGAAAACTTCCCCTAATGGAATGGGCAGATGAAAATAATTTTTTCCAATGGCATGAAAGCAGATGTTATGGAGTGAGTATAGGTTGATTAAACAATCAGGGACACCAAGGTTATCAACTGCATTTCTAGTCATCATCAGTTGTCTTGACTCTATCTTGCCACTGAACAGAAATGACTCGGGAAGAGAAAGTGAGGCTAGCAAACTTGATGCAATTCTGCTTCACTTAAATCCAATTTGTGCAGGAATCCAAAAAAAAAAAAAAAAAAGGATCAAATAAGATAATATTTGTAAAAAATGGCTTAGCACTGAGCCTAGCACAAAATAGGTACCTTAAAAGGACTATTTCCTTCCTTCTAATAGGAGAAAACCTACAATTGAAGATTTGCATTTAGAATAGAAAAGTCTTGAATAGATTTATTTCCTGTTTCTCTCTTCAGCCTTACCTGTGATTAGAGCACTGTATAATAGAAAGTACAGAGTTTCTGAATGATAAGTATTGACTTTTAATATAAAGAATCAAGTACATCTGCTAGGAAAGGCTTCTGACCCTAAGTTAAAAAAGCTAAGTGAGATTGGTATTAAAAAAAAAAAAAATCGGTATTGGAATAAACTGGTAAATTTGAGGAATAGTAAAAAATATATGATAGATTTAGAGCTGAAAGTACAACCCCCTTCAATTTGTAGATGAGGAAAATAAGACCCCATGAGTTTAGGTGACATATCTAAGTTTACATTATGGGTAATTGTCTGAAATAACTTCTAAACTCAGATCTTCCTGACTCCTAAATCAGCACTCTAACTACTTTTCCATGCTGCTTTTCATTAAATTAAACCTAGAATAGTTTTTTTTTTAGTTATTTTTAAATATGTCCTAGAAAATTCACAATTGTAAGCTAAAGCTAAATTTCAGATTAAGAACACACCTTGTAATTTGGACAGTTTAGTACTTTTGGGACATTATGTCCCAATCACAAGAAATATGTCTAAGGAAAAAAGGTCTCTGAAGTGCTGAAAATGCAACCACAAAGTTTTAAAACAAAATCTAATACCATACATATGTAGCTCATAGACAGGAACAGTTCCATAGCAATTAAACATTGCTATAACTTCAAATTCGCCATTTTCCCCACTCTCATTCCATCATGAAAAAGTGGATTTTTTGAAGATTGACATTGATTTTAGAAATGGGAAATCCCATTAATTGAGGATCTTAAACACTGAAATTTGACTTTGATGCACATACAGGGACACCTTAGTCTATAATGAAGAGGGGACTCTTGGTTCCCCCACTTTGGGAGAGGCAACATAGAGTAGTTTGGGATTAACATTAAAATAACATGAAAATGTCCATTAAATGCTATCAAGATTTTCATTATAAGGTATTTCATTATTATAATATGAGTATTCTTCACCAAAATCTTACTCTAATATTTCACTCTTGGATAGAGATGATCTTGGATTTGCTCAAGCTGTCAGGAAAGCTCAAACTATTGTAGTTCTTATCACATTGAAAAGTCTTTAATATGATAGGAAGATAGATAGCTGTTGTTAAGGATAAATTTAGCTAAGTTTGGGGAGACATCACAAAGTTGGTCACAGCAACTCTCAAAGACCACCTCTAGGTTAAAAATTATTTAAGGGTTGTGATAAAGAGAGCACCCACAAATGAAATTGCAAATTCTTAAAAGTATTGACCTAAATGCCTAGCTTCATTCTATAAATGCATTTCTGAAGAATGAGGGGGGTGGGGGTGGGAAAGTATCTGTATGTAAATAACTAGATTTGACTAACTCATTACTTAAAGGAATTCTAAAGTTAAATACTTGTCTAAAGACAATAATTACAAACACCAGAAACTCCTCTTTTGGCCTTTCTTTGTATTCCCAACACTTAGCAAATTACCTGGCACATTGTAAATACTTAATATATGCCTGCTAACTTCACTACTCCCAACTTGTTTTAAAAACTAGATTTTCACATATTACTTCCTTAAAGATGGAAAGTTCTTATTAGTAGACATAAAAGGAGTGGTACTGATACTTCCCCAAATCATCACCAATTTCCCCAACTCTTTCCAGTTTCCCCTCTTCCTGGGATAGTACTACTTTACTTACCCCATCAGAAAAGACATTTGGTTCCTTTAGGTAGGGATAGCTATGCAACTACAGCTCCTTCTCCCTGCTGATATTTGGGTAATACATGTTTACACCTACAACATAGTTCCCGAGCTTTCCATCAATGTGCTCATTTACACAAATAAGTTACAATATATTAATTCTGAAACATTAATTATATTTCCCAAATGAAAAAGCAAAAGTAAAAATAATCAAAACATAAGTCTGCCCAAAAGCCTGGGTCATATTCTCACATCAATGCACACAGTGTTTGTGGGAGGAAAGTGTATACAAATTTGTAGAAATCTGCCAGTGAGACACATGGCTGAGGAAGTGCCTGTGTTGCTCAAACTCATAATGTTGGCAGTTCATATATTATAAACTTAAATTAGAGTTTTCTTGTATGTAATGATCCACTTGTCTATTAAATATAAGAAACCCCAAGTCTATATTTCTGTTTGATATAGGAGTTATTATACAATAGTTGCACAGTCTCCAAACAGTTCTTTAATGAAAAATTGGTTATTTAGTCAGTCAACAACCATTTACTGTCATGTAAGATGATAAGCATTGGGGATACAAATAAAGGTATGCAGTCCTTGAATTCAAAGAGTTCATATTCTAACTATAAGTACAAAAAGAGTCTAAAGAATGTAAATAACTAAGTACAAAAATGATACATATGAAATAGATTATAATTTCAATGGGAAAAGTCTCCTAAAAAAGATTGGGTTTGAGCTGATCTTTGAAGGAAGCTAAGAAAACTAAGAAGTAGAAGTGAGGAGAATTTGCAGTCCTTGAAATCTCAGTGACAGAAGATGAAATGTGGTTAAAGAGAGATTAGTAAGTCAATGCAGCTCGATTGTAGAGTTTATGAATAACAGTAAAAGAAAGGTAAGCTATAAATATAGGAAGAGGACATATTAGAGTTTATAAGTCCAACAATACATTTCAACATCATAAAAATAGTCACACACCAATTAGCTGCTGGTAAACAATGGGAAACCAAGTCATCTCTATAATCAGTCATTTGGATTGGAGGGCCATGCTTTTATTACAAGCCTTCAATATTTTGTAATCTAAGGAGCTGCTTTCTATCAGGTCCTAAGAATTCTTTAAGCAAATCTTTTCTTGCTCTGGTGCAAGATAAATATACACATATGAAAGGGGCAGTACTACTTTATATAAGAATGATCTGGTACAGTGGATGCAAATATGACCCGCAAATCTGAAAGATCTGGTTTTAAGTCCTTAAGACACATATACCTTAGGAAAATTATTTAAACTCTTTGTTCCCTAGGCCTTGGAAAGAGCAATAACTCGTTTTTTTTTTTTTTCCAGTCCTGCCCCCCACATTCATTATTTAGAAGTATCTCTTAAGTAGATATGGTTTGGCTACTTCTTCTGCATATGCAATTGTCCTTGCTTACTGTGAAGCCACAGCCATTGAAGACAGAGAAAACAAAATTCTCAATATCAAAATCCTTGGCTTTGTCAAAAAATTCAACATAAGGAATGGATAGAGTTTCATAAATGTAATATACATTAAAGAACAATTATTATCATCTAAGCTAAGGTACTGTACCCTGAAACCATGGGACTTTCCTATCTGATTTACAGTTGAAGTCTCCTTTAAAGATTCCTCTGGAACATGACTTTCTTGAGAACAAGGACTATTAATTTTCTATTTTAACCCAAGCACTTAGCACAGTGTTCACTGACTCATCCATTGTTAGAGGTAGTTTTCTTACTGGGAGTTCCTGATGCCAGTGGAATCACAGGCCCTGATAAATTTTTTAAAATAAAGTCACATTCCAGACATAAGATATCCAAGTCAGATAACTCTTGCCAAGATTATTGTAAATATGGAGCTATCATCTGCTTCCCACATTTTCTCTAAAGACATATAATAATTTTAATTATCTCTATATATTCATGGGACACATTAACAGAAGTCTTTTAACTGAAGTGAGATATTTTAAAATCTTTAACACCACAGGAGCTATCAGGAATATTCATGCTAGGGTAAGGGAAACTAGGGATTTCTATAATGCTGTTGAAAAGAAAATTAGTTTTTTAAATATTTTCTATAAGCCTAAGATCTTTTTTGTTTTTCCAAAAAACTACAATTTACAAATATTTAGCATAACAGTAAATATAGCTTTTCATTAAAAAAAAAAAAACTGAATAGCAAGTTCATATCAAGTAATCTTGTACCAAAGAAAATATAAAAAGACACAAAATTGTTAAAATTGTCTGCTAATCATAGGTGCATAACAAAATATATCATTATTAGTTCCATACCAACAGTGGACTTTGCATATACATGTGGTTGAGCAAAGATTTCTACATTAATGACATTTCTTTCCAATGGCAAAAAAAAAAAAAAAAAAAAAAAAAAAATGTCAATAAACACAAGAACTGCAAGTATTTCAGCTAGATCTAATAGCTTTCATTCCAATTAGATGATTCCCTTACAATCTAAAAATAGGCTATAAGAAAAACTCAGTAATAAGATTATTTTCTCTGAAATTTATAAAGCTGAGTTTAAATTTTGACTCTGTTATTACTTATGTGACCTTAAGCAAGTCATTTTACTTCCCTGTGTCTCAATTTCTTTTGCTATTAAATGTTGGATTAGATGGTTGCTGAACCTGAATTTCCAGTTTTACCATCATGATCCTGTGATCCCTGTTTTGGGCTCTATGAACACAAACAAGCTGCTGCAGTGGGATGAGCCTATCTGGAAAAAATGCCAGTGTCCTATTGTGGTGTTTTTTTGTTTGTTTGTTTGTTTTGTTTTGTTTTTTATGAAGACAAACTGTTGCATTTAAATGTGCTTACTTTGTCTTTTTATTTAATTATTTTGTTTTTCCCCGTGTGGTTGGGCCCTTTAAAAAAACAGAAAGTGATAGTTTCTTTTTGGTGATGCTCAGCAGTATTGGCCCTAAGCAAAAATTGTGAAGTACAGGAAATTCATTATTACCTCTTCACAAATTTCCCTTTAGTAACTTCTTTCTTTTTTGCTATCCCTTCCTGGACCTGCTTCTTTGTTTTGAAGAATCAATTCCTCCCTACAATCCCCACATCATCTATCCAATCTCTGGGAGGTACCCTATGTTCCAAACCTTTCCCTCATTGCTCTTTCTTATCAAAATTGTATTTTGTCCCATTCCCTTTTGGTTGACAGGTTAGAAAGCAATCTGATAAACTAATTCCTCCAATAAGGAATTCACTAGCAGTGTATGCATTTTAATAACACTCTTTAGAGAAGCAAAGCCTTAACCCAAAGGAATGAATTTATAATGACAAGATTTTTAGGCAGTGACAGAAAGATTAGGATAACTTTTGTGGAAGGGGACTTTCCCATGCTTTCCAAATAAAACCAAACAGGTCATCTTTAAATTTCCCTCCTATGGGTAATCCTATTTAAGATGGTGGGGCAGGAAAATGAATTTCTTCCCAATTCAATTCAGTAAACATTATTCAATACCTACTATTTGCAAAGAAAAAAAAAACAACTAAAAATCAATCCTTTCCTTCAAGTACCTTATATTTTATTGGGGCATATAAAAAGAGAATCTAAAATAGCAGAATGAGACATTTGTTTTTTGTCCTAGAGGCAATTATAGGCAGCAGAATACAATAGAAAGCATATAGGATCTGGACTGAGGCCTTGGACTTGAACCCTGGCTTTATCAGTTACCTATATTGTATTATATTACTTTGGACAAATGATTTAACCTCTCCAGACTTCCTTTTCTTCATCTTTAAAATTAATGCCTTGGACACATGATAGCTAAGGTCTCTTTCAGTTCTAAATATTTCATGATCCAATAGGGAAAAGTTGAAGCAGGGAAGTCAGAACTGTCATAAAACTGTGTTTTAGGCATACAGTTTTCTCTTTTACATATGAACTTTACCCCTATGGAGATTTTGATATATTGGGGTCAGCATAAGAAATTAAATGGGAATTTTTTTTTTGGAATTTTGTAGAAGCTGTAGAAGACAACCATAGGCTATCAGTTGACATAGAAAAAGTTTAGAAACTTAGAAGTGCAAAAGTATATGTAAAGTATTATATAATATCAACATATTTTATCATTTAATACCACAACATTTCAGAGTTCTTTTCGGGAATGAATTGAAGGCCAAGAATTTTTATGTGGATTAAGATCTTGGGGATACCTTTTCCCTAACCCCTGACATATGAAAGGGATAACTATTAATTTGGTTTCTGTGTGGAAGGAGAATGGGAGAGGGGAATGGCTACAATCAGGAAGAGTGGTTAGAAGTCTCCTGAAATTGTTCGGAGATGGAGGAGGATTTATATAAGGATCTCAGCTACGATGGTGGCCTGTATGAATGCACAGAAGTGCAGAGAAGAAGGAAGGGATTTGAGATTAGTGGAAGTAAAATCAAGACTTGGCAATCAATTAGATATTCAAGGTGAGAGAGAAAAGAGTCCGGGAAGACTGAGGCTGTAAATGTGTCACAGGAAAGTTGTCTTTGTCCTCAAAAGAAATAGAAAATTTGGAGGAGGGAGGGGATTGAGGGCAAAGTTGAGTTCTGATCTATTCATATTGAGTTTGAGATACTGATGGCTCATTTTTCTCTTGATATTTCATGCAAATTGAACTATTCTTGGAAAAGTTAGAAAACCTGACATAATGTGGGAAAGTAAAATTGTGCTTCAAATGAGGACAAATGGGTATGTTTTTAGGGGGAGAAAAGAAAAACTGCTATTTAAAAAGAATTCTCTTTTACATCCACTAAAATTCTATTCCTATTCCTCCTGACTTGGTGTTTTCTTTGGGTTTTTTAAAGACTGTTCTGAACTGGTGCTGAGGGAAATGAACAGGACCAGGAGATCATTATATGTTTCAACAACAATACTATATGATGATCAATTCTGATGGACCTGGCCGTCTCCAACAATGAGATGAACCCAATCAGTTCCAATAGAGCAATAATGAATTGAACCAGCTACACCCAGCGAAAGAACTCTGGGAGATGACTATGAAAGATTACATATAATTCCCAATCCCTATATTTTTGTCTGCCTGCATTTTTGATCATCTAAAGTCCAATTCTTTTTGTACAGCAAAATAACTGTTTGGACATGTATACTTATATTGTATTTAATTTATACTTTAACATATTTAACATGTATTGGTCAACCTGCCATCTGAGAGAGGGGATGGGGGGAAGGAGGGGAAAAATTGGAACAAAAGGTTTTGCAATTGTCAATGCTGTAAAATTACCCATGCATATAACTTGTAAATAAAAAGCTATTTAAAAAAAAAAAAAAAAAAAAAAAAAAAAAAGACTGTTCCAAGAATGCTCAAGCTCCTACCAAACCTATCTGAAGTTCAGCTGTGTGTAGGATCTCATGTATTACTAAGATTTGGCCACCAGGTAATGACATTTTCTAGCCATGGGAAATAATATTAAGGCATGGAAAGCCTGTGGAGAGACTATCTACCATCTCTAAAAGATCATGATTGTTGAAGGATCTATCTTGGAGTGCTCTGATCAATCTAGAAATATCTTCTACTGTATTTAAGAGTGTGTTTTGTTGAAAGATCTGGATAGTAATGTTGTCATTAAGACAAACTGAATTAGAGTTAAAATAACAGAAAGGTTGTAAGTCTAAAAATACAAAGGCAGTAGGGTTCTAAAAGGGCTGAATATCAGCCCCACCCTACCACTCCTCACCCTATTTTCTCTGATCACTGCTCAGTCTTGAAGAAGGAATCTTGACTTTAGGGAGCAACTATCAGAATAGCTGAGCTGAAATTGACTTAGCAGGGGGGGGAAAGTTAGGAAAAACTGCCCCCCTCCAACCACAAATCCAGCATGGTTTTTTTGTTTTTTTTTTAATTAAAGCTTTTTATTCTCAAAATGTATGCATAGATAATTTTCAACATTCATCCTTGCCAGAAATCTTGTTCCAATTTTTTCCCTCCTCCCTCACCTCCTCCCGGACAGCATGTACAATTCTATACATTTCCACAATTTTCATGCTGCACAAGAAAAATTAGATCAAAAAGGGAAAAAAAATGAGAAAGAAAACAAAAAACAAGCAAACAACAAAACCAGTGAAAATACTATGTTGTGATCCACACTCAGTCCCCACAGTCCTCTCTCTGGGTGCAGATGACTCTCTATCACAAGATCACTGGAACTGGCCTGAATCTTCAACAATCTTTTATTGTTGAAAAGAGTCATGTTCATCAGAATTGATCATCATATACTCTTGCTATTGCAGTGTACAATGTTCCCTTGGTTCATTTCACATAGCACAAGTTTATGTAAATATCTCCAGGCTTCTCTAAAATCATTTGATTGGTTCTTACAGAACAATAATATTCTTTAAAATTCATATACCATAATTTATTCAGCCATTCTCCAACTGATGGGCATCCACTCAGTTTCCAATTCCTTGCCACTACAAAAAGGGCTGGTACAAACATTTTTGGACATGTGGATTCTTTTCCTTTTTTCATGATTTCTTTGGGATACAGGCCTAGTCAGAGACACTGCTGTATCAAAGAGTATGCAAGTTTGATAGCCATTTGGGTATAGTTCCCTATTGCTTTCCAAAATTGTTAGATCAATTCACAACTCTACCAACAATGTATTAGTGTCCCAGTTTTTCCATATCCCCTCCAACATTCATCATCACCTTTTCCTGTCACCTTAGCCAATCTAAAAGGCTCCCAGTTTATTGCTTCCCTTCTAATCTTATCTGGATTGGTTTTGTTTGTGCAAAATTTTTTTAACTTAATATAATCAAAATTATCCTAAAGTATTTCCTTCTCCACAGATCTGAGAGCTAAACTATTCTTTGTTTCTTTATAGTATTCCTCTTTGTATCTAAATTATGAATCTATTTCGACCTTATCTTGGTGTTAGGTGTTCAGCACGCTTTCAAAAAAGAGGGCTCGGGATGAAGGTAGGGGCAGAGGACTAAGGGAATGTCAATACCATCACTCTCTCCCGGCGGGTTCTAGATTCTAGATCTTGACTCCATCTCTCAACCAGATTGGAGGTGATGGTGCGACGAGGTAGAAGTAGGAACTAGCGCAAGCCGTGAGGCGAATGTCAGAGTTGAGTGAGGAGGAGATCCCAGAATTCTGAGGAGGGGCACCATCTGCCATGTTCAGCCCAAAGTTGCTGTCAGAAAAGTGGGAGTGATAGTGGGGGCGTGAGAGGGATGGGGGGAAGGTGCTGGGAGCGACCAACTATTCCCTAGGAAACGACACTCGAGGACAGCCTTCCGCCCCCGTGCTTCTGCCCCGGGTGATTCGCAGTGGGTGGCATGGGAGCAGACTTTCTCTGCTACTCTGGGGGAGTGAGAAAGGGAGAGGGAGGCTAGGGAATGAAAAATGAACTTGACTGTAGCACTGACTTTAGAGTCCCCCTCCTTTCCCCAAGAGTTCTGGAATCCCCCACTAGGCAATATAGGCGGTAATGGGGGCAATCCTGGGAGGGAGAACTTGAGGCTCCCCCTTCCTTCTCCCCTAACTAATCGCGATAGGTTTGAGGGTAGGAGCAGTTCTTCCTCCGGCCACCGAGGGGCGCTAGGGAGATGGATCAGGTGACCCGAGTGCGCGCCTCGGGGCGGGGGGTTGCGAAAAGCTGCCTCGTTTGGGGCCGGCCGGGAGACGCGGAGCCGCCGCCGCTGCTGTGGCCGCCACCACACCTAGTGGAAGAGCCGAGGAAGGCGGCTCGGAGCTGGAGGGGGGAGAGTGTGGGGCGGAGTGAAGAGCCGGGGGGGTGGGAACGGAAGGACGGGCGGACAGGAAGGTAGGCGGGCAGGCAGCGGGAGCCGGTGAACGGCAGCCGGGGGAAGGGACCCTGAGGCGGTGGCGGCGGCGGCGAGAGCAGCAGCAGCAGCAACAGCAGCAACAGCAGCAGCAGCAGCAGCAGCAGTAGCAGTAGCAGCAGCTCGCACAGCAGCAGCAGCCGCGGCGGCGGCGGCTCCGTGCTTACCGGCCGGCGGGGCTGGGGCGGGCGGGCCATGGGAACACTCTCCTGAGGCGGAGGTTGAGGGCGGGAGGGTAAGGGAGGAAGCCGAGAGCGAGTGAACGGGAGGACACGGAGCGAGGGAGGGAGCGCGGAGGCCGCGGGCCGCTGTCTGGGGAGCAGGGTCGGCGTCGGCACCACCATGTCGCGCTCGGTGCTGCAGCCCAGTCAGCAGAAGCTGGCGGAGAAGCTCACCATCCTCAACGACCGCGGCATCGGCATGCTCACCCGCCTCTACAATATCAAGAAGGTACGGACTGCCGAGGCCCCGGGGCTGCTGCGGGCGGCGGCGGTGGAGGCCGGCAGTAGCCACGGCCGCCGCCGCCGCCGCTCCGGGAGGGCTGGGTTGGGCTGGGCTAGGCCGGGCGGAGGCGAAGGAAGACGGGGAGGTGGAGGGTGGAAGCGTTTCGGGGGAAGGAGGCCTGAAGGACGCATCCAAGGGGAGAAAATCCACTCCTCCCCGCCTCCCCTCCCCAACCTCTAGTCAGGGTTGGGCCCCGGCGCGGCCTAACTGTAGAGTCCCGGGAGCCTCACCTCTGCCGCGGTCCCGGCCCTTGCAGCCTGGGGAAGGAAGCCGCCAGAAGCCATTTCCCCGCTCTCCCTGGGGAGTTGGGATCGGGCTGCGAGAAGGGGCGTCCCTTCCCTCCCCACCCCACTAGCTGCTTCTCTTCCCCAGCGCTGCGGTGGGGGCGGGGTGACCCGGACTGGGCTATGAGCTCGACAGGAAAGGGCTGGAGGGTGGGGATGCTGGGCGAAGATAGGGAAACTTGCTTGTTCTGGAACTGAAGCAACAACTTGAGAAATGGAAGGGCTAGTAAGCAGAAAGGCCCATGGGAAGCCTATCCAACACTACTCGATGTTCCAGTCGTTCTTGCCACTTGGGGAGAAGGTGGGAGGGAAGTAGGATGGAAAAGAAATGGCTCACCGGATGACCCTCACCCATCCTCACCCTGCCAGTCTTTCTTAGGCTGCTAAGTAAATGGCCTTTTAAGAGGGTGTTAACATCTTAGGAAGATTTCATTTTTGAAGGTAGGGAGGAGGGAGAAGTGAGGGTGGAACTAATTTTCTTCCAATACTTAGGAGTTGTGACTCACTAGAACAGGAATAACAACCTTAACTTTGCTTCTCCTGCTGCCTTCCTTTGCCCTCCTATATATATATATATATATATATATACACATATATATTTGGAGAATCATGTATATATATATATATGTATTTTTAAAAGGTCTCTCTTTAAAGTTGACTCTGTCTCCGAAACAAAATCTGCAACTGTTACCTACTATTCTAAATATTCTTTGATCTTTTGAATAGCTGATAACCATTTGTTACCTACTGCTTTGATGTCATCTAAAAGCTCAGGAAAAAGCCTGTAGTTTAATTAAAACAATTTTAAAGCTTCGGGTAGCTTTTTCTTTTAATCCAAAAGGTTATGCTTATATATTTTAGGAGGAAAAAACCCCCCAAATAATGCTTTCTTGTTTTTGGAGACTTAGTCAACTTTGCCAATTTAGGTAGATAATCTGTTCGGACTAAAGCTATTTCGGTTCTTAATATTTGGATTATATGCATACTTGGTTTCTGACAAACAGTAATGTTTGCCTCAAGATTATTTGTTAATTTTAAATACTAAGTAAGACTCTTGTTTTCAAGAATTAATAACGTTAAGATAAACATTTTAACCTGTTTAAATTTTAATTTAAAATAAGTTTGTTATGTATTTCATAATGGAGTTGTTTTAAAAGACTTAAAACTGTTTTTGTTGAAATCGCTTATTTTGGTACGTCCGCTTGTATCTAAAAGCATTCTTCAACACGTATAAAAGAGTTGACTGTCCGTGTAATCTGATGAACCAAGAATTCTTGACTAGGGTTAGGGTTATTGGTGCATCAATAGATTTCAGAAGCTGCATGTACACAGGCTGTGTATTTGAGAGGAAAAAACATCACATCTTTCAATGGAAGTAGTTTCCATTGTACTCTAAAAAATATTATTCTGACAGCTAAAGAGATGTATGATAGAGGAAAAAAGTTAATGAGCAGCAATAAATCTTTGTTCTTGACTTTTTGTTAAAATTTTGTTGAAATTGCACAAGAATTTTTTAAATAAAATGATTAAAATGCTAATTTGTTATAAATTCTTAAAAGTAAATTTAGGTATATTAGAGAAAAGTTAGTAGCATTCATTTTATATTGAACTGAATTTACTGTGGAATCTTGTGTTCATAAGAAACTTGGGTATTGGTTTCAAAATCAGAAGAAATAGCAAGTCTAACATTACTAGAAGGTACTAGACATGTGGTATTGTGGTTAAAGGAAATGGTCTTGATGGTTTCTAAAAGAGGAAGTAAGAGTAGCATTAAAAGTGATTTGACCAATAGAAATTCTTAGTCTTAGAGAAACATTTTTACATTTTAAACTATTCTGTGTAGACTTTGTTACATTTTCTTACTTTCACAAATTAAACATTAGTAAACTAAATTATGGAGTTTTAAGTGCCCCTATTACATTACAAATTTTTGTGACTCATTACTTGCTTATTAAGTACTATTCCATTTACTCCTGAGAAACTATCATGGAAATGATAAAATTCAGAATATATATGATCTAAAAATTTGTGTTTCCATTATGTATTTTGAATTATTACAAAAGGAAATAGTTTAGAGTTTTAGTTTTGTTTTTATTTCATTATCTTCTGTACAAAATTATTGCTTTGAATTGTGCAATGATTACATTTTAGTTTGCTGTCATTAATATCATATATGAGTACTAATATATCATGTTCAATTTTAGCCTTTTAGTCCATAGAACTGCTTACAATTCTCAGCCAACAAGTGGCTGAAATATTCAAAAATTCTTCCAAAATATGAAGAAAATAATTTGCTCACCAATTACTTAACTTTTTTGGTCTCACAGTTTATACTCTTCAAATAAGATTTGTAAAATAGAATTGCAAATAAATTGCTACCACATTCTTTATTGATAAATTTGATAATATTGAACTGAAAAATAGATTTTATAACATATTACAACTAGAAGTCTATTCTGGAATATCATTTCATTAAGGCTGTTGAATTAAAAAATAGTATCAGTAGTAAGATGGACTTTCTTTTATAAATTGTACTAGATATTAAAAGTACGTTTCCCTACATTAACGATGGATGACATTTGATTTCTTAAAAATTTCATCATTTCGAAATGTGAGAAAACTCTTCCACTAAAATCCTAATGTTCTTCTCTTGGAAAATTATTCCAGTAATACATAAGCTCTGTTAAGTCTTATTTTATTAAGAAAGAGATACTTGTCATACAGGCCTACTATTTTGCTGACTATGTCTGGTTATCTGATAATTAATTTAACTAATGTTGAAGAAGCTCATCATCAGAGATATGGCAGCTGGGTGTTGAATTTTTTAGTCATTGCAATGCATTAAGACAAATAAAAGTTGCAGTGACCTTTGGTGGAAGGAATGAAACTACACTGATGTCATTTAAATGTTGTATTAAGTATAAGGAAATAAGAAAGAAGCACAAAATCCCCCTCTTCTTAAAAGAAAAAAAAATACCCCAACCCTAGCATTTATAAAACGGGGCAGAAAAACATGATTTAGCATTTTAACATTTATTCCTTCATTTATTAAAAGGAAATACAGTTATTTGTAGGGTCCTTTCTAGTTCTCAAATTCCATTATTGTTATCTCATTTCATTCTTAAGATTGAACTGAAGCTCATGGAAGTTTGGCATAACTGGCATGTTTTCTCATTGCCAGCCTCATCTCATTTATAAAGTGAGAGAAAATAACATGCCCTGATTTCTTTATAGATTTGTTGTAAGAATGAAATAAGATAGATTTGTGAAAGAAAAAGACTAGAAAATGGAACATCATTTTATAAGTGTAGGAAATTTCTACAAAGGTAGGCCAACCTCTTTCTGCATCTTAAAGGCTTTGAAAATTTCCTAGAATACTGAAAAGTTAAGTAATTTTATTGCCCAGGATCACACATACATAGTTGAATGTATGTGAAAGAGAAAGAGAGAAACTTGAAACCAAGTCTTACTGTCAGCATTTTGTACCCTATATCTTAATCTTACAGCTTTATATGTGAAAACACTTTAAATATTATAGAACACTATTTCAGGCAGTCATTTTGCTGTTTAGGAGTTTGATGAAGTTTAAATCAACTATTGATGCCTGAAAGTGTTGAAACCTGTTTCTCTGAAGCTTTCTTTCTTTCTTAAGGAAAAAATTCAGTGAACTCCCCAAACTACCTAAAGACTTTCATTTTTTAATTTAGTCTCATAGTTTTATTTTTCCCTTATTTTACTATACCATTGTTGTAATCTTTACAGTATTTCCAGTGACAAATAAGGCTAGTTTAACTAAATAGCTATATATTCCGTTTAAGAGTTCATTGGTTGCCTCAGATATTTAGTAAAAAAGGAGTAATATTTCAAGCACTGATGTTCTTGAATGCTTTATAATTATTTAGCTGCAAACCAATCTTTATTATTTGTTTTTTTTTCCTCTGTGATCTTAACTGTAATCCATCCAAAAAGAAAATTAGTAGTTTTATCGTTTTTGAGTACTTTGCTTCCCTAAAGGGAAAAAAAGAACGGCAGCAAAATAAAATTAAATTCTTCATTTCTTATTTAGTATATAAAAAAAAGAAGATGGGTTTGTGCAAGAATAATACAAACTTATAGAAACCAAACCTTATTCTTCCCTTGATACTTTTTTCCTTCTCCTTTGTTTTGGGCAGAGAAGAAGATTGAAAGAAATGAATGTAGATATTTGTAGAGGATATATAGTGTTGTAGTTCTCAGAAGCAAGAATTTTGTTATGACTGCCTTGCTTCTGCCTTTTATGAGCCTATCCCTTCACTACTGGGAAAGTGCTGTGTGCAGGTATAATACTCAAATGAGAATTTCTTGAAGATAGATTCATTTAAATTGTAGAAAAGAATATTTCTTGTTGGATTTGAAAACTGAAACACATTTCATCTAACATCATCTTGTTAAACAAATCCATAATTAATTTTTTTTTTTTTTTGTGCTGAGGCAATTGGGATTAAGTAATTTATCCAGGGTCACACAGCTAGGAAGTGTTAAGTGTTTGAGGCCAGAGTTGAACTCAAGTCCTCCTGACTTCAGGGCTGGTGCTCTATTCACTGCACCACCTAGCTGCCCCTCATAACTAAGTTTTTTAAAAATGTTCTTTTAAAAAAAATAGAGTGTTTTTTTTCCCAATTTATATTGGATAAGTAGGCTAAGTAAAGTAGAATAATAAAGAGGTAATACAGAGGAATGAATAATTCCTATATGTATTATTGATTTTGTTAAATATTTCCTCATGTAAATTTTTTTAACATTCAATTTTTAAAATTTTGGGTTTCAAATTCTCTTCCTCCCACACCTCTGACATCCACTGAGAAGGCAAACAATATATCAGTTATACACGTGAAGTCATACAAAACATTTCTGTATCAGCCATATTATAAAATAAAAATACAAACCTGAAAATTAAGTTTAAAAAGTAAACTTCAATCTTCATTCAGAGATTACTTCATCAATTTTCTTTTTTGGAAATGGGTATCCTTTTTCATCATGGGTACTTTGGAATTGTCTTGGATTAACTTGATCTGTTCACAACTGAGTATCAGCAACTATTTTGATTTGCCCTATTCAGTTTCCAATTTATTTCTATTTTACTTTTACATCATCATATGCATCTATTACCTGTCTACTCATATATCTTCCATCCTAATTTAGACTCTCATCAACTCTCTAGATTATTGCAACATTTTTCTTGATGCACTTGCCTCAAGTATGTCTTCCCCAATCCAATCTAAAACACTCTGATGCCAAGGTGATTTTCCTAAGGAACAGATCTGATCTTGATGTCCTTTTCTTACTAAATACACTCATGACTTCCAAAACCTTTAAGATCCAGTTTAGACCATTTGGCATGTAACAATGCTTTTCTTAATTAACTTGTCACCATTCTATGTTTCAAGCTTTATTATGTGTATTATTCATCCTCATGTACACTACAATGCAGCTAAACTGGCCATTTATCTTCATATTTGATTCTTCATTCTATTTCTATGCCTTTTCTGGGGACTGATTTTCCCTTGCCTAGAGTATACTGCCTCATCACCTGTGCCTAATATAATCCTAGTTTTCTTCAAGGCCTAGCTGCCAGTTCATTCTCTTTTCCCTCTCCCCCACCCCCAAGTTAACTTGTATCTTTTAAAAATGTATCTATTATCTGTATTTTTAGGGCAGATACTGTTACTCTTTTGTCTTCGTATCCTTTGCCTAGTTGTCTGACACATAGTAAGCACTTTAATACTTAATAGATTTATTGAATTTTGCTAATCATAGCCCAGTTATTTCTTATTCTGTTTTCTTTTCCATGTTTTCTTTTGTAAATGATTCCAAAGCACTATTATGCTGAGGGCCTTTTTCTGTATCTCGACATTTAGTGGTTATCACTGGGCCACACAGCTCAGCCATTAGTTATTCTTTACTCTTATTATGTGGTTGGTTATCTCCTTTATTGTTCATATCTTTCTCTAATAATATCCTTATATGATTACTCCTGTGCCATTTTTTTCTTTATTGCATTTGCTCACAACTAACATTGCTTTCTTTAATTATATGGAGACTGATCTAGCAAGAATATTGATATCTAAAGGATGGACCTTGTTTCAGAGAGATGCTTGGGTCTATTAAAAACATGACAAAATTTTCCAAAGATAATACAGTTACTTCTTCCTTTTCATTTTATTGTTCACTCTTACAGTTGACTTATGAACCAATTCTGTGAGTTGTCCATCCAACAAAGCATATATTAATTTGAAGCATTGTCTTTTCAAAGTCATCCAGATTTGCAGTGTTCAGTCATCCTTGACTTGTCTGTCAGTAATAAAGTCTTGTAATTTTTTTTATAACATCTCTCAACTACATTCTTTTTGCTCTCCATTCACACAGCTACTACTCTAGTTTAGGCTTTCTCACTTGGTTATTGAAGTAGCCTTCCAATTGATTTCTCTGCTTCAAACTTTGCTGTACTTTAATATACCCTTTACACAGCTGATAAAAAACTTTCCTCAAGTACAATGTCATCTTCCGACCAAATGAACTCCTATATCTCCCTAGTATCTCTAAGATCAAATATAAAAGCAAATAAAAAAGATTCAATTGAATCTTTTGCTTGTATTACAACCCATCATTTTTTTTTTTTTACCTTTACAGTCTAATTACATTCTTCCAACTTCCACATATTCTACAGTTTACTTGCTGTTCTTGCACATGACACTCTATTTTCCAACTCTGTATCCTTGCCCTAGCTCTTTCCTTTATATTTCCAAACTTTGACTCAGAGAGTTCCTGACTTCTTTTAACACTTAGCTCAAGTGCTAATGCTTTTGATGCCCTTTGCAGCCTCTAGCATCATCCCCTGTAAGGTTACTTTCCACCTTCAAGTCTCTGGACTCTTTCTTGAGCTAACATGTATAGAAGAGCTAACACCCTCCTCACTAGTTTACCCTTGCATTAAAATTGCTATGTATTAAAGAAAAATTTTTATATAACTTGAAGTTATAGAAACAGCAGTAATAATGTACAAAGTGCTTTTACAAGTGCTTATCATGAGCACTGCAATTTTAGATGATTACATATCTTGTGATGTCACTTTTTTTGAAGAAATGATTTTATCATTTCTGTCAACTCCTTTGTTTTGTCAAGAAATCTTTATTTTCTGCTTCCATTTAATGTCTAGTTTTATTTATAGCAAATAGATCTAAATTAATGTGATTTAATTCCCCAATAAGTATGATTACCATATGGAGAACTACTATTAAGAAACGTTAATTTTATCTAGTGTAAACTAATACCTGATCTAAAACTTGCATGAGTATTAGAACTGAATCTTAACCCTCTCTTCTGGCAATCTGGAACTGTCAGTGCTGAAATGAAAGGGGATCTTGAGAGCCATTTTGTATTTTGTTGTTGTTGAGATGAAATGGTCATTACTAAATGGCCAGTCTATTGGTGAAGCCCCTTAATACTGATCTTTAGAAAGTAAACAATTTGATAGTTGCTAGGACTACTGTTCTTGAAACCTTTCCAGCATGGGCTAGAACCTTCCAGAGCTTGTTCTCTACTGGCATAATATTCACGAATCTAAGGCCATCTCTAGACCACAATGAGCATATATAATGTCATTGTTTACAATTATAGCAAGTTATTTTGTATATTGTGATTCTTGAATTAACTAATGATTAGCATAGAGGAAGTTAATGAGGAAATATGGTTTAATTTTAGAAGTAGAATAGCTAATATGTTCAAATAATGCTTTTTTTTGTAAATATTTAAAAAGTAGTTAATAGGAAACTATTTTCTACATGTTAGGCTGTCCCAAAAAACACATTGTCAAAAAAATGAGTATATAAAGTTGAAGGTACTTAAGCATTCTGACCTGATGATTTATACAGGTATTTTGTACATTATTTTTATTACCCTTTTTTTGGGGGGGGAGGAGGTGCTACTTTAATAATAATAATCACAGTAAATAGAATTTCAGTAATTATTTTTAAGGACAAGTGAATATCCTTTTCTAGAATGCTCATTATTTGTGCTAGAAGGACTAAGGAAGGCTATACTTCCTCTATTCAGGATTATGGATACGTGTCATATCAATATACCTACCTTTTTTTTTTTTAGTACTTGAGATTTTTGCCTTTTGTTTATCTCCCCCCCACCTTTTTTTTTTTTTTTTTAGAGACTAGGTCCCCCTTTGTCACCAGACCTGGAAGCACATCAGCCATTAGGGCTCAGTCTACTGCTGATGGAGAGGAAGAGAGAGCTTTTACTGACTCTATTTCAGACTTGTGATGGTTTGCCCTTTCCAAGATAGTTTAGTGGCCAGCTTCCTCAGAGTTCACCATAATAGTGCCAGACTGCTTAGCCCACTGCAAAGCAGAACTCCCAAAGTCAAGTGATCCTTTAGCCTCAGCCGTCCTAGTAAGCAGAGATTAAAGGGGGGTTAACCACCAGTTTCTGATTGTGTGTGTATATAAAACCCCTTTTTCTCTAAGAATGAATCTTGGTTATATTTGAACTTTGTTTCAAAATAAGTTTCCAGGTGCGTTACTGTTTAAAGGATCATGTTTCAGAATGGGAGGGACTTTAGAATACTTCAGATCCACACCTTCATTCTATAGATGAAGAAACTGAGTCACAGAGAGATTAAATCAGTTGCCAGGTTCATAGAGGTAATAAGTTTCTGAAGCAAGATTTGAAATTTAGTCTTTCTAATGTCAAGTCCAGGTCCCTTAAATAAACATTTTGATTTTCAACCCATTTAATTAAAACCAATGGGTGAATTCTTTGCATGTCAGGAAGAAAAGTGAATTAGAGCTTTTTAAATGTACAAATTTAAAGAAGTATCCAGTTATTTTGGAGGAATAGTTTTCCCATTTAGTATTAATTTTTTTATTAGTTTGTGAAGTGTCTGGATACAGAGCCTATTTATCACATTTCAATGGACAAGAGCAAGTATTGATAGTAGCAGCTTCTTTTTAGTCAGGGGAATTTAATAAAATGAAAATTAGCAAGAGAATTTTACAGTATGTATAAATTCAGTTCATGAAAATGTATTCACTTTAAACTAAAAAATATTTCCTAAAATTATTGTTTCTTTTTTTACTTTCAATAGTTTTTCTGAGTATATTTGTGCTTTAAAGTATAAATTGTGTTTATAAATAGGACCAAGCAGTACCAAAGAAAATTAACATAATATCTTTACTAAAAAAAATAGCTTGGAGAAGAAATGGATATAAAACAAAATCAATATTTTTGAACTTGTAGAAAATAAAAAAAATTATTTAAGGAAAAGGAGAAAGAAAATAGGTTCCTTACCAATTACTAATTTTTCTAATTTTAGTATTCAGTATATGATAGGTTTGTGATTCTGATGCAAATCAGAGTTATGCAATGTTTAATGAAAATTTTTTGAAAGTTGTTGAGGGCAAAACAAGCAATCATTTGATTCCTGTTCTGAATATGAAACTTTCCAAATTTAAACCAAACTTAAAGCTTATTTACTTGAATGTAGCACTTATCAAAGTTTGGACTGCTATGTAATAAAATAATAACTCATCTTAGCATCATGATGAGTCATCATGGTAAATTTTAGTGGAAGACTTTAGTTACTGAGGCATGTTAAAATTTGGAATCCTCATCTTTGATATACAGTTTTTATGTAATAAAATATTTCTATTGAATATTTTCAGAATTTGATTTAAAATATAACAATATTTCATATTTTTCATATTTTTGTATTTTAAATCAAATTCTGAAAGTATTCAATAAGAATATTTTACAGTGTAAAAATTGTGTAACAAAGATAGGACCAAATTTTATTATGAAACCATTGCTAAGCGTATATGGGAATTTCTGGTTGATTCTAACTTACTGTAGTTCATATTTCTGTTAGGCAGATAAATATTGTAAAGGGAGGTATTTATTTTAAAAGTATTTTAAGTGGATATCTTTTGTTCTGAAATACCTCTATTTCCCATCACATTGTTCCCCATGAGGCATTTCTTATTTCTAATCAAAAATTAAAAAGAGGAAAAAATAATGAAAATGTAAAAAAAAAAATGTTCATGTCATATCTGTTTTTTGAGAGCCTCCTTAAATTTAATAACAAAGCATTCGATTTAAATGGTTTTTGTTCTTTACATTTACATTGAAATAGTCACTGTATATATTGTTTTTCGGGTCCTGCTTCATATGGCTTTATAAACGATTTCATATTCTTAGAAATATTTCATTACAATGATGTACCAGTTTGTTTAGTCATCTTCAGTCAACAGGTATGTACTTTATTTTTAGTTCTTTGCTACCATAAAAAAAATGCAGTAATATATATTTTTGTGTAAATGAGATCCTTATTTTTGTTATTAACCATGTTGGAGTAGATGTCTAGTAGTAAAATTTCTGGGTCACGTATCCCAGTCACATTCTTTGCAGAATTCCAAATTATTCATTATTTTGTCCATATTTCCATGACCCTTCCCTACAATGTTGGCTTCAATATCTACTTCACAAACAGTATATATAAAACACCTTTTAAGCAATATATGATATCACTGTTTTAGTTTGATTTCCTCATCTATGAAATGGAAATAATAACACCTACCAATAGTTATCTTATATAAAGTGCTTTCTAAAGTGAAACATCTGGATATCACAATGAGTCAGGAAGACCCAAGTTCAAATTTGGCTGCAGATACTTACTGTGTGACATTGAACAATTCACTGTCTGTACCTCAGTTTCTTTATAAAATAGAAATAATAATGATTTCTCAGGATTGTTGTAAGGGTGAAGTGAGTTAACATTTGTAAAACTCTTTGCAAACTTTAAAATGTTTTTTAAATGCTTGTATTATTACAAAGTATGTGTAGGTGTACCTGTGCTCAATCAACACTTTATATAGTGGTTTTCTTTAAAAAAGTTTATTCTGCATAAAATTGAAGAAAAATTTTTAAACTAGTTCAGATAAGCTTTCTATTTATTTTGTGTAAGTGAGTTGGCTTGTGGATTTTAAAAAAAAATTATTCTTTGTGCAATTGCAGGAAAGTTAAATTTACTTTTTAAAAGTGTAATTCAGATGTATTTTTGGTAGCTTAATTAATAATTTTTTTTAAGAGGGTGAGAATTGCTTGTGATTTTTTGTTGGTGTAGGAAAATTCAATTTGGAAACTTTACCAAAGCAGTTTGACATATCCTCTGTTAGTGTTAGAGAATTTTTTGCCTGTGGAATTGGAGAAATTTAATGACTTATCTAGAGTGACATATCTAGTACTGATCACATAATAATCTCTCATAGTTATTTTAATTGTCAAATATACAGTCATTGATTACTAAATCTTAAAAAGCTATTAATAACTGGTATTATTTATTTTATAGTTTTTGTTAAATCTGACTAATGACCTAAAATTTTTCTCCTTGACATCTGACCAGAATTATAATCCTGTGAACCTTAAACTCACAGAGGAGAAATATTTCTTCTCTTTAAAATGCATTCTTTTGATTATTTATTGGTTCCTTTTAATCTTACTATACTTTCAACTTCAGTGTAGGCTTTAACTATAAATTCTGTAATGCAGAGTCTGTTAAAATGCTGTGTATTTTAGCAGAAGTGAATAATAAATGCAGGATGTCCCAAAAAGTCTTAATATAGTTTTAAGCTTTTATAACTTCAGAAATATGTGTTACTGACTTTAAAAAAAAATCATTTGAAAGGTTATTTAAAACTTTAAATTATTTTGTTGTTTCTTATTAAAATTATGTATCTTCCCGGTTAAAAATATGTGTCCATTTTCAGTATAAGATTGTCATTTTCTTTAAAGATGACTTCTCCAAGAAAAAGAAAATGTCTTGAAATATGAATATATTTAATCCATGTGTTGACAGTAAATAAATGCACATTTGATTGGTACTTGAAACCTAAATTCTGAAAGCTTGATTCTGCCATTAGCTAGCTTCAATTTTTTCTGGGCTTCAATCATTTTATTTCCCTGTAAAATGAAAGGATTGAACTACATGAATTCTAAGGCCCTTCCAGCTTTAACATTTTATTCTATAAATATTAGGTCTCAAGGCATTGATACCAAAGAGTTAAAGGCAGCAGCATAACATAATGAGCAGTGTTGGATTTGGAGTATAGAAAAATTGAATTTAAATCCCTTCTTAGAGCCTCCTAGCTTATATGATTCTAAGCAAATTACTTAAACTTTTTGATTTCTGTTTATACATCTTTAAAATGAGTATAAAAACTGTGTCTTCTTGACAGAATTATTGTGAGATTAAATGCAATCTTGTTTGTAAAGTACTTTGCACATTTTTTAAAATGGCTATATAATTGTTATTATTTATTTAAATCTTGGGCCTAGCTGGAAGGGGATCTGTTAAATATCATAGATATAAGCATTAAATTTTTATTCTTTAAGGTTTATAAAAGAGAGATGTATTTTCTCTGTGCAAGTACAAGTATTATCCCTATTTTACAAAAGGAGAAACTGGGTGTTAGAGATATGCTGAGATCATTGGGGTCTGATTAGGAACTATTCTAATTCTGTCCTTACAATATTAGATCTGGAAAAAGCCCTCAATATTCAATCTTCTCATTTTGTAGAGGAAATGGAAGTCCATTTAATAAGAGGTGAGATGAATTTGTTCATGGATAATTAACAGAAGAGTCTAGTACTAGAACATTTAATCTAGTGTTCTCTTGTATACCTCTGTAAAACTGAAACAGTACAGTTTATTGGCATAGCAGTAGATGAACTCATTTCATTTTGATTATTTAAAAAATTCATAGGAAAAAAAAATCCTCTATGTTCCTGGTTCCTATTAATTAGAAGTACTTATTAACATTGACAAAATAACAAGTTTTAGGCATTTTGTTTCCAAATAAACCTATTATTCAATTGAACAACATAGTTTTACAGAGACAGTACTGGTGGTTTCTTCTTAAACTTCATGATTACATTTCATATTTGTAGCAGTCTGCCTTGCAAAAATGGACAAGAGGTAATAAAAATTTAGGTTGAAAAGTCAACACTATTTGGGAGATTAGGAAGTAAGTAATGTATTGGGTTCAGACAGCATGACTCAAGATCAGTAAAGGGAAAGACAAATGAATTAACAAGACAAGTTTTAGTGAACAGGATTTGATTGCTGATCAGAAATCATTTGCTTTATGGCCTAATCTTAGGATCTTTATTAAAATATTATTCATAACTTTTTTGCAAATATTTAGAGCTTGTTTTACTAAGAAAATGGTAGTCATTAACCAAAGAAAATTGTGGAAGACACAGTTTTATAGAGATGAAATAAGCTTTTTTTTTTTTAATATTGATTTTAGTTTTTACAGTGAATTTGAGGTGATGGGGAGACATCTAAGAGAAAATGTCTAAAATATAATTGTAAATGTGAGTTGGAATTCCACTAAGAGAAATTGTATGTTATGTATAGATTTGGGAGGGAATGGATTCCGTTCAATTTAGACTTTGCTTATTGCAGTATCCTTGTTAGTTGTTTGTTTGTTTGTTTGTTTTACCTATTTATTCTTCTGCCTTTTTTTTTTTTATTGTAAAGTATGTATTGTCAAGAGTGCACTTTTCTAATAATTATAATATTATCATGAAGGATGGCACCAGTATTTTTGTTCTCAGCCATGTATTTCCCACACAAAAACCTTTTTGATGTGGGGTTCTTAACCTAGGGTTTATAAACTCAAAAAAAAAAAAAAAAAACAACCTTTTTTGGATAACTACTTCAACATAATTGATTTTGTTTGTAATCCTATATATTTTGTTCATTTTAGAAGCATTTTGATAAAAGGTCCATAAGTTTTATTAGATAGCCAAAGGGGGCTATGATACAAAAAAAATTAAAAAGCTTTGATTTATGATATAGAGAAAACCAGCTTAAATGAGTTGAGTGGGTTGTTAGTCCCCACTGCTATTTTATAGCATATATGAATTGAAAGTTTGATCTAGGGTGTAATTATGAACATTTGTGTTTGAAACAGTAAGTTATTTTCTTAGAACATAATGTTTGAGGATAGTGTACTTAGAATAAGTAAAATTACTCAGAAGTACTGCTTTTGATTATATATCATATGTACACAAATACTATGAATATTATGCATGGATAGTCATCTTGAAAGGCTAAGATGGTTGTCTAAATACAGGTAGACTACTTAGTTTTCACATATCTACTCCAGCAGAAATCTGAAATTCACACCAGATCAAATAATGATCAAGAAATCCAATAAGAAAGCATAATAAATAAGAGTAAAACAGACGCTTGTGGACACTGGGAAAGGAGGATGCCATCACCAGTAAAGACAAACAAAACTGTAGCATCCCTGTATGGTTATAGAATATCGAGGGATATGTGCAGCCTGCAAGAATAGACATCTTTGCTCACTCTTTGAGTGTAGGGTGGTTGGAGATCCACAGAAAGACTGTTGGAATCTCTCAAAAATAGAATGACTAATATGATGCAGTAATGTAAAAGATCAGAGCAACTCTTTCGTCTTTGGCACTCTGCTCTAAGAGGAATTTGAGGGTTTTTGAATATCCATCTCTCTGAACCTCAAAGATCATGGGGAGTGCTGAAGAGGAAAGTCAAACCTCCAGTTTAGGGAAGTCAGTACAGGAAATTGAATGACTCAGGATCAGGCCAAGCAGATATGTCCCATCATCTTACTTAAAAATCCAGCAAGGGTTGGAATCTGGTCCTGAAACAAAGCTCCAGTTCTGGAACTAAAGCTGGAAAGATAAATAACCCAAATGAAAAATTACTGAAGGAGCGGCTCCAGAATCCAGACTAGCAAGAGAAAATAACTCTATAACACCAGCAAAGCAGTGATTGAAAGGGAAAGCAATATATTTACCACAAGGAATACATAGAGGAAATCAAGAATTTAAAAAATATATATTAAATAAAAGTAATTTAGAATAAATAGAAGAGAAAGTAGAAAACCTTACCTAAGTAATAAACTCCCTAAAAATTAGAATAGATTAAACAATTCAGTTATTCCTTGGAAGAAAAATATCAGAACAAAATCAAAAGATAGAAAACAAAATTTTGGATTCATTGGACTCCCTGGAAACAATAATTAAAAAAGAAAGCCTGTACATACATACTATACTTGAAGAAATCATAAATGAAAATAATCTCTTAAAACTATAGGGCAAAGTAAAAATAAAAAGAATCTACCAATCACTTTTTAAAATAAACCCCAAAAAGTTAAGTCTCAGAAATGTAGTAGCCAAAATGGAGACTTTCAACTTAAAATAAAAACATAGAGAAAAAAGGTCTTTCATGTGCCTAGGAACCAATGAGAAATCTGCTATTTGCCAGGGACTGTACGCAATACTTTATAGATGTTATCTCATTTGATTCTCACATAACTTTCTAAGATAGGTACTATTGTCATTCTCATTTTACAATTGTAGAAATTGATGTAGTTTTGCTCAGGAACATAGCTAGGAAGTGTGTCTGAAGTGAAATCTGAACTCATCTTTCTAGCTGCCTTAAATAAAAAGAGAATTATAGAACTAATTAGAATATAGAGCTATTGAATCAAGAATATTTTATCCTTCAAAGCTAAAGATAATCTTAAAGAGATAAAAGTGGAACTTTAATAGATTAGAGAGTGACAAGCATTCTGATGGAAAGGACCAGAGTTGAATAGGAACTTTAAATTGAAACACAAAAGTCCAGAAAAACCTAGAAAGACAAATATTTTAGTAACTGGGGAACTGTATGCTGGTAACATCGAGTTTTATGGAAAGTGGCATGAAATGAAAATTCATAATTGTGTATATAATTTCATTTGTATATGGAAATGCTCTAATTTTTTGCATTTAAACTCAGAATAAAAAAAATTTAAGAAAGTTTCTTTTCAGACTTATTAAGAAATTATTAAGAAAAGCAAACTTTAGTGACATTAAGCAAATTTTCATGTTGATGTTAAAATTTTGTTCTTGCCTAGTCTGTTCAGTGTGAAGCAAGTTCATCAATGTGTTTATCTTTTGTTTAAGACACCTTGGCGATTCAGTGGATAGAATGCTAGGCCTGAAGTAAGGAAGACTGTCTTTCTGAGTTAAATCTGGCCTCAGGCATTTACTGTGTTACCCTGGGCTAGTCATTTAACTAGTCCATTTCCTCCTTTGTAATATGAATTGGAGAAGGAAATGGTAAATACCCTACAAGGGGTCATGAAGAGTTAGACTCAATTGAAAATGAATGAAGAACTAAATAACAAAATCTAATTCTTTATACTCTTTTCTATTAAGCTCTTATGTATTATTATGGGGGATGATGATTTCTGGTTTATCAGATATTTTCATTTTCATGCTCATAGAAGCTTTCGTGACTCCTTGTTTCTAGGATAAAATACAAACTCCTGGCATTTGAAGCCCTTCACAATTTCTCTAGATTCATCATTCCATGCTAATTACACATTATAACCTCTCCTCAGCCTAAACATTAGCTTAAACTGGACTACATGTGCTCAACATTCCATGTCCCCTATCTTTACATTTAAATAGGCTGACACCACCTTACCTGCGCAATGCCTGGAATGTTCTTGCTCAGTTTTTCCTGTCAAAGTCCATAGAAAAGAGGCCCTTAGTGGCCAAATCAAATATATATTTTATCATTAAAATATTAGCTAAATGGTTATTACTAAGTTCTAGGGATGCAAATAAAAGCAAAAACAGGCCCCTCCCCTTTAAAGACCATGTCCTAATGAGGCTAATGTCATTAGCTAGTTACATATGCAGAGTAAAATAGAAAGTAATCTCATTGGAAAAGGTACTAGCAGCTAAGATGGAGTGAGGTGGGATATAAAATAATGATTAAAAAAAGCTTCCAGCAAAAAATGTGGTTTTGAACTGAGTTTTATGCTGAGAGCATTCCAAGCCAAGGGATCAGGCAAAGAGAACTGATATTAAATGTGTAACCAATAGCAAGTAAGTCAGTATAGTTAGATTATAGAGCCTCTAAAGGGGGGAAGTTTAAGTCGATTATAAAGATAGGAAATGGCCAAGTGCTTAGAATGGCAAACAGAAGGCTTTGTATTTGATTTTGAAGGTAATAAGAAGAAACTAGAATTTATTAGGGAGGAGGCATGGATAGATCTTTACTTTAGGAAAATCACTTTTCATTTTGAATGGATAATTTGAGTGGGAAGAGGTAGGGAGACTAGTTAGAACACTATTGAAATAGTCCATATGGTTTAGTGGTGGTGATTTTTGTGGGTGGATATTATATACAGATGTTGTGTCTGTCACACATGTCGATACATTGGACATGTAGAGACAGTGAGGATTTGAGCTGATGTCTAGGTTGGTTGATTGAGTAGATGGATAGTAAATAGAGAGTTTGGAAGAACTGAGAGGTTGGAGTGTGGGAATGGGCTTTTTGAAAATCAAATCTTATTATGTGTTTGAGAAGTCCTAGAGGATATCCTTATCCATCTGTCCACTTATTACTTCACTGGAATATAAACTTCTTTTTGGCAGGGACTGTTCTACTTCTGTCTTTTTATTCTTAGTGTTTGTTACTAAGTAGGTTCTTAATAAATATTGCTGTTTTCTGAGTCCAAATGGAGTAAATCTACATTGTATCATTGTACCACTGTAACATGACGTGAATCAGTCATTTAAAAAAATTGTGCTAGTACATTTAATGTTACTACATTATTTTTAAGTTTTGGAAAAGTGTTTCAAAATCTTGTTCTACCTCAAAGTTGTCATTATGAACATCAGTTATTGGTATCCAGAATGTTCCATATTTGAGTTAATATTACATTGTAGAAAGAATGCTGCACTTAATAGTTTTAGCTTCAAATAGCTTCTCAGTTGCTTACTAGCGTTAATAAGTCATTTATTCTCCTAGAGCATTGGTTTCTCTTTCTGTGAAATGGAGATATTAATATTTGTCCTACCTAGGTCAGAGGATTATTGTGGGAAAAAAGTATTCTGTGAACCTTAAACCATAAAAATGAGAATTATTAAACCAGAGGTGTTAAGAAGTAAGCTCCTTAAAAGAAGGGAATATTTTGTTTTGCCTTTATTCCTTGTGCATTGCAATACCAGACAGTTGGGCACATAGTAAATATTTGTTGAATTGATAGTGTTTTTTCTATGATAACATTCTAAACATTCTATTACTATGTATTTTTTGAGAGTAGGCATCTGTGGCAGCAGGTGTATGAACTTGATAAAATATTTTAAGCTTTTTAGACATACTAAAATATTTTAAAGGAAAATAATTTACATATTTCTAATAATTAAGATAAACTTTGTAATCTCATATCAGCATTGTTAGAAACTTCCAAGTTAGAAATTCCTTGGAACTTTGTTTTGTATGATGATACTAGTTAATCATTTATTTTAACTTGCATCCCAACTTCCATTTGGAAAAATTAGAAATGTTTGCATTTAATTTTATAATTTTGGAATTGGTTTTGAAAGAAAATTAGGTGATGCTTGAACAGAATCTCTTCAGTTTGATGGGAGTGTAAGAAATACCCATAACTGTTTATTTTTGTTCTTGGCTACCGTTCTTTTTAAGGTATGTAAAATTTCACTGATAGTTTCCTATTTTTATAGTTGCATGTAGTATGTTAATTTTCCCCTTACAATATAATTTTATTGGTTTACAGAGGCTTTATAGTAAATTGGCATACTTCTGAGAAAATCCCCATTATTTATGTACACGAAATACATAGCACTAGTAATATAAATGTGTCCTAAAATGTTGGTAATGTAACATACTATATCCTTACAATTATTACTGTCCATGATCTGCACTGCATTAGTTCTCTACTGAAACGTAACGCATGTCATAGTTTGACAATCTTTGTTTATATGTAATTTTCTCTCTTTTTATTACAATGCTTCCCCAGCAAGGACAAGTTTGGAAGGTTTGCAAAGCTTTTCACCTTCCCTCTGCCCGCTTGCCCGCTTTCAGATCAGTTTCATGTTTCATGACTTCTATCTCTGTAATTCACAACATAGCCATAGGAATCAGTGAAGAGAAGGAAAGTTAAATAATACATTTCTTTACATGAAGTTTAGTTATAAAATCTTGGAAAGATTATACCCACTTGATATGCAATAGAAATATAATGTGAGAGACATTAAATATAAGTATAGTTTGTCAAAAATTATCTTTTAAAGAAGATAATTATCAATCCAATTTAGTTACTTTTTAGATAAATTTAAATTACAAAGCATTATGTAAGATTCTCTTTCTAGTTCATGTTGTTTAGAAACACAGTTCTAACACATATTTAGGTTTTTTACCACAGACAATATTGTAGTGCTCATGTGATCAAATAAATAGTAAATATTTGTGTTTTGTCTGTGCTTATCAATTATAAATTAGACAGAATAATTTTGTTAGAAAGGTAGAATAGGTATGACCTATTTATGTGTTCAGAAGAACAGTCAACACTTCAGCATTATAAAGATGATCCTAAGAGCTCCCCACTTCCAAAACTAGCTATACTGATATAAAACTGGTTTAATGAAGGAGAAATATTCTGAAAAGAGAGAAATTTAAACATTGATTGCTTTTATTTTTAATCACATAGAGTACATTAACATCCTAGTACTATACAGATGACATTTAATTTTCTAACAGTTTATTAGCTTCAGATGAAAACAAACCTACCTCAAATAGAAGTAAAATATCTTTTTCTTTTTTTAGGACTGAGCTTTTCCCCTCACTGCTGTTCTGCGCTAACTGCTTTGAAACTTCCCATGCATTTTTTTCAGTAGAAGAACATCTCTGTACTGTCTCCCATTGCATATTTCAGCTGTGACAATCCTTGCACTTTGCCTATTCATTTTATCACCTGCTCACTAAAAAATATATATCTTTCTAGTTTTTGTTTGCAGATTTACTACAATTACTTGTTTTTTAGATGGTAGATATATTTCACATTTTATTTTATTACTGTTTTTGTTGTAGGCATGTGGAGACCCAAAAGCAAAACCATCATATTTAATTGACAAAAACCTGGAATCTGCTGTGAAATTCATAGTCAGAAAATTTCCTGCTGTAGAGACTCGCAACAACAATGTAAGTAACTTAATGCTTTCATAATATTTAATTTTATCTTAGGGGGAAAAACCCCATAGTTGTTTGGTATTTTTTTTTTTAATATTTACCAAATTCGTATTTCTTTTTCATATATGAATCCTCTACTTCTGTACATTTTCAAAAAACAATTTCTCTGAGGCAGAAAAATTATATATATACACTACTTATTTTATGACAGAAATTTTGAGGCAAATTCATACTTAATTTTTTTTTCTTACAAAACTAGAACAGGGAATAAAAATGTAGTAGTCTTTTAGCATCTGGAAATTTTTCATTTTAGCTAAAACCTATTCTACTCTGTTTTTTAATTCATAAATAATTAATAACTTATTTTTGCTAGAAATTTTATGTTTATTTGGAAGATATATTTGTTCCTCTAGTAATTTTAGACTTTACTAGTTTAAAATTAAAAAACCAAAAACTGAAATCATATATTAGGGAAAAAATGTTGAGTTGGAAGGTATCTTTGTTACCTCTTTTTGTTAGATGACACTATTTTCTCAATGTTTTGAAGTATATTCTCATCCAGAATAATATCTGATGATTACTTGTGTGTATATAAGTGTACATGTTTTTCATAAGCTTGATTTTAGTAGATGGGGGTCAGTGTGGTATAATGAATTTTTTTAAAAAACCTGCCCTGAAAGACTTGGTTACACATTCATTCTCTTGACATACTTGGCCAAGTAACCCTACGCAAATTACTTAATTTCTCATTGTTCAGGCAACTCTCAAAGTATAAGTTGCATTGCGGTTGCCCATCTTCATTGATTGGAGTTGTCTTCCAACTTAGTTCCCTATACTGATAAAATTATAAATGGGAGGAAAAAAAGTGAGAAATTTAAAAATCATTTTAAATCATCATTACATGATTACATTTAGCAACAAATGAGAAAGTAATATGGAACTAATGAAAAATGAATTGTAGGATACTTTGTGAAAATCATTTTATTTCAGTGATTTTCCTTTTCATGTTTTTCACATTAAGCTTTGTTGCATTTAAAAATCTTTTCATTTTACTTTGCTTTTTGTTTATTTCCTCATCTTTCAGTTTTTCTTAACTTTCATACTTATACATCTATTCTTGAATTTTGTTCCTCAGTTCAATTTTACTTCAGTTACACCTTACAGTTACAAAATATTTTTTGACCTTCATAGCAACTCTCTGGGGTAAATAGTGCAAAGTAAAATTATATCCTTTTTACAAATGAGGAAATTGAAACTTTGATAACTTGTGTTTCCTAAGATCACATAGCTATGATGTTTCATTATTGGTGCATTGCACCCATTTCTTTCGTCTCTAATTTATTCTCTTATTATAGCTTCCCATTTAATGTAGATTATATCATCTCTTAATTCACTTAGTCTTTGTTCTGGAATGATTATATTTCTATATTAATTTACTTCATTATACTTCATATTTTGCAGTGAAGCTTCACTGATTCAGGGGTAAGGTAGAATCAGTGAAAAGTATGAGTAACATAATACTTTTTAAATATATTTTATTTTATTTTATAATAACTTTATATTGACAGAATCCATGCCAGGGTAATTTTTTTTACAACATTATCCCTTGCACTTGCTTCTATTCCAATTTTTTCCCTCCCTCCCTCCACCCCCTCCCCTAGATGGCAAGCAGTCATATATAGAGTTATATAATACTTTATAAAAATAACTGTATTATTTTCATGTACCTGTAGTAATTGTAGGATTATTATGTGTTTCCTAGAGTAGAAATCCTGTTTTTAATGGATAAATATTATTTATAATTATAACTAAAACTATCAGTCTTAATCCCTGCTAGCCTCTGGTTATAAGTAAGTGCTTTGAAAGTGCTTATTTATACTCTTAATTTGCTGTGCAACCACCTTTTCACAGAAAGTATTATTTAGTGAATTCTTTTGTCCAAATTATGATACATGCTCTATTAATGAGATTTTGCTTTTTCTTTACTCAGTGCTCAGTTTTGCACACAGTCTTTGTATGTGATATTATTGTAGTTGAAGCTTTTCATGAAAAATATCTTTCCCTATTTTTATAGTATTGTTGACAATGACCATATAGCATAATCATTGTTAATAATGTATATGGCTTTGAAATTTACATCTTGAAACAGTTTTGCCTTTAAGCTATTTTTAATAATCAGCAAGCACTTTTATACTTCTATGTTACAGTTTGCTTTAACATCAGGGTTCTTATTCTTTGTGTAGAGGCTAATAAGAGTTAAATTTTTTTTTTTTAAGTCAGGATTTTTTTTGGCATAGGAACAGAATTTCTGTAGCTTTTATCTGCAAATTCCTAGAAAAAGTATCTAACTCCAAAGTAAAACCAAATGTCCATTATTAGACAACAATTTGAGATAGTCTTTAGTATTTTAAGTTGATTATTGGCTGCTTTGTGTCTATGTCCTGAGGAATAAAAGGAATATGTGGATGTATGTATAATCTACCCATATCCATTTATACTAAACTTAAATAATGGTTTATTTTTTAAAAGCTTTTAATTTGGAATTTAAGATTCTGTTAAATCCCAGTAGTCCAATACAAAATAAATTCAAAGAATAGGAGGCTTTATCTATGAATTTTATTTGTTGATAAGGATTGTGGTACAGAAGACCTGTCTGGTACCACTATTGAATCATTTCTGTTAATCACCACAGTTTATTTGTTTCCAAGGACTTGTAGTTTCCAATCACATGCCATACATCATTTTTGTTTGGCCAAATACTGGATAGGTTTATGCATTATATTTGACCTATTTCTGAAAAAATTTGAGTCTCATCACCATTTTCTTGTAATTGCATTTTCTTGTAATGCAAGAAAGGAAACAATTTTTGGTGAAAATTCAGAAGATTGTTGCTTGTGATCTCTGAAACCAAAACTTAAAATAAATGCAGTCTTATTTTCTGTTACTGGAACAATCGTCATTCTTCTTGAGTTTGTGTTTCTTAAAGTTATATATTAAATAAGGTAGCATAGCTAATAAGGGCTTTGAATCTATTTCTGTCTTTAATTTGATCTCTTAAAAAATAGAATTGCTTCCTATTTAATGTGTGTCATATCACTTTTTAATTTTTACTCAGATTTTTCTTGTTTACTGAAGAATTATATTCTACCTATAGTAACTATAGACATTTCAAGGAATGACTTTGAAGAAGTTGGTGTTTCTTTAAGAGCACAAGGGAAATTACACTAGAGTAAAAATATTTTTAGTTATTTAATTTTACTGAAGATTGTGACCATCATCATCCCAACAAGACTTACTTAAACAGCTGTTTGTATTAAAGGCAACATTATTGATCCCAATATGAGTAGGATGACCTTCTTATATTGTTTTTCTAATAGTAGTGATGGACTATGTTCAGCTTCTTACAGTTGTCTTGGGCATTCACATTTAGTGCTTATTCAGTACTGTATGTGTGACTAATGTTACATTTTATTGAAACACTTGATTGAGTTGTAGTTTGAAGAAAGAACTATTTTCTCAGGTTAAAGTTAACTGCCTTATCTATAATGAGACTCAACCCCCTCCCCCATACATACAGACAGACATAAATACATATGACAGACACACATATATTTGAAAACACATATAGATATTAACTAATGATTTTTTTTAAAAATCTAATTCAGTATTCCTTTTCTAGTTCAAATTATCAAGATTTCATTCCTTAGATCTTCAGTATATTCAGGATTGAAAATCATAAGAGTTGCTTAGAATATTGAGCAATTAAGTAAATCACACTTAAATAAGACACACTGTGTAATTAGCATCACACAGCCAGTGTGTTAAAAGCAGTACTTGCCAGATCTCTTATTAGAGTAAGACATGGAAAGAACACTGGCTGTTAAGTTAAAGGATCTAGATTCAAATCCTGGCTCTTCAGCTTATATGCAAAGTTAAATTTTTTTTTTAAGCCAAAAAATGGTATGTTGTTCTATATAAATCAAGTTCTACTTAGAATAGAACTAAAACTAGTATATTCTTTTTGTTATAAGGTGATACCATCTAGAGCTGGAATCAAGGTCTAAAAGACCATCTAGTTAATCCCCATCATTTTACTATTAAGGACATCAAAGCCCAGGAAGGTTAAATGATTTGCCCATGGTTACATAAATTAACAACTCTCAGAGGCAAGATTTAAATTTAAAACCCAAATCCTTTGACTCCCAAGAGTTCTTTTTTATTCTATTACTCTTGTCTTTTTATACATGTCTTCTTGATTCTAAATCCTACTTATAAACTACAGTGTTATGCTGGCTTTATAAGATATCTACATAGATAAATTAAATGTTACATTAAAACATCAATGTATTATAATGTGTTGGAATTTGATGGAAAGGTAGTACTTTCCCCATAGAATGGGGTAACGTTGACACTGTAAAAAAGCCCTTTACTCCATCAAAATTGCCTCTTGTAATAATATTGTAACTGATTTACCAATACTGACTCCAGATTATCACATTCAGGATTAAAAATTGGAGAAGTAGATTCTAGAAGAATTAAAATACCCAGCACAGCCCTGTTAAATCATATTTTTGACATGTAGCAGAATTCTAAAATAAAATCGGGCTGATTCTAGGACAGACATTGCTAATAGAAAGATGTGTCTGTCTACTAAAAGGAGAATTGAAAGGTTAAGAAGATTCAATTTTAGTTTCCTATAGTCAGTATGAAAAAGTGATGGAAAACTTTAATTCCATAGCTGCCTTATTCTAGTTGTAATTTTAGTTCCCTGATTATTGTCTTATAATATATTATGCTATATTATTCCTTTTTAAAAAATACCTAAAAAGATTGATACGTTATTTTTGGAGGTTGGGGAGAAGGAAAGGTCTGGGATCCTTTTCTGAGAATCATTTTTTTATTTTTAGAAGGGAAATTGATGGCAATCAAATGAGGAAGGGTACCAACAAACCAACTCTTGAGGTTTCTGGTAAAAAATATTATGGGTCCATGGCACATGGTACCACTTAATTTTTATTTAATTTTATTATCTGTTAAGATACAACATTAAATTAAATTTAAAAAAAATTAAAATTTTTTTAAATGCACTTTCCTTATAAATAGTATCTATAGTACACTTTTGTAAGCAATATATTCAGCTTTCTTTTGTCAAATTTGTTCCTGAAAGAATTGGATTGGAATAACCTAGATTTTTCAAGAGCCAAATAGCTCTTCCTATATATCCCCTCAAATACAGCTAATAAAATAAGATTATGATGTTGTTTGGTAGGCATCTTCTAGTTCAAAGGTGTTCTGTTCACTCAGAAAAAGAGTGTATTTTAAACAAAGTATGTTTTGTAATTAAACATACATTTGATGGTATATCTCAATAAGAATACAGGCAGGTTAGCTACATAGACAGCTAATTGGATTGCGGTTGTATAATATTAAAATCAAGAGTTCAAGATCAAGCATATAAAATGTCATTAAGTAGGGAAAGGGTTATAACATAATTAGAATAACAGGATTATGAAGTACTAGAATCATTCCAGGATTCTTATTGAGTTGAGTAAATTTCATGTACACACATCTCTCTCTTATATGAAAGTTAAGGAAAGGAATTATACTGTTGAAGAATATTTAAAAAAATAAATGGAATGAAGACCAGAGTAGGAGAGGAACAGATGAAGAAAACACCCTGGATAGAACTATATCATATTTGCACATTTTTTTAATGAACTCTAAAGAAGAGGTAGAGAATTGTACCTTGCTAATCCCTTCAGTATCCTCCTTAATCATTACTTTGTTACATCATTGAAAGAGCCTAGTAAGTTCATGGAAAGTTTATTTCTTGTGATGAGCACGTTATTCAAAAGTCTTTGACTTTCTAGAATTAACAAAAATTCCTTCTCCCTCAATAGTAGATTTTTAAATAGCACTGCTTTGCTAATGTATGATGGTTGGGCTTTGAGGATTAGCTCAGAAACCTAGTTGGCACTTACAACATTGTTTTTAAGAAAATAAGCACTTAAAAAAAAACTTGAAATGAACTTTTACAATAAAGTCATTTTGTAAATTGAAGACTTCCTAAATATAGTTAAGGGGCAAGTAGTATTTCTGGAAGAAAACATTATAAGCATTAATTGATAAGAGTGCAGAAGGGATTTGAGATCCATATTAAATGCAAAAGTGCTATAATGGAATAGATAACATTATCAAAACCTTATTCACAAGTTAAAACTTCATGAAACACACATACATGTATAAATGTATATATGTATATATGTACTTTGCATTTTAAAACATTAAATGAATGAATACAATGCTTGCATACACCAGGCTTGGAGCCAGGAGCACTGAGTTTGAATCCTGCCTCATACATTTATTAGCTGTTTGATCTTGGGCAAATGTGTTAACTTTGTTAAGCCTTATTTTCCTCTTCTCTAAAATGGAGATAATAATGAAATCTACTTCACATATATGAAATAACATTTATAAAGCACATTGCAAACTTTAAAGTGTTATATAAAAGCTAGTTATTATACTGATGATCATCATCTAGATTCACCAGTGTTAGTAGGAGTATTTCTTTAAAAAATTGACTGAAACTTGAAGAAAAGAAAAGAGAATGAACCATGGGTTTTCTGTCTCCTTTTCTTCCCCTTATATAGAGAGAATTAGGAATAACTTTTGTAACCAGAATCTCTATTTTTTTTGTAACCAGGATCCTTTCCAGGTCATCTTAAGGAAATCTGGAGGTTTCTATTTTTTGGTTAATTTTTTTTTCTTCTTAATTCTCTCACTGTCTATTTCTGGGTTAGCTTGATAAACCCCTTCTTATGGGGACTGTTCTTGCTTGATAGAGTAGTTTATGAAATGCTCATGAAAAGACTTTTTTAAAAATGAGGTGATAAGGGTGGGTGATATAAAGAGGGTGATTTGGTGATTTGGTACTTAAAGGAACTTGGCTAGAGAAAATTATAAAGCAAGAACCAACAAGTATCTACTATGCACTAGGTGCTTTGCTAGGTGTAATTATTTGCTAGGTGTATAGTATTTGCTAGAGGTAAAATTATAAAGAATGAAGCAATCCTTATTAAGTACAAACTCCAGATCAACATTTAAACAATGAGAAATGATGGGTATTTGAACTAGGATAGTGGCTATGTGAATAGGGAGACCAGAGCTGATGGAAAAGATATTTTAATATTAGAGTTGATTGGATATGTAGGGTAACTGGGAATGAGGGTTTCAAGATGATTGTGAGGTTCTGAATCTGGGCAATGGGAAGTATCTTTGTTACAGGAAGGAAAATTTATATATTTTTGTTCAGAGGAAGGAAAGAATTAAATGGATAAAATGATTAATTTGCTTTACATACAGTAGTTTACATTATTTTAAGCTATTAACTCAGTAAGCTTCATAAAAACTTTTGAACCACCATATGCACACATCTGTATATACATATATACATGCATACTTTCATATATAAATACCTTTCAGATGACAGTGGAAGATAAAAATAATTTAAACACTTTTTTCCATATTTTTTAAAAATAGGAAATCCTTTATAGAATTTCTACTAACTACCTTGCTTCTTGATAGCATAAATGTGATCTAGGTTTAGGAAAGATTTCAGGTATAATCCTAATATGTTAACTGCCCAAGAACATGGCAAAGCAAATCAAAAATAGCTACTAAACAATGAATTATTTATACAAAAGGGTTCTCAGTCTTATGTGACCCCCTTTCCCTTATGTGGAAGTTTATAGAATGGCAGAAATTGGGGTAGAAGAAGCTAAGCTCTTTAGATTTAGAGACATTAGCTATTAACTGTAAGATTCTTATTAAATTATACATTTATATATGAGTATACAGTATATATAGGATATAATAATTTTAAAATTCTTGCTATAAATGAAACCAAAAGATGTAAAGAAGTTGCATTCAGATGGATGGAAGATAACTCAGATTTTTCTTGGAAATACAAAGAAAAGAGTTGATTTTCATTGTTAACCAAGAGACACAAAAACCATTTCAGGAACACTTAGTTTTCTGATTCAGTAGACATTTATTAAGTACCTAGTGTCTGTCCTATAAATAATATGCTATCAGTAGAAAACAAAAACTTCAAGAAGTTTGTTTTATTGGGAAGGAGGTAGGAAGATTTCCTGAGGAAAAATGATTGGTAGGCCTGAGGACCATGTATCATGTAACTGTCATATCTACAGAAGTCTAGATGTAGAAATAAACCAACCACCTAAGGTAAGTTGGAAATGCCCTAATGCTGTTTACTGCTCTTTGCTGTCTATTTCCTTGATTGTTTTAAGCCTGATTTCTGATGACCAAAGAAACTAGTCAAAACTGTTAGAACTTCAACTCAGTTAAAGTTAACTTTATCTTAGGAAACAACAAAAGATTTGGGTATAAAGTCAGAAAGACTTTAAAGAAAATTCAGTATCCTGACCTGACTAGGGTTATCATCTGAAGGGAATTCCACTTGTTAATCCTCATGTTGTTTTTTAAAAGTTAAGTAGTATGGAAGAGAAAAACTGATTTTTTTGTTGTTGTTGACTAGATTTTTTTGTATGTCTTACCCATACTTCTTCCCCTACTTTCACTCCCACCTCCATTAGCTGTGAAATAAATTATCAGCTATTTGAATTACCTAGCCATTTGTTTTGGACATACCACACTTAGGATATTTCTTTTTTAAATAAAGAATAAGGAAATTATAAGCCATGGCTTTTAGTACTCAAGTATAATCACAAACAAAAAGATCACTACAAAGATGATAGTCTATGCATCAACTATTCATAGTACATCCTCTGAACTGTGTTGATATATGCCTTCATTATAGTCATGTCTAGTGGGACAGACTTGTAGTTTCTGCTACTAAGTCATTTGAAGTCAGCAGGTTTGAGTTGAAGTTGGACTAAGTAAGGCCAAGTTTCAGTTCTGAATCAAAATGCAACTAGGTCTAATGAATGAGTAACTTCTGTACTTCCAGACCAGCCAAGATCTGGTCTTTAAATAAATATATGCTCAATGTGCAACTTAATTTTTCAAAATAGAATTGGTCTATTGAATTAAAGAGTGAAAAATAGATGAAAAAATATGGTCCAAAATTAAAAACTAAAGAAGATGGTAAAAGATCAGGTAGAATCACTTCACAAAATAGCAAAGACTGGTGAGAAATTTGGGAATGAGACCTAATGATCATGTAAAGAGTAGTTAAAGATAAAACAGAAAAACAACACACACACAATAGATTGAAATGTTGTATAGCCAGCTTTTTTCAGCATTGAGTAATTTATTTTTAGGATATCTGAAAAGTGAATTATATCTAGTAAATGGAAAAAGATCATTTATTGCATGACTGTTGATGAAAAATGACTGAAGAATCAACATTTCCTACTTAACCTATATGCTTAATTTTCCCATCTTTATAGCATTTTTGTGAGAATAAAATATACCTATGGACTGAAGTTTGTTCTTAAAGAAAATAGGAGGACTAAGTATGTAGATCCTTATAAAAAGTTTTCTATAACAGGTATATGTTGGTTAGTTAGTATCTAGCATGTGGAAGACATGCACAGGTTTAGATAATTAAAATTGTAGTCACCGAAAGGATTATGGAGAGATCATGATGGTACTAAATTTGCTGTAGCATTTTATCAGTACCTATGTATCATAAATGGCATTAAAGATAATCCACTCAAGGGTCTTCCAAGTCTCAAAATCTGTGGTATTATCAGAGATGGGAAAATGTTCATCAATCATCAATTGAGTGTGATATATATATATATAGATAGCCTATGGGCTCCATTGTTCAGTTTGACATGGATATATTGTAATTATAATGAATAAATCGAAGGAAAAGCATTAAGTGCTTAGTATGTGCAAAGCACTGGGTCAAGAACTGGGGATACAAACAGAAAAGCTTGCTCTTAAGGCATTTCTGTCTTAATTGGGAGAGATCAATACTGAAGTTTCTTTAATTGCAAGTTGGATAGGAGTGTCCTTACAGTGCAGTGGTGAAGCACATGGTCAGACATCTTTAACGCCTTTTCCATTGATAAAATGTTTTTTCTTCCTTATGTTGAACTGTTTGACAATTCCAATTACTTTGGTGTCTAAAACTTTATTTTCCAGGTCTTTATTCCTGCAACATCTACTTCACAATCACATCTGTTCAGCACTTTGTTGTATTTCTAGAGGTGGCAGAGCCCTTTTTCTCAAGAATTATTTCTCTTGATGTGATTGTGAAAACTGGATTGGAAGAACTACTTATTATCTTAAGTGGCACTGTAATTCCCAGGGCTCTTAGATTCTGAGTTCTAGAATATTTTCACCTAGTCTGAATAGTCAGATAGATAGGAAAAAAATCAGAGGAGAGCAGTGTCATAAAGTTCTAAGGGTAGCCAGGAGATGAAGATAATCAACAATGCAAAAAGGCTGCAGAGATGTCAAAAAATATAAGGATTGAGAAAAAGCTGTTAGATTTGACAGTTGAGGTCATAGCAGACTTGAGGGATAAGATTTACAATTAAGTTTCAGAAGTTAGATTCAGAGGGTTTAGAATTGAGGAAATGGAGGCATTTTGCATAGATCAGGAGATCTTTTCTAAGAGATTAGAAGAGAAGATGAGGAAAGAAATGATGATAGCTAATTTGTAGTAAACTCAAATGAAGGTCTTTTTAAGGAAGGGGGTGGGGAGGGAGCCAATAGATAGGGAGAAATTGAAGAATATAAAGAGTGTAGATGAGGCATTCTGCTCAAATAGATGAAGTAGAATGTGGGGTCAAGGATAAATATACAGAGATGGTGTGTTTATTTTCTTGGCTTTGTTTCTTTTATTCTGTATCAGTTCATATGAGCAATTTCATACTTATTGTAAGCTTATATGTAATGTGTTTATAGCATAGTTATATTCCATTATATTCATGAGTTTAACCATTCCCATATAAAGGACATCTTTGTTTTCATTTTTTTATTCTCATTAAAAGTGTTGCTCAAAATATTTTGGTATTTGATGTATATGAAGACTTTATAATGATAGAGGTTAATATATTTCAAATAAAATGTGTTTTATGCAGTTTGCCTATACGAATGAATATGAATTCTAACTACTTGAAATGAATGAATTTTTAATTCATTTATAAGCAAAAAAAAAAAAGTCCTTGTCCCCAAGTATCTTAGAGTCTAAGGGATGAAGAAAGTGTAAAAAGGAGCTGAAGTGGAGAGATACTTGTACAGCAGGGTGAACTCAAAAGTCTAGAAAAAAAAGGATGGCTGGTATGAGCCTTTGTTCAAAATGGAGGTGTCTGGAGGAACTCATCAGTGAGAGAAAAATGGCTTCAAGTGTGAAAGGAGGATATAGATAAGCATAAAACACAGGCTTCTCATAGTGAATTTTTAAAAAATAATTTTAATAATTTTTAACATGTCCCATTTTAAGAATATAGGTATAACTTTCATTGTTTACAGAAGCAGAGAAGTTATAAAAATACTGAGTTGAAGATATTTTAGTTCTTTGCTTTGTGTGGTTGAAGTTTTTCAAAAATTTTATTGAATTTCTTTTCATGGTGTTCAGAAGCTAATGCTAAATTGTAAAATCTCAAATAAGTTTTGCCATTCTTTTGAATAATCATGTTTTTCTCTAGTACTCATGTTTTTCTTTATCAAAAAATTTAAACTCTCTTAATAATCTTTGGGTCAGCTAACCTTGTTGAAAGCTTTAAGTGCAGTCTACTTAATCTCTGCATTTGACACTGTTGGTAGCCCCTAATCTTTTTTTTTTTTTTTTTTTTAAGGTTTTGTTGATATAGTTTTTATGTTTAGTTTTTTCCCCTGAATTTCTCCCTTCCTCTTCCTTGAGACCTCTCCTTTATAAAAATTTGGAAAAAGTTTTTTAAAGAAGGGGGAAAAACCCCTGCAAGACTGATTACATCAAAGAACATTTTATTCCATGCCCATGGACCTTGGCTTCTGCAAAGCCTGGGGGAGGAGAGGAATGTTCTTCTCGTTACTTATTTGTGACCAAGCTTAGGGGTTTTTTTGTTTGTTTGTTTGTTTTTTTAATAATTTCACAACATTAGACTTTTTGTGACGCTTCTTTTTATTTACATTATTGGAGTCATTTAAAAATATTTTCTGGGTGTGCTTACTTCATTTTGATTCACTTCATGTAAATCTTTCCATGTGTCTCTGTATTCATAATTTTTATAATTTCAAGACAGTAATATTTTATTATTCATATAGCATACTTTGCTTAGCCATTTTTTTCTTTTCACACTTTTAAAATTCATTTATCATCATTGTTTCTAGTTGGTCAAAATATGAGAGATCAGTACTAAGAAGAAAAAAGATATATGGCCTCAAACTTTTAAACAGGTCTTGTGAAGAAGTGCCTATGACTCCTAGGAGATCTTCTTTCAGAGAAAGGAGCCAACTTTGGTAGTTGCATAGGAACTGTTTAGTTCCATACTTTTGAATTGATGGACATCAGTTTTGTTTCCTGTATGTTGCTACTATAAAAAGTCCTACTGTAAATATTTGTTGTATATGGAGCCTTTATTTTTATCAATGATCTCCTCTGGCTTATAAACTTATTGGTAGAGGTTTTTGTTTTCTTTCAGATTGCTTTCCAGAATGATTGTTTAATATTAACTGTCCTCATCTTTTGTCATCTTTGCCAATTCCCTGAATGTAGAGAGAAACTTTAAAATTGTTTTGATATTCATTTTTCTTCTTAGTTGCTTATAGCATTCTTCCATATGATTGTTAATGGTTTGATTTCTTTTGAGAACTTTTTGTTATATACATTAACAACTTTTCTTGTTGGGGAATTCTGCTTCTCTTTTTTTTTTTTTCTTTTATTACTTTTCTTTTCCTTTCTTATTACTTTATCTAAAGGTGTGTGTGTATGTGTGTGTATGTATTTGTACACACACACATATGTCTTTTCATCTTTATATTATTAGTGTTCTTATATCTTTTGCTCAACAATATGCCAGCCCCATATTAGGTGCCAGCCACCTAATTTCTTAAAATTAGGATATTTCTTAAAAGTTAATGTAGTCAAAGCTAATTTAGTTCTTTCAATAGTGGTACTATTATCCTAGTATATTTAGGCTTTTGAAACTTTGGTATCAACCAATCATTTTCCAATGCTATCATTTCTGATTCTGCAATAGTTCTTGTACTTGCAACTTTATTTCTACTTTTAAACAATTTATTTTCTCATCCCCACTACTCTAATATATTACTAATTGATTTTCTCTAATTTGATCTTTATGTATCCTCACCAGTCTAAATTTCACTACTTGAATAAACTCTTCTTTCTTTTTTTTTTTGTCTGGGCACCCAGCAAGTACTACCTCAATCACTATCTTCCTTCAGACTCCAATGGAGATTGCCCATATCTCTAAATCCAAGAATATCGTCCCAAAGTGTCCCAAAGCTACTAGACTTTATTTGAGCCCAAACTGTGCAGCCCTCATTCCAGGTCATTGTGAAGAGGGGGTGGGTCTACCTTCCACATTTCAACAATTGCTAATGAACCAATAGTCATCTAAGTACCCAAACTCTAGAAGTAACAGCATTCCCTGGACCACCAGTCCTGTTTCCTGCCCAGCACTTACATCTACCATTCAAGGAATCAACAATTATGGAGAAGACACTAGCCATTTTCATCAAATTCCATTCACTGAACAGGCAAGCCAGTCTAAGTGACGAAAGTACTTTGAAAGCAAGTCAAACCACTGCTACCGCATCTTCCCTCAGACTGACAGAGACAGATCTGAATCCTGAACCTATAACACTTTGGAAAAGCAGTGCTTTTAGTCTAGTACCCACAGCCATCATTCTGGGAAACAACCCCTGCAGAGATAACAGTCTTAATAATTGCTCTTGTAGGGGCAGCTAGGTGGTGCAGTGAATAGAGTACTAGTCCTGAAATCAGGAGGACCTGAGTTCAAATTTGTCCTCACACACTTAACACTTCCTAGCTGTGTGACCCTGGGCAACTCACTTAACCCCAGTTGTCTTAGTGGAGGAAAAAAAATTGTTCTTGTAGTTGCTACATCTTGTAGATGTAGTCACATGTTTTGAAAATGCAGAAAAAAAAAGTTCTTGTCATAAGTGTTGAACTATTCTGTATTAGACACTGATACACATTCTTCATTGATTTATGAAAGTTCCCAAAATTGTCCTTTTATCTGATATTGCTGTTATAGTATAAATTGTCCTTCAGGTTCTGCTTACTTTACTTGATATCAATTCATATAAATTTGCCCATGTCTCTTTGAAATCATACATGTTCTCATTCTTTATAATAAAATGGTATTCTGTCATGTAATTCTTATCTTATAATTTCCCAATTTTCTCTGACAAAGTTCTCATTTCTAAGATAAGAAGTGATTCAGATTAATAAGAAAAAGAACCACTTCTCAATTGATAAATAATCGAAGAACATCAGAGGAACAAAGCCAAGCTACATATAACCATGTGAAAAAAAATGCTCCAAACTGCAATTAAAGAAATGCAAATTAAGGCAATTCTTAGATTCTACCTCATTCCCATTGGAGTGGCAGAGATAAGAAAAAAAGAAAATGATAAATATTGGAACATTGTGGAAAAACAAGTACATTGATGCATTATTGATAGACTTGTGAATGAGCATAAACTATTCTGGAAAAGTTTGGAATTATGCTGAGGAATTTGCTCAACAGTGTAAACCTATACCCAAAAAGAAGTAGGAAAAAGTTCTATATGCATAAAAATGCCCCAAATGCCATAAAAAAGGCAGCTCTTTTGATAGTGACCAAAAACTAGAAACTAAAGAAGTCCCATTAATTGAGGAATGGCTGAATAAGAATAAATGTAAGCTTTTGATATGTGAATGTGATGTAATACTATTGTACTGTACTTTTCTTTTGAATAAAAATTTTTGATGTCTTTTGTTTTTATGTTAATGTCATTGTCAGATATACCTCTATTCCTCCCCCTTACACAGAGCCTTCTGTATAAGGAAAAATTAAGCTGAACTCAGACAGTGATTATATCTAATAGTTTTTTTACAAAATTTTGCACTCATAACCAGCATCTCTACAAAAAAAGGAGGGACATACACATTCTTAGTTCTCCTTTGGACTAAAATTAGTCATGATTACAGTAAATGACTTCAGTTTATAGGGCCCTTCATTTGTATTATTGTAGTGAACATGTTTCTTTCCCATTCTAATTTACTTTTATTAGTTTATGCATGTTTTCTAGTAGTTCTGATTCCTTAGTCATTTCTTAATAATTTTTCATTATATTCACTTCCTAACACAATTTATTTATGCATTGCCTAATTCATGGAAACTCATTTTGTTTTCATTTTTTTTTCTACCACAAAAATGTTTCTATGAATATTTTGTTTGATTTCTTATGTCTTTGACTTCATTACGAGAGTATACTCAGCAGTGTGTCACAGAGTATGTTAGTTTCTACATAATCAAAATATATTGCTTATTTTATCCTTTTTGTTGGAGGAGAGGAGTAAATGATATTTTCCCCAAAGATACGTAAAGGTAATTTTCAACATTCAATTTTTGTAAGATTTTGAATTCCAAATTTTTCTGTCTCTTTCCTTCTCCTTTTCTTCTTCCCAAGATGGCAGGCAATTTGATGTAGGTTATATGTGTGTAGTCTTGTTAAACATATTTCCACATTAATCATGCGAAAGAAGAAAGAAAACAAAAAGGAAAAGTGAAAATAGTGTGCTTCAATATGCATTCATACTCTATAGTTCATTCTTAGATGTGTATAGCATTTTCCGTCATGAGTTTTTTTCAAATTGTTTTGGATCATTGCATCACTGAGAAGAACTAAGTCTATCCTCATTGATTATCATATAATGTTGCTGTTATTGTGAACAATGTTCTGTTTGTACTTGTGTCACTCAGTGTAAGTTCATGTTAGTCTTTACATGTTAGAATTTTTCTGAAATTCGCCTTTTTATCATTTTTTATGTAGCACAATAGTTTTCCATTACATTCATATAATACAACTTGGTCAGCCATTTCCTAGTCGATAGGCTTTCATTCCCTTAGTTTCCAGTTCTTTGCTACCACAAAAAGAGATGCTATAATTATTTTTGCACATGTAGGTCATTTTCCCTTTTTTATGATCTCTTTGGGAAATAGAGCTAGTTAGGTGTATTGCTGGATAAAAGAGTATGTGTAGGTTGATCACCCTTTAGTCGTGGTTTCAATGTATTTTATTTTTAAGAGAGGATCTTGATATAATTTCTTGATAAACAGGGTTATCAATATGATACATTATTATATGAATGTATATTTTTATTAGATATTTTATGTAGGGATTTTTACTTTTCATTTAATAACTCCCTATTATTATTTGTTGAACTGTTTTAAAAATTTTACTTCTTACAGATTTTCATCTTTCTTTTTCAATGTCACAACATAGTATAAGGTAACTGGAGCTATACTCAGGATGTCTTCAAATCTTGGCTCTGCCACTTAAAATTTTTATGACATTGGGAAATCATTTAACTTCCTTGGTTCTCATTTTCTTCCATAGTCTTCAGCTGTGAAATGAGGGGGTTTGAACTGGGTAATTTCTATAAAGTCCTAAATTCTAGGGTTCCTTAAAGTTTCAGAAGACAAAAATAAGAAGTTTATAGATTCTGTAAGTCCAATCTCTAATATCTATTTTTAAAGTTACAGATTCTAATCTGATGTGTGTTGAAACATCATTTATCCAGGCTTTTATTAGAATTATAAATTATGTGTAAACAGCTCCCAAGAAGTAACTTCAAAAGATATTTGAAATTTGACTTTTTTTTGAGTGGGGCAATATTGATTGCTTATGAAGCTTATTTTTATGTTTTGAATCATTGAGATCATTGTAAATTTTATCTCTGAGTAGGCTGTTAATGTACTTTGAATAACTTTCCTTTGTAAATTTATATTGAAATCAACTAATTGGGATACAATTATTTGAATATTAAGCTATTTGTTAAAAGTTAGTATATTTTTGTTGTATTCACTTATACCTCTTCCATATGTTCACCACTGTCTTAACACCAGTGTTTGCTTCTTTCTCATTTCTTTCTTTTTTCTTTTGTTTAATGTATTATTGTGTTTGTGGAACTGGTCAAAGAACCGTTACTGTATTTTATGTTTGTATCTACATTTTATTTTGCATGCGTAACGTGGCTTTGCCTGGATGTTCTTTTTGGTAAGTTCAACTTTACAAAGCATATTGTTTTTTGTAGTGTTACCTGTAAACTTCTTCACCTTTTCTTGCAATTCAAATAATACCATTTTCATATTGATTCATGCTCAGACATTTTTAGTTTTTTTTTTTTTTTTTAACTTGCTCATTTTACAATCCTGTTTTCCTAACTTTCTCCAGTTCTGTCTAGCTCTTCTAATAGTTCAGTTCAGGTACTAATCTCCATTTTATTTTATAGCCTTCCACTATCAGTTGCAGATCGCTTTTAGCAATTATTATCTTGAGTATTTTGGTTTTGTTAAAAAGCCTGAATTTATCTAAGACTACAATTTCAAAAGCTTCTGCTTGCATATAGCAACCATGTTGGTTTTACCTGTGTAGCTCAAAGAAGATTTCTACTGTTAATCACCTCTGAACTATACAAATAATAACATGCATGTTTGTGATTATTTTACAGCAACAGCTTGCGCAGCTGCAGAAAGAAAAATCCGAGATTTTAAAGAATTTGGCATTATACTACTTCACCTTTGTAGATGTTATGGAATTTAAGGTATGGAATTTCATATGAAGCCTAACTGCTTGGAATTAGCATTCAGATTTAAAATTGTACATAATACTTTATCCTATATAAGGAAATTTAAAATGTGAACTGTTTCTGAAAGTTTCTCCAAATAGAAACATTAATAATTAGTCTGCATAGTAGATTATTAGGTTCTGAAATTATTTATTTTCAAATATCAGTGATTAATAGGAAGATTTTATTTTCAGGATCATGTTTGTGAATTGCTGAATACTATTGATGTTTGCCAAGTCTTCTTTGATATTGTAAGTATCTTAAATTTTTAAATAAGATTTTATCAGATCCAATAGCCTTTTGCCTTTAAAAATCCTCATAGTTAAACTATTCATTGAAGTACCTAAGGGGAAGGTGATTTAATGGATTTTTTTTTCTGGCTCTTAAGGATAATACAAATATCTCATAATATACTTGGCAGAGAGTGATTTTCTTTAAAATTATGCATCTTGGGCATTCATTATTCTGTTTTTACTAGAGAACTGATGTTTCTTTAAACTATAATTCTTTTCTGCCTTGTACTTATAGTAGTAAATTAACTTAATTTTATGTTCCCAATTTAAAAAATTCTAAATGTTCTCTCTAAATAATCAATTCTTTTGATAAGTTACTACAGTAGCAAATCGAGAATAAAGTTGACAAATTATGTGTATTGGAGAAAGTCAGAATAAAAAATAAAGTTTTCTGGTATGTCAAAATGTTGGAAATTACCATCCTTTCCATTCTTCTATTTGATATTTGATGATAATATTTTCTGTGCTTTTGTAATTGCCTTTTCATCTTGAAAGTTTCCTAAGTAATTGACATAATTTATACTGTTAGTTTTTGCAAAACAGTCATATTTCAATAAAAGTTACTAATCAGCCTTGTAAGGGGGAATTTTTTTACTTACAAGTTATTTGTAATAAGTATTTAAATTTTGTTTTGTATGTGTGAAATTTCATGGTCATTAAAAAAAATAATAAAAAGCATTATCTTTTTTCCAGACTGTAAACTTTGATTTAACAAAGAACTACCTTGATTTGATCATAACTTACACAACATTAATGATACTGCTCTCACGAATTGAAGAAAGAAAAGCAATCATTGGATTGTACAATTATGCTCATGAAATGACCCATGGAGCAAGGTATAAGTCAGTCTCCCCAGATTTGAAAATTCTTCTTTATTGACTTTAAAAATGAAAAATTGTTTTTTTTTTTTAAATTTTGTTTTTAAGTGATCGAGAATATCCAAGACTTGGCCAGATGATTGTAGATTATGAAAATCCTTTAAAGAAAATGATGGAAGAATTTGTACCACATAGCAAGGTATTTCTGTTAGTTTTTGTAGATAGTTTTTAATGACATTTTGGTGGATTTCTAGACTGTTTTTGTTATTTTGCATCCTAATCTCAAAACATTATGTTATGAGTTAGTGTTATTGATGTTAACACCATGTCAAACTGTAACTCTTGTATTGTTTTTTACACTCTTCTCCATTCTTACTTATGTATTACCGAATGTACTTGGAGGAAGTCAGATATTCATGCTGACTTTTTCCACTACTACTTGATTTATATCTAGTCTCAACTGGATTCCCAGTGCAACAGAGAAATCTATTTATTTCTTCTTCTCTTGCTTGAAATGTATTCTCTCCTTACCTCCTTTGCTTAGAGCTTCTGGTTTCCTTCAGTACTCATCTCTAAAACCCTTTTCCTGATCAGCCACTAGTGGTTTCTCCTAATAAAATTATTTTATTTTGTGTATGCTCATGTGTACACTTATTGTTTCTTCCAATAGAACAGTAAGCTTTTTGAGGTCATGGACTATTTCATTTCTGCCTTTAAAACTCCAAGGATTTTCACAACTTTCATAAAATGCTTGATAAATTCATTGTTTAATGAGATATGTTTTGGAGGTAGTTGATATGTATGTGTGTGTACATGTGTCTATTTAGAGATCTAGAGAGCCAAACAACTAACTTCTTAGGGCATATGTTGTCATTTGGGAAAATAATTTAATATTTAATATCTTGGGAATTAACATCTTTAAGATCTTTTCAGTTTTGAAATTCTAGTTGTGTCATCTTTCATAGTATGCTAAGGATTTGGTCTATTTTATGAGATTTGCTAAGTATTGTTCAAAAAATTGTGGAATTTGAGTTTATGGTGACCATAATGAACATTTAACCCAGCCTCTTCATTTTTTAAGTGAGGAGTGGAGATGTGATAGTTCCCTAACTTTTTTAGTGTTGAAAATCATTATTCACTAGCATAAATTTTTCAGTTAAATAATTTTGATTTTTTTTTTTTTTTGGTAAATAATATTTTATTTTTTCCAATTACATGTAAAGATAGGTTTCAACATTCATTTTTTGTAAGATTTTTGAGTTCCAAATTTTTTTCCTTCCCTCTCCAAGATGTCAAGCAATCTTATATAGTTTATACATGTTCAATTATATTAAATATATTTTCACATTAGTCATGTTGTGAAAGAAGAAACAACAAAAGGGAAAAACCAAGAATGAAAAAAAGAAAATAGTATGCTTCAATTTGCAAAGGTCCTTTTACCCTTTTTTATATAGAACTAGTAGAATATGGCTGGAACAAAGGATATACACTATTTGATTGTCCTTGGGACATAGTTCTAACTTGACTAACATTATTTTGGATTTTTTTTGACAGTATATTAATTGGTGCAGATAATTCTAGGTGACTCTCTATTTTCAATTTTTCTTTAATGTCTAAGTTGAAAGGAGCCATTCAATTCAATAAATTGGACTCATAATTGAACCAGAATCTCTTATACAACATCTCTCCCAAGTCCAGCTTAGGCTGGTCATTGAGTTTTCTGTTCATCCACATTGATTCTTTGTTCTTCATTAGGATTATTTGTTTTTTGTCTTTAGAATCTAAATTTTTGAAAACTCCCGCTCCTTCTTGGACTACTACCTCTCTAGACTTTTAGTCTCTGAATGAAGTCTTATATTGTACCTATCTGTTTTTTGAACTTGTTGAAATCTTTCCTTAAATCTGGGTCATTGTCTTTCTTCTTCTCTGTCATAAATCATAGAGTGGAATTACTATTTCCTGGATTTAGTCTTAGTATTTCTGCTTCAGCATGCAGCTATTCCTTTTTTGTCTAAAATAGCAGAAAATTATCATTAAAGGAAGCCCAGAAAATTTGTGTGTGTGTGTGTGTGTGTGTGTGTGTGTGTGTGTGTGTGTGTATGTGTGTATAACAGAAAGAGAGAGAAAGAAAAAGGGGGATGTGAGGGGAAGAGAAGGAAAGGCAGAGGGAGAAGAATAGAGGAAGGGAAGGAGGGGGAAAAAGAGAGAGACACAGAGAGAGAGAGAGATACACTCCTTATCATTCTAGTGTTCTGTGTAGTTCTGTGTCACACTTATACATCAGTTCTTCCCTTGTCAGTTTCTTCCTTTTGTACAGGTGATCCTCTAATACATCCATATTCCAGTGACAGTCTTGTACTGTTTCTTTCCATTAATTTTTTTTTTTCCCCAAATGCTATTCACCATGCATTCCTTCTCTGGTCACTACATTTTTTACATCAATTATACTTTTGTAAAAAGCACTGTTAATGCTGCAACCTCCCTCCTTATCCATCTTTATTGTTCCAGACAAAAAATATTTTTACCATTGTACTCCTGGTCAAAGCCTGGCAGTACAGAATTTGTGAATATTGATTTTATCTTGTTTTCTTTTTGTGTCTGTGTATAGATATGTGAGATTATCCATGGGTTTGATTGCTATGAATTATAAAGTGTATTCTGCATACTTTGTACTTACATCTTAAGTATGGTTTCCTAGTTTAAAGCCTTTTTCATTTGTACTCTCTGATATATAACCCCATTTTCCCCCTTTCAAGTTAAAAATTGTTTGGACGTATCTAATTATACTTTTACTTTTTGTAATGGGCTCTTAAGGTGCTCTAATGTTATTTCTGATGACATGTAGCTAGGTGGCACAGTGACTCAAATGGTAGACCTGGAGTCAGGAAAAATCATCTTCTTGTGTTTAAATGGGACCTCAGACATTTATTACTTAGATAATTCTGGGCAAGTAACTTAATCTCATTTGCCTCAGTTCCTTGTATATAAAATGAGCTGGAGAAGGAACTGACAAACCACTCCATTATGATGACCCACATGGGGGTCATCAAAAGTTAGACATGAAGAGTTAACAGTTTTCATGAAAAGTTTTTGAGCCAAAGAACCCATTCTTTCTACATTTTAAACTGTTGTCCAGAAATCAAATCCTATTTTCATACAACTAATTGTTCACTTCACTTTCTCTTTGAAAGCCCTTACTTTCAATAGGCTTCATTGATGAAAATAGTGCCTATACCCATTCAGCCTTAAGTGTCTTGTCAGGATTTCATCATTCTTAGCATTGTTTCTTAGATTCTTTCAGTAATTTCACTTATCTAGTGAATTACTAAATAGAGATTGTAGTCATAAGGTTTGACTGGTTTTGAAAATTTTTTTGTCTTGTTTTGGGCCCTGGGAAGATGACATATCTTTATTGGTAATAATGTAACAATAATTAGTTACCTCAATTTCTTTAAGCACCTTAAAGAGTCACCAAATACTTTTACATAGCTCTTCCCTAGACCTAGTAAAAATTTGCATGTTTATATAAGTGTTTAAATTTAATGTATTATTTGAAATTTAATATAACAAAACAGATAATAAATGTACTTGCTACATTTAAATTAGTTAATATCAAATTCATAAAATGTAACATTTTTTTCATTTATTCCTGATAAGTTTCCATCTGGATTCTTAGTTCATTCTTTTATTTTTCCTTATGTGATCATATTTAATATATACTCCATTCTGGTTGTGCTTTTCTTTTATTTAATCTTCTCTTATAAATGTTTTTCCAGATTATAATTTTTTTGGTTGTATATTCCATTACATTAAAACATTACTATTCAAACAAGTCTCTGTTGTTGGATATGTAGATAGTTTCCTGTATTTTGCAGTGACTAAATGCTGCTATGGAATTCTTTGAACAGAGAGCTTTTGGAGGCATTTTAATAACACATCGAGACGTATGTTCCATATAATTAAATGAGTCAGAAGGCATGACATTTTTGCATTTCTATATATGCTATCAAATTATTCTTTGCAAAAATTATACAAATTTACAATTTCATGAACAATGAATCAGTGCAGCTATTACAATGTTGCCAATATTGAATTTCATTTTTGAGGTATTAAGTGAAAAAATTCTCCTAGATGGTTGATTGATCTCATTGGTCCTTAAATAAAAAAAGTGCAATATTTTACCTGTAGAAGTAGCAAGATTATACAAAATGATGGACTCAATCTCACTATTTGGCTGACTTTCAACTTGTTTAGTTCAATTATTTGGCTACTATATCTCATCTATATGATGGTTGTAAGGCTTAACTATTTAGGCAATGTCTTATCTCTATAAGGACTGAAAAGCCTACTTTGGTTTGAGGACACCTCCTACCCAGGTGCTTAATGAATACATGGTAAAATTTTAAAGTACATTTGAAAAGAAATTACAAATATTACCTTTTTTTTTTTTGACATTCCATTGTATGTAGTTATTTTAGGGTAATGCTTGATATTCCTTTTCAAAAATTCACATAATTTTTAAAAACATGAATTTTTAAAATTTTGACTTTTGGTAGAAGGAAAGGAAAAAAGGAAATGTGACTAGGAAAGCAAGCTAAAAGAGTTAAAGATCACAGTGTTTATTTCAGACAGTTTATTTTATGTCTGATATTCAAATAATTAAGAAAATGATGTATTCACGATGTTTCCTAGAAGTCACTTATCAGGAAACTGACGTTGTATTACTTTATAGTTATAGTTAAAAGAATACAATAGAAAACTTGGACAATGAAAATTATGAAACCCTTTTTTTTTTTTAATGGAATAGAACATATAAAACCTTAAATATCTTTGGATCCTTATTCCTGGAGTGGAAGATTCCATCACATAATTTATTTGTAATTCCATGTTTTTTTCAAATGTTTTAGAAAGGAATTATTCTTTAAGACCCTTTCCCTGGGAGAATGAGGTGAGAGAAACCAGCATAATAGATTTTGAAAGGACAAAATTGTATGAGTATGTGCACATATATGTGAAAGTTAAATAGTAACGCAGAATTTTACTTTGTTTTTAGTTTAAGGGAATATGCTAGTATTTTATGATAAAATTCCAAAGATAAACCTCATTTTTAGTTTCAAGTTATAAATTATTTTGAAATATCTAACTGTACATTTACTTTTTTTTAAAATAGTCTCTTTCAGATGCCCTAATTTCACTACAGATGGTATATCCTCGTAGAAATCTTTCAGCTGACCAATGGAGAAATGCACAGTTACTGAGCCTTATTAGTGCACCCAGTACAATGCTTAATCCTGCACAATCTGACACAGTATGATTCTCTTTCTTCCCTTAAATAATATTAATAGAGTGATTAGTCTGTTAAATCATTAGGTGATATATACAGTTAAAGATTTTAATTTGTAGAAAATTGACATGTCCTTTGAATTCAAGTGTCATTAAAATTTAGCTCATCCCATAAATATTGATACAATACTTATTTCTAGAACTCATTCAAGAATTATATTTAGTAAACTTCATAAATATCAGCATTGTTAGATATTTGTTTTATATTTTGAGATGTCAAAAATTCCAAAATTGCTTTCTGAATCTTGAAAATATCTCTCTCTTTTGAAAAAACTTGCTTAGAAAATGCATGGAATTACTATTTTAGAGGAGTCTGGATAAAATTGGTCTATCAGGAATATTATGTATATGTACTTTAGTAACCCTTCTATTTATCTGGAAAATTTAGATATGGATATTTTAATTGTGGAACATTATTTGTCTTTTTGGGTAGTGTTAAATCAAAATAAATGAGATATAGAATATTTTAAGTAAATCAATAGGAAAAGAGAAAAGAGGATAGGATTTTATTTCAGTTATCTTTCTTGTCACAAGTTTAACATTTCTTATTTTTAAAGATGCCATGTGAATATCTTTCTTTGGATGCCATGGAAAAATGGATAATCTGTAAGTAATCTCTAAACTTTTATTATCTGGAGGATTTTTTGTTTACCTTCATTTTTAATCTAAAATATACTCACTTGAAAGGTTTTGTTTTCTTCAAGTTTAACTATCAACTTCTTGGGGAGGATAAAAGCATGCTCTTTTGAGTTAAAATTTATCTTTGTGAAGAGGCCTGTTGATGCCACAGATAGAAAGCTAGTGGTCTCAGAACTAAAAATACTAGGGTTCAAGTCCTGCCTCAGACATATATTACGTATGTTATTCTGGGCTAATAATCTTTCAGTCAGTCACCTGACATTTACTATATTACTATATGCCATATACTGTTCTAACCACTGGAAATGCAAAGAAAGGAAAAAGAAAGGAAGAAACCCAGTCCTTTCTCCACAGCAAGGGACTTACATTCTAATGGAGCAAGACAGTATGCAAACAATTTTATTCAAACAAGTTATGTACAGGATAAATTGAGGAAAGGTGCTAAATTAAGGGAGGTCTGAGATAGGTTATTTGTGAAAGACATGACATCAACTGAGACTTGAAAGAAACTGGGGAAGCTAGGACGTGAAAATTAGGAGAGAGATTTCTAGGCATAAGAGATCATTAGTGAAAATGTCTAGATTTGGGAAATGGAATCTTATATGTAAGGAAACAGTAAGGAGTTCAATGTTAATTGAGTTATAGTTTATGTGGAAGAGCATAAATGTAAGATGGAAAGATAGAAGGTAGCCAGATTTTATAGAGGGCTTTAAAAGCCAAATAGAATTTTATATTTGAGCTTGAGCATATTAAGGAGCAATTAGAGTTGATTGAATAGAGTGGGAGTGTAGATGAAGGAACCATAGGTCAAACCTGTGCTTCAGATCAACCAGTTTGATATCTTGGTGGAGAATGGATTGAAGTGGGAAGGCAGAGAGACTTAACCAGCAAGCTGTTGCAGTATCTTAGGTGTGAAGTGATGAATTCCTGTACCAAGATTGTTTCAATGTCAGGGAATAGAAGAAGCTGAATACCAGAGATGTTAGTAAGGTAAAAATATCAGTAATTATTAACTCATTAGATATGGTCAGGGAAAGAATGAGTAGTTGGAGTATGAACTCTTAGGTTGCATGCCTGTGTGACTGGGAGACTGGTCCCCTTAACAAATTTAGGAAGAGGGGAGCATCTGGAAGGAAATATTATGGGTTTAATTTTGAATATGTTGCATTTAAGATGTTTGAGATGTCTAATAGGAAGTTGGGAAGACAAGAAGAAGTCAAGGCAGTAGCTAGGACTAGATAAGTAAATCTGAGAGTCATTTGTAAGAGGATTATAATTGAAACTATGGGAACTAATGGGATCATTAAGTAAAATAGCATGGAGTGAAAAGAGAAGACAGCCCAGGACAGAATCCTGTGAGATACCCACAGTTAGCAGTTGTGATCTGGAGGAATATACATTAAATTAACCTGAGAAGGAGCAGTTAGAAAGGTAGGAAAAATAAAAGGGAATAGCAGTGTCATAGAAAACTTGAAAGGAGAGAATCGGGTGTCCAAAGTTGCAGAAAAAATGAAAGATGAGGATGGAAAAGTAGTCAATTTATTTATTAATACATCCTTAGTAACTTAGGAAAAAAATTAGTTTTGGCTCAATGATGAGGTTGGAAGCTAGTACCACATAGCTGATTGTAAGTTATTATATGTAAATATAAAATGTTACAGAATGATTCTAAATCACCTATCTCTGGTGATAGAACTTTACATTCCATCTAGAACTGAATTCCTTTCTTCTTCTCATGTAATAACTGAGAAAATAGACTCTGCCTTTTTAGTATTATAAAACAAATAGAATTTTGATAGTATTCCAATCTAACAATATTACTCCTACAAATTTATAAATTAAGCTATGGAGTTTATGAATTGCTATTTGTATTTTTTTTTTTCCTAAGACCTATATTATATAGGATCTCATTGCCCCAAATTTTTATACTAGTATTTGCTTTCTTTTTCTTTAAAGTCGGCTTTATTTTGTGTCATGGGATCCTGAATACTGATACTACAGCACTGAACCTTTGGAAATTAGCTCTTCAAAGTAGTTCTTGCCTCTCTCTCTTTCGGGATGAAGTTTTTCACATTCATAAAGCTGCTGAAGACTTGTTCGTAAACATAAGAGGGTATGAGCTGATTTTTCTTGTATTTTTCATCAGGTCGTTATTGTTTTAATGTTTAAATTGCTTATATTCTAAATAGATAATATGAGAAAGAACTTACTAATTCTGTAGCACAAAAATGTAGGTTGGAATAAAACCAGTATGCCCTATTTCCCTAAATTTAGTTTGTATGAACCCGTATGAAGACCTTTAATCACTGTAGGCGGGGAGAGGAGGAGAGGGTGTTATGTACATGCACATGGCTATACATTTTTCCCGGATTTTTTTTTTTTTTTGGGGGGGGGGAGCTTTTATTTTAGGGTAGCAGCTTACATATATATATATATATACACACACACACACACACACACCACACACACACACACACACACACACACACACATATATATATATATATATATAATATATATATATATTTTTTTTTTTTATAAAAGTCTTTACTTTTTTATTTCTTGTGTTATTTGGAGTTTTAAAATCTTTAGAAGTGCTTTCAAGAAAGAGTCACTGAAGAAAATATGTGGTTCTATATTGGGCATTACTCCAAGTGATGTTCTAACTTAAGATTTTATGATGTAAATGCCAATTTAAAAATGTTTTCTCTAACAATAATTTTTTTTTCACTTTTTACATGTAAGTGTTCTTTCACCAGGAAACTCTGTATGAAATACTTGAAGGCAAGGAGATATATATATATATGTGTGTGTGTGTGTGTGTGTGTGTGTGTGTGTGTGTGTGTATGTGTATATATATATATGTGTGTGTGTATATATATATATATATATATAGAGAGAGAGAGAGAGAGAGAGAGAGAGAGAGAGAGATATCACATATATGTATCTATATATATAGAAAGTTGAGGGGAAATTAAATTTGAAGCCACAACCCTCTTAATTGGAGCTTTCTGTATTTTAAAAAAATACTGCCTTAGTTATGTAATTAACTTGAAAATTGTTATATAAAATCATTCATTTTAACAATTATAAATACCTATTTTATTCTTTTATATATTGATAGAATCAGCTATAAGGTTAATCATATTCTGATGAAACCTATAGAGTCCATTTGAAAAATATATTTTTAAATGTATAAAATAAAATACATAGGATAAGGAAATATGGTTATCAAAATATTAAAAAAAAAAAAAAAAACTTTGCAGATCCCAAGTTAAGAATCTTTGTTCTAGAAGATTGAGAAGCCTGAAATTTCCATTGTTATTGTCTTTGATACCCACCCTGTACATTTAACATTCTGGTGAAAACCTGAAATCTTAATTTGTCAGTGCAAATGATTTAATGGCTTATAATAATTGCCATAAGCCCTTTATTAAGTACACTGTTTTAAAATACCAATTTGCAAGGTAAATGAAGAAATATTTTTCTGGTAGTTTACAAGTTTTTTGGAGTATGATTTTTAGAAATTGGATTTAGTTTTCTAAGGGTTTTTGGCCAGTTTGACGAGATGTTGGCTATTTTTGTTTTAGTTTTTGGTTTCTATAAATTCTAAACTTTCTTGACTCCTATCTCTGAAGTGACTATACATTGTTTAGTATATATAACTATATATACTTATATATATTATATATATATATATATATATATATATATATAAGTATAGTATATATATATAAATAATTTATGTTTTCTTTGGATTTTATCAGATATGTTTTTGGAAAATAGTATAATATAATATAGTTAATTTGTTAATGTTAATGCCATCAACTTAATTTAATAGTTTATTTAGTATAATCAATTGATAAGGGTAATCTTATAAGAATGATTTCTAAAGCATTTTGTCCTATTTATTTAAAATCTTGAACTCTGGCATTTCAAAAGCTTATTTATAATAATCTGCTAGCTCTTAATAATTATAATTTTATCAACATGTTTAAATTCCAAGAGCCTTTGATTCTTGCATTAAGTGAAAGGGATAATTGCAATATAATGCTACTATGGTTTAAGAAAAATAAATATTTTTAGGATACAGATTCATCAGAAAAAGTCCATTTTTTAGTTGAAATTTATTTATGGTAAAATTTAGTTATATGAGAATTTGACAGTGGCCAGGACAGCATGAGGTAGTAAAAGTATTTTTAATTGAATTACAATCCTATGATTTAACAGTTGTAAGAAATCAGTGTTTCTATAGTAAAGCTAACAAGAAGTAAGATTTGGCTCTTACTGAAGTGATAGTATATGAGATTTTTAGAATAATAGGCATCTTAAGTATTGAAAAAATGGATAGATGATTTGACTTTATATATGCAAAAGTAATTCCTCATATAAAAACCACAATTTTTAAGGTTACAAATGATAATTTGATTTGGTTACTAATAGCCAGATAGCACACCAACATAGATGTGCTTTATACATTAATAAGGTAAGTTCTTACTCTGTGCAAGGTATCATTCTCAGAGCTAGGGAAACAAAAAGAGAAAACAAAAACAATTTTTGTTATAGAACATATAACATAATGGGCAAGACACCATATAAAAATGAGGGCATTAAGGTAAATCCAGTATATATATGTAAAGTAACAATCAAAATGTTAAAGATCACAGCTAAGCCTAATTACACATTACAGAGCTTGAACTAGTCCCATTATTTGATTTTTGGATTTTACTTTATGCTAAGAGTCATTTTTAATAGATCAATAAATATTTTAGTAACAACACATTCTTTAGTTAATTAATTATTTTAGAATTTCTGTTATTGAGCATTTAAATTTTTGATTTTAGGAAATCAGTATAAAAGAATTGGAAATATCTCTCAGTAGCATTCATGACTAATGCAAATGAAGATGAAGTAGTAAATAAATGATGTTGGTTAGAGGTAGCATTATAAATTAGTTAATACATTTTTTATTTCACTATCACTTAATTATAACGAAAAACAGTTTCACTAGACCCTAAACCAGAATTTTATTAATCATTGAGTTTTTCCAACTTTAGGTTGTTATTGATGTAATTGCTAAGATTTAACATTTCTGATATTTTTTTTTAACCTGTAGCTACAACAAACGTATTAATGACATAAGAGAGTGCAAAGAAGCAGCAGTGTCACATGCGTAAGTGTTTTTATAACTTTCATTTTTGTGTAGTGTTTTTTGTCAAGGATTATTCTGTGCCTTAAAATATTTTTTGTTGAAATAATACGTTGTAATATACACAATAACTGCTTTTTATTGAAATATACATTGTAAATATACCAGTTTACATGCTAGTTGGAGGAAGGAGAATTTTTCATGACATAATCTAGACATCTAAGTATTTTAAAGTAGTTTGAATTTAAAGTAAACCGAATTTAAAAATTTAGAAATTTTAATAAAAAGTTAATACTTCATACTTAGCATTCTCTGTCATTCCTTCCATGAAGACTGATTTTTCAGTAGAATCCAGGAAGTTACCATAGGTTCTGTTTTCTTTTAAGTTTCAGGCCACTTTTAATATCCCTTGTTTAAGAATTGGTACTTGCACACATCTCTTTTCTGTTCCTTACCTAAACCCTAAAACACAAGCACGTGCTACTTTTAAGTGAGTGCCAGTCTCTGCTTTAGAACTTCATCTTTTTATTTATTGATAAGAAATGTGGATATTGCAAATGATTTTCCATAGAATGCAAATTTTATAGTTGAACTTTTGGTTCATAGATATGGCCAGTCTTCCTTTCATATTTCTTTTATTTAGTTTTCTCTTTCTCATGAGGGTAAATTTAAAATGCTATTGTAAATGAAAATTGGTGTATTTAGTAGCACCTTTTGACAGTTTTTCTGGTTTCCCATAAACTAAATCATTTTACTTGGTTCTTTTTTTTTTCTTTTTTTTTTTTCATTTTACTTGGTTCTAATTCTTTCATGCCTTATTTCTGTTTTAGTGCTTCCAACACAATATTTTACAGTGAATTAAGGTTCTTTATAAATCTTATTAGACTGCTAATATTTTTACAAGGCATGTTATACAATTCTTTACCAATGCGGAAGATTTGGGGTTTTTCCCCCTTTCCATTTTGACTTCTTTTCCTTTACTTATTTTAAAGTGAAAGTAAATACAATATACTTGATTCTGTGTTTTGATTCTGGCTGTAAAATTCACTAAATAATTCTAAAATGCAAACAGTATACTTTTGAATTTTTGATTTAAACAGGATTGGTTAATTCTGGAAAAAAAATACTCTGTGCTGATTCAAAAATTGGCAGACTATATTAGTTCTTTTTGAAAGGTACCACTGATAATAGTTTACAATATTTGTTGTAGCAGTTTTTTATCAGCCAGCTTTGAGGGGGAAATATATGTGAACCAGTATGATGGTATCATACTTTTTTTCCTGTCATGTATAACATTGCCAAAAGTATATAGTGTCAGATTTTTGGAAATATGTTTTTCATGAGGATCTCTCTTAAAAAAAATGTTTCTGATTTTCAGCATTTCCTTTTTGTAATATTTTCATTTCCATTTTTTCTTCCTTCCTCCTAAGGATCTTTCTTTAAGGAATAGCAATAATTGAATTTATTGCTTTATTATTATATATGATTCACAAAATGAAAACTATTGTAATAACTTTTAATTAGCAAAAGTACTTAATTTTTAAAATAATTTATAAATGTTTTCTTTTCCTGCTTCTGTGCCAATATCAGTATTCCATTTTTGTTTTCATAATTACTTATATGAGGAAGTATGTATTGCTTTAACTAATTTCTTTGTTTTGCAACCAGGACTTCTAATTTCTTTCTATTCAGAGTTTTTACATGGGGATGTAATATAACTACTAATATTTGTAGAATATTTTAAAAGTTTGAAATATATTTTTATATAAATTCAGTCAATTTGACTCTCAAAGAACCTAATGAGATAAAATAAGTACCCTCATTTTACAAATTAGGAAAATTAAGCTTTGAGGATCAGTGTGACCTGACCATGTTCATTTAGTTGATACATTTTGTGCAGAATTTGAACCTAAGTCTTCCTGATTCTTTAAGTCCTTTATTCTTTCCTCATATATACTTTGCTGCCTCCATATGCATTTATATATTTAATAATAACTTAAATCATGAGGTTTTATTTTTATATCAATAGGTACTAATTGAACCTAGAACTGTGCTGTATATAGGGAGTAGGATATTACCAAATATATGGCAGGTTGAGGAGATCAAAATTACATATGAAATTAATAAAGAAGATGTGCTAAATAATATGTGGTAAATATGTGCAGCCTTGCACAGTAGATAACAATGCTAAGCCTGGATTAGGAAGACATGAGTTCAGATCCAATCTCAGACACTTACCTTGGGTAAGAAGCATAATTTTTTTTGCCTCAATTTCCCCTTTTTTAAAATGGAAATCATAATGTCACCTATTTTCCAGGGTTGTTGTGAATATCAAATGAGATAATCATAAAGCTCTTATGATACACAAAATAACTATCCAAAAAATAAGTTGTTGAGCGTAGTGGGGAAAAGCTTCATGAAAGAGAATATGAATTGAAATAGTGTTTGAGAGAGGAATGGAATTAATTTAAGTGATGAAAGTGAGAAAGGAAGACTAGGTAGGAGAAAAGAACTAGAAACGGATATAAAAACTTAGAAATGAAATAAAGATTTAAATATTAAAAAATTAGGTAATTAATATTATCTTGGGAAGAATTTTTTTACTTTGATTTTGCAGAATCTAAAACAGAATTTTTTAATTATTATTAAAGCTTTTTATTTTCAAAACATATGCATGGATAATTTTTCAACATTGATCCTTGTAAAACTCTGTGTTCCAAATTCCTTCCCCCCTTTTCTCTTACCCCCTCACCTGGATAGCAAGTAATCCAATATACATTAAACATATTATAAGTGTATGTTGAATCCAATATATGGAGACATTTATATAATCATCTTGCTGCACAAGAAAAATCAGATCAAAAGGGGGAAAAAATGCTTTAATCAAAGCACATTTTGCACATTATGTACATTTTGATAGCCCTTTGGACATAGTTCCAAATTACTCTCCAGAATGGTTGGATCGGTTCACAACTCCACCAACAATATATTAGTGTCCCAGTAAAACAGAGTGTTTTACAGGATAACACTTCAGAAGTCTTATGGCAGCTAGATAGCTCAATGGACAGAGTGCTGGGGCTAAATTCAAGAAGATTGGAGTTCAAATCCAGCTTCAGACATTTAGTAGTTCTGTGCTCCTGGGAAAGTCACTTAACTTCTATTTCCCTTAATCCATCAGAGATGGAAATAGCAAACCACTTCAGTGTTTTTATCAAGAAAACTCCAAGGGCAAGCATTAGTGTTATATGGTCCATAAGGTCATACATAACTGAAAAACAACTTCTGAAGACATCTTTATTCATTGGCTCTCACAAAAAAAGGAAATAAGTATGATCTATTGAAGAAGCAATACTGCATTCTGTTTTTACTGTGTTTTTTTCCTAGATGGCTACTAAACATTCCTTTTAATAATATATTGTAGAATTTTTCCATTAGTTGAAGACTCCCATTCTTTCTCCTTTTAAAAATTGAAACGTTGGCTCTTCATTTCTATGATTCATACGCTATTCTTCATGATCTTTTACAGATCACTGATATTGGCTCAAACTGTGATCTTCACCATTTTCAATACACTAAGATTTAAGTCTCCTAATCCAGTAGACTTGAACTTATTAGGAATATCTAGATATTCTTTTGTATCTTTACTTACAGCAGATCTCAAATCTTTATTAGCCCTGTTAATATCCTTTTTATTTGAAAGGTCATTATCCTTAGCTGAGAAAACAATCAAAAAGAAGTTAATAGACCTGCCCATGTAATTATTCTCCTTTCCACTCTGAATGACAGTCCTATTCCGTCTTTGAACTGTTTTTATCTTTTCTGAACATAGTTTTAAAAGTTACTTTTTGTTGTCCTAAGCCTTCCTTGCTAGCCACAACTCATTGTGGGCTGCTGCATCCTTATTGTATGAGTCTTGATTTTGTTTTTGTTTTTGTTTTGTTTTGTTTTGTTTTTTCTGAGGCAATTGGGGTTAAATGACTTGCCCAGAGTCACACAGTTAGGAGTGTTAAGTGCCTGAGGCCAGATTTGAACTCAGGTCCTCCCGACTTCAGGGCTGGTACTCTATCCACTGCAACTATCTAGGTGCTCTCAGAAGTATGATTCTTAAAGGACTGTTTTATACTTGTGAATTCATTCTGTTATATACCTCTGCTCTTGTCTTTTGTACGTATCTTTTTAAAAAATCTGATATAATTGGCAAGTTCCTTTTATATGTGCATTGATCATTTTATTCAGCATTTTTTTCTTATCAAAATTGTTCTTTTGTATGTTATCAGAAATAAATTTTTGAGTTTTCCGTTACTTCTGAACTGACTTCATAGATCTTTAATATTTTTCCCCTAAATCCTTTAAAATCTATATTCAAAAAAATTTTTTCTCTTCTATTAAAAAAATCTTACTTGTAGTATCACTATCCCTTCCATAATTGCATCTTTTTCATCTCAGTAGCCTCTTTTTCTCTGTTGGTAAGAATGAGATTTAGAATAAATTTTTCTTGTGTTGGTTCCTGCACCTTTTGGAGGATAAAAGGATGAAATTATCATTGTGGCAAGTTTAGAAATTTAAGTACTCTGTTTTTAGGAAACCATAATGTCAAGCAATGCTGTCTAGCTAATTGAAGTCCATTGGTACTGTATCTGCTTTGAACCAAGTCCTATGATTAATTTCCTGAATTGCTTATCCATTTTTTTCTAAGTACTCTGCAGTATAGCTCAATAATAATGTTACTTCTATTTTAGCATTCATTTATCTTCACTCAAATTATTTTTTTGAAAAACAAAACCAAAAAACTAAAAGATACTATAAACTAAAATATTTAACTTGTGAAACAATTCAAGTTTTAATTAATGAGTAAATCTCCATTTTATTTTTCTTTTAATGTAGTGGTTCTATGCATAGAGAAAGACGTAAGTTTTTAAGATCTGCACTGAAAGAATTAGCAACTGTCTTGTCTGATCAACCTGGCTTGCTAGGACCTAAGGTAATGAATTTCACCTTTATTTTCACTAAAAAAGTGACATGTTATAAAATCCTAAATTGAACCATTCAATACTATAAAGTTATTTTAAATGTTTACTTTGGAATCAGATTACATTTAATTAGACTGAAAAGGAATATTTAGAGGTTACTTGAAAGGTTAACTAGATCAACCTGGATCTTAATAGGAATTCCCTTTTCAGTATAACTTAAGAATTGGTTAGTAATCCTCTGCTTTGAGATTTCTACTAAAGGAGAACCCATTAACTTGTTACATAGGCTGCCTCTTTCATTTTTGGACAGCTCTATTGGGAAGCTTTTTCTTGCATAAATCTCAAATTTACCACTCAACAATTTCTTCCCTTTAATCTTAGTGATTTCTGTTATCTGTTTTTCTTAAGTTGTTTTATTCTTTTAATTTCCCCAAAACAGCAGGAAGACTTTTTTTTCCCCTCAAAGCTTCCCAAATTCTATAATAGAACTTGTTATTCTGTACTTTCTCCTGACTTATCTGTCTCAGAAATGACTTGTGAGTAAGAAAATTCTGAGGGTGGAGGGGTATTGGGAGAAGGTAAATGGAAGTATAGTTTGGTAAATATTCTTTAGAACTGTTAAAATATAAAGGCTGTAACCTTCTATTTTTCAGGCACTTTTTGTATTTATGGCATTATCTTTTGCTCGTGATGAAATCATTTGGCTACTGCGTCATGCAGATAACATGCCAAAGAAGAGTGCAGATGACTTTATAGATAAGTATGTTAGCATTTTTTTAAAAAACATATTAAGGGTTCAGGGACTGGGATAATAGTAAGAATGTTTTAAAAAGAATACTACTATTAATTAATAAAACATTTAGGCATTTACAGCAAGCCAGGCACTGTGGGCACAGCCTGCCCCTCAAGTAGTTTTTACTTTAATGGATTAGGAAAGGAAGACAGTACGTAAAAGGACTCTTGAAAGCTGGAGTGCAAAGAAATGAAGTATAGTCCAAGGAATGCATGATGATGGGAAATGACCTGGGACCCCTCTTGATTTTTTTTTATTTTTTCTTTTATGAGGCAATTGGGGTTACGTGACTTGCCTATCACAGCTAGGAAGGGTTAAGTGTCTGAAGCCAGATTTGAACCCTTCTAACTCCAGGGCCAGTGTTCAATCTGTTGTACCATTTCACTGCCCCAAGGACTCCCCTTCAAATGAAAACTTTGGGAAGATTTCTTGTTCTGTCCTCTAGTTCTCCAATCACAAGGGCAAAAGGTACTGAGGATACTGATGAGGTTTTAAAATTAAATAAAAACTGATACAGTCTTCTGGGATGAATCCTCCTCCTATTGGGATTTCTTGGTGGCATGTGGAGTCTTATTTTTTCCCCACCACCAGTGGGAAATAATTATTAACAAAACAACCTTGTCTTCTGTCACATATTGTCCAAATTTGAAAATATTTTATAAATTTTATAGCATAATTGAAGGACATCATACTTACTGAAGCTAGGATGATAAAGATTTTATATTAGCTTTCAGAGCCTAACAGAGGAATCTTAGACTTTTGTGCAGTTATATTTCTAGTATTTGGCTCTCTCTAGTTGATATAATGGATAGAGTGCTGGTCTTAAGAGTCAGAAAACCTGAATTTGAATTATGCCTTTGGTGCTAGCTATGTGACACAAAGCAAGCCACTTAATTTTTTTGTGTCTTAGTTTGCTCATTTGTAAAATGAAGAAACTCAATGCAACAAGGTTTATTCCCCAGTTCCCACAATTGAATAAAGTTTTATCATGTAGATCTATAATTGAATAGAAAGGGAACTGAGCTAGCTCCAGCATTGAATTACAAGATAAAATATGTGCTTCACTCAGTTTCTACAGTTAACCACTATCTATCCTAATCCCTTCAATTTTCTCATTACTCAAATAAAAACCAATCTAAATTATTGGAGAAACTTTCATTGTTCGTGGATAGACCAAGACATTTTAATTAAAATGACAATATTACCTATATTAATGTATTTTTTCAGTGCCAATAACAAACTATCCAAGAATTACCTTGTAGAATTAGAAAAATATAATAGCACATTTTGTCTGGAGGAACCATAATCAAACCTATCAAGAATATTAATGAAGGGGAATGGGAAGGGAGGGCATTTAACAGTATCAGATCCTAGACTTGTCTTATAAAGCAGTATATATCAACTATTTGATACTGGTTTGGGAAATAGGTTGAACAAACAATAATAACATATAAAAAAATAGGTGTGGCAATTAGAGAATTTGTCTTGTTTGATTCAACTACATCTTTGTAAAGAGATTACAGCAGTTTATCATCAGGATTGTATGTTGTGACCAAATGGGATTTATACTAGGAATGGAGAGTTGGTTCATTATCTGAAAAACTATCAGCATAATTTATCCTATTAGTAACAAAACTAACAGAAGTCATATGATTATCGCAATAGTTGCAGAAAAAGCATTTGATAATAATAGTATCCATTTTTAAATAAAAACACTAGAGAGATAGGAGTAAATGGAGTTTTCCTTAAAATAAGTAGCATTTATCTGAAACCCTCAGCAAGCATTATATTTAATGGGGATAAGTTAAAAACATTCCCAGTAAGATCAGGTGTGAAACAAAGTTGCCCATTATCATCGCTGTCATTCAATATTGTACTATAAATCTTAGCTTTAGCAATGAGAAGAAAAAGAAATTGAAGGAATTAAATTAAGCAATGAGTAATCCCATAAATGTTTGTAACAGTTTGTTTTTCTTGTTTTCCTTGATGGAGAGAGGTAGATCTGAAAATAAGATTTAATGTAAAAAAGAGATTGAAAAGAAAGGAAGTAGGGACATCAATTGTAGATGGCTTTCTTAGCATTGGACTGAAAAGAGGAAGAGAAGTACAGAAGGAAAGCTAATGAAAAGATTTTTTAGTTGATGCACAGTGAAATAAGCAGAACCAGAAGTACAATTTATATTGTAGCATCGACATCATAAAAAAGAAGGTAAGATAGCAAGTAATGGCAGTAGAGGCACAGTTTGGAAGTAACAATATGAAAATAAATAGTGAACAGATTTGTCAGGCTTGTGTTTAGAAGTGTGTATATATATGAAAATATAAGCACCTAGTATTGAAGGTCTTATAGGATGTGATTTTTTTTTTTCATTTTTTTAAAGGCACATTGCTGAACTGATATTCTACATGGAAGAGCTCAGGGCACATGTGAGAAAATATGGACCAGTAATGCAGAGATATTATGTGCAGTATCTCTCTGGCTTTGATGCTGTGGTTTTAAATGAGCTTGTTCAGGTAAAAAGAAAAAATCAGATTTCTTACTTTCTATCATTGTATCACTTGTTTCTGCTATAATTAATTTATAAGAATTATTATCAGAAATACTTATGCTATTTATATAGTGCTTTATGATTTGTAAAGAACTTTTTTAAAAGTCCTTTGAAGGAGATATTTTTGAATATTGTCATCTCATAGTTGAAGAAGCCGAGGCTCTAAAAGATTCTGTGACTTGTCTTTGATTCACCATGTTCGAAGTAAGATTTGAAATCCAATATTTTAATTGCCAGGTTACCAAATTTGCTCCAGTTAAAAAATAATTAAGTGAAGGCTAAATCTGGAAAACCGACCAACTAGAGTTGGTATCAGAATACTCAGAGGAGCTGGGTAATGTAAGCTCTGACATGTAGCTTGCGACCTTAGGACAAGTTACTTCACTGCTTTGGGCTTTAGATTCCTGATTTACAAAGGGACTGAACTAATAGAATTTTTCAACTCTGTAGTTATATGATTCTGTGAATTTTTGCTATTTTTTTACTTTCCCATTTAATAATAATAATAATAATAATAAACATCATTTTATAATTATCAGGGTTTTTAATTGTAAAGGGGGTATTCTTAAACTTATTTTCTTCCTGTTGATTTTTCATTTTTATTAGTATTATAGTAATTGTAATTTCAGTTATAGTTTTGTGTTTTTTTTCCCTCTCTAAGAGAGATGTTAACTAGTTATCCTGTTCCATAAGGATATAAGTTCTTAACATTTCTATCTCATTTGAGTAGTCTGACAAAAAGGGAGACCACTCTACTTTTATTTGCTTTAGATTATATAAATAATAAATGCTATTTCCCCAAAATATTTTAAAATGGCAGAATATAATAAAAGTGATAATTTGAGATTATATTGAGTTCTTTAAAATTACAAATTGAATGCTTTGGTGAAGTATCTTTATTTTACTAGTCCACAGAATTTTAAAACCTTTTCTGCTTTTTGATATATAATAATAATAACAAATTTCTAATATTGAGATATAAATTTCAGTTGTTTTTAGGATATAACTGACTGCAGGACTGGTATAAAATCTTTTTTCTCCTTATACGATATTATTAGAGATTATTTAAATTTCTGTTTGGTTTTCTCACATATCCACTAGGTGGAGCTCAGATGTTTCCATTTTCTAGTTTTCATTAAAATCAAATGAACAACTACTAATTATATCCTTTAGTAGAGAAATAACTTATGACAAAAGTAATTTTTGTTAAAATAACTACTACTTACTAAATAAGCCAAGGGATATGTTAATTATTGACTTCTATGTTGTCTGTGTGTCAGAAAAATAATTTTGAACCCCAAATAAAGGCTCAGTAAATGAACAAACTCAGACTGAGTGAAACAATTCAAACTTTGAAATGTTCCTTCAGGAAATGGGTGTGAAATTCAGAATGAGCTCTCACACACTTTTCAGAGGCATGATCACAACCTTTTATTTCTTCTCCAGCCACAAAGTCCCTTTCCCCCATGTCCCCAATGGCTGGGGTGATGAAGTTTACATTCTTTCCTGATGCTCTTATAATGCTCTTTAATGTGCCCCCTCTCCCATTATATACATTATATGACCATTAAAATGAGCCTGAGCTCCTTTTGAGAAGTTAATATTTATGAAGCAATTAAGCATGCTTACTCTATACTTATATAACTTTTGTCTTACTTTCAGCTTTTTTTTTTTTAACTACATAACTAGTTCTGTCCAGTCTTACCTAGTTTCAACTGGTTTCAGGAGCTCCCCTGCACCTCTCCTCTATTACTTCCAGTTCTAAACTTCTAATTTTTCTCTGCTATAGGAACATAACTCTTTATTGTTTATCACGTACATACAAAACTCTCTGCAGTACATTGTATTTAAAAGCCATAAGATTTGTACTGTGGACCAATAAACTAGTTCATTTTGGTTATCTTGTTAATTGTTAATAATTGCCATAATCAAGTTTTGTAGCATTTAACATTGATCTTGAAAGAGATTTCTGTTTTTGTTATGCTTTCTTTTACCGTTCCTTCAGAAATATATTTTTATAGTGATAAAACAAATTCCTTGCTATTACATGAATCATATTGTTATTTGTTAAATCATTAAGCTAAAAATATTTGTATAGTGTCAGACCTAATATTTTAAACTTTAATGTGGTCATTTTTAATATCTTGGATGGGAAAGTTTTGGATTCTTTTTTAAAGCCAATTTAAATCACCCTTTATGTTTCATTTGTCTGCCATAATATTTCTCATGTCATTTATTTAAAAATTTTAAACATGTACTGACTTTTTCGGTTTTATTTCAGAATCTTTCAGTGTGCCCTGAAGATGAGTCAATCATCATGTCCTCCTTTGTTAATACTATGACTTCCCTAAGTGTAAAACAAGGTAATAGGTTAACAAGGATGAAATAAAGCAAACTTTTCAGAGCCTTTAATTATTTTTGTCTGATTTACTTAGTATTTATAATGTTTTTTTCTTTCATTCTTAGATGTTTGTTGTATTCTGCTTTGCTTCCCTCCTTTTTTCCCCTATGAGAAATAAATAAATAAATAAGGTATTATGTGAAATAATAAGAAAAAACCCATTTTACTAATTTAACAAGAATTGTTCTTTACTTTTTTAAAAGCAAGTAAAGCTAAAGACAACTTAATAGATATATTGTAATAAAATGGGTAGTTCAATTTTAATCTATCTACTTTTTGGAAGCATATATGTGGTATAATGGACCCTGTGTGGGGTTTGGGAATGGGAAGAGTTGTCTTCAGATTTCCCAAATTTAGTAATTGTGTGACTTTGGGCTTCCAGTAAATCCTTAGGACTTTATTAGTCTTAGCGCTATTAAAGGTTCTCCTGAACTTATCTTTTTGAATTGCTTTATTTTCCAGAAATACTGGTTTCCGAACATACAGGAGGCCCTCAATGTGTCAAGGATGAAACTAGTTCTCCCTCCTCCCCCCAGCTGACATAATTTGTTTGCACCCCAAGCTAGATTATCTCTATTTTAGGGAGACAAAACCAGCACCAACTAGTCTGTATCAGGCTGGAAAAAATTTTGTGTAGCTCAGTCCTTTGCAGATAGTGGACCTCCTGCTTCATAATCTAGCTGTTCTCAAGGGGAAAAGAATGAGGGTTTTGCCATCAGCTTGCTCCTCTCTTTCAGGAGGGGTTTTGTCCTTATTTTATCTTTACTGTACCTTGCCATACTTCTAAGAAGTATGCAAACTTTTGTTAGGACTGTGAACAAATTCATTTCTCTTGTAATAAATCTAGCATTATGACATTGTAATTGCATGTTTGACATGTCATACAAAAGTTAAAGAAATTCCCCACTGGGGAATTTAGTTCTCCTAGTATTCAGGTATATTTGCATTATATCAAATTACTTATTTAGCTTTCAAAAAGTTTTGAAAGGGATGATACAAGTCTTAATTTTGTGATTAGAAAATTTAATGATGTTTTAATCATATAAGCATCCTATAATAAATATGCTTCCATGTGTAGTTATTTTAATAAAGTATAAGGAAAAATTATGTGACTCCTTCCTTTATAAAGACCAGTATTTGTAAAAAAATTTAGTATTAATGTAAATTTTAAAAACAATTTCTAATGTTATCAGCAAAGCTAGATTTTTTTTTTTTTTTTTTTTGAAAAGCAGCACAGTAGGTGAATAATCAGGAATAAGACAATAGAAACTATGGACAAGTCATTTAACCTCTTGATTCCCAGAAAACTCTCTAAGAAGATTGATTAGAGTAGTTACAAATTTGCATTGATAAAAGAAATTATCTTACTAAGAATCTCTAATTCCTTATTGGGAGACTAGTGAAAACACAACTTTGAACCCCCAAAACTAGAAACAAAACTTTTTTGCATGTGTGTATGTTGAAAATGCTAATTTAATTTGTACTCTTTTCTAACTTAATTCAGTTGAAGATGGGGAAGTATTTGATTTCCGAGGGATGAGATTAGACTGGTTTAGATTGCAGGTGAGAATGACTTAAATTTTGATTGTCTTTTCACTTTTGCTTATTGATTATCTCAGAGTATGTCATTTGGATGAGTGAAAAATGTTAAAAGACAAGTTCATTTAAGTCTTTAAGAACAATTGCAGTATAATTATTAAGTATTCCTAAGTGAGCACTGAATTAATCTACTGTATTAACATAATATCCTTCTTGGCAAGAGAAAGAGTAATGTGAATTAGATGATAGTGCAATTAACTTCACATTTTAAATTCTTGTTTACATACACGTTTGTTTAGATTGACAAGATTGTCTAGCCCATTGAGAGTCTTTCAGTACTTTTAATTTGTGATTCTACAAGTCAGTACTCTACAGAAATATGAAAATTAAACTTTTTTAGTTAGTCTTAAAACTCTAGTTCTGCTTATGTTATACGAAAAAAGTTTTAGCTGTGCATAAATGGTTGTTTAGATTAAAAATAATAAGCTATGTAGTTTAAATGCTTCTCTTTCTTATTAAAGATCTTTTCAATTTGTGTTCTAAGGATCTTAAATAAGTTTTTTTATTGTTGACTGAAACAATTTCTGAAATTGTTAAATATTCCCTTAAATAATCTCATAAAAGTTCCGATAATTAGAAGAAGCTATGATGGTATCAGTTAACTCTTAATCAGAATATGTTTTGCACGAAGATTATATTATTTCAAAAACATATATAGCTTGACAAAACACTTCAAAGACCTTAAAAAGATAATCCAGTTGATAAAAGATTTGTTTGAAGTATATTGGTTTAATGAATTTAAAAGAGGCAATATTTAAGGTAATGAATCTTTTATGAGAGTGAGATAGGAAATGAGGAGAAATAAAGATTATCTTGCTGCAGTGAGGACTCAGATTAAGTTAAATAATGTGAATTTTTATAGCATGGAGGTATTCCTTTACTGCTTTTCACTATTTTGGGAGACAGTACTGCTTGAAGTTTTCATTCACTCTTTATATGTTGTGCAAATGAGCTTATGCTACAAATATGTTTTCTTCCAAGTTTCTCCTCTTAGCAATGAGATTGTGTTTACTGGCTAAGCTGGTTTATCTTCATTGTGATAGCTGCATTGTATCAGTTAAACAGCTAAGAAATGGGAATGATTTTTCATACTTAACAACTCTTAATATAGGTTTGATTGGAATTGTAACTTTTCTTTAGTTCTCTTGTGCAGCTTATGAATAGAAGCAGAGGAGGAGGTGGGTAGTTGAGAGAATCTAAGGTTAAGGTTTAGCAAGAGATGAGTAATGATAGGATTAGAGAGAAAGATAATTGAGAACTGATGCTGATTAGAGTTGAAATGATTAACTGCAGATGGAAGAAATCTCAGTGAGAGTGAAAAATAGATTTAAGAGTAGTGAGATAAGAGAGAAAAATGGCATGATAGGAAGATTATGGCCAGATAGAAGACTATCAGTTTCTATTTAAGGAACTGGAATCTTGATCGGTAATGTTGAGATTTAATGTGGGACCCTTCTCTATGTGTGGCGAAAGCAAAGTAGGCAATAAATGGAATTTAAGGAAACTGAGAAATTGGGAAACTTCGGAAGAAAGCATCCTTGAATATTGAAATGCTAATGGAAGCCAAAGATAGAAAAAGAAAGGAAGTTAGTGTACCAGTTATTGAACTTTTTGAGAAAGAGAAAATTATTTAGAAGTGAGGCTTATAATAGCCATCATGATTTGAATTGATTTGTCCCACCCACTTTGTTTGCATATATGACAACATTTGTCATCCAAATCATGTTGATTGTTGTAGCCTGGCCTTTATTTCTGTAATAGTTTTTTATTAATAGTTTTAAAAGAACACTAAAGTGAAATAAAACACAAAATCAAATAGTGGGATTAGTTCAGTTTCTGACATGAGTAATTTAAATTTAGCTATGCATTAATTAGCTAAGTTAGATGGTTACTTTCCATTTGCTTTGTTTATTTTGTATAATTTTTATGTGTGTCTCTTCCATTGTATTTTAAAATCCTCATATACAGGGATTTTTTTCTTGTTCTTTATATCCCCAACATTTAACCCAGTGCCTGACACAGTAAATGATTTACTGGTTTTTCTTTTGGGGTAAGTTGACTGCTAAGTATTGGGTAGGTGAGCTAATAAGCAAACATTATACAGCTTCTAAGCTTCTTTGTAAACCTGCTTTAGAGAGACTCTTTACCTGATATGATGGAAAGAATCCTGAACTCATCAGGACCCTGGTTTTGAATTCTTTCTCTGATATTCATTACCTATGTAACATTGAACAAGCCATTTATTCTCTCTGGATTTCAAGGTCTTCTTGTGGAGAATGAAGTTAATAAAATTTATAATACCTAATTCACAGGATTATTGTGAACCTCAAATGAAGTAGTGAACATAAGATTGAATTTCTGAGTAAACGGAATGAATAGTTGCACTAAAACTATAATATACTGAGAGTAATGTTACTATCAGGATATATTTTTGAATTTTTTCTAATAATGGTGATATAATATATATTCAGTGAATATTTAAAAAATAAGTATTGTTGCTACAACTATGATTATTAAAATAACCAACCAAACAAAACATTGTTTTTTTTTTTTTAGGCATACACAAGTGTCTCTAAGGCTTCTCTAGGCCTTGCTGATCACAGGGAACTTGGAAAGATGATGAATACTATAATTTTCCATACAAAAATGGTAGATTCTTTGGTGGAAATGTTGGTGGAAACCTCAGATCTCTCTATATTTTGGTATGCTTTAAATTTTATTTTCAATTTTTGAAATATGGGCTATCTTAAATATAACTTTCCCAATTATTTTTGCATTAGTCTTTTACTATCTTAAATTAAGAATAATGAAAGTGCTGATTTGAATATGTCTCATTAGTGAAGGGAACAAAAAAACAGGCATCACAAAGTCTACTTTAGTCTGGATGGCAGTGTTCTAGTTATGGTTAGTGACTGGTTGCAAGGAAATATATGAGAACAAGAAGATCCTTCAGATGTGCCCATCAACCAGTATTAGGAAGCATTAGGAGTATCTACTTGGGAAAACAGGTTTGATAATTTAGAGAAAAGAATCACCAAGGATAAAAGCATGCTTAGAGAAACTTGGTGTTAGTCATGCCTCTGTATACATGGTATATATGTATACCATGTATATATATGGAAATATATAGGAAATGATTCAACTGAACTGACTAAAAATATGTACTTAATAAAATATGTTTTAGGGAATTTGCCAATTCATTTCAATTTCTTAAATGTTAGTAATCATTTCTTATAAGAGGCACTGTCTGCTACAGGAACAAAGAAACAAAAAATGAAAATCTATCTTCAAGGAACATAATGCACAGGGGACTGCATAGATAACACACTGAAATCAATCAAGGAACATTAAGTGACTACTATGTGCCGAACAGGATGCTAAGCACCGAGAATAGTTATTTATACAGCAGGGTACTTCCAGGCTAATAGGAAATGATTAACAGGGAAGGACACTAGATTTGAGGAAGATTGGGAGAGACTTCCTTTAGAAGATGAGATTTTACTTGGGATTTAAAGGAAATTAGGTAAAGTTAGAAGGCAGAATTGAAAAGGAGAGAGTTTTCTGGGCTGGGGGACAGCTAGAGAGAATGTCTGGAGCTGAGAAATGTAGTGTCCTGTTTGTGGAATAGAGTACTGAAATATTATGGGAGTTTAGCCACTATCCTTGGATCAAAAGATGTGTATTGAGGAGTAAGATGCAGGAAGGGGCTAGGCAATGAAAAACTTTGAATGCTGGAGGATTTTGTATTTGATCCTGGAGGTAATAGGATGCTACTGTAATTTATTAAGTACGGGGATGTGGGTGACATGGTTGGACCTGTGCAAGATGGTGTCTGAATGGAATATGGACTAGGATGGGGAGAGACTGTAAGCAAGCAGAACCACCAGTAGACAATACTCCAGAGGAGAAGTGACAGTTGTGTCAGAGAAGAGAAATGTATTCAAAAATTGTTGCAAAGGTGAAATTGACTAGCCTTGGTACCAGCTTGAATAAGGGGGGGAGGGAAGGGGGATCAGGTAGCTAGGAATACAAAGAGAAAAATGTAGTGGTTTTGGTCCTCAGGGAGCTAGAACAACATATAAAGATGTATAGAAAATATATAAATGAGTACAAGGTAGTTTAGGGAGGAATGGAATTCACCATGAGCTTCTTCTTCTAACCTTCTCTACTTCTCAAAACCCCTTGATATCATCTCTTATTCTCTCATCCTTTATTCCACTCTTTGATGAAGAAGTTAACCTTTTACGCCAAGCCTTACTTTATGCGTCTTAATCCCCCTTTCTTCTCCAGAGTGCATTTTTTTTTCACAATCTGCCATTTATTTTTCAATTTTTCCCAATCTGCTAGATCTATCTACTCCCTGCTAATACCCACATCTCCCTCAACTCTCAGTAGATCATCCTGTTCCCTCAGCCCTTCTATTGTTTTTCTGTTTCACAAGCCAAACTCCTAATTTTATTTTATTTTTTTGGTGAAAAGGCAAAACAGTGGAGGAGGTGGAGGTAGTTTTATATGTGTTGTCTCTTATTACTGTTCTTTCAGGGTTACCAATCATCTTTTAATTGATGAATCTAGTGATCTTTTTTAAATCTTAATCCTTCTTGATCTCTGCAGCTCTTAATACTATTTACTGTTTGTTAGATATCTTTCCCTACTGTCTTTTCTGTTAACTCTGGTCTCAGCTGATTAGATGACTCTTATCCTTGCCAAGATCAACTCTTCTATGCGAACCATTAATTTGTCCCCTTCTGTTTTTTCTAGAAAATTGCTTCCGTTATCATTCCCAGTAATTCAAGAAGTATTTTTTAAGTGTCTTCCTTTTGCCAGGACTTGTGCTGAGTGCTGTGGTTGAAATACAAAGAGTGAAACAGTCTTTAATCAGAAGGAGCTTACATTAATCATTATTCTTTCTTGCCTTCTGGTTCCTTTCCTGCTACCTACATTTGTACCTGTGTCTCCCATCCCATTTAAAAAAAAAAAAAAAAAACACTTATTTGATTCATAGCAGCTCTCTTCTCAGGACAACAAAAAATGTGGAAATTGAGAAGATGGTCATCAATTGGGGAATGGCTCAATAAACTGTGGTGTGTGTTTATGATGGAATATTATTGTTCTGGGGGAAATACTGAGCAGGGTGTTCTCAGGGGGAAAAAAAAAAAAAAACTTGGAAAGTCCTCTAAGAACTCCAGCAAAGTAAAATGTACTTATACATATACAAAGTAATAGCAATATTCTAGGATGACCAGCTGTGAGTGACTTTTCTATTCTCAGTAGTACAGGCATCCATGACTACTCTGAAGAATTTATGATGAAAAATGCTATCCATACCCAAGGAAGGAATTGATTGTGTCTGAATACAGATTGAAGCATTGTCTCTCTCCTTTTTTTTTTTTTTTTTAACCTTCTCTCGTTCTCTCTCCTCTCTCTCTCTTGCTCTTGCTCTCTCTCTTTTTCCCTCCCTACCTCCCCCCTTAATTTCTCTTAAGGATTTTAATTTTCATTAGAATGGGAAATCTCTTCTCCCCCCCACTCTCCACAACTTGACTTTTATGAAAATGTTTTACATAACTTCACAAGTGGTTTCTTAATTTGGGTGGGGATAAGAAAGAAAGCTAAGAACTCAAAAATTTTAAAAACATGTAAAAAAATGTTTTGGATGTAACTGGAAAAAAGTATTAAATAAACTAAATTTTAAAACAATACTCATTTGATCATCCCAGCAGCAATCCTCCTCTGTGTCCTTCATGGCTAACCCCCTTAAGAAAGTGCCACCATTTTTTCTCATTTGTTTCTAAATCTTCTACTACCTGTAGACTACCAGCAGGTAGTCTGATTCTGAAATTGCTCTCTCTCTAAAATTACCAATGATTTCTTAATTGTCAAATTTAGAACTCTTTTCTCAGTCATCATTCTTATTTACCTCTTGTGTTTGGCAGTATATTCAGATAATTTCTCCTTTCTTGTTTTTATGACACTGATTTCTTTGAGTTCTACTTGACTGTTCCTTTGTACCTCTTGTCTTGCACACTAACAGTAGATGACTTGTCCAGTATCTGAGATACCATTTCAATCTTGTAACTCCTTTTAAGTTCAGGACTTTCTATTTTGCCATACTTCCATCTTTTTCTGCAAAGAGCCCATCACAAAGCTATTAGAACATGAAAATATACCAGCCTCTGCAAAGAGAAATTGCACAGACTGCGAAGATCTTATAAATAGTTTATTGTCAGTTCTAGAAGTAATTTTTAAATTTTTCCATTATTGTGGACTAAACATGGATTTGTAAAAAAAAAGTTGTTTTTGGTGTTTTAAAAGTTGAAAACTTGATGAACAGAGCTATATAACTGATAGGAGAATATGTTTTAGATTTTAGAAATACATCAACTACTATATGTGTATTGTGATAAAAGGCAAATTGCTGTACAAAATTTTCATCTTGTTAAGTTGAGAGAGCAAAATTTTAAATTAAATCCTGAATTTTTATTTGCTTTATAAGATATTTGTAAAATCAGAATTTATACATAATAGCATACAGTTCAAATGGTAATCATTGGAATGGTAGAATTTGAAACACACACATAAACACACTGAATATTTTGCTATATAGATTCCTGAGAGGTGTTTTAATCTGTTTTAGGGATTTTAAAAATTTATATTCTTCTTTGTAATAGTGTGTATAAAATGACATGTGATTCATTATGTAAATTGTTAGTACACCACATTTTGTATTTTATAATTTCATATAAGTAATACTTTTATGAATTTGAGGTTTAGCATGAGTACCTTTTTAAAAAATAATTTGCATGTCCAGAAAAATGTTGCAAAATAATAATTCATTATTCATACTAGATTAAAATGAAATATGCTGTTGTAAACTTTATTTATCATAATCGTCTGAAATACTGATCCAAAATTAATTTTTCCCAATATAGTTTTTATAGTCGTGCATTTGAGAAGATGTTTCAGCAATGTTTGGAACTCCCCTCTCAATCAAGATACTCAATTGCATTCCCACTGCTTTGTACTCATTTTATGAGTTGCACACATGAGCTGTGTCCAGAAGAGGTAATTTCTTATTTTTTTAACATAGCATAGATAACTATAACAAAATAAAATACTATTATAACTGTGATTGAGTGGGTATGAGTGGCATCTTAGCTTTGGAGTCAGGAAGATCAAACTTCAAGTTCTGCCTTCTACGTGCAAGCCAAGAGTCCATGGGTTAACCTCTTAATATCCAGCGATTCCCTTAGGCATTTATTTACCACAGAGTTGCTGATGTAAGTGGAAACATTGTCTACATTGGAATTATGCAAATTAGATAAAATTATGGTTCCAAACTCTCCCCTATCAGGTATATGTTATTTTACATTTATATTATACTATCTTCATTCCCATGTTAATTTCCTAAGGTTGTTACTGACCTATTTTGGGGAACTATTTGAAATGGAATTATTGAGAACAATAGAATGTCAGTTGGAAAGGACATTAAAGATTATCTAGTCATAGTCACTTATTTTGTAGGTGGAAAAATACCAAGGCTAGGACAGGCTAAATGATTTGCCAGAGGTCTCACAACTAATTTGTAACCAACTAGAATAAAACCAGTTTACTGATTCCAAGGCCAGTATTCTTTTCATTATACAATGGTGAATATATGTGTGTTTATTCAATTTTAAAAAGTAAAAGTCTTAATCATTATCTTTTCCTATATGTATGCCTACACATACACACACACACACACACACACTAAAATATTTATGAATTGTTTAATTAGCTGGAAAGCATTTCTTATGATTTATTCTTTCCTGATGTTTTTAGTAAGAGATCATGCTTCTCAGCATGAGAAGTATAAAATCTAACAGAGCAACGAAAGTAGTTCTGGATTTGGAGTCAGAGAATTTGAATTCCAGTTCTGTTATGTGACTTGTATGACTCTGGATATAATACAGCTTTTTGGGCCTTAGTTTTTTCATGTATGAATTGAGAAGTATTTCTTGAGATCCTTTTAATTCTAAGTCTATGGCCATGTGATTATATGGAGGTGGTGTTTACCACCTGGTATTACTCAGTACGTGCTTGAGACAAAGAATTAAACATTTTTCAGAGATATAAAGGTGAAGTTCTTGCATTTGAGTACCTCTTAGTTTTAACAACAAATATCCATCATCTGCATGGATATATTGGAATCATAAAATGTTAAGAACTAGAATGTATTTTAGGAATCATATAGTTGAATCCTCATCACTGTTGATGAGCAATTTTACAACCTGTAACTTGGGATTAGAGCCAGGTGTTAGAACTTCTGCCTAGTGTTCTTTTGGGGTTGTTGCAGAAGATAAATTTTATGGTTAAAAAAGCCACAACAAAATAGTTGGAGTTGAAAACAATTTGACAATGTATAGAATACAAAGAAAGATCATTTCCCATGAGATCATTCATAAAGACAGAGCCTGACGGTAGCATATAGAGAGTTGGTCTCAAAGCCAATAAACCAGAAAGACCTTGGTTCAAATTTTTCCTCTGTCACATATGCTGAGTGATATGAAACATATCATATGTGAAACATGACAACTTATTCAATATCTCACTACTCTAGAGAACTCTGTTGAGACTATTGAAGAGAGGGAATTTTCTTACTAAAAAGTTCCCCATACCAATGAAAACACAAGTGTATTCCCTATTCCTAAGATCCCTAAATGTTAAAATAACAGATACAACTTTCCAAATTCTTTGTGAAATAGAATAATGTTTACTTACTAATTTTATTAAGTGGTGGCAGTGAGACCAAGGAAATTTTTAGTCCTTTGAAAATTTCTACAATTTAGTGTCTTTTAAAGTAGTTTATTTTTATGGTGAAACTTCTCCCACCTCATTGAAAAGTGAGAAGGGAAAAGTGAAAAGGGAAGGAATAAGCTAAGTGGAAGGAAATACGGAAACTGGGAGGGAAATGGGTAAGATAGGGGGAGGAATCCTAAGGTGGGGGGGGGGGATACTAAAAAGGGAGGGCTGTGAGAAGCAAGAGGTGCTCACAAGTTTAATATTGGGAAGGGGGATAAGGGGGAAAGAAGGGAGAAAAGCATAAACCGGGGTTAACAAGATGGCAAGTAATACAGAATTGGTCATTTTAACCATAAATGTGAATGCTGTAAACTCCCCCATAAAGAGGAAGCGGTTAGCAGAATGGATTAAAAGCCAGAATCCTACAATATGTTGTTTACAGGAAACACACCTGAAGCGGGGAGATACATGCAGGTTAAAGGTAAAAGGTTGGAGCAAAATCTACTATGCTTAAGGTAAAGTCAAAAAAGCAGGGGTAGCCATCCTGATCTCAGATCAAGCTAAAGCAAAAATTGATCTAATCAAAAGAGATAAGGAAGGGCACTATATCTTGCTAAAGGGTAGCATGGATAATGAAGCAATATCAATATTAAACATATATGCACCAAGTGGTGTAGCATCTAAATTCTTAAAAGAGAAATTAAGAGAGCTGCAAGAAGAAATAGACAGCAAAACTATTATAGTGGGAGATCTCAACCTTGCACTCTCAGGATTAGATAAATCAAATCACAAAATAAATAAGAAAGAAGTCAAAAGAGACCTAACTGTGTTTCAATTGATAAATGTTGGACAGAAGCAGCTACACCCAAAGAAAGAACACTGGGAAACGAATGTGAACTATTTGCATTTTTGTTTTTCTTCCCAGGTTATCTTTACCTTCTGAATCCAATTCTCCCTGTGCAATAAGAGAACTGTTCGGTTCTGCAAACATATATTGTATCTAGGATATACTGCAACATATCTAACATATATAGGACTGCTTGCCATCTAGGGAAGGGGGTAGAGGGAGGGAGGGGAAAAATCGGAACAGAAACAAGTACAAGAGATAATGTAAAAAAAAAAAAAATTACCCTGGCATGGATTCTGTCAATATAAAGTTATTATTAAATAAAATAAAATAAAATATTTTAAAAAAGAAAGAAAAAAAATAAATAAAAATTTAAAAAAAAAGTAGTTTATTTTTGTGTTTCAAGTAACAGGGTTAAATCTAACCCTCTTTTTTATTAAGCAAATTTAAAAAAACCAAAAACCCTGAAATAAATCCCTCAGTATATAACTAAATAGTTATTGGGTCAAACAAAACCTTACATTAACTATGTCTGAATATATATTTTCTACATTTTAAGCTAATCACCTCAGAGGTGAGTGACATGTTCCATATTCATTCTTGTGGATTCATAGTTTAGCATTGGAATAATTAGCATAATCAGCCTTCTAAAGATTTTGAAAAAAAATTTTTTTCTCTCTCTAACAGTTATCATTGTGTAGATTGTTTTCTTAGTTCTCCTTACTTAGCTTTTCATTGGATCATAAAATTCTCATTTTCCTCTGAAAATTTTATTTAATTATTTCTTATAGTAAAGCTATATTCCATTACGTTTATATATGTGTGTATGCACTACAATTTGTTTAGCCACTCTATATTTGTAAATTTAGCAAATCATTAGTAATCCATCCATTTTTTAAAAAAAGAAAATCAACTAAATAGTAAAGTGATGCAGTGGAAATCAATCAACAAATATTCAGGGCTCACTTATGTGCCAGGTGTTGAGACACAAAGACAAAAATGTAACAGTCCCGGCTTCAAATCCTATTTCTGCTTGCTCTTCTACATCTTTGATCTTGGATATTCATTTCTCTTCTTTGGGCCTTAGTTTTCTCCTCAATAAAATGAGATTATTAGATTAGACTAGAATCTTATGAGCATAGTTATGAATATAGTTAATTGCTATTATATATACTTAGGTACAGTCTTGCACAATTTATAAATGTTTCTCACAAAGATATGTTGTTACTAAAACAACATAGAAGAACAACTTGTTTTATAGGTATTGTTACTATGAAACTTTTTTCATCGATATATGTTTTTTGACAGAACAGATATTTACCAATAAATAGTCGAACCAAACTCCCTTACAAACCATAATTATCAAACACTCTTAAGTAAATAGTGTGACAGTAATGGATAGAAAAAAATTGTCTAAATTTTAAATAATTTTTTTAAGCTAATTGTTAAATAAAGGGGAAATGTGATTTAATTTTGATAATGTGGTTCCGTAATTATTTTTTTTCCTGTTTCCTTAGTGTTAATCTATAATTTTTATACTGTATACATTGTATATAGAATAAAATTTGAAAGTAATATATTAAACATTTTTGTCATCCCCACCAGAAACAAAACATTCAACACTGTTTAAAATGCTGGGAACACAAATCCAAGATAAAAAGAAGACAGTTCTTATTTTTAAGAAGCTTATATTCTAATAGGGAAGATAACACATAAAGAAGAATTAGAAAGCAGAGGAAGATGAGGTTGGAAGAATAGTTGAATAGGAGTAAAACTTATGGTGAAGAAGTAAAAAACTAAAGAATAATGTGATGAGTTAGAGTTAAATACAATGGAAATTAGCATAAATAAAAAGATGTGAATATGGGTTCGAATTTTTAAAAATAAGTACCAGTTATGTGTCAGGTACTGTGCCCTTCACAGTTGTTATCTCATTTGGTCACACAAAAATCCAAGAGCTAGGTGCTATTATTTTGCAATTTTACAGCTGAGGGAACTGAGATTTTAATACTGGTCTTCTTGATTCTAAGCCCAGTGCTATCCACTGTGCCACTTAGCCTCTAGAAGATACAAAAGCACAATTGAAATAGATATTGCTCCTTTGGGATCTTCAATTTTATGGAGAGAAATGTGCACTTAAATATTTACAAAATAAAGGCAAGGTTATTGGGAGATGGAGCATTAATATCTTGAAAGAAAAAAAATCAGGAAAAACTGAATACAGTATCACATGGGAGCTTTGAAGGTGATAGAAATTCTGAGAGGAAAATACCTAGTGCATTTGAGGCATGGAGGACAGCTTTGCACAATTGGCAAGGCACAGAGATGACAGCTGTCTTGTATACAGATATTAAAGGTCAATTTGACTAAACCAAAGACCATTTGAATAGGATTAATTTATAATAGAGTTGAAAAGGTAGGGTGAAAACAGGTTGTGAAGGGCTTTAAATGCTAAATAGAGTTGTATACAATTATGAAACAAAAAGAGCTTCTGAATTTAATTGGCTAGGAGAGTGATATTCAGATATTTTTAAGGAAAATAACTAATAGAGTATGAATTACAATGAGGAGAGGATTAAAGTGAAAAGAACAGTTAGAGGTGCCATAACAATCAAAGTAATGAGAGCCTAAACTAGGATGAGACTGTAAGAAGGAAGAATGTTAAGGGATTCCCTGAATTTGTCTTTTTGAATTGCCATATTTTCCAGAAACACTGGACCCAGAGTATGCAGGAAGCCCTTAATGTGTCAAGGATTAAGCCACACTCAGGATGATACAATTTGTTGTTTTTACTCCAAGCTCTACTCTTGTGTATCCTTGGGAGTCAACAGACACCAGTCAGTCTGCATTAGACAGAAAAACTTGTGCAGCTGGTTCCCTATCTTTATGGTCTTAGCATCCTATTTTTGTGGTTTTAGCAGTTCATAAGAAAAAAGAATGCTGCTTTTGCCATCCTAATTATTCATGATTTTTTCTCCCCTGCCACTCCCTGTTAGGTTGAGATTTCTTTTTCTTTTCTCTTTGTTATAATTTCATAAATATGAAACCTTTTGTTTGGATTGTGAACTCTTCCTTGGCTTAGAGTTCCACATGCTTTGCATATGTGTTTCTCTTGTAATAAGCCTAGTTTTCATGCAAGTTTCATAAAGTTGTGATTGCCTGTTGGCTAGAGAGAGAATGGGATGCATATGAGAGGAGATATTAAAGTATAATTATACACTTTATAACTGTTGGATATTTGTGATGAAGGAGAATGAGCAGATGAGCTTGAAGAGATGAGACGATATATGCTTTTGACTGGAAAGGTGACGAAACAGAAATAGGGAATTTGGGCAATGGGGTGAGTTACAGGAGGGTTTGAGTCCTGTTTTTCTTTATTTTAAATTTGCTATACTATTAGACATCCAGATAGAAATGTTTAGTAGGCAGTTAGTGATATAGGAGACATTTGCTTAATGATGAAATTTAAATCCATAAGATCTGCTGAAGTCTCAAAAAGATACTATTGAGAAAGAAGGGAATAAAATCTAGGACTGATTTAGGGTACAGACACATTTCAGCTACATTAAAGGGATAGATTATGTATGAAGATCCAGCAAAAGGTGATTAAGAAGGATTAATTAGACAAGTAATAAAGGGAACCAGGAGAAAGCAAAGATTAGCCAAGAAAAGAGGAATTTGAACACAAATTGAGGAAATGAAAAGAGAAAATAGTGTATTTTAGAGAAGTTAACTGCCTATTCTTGTCACCACATTTACTTTTTAAGTCTATTTTTAAAATTTTGTGTTTATCTAAATAAATTGGCTTCTTTATTCATATATACTATGGTTAATATACAGATTCACAAGAATTGAAAAGGACCTCAGAGTCTATCTAGTCTAATGTGTATCTGATCAAGGAGAGTCTATTGAAAAGATTATGAACTAAATGAAAATATTATAGTCTTTCATATTCTTCCTGACCCTTTTGAATCTCTTTTCAGAGTAATACTTTTATAAAGTCAAATCAATGAAATTAGATACTTATTATATACCTTTTAAATACTAAGTATTGAGAAAGCTTACAAGAAATATGAAATAATATGACTGTCCTGGAACTTTAACTTAATTATCCCTCTTTATTCAGGAATTATATGATTCAGTCTGATTCTCAAAGGAAATGTGTGTTTTAAAACATTTGTATTTTGTTTTAACAGAGACATCATATTGGGGATCGGAGTCTTTCATTGTGTAATATGTTCTTGGATGAAATGGCTAAGCAAGCTAGAAATCTCATTACAGATATTTGCACAGAACAGTGTACTCTTAGTGACCAGGTAAGAATTTTTCCCTTCAATGCAAATAGAAAATGTGTATAAAAATATAGAAAAATGTGACCAGTAGTCAGTAATTGAGTCATATTTTGACTTTTGATTTTGAGTTCATCTCTTTTGCTATTTTGCAAACTAATAATGTTTTATAGATGTTAGAAAGTGGGAACTGTATTGAGGAAAGGACAATTATAACTGTTTCCTACAGAAATATAATATTATATATAATATTACATATATTATATAACTATATAATATAATAATAATTATGTAATATATAATATATAATATAACATAAATAATATAAATCAATTTTTCTAATAGGAAGCCCCCCAAAATTTAAGAAGCTTCATACATAGCAAACACTCAACTGTCAGGTAGAGATAAACGGTAGCCAAGGGCCACATCAATTTAGAATATAGACTGATTTACAAAATCTTACCAAAAAAAGATGTTGAAAGGCTTTGAAACAGTATCATTTCACAAAACAGTGGAGTAGGGAAAACCAGCGGAGAAGGGAAAACCAGCTTAAAGAAAACTTGCAAAGTTAAGTAAAATCATATCAAGGAAATTAGAAATGAAGATGAAAAGAGAAGAATAAATGATGGAAAAGATAAATGTAGCAGTTTTTATAACAGACTCTTTTTGCCACCAAAGATATCACAGAGACCACAACATCAAAATCCTTGATGTACTTGTAGAAAAAAAGAAAATTATTCAAGAATGCAAAAAATGAGAAAAAGCAACTAGACTAGAATAAGGATATACAGAAGAGGTTAGCTGAGGAGGTTATCTGGAGGTGATAGAATTTTGGAAGCATTGAATTGATTGTCAGCATTTCTGAAAAATGGGAAGATAACAAAGGCATGGGAGAAAAATCTCAGGCCTATTATTAACAAGAAAAGGCAATGAAACAGTGACATTAATACTTGTAGTATGTTTGCTTTTCCATCTGCATAACATTTTTATGAGGTAAATCTGCCCATATGTAGAATATATCCTTAGTAAAGATATTAGAAGGGAATGGCCAGACCTTCTGCAACAAGGAGATCATAAACCCATTTCAATATACGTTAATCAATACATAGCATACAATCATAAAAACTAAAATGTACAGAAAGAAGATGAAATCATAAAGAATGGGGAAAATGTTAATGACAATCTTTGCTGGGAGGAGAGTGATTTTTAAACAAAGAAGCATGAGGGGCATCAAGACAGATATGTTGACCAAAAGTGATGTCATTGAAGGAAGCAAGACAACAACTGCTGAAATTTCTACAACAATTTAAGGTTTACTTTTTCTAATTTGAGTCACATAATTTCATTGCGAAGTAGATGGTAATAATAGCTAATATTTATATAGTGCCTATGGTATGCTAGGCACTGTGCTAAATGCTTTGTAATTATTCTTTCATCTGATTTTGCTTTAGGAATGATGATACTCTTTATTAGAAAAAGAAAGTAAGGTTCAGAGGTTTAATTTACCTTGTCACACAAGTGAAAATACCAGAAGCGGAATTTGAACCCATGCAGGTCTGCATTAGATGTAAATCATTTTTTGTAAAAAAACATATCATTGCTATCATATAAATTCACTTCTCCAGGTGGTTTAAAAACCATTCAACATGGAGTTTCTGGAGCCTTTCCGAAACCTGAAAATTGTCTTTATACTCTTCTTTCTCTAAGGTTCCATATCAACTTCCTTGCTCAAACAGTTGTAGCTCATAATATAGGAATATCAGAGAATTCACTTATGCCTCCCACATTTCTTCAGTATCTTGGTGTACAACACTAGGCATTTCCCGAGTCCCAACATTTTTCCCATTATATCATACTTGTTTCTGGCATTCAGAAAAACTGAAGTGACTTTGTAATATAGAAGTAAATAATCCTACATCCCCAGTTGAGATCATAAATTTAAGAGTTGAAAAAGACTGAAAAGGGCATCTAATCCCACCTGATTTTGTAGCTGAGAAAAACGAAGTCTAGAGGGACATAAATACTAAAATAACATTTAATATGTAAAGCTGTATCCTTTAACTTCAAATCTAGGGAGGTTCTTTTCGCTACATAATGTGCCTTGGTATATGATTGAGTTATTCTAAAAACAAAGCAATTATGGAATAATTTTATATCCTAGTCTAGGTAACTTCACTAAAAAGCAAGCAAAGTCCTGTTAATTTCAGCAAATCTTCACAAGTTACTGTATTCTATATTTAAGCACCTATTCCATAAGATAATATAAATATAAAATATAAGAACATAACTTCTTCTTGTCCATTTATAAAATTGATTTGGTACCAGTTTCCTGACCCTGGTACCTATGCTTGGCAACAATTAATTGAAGATGAAAGAGGCATAACTGGACAACCAATTCTCTGAACAATGTGACTTTTAGTGGACTACTGACTTAATATGAGTTAATGGGTATGAAAGGACAGTCAAAGCAAAGATAATATGTGAAGACCAATTTAGCATCCTGGATATCTTAGAATCAGCTAGAGTCAGGATAAGCAAAAGTCCTTGGTCTTTAAGGGTAGAAGTTAATTGGATGGATGCAGAATCTCCACGATCTTTCCTTGTCTCCAGGCCAGAAGTGACTCTGGCTAGTTTTATTCCACCTCCTAATCCTTCTCACAATTCTCTGTATACACCAAAAGATTGGACCAGCACAGGAGAGTGGGAAGGGCCATTTTCCAAGCATATGCTAATAGAGTATATTGTCCAATCGGTAGTTAGCTTTAAGTGCTCTGTTGTCCTGACCTCAGTGCATCAACTCAAGAGTTTCAGCCCTCTACAGTAATCTTAGACTGTATTGAAAAGATTAATACCCATGGTTAAAGAGAGAGAGGTTGTGCTTTTATATTTGTTCAGGGTGAACCATGTTTGGAGTATTGTGTTTATTTGGGTACTACTTTCTAAGAAGAGCATTAATAAGATATGGGGATTCTTGAGAAGAACAATTAGGATGGCAGGGGCCTCAAGATTGTGTAATAAGGTTTAGTTAAAGGAATCAGTGGCATTAATCATAGGTAAAGGAATACTTGGAATGGAAAGTCATGATAGCTCTCCAAGTTTCTAAGACTGTTTTGTGGAAGAAGGATTAGATTTGTCCTGGTCCTAAAGAGGATTATGGTAGGTGGAAGGGAATTAGTGGTTTCTTCATTTTTTCTAACCCAACATCAAGAGTGAAAATATCAGGAATTAAGAGCAGAGGAGAATAAGCCAATAAGTTTAAAATTAAAGTTGGTAGCCCATTTTAAAAGAAAGTACCATATTTGTTAGAAATAGACTACCTCTCAGTATAGACATTACTCCTTAAAATGAGACAGTATTAAAAGAGAAAAACTTTTTCATGTTTTCTTCTGATATGCTTTTAATTATAATTATGCTTTTAAGTTCATTTATTCAAAAGAGATTTCTTGTCTTTATTTTTTTTTTAAATGTAGTTGCTGCCAAAACATTGTGCCAAAACCATCAGTCAGGCAGTCAACAAAAAATCCAAAAAACAGACTGGAAAGAAAGGGGAACCTGAAAGGGAGAAACCTGGAGTTGAAAGCATGAGAAAAAATAGACTGGTGGTAACCAAGTAAGCCATATGCTTTAATTCCATAGTCTGTGTCTGTCTCTTTTCTTTTAGTTCTACTTATTTTATTTTTAATCTGTGGAATTAAAAACCATTTTCATAACACTGCATAATTTTAAAAAGAGGTAAATGTTAATGAATCTATTATGGACAACTTGCCATTCTTTTTAAATATATAATAAATTTATGTAAATTGTTTTCCCCCTTTTCCCCTTCAGAATGGCTGCCATAAGACACAAAGTTGTGTAAAACCATTCTACGTATATTTATGTTTATCAGTTCTTTTTCTGGATATAGATCATGTATTCCTTTATATGTCCTTTGTAGTTAATTTAGCTGATTACAACATTTTCTTGATTGTGGGAGGGAGGGAAGTAGGAATAGTGAGTGATTATTAATAGCATTAAAAAAATTTGTTGTTGTTCAGTTGTTAAATCATGTCTAACTCTTTGTAATATTGTGGACCATACCATTCCAATACTGTCTATGGGTTTTTCTTGACAAAGATAGTGGAGAGGTTTGCCATTTCATTTTCCAGTGGATTAAGGCAAACAGAAGTTAAATGACTTGCCCAGGGTCATATAGGAGATATTAAAAGCCAGCTTTAAACTCCATTCTTTCTGATATCAGGTCCAATGCTCTATCCACCAAGACACTTCACTGCCTCCAATTTTCTTTTTCTTATTTGTTTTTGAAAAATTTTTAAAAATGAAATTATTTTTATTAAATATTTATTTTTCTCTTTCTTCTCTGTGATTCAAGGGTTTTAAAAACACTTTTGTATAGTCATCAAAAATAAAATTCCATATTAGCCATGTCCAAAAATGTATGTCTCATTCTACATTTTATGTGATTTAAAAATAAAGCTCTATCAAACTTTGGAATATTTTGTAGATATTCTTAAAAAACATTTAGTTAAACTTTTATTTGCCAAAAATGTGGTGGTGAAACTATAACAGCAATTGGGGATAGTAGCCAATTTATATACCTATAAATTGAATGAATTTAAACTTTTTTCCCTCATTGATAATTATATTCAGTAGTGTTGACTGTATATGGAGGCAAAAGAATACTTTTGAATGTAGGAGTAACATTTATAATATATGTGATATCTCAGAAAACTTTAATGTGTTTGAACTACTTTAAATCCAGAGAAATTGTATAGTAGGATTTCTCAATCTTTGCATTCTGTTAGAAATATACTACCTTAAATCACATTTAATTTTGAAAGTGAATTTGGTTTCTTCACATATTGTTTAATGTTTTACTTAGTATTTTTCCCTCTTTTTGTTTCAGCCTTGATAAATTGCACACTGCACTTTCTGAACTTTGTTTCTCAATAAATTATGTACCAAACATGGCTGTTTGGGAACACACCTTTACTCCAAGAGAATATTTGACTTCTCATCTGGAAATTCGCTTTACCAAGTAAGACAAGTTATGAACTATATTTTCCTCTAACTAGAAATTTTATCATATTAAATCTTAGCATATCTGTAATGTTTCCTTTTAAAACTTGGGAGCCCAAATAATGGATTTCTTTTTAATATAACTTACTAATTAGTGTCTTCCACATATCCTTCCACATATTCTGCAGCCCAGAGACACTGGCCTTGCTATTCTTTGAACAATACATTCCTTCCCTTGACTATAGGCATTTTTACAGACTGTTATCCACACATAGAGTATTTTCCCCTCTGGCTTCCTTCCTCTTCCTTCCAGGATCAGCTAAAATCTCACTTTCTTCAGAAGACTTTCCCAATCCCCTTCGATTCTAATACTGTCTTTGTATTATTAACATTTTATCCTGTATATAGCTTGTTTGTACACAGTTATTTGCATGTTATCTTATCTGTTAGACGTTGAACTCTGAAAACAGGGACTGTCTTTCATTTTTCTTTGTATACTCAGCATTTTGCACAATGCTAGGAAGCATAGGAGATGCTTAATAAATATTTGACTGCCTAAATCTGTAAACTGTAAGGCAGTAAATTTGACATAGATTTCTAGGAAAATCACATAATATAATTGGTGAAGAAAGAGTAACTATCTAGAAAAGGATGTAATATAGTATTTTTACTCTTTTTAGTTGTTTGCTTGCATTTTGTTTTCTTATTTTTTTCCTCTTTGATCTGATTTTTCTTATGTAGCATGATAACTGTGGAAATATGTATAAAAGAATTGCACATGTTTACCATGTATTGGATTACTTGCTATATAGGGGGGGAGAGTGAGAAGAAGGGAGGGAAAAATTATGGAACACAAGGTTTTGCAAGGGTGAATGTTGAAAATTATTTATGCGTATGATTTGAAAATAAAATAAAAGGATGTAAAAATCAGAACTAGCATTACTTTTTTCAAGAATGGATTCTTCACCTCTTAAAATCCTTTGCTTTCTTCAAAATTTAATTTAAAAGCTATCTCCTATGTCAGGATTTGGGAATGTCTGGCTCACAGGCTGTATACTTAAAAGGTCTACAAAATCATTTGCCAAGGCACGCACAGGTGATAATGAACTGAAAGTTAGGTACAACAACCTCCTACTGTTTGAGTTCTATAAGTTGATAATTTTGTATGGCCAGCAAATGATGTTATAAATATCCAAATGACATTTAGCAGAAAAAAGGTTTCCTACCTCTGTCTTATGTGAAAATTTGCCTACTTATCTATCTTGAAAATAGTTTTTTAAAAATTTTCTTTATGTAGTTATGTTTTTATGATATTTTTTCCAAAAGAATGTAAATTCCTTGAGTACAAGAACAGTTTGATTTTTTTTTTTTTTGGTCTTTACATAGCATATATTCAATATTTTAAGTGTTTATAAATTTATTATATTATAGAAGAATGATATAAATCTAGTTTAATCAGATTTTAGGAAAACATTTCTTAAAATTATATTACTCTTGTAGAAAAATGTGGCTTTAAGCTAGCTTATATTTTTTTAAACATATGTGTGTGTGTGTGTATATATATATATATATATATATATACAGAGAGAGAGAGAGAGAGAGAAATTTTATGTGTATATATGTATACATATAGATTTGAAAGTGGTTGAATAGATAGCTTCTAAAAGTAGTGATTAATTTTTAATTTTTTAAATAATCTCAGCTCTCAAAGAATTCCATGATCCTTTCTCTAGAGCTTCTTCCCCTGATCTCTTTTTTTTTCTTTTTTTGTGCTTCTGTCCTACATTTTCAATTACTTATTAGTCATTTCAAACTCACAAGTTTCTCAACTTCAGAATGTCCAAAATAAGTCTTCATCTTTCCTCCCAAACCCTCCCCTCTTTCAAACCTTCCCTATTACTGTCAACGACATCATCACCTTCCTAGTTAATTCAGGTTTGCAACCTTGGCATAATCTTCATCTCCTCGCCTCACTTCTCTAATCAGTTGCCAAATTTTGCTGTTTTTACCACCACTACATCTCTCTCATCTTTCTTCTTATTTCTATTCACAGAGCTGCCATCACCAAATCTTCTCATTTTTATTTCCTGTAGAATTAAATATAATGTTTTCTCTTTGATATTTAAAGCCCTTTATAGCCTGACCCCCTCCCTACTTTATACACGTCTTTATACACGAGTAACCTTCACATATTGTACATTTCAATTCTACTTGCCACTTTGCTATTATTTACATTTGAAATTTTATCTTCCATTTATTTTCTCTTGTCTTTGCTTTCCCCCTTACCTTCCTCCTTGTCTTTGCCTCTTATAGTAACTGGCTACTTTAAAAAGTTAGTTCAAATACGTACTTCTGTATAAATACATTTTTATCAATGAGTTAATAGTGAAATCACAATAAAACCATTAGATGGAAAAGAATAATTGGAACCTCTTATAGTTGTACGCTTACAAAACTGAAAACACAGCATCTGACATATAATAGGTGCTTAATAAATATTTATTGAATGAACACAACAGAGGAAAACCTGAATTTTTAAAAGAGCAGATAGACATTTTAACCGAGTCTTAAGAAAGGAAGTTGAACTAGGTGTAAAGGAGCTAACGCAGAAAAAATTTTTTAGTCCAAATGAATTCACAAGAGAATATCAAACTTTTAAAGAACAATTAGTATTAGTACTATACAAATCATTTTCTAAAATTGAAAACTAAATCTGTCTACCAGAAATCTTTGAGACAAATATAGTCGTAATACCTAAACCAGCAAAGGGTGAAACAAAAGTAAAACTATAGGCTAAAATCATTTATAGGGAAGGGAATAAACATTTTTCTGGTGCCAGGGCACTATTTTAAGCATTTTACAAATTTTATAAAATAAAATAACAAGTTATTAGCTCCATTTTGTAGTTAAGGAAACTGAGGTTAACAGAAGTTATAACTTAGGGTAATAGAACAATTTAGGTCTTTTTGTTTCTAAATCTAGCACTATCCATCGGACCATCTAATTCCTTTAATGATTATTGAGTAGCACTTCAGAAATTCCAAGTCAAATCTCATCAAATAAACTACAGCAATTTATCCAAGAAATCATTCATTGTGATCAAGTTGCATTTATGTTAGAAATATAAGGATGGTTCAGTGTTAGGAAAAGTATCAGTATAATAACATTTACATCATCTAAAAAAATCTATCAAGTACAATGTGCTTCCTCATAATATAGGAGATTCCTCTTTGCCAAGCAAAAACAGACATGTGTTGATTGTTTTCTTAGCGATTCTTGTTTAGGAATACAATAGAATAAATTTAACACTGTGATCTTTTGCAGTTCTGAAATTTTGTGACACCTTATTGGAGTTAGCCTACCTTATGGTGACACATTAGAACTGGCCTTTAGTGCAAGATCCTTATAAGTTCATTATGTTATCAGTAATGTCATAATTATGAACAAGAAGAAATTAAATACTGCCTAAGGTACCTAAATTAATTGAAAAGAGATTGTTATTGGAAATTATCTTTTACATTCATCCATGCCAGATAAGGAAGTTTTTAATTCCTTTGTTCAAAAGTTACTTTTCCCTATAATCTTAATGTTTTATGAATAATTTCAGCATAATGTAATGCTGAAAGAAATATGACAATAAAAGTAAAATTCTCAAATTGAGTTGAGCAAGAAAAATAGGAAAACTATCTTTGAAATTTGTTAAATATAATACCAATTTGTTTATTTTTTCCATTAGGTAGTTTGCTCTAAATTCAAAACATTTTTCATTTTAAGCAGACTAGAAATTAAAGGCAGTTACAATGTCAGATCATCAGATAGCCACTTCCATTAGAATTGATCCTCATATAGTATTGTTGTTCCACTCATTTCACTTACCATCAGTTCATGTTAAGTCTCTCCAATCCTCTCTGTATTCATTCTGCTGGTCATTTCTTACAGAACAATAATATCTGGAGACATCTTTCAAGAAGCAGACATCATAGGAACTAGAGATGGAAGGGACTTTAGAAATATATAATACAATCCCTTCATTTTATAGATAAAGGAACTAAGGCCCAACAGTAGATTTAGATGATTTGCCCAGTAATACAGGTAGTTAAATTCCAAAAGTGGAATTTCAATCCAGATCCTCTTACTTTTTGTCATGTACACTTTGCCAATACTTATATTGCTTCTCTCCATATCCAGCAAACACATTTTCTAGAACTTTCAATTCTTATATTTGCACTATCTCACTTTTCAGAACAAATTTCCTAGTCATATGCACTGATAGAAGTCTATCTTAAGTGTCTTTTTCCATTGTTTGTGTGTATGTTTGTCTTGTGTCTCTGTCTCTCTCTCTACACACACACATACAAGACACACACAGTATTTATGTATATCAATATTGGAATCTAATATGCACACAGAATAAACATAACTTTATTATCTTATTCTTTTTGCCTGTACTGGCAAATATGTTTTATTTAAGAGATAAACGTGAAATTATTGTCTTTAAGGTGAATACTTAATTGGGAGGAGAGACCCAAAGATATCCAAATTACAGTTAGCTTGTTTCACAGTGCAAAGATGAGAAATATTTAAAATTCACCTTTAAAAGTACCCACTGGGAATAAGAAAACCAGCAATTCTAAGAAGGGCTTATAAAAATCATTAATGATAATATGAATGTATCTAGCATTAATTTATTGAAAAAGTATTTTAAATATGAATAAATATATCTTTTTTCCCCAAAAGCATCTAATTTTGTGCTAAAATCATATTGAATTCTCAAACCATGATCAAATTCAAGAAAAATCATGGAAAGAAAAATTTTAAAGCTTTAATCTCAACATATTCCATTAATGGCATGATTCAACAGAAAAATTATCCTGAAGAACATTCCAGTCTTTCCCTTGTTATTGGCAATCATTCTTTTAAAGATTTTGCTCTAAATGGTAGACTCATGGAAGTTTTACTAGTGGGCCCCAGAGAACACTAATTTTTCAAGGGCGAGATGAAATTTAAATCAAAGATTATATATGATCATTGGCTGAAAATGACCAATTCTTACCATAAAATTTTATACTTGTGGATAAGTGAAAAATAAATGTGTAACAATTACCTCATTGTTTTACTTTACTTTACTTACTCAAAGTTTTACTTATTAGTATACTTGTAACTTTAAAAATGGAATTGAATTAAGTGTCCAGAGTACTGCTTCTCCACATTCCCAGGCTTTGTAATATGTAATGTTTTATTTTCCTTTAAAATAATTTTACATCACTAAACTTAAATATATATTGGCAGTATTTTAAATTGAGTGAATGACTGTTTTACAATAATGGGAGCAATCTTTTATTTCATTTACTTTTTTTTCCTTTAAAGGTCAATCGTGGGGATGACAATGTATAATCAAGCCACACAAGAAATTGCAAAACCTTCAGAGCTGTTAACAAGTGTAAGGGCATACATGACAGTACTCCAGTCAATAGAAAATTATGTACAAATTGACATCACAAGAGTGTTTAACAATGTTCTTCTTCAGCAAACACAACATTTAGACAGTCATGGAGAGCCAACCATTACAAGCCTGTATACAAATTGGTAAGCCCTTAAATTGAGCATATGTTTGTATATAATAACATAACTTTTTATGCTGAAGAAAATAAGAAGATAATCTGCAAAGGTCCCATTAAAGCTGAAAACTCCTTTATAAAATAATATCTTATAGTAAGTTTTGAATTACTGGTTTTGTTTTGTTTTTTTCTTTCTATAATGATCATATGCTTCTCTTTAGGTATTTGGAAACCTTATTGAGACAAGTCAGCAATGGCCATATAGCTTATTTTCCTGCAATGAAAGCATTTGTGAATTTGCCTACTGAAAATGAGCTGACTTTCAATGCTGAAGAATATTCAGACATATCAGGTAAACTTGTTTGAAAATTTCATGTTATTTTTGTAATTTTAATCAATGAAAAATCAGTTAATACAAAATCAATACAAAATTGGGCTTATTTTCTTTTAAGTAAAATCATGACTTTGTAGAATTACCTCTGTGTCCTTTATGGGTTATATTTAGATGTTTTTTAGAGATAAGTTTTTCCTCTGATCTGTAAATTTATGATTTTCTTTTCCATGTGATAGTTGGAGTATTCACGGTTTACTTTTAAAATAATTTGATTCAACTCTCAAGTAAATGAATTAAATTATTTTTCTTTCTTAGAAATGAGGTCACTATCAGAATTGCTAGGTCCATATGGTATGAAGTTCCTCAGTGAAAGCCTTATGTGGCATATTTCATCACAAGTTGCTGAACTTAAGGTAATAGTTTTCACTATTTCATCTATGTTTTAATTCTTTGTAATTAGTTTTGACATGCCATTGTGGACGTGATTTAACAAAATGTTGTCTAGAATTTTTGTTATTTCATAATTTTTAATGAACAGTCACAAAATTTTAGGACAAGGGACCTTTTCTGAACCACTCAAGAATCAACTCTAGAACATTTCCAACAAGTGGTCCAGAGATAAAATGAGTTGAAAATTAAAAATTTTTTTAAATGTGAACTTTTATGATGATCATAAATTAGCAAGCAGCATGTCAGATACTAGCTAGGCAATATATATACAGACACATAAAAAATATATAGTCTGGTTTTCCTCCCACCCAGGGCAAGATATGTATATATAACTACATCCAAAAGAATTACAAACTAATTTATGGAGGACTAAGATCAGGAGAGGCCTTGTATAGAAAGATGACACTGAGCTGAACTTTGAAAGAAATTAGTAAATCCAATAAAATACTGCATCTGTTGCTAAGTCCTATAAATATATCCTTTCTCTCATATACTCTCCATTCTTCCGATATTATCATTATCCTAATTGTAGGCCTTCTCATTTCTCACCTAGACAATTGTAAAAATTTCTTTGTTGCTCTCTGCATTGCCTTTCTTTGTTCCATCCATCTGGCATGAACCTATAATGATCTTTCTTAAGTAAAGATAATGTCAAAACCCAATCTCACCCCCCTTACTTGGAACTCTTTTTCTCCTGGCTTCCTTCAAGTCTTAACTAAAGTCCTACTTCCTTTAAAAACTTCCTGATCTTAATGTCTTTCTTCTGTTTATTATCTCTAATTTTCTCCCTTATTTAACTTGTGTTTTTTAATGGATTTCTTTGGTTTTTGCCCCTCCCTCCCCCCCTTTGTGTCCCTAGCATTTAGCCCTGTGCTTTGTATTTATTGGCATTTAATAAATGATTGTTGATTTGACTTTATATGAAACCGGAGCTCAGAGAGAGAGAGGCAGGGCTGGATATATAGATTTGAGAGTTATCTGCATGATAGTGACATTTAAACTATGGAACTTCTCTTGAGTATATAATGAAAGAAAATTGGAGGATTCAGGACAAAGCCTTAGGCATATATGCAGATGAGAGATTGAGATATCCAACAAAGGAAAAAGAGAAGGATTAACATGCAAGTAGAACCAAGAAAAGCTGTGCTAGGAAAATTCAGGGAAAAAGTATCCAAGGGTTAAAGAGATCAGTGCTACATGCAGCTACCAGAGAAATCTTCCAAATGACTGTCATTTTATTACTCATTCTAACGACTCCCAATTACCTCTTAGATAAAATAGAAATTTTTATTTATTTTTTAAAATCTTTCACAATCTGACTTCACATTGAGTACTCTGTCTCTGAACTTCATACCTTTTGGGCTAGAAGGTCCTCTGTCCCAAGAATGCTCTTCCTATTTTTCTCCTCACAAAATCCCACTGAGTCCAATTATCATCTTCTACATTAAATGCTTTTGCCCTTCTTCCCAAAGTACCTAGTATTTATTTTTATGTTTTCACAATACACATACACACACACACCACCTATGTGCATATATATACACATGTGTATATATATATATATATATATATATATATATATATATATACACATTATCTTCTCTTACAGAATAGAATGTAAAGTCTTTTATAGAAAGAATTATTTCATTCTTGAATTTATATCTCTAGCACCTAACATAATATTTGGTACATAGCAGATATTTAAGAAATGCTTGTTGGTTAATTTAAATGGCAAGTTCCTCATTAGATACTAGAGTAAAAGAACAGAGAATGAGTGATGATGTCAAAGGCTTCTGAGATGTAAATTGGGAAAGAAAAAGGAGTTTGAAAATTAAATTCTGAGGTAAGATTTTCTGCTGAGAAAGTAGTGTTGAAACACTCATGAAAGAGGCTTCAGAAGAAAAAATTTGAACATTTTGTTTTACAGTGTGAGGAATGAAGAAAATAAAAGGATTGCTTTCCTTCAGTGAGGAACCAGTTCAAATCGTATAGCATACATTTATAATGAACTCAGTTGGCATGGTTATATTACTTCTTTCAGATCATTTAGCAAGAAAAGACAAGGATGTAAGATATTCAAGACTAAAGGACAGTGTAATGTGAACTGATTTAGTGTCAAGATTTGGAAGAAAGAGAAATTAATACAAAGTGTAAGTAATGGAATGAGTGATTAATGCAGGCTCAAAGAACTGAGGTCAAAATGAGGACAGAGAAGAGCTTGAAATATAATTTAGAGAGTGTAGGGAGAGGCAATGATAGAAAGCTATGGTGTTCAGTTAAAGGGAAAGTACTATTCCAAGTCAGTTGATGATCTGACTTTTGTAGTAAGTTTGGCAGGTATAGAGAGAAATACTAATTCCCAGGAGTAAAACTGATATTTTGATGAATACATACTGTACTAATTGTATTCATATATAGGCAGCAAGGTAGCATAGTGGATAGAGTCTGGGCTTGGAATCAGAAAGAATCATCTTCTGAGTTATATGACCCTGGAAAAGTCATTTAACCCTGTTTGCCTCAGTTGCCTCATCTGTAAAATGAATTGGAGAAGAGCAAACCATTCTATTATCTTTGCCAAGAAAACTCCAACTGCAATCATGAAGAGTCAGATATGCCTGAAGCAACTGAAAAACAAATATGCATATGTAGGTCTTGCATAATTAAACAGAATATATGCACATATATGTATATTGTTATACATATATAAGTCTATGTCCATATTTAAGGCATAAAAGTACTTTTCCATTTTTGTACATGATGATTTGTCAGTCTTCTTTATTCTCCTTCTCCCTTACAAGATCCTGTACTTCTACTCAGGAATAGGTTACACATTATTTATCTTTATCTTATTACTGATGATTGTGGAAGAAATATAACTCAGAAGTTTGATTTTTGTTGATCTTATCTTTAAATTTAGGAATTATAAGAAATAAATATTTCAAAGATAGTATCATCAGAATTTGACTTGTACTTTAATAGAAATTATTTTTGTGAATTAGCTTCTTATATATTACATTTCTCTCTAGTTCTCCTTGCTTCTTATAATTCATTAGTATCTTGATAACTGCACTCAATTTTAACCATATAAAAATAATCATATTCCTGAAAAAATACAGTCAAATGAATTGTATGTAGTTCTAGTGAAGAAAGTTTTTTATGTTATGAAATCATTTATTTACTTGGGGGTGGGGGGGTGTTCCTATTTTGTGTCTGCATAAAATAAAATTCTTATTTTGAAGATTTTTTTTTTAAGCAGTTTTTGATTTTTGGATCTGAATCATTAGCCTCAATCAAAATAAAAATCCCATAATTCAGATTCTGTCTTAGAGATCTCTGTTTATATTTTAAGGTTATTAGGTAAAGGAAAAACATGTTTATATCCAAGTTTTACTTCCTAAACATTAATTATTCCATTATCGACATTCTCAGTGGAATTCGTGGAATTTATTTTTTTACCATTACATTAATATTAATGTATAAATAGTGATATATATTAATTAACATTATATACTAACTAGTCTATTTTGTTGATTAGTGTTAGTTCTTGATCAAGCATGATAATTATGTTTACAAAGAATAAAAAAGGTTTTTTGTTAAATCTCTTAACTTTGTAATATTGCTTGCACCATATTGTTTGAAAGTAATATAATTAGAGATCCTGTGACAGAGAAAATTCTTCAATAGTAAAAGGATTCTATGAGTTTTGACAGCAATTTGAAGTCTAGTTTTAAGACTAAAGCAAAAATAAAAGTTTATTCAAAAACAATCTAGGTGTATTTAAGTGCCTTTCAATTATTATGTTTTGCCAGGATCATTCAGATTTGTATTAACACAACAAAATACTGCAATTTTAGTTTTTAGTGATTTTATTTTCGCATCACACCGATTTTTTTCAATCCGATAATGTATTTTAGTACTTTTGATTGTTCCCTTTTTCTTGAAGAGATCTTTTTCAGAAAACTGAAAAATAATTTCCATATTATCAAAGCTTGAATTAGTAAATCACACCCTTAAACCTTAAAGTCTTGTGTTTACACTTTTTGGTAAAGCCTGTTGAGTCTTATTTACCTTTGCATTGTAAATAATAGTTTGACAAATGGTCTTATAGATCATAGTATGAAGGTGTTTGGATGACATATTTATTACAAATAGTGTGGTGCATACTACTCTGTGTGATTGAAATATTTTTTCTGAAATACTGTCCATAGTTTTGAGGATAATATGAAACCTCTATTTTTCTAAAAACTACACGCACACGCACACGCACACATATTGTAGTTTCATTCCATTAGTTTCCTACATAATAAAGGCTTATTTTATAGTACTTTGCAGTTTGTAAACTGTTTTGTTTGGATTACATTTGTGAGGTAAATAAGAAGTATCCCATAGACCTTTAATTCAATCTTGGATTGTTTTTTAATTGATCAGGTAATAAAACCTCTGTCAGAGTAGTCACAGTTCAGTTTTTACTTCATGTCCAGGGTTTTCAGCTGTTAAGGATAAAGTTAAACTTTTTCTGTCCATTTTAAACATGTAGTTGATACAGAATAATGGCTTATTTCGTTGCTTAAAATTTCTATTGCTGTTTCTCATACTATTTTAAATAAAATAGAGCAATATGGCTATAGATATTTATTTCCTTTCTATTTTCAAGGTGATTTCAGTTCTTTTTCAAGCAGAGGGCTTTTTGTTTCAGAGTGTACTTATATTTGGATAAAGAAAAACAGAGCTTTTTTTTTTTTTTTTTTTTTTTTTTTTTGCATATCTGGGGTCTCTGAATAAATTGTGTTTCAGACTCAGTCAATACTTTACTGCCAAGTAAAGTGTGTGTTTATTACTTTCTTGGGGAAAAACAACCAGTCTTCTCTCCCTGCTTAAAATTCCTGGGATATTGCATTTGGAGTCATGCCCATTGAGCCAGTTGCTTTTTCTACCCTTCCTTTCCAAATGAATTCTTTTGACAATTTCCAGATCAATTTTTCTCCTTCTACTTCATCATAGGAATCCATAAAACATATATATATAAAATAAGAAATCAGAATCGTTTGTATAAATTATCCCAATTAACGTAACAAAAGTAAAGAAAGAAAATACTTGTTTTATCTTATACTCAATTGATTTGTTTTCAGTATTTAATTTACCATTAAATAATTGTAAATAACCATGTAAATTGTAAATACCCATATAAATGGTTAACACTCCTTGTTTGAATGTGATGACCATGTATTTAAAATCATCCAGAGTCAGGAATTCAGGGAAAGGGAAAAATCTTCAGTCTTTATTGAAAAGGTGAAGAAGGATTGCGATAGCAATATGGTCAGCTGCAACAGGAAGCCAGCTAGCAGAGGGGAATTGGAGGTGAAGGGCGGTCACGATAGCAATGCAAGCAGCTGTGTCAAGATGCCAGCCAGCAGTCTCTCTTTCCGCTTCCCTTTCCACTCCCCTGCCTCCACCCACCAAAATCATCATTTCCTATACAACACATCAGGACTTGCACAAAGAGTGGGCGGGGCCATTCCTTCTCCAAGCATATATATTAATAGAGTATGGTCCAATTACTATTTAGCCTCACGTGCTTGGGACCTCAGTGCATCAACGCCAGCCTCAGCCCATTACATTTGAATTTTAGTCATCTGTGTTGGGATGTTGTACTTGGTGCTATTAGGAGTAGGTGTGATATAAAAAATAATCACACTAACAAGCTATTCTTTGAAGAAAATACAGACGATATCTTTAAAATTACGAGACTTATTTTTAGCCAATAAATCATAAGTACAAATATGAAATTAAAGATTGGGGCTAAGTGATCTAGAGAGATTACAAAGGCCAATATCTGTAAATGGGAGAAACTTAAGCCCAGAAGAGGTGGTGTTTTTCCTTAAAGTGACATAGTCATTAAGTAGCAGAGTTGAAATTGTGGTTCAGAACCTCTGACTCCAAATCCATTGTTGTTTCCACTACAACAGTACAAATTATTTAATTGTCTACCATTGCCAGATAATTAAATGAAGAATCATCTTAGGAAAATCAAGTAATGTTGGTAATGGATAAATTAAATGTCAAACATGACCCAAACACTGGAATGACAGAAGAGACATTCTAGGCAGATTGACATATGTGAAAGGCAAGCAGATGGTAGCTAGCAAAAAATAGAGCTGTTTTTAGAGTTGGAAGAGACCTTAGTCTAATCATAGTCTAAACTTTTTTTGAAGCATGAATTCCCTCTATATTATAGTGACATGTTTGTTTTTTTAGCCTTCAGTTGAGTACTTTCAGTCCTATGAAATGCTTCCTATTGTTTCATTTTTGGACAACACTTTATTTCAACTAAATATTGCACCATTATTTCAATGTCTTCTTTAGGCTAAACATTTCTAATTCTTTAACCATTCCATGTAGAACGTGGTTTTCAGTCATCTTACCATCTTAATCAACTTTCTTTGGATGAATACCATCTTATCTTATCAATGCCCTCCTTAAAATATAATACCAGAAAGGAATGTAATATGCTAACTAGAATCTAATATATTGAAATGATCACCTCCCTCATTTGATGGGGAGAATTTCTTTTCATATAGCCTAAGTTCAAACTTGATATTTTAGTTGTCACATAGTTAACTCATTAATTTTAGGTACTTATTTAAGTTTGTGAATAATAGAATAAAAAGAAATGAAGCATATGGGATCTCCTTTATACAGGCCTATACAGTTGGGACTTCTGAATTTAATTGTGGCATACAAGAGAGTTCTTGAATGAGAAAACCTACTATAAAATATTATAAAGATTAATTTTAATAGAATAGAGATTCCTAGATATTTCCTAAGTATGCTCTTATTAACATACCAAGATCTATGTCTGACCAGGTCTTTTTTCTTTTTAGAAACTTGTGGTGGAGAATGTTGATGTTCTAACACAAATGAGGACCAGTTTTGACAAACCAGACCAGATGGCAGCTCTCTTTAAAAGATTATCTTGTGGGTAACTCGTAATTTTTTTTTTTTTTTATAAACAAGAACTTAAGGTTATACCTTGATGTTTGCTTTTGCCTTGAACTTATTGCATAAAGAATAGTGAAATGTAAGAAAAATACTATTCATCTGCTGTTAGAAAAATTTTCATATAGGTAGGCAGTACCCAGACATTGTTTTAAAAATAATTATTCTTTCACTCTAAATCAGCACATTGGTATGCCTTTGTCTTTGACAAAGATAAATCCTTCCTATTATTAACTAATCCTGTATCTCTTTAACTTTTTATTTTGTTGCAGTAAAACCTAATTAATTTAGACTTTACTAATTCACAATTTTTGATAAAACCTTAAATTTAAGGCTGGTTTTCCTGTGGTTTCTCTGAAAGATAAGGACTTGCTAAATAAGTAATATGAACAAAAATAGAAAGGATATGTTCAGCTTAGATTAGAGAACAAACTTTTAGACGGCAGTGTATGTAAAAGGATGCTTCTAATTACAAATAAGTTTTTATCTATTCATTAAAGCAGGCTCAGCAGGACATCAACTTAGAAGCACTTTGTTTACCGGTTAGTTCAGTTTACTTTACGTATTTGAAGTAATAAAATTTGCATTTCTTAAAGTCAGTATTATAATAACATTTTAAAAATATTCACTATTAGTCCAAATTAGTATAGTTTTATGTATAGGATTGCAACTTATGTGTTATGGTATTTAAATTAACATTTTAAGATAAGAATGAAGGTAGATGCATGCATTTTTAATGTTTGCACTTTAACAAAATCATTTTCTTTGAAAGTGTTTCAGTAGGTGTTTAGTCATATTCATAATGCATCTGTATTTTTAAATGAAAAGATAGTGACAATAGGAAGAGAAAAGACGTTGAATAGAAATTTTTACGAGATTAGTTTATCTTGTTCTCAAAAAAAATAAGATGCTTAAGATTTAAAAACATGAATTTTCAGACTTTAGTATCAATTGAGTATTTAGTATCAATTTAATATCAATAAATACATTGGAAATATTTTTTATTATTCTTTTTGCTTTGGTCCCTCTTTTTCTATTTTTCCTCTTTTTTTCCTTTCCTAACATTTACTTAACCACTGCCACTAAGAACTTTTTGAAATATATTCCATCTTGTTAGATATAGCCATACCATTTCAGTATTGAGTGACATGTCTTCTTTTACCATTGCTGTAAATGTTCCATGAAATGGAAATAATTGGATTAACTGAAATTTTAAACAAAATTTGCCGGTTGTCAAAGAGAACATTTTGATAGGCTTTTTCTTAGATTCGTCTTATTTGAACTTATATATACATAATATAATTTGCATTTAGTTTTCACTGTTGAAATTAGCAAAAACAAAATCTGTGAAAAATCTCTAGTCTATGTAGTTTCAAATTTGACTCCTAGAATATAAGAGCAGAAACTTTAATCTAACCTAGAAATCATGTTCTCCAATTCCTTTTTTTTTTTTTTTTTTTTTTTTTTTTGGTAGATGAGGAAATTTAGTCCCAGAAAGTAAAGGTGATTTGCTTGAGAATACATAGTTAGGGGCTGAGTCACAGCTTGAATTCAAATTGTAAGCCCCTAGGTTCACTGTTCCTTCCATTTTACCTCTCTTTCAAAATCCATTGTTATGAAACTGTTATACAGTTTAGGGAACTAAGTTTATTCTTGGTTGGAAAGCAAAGTATTGAAGAAGTAGATTTTTCTAAAAAATTTCTTCCATCTTAAATATTGTACTCTTTATTTACCAAATGGATATTCCTTTTGCTCAGATTCAGGTTTGTTATGATTTTGTAACCCCTTTATTTTGAGGGTTTCTAGGAATCACAGTTTTAATGAATGGTTGAATGAAAGAATGAAAAAAAAAAACTTTTTAAAACTTATGTACTGAGAACTGGGAATAGAAATAAGGCAGTTCCTACCTTTAAGGAATTTATACTTAAATGGGGAAGTACCCGAAAAGGCTGTAAAGATGGTTCAGGAAGAGCTATCTTGATTCAGAAAGCCACAGGTTTGGTAAACAGACATAGGGGTAGATTGACATATTATATCATGGATCTGTGGCTATATTGTTTTGTTTGTAATTTCAGAACTAGAAGAAAACAATCAAAAAATGTTGGCCAGTATGTAAAATGAAGGGTATCTGGAATTGTTAAAGTAGGCTATGTGTAGCACTCATCAATCAATAATACAGTGTAAGTCAAACATGAGAATTACAGAGTTTAAAGGGTTACTTCTCCCAGGACAGTATCTCTAGTCGTTTAGGCAACAAGCATTTATTAAACATTGGGGATACAAGGAAAGGCAAAAAAATACATCCCCTGCTCTCAAGGAACCCACATTCTAATGGGAGATATAGTTTGTGAACGATTATTTAAATATAAGAAATATGTGTATATTATGTATAGACTGAGTAAAAAAAAATGAGGCAAAGAGTAGCCTCTTTTATCTAGAGCCCCCAAAAAAAAAATCAATCTGGGAGGGGAAGACCTTTAGAGTTCTGACTGAAACAGAACAATTGCTATTTACATTCTGTCTCAGTATTGGGCAAAAACTTTGAGCAAGAGGAACTTGACCCAAGACATACTGTTGGCCTTCATGGTATGGGTTTAAGGCATGGTTCTTAAGAAAGAAATCTACCCTATAAACCCCAAGATATCTTGTGATGTTTCAGGGATGGATATTATCTTATTTAAACTTGGATATTAGCTTTAAAAGGCCAATGTCTCTCACTGCATCCTGGCCACTCCAGTCATTCTGATCTGTATTTTGCTACTAGATCTAGTTGGTTCTGGAGTTGAAAGTGAAACTGATGCCTTTGCACAGTTGGCTCTCAGTTAAGTCCGATTTACTTACAAATTATGGCATCATCTTCCTGATGTCTTGGTCCACTTTGAGAAAAAAGAATAACAACAACAACAATATTGTTTATATACAATTATATTTACACATTTGTACACATATATACATATATATATATATATATATATATATATATATACACATAGCACATTATGTATACATGTGGGAATATGTATAAACATGCATATATTCTTATATACATATATATGTATATGTGTACACACAGATAATTATATCATAGAAAAGATGCTAGCAGTAGGGGAAAACAGGAAAGGCTTCTTAAAGTAGATTTGTACTAAGTATTGAATGAAAAGAGGAGACAGAAGACAGGAGGTATGAACAAGGAATAGTATTACTATTAGCAAGATGATGTTATTAGATTGTAGAGTGCATGATAGACAGTAGAGTAAGAAGAATAGAAAAGAAATGGAAGATGGATTTAAATGGAGAGAGGCTTAAGAGAGGGAGGCCAACTAGAAGGCTATTATAATTAATAGTTAAAGTATAAGATGATAAGGGCCTGTGCCAAGTGGTATCTAAGTGGCTATGAGAGATTGTAAAAGCAGAAACACAGCAACAAATTGGTTATGTAGTGTGAGTATGAGTAAGATGTCAAAAGATGAAACCAAGATTGCAAGGCTGGGTGGTGACATGCTCACTAGTAATAGGTTCATTGAAAAGCAGAGAAGGTAGGGAAGAAAAGGATAGTAGAAGATAATGTGGTTTTTTTTTGTTTTGTTTTTTTTTTTGGATATGTTGAATTAAAGATATGTATGTGGGACAACTATTTATCATGGGCATGATTCAGGAGTACTGAGGGATAAAATTCATATTACCACAGAGTAGGTTGTTAGATTTTAACAAAAAAGTTTACTCATTACAAATTAATAGCTTGACTTTGAATTATCTTATTTCTATCTCTTTGAGAAGTTGAGCTTATTTTAATAGCATTTATAATTTACTTTTAAAAATTTTCTGATGATTGCATTTGAAGAATTGTATTTGATTTATTTTTCTTCTTTGTTCTTGAAAAAATTTTAGCCGTTGACAGTGTTTTGAAGAGGATGACTATAATTGGTGTGATCCTGTCATTCCGATCATTGGCACAAGAAGCACTTAGAGATGTAAGAATCGACTATAAACATGCCCTCATATACTTGTCTTTCCAAAAACAGTATTTTTATTTCACACAGATTCATGCCATATATAGAATCAAGTTAGTTCTAGAGTCCAGCTTCTTAAAATCACATTGTAATTAAATTTTTGTGTGTCGTTATTGAAACAGGTTTTAGCTTCAGATTTAAAATCCATGGGTTATAGTTTGACTGGATATCAGCTTCTGTGTTTTCCAACCTTAATAATGCTTAAAATGATTTTCACTTTTGGCAGGTATTTCAGTATTAAATACATTCCATTTCCATGTGTCTAGGCGTTAGGAAACCATTTGATAATGCATAAAATAAAAATAACTTTGATGAAAAACAAGCACAAATCTAATTTTATACTTTTGTTATTTTAAAGATCCGTGTTTTGAAATAATCTAACTTAAATATGTATTTGTTGTCCTTCCTAGGTCTTATCCTATCACATTCCTTTCCTTGTAAGTTCAATTGAAGATTTTAAGGACCACATTCCAAGGGAAACTGATATGAAGGTATTATTTTTACTTACAAGTTTCATTTTTGTAATTTATAAAAATTTAATATTTTAAATTGTATAAAATATGTGAAAAATTCCAAATCAAGTTTTGTAATTCTTGCTGTCTTTGAGGACTGATCTTATGTGTTTGTTCTTGAAATTGACTGTAGATAACTTTCCTATGTGAGGCAAACAATAATTCAAAATTGTTTCCGGGATGCACTGGAATTCTGGTTATTCATGCTCTTTGATCCTTTTATGCAGTATAAAGTTGACCGAAAATAATTTTCCTTTGTCATAAGCTAAAATCCATTTTTGGTCTCTGGTAACTGTACAAATAGACCTCTTGTGCCTATTTTAAACTCTGTTGAAATATAATGTATTCTTGATTCAATTTGAGAGGTTGACATTGAGCCTTTGGAACTGAATGAATATAGACATGGCTCTCTTGAGAGATGAGCCTTATCATTTAATTAAACTAATGTGCATACAGTAGCGAAATTTTATTAAGTATGTAGCTGAGCAGATTATAGTGAATCTAACCAAATGTAACTATATCTTACTACACATATGTAAGAATATCTTATTATCCACTAAAACACTAGAAGGTTATAAGTTATGTAAACAGATCAGGAAAGCATAGAATTTGGTAGCTTGGATAGTTTTGTAGAGTATAAAGTTGTGTAAGGAAATCTTCAAGCATTGTCAGCTTGCAAATCAAGTGACATTGCTTCTAAAAATGAATTGAATTTTAGTTGGCTCCAACTTACTTTCCAGCCTTATTTTACTCTACTTTCCTTCACAGATTTCTTTGGCAAAGTTGTATTAGTAACCCTGCCAGTGACATTAAGCAATGGTAGATTAAGGCTATGACTATATGATTTAAGAGTAGAGAAGTAAATCATTGGAAAAAACTAAGGTTAAGGCAATTGATATAAACTATTAAATCAGTTATCTTTCCTTAATTCTCATCCTGATAGATTTCTCCATGATGTTTGTCACTGTTGACCACTACTTCCATGTAAATACTCTTCTCTTTGAGTCTTTTACCTAGGATGTCTACTCAGCTTTTGTTTATCTTTAATGCAAGAGTCTCCTCTGTCCTGAGCTCTTTTGTTTTTTTCTTTCAAGTTGATCTGTTGTTCTGGGCTCAATTACCATTTTGTTTTAGGATCAAAGAATCTTTAGCCAAAAACTGAAAAGGCTCTCAGAATCCATCTAGTTTACTCCTTTTGTTTTACAAATGATGAACCTGAAATTTGCTGGGATTAAGTTTTTTTTTTTTTAAACCTTGAAATGTTTATTTCTTTCAGGTTGCAATGAATGTTTATGAATTGTCCTCAGCTGCAGGATTGCCATGTGAGATTGATCCTGCCTTGGTTGTAGCACTCTCCTCCCAGAAATCAGGTAACAAATCAGATATGGAAAACTAAAAGTGAAATTGTAAATACATTCTTTTTATTTTTTAGTCAGTTCATTTTAAAGTAAATTATAAACAGAACATAGTTCCTACAAAAGTTTAGTTGAAATTGTAGTTAATACAGACAGCATCTAATTTCATAAATCAAAATATTTCCAATGTAGAATTTATTATTGGAATGATAATTTTTACCTGCAGTTTTATGTGGTATTATTTTAGCGATTTCTTTCTTTGGGAACATTGTCTTTGACGCTCTTTGAAGAGCTTCTTGTTTTCTAGCTTTTAAGCATATAGAAGTTAATATATTTGTCTATGATATTTTTTCTTTGATCATTATTCAGTTCACAAATCATCAAGTATTTATGAAGTATCTACAGTGTACCAAAACCTCTATTATGTGCCTAATTCTTGTGTTTATAAAATGGTGAAACAGTGTCTGCTATCGGGAGTCTTATAGGAGACACCATGTACATAAGAAATACATACTTAATGATTTTTGAAGGGGAAAGGGGTAGTTAACACTAGCAGCTAAGGGGAACAAGAAAGATGTTGAATAAGAAAAGTAAGGAAGAAGTATATTGCAGGCGTGAAGGATGGTCAGTAAAGTGCAAAGGTATGGAGATGTGAGTTGTTGAATGTTATATATGAAGAACAGTAAAAAGTAACATTTTGTTCAATTATAGTGTTTCTGGAGAAATGTTAATATGGTTACTAGAATTGTAAAGATAGTTTGGAACCAAGATGTCCAACAGAAGAGTTTATATTTCGTCTTCAGAGGTAGTAGAGAAACCGTTGGAGTTTATTGGATAAGGTGAAGGGGGTTCTAGTCAGGTTTATAATTTAGGAAAAATATTTTGGCAACTGTGGAGGATAGATTTGAGCAGTGAGAGATTTTTTTTCTTGTTCAGCACTGTTTTGTCATAATAAATATTTAGATCTTCCATAATCTTTTCAATTATCTATGATATTGGAAACCAGAATAGTTTGAACTTAATGAATCATTCACAAATTTTAGTCAGATTTCACCTTTTCCCTCTTCCATATCTCTTTCCAGAGTTTTCTCCTTACTTTTCTTTTGGCAGAGTTTCTCATGTGTACTGGTTAAAAAACAAGGAGTCAAGATACATGAGGAAAAGCTCTGAGCTATAACAATATTAATTACATAATTCCAAATAAAAGTTTTATTGTTTTCTGAAATTATAGTCCCAGCTTACTTGTAAGTGGTTCCTTTTTGGTCAAATAAATTTTTCAAGTAGTAGATCATATAGGGAAACTTACATTTTCTTTTATGTTAAATTTTAAACTATGGACTCATGTATTTTAATTTCAGCAAAAATATTTTTAGGATTTCTCAGGAGAAATGTTGAGGAATTAGGTGTCTGAAGTGTCCAAAATAAAAATTCCTTAGAAATTGATGATCCTCCATTTCTGAATCAAAAACTTTAGGAAGTCTAGTTTTGATGTTACTCTTCTCCTTCCCTTCCTCTCCCTATTGCCTTATAATCTTTGGAAGAAGTAAGAAAACATTTTATGTAAAAGTCTTATTTGCAATTTTAGAAAAGATCATCAACTTTGGTGTTCCATCTCATCTTGTGTGACTTTTGTCAAATTGGGTTTAGTTTTTCTATTTTCACAGATCCTAATGAAGAGGTATGCTTTTAAAATTATGTAATTTGGATTCTGTTTCACTTTTAAATGATGATTGATTGGACCAACTTTGTCAAAAACAACAAAAAAAAAAAAACTGTGCTTTTATTCTCAATTCTCTTTTTTTCTCAGAAAACATTAGTCCAGAAGAAGAATATAAAATTGCCTGCCTTCTTATGGTTTTTGTGGCAGTTTCTTTACCAACACTGGCCAGTAATGTTATGTCTCAATACAGCCCAGCTATTGAAGGTAATAGAGCTTTGTGTTTTCTAATAGGAATCTTTGGCTGTTGAGGGAAATGACATTTAGTTTTAGATGGTTTACTTTAAAGCAATTCATATTGTATTTCTTATAATATTTCCACAGACCACATTATAACTACTGTACTGGAATTTCTTATTTCCCCTAATAATTTTTTCAAATACCTGGTTTTCATAATACATAGATGTATTGATAGTGGAGAAGCATGGTATGCTGCAAAGTTGTCATCCTTGGGGGCTGTAAACCTTCCTCATGTGCAGAATCAGATTAAAATATAATTGAGAAATATTTAATATAAATGAATAAAAATGCAATAAACATAGATTATGTTAATTCATGGTTTTCTAAATCATATCTTGCTTTTGAGGATTGGTTTCCATAGAAATTTAATGCCATTGATATTGTGGTTGAAACACTAGAACTGGAATCAATAGATCTGGATTTGAATCCAGCCCCAGCTACATTAGTTTTGTGATCATAGGCAAAGAATTTCTTACATTAGTTGCCTCATTTGTAAAATGGGGATATTAATCATTATATTGTTTACTTCTCAGGGTTGTTGTGGGGAGACCACTTTTCAGAATCATAAAGTATTACACAAATGTGAACTATTGTTATTTTAAGGATCACCAGTTTACTTTTCAACACAAGTTTTGGATACATGTATATTAGTTTTGGCTGCATTGTTCATGGTAATAGTGGGTGAACAAGATGGGCAATGCCTTCAGTACTGCCTTTGATCATTCTATGATTTTCATTGAATTTCATGATCCCTTATTTTTTAAAGCCATAAAAGATTAATTTTGAAGCAACAATCTTTTAAATATTTCTTATCCTTAATAAGTATATAGCATCAGCAGTAACCTGTAAGCATTTTGGTTTAGGACACTGCAACAACATACATTGCCTGGCAAAAGCCATCAACCAGATTGCTGCAGCATTGTTTACTATTCACAAAGGAAGCATTGAAGATCGCCTTAAAGAATTTCTGGCTGTATGTATTACTTAAGTAATTCATTACTTATTAATTATTATTAACATATTTATCACTTTTAAGTATTTTACTTAAAAAATTCATGATTCATGCTTATTTTAAGGCAAGAGTTCTTAATCTTATACCACTTTGATGAAACCTATGGAGCTCTTAGAATAATGGTTTTAAATGCATAAAATAGATTTAGGTTACTAATTATCCTAAAATAATTTATCAAAATATTTTAAAATATTTATAGCTCTGTTTTTGAAAATTTGATATTCTTTTTTTTTTCCAAAAGCATATTTTTTGTCTTATAGAGTCTACATTATCCATGATAGCTTAATTCTCCTCTCTCTCATCCCCTCATCCTTCCTTTCCCTTCATTTCCTGCTTCTCTTTGGTCTGTCCAGCATATTCTCTTATTGCTTGTACCCTGGATGCCCTGGGTATGAAAAAGAAAGGCATAGGATAACTGAATTTAGCCAAAGGGAATGTGAATGTGCTTATCTAGAGGCAGGATCTCTTTCTCATGCATATTTCTATCTCCTATTGAGATAAAGAGAAAATTAATGGTGGTAAAGTTTAGCAAAGTAATGCACATTGCCAAAACAAAAAATTTTAATTGAATCAAGTCCAGATCTAAAAAAGAATGGTTAGGTTAGTCTGAAATGGTTTTCTTTACTGTTAATAATACTTTTTACCAGTGTTAAGTCATTTCTTAGCATATGATTTTAAATATAGTGGCCCAAAGAAAAACACACATATATTTTATCATTTTAGATTACAGAGATGTGTACTGTGTTTTCCAGTACATTCATTGCATATTCATTGAAAAATAATTCTTATCTCTGGATTCTTGTTTCTGTGTTTGAGATAGACATAAGTAAATGCTAACATTAGTTTTAAGGATATATTGTTTACTTTGAAATTTTCTTTTTATTTGGGTACTGCAAATAAGATTTTAAATGTGAAGTAAAAGATAATTTGTCCATTTGCAGAACCTGCTACTTTTATGACAAAATTCAATCTTAAAAGCATCTTATATATTTTTGAAGCTAAAAAAAGGAACAATGATATTCTATAAAATTCTTAAATAAAAAGACATATTGGTTAGGTACATTTTATGTAGATATGAATATTTGAGTGGTTACTCCTACAATGTATTTTATTTGAAATTATTTGAATAATTAACATTTTTCTACAGTCAAATTGATCAATGATGAAACTAGATCTTAAAATTCAAAGATACTTGGGAAGATGGGAAAACTTAAGAACTTTTGTTAACTGATATAGAATAAAACAGAACAAAGGAAACACTATACAAAAAAACAAATAATGTAAATAGTAAGAATAATAACAAAAAGAAATTTGAATGCTGTGTAATTTGATGCTGAAGCTTTGCCCCAGAGAAGAGAAGAGAAATTGTTTCCCTTACTTCCCTTTCAGAGCGGGAGAACTACGACTAATTGACCATCACATATGCTGTCATATTCTGTTTGCAGCATTGGTAGTTTTGCTTACCGTTTATTCCTTCTTCCCTCAACCTCTTCTTAATTTGTCATTGTTTTAAATGATTGGCTGACTCAGTAAGGCAGATGGGAGAGATGTATTTGAAAGTTAGAATAGCAGCAGAAAGACAAAGAAAATCACAAAAAGATAAAATTAAAATGTCTTTTCAGCTTGCATCATCTAGTCTATTGAAAATTGGTCAGGAGACGGATAAAACTACAACAAGGAATAGGGAATCTGTTTATTTACTGCTTGACATGGTAAGTATGCATTTTGATTATTTTTTAACAATTAAGTTCTTTTTAGAACAACAATGGTTTTTAAGAACACTAATTTTTTAAATATATTTTTATAATTGCACAAAACTTAGACCTAAAAGCTTCTTATGATCTTTATTCTCATTCAACTCTTTGTTGCATTGTCACTTTAGGAAATATCCTATCAATAATAATAAGATCTTTACTATTTTAGTATTAAATTAGTGATATCAGGTTAAAGCCAATTCAAGGCCAAGTGCAACTATCGGACATTTTCTGTCGTGTGTGTATTATGTTATATGAGCTATTGGATATACTGCTTCCTGTGGAGCAAATTTCAAATTTTTCTGCCTAATTTTTGTATTGTTATTTTTTTAAAAACATTAACCTTAAAATCTTATTTCTCACTATTCTGAAGTATGCTTTCAATACTTTTAGCATTTGCTTTTTTGTTTAGAGAACGTTACACGTGTTTATATGCACATTCCCATCTTATGATGATGTTCTTATCTGAAATTTCTTGCCTTTTCCTCTTTGTTTATCCGTATCTTCCTAAATGTCAAGTCCTTCCCCCTTTAGTGGTCTCCCTCTTATTACTTGAGCTTTCATTGATCTTTTCTAAAGCTATATACAGGGCTTGGAGCCCGGACATGACTATTCAGTCTTCTAATTATTTGCTGTAGTTCCATGTGTCAATCTTCTTTCTTCAACTAGATTCTTCTATTCAGTAAACATTTATGACTTCAGGATATGGAACTTGCTCTGTCTTTTTGTTTTTTTACCTTGCATAGCACTAGGCACAGTGTTGAGCACAGTTTAAGTTCTTGAAAAATTAAATAACCTGGTTTAGCTTTGTACTTGAACATGCTGGACATTTGGTGTTTGCCATTATGATTTTCTATTTAATTAAAATAAATAGCACACAGGCTTTCTAAAAACGTTGGACCCTGGAAAGATATATTCATAGGTAAAAGCAAATAATGAATAATCTTATGAAGAATTTTAATTCTTATGCACTTTTGGTATTTTTCAGATTGTTCAGGAATCACCATTCCTCACAATGGATCTTTTAGAATCTTGTTTTCCTTATGTCTTGCTGAGAAATGCCTACCATGCTGTCTACAAACAAAGTGTTACATCCTCTGCATAGATATCTACTTATCGGAGATAAGCACGCATTTTTTGTTGCCTCAGTTTTACCTGTAAACTATGGAGCTACTTTATTTTATGGCCTGACAGTTTTGTGGATTATGAACTTTTTTTTCTTATATACAGTTGTATTTCTGATCAGTGGTTTCTTAATATTGTTGTACTACAATATAAACTTGGTTGATTTAGGTTGCACATTCATTGAAATTATTCCTTTTTCATTTTAGAACATCATTTCTGTTTGACACTACATCAACTACACATTTTTGATATTTGATAATGCAAAACCATACTTGCTTGTTTATTTCTTTAAAAAATGTATTTAGTGATTATTTTAGATAGTGTTCTAGCTTTCATCTGTGTGTAAATTATTTCATATAGGGAAAATTCTGATCTATACTTATTGTTCTTATTGAAAACCAGAATTGAATGTGCATTTCTGTGAAGTAATGACATTTCTACTTTTTTCTTTCTTTTGAAACATTTGCCAAACTAAATAATATGACACTAGATAACATTTAAAATGTTATAGGACTGCTGATAATTAGAAGCAGACCAAGCCCCAATATTCTTAAACAGCAGCAAGTGTTGTTGTTTGTATAAAGCATAGTGACATTTTTTTAGATTAACATCCATGATGCCCTATTGGCATTAGCACTACCATTGTATCCTGCTGTATAATAAACATTCTTACGCATTTATCAAATGTTGATAAAATGTTAGCCCTTAACCACTTTTATATGTTTTAAATTTTTGAAATTCAAGTGTATCTTCCATAACATAAATAAACACTAGACTGTATCACATTTTGAATGATCTATTATTTAATTTAGAAATTTCTGAAAATTCATTCAATTTAGATATTTTAAAACTAGACGGTATTGTTCAGAGAGGTCACATGGGCAAGCATCTGACATGTTTTGGGTGGTCACTTAATCTTTCATTTCCCTAAGCAGGTATGACTATTGAGTTTCAGAGCAGGTACCAACCTATTATGGTAAAGAAACATCTTCACCAGGAATTTGGGCAACTGATGAAATCACAGATATAGTCTAAAACAAATTGTGCTAAATTTTTTAAATTGTTCAGTTTGGGAACTAGAGAATCAGTTTTTATTAAACACTCCTTTAAAATAATTTACTCTGATTATAAAAATTATTTTTAATTGTTTAACAAGGGTGAAATATACTACTGCTTTAGAAATGTAGCACTAAAAGGGAAACTTGGATGTCCATCAATCTATGAGTTGTACTTATAACCACATAAATTTTTTAAAAGAGTAGCAAATAAATGAATTTGGAACCAGTGAGAATATTGTTTCAAATTCCTACATCAGTCAGGAGGATCCAAGTTCAAATCTGGCCTTAGACATTTAACACTGCCTAGCTGTGTGATCCTAGGTAATTCACTTAACCTCAATTGCCTCAGCAAAAAAAAAAAAAAAATTTTACTAAATTTACTTATAGTTAACCTAAATTGTATTAAACCCAGAACAGCGTTATTTAAGTAAGCTGTTGCTCCTAATATAAATGTTAGCTTGTCCCTTCTTCAACTTGGATAGTATGTCAGTGGTATCCATTTTCAAAGTAAAAAAGCCTTAATATTTCCAATTTTTGTTAGTCTATTAAGAAACTGGCCAAATGATGAGAGTTGGTATCTCTTTTGTGGTCCTATTTCTTTTTTTCAAGTTAATAATTACGTAATTAAATGGAGGCATCTATTAGTGGTGCAGTAAATAAGAACTAGGCTTTAGTCCAAATTCTTCTTTAGATAAGGCCTGATGGTGTGACTTTGGGCAAGTTACGTAGTTTCTGTCTAAATCTCAATTTCTTCATCTATAAAATGGGACAATAGTAGCTATCTATGGGTTGTTGTGAGAATCAAATGAGAAAATCTATAAAACATTTTGAATATCTAAAATGGTATATAAGTGCTTGCTAGCTTTTAATTATAAGCTAATTTTGTTTGATAAGGGAGTGGTATTTTTTCCAGTTTCATAAATTAAATTTATTCTCAACTTCTAGGCATTATGAGGACAGAATACAAGCTTCTCATTTTACAATATTAATCACTTCAAGAACCATTTGAATTAATTACAACATATTTCTTAAAGCACTCACATCACATTAATTTTGAAAAAAGACCTTGTTTTAATATAAAACTTCTTAAAGAAGAAAGTGAGTTTAATTAGCCTTTTATTGGACTCATCAAATTGACTATATAAATTTGTCTATATGTGATTGTTTAGTCTGTATGGGAACATCAGGCTAGGTTTTAAGTACTTAATTTGTGCAAAATTATTCTAATAAGTTATTGAGAGAAATTAGGGTATTTCTAGAAAAAATTGATCTTGTATTAGTTAGAATTATTGCCCTTCACTCACCAGATATAGTGACATCAACATTTGATATCTGATTAATACCTTACAATCAATACCTGCTTACTACCAATGTATCTACATTTACGTGTGGCCCCCAGGAGAAAGAGAGAGAGAGACTAATAAATGCTTTTCTGAAATCTGAATGTAGAATATTTTAAAGTATTTTCTAATTTTTTTGTTTTTGTTTTTTAACCAGACTTGTGGCTTTACTGGTATTAGGGCACTTCAGATGAACTAATCCCTTCACTGGAAGGTATCTTTATTTTTTATTTTTTTAATTTATCATTGATTTGCCCAGGACACTGAAAAGTAGTCAAGGTGAAGAACCTATAGTAAGTGTGTCATAGTAGGGATTTGAATGTAGATTTTTCTTGCATCAAGGCCAATTCTATCTACCACACGATGCTTCTGCTCACTTATCTCATTACAAAACACCAAAGTGAACAGTCTGGCATATCTTTTCTTGCTGAAATTAAATTATTCTAGCTTTTAATGATCACTGATTCCCTTTCTAAGTGTTCACAAAACATTTCCTTATATTTCTTTAAGCATTTTGCCAGGAACTAAAAAGCCTATTGTATTAGAGTTTTCAGACTCTTGCTTCCTTCTCTTTTATACAATAATATGGACATTATGATATTAGTTATTTTTTACCTAATCTATCTAATGCCATTATATGCCCATTTTCATATAAAGTATTTTCTCCTTCCATTCCCCATGTGAATAGTAACTTAGCAGTCACATCTGCCAGTATTTTCAATATCCTAACTTTGCACTCATTGAAAGCAGGTCATTAAAATATCCCCCAGCTTTACTTTTTCTCTTTCTTATATATTTTTGTTGCATTTTTGACAGAGCAATGATCCTTCTCCAAAATAGGCAAAATAAAATGATATAATTGAGCCTCCTCACATTTTTATGATAGGCTCCTATTCTTGTTCTTAAAATTGCTCTTTGTTGGCTTTAGCATTCCTGATAACATTCTTAGAGGAATGTGCTAATAGTCTTTTTCCATCTTAAGTTATGTGTTTTTCCCCCATCTCACATATGTATTTCTAAAATTAAGTTCTTTGTGCAGCTATCTATATGTGCCTCTTTAAGAAACCTCTCCTCTTTCTTCTTGAAACATTTATTTGTCCTCAGAATTTCATTCTTAAGAGCTTTCCATCCTTCTTAGGTTGAATAGTAGGGCATTGGATCATAAATCTAGAAGCTAGAAGGAATTCCATATATTGTGGGGAGATATCAGGAAGATGCACAAGTGCTCAAAGATCACAACTTTATTACTCACAGACATTCAAGTGTGTGGTTCCCCAGGCTTTTAGTCCCTTGTGAAGAATATATATGATGAGTTGTGTATCCCAATAAAAAACTAAATCATTGGGTATATAGGATCTTTCTGATATATCAGTGGGACATTCAGTAATCAAGTCAACTGTTCCTCTCCATCCCTTCCTCCCCTCTATTCTACTCTACTGTTCTATTGATCCAGAACCCGGTTGGGGAGGGAGTGTGTGCAGTGGGGGTAGTTGATTGTTGATGTGTGATTTGGCTGAGACCCTCCTGCTGGCTTTCCCATACACTGTCTCTTCTAGGCTGTTCTCCTTTCACCCAACTGCAACTGACCTTTCCTGAAGTCCTTCCAAGCTATCTTAAGCTGAAAAAGTTTCATTCCATTTCTTTGTAGTCTAGAATTTGGCATCTGTTCAAGGACTTGATTTCATGTTATTTCTGAGGATAACTGGGGACAAGCAACTTTCTGGTTTCTCTCTGCCATCTTGGCTTTCCCCCCTAATTCTAATTTTTAAAGAATTATTTTCATCAGTAAATTTTTGTATCTCTTTTTCCATTTGGCCAGAGCATTTTTTCTTTTCAGTGGATTTTTGTACCCTTTTTTCTTTTCTTTTTTTTTTTTTTTTAACATTTGGTCTATTATGTTTTTTAAAGTATAATTTTCTTCAGTATTTTTTGTGCCTCTTCTACCTCATCATTTTCTTAATGCCATTTTTATTCCTTTTCTCAGCTTTTCCTTTACCTCTCTTAATTTTAAAAAACTTTTTGAGTTCTTCCCAGGAATTCTCTTTGGGCTTGAGACCAAATCTGATTTTTCTTTGAGTTTTTGGATATAACAGTTTTTACTTTGTTATGTTTTTCTGAATTAGTGTTTTGATCTTCTCTGTTGCCATAGTAATTTTTTATGGTCAGGTTCTTTTTTGTTGTTGTTTGCTTATTTTTCCAGTCTGTTTCTTGACTTTTAACTTTATATTAAAATAGGGCTTTACTTTTGGGGTGGAGAGGGCACTGTCCCAAACTTCAAGCCTTTCTTGTTGCTGCTCTTTGGAGTAGTTCTGGGGATCTGTACATTTTTAGTTATTTTAAGGTGTTTGTTAAAATGTAAAAAGAGGTGTGGTCACCATTCTCCTGTTCTGTGCTCTAGTTTCTGAGAAATTGTAAGCATTCTTTTCCACTCTGGAACTGTGGCCAGGGTACCCCCTCTTCTAGAGCCACAAATTCCTTACTCTGAACTGCAGTCCAAAACTGTGACCTGGATTCTTGTTTGGGCAGTGCCACAAAGTCTTGCATCCAATGCCAGCAAGGCATCCTTGTTATCTCCTGACCAGTTTTCTGACCTTTTTTTTTTTTTTTTTTTTTTTTTTTTTTTTTACCATCTGTGGACTCAGAACTACAGAAGCTGCTGCTGCCACTTCTGATTCAGTTGTTCTCAAAGCCTGCTACCGGTTTGCTGAGGCTCAGCCTGTGTCTAGTGCAAGCTACACTGGTCTATGCTCAATTCTCATCCAGCTAGCCATAAATTATCTTTAGAAAATTGTTTCACTCTGCCTTTTTGTGGGTTCCAGAATTCATTTTGAGGTATTATTTTAAAGTGTTTGGAGGGGAATTTGAGAAAGTTCAGGCAAGTCCCTCCCTTTTCTCTGTCATCCTAACTCCATTCTTCCTCTTGCTGCTTCTTCCTCTTCCTCCCCCATTCCAGATAATTTCTTTGTCAGAGAAAATATAAGGAAAATAGAATGTGAGAAAATCTGCCTTCTCTGTGTCCATTATCAATTATAGCATTATAAAAACAACCAAAGTGATTATAAACTTTTAATACTCCCAACACTATGACTATACCATAGAGAATTTACTTTGTCCTAGGCCCTAGATTGAGTGTTGATTTAGTTTACTGTTTCCTGACTAGGGAGGATGAACAGATTTGTGGGGTGATAGGGCTAATAGTGTCTGGGACCTAACTGCTCATGAAGAAATCCTTTTTATTCACCTTTTTCAGCAAGAATAGCTTTGTTCTAAGATCCCAAACTAGATGCTGATTTGATTTTCACCTGTAAGTGGGTGTTTGGGTGGGGTTCTGGTTCTGACCTATAAGAGAGCCTTGGTGATAAAAAACCAATAAGCTTATTAAGGGTAATAAAATGAGATCAAAGATTAAGAACTAGAAGGGAATTTAGCCATCATTTGGTACAATCCTTCATTTATAGATAAAACTAAGACTCAAAGGGTTAAATGACTGGTCCAGAGTCATATAAGTAGTAGGTATCAGGACCAGGATTCAAATCTAGGTCTTTTAAATTCAAAATCAGTTCTCTTTTTGCTAAACCCCATTCAAGACCAAGGTTCAGCATGGGTCATTGCTAATGTTAGATGGTCTTGAAGAGCCAAGTGATTCAGACTTATGAAAGAACAAAAAGTAAGATGGTTTCATGGTCTTGGAAGATTTCCAGCACAGTGTCCAAATGGTAGACAGACTCTCTTTAAGATTATGAGGTTTTTCAGTTTTAAAGATCACATTGTGATGGCTAAATAAAGCAGTAATGTGCTATACAGCTCCTTAATGAGATCCACAGCCAGTTAAAGGAATTTAAGCTAATAATCCACACAAGAAAGAGAAAAAAAAAAAGGCATGTCTGTTTTCCAGAGTATGACATGCAGTTACATGAGTAACTGCATTGAATTACACCATCAAAATATCTATTAAAGACAGGTATTGCAAATGGACTGTGAACTGGACCCAGAACTAAATAGAAGGAAAAAAGTGAGTTGGATTGTATTTGGAAAATTTTAACAGGTGTTTCAATAATCCTGGGTTTTTCTCTAGTACAAAAAAACCCATCTTTTTAACACCATTATTCTCCCAGTGATATTATTGTATTGCTATGAATTATAGGACATCATAATCTTTTAATAAATCAGAATCTGAAGTAATAGTAGAGAAAAAATGGACATATAAGTTAGCTTAAGTACATTAGAAACCACGACTCATTCATCAAAAGAGGAGTAAAGGACATTCAGGAAACACATGGTTAGAAAAGATGAGCCAATCATTCAGTGAAAGTAAAGAATAATAGATGAACAATTCAGTTTCTACATTGGTACCACTAGATATAAAAGCCTCTAGGCAAAGGACTTCTGGGAATTGGATCATATTGTCAAATGAAAAATTTTATGATTGAAATGATCATGTCTAGTAACAACATTAAATTTGAAGACATTTCTCATTCTCAGTTCAATGATATTAAGCAGAACATCTCAGCAGAATACAAGCAATATTTGTATAAATGTATGATTTCTTTTACTGAATAGTAGTGTATTTTGTATAATTGAATCGATATATAAATGCTATGGCATGTCCCAAAATTCATAGCATTGACAGTACTAAAAAATGCTATTAAAAATTGAAAGAATGGGGCATTGCAGAATGTGGGAATGGTAAGCAGAGATGGCCAATTTAGCTGTTTGGCAACTCACTTTCAAGTCTTCAATTTAGAAATGAAGATGTTGAAAACTACAACATCAAGATAATAGTTCATTTGCACTAAATTCATTCTGTTTTTAAAGAGTTCTGAAGATTAATTTAAATCAACACAGAAAAGTACTTATTTTACATTTTTCAAAAATGTGATTACTAATAAAGATAATGGGATTATAGATTTATAGCTTGAAGGAATCTTCTAAGTAGTGAGGCTCACTTCCTCATTTTATCAGCAAATTATTATTGGTCTATCTCAAGCTCAATTTTTAAAAGTTGAGGGGGTAGATGATCAATGGTGGTACAGAGGTATTCTGGCCAGAACCAGAAGAAGTATAGCCAACTCTGACATCTGTAGCCAATAATATGAGGGAAGGATGGCAGTGTCTCCTTAAGACTGGGTAGAGCAAGGAGAGCATGCAGGCATAGTGGGAACCTTATCTTGGTTCTAGTTTATGACCTGTATGTCACATTCTTTGGCTCCAGCCAAACTTAATATAGGGCCATGTGCACAGTCTGAACTAACACCCAGCTGATAAGTCCCTCTAGGGAGTGGAGAATTTGACCCTGACTCTTTGGAATATTTATAAGGATTAGATGAAAAAGCTTCAAGTGGCTGGCCTCAGCTAAAGTTATTTTAAAAGATAAACATGTATTAGACCCTTTTATGTGCAAGGCACTGTTTTAGATCTTGGGAAAACAAAGATTAAAAATGACAGTGCCCTCATAGAGCATGGAACTTTAAATCTAAGGGCTGGGGCTGAGACATATATAAATAAGTATTATATGAGAGAGAATATGATTGTAACAAAGTTATAATGTCTGGGCTAGTTCCCTGGAGGGCCTCAGGATTGGCCAGAGTTAGGATCAATCAAAGTCCTTGGTTTTTAGGGGGAGAAGTGAAGGAGGCAGGCAAGCGGCTTGCCAAAGGTGTATCCTGGATTCTGGAGTCTCCAGCCTCTCTCCTCCTCTCTCCTCCTCTTCCTGCCGCCAAGTGAAACTCACTTCTCTTCTTCCTTCCCCCCTTCCAATCCTTGCCTATGATTACCTCACTACTACCCATTCAGCAGGCCTCAATTATGAGGAGAGCCACATCTAAAAGTATGCTTACAGAGCCGTTGTCTTACATCAAATAAGTAACTAGCCTTAAGTGCTCTTGTTTGATTCAAGCACACCTTTTCCAAAGTTTCAGCTCTCTATACAAAGTATATTTCTAGACAAAATACTATAACAAATTTGAGGAAGGAATGATCACTTTGGGTTGAGGCTAGGAAGCAGGCAAGGGATGGGGATTCATTGAGGAGACAATACTCAAGCTGGATCTTGAAGGAAGAGAATTTCAATCAGCAAATGTAGGATATGGCTTATGAAAATCCACCGTCAGGAAAAGGAAGAAATAGTTTGCTTGGAGAAGATAAGACGTGGGTAGGCCATAAAAGCTATCTTCACATATTTATATATTATCATATACTTCTCCATATATTACATGTTAAAATCTGAGGTATAGTCATGTTACTTATGTAACTGATATAAAATAGGAATAATGAACATAGATGATACTTGAGAGGATATAAGAGGTCAGGTTGCTGAAGTCTCCAGGATTAAATAACAGGGAATTGGGTGGAGAGTGAGCCAAGTAGTAAAATCATTGAAAAAGTTTCTAAAACCACCTGGGAGTTTGATAGTTATCAATTATGAGGTAAGGAGAAAACACAAGCAGTTGGTGTGGAGCTCTGAATAATAATTGTGATTGAGTGATAGTGATAGAGGAGTATATTAGATAATCAAGGATTATATATATCTTTCCTCTACTACTTGCAGTGAGGAAAATAAGAGTAGGAATGGTCAACAGTTGAAAGAATCATCTTGTAGGCTTCTACATTCAGGCATACTACCTTCAGTCATCCTACTCTATAACTGACATAGATGGTTGCCAAGGAAAAAAAGAGGTTGGTGACCTTGCAAAGCCTACTTTACTCACTGTGACATTTTCCTATGTTCAAAAATCCCATAAATGAAATTTCAAAATATTTAAAGAGAGACAGAGATATGAGGGCAAAAGAGATTGATCAGTTCAGTCATTTCTCAAGTATAAGTCAGGATTTTTGCTTCATAAAATAAAATAAGTCAATATTTTGGGCATATACCTGGAAAATTATTTTCCTAAAAAAAATTGAATTCTATTATCATACCTTAGTGTCAAAAGGGAAAGGAGGAAGAAAAAGATTTAACTGGATATGAGACAGTGTGTTAATAAATCTGATTATTATCCTTAATCCCCTTCATTCTTGATCTTGGAAAAGGGAAAAAATTATTATTAGAGGGCATTATAAGAAATTTGATTAAGTACTGGTAAATTTTGCTTCCTTCAGGTATTCTATAAAGTATTCTAGAGAAATATTTATTTCTCAGTATTTTCAGTTGAACTAAAAAGGATTCCTTAATATGTTTCTACAGCCCATATGATGAGTGTTTTTCTCTTATCTTCCCAGGGTAGGGTAATCATTACTGCTGAGATGGAGTGGATAGGATGTTCAAGGAGGACTAGAACTTCTGGTGTGAGGGCTAGCCAAAAACTTTTCAAGACTGCTCCTCCACTTTTGATAACTACTTCACACACAACTCTCACTGGTGGCTCCAAGAAACTGCAGCATGCCTAGTAGCCACCGCCCCCTTCCCCATCCCCTAAACTATTTCAGCAGATTAATTAAACAAGGTAATAGATGGGCCTCAAATATGTTAAATGAGTTAGGGGAGTATTTACCTCAAACACATGACTCCCTGGTGGAATGGGTGATCCACAACTATGAAGGCTGCTGAAGCGGGGGCTAGGGAGGGCTTAGAGCTTGGTTAGATATCTAAAATATCAAGGTCATCCGCCGTATTCGAGGTCATCTTGCTTCTTGTCTTGCCACTGGACTTCAATGATTCTGGAAGAAAAAGTGAGGCTGACAACTGTGCAACTCTGCCTCACTTAATTCATGCACAAGTCAAGGTGCACACGTCTCCTTTTTGAAAATGAAGGATGAACAACTGCTGAGATAGAGCTAGGACATCATAGATCATAGAATAGTTGTTTTAGAGTTGGAAGGGATCTTAGGTAATTTGGACCAAATCTTTTTAAACTATGGGTCATGGCTCCATATGGAATTGTATAACTGAATGTGGGGATCATGAAAAATTTGGTAATAGTAAAATGATCAAGAATTCTGCCAAGATTTAATTCGTTGTGTAAAAATAAATAGCCGCATCCATCTCATTAGTATGCAAATACTTTTTGTCTTTAATAAATGTTAAAATTATATGTATTACAAAGAAATGGTTTAAAATAAATTTATTATCAGTAAATGTTTGATTGGCATACCTATTTTAATATAACTATGTACTCTGGGGTCATGTAAAAATTTCTCTGGTGAAAAGGGTCACAAATAGAAAAAGTTTAAGAAGCCCTAGTCTAGTCTAATACTTATACTTTATAGATTAAAAAACCAAAACCCAGGTAGGCTAAGGCATTTGCCCAAAGTTACACAGGTAATGACAGAGCAGAGATTTAGACCCATGTCTTTTGATTCTGCACATACTCATTCCACTACCTCAAATCACAGGGTGAAGCAGGTTGGAAAAAATCATTCACTTGTATAGAATGTAGAGCATTGCTTACTAGGTTATTCCTTTATATTCCTAATTTGTTCAGGATTTAGACTTTTTGGGAAGAGAATGGAAAGTGAAGAGAGACACTGAACTTTCAAATTTGGTAAATGAGTGAGTCAAATGACAACAGTAAAAGCGTTTTGTAAATCTTAAATGCTAGCTATTATTATCAAATGTAAGTACATGGACAATATAAAGAAAAGACTTTATTTTGTACAAAAATCATATTTTTATCCAGAAAAATTTTTTTAAATTTGTTTTATTAAGGGCAGTAAAAGAGTTAGAATTAAAATCATTTTACTAAAGTGACAGAGCAGTAAACAGAAATAAAATTATGTTAGAAAGGATATTATGTGACAAAGGATTGCAAAAGAATTAAAAAGCCATTCCCCAAGATGCTACATAGAAATAGGAGTGAATGACCCATTGATTCTGGTGTTCCACAATTAAAAGTATGAGCAAAAACTTCACTAGGCACTATGAAGCCGAAATATCTAACTCACTGTAATCCTATCTCTGACCAAACATTGCTGCCATGTTCCAGCTGGCCTGATGATCTTTTCATGTCGAAAAAGCATGAGGATTTATAGGCCTTGACTATTAGTCCTCATCCATGTCACCAATCTGCTATTCTTAAGACTTCACAAGGTCGTCCCTTTGGCAACTGATCACACAGTTAAGAGCAGACAGGCTTATGAGGTTTGCAAGACCCTGGAAAAGACTCCTGTAGTAGAAGGTCAACACAGTCTTGGATGATTTGAGGGAAGCAGCTGAACAATTTTATAATGGAATACACACACTATTGCTGTTCTGGGAATGGGATGCCCAAGTCCAAGTCGAAGGACACTTGGGCATCTGCTTTGAAACAAGGTCACACTCCTAATATAAAACAGGGATAGTTTTCAGCTATGGGCCAACAAATCTTGAAAATTAGCTTGTTCCTTTGGAAATTGTTGCTCTAAAAAGGGTACCATTTGAATGAAGTTTTTTGTTTGTAGAAAAGTAGCTACCCTATAAGAAAGGCTGAGAGAGAATAACTAAACAATTGTTATTCTCTATGTATGGAAATGAATTAATTTAAATATAAATAGTAAGAACAAGTAGTTGGTGCATTAGATAAAGAACTGGTCTTGGAATCAAGAAGACTTTTCTTCATGGATTCAAATTCAGCTTTAGGTACTGGCTATGTGACCCTGAGCAGGTCACTTAAAGCTATCTGCTTTAGTTCTTCTGTAAAGTGAACTGGAGCAGGGATAGCAAACCACTCCAGCATCTTTCTCAAGAAAATCCCAAAAGAGGTCACAAAGAATCGGATAAGACTAAAATGACTAAACAACAAAAGTTACTTCTAAGTAAGTTTTGCTGATTGCATTGACGTTCCATATTAAGCTTTCCATAAAACATTTAAAAGGGAGGAAAATAAAAATAACCAGCCAAGTATAAAGCTACAGAACATTCTTTTTTTGGTCTTTTTCCAATCATCACATTATACAGGATTTCCAGTCTTTTCATAATATTAAGCATGCAATTTGTTAATATTATTTGTGCCTGGAATTCAATTAAAAGGCAGACAGTGACAAAATAAAACAAAAAGCCAGAAGCACTTTATTTGAAGTCTAGCCTAGGAATTTTATTTTGTTTCCTTATAGTAAACTTATTTTCAATTATGCAGAGAGGAAGCTTAAAGATATTGCTTTGTGCCAGAAGTTAGAAGACATCTTAGCAATACAGTGGCAGAAGGAGAGGAAGAAAGAAGAAAGGAGAAGAAAGAAGAAAGGAAGGAGAGGGAGCTTATTTAGTTTTGGCTCACAACCTTCTTTGAAGATGAGAAGGACGTGGCTCTCAGGGCTAAAACTATTATACAGTTTTATCACTGAAAGAAAAAAAAAAGATCTTAACCTTTTTTGAAAGTGTGGGGCCAAGGCAAGAAAAATTAGTAAATGCCATTTGGTAAAGGACATTTAATAGCTCCTTTTTTTGAACTTGCTAAAAACCTAAGGTAACAATTCACTCTGCTGATGGTCTTAAAGGAAATCAGAATGGCATGAATCAAGGATTTTGAGGTAGGGGATGTCTGGGATCTGTGATTTTTTTTTATCAGTTGACAATTCCTTAAATGCATATCAGCCAGTCTCCAGTAATTTAAAGTGTTGAGAGTTGCCTGAAGCATTATGAGGTTAAATGAATTTACCCCGGCACAAACTCAGTGTATATCAGGGGTAGAAGTTCTTCCTTACCAGTATGATACAGCGTAGCTTTCTGGCTTTTGGAATCTGAAAACCTAAGTTCAAATTCCGTCATTTCTTACTCCCTGTAACTATGGGAGAGTTATTTTGGTCCTTAGGCCTCAGCTTCCTCATCAGATGTATTTTAAAGTCTTTCCCAGCTCTAAATCTAGGATTCTATTTGTGAATGATGTCATCCTAGGCCCAATATTCTGTTCACTCCATCCTCAGACAGATCCTTTAAATATGGATGACTAGTCAAATTTGAAGAGTGTCAGTTTTAATTTAAATTATTTTTTTTACAAATTAATTTGCTAAACTTGCATGTTCATTCTAAGTTGCATTTAACACTGGGGCAAAGGATAACCATATCTTCTTTTTCTTACCTTTAATCCTTCTTCCTAACTTAATACTAGGTATAAACTTTCCAAGAAGGTTTAAATAATCTTTTCTTCCCCTGCCTTTCTTCTTTCAGGTCAAAATGGCATATTTATCTCTCTCTCTCTTTTTTTTTTTTCCATATAACTTTTTATTGACAGAACCCATGCCTCGGCATATTTATCTTAATGAAAGACTTTTATACTCTGGCATGATAAGGACTAAAAAGATTAGGGAACCACTGTGATTCTGTCTCACTTTTGGATCATATGCTGACACAGGAAGCCTAAGAAAAATTGTATACTGTCTAGGAAATATTTCTTAACTTGACAAACATTTATTAAGCACAAAGTATCATTCAGTGGGGATGCAAAGATTAAAAAACAATCTAGTCCATGTCCTTCAGGACATTTTATTCCACACAAACATAGAATATTCATTAATCATAGTTCTGTTGTGAAGAATAAACAATTATAATTTCCATCATAGGAAATTGTTATTAAGATTAGGTCTGAATGCTCGGAAATGTAAAATTTATCTTTTCCTATGCAATCTTCTAAATTGAATCTCTTATGAAATTCATGCCTGAGAAAGTTAAGCAATTAACTTTTTGTAAACAAGATCCAGTAGTTAAAACTGTAGTTGGATCAGTAGTTAAAACAAATAATTAGAATTGATTAGAAATGTGTAAATAAGATTCCCAATTAATTGATATCCCCATTATGTTTCCTTGCTACATATTATTTGAGTCCTTTATTCTACATATACTCATTTGTAACTAAATTCCACAAAAAAAAAAAATAGTTATTTGGAAGACCTGAAGAGTTAATTCTAATGAGATTTTGCTTATTTAACTAAGGTAAAAAAGCTTTCAGAGTAGGCAGCTACATCCTTACTTGGCTGATAATGACAAGCTCTCTGTCACTTCACAGCAACATGTGAATCATCTTATACTGTGGATGACATTCAAAATTATAGCAATTCTAGATTCAGTATTGTGTTTTCAGGAGGTGAAATGATGTTCAAACCAAGTACAGAACAGGTCAGCTACAAAACTGACAAGTCTATAAATTATAACTCAAAATGACTCAGCTATTTAAACTTCCTGTTTACCTTAGGATTCTGTGGAATCTTTTTGTTCTTAAGAAATTCTTGGCTTCTTTCAAATATCATAAATACCCAAAGATTTATAGCATTAAGTAGAATTAAATTATAGGTCATTTGTAGCTTAGCATAATAAGTAGAATGATAGAATTGGAGTCAGGAAGAGCTGTCAAATCCTGTGTCAGGCACTTTCAAGTTGTGCAGTTTACCCTGTGCTTCAGCTTTCTCATTTGTAAAATGAGGGGATTTGGCTTGAATAAAACCAACATCTCTTCACTTGTAAATCTGTAATCTGCTCTAATTTGGGGCAGCTAGGTGGCACAGTGGGCTTGAAATTCAAATTTGGTTTTACACTTCCTAGCTATGTGACCCTGGACAAGTCACTTAGCTCTGTTTGTCTTGATTTCTTCATCTGTATAATGGAGATGGAGAAGGAAACAACAAACCATGTCATTATCTTAGCAAAGAAAAGCTCCAAATGGGATAAAAAAGAGTCAGACATGACTAAAATGACTAAAAAATCTTTTATAAAGGGGTGCTTAAAAGGTCAAGAGCTGTAAAAAGACATGTCCAAGGTTACACAATGCAATAGGCAAATTTTCACTAAATTCCACTTCTGACGCAACCGAGTTATTTCTGTTGTCACTTATAATAACATTTTGAACCTAGGCAGGTCCTTTCTTCCAACAATCTTATTTTCATTTTTTTTTCTATTACTATTGAAAAGATTGCAGTGAATTCCTAAAAAAGGACTATAAGGCATTTGTCTCAAAATAACTTCCAAAGAATGACTAAAAGTATGATATAGTGGGAGACATGCTAGACAGCCAGTCTAGAGACTGCCTCTCTAGAAGTGGTAGCTCTATTAATAACCTGAATTACATATTAACTTTCTGTGCCCTATTTTCTTTATTTGTAAAATGGGATGATAATATGTATTGGAATAATGTCCATAAAATCATCAATATATAGTAGAAAATAATCCCAAAGATCATATAGTCCAGACCATTTTACAGATGAGGAAACTGAGACCCAGAGAGGGAAAGGATCTTGCCTCACATCACACAGGTAATTAATAACAAATTAATAACACGAAGTAACTAGGTAAGCAGTGGATAGGATTGAGCCTGGAGTCAGGACTCATCTTCCAGAGTTCAAATCTGACCTCAGACATTTACTAGCTGTATGACCCTGAGCAATTCATTTAACCCCATTTGCCTCAGTTTCCTCATCTGTAAAATGAGCTAAAGAAGGAAGTGGTAAACCACTTCAGTATCTTTGCCAAGAAAATCGCAAATGGGGTCATGAATAGTCAAACATGACTGAAATGACTGAACAACAACACAAATAAACAATACAACTTGTCAGGATCAAATGATAGCACGTGTGTGAAAATGTTTTAAAATGCTATAAGGTACAGCAAAAAAAGCATTGGCTTTGGGACTCAGTCATAGGTTTGAATTCTGATATTTTTTAGCTGTATAGTGCTAGGTAATTTAGTTAACCTCTCTGAACCTTAATATCCTAATCCACAAAATGAGAATAATAAATTTTTTTTCTATTTACTTTACAGGATTATTGGAAAGAAAGTATTTTATAAATTGTAAAGCATAGCATGCATAGTAGATAGAGAGTTGGATTTAAAGGCAAGAATACCCAAATAGCTTCATAATCCTGAGAAAGTCACTCAGTCACTCAGTGCCTCACTTCCTTTTCTATGAAATGAGGAGACTGGATGTGGCTTCAGAGGTCTCTTCCAGCTCTAAATCTCTGATTCTGTTATCTTATCGTTTTTCAATTATCAAGAACAACTTTTGGATCTAGTGTCAAAACTAAAATGGGAACTAAAATTCTTGCCTCTAGTGCTGAAATCATTTGAACCTGTATAACCCTGGCCACAGTCATTTAACTTAACTTATCTAGGGCCTCAGTTTTCTTAGCTATAAAAATGATGGTTTTGAATTAGATTATCTCTAATGGCATTTCCAAGTCCAAATTTCTGTTTCTATGAATTTAGGTAACATCCATCACTTGAAATTTGGATATTATTTTGAAATAGTCTGTTCTTTCATTCCATTTTATAAATAAGTGAAATATTTATTGATCCATGAACATTTTTCTCTGAATCAATCAAGTTTAAATAACTCTGGCAAATCAGCCTGGAATTTTAAAGGATAATCAGTTGTGACAATTTTTTTCTCTTTAAAAAAATATTTAGAATGTAATTATCTTCGGGATAGTCCAATTCTGCAATTTTCCTTTACCAACTGGGATCCCTTATACATTTATTATTCTTTTCTATCTATGGTCCTTTTGTAAGATTATTATCATTTTCGAGGGCAAAACCATTTTTTCTGTAATTTAAAATAACATTAGTCAGCTACATTTTTAAAGACATTATTCATTCTTGAAAAATTTCTTGATTACATTACTTACATAAAGTCTTCTTCAAATAACAATCATAAGAGCTTGTGTTCTTGCCAATCCTTCCTTCAACAAATGTTTAAACATTTGCTAAATGACTTCCTTTCTCAAAATTCCCAATTCCCTTTTTCTAGGATGTCAAAGAAGTGTTTAAGCAAATTATGTGCTAACATAACCCGAATCTAAGTGGGAGAGATTTAGCTTGAAGTCTGGCTCCGGAGCCCACATTTTCTGAATTCAGGCCATCTCTTAAATTGTTATTCATTGAGCTTTCTGCTTCTCTATTATACAAAGAAAGATCAGAACTTTATTGCAACTAGAGAGAGGAACTGGGTGGTTATTTCATTATCTAACAGCAAAGCCTTTGGGTAGGCAAGTGTGATATTTAATAATTTGGATATTCATCTAAAGCAATTGCACTGGCATGCCTAAGCAAATCATGGATATGAGTACATAGAGAGGATGGAGTAGAGAGATGTGTAAACCAAAACTTACAAAGGATCTAAAGTGATGCTATTAAAAAACACAAAGTAACCTGTACCTCAAAGCCCACTTCCAGGGCACTCTTCATTGGTAGTCTGATTATTCAATGTTCCATGTCTGCACGAGAAATTAAGTTGGCTAGAGCCTGGAAGAGAAGAGATAATTCTGTTATTCTGGCTTCTAGTTTTGATAAGGAAGATGTAGCTCCTGACTCTTTTCATGTCAAGAAAGACCTTGGGAAAAAACTGACATGTAGAGGAGTCACATTTCAATATTGTTAGCTTCTTTCTAGAATCTTTCTCTCTCCTAAGGGATATGAAGAGTCTGAAATCATAATTTTCCTATTTGAAGCTGTAAGCCAGCTTCTTCTCTCCCAAGTTCTAGTCAGCTTACCCCACTCTTTACCCCCTCATTCAGGCATGGAACATTGAATTAATAATTTCCTCCAATGAGGAATGTTCTATGAAAATGGGCTTTGAGGTAGAAGTTACTTTGTGTGGTTTTTTTTTTTTTTTTAATATCATCACTTTAGATTCTTTGCAAGTTTTGGCTTACACATTTCTCTGCCCCATCCTGCCTATTTATTCATATCCGTGATTTGCTTAGGTATGCTAGTATAGATGCTTTAGAAGACGATTCAAATTGTTAGTGCCACACTTATTCACCCAAAGGTCTTGCTATAATAAAACAAGGTACATGCAAGATAAATTAATGAAGAAATGTGAATAGGGGAAAGAAATGGAAAAATCTTGCTTTATTAGTAGACAAAGTATTACTGATTAATGCTCCCACTGGGAAGGTGATATTCTATTTTTTAAAAAAAGGAGAGAAATTGGAACTATATAATGGGTGTAATCTGTAGAGTTTTGGTGCTTAGACTGCTTATCAAAGCCTCAAAAGAAGAAGAATCAGGGCTCTAGGGAACAAACTGAAACTTCAGCTAGGTAGTGCAGTGGATAGAGAACCTAATTCCTCCAATAGTCATTTTCCCCTTTATTTACCATGAAATCTCCCTAATTCATATTAAATATGTTAAAATGTATGTTAAATCCAATATATGTATACATATTTATACAGTTATCTTGCTGCACAAGAAAAATTGGATCTAGAAAGAAGAAAAAACCAAAGAAGGAAAACCAAAATGCCAGCAAACAATAACAGAAAGAGTGAAAATGCTATCTTCTGGTCCACACTCAGTTCCTATGGTCCTCCCTCTGCATGTAGATAGCTCTCTTCATTACTGAACAAGTGTAACTGGTTTGAATTATCGCATTGCTGAAGATGTCCACGTCCATCAGAATTGGACATATAGTCTAGTTGTTGCCATGTATAATGATTTCCTGGTTCTGCTCATTTCACTTAGCATTAATTCATATGAGTCTCTCCAGGCCTCTTTGAAATCATCTGCTATTTCCACTCTTTCTGTTATTGTTTGCTCATGTTATTGTTTTCCTTCTCAGGTTTTTTTACCTTCTTTCTAGATCTGATCTTTCTTGAGCAGCAAGATAACTGTATAAATATGTATGCATATATTGTATTTAACATATACTTTGACATATTTAACATGTATTAGACTACCTGCCATCTAGGGGAGGGGAGGGGGGAAATGAGGGGAAAGTTAGAACAGGTTTTGCAAATGTCAATGTTGAAAAACTACCCATGCATATATTTTGTAAATAAAAAGCTATTTAAAAAAAAGAATAATCATCTCCTGGTTGTTTCTTACAGAACAATAATATTCCATAACATTCATATACCATAATTTATTCAGCCATTCTCCAATTGATAAGCATCCACTCAGTTTCCAGTTTCTTACCACTACAAAGAGGGTGCCACAAACATTTTTGTACATGTGGCTCCCTTTCCCTCCTTTAAGATATCTTTGAGATATAATCCCAGTAGAAACACTGCTCGATCAAAAAATATGCCCAATTTGATAACTCTTTGAGCATAGTTCCAAATTGCTCCCCAGAATGGTTGGAACCATTCAGTTTTACCATCACTGTATCAATGTCAAGGTCCAACATTCATCATTATCTTTTCCTGTCATCTTAGCCAATTTGACAGATGTGTAGTAGTATCTCAGAATTGTCTTAATTTGCATTTCTCTGATCAATAGTGATTTCGAGCATTTTTTCATATGACTTGAAATAGTTTCAATTTCTTCATAGTTTCAATTTCAATTGTCTGTTCATATTATTTGAGCATTTATCAATTGGAGAATGGCTTGGTTTTTTTTTTTTTATAATAAATTTGAGTCAATTTTCTATATATTTTAGAAATGAGGCCTTTATCAGAACCTTTGGATGTAAAAATGTTTTCCCATTTTATTGTTTCTCTTCTAATTTTGTCTGCATTAGTTTTGTTTGAATAAAAACTTTTTAACTTAAAATAATCAAAATTATCTCTTTTGTGATCAATAATGATCTCTAGTTCTTCTTTGGTCACAAATTCCTTCCTTCTCCACAGGTCTGAGAGGTAAACTATCCTATGTCCTTCTAATTTATTTATAATATTCTTTATGTCTAGATTATGAACCCATTTTGTCTTTATCTTGGAATATGGTATTAGGTATGAGTCAGTGCCTAGTTTCTGCCACACTAGTTTCCAATTTTCCCATCAGTTTTTGTCAAATAGTGAATTCTTTTCCCAAAAGCTGGGGTCTTTGGGTTTGTCAGACATTAGAGTGCTATAATTAAAATTTAGTTGTGTGAACTTAACCTATTCCACTGATCAGTTAACTAGTCTATTTCTTAGCCAATTCCAAATGGTTTTAATGACCACTGCTTTATAATATAGTTTTAGATCTGGTACAGCTAGACCACTTTCATTTGTTTTGTTTTGTTTTGTTTTTCATTAATTCCCTTGAAATTCTTGATTTTTTGTTCTTCCAGATGAATTTTGCTGTTATTTTCTTCTAGGTCTGTAAAATAGTTTCTTGGAAGTTTGATTGGTAAAGCACTAAATAAATAGATTTGGTAGTATTGTCATCTTTATTATATTCGCTCGCCTATCCAAGAATACTTGATATTTTCCCAGTTATTTAAATCTGACTTCATTTATGTGGAAAGTGTTTAGTAGTTTTGCTCACAAAGTTTCTGATTTTCCCATGGCAGATAGATTCCTAAGTATTTTATACTATCAGTAGTTACTTTAAGTAGAATTTCTTTTTGTAACTCTAACTGTTGGATATTTTTAGTGACATATAAGAATGCTGATGATTTTTGTGGGTTTATTTTGTATCCTGCAACTTTGCTAAAGGTGGATTATTTCTAATAGCTTTTTAGTTGATTCTCTGGGATCCTCTAAGTATACCATCTTATCATCTTCAAAGAGTCATAATTCGGTTTCCTCATTACCTACTCTAATTCCTTTAATCTCTTTTTCTTTTCTTATTGCCAAAACTAGCATTTCTAGTACAATATTGAATATTAATGATGATAGTGGGCAACCTTGTTTCTCCCCTGATCTTATTGGGAATGGTTCCAGTTTGTCCTCATTACATATGATGCTTATTGAAGGTTTTAAATAGGTATTATTGACTATTTAAGGAAAAATCCATTTATTCCTATACTCTTTAGTGTTTTTAATAGGAATGGGTGTTGGATTTTATCAAATGCTTTTTCTGCATCTATTGAGATAATCATATGGTTTTTGTTAATTTGGTTATTGATATAGTTAATTATGCTAATAGTTTTCCTAATATTTAATCAGCCTTGCATTCCTGGTATAAATCCTACTTGGTCATGTTGTATTATCCTGGGGATGATTTTCTGTAATCTCTTTGCCAATATTTTATTTAAGATTTTTGCATCAATATTAATTAGGGAGATTAGACTATAATTTTCTTTCTCTGTTTTCAATCCACCTGGTTTAGGTATCAGTATCATGTCTGTGTAATAAAAAGGATTTGGTAGGAGTCCTTCATTTCCTATCTTTTCAAATAGTTTATATAATATTGGAGTTAATTGTTCTTTAAATGTTTGGTAGAATTCACGTATAAATGCATCTGGTCCGGGGAATTTTTTCTTAGGGAGTTGATTAATAGCTTGTTCTATTTCTTTTTCTAAAATGGGACTATTTAAGTAATTTATTTTCTCTTCTGTTGATCTGGGCAATCTATTCCTCCATTTCACTTAGGTTGTCAAATTTATTGGCATAAAGTTGGGCAAAGTAATTCCTAATTATTGCTCTAATTTCCTCTTCATTGGTGGAAAGGTCTCTCTTTTCATTTTTGAGAGTAACAATTTGATTTTCTTCTTTCCTTTTTCTAATCAAATTAACTACAGGTTTATGAATTTTGTTGGTTTTTTCATAAAACCAACTCTTAGATTTCATTGAATGCCCATCTTCTTCCTTGGAAGAAAATGCTCAGTTTAGCAAGGTAGTTTATTCTTGGCTACATTCCAAGTTCCTTTGTTTTTCAGAATATCAGATTCCAGGCCCTTGGATCCTTTAAGGTGAGAAACTATTAGATCCTGAGTAATCCTTATTGTGGCTCTTCAGTATTTGAATTGTTTTTGTTTTTATTTTTGTTTTTCTGGCTGCTTTTAATATTTTTTCCTTAGTCTGATAATTCTGAAATCAAGTACAACATTCCTTTGAATTTTAATTTTTGGGGTCTTTTTCAGGAGATGTTTGATGCATTCTTTCAATGGTTATTTTACCTTCTGATTCTATGACTTTAGGGCAGTTCTCTTTGATGATTTCCTGAAAGATCCTGAGTAATCCTTATTGTGACTCTTCAGTATTTGAATTGTTTTTTTTTTTTCTGGCTGCTTTTAATATTTTTTCCTTAGTCTGATAATTCTGAAATCAAGTACAACATTCCTTGGAATTTTAATTTTTGGGGTCTTTTTTTCAGGAGGTATTTGGTGCATTCTTTCAATGGCTATTTTACCTTCTGATTCTATGACTTTAGGGCAGTTCTCTTTGATGATTTCCTGAAAAATAGTGTCTAGGCTCTTTTTTCATCATGTTTTTCAGGGAGTCCAATAATCCTTAGATTGTCTCTTCTAGATCTATTTTCCAGGTCAGTTATTTTCCCAAGTAGGTATTTTACATTTTTTTTTCTATTATTCATTTTTTTTTTTGGTTTTGCTTGGCTGATTCTTGATGTTAATGAATTATTCATTTCCATTTGTTCAGCTTTGATTTTTAGTGAATTATTTCCTTCTTTTACTTTTTTTACTTCTTTTTGTATTTGTCCCATTGAGTTTTTAAATGAATTGTTTTGTTCTATGGATTTTTTTTCCATTTCACAAATTATTTTTTAAGGAGTTATTTTCTTTTTCCATTTCAAAGATTCTGTTTTTCAGGGAGTTGTTTTCTTTTTCCATTTTGTCAAATCTATCTTTTAATGAATTTATGCCTTTTCCAAACCCTCTTGCAAAGTTTTCATTTCCTTTCCCCATTTTTCTTCTAACTCTCCTTTAAGATCCTTTTTAATTTCTTCTAGAAGAGCCTTGTGTGGGGACCATTTTATATCACCCTTTGGGGCTTCATCTGGAGACAGTCTGCCTTTTGTCTCCTCAGGGTTTGAAATCTGTTCTTTCACAATAAAAACTGTCTATGGTCAGAATTCTCTTTGCCTTTTTACTCGTTTTTTTTTTTTTTTTTTTTTTAAGTAGGGATCTGCTTTTAGGGCAGAGAAGGTTTTCCAAGCTTTCTCTACAACCAGCTGTGGCTGTGCTGGAATCATGCTGACTCACTCCCAGTGGTGCATGGGCATGGCCAGGTTATGTGAGATTCTGGCATTTTGGGGTTCACTATTTACCTTTAGTGTTTGTTGGATGTTTTTTTAACTTCTCTGCTGACCTACTGGCTTGCAGCCAGGGCAGAGTACCTAACACTGCTGTACAATCCTGGAAAATTGTCCTCTAGTCTCTGTCCTGTGGAGACCACAACCCTCCCCAGTCTGCACAGCATGCTTGTGCTTGGCCTTCTTCCCTCCATGCCCGACTAAAACAAACCTTTTCTGACAATCTTCGAAATTATCTCCTGTTGGTAATTTGTTGCACTCTCAATATTTGTAGATTCTGCTGGTCCAGAGCTAATTCAGAGGCTGGATTTGGTAATTATCTGAGGGTTGTGGGAGAAGATCAGAAAGAAGCGTGTGTCCTCTCTGCCATCTTGGCTCTGTCCCCAAACAGTTCTTATAAATTGTTAAAAACCACATGAAAGAATGGCCCAGACAATTAATAGTAAGGAAAATGCAAATCAAAGTAATCCTTAGCTTTCACCTAACATTCTTAGAATTCACAAAGATGACAGAAGATTAAGCTGGTCAATGTTGGCGGGGGTTGTGGTAAAATAGATACACTGGTACATTGTTAGTAGAACTGTATACTAGTCTAACTATTCTGGAAATCACTCTGTAATAATGCAAATAAAATGGCCATCCCCTTTAACTCAATGATTCCATTATTAGGTTTATATACAAAGAAGGCTGTTAAGAAGAACAAAGACACCAGATGCACTAATTTTTATAATAGCACTTTTTGTGAAAGAAAAGAATTAAAAGTAAAATAGATGTCCTTTGATTGGGGAATGGCTAAACAAATTATGGTATATGCCACAAGTAATGGAATATTACTGTGTTCTAAGAAATAATGTATATATTAAATACAGAGAAGCGTGGAAAAACTTACATTTGATACAGTCAAGTAAGCAGGGCCAAGAAAATAATATACATAACTACAATAATGTAAATGGAAAGATCCACCCTCACCCTCAGTAAAAAGTAAATGTTTCAAAAATATAAAAAATGAGCATGATGCTAAAGAAAAAAGTATTTGAAGATACCACCATTGCACCCCTTTGCAGAGGCGAGAGGTCTACAAGTTAAGTACATTGCATATGTTTTCAGACTTTCTTGATATATTGATTATTTATGCTGATTTTCTTATTTTTCTTCTCTAATTTCAAGAAATATTATCTGTTATAAAGAATGGATCTCTAAGAGTGAGAGATGATAGAGGAAGTGATGATGATGTAAAAAAATCAAAATAATTTTTAAATTAATAGGATAACTTATTTTCTCTTCTAAAGAGAAATTCAAAAAGAAATAAAAGGGCTAAGTAAATATAACCTTTAATAATATCAACTTGAGATGTTCAAACAAGGAGAAAGCACAAAATAGTTAAAAGCAAACAGTCTAATAAAAAAGTATGACAATTTTTCACGCCTGAACAGTTTTGTAAAAACCTTTTCCCATTCACTCCTAAGTTGGCCAGATTCAATCATGAGTGATTATTAAAGCAAGTTAAGAATCTCCTGTATTTTCCCTACCTATGGGAGTTATAACAAGACCTGAGCTAGAACAGGAAATGTACCATAAATCCCCTTTTTATGACTCTGTAAATCAGTGGTTTTATGGTTTTAGTAATACTCATGTAAAAGCATTTTAACTTTTTAAGAGGAAACATAAGAAAATTAAATTGTAAGTAATAAGAACATCAATAAAAAAGGGCCTTGCTGAATAACATGTTTTGAGAATTATTTATAGCATCATGGCTATTTCTTAGTAATAGCTGAAGTCTCTTCTGTAGGTAATATGTAAACTAACAAATATTATGGAAATGAACAGGATGCAGTCATTTAATATAGAAGAGTCAAAGGGTTGTGTTTGCTGATATTCTTATAAGTAAAACAGAATTTGACATGTTGGTTGGATTTTGTTTTATAAGCTGAAGGAGAGATTTGAAAAATTGGTAAAGGAAATAGAAAAATATAAAAACCTATTGGTTATTACAAAAATAGCTTTTTTCTTCCTAATGTGTCTTACTTTCTCTCATTAGCCAAGCTTTTAGTTAACATCTTATTAACTACTCTCTTTTAATTAACCAGAGGAATATCTCCCTTCTCTCAACTCTGTCTTTCTGTGTCCTGTTCTTTTCTCTCTTTTTCTCCCTGGCTCTCTCCCAAGTAATTTCCAAATGGAGTTCCTCTGCCCTGACAATTTTCTCAATCTTTCTCTCATTCTTCTAACCTTCTAACCTTCCCCTTATACTGCTCCTTCCCCTACTCCCATCTCCACTGCCCCAGATTTAATGGCTTCGACTTCTCTGATTTAGCTTCCTATCCTAGGGCCAGTTAAAAAAGCTCCAAACAGGTGGATTTGGACCTCTCAGATTTGTTGGGTGCCTGAGACCAAGCTAATCAATATATCTTGATGACTACTTAATGACTGAAAACAGAAGCATCTCCAACTAGGGGCCATGTCCAGAGAAGCTACTTAGGTAATTCTATATCCTTGTTGCATATACTTTCTCTGTAAGAGCACAGTAAACTCCAATGTTCAAATGTTCAGGGATGTATGACTGCCATATTTTGTCCTAATATAAAACCAAGCTTAAGAAGTTGCTGTCTTGAGAGTGGAGTCTACCACAGGCTTGTCCAGGGTCACACAAACAGTATGTATTAAAAGCAAATTTTGAGGACAGGTTTTCCTGAACCAAAGCCAATTCTGTAGTCATGATGCCAGCAGAACTTTTCTATTATCTCTTATAGAATACAAACTTGAAAAGTACCCTACAAAAGAAAACAAATCCTAGCTTGCAAAATAAATGCAAGCAAACATTAAGTAATGAATAGGAGGAAATAAGTCTATTCAACATCCTTTCTGTTTCTATGTGGAAACCTCTATTCCATGTCCTCTAACTCTTAACTCTTTAAAATGGAAAAGTATAAACAGACTTTTTGTAGGTCCTGGGGGTAGTGGGATATGTGTGTGTGTGTTTGTGTGTGTGTGTGTGTATTGTTATATGTAAATAATCACATATATTTATATATGGGTTTACTAAAATGCTGTAATATATAATATATATTTAATTTGCATATATATGCATATATATAGTAGTTCTCTGTCATTTGTCAAGTTGAATTGCATTTCTGAAAAGGAAACATCTCATATTTATTGCCTTAAAGTTTTTTGTTTTCAAATGTGCTCTCAAAGAAAATGAGTGTTATATCAAGAAAATTTATCTCCAAGTTGATATTCCCTAGTGAAATTTAACACATCTCTTTCTTAGTTATTAAACTAAGGAAGTCATCCCAGATGGAAAAGCAAGATGATAATGGGGGCCAAAGCAATTTTCTTAGTTCTCTGAGGAAGCTAATACAACAGTTATTTTAGTTCCACATATTGTTAATATTTGAATGATGGAAAATAAACTGATACAGTGTTCCCATCCTATCTTGAAGCCCTGGTATTCTAATGAGGAGAATGTACATTTATATGTATATAATCTCCTGTTATAACCTCTTATTTTTTTATACTAGCGATCTGGAAAGATCTGTAGAGGCCATCTAGGTCATGGCCCTCATTATATAGATGATGAAATTGAGGAATAGAAAAACTAGGTGATTTATTGAAGGTCATGAAAGTAGAAAGTGATAGAAGTATGATTTGACTATAGCCAGTGCTACATAGCACTGTGATTATGTCCTGAAATAAAGTTATTTGTTTTATTCAGTCATGTCTGACTTGTCATGATCCTATTTGATATTTTCTTGTTGAAGATACTGGAGTGGTTTGCCATTTCCTTCTCCAACTCATTTTACAAATAAGTTTACTGAGTCAAATGGGTTAAGTGATTTTCCCAGAGTCACACAGCTAATGCTTGAGGCTGGATTTGAAATTAGATCTTCCTGACTCCCAGGCCCAGTATTCAATCCATTATGCTGTCTACCTGCCCCTGAAATAATAGCAGATTTAAGCTTTGTAGAAAGATCATTTTATCCTGCAGAGAACTCTGGGAAGGAAGTACTATTGTTACTCTTATTTCATAGATGAAGAAACTAAGGCAAGCAGAAAAACCTATACCTTGCCCAGATTCACACAACTATTAAGTGTCTGGAGTCAGAATTTGAACTCTGGTCCAGAGCAAATGATGAATGAATAAAATGTGTTAATATTAAGTGCTGACCTTGTGCAAAGCATTGTACAAATAAAAAGGCAAAATAGTTCCTGCTTTCTTAGGTGTCTTGTTCAGAGGGGTGGGGGTGGAGACAGCACATATTGAAGGTTGGAACTTCAATGGAATATAATACTCTGAGGGTGGGTGCAATGGCAAAGCAGATGGGAATGCATCTTCTTTAGTCTCTTTTCCATGGTATGGCTATTTGTGTTTCTGATGCTGAAGTATCAGACAATGCCAAGAACTCTGGTGATGAGAAATTTCTTCTTTGATTTTCAGTAGCTGAGGCTGCCAAAGGGTGGAGGGTGAGGGGGCTTTGAAGGTCTGTAGCGGGGCAGCTAGGTGGTGCAGTGGATAGAGCACCAGCCCTGAAGTCAGGAGGATCTGAGTTCAAATCTGACCTCTAATACTTAACACTTCCTAGCTATGTGACCCTGGGCAAGTCACTTAACCCCAATTGCCTCAAAAAAAAAAAAAAAAAACAGAAGGTCTGTAGCATTGTCTTGGGTCCACAAATGGTACTTCCTCATATGACAACTTCGGAATTAGAAAGGGAAGATTGAAGGGAGCTCTTCTTCCTGGGACTTCCTGATTTAGTCCAGTCCTCCATCCCTTATGTCACCTTAGTTGGTCCTGAGAGTCAGTGCTCTTTTGACTCTATGACATTTCTTCTTTTTCCAAATAATTTTTTATAATAGTTTTTTTTTATTTTTCAAAATACATGCAAAGATAGTTTTCAACATTCATCCTTGCAAAACCTTGTACTCCAGATTTTTCTTTCTCCTTCCCCATCTCCCCCCTCCCCTAAATAGCAAGTAATCCAATATAAGTTAAACATATGCAATTCTTCTAAACAGATCTCTACATTTATGATGCTACACAAGAAAAATCAGATCAAAAAAAGAAAATTAAAAAAAAAAAACAAGCAAGTAAACAACAACAAAAAAGATGAAAATACTATATTGTGATCCACATTCAATCCCTGTAGACTTCTCTTAGGATGCCAGTGACTCTCTCCATCACAAATCTATTTCCAAACAATTTAAAAGCCAAATAATAAGTAAATGTTACATGTTTTTTGAATATATTTATCATATTTAGACATGGTTTGTGGCTTTGGGTCCTATAATTTGTTTAACAATCATGAGTTTCTCTAGCAAGAGATCTCAACATTGGTTGTCTGAAGCAATCTATGTATTCATTCTCAATGCTTTTAAATACATGAAATAAAATACATAGGTTCGTAAAGAAAAACAATCTTGTTGAAATATAATCAAAATATTAAAAAAAAACACTTCATAGATCCTATGTTAACCTGAGTTCTAGAGGAATCTTATAACAAAGAGCTAGATACTTTTTCAGGATAATTTATGAATACCCGTGTTTAGATATGTTTAGAATTTAGTTTGGGACAGCAAAGATATTTGGTTAGCTTTTCTTAGATAATATATATAGATCTATGTGCTATCATCTTTGGTGAGTTTAAATATGAAATATATTTCATATATGAAATGTGAAAACTCATATTGAAAGTACATTAATGCAGTAACAATACTGCATAGCAATAACTTTTTAGGTGGTCACTTTTTTCCTTTCTAAAGAAGCATCTATTTAGTACTCACAATGTTTCCCATGTGAGGCAAAGAAGTGAAAAATGTTTTTATGCCTGACTTAGCATAACACCATTCAGTACTTGGCTAACTTAGGAATCTAAGACCAGTCCTAGAGAGGACCACAAATAGACTCCCGGGTTGCTGACTTGCCAGTCATGTTTTCTTCTATAAGCATGCTGCCAGACTTTCACTTAACCATCATTTCATCAAATTATTATTTCAGTTAAGACTGGCAGGGTTCATTTTGCCACACTACACAGAAATCTCTGAGGTTTGGAGTTTTAAACCAAACTCTAGCTTGGTAAGGCTACTACAAGGCAACTTCTTGTTACTGGGAGAAAAAAAAATAGTCTTTTTAAGAGACTTGGGGGGAAAAGAACTCAGCTTCTTAGATATCAGAAAAATTCTGTAAAAGAGAAGGGGTTAGAGTTGAGCAAAATTTAAATCAGTCAGAAATATATGGATTTTAAAAAGCACATTAACTTAAAAATTAGAGGAAAAACGTTTGAAACAAAATATATTTTGATTTTGCTAATCAAGACATTTAAAATAATTTGAGGCTGTTTGACAAACTGATTACATGCTTGAGTTAGCCCATTCCTAATTTTTATTAGTTTCAAAATGAGTAACACTTTGTATTTACATAACATCTTATTCTCTCAAAAGGATATCAGAGCAATTTATCACCTCTCTCTAAAAAGCAGTTATCTCAGGTGGAAGATAGCAGCTATTGTAATAACTAGTTTTCCACCATTAAAAGGATAAAAGATATTTCTATAAAGCAGAAAGAAACATGTTGAATTTCTGTCAACTGTGGGATATATATTGCAAAGCAACAGAGGGAAAAATTCCCTTTCCAACCAGGTACCTTGGAACAATAGAAATGACCCTGTTCAATGACCCAATGATAATAAACATTAGACAAGAAACAAAATGCTCCCCAAAAGGATTTACCACTGTGATGGAAGAGACAGAGCATAGATTTTTCTGTCAATGAGGAGGCTCCATATAGGATTGGGATGGCATTGTATTGATTGAATCAAGGATCAAAACACTGTGGAGCCTCATGGAAGAAATTTGTAATCACTTAAAGGAATTTGACCTCTATCCTCATAAGAAGGACCAAAGGTTTGTTATTGTTTAGATTTTTGACATGCATCTGAATATACACCCTATAGGATTTGTTTATCAGTATGATTCTCTTGGACAGACATCACAGATGAATAATAAGCTGGACTCAAAGTTGAAAAAATAGAGAATGCTGAATTGCCTTTTGAAAGTTCTTTTACTAAGCCCAAATTTCCCCTAAAAGCAAAAGCCCATATTTTCAATACAAATATTTTACTAATTTTGTAAGAACTGGAATGCTACTGCCTCCAAAGATCTGAGGAAGGTTACTATTGCATGGAGGACAATGAAAAGGCTCATGATTAATGTGCACAGATTGCTATATAGCTAATGAGGAGCTCCAAAGAACAAAAGAAAAAGATGTTATTAAAAATTGTATGAAAGTTAAAGAACAATGGTCTGGTCAATGACAAGAACAAGGTGGACACCACCATTAGTACCCTTGTGGTGACTATAAGAAAGCCAGGAAAACCTTTAACATTTGGATAGATGTACTTTGATGAACTTTGGGTAGGACACAGATGAGAGTTGCAAAAAATGAGCAGGTATGAATTAGTTATGATTTGTATGCTTGGAAGAAACTATAAACCAGTAAGAATACAGATCCATTTGAGTAAACTTCCTTTGTATTGATACACACACACACACACACACATAAATACACACAATCTTCTCAACCATGTATGCACATATATATTTAAACACATTGTATATAATATATGAAATATATTAATATTTGTGTTTTAATTATTATTATATATTTATGCTTGTTAATATATAAATAAGAAAAATGAACATGGCAAAACAAAACTCAAGAGATTGTAAATGGCTATAATGTGACTAAATTTCTGGTACCTAATTATTATTAAATTTAATCCAAAAAAATGCTCAAATCCTGAGGCTGTTAGTATTTGGCAAATCACTATTTCTTGGGCCCATTTCCCCATCTAAAGATTTAGACTTTGATGGTTTCTAAGGTCCTTTCCAGTTCTAAATATATGATTCTATGTATATACTGCCTTTATTACCTTCACTATTCTTATTTTTTGTGATTCTTTAAATATTTTTTAGGATACAGTGGTTAGAGAGCAGAACATCAGAGTCAAGACTACCCTGGTTCATTTCCTATCTGAGATACACTGATTATGTTACCTTGAGCAAATCATGTAACCTCTCAGTAACCTAGGAAACTCTTTAAGACTATATAATGATGAACAATTACCTGTAAGCAACACTAGTGAAGTCCTAGGTTTGGACAAGAAAAACATTTTATTGTTCTTATTGTTGTCTTTAACTCTATTGCATACATTGTTCCTCCCTTCCTCCCTCCCTTTCTTCCCTCCTTCCTTCCTTCCTCTCTTCCTCCCTCCCTCTCTTCCCTCTTTCATCCCTTTCTTCTTCCCTTCCTTCTTTTCTTCCTTCCTTCTTTCCTTCCTTCCTTCCTTCCTTCCTTCCTTCCTTCTTTCCTTCCTCCCTCCCTCCCTCCCTCCCTCCCTCTCCCCTCTCTCTTTCCTTCTTTCTGTTTATTTTGTCTTCTTCATTTGGCATGACTTTATACATCTTTCCATATTGCATTGGATCTTTCCTATTTACTATTTCCCATGTGCGAATAACATTCTCTTATATTCCTATGCTACAGTATTTTCATGTATGTATATGAATTTTCAGTGGTGTTTGACTCTTCTTTGTAACCTCATTTGGTGTTATCTTGGCAAAGATACTGGAGTGGTTTGCCATTTACTTTTCTTATTTATTTTAAAGAAGAGGAAACTGAGGCAAACAAGGTCAAGTGACTTGTTCAGGCTCACACAACCAGTAAGTATCTGTGGCAAGATTTGAACCCAGGAAGATGAGCTTTTCTGACTCCATACCCAGAACTCTATCCACTGCTACCACCTAGTTGCCTGCCTCTTTTCTATGTAAGTCACTAAACCACCTACTTCTTTCTAACATTCTGAATTTCTTACTTTCATTTTCTTTTTTTTTATTATAACTTTTTATATACAAAACATGTGCATGGGTAATTTTTCAACATTGACCCTTGCAAAAATTTCTGTTTCAATTATTCCCCCCCTTCCCTCCACCCCTTTCCTAGATGGCAGGTAGTCCCATACATATTAAATATGTTAAAGTATATGTTAAATACAATATATGTATACATATTTATACAATTATCTTGTTGCACAAGAAAGATCAGATTTAGAAGAAGGTAAAAATAACCTGAGAAGAAAAAACAAAAATGCAAGCAAACAATAACAGAAAGAGTGGAAATGTTATGTTGTGTCCATATTCATTTCCCATTGTTCTTTCTCTGGGTGTAGCTGGTTCTGTTCATTACAGATCAATTGGAACTGATTTGGATCTTCTCATTATTGAAGAGAACCACATCCATCAGAACTGATCATCATACAGTATTGTTGTTGAAGTGTATAATGATCTCCTGGTTCTGCTCATTTCACTTAGCATCAGTTCATGTAAGTTTCTCCAAGCTTCTCTGCATTCATCCTCCTGGTCATTTCTTATAGAACAATAATTGAACTTCCTACTTTCAAGGAGATTTTCTACACTGAGAATATTTGAACACTGAAGAGAAAACTTTTGATTTGAACAATAAAGAGAAAAAGAGAGCCAAGTATTTCAAAGTATAGTGTATAGAGAGAGATCCAAGGAAAACTAGAAAATCATGCTTTAAGGAAAATGGGACTATATACTCTAGAAATCTTTAAAATTGTTTATCATATCTGTTGGCATAACTTCAGGTATTGTTTTTCCTAGATATTTTACTACTAATAGTGAGATGGATATTCTTGCATGCTGTTGATGAGGCTTTATATTACTATATAGCAAGCAGGCAGCTATATCAAGCAACCACATAATCTTCCCTTTCTAAAGTCTTCCTCTTCCTAAAGTCTCCTCTTCCTCACATCTTCCCCCTCTCCTCTGGGGGCTTTGCTCTTAGGAAGCAGTTTTTTAAAATTGCATTTTCCTCCAAAAAAATATCTGCAAAGATAGTTTTCAACATTCACCTTTGCAACATCTCGTGTTTCAAATTTTTCTCCCTCTCTCTCCCCTCCCCACCTTCTCAATACAGCAAGCAATCGGATATGGGTTAAACATGTGCAATTTTAAGAAGCAGTTCTACAGAAAGATTGATAAAAATCAAGAAGTGTGAACGTAGTTAAATATTCTTAAAAATATAGCAAACAGATTTTAATTAAACAGTTCACACCTTCCAGCTGTTCTTATTAAGCTTACAGATGTTTGGAATTGCTGTTGAAAACTACCAGAAATTATGTAGAGTTAAAATAAAAAGATCTTGCATTTCCTTTCAACAGAGTGAAGTTAAGGAAAATTTTAAGTAAATAAGTATAGATTTATATTCTAGACAGGTTTACATTCTTGACTGCTTATAGGCAGAATCCTATAGCAAACACTGATTTGAGTTGGAAGAAACCTCCAAGATCATCTAATCTAACTTTTTCATTTTGTAGATGAGAAAATTGATGCCCACATACATTAAATTACTTGTCCAAATATATATATATGAGCTGCAGAGCCAGATATTTGAACCCCAAATCCTCTGACTCTAAATTCAATATTTCTTCAAAAATATTCAGCAGAAAATAAAATGAAACTTCAGAGAAAATGTTGGACTTCTAAAAAAAAAAAAGATTCATTCAATAGAATCAGTTATACCCAGCAGAAAAAACTCTGGGAAATGAGTGTGAACATTATATAGCATTTCCAATCCCTCTGTTTTTGCCCGCTTGCATTTTTGATTTCCTTCACAGGTTAATTGTACATTATTTCAAAGTCTGATTCTTCTTGTGCAGCAAAATAATTGTATGGATATTAACATATAATTTAACATATTTAGCATGTATTGGTCTACCTGCCCTCTGGGGGAGGGGATGGGGGGAAGGAGGGGAAAAATTGGAACAAAAGGTTTGGCAGTTGTCAATGCTGAAAAATTCCCCTTGCATATATCTTGTAAATAAAAAGCTATATTAAAAAAGATTCATTCAGTTTAGCATTAAAATTAAGTTTACTTACTAAGCTCTATAACATGAAAACTTGTTCCCATGACCCAGTCTTAATGGACCATTTTTCATTCTTCTAGATAACAATCATCCATTCAAAAAATATTTGTAGAACACAACTCTACAAAGTACCATGCTGGAAGTCTTGGGGAGGTATTACCCTTCTTCAAGAACCAATAATCTAATCAATTATAAAACACTGTTAGACATAAAACAAAAACATACATAAAAAAATTCAAAGCAAAATAATAATATAAAATAATACAATAATACAAAAAACATTGCATAATAATATAAATATGCCAAAATTCCAAACAACTGATGCATACAATAAATGCTTGGAGTTCAAAAGAGGAAAGATCAAAGATAATAACTAACATATTCCTAAAATTAACATTTAAAATTCAGTTTTACAAAGAAAACCTAGGCCATCTAATTATAAGAATACTCTCTTTTCTTATATGATGTTTTAAAATACATCTACCTTTCTTCACTAGTATATTTATTCCATCATTTGCATCAATGTCAGAGGTTGATGTGGCTCTTCTCATTACAAAAGTTAACTTTACTTGTGCCTTGATCCTATCCTTTCCATTTTCCCCTTATATCTGACTGACTAATTCATTATTATTCCTAATGTTTACCTTCTGTCTCTGTGCTTTATTAATTTTTGGTCTCATGACTGCAATTTAGGAAGCCTCTCCTATTCTTAAAAACTCTTTCATTTGACAGTGCTATACTGCCAAGTTAATTTCTTCTAGTCTTTCTCCTTTTAATATAACTTTTAATTATAAGCTATAATTAGTATTAGCCATAATAATAGCAAACAACAATATAATAAGCATATAACTACAATTAGTATATATAATTATCATAGGTGATCTATACCTTCTTCATTTCTTGCCATTTGAAGTTACTTAAATTTATATTTCTCAAATATTAGTGATTTATAGCATTTTTATATATATAGTTATATGGAAAGCTTGAATTTTCTTTCTTTGAAAATTACTGTTCATATCCTTTGATCATTTATCTATTGTGAAATGGCTTATAAGTTTATACATTTGAATGTTTCATATATATATTTAAAATGAAATTTTTATCAATCAACCTTATTATAGTTTGAAATATGTACTAAGACATCCTCTTATTGACCATTTTTTTCACTATTACTTTTTAAATTCTTGACTTTTTGTTCCTTCATATGTATTTTATTATTATTTTTCTACATATAGGAGATATTCTTTTGGAAATTTGATTGGTATAGTAATGGAGGGTCTAGTATTTTTTATGGGCACACGGTATTTTACTTATAGGGTGCAATGTTTCATTAACATGATTTGAATATTGTTAAATCAGTGTCATGTTATAAGATGGAAGAAGGAAAATTTAAATGCTGGGAAAAAAAGAAAATAGAATGGAAAAGTCCTATATGACAATTCAAGTATTACATAACTATTTTGTTTTAATAAATGCCTAAGGATTCTTTCTCTTTCACTATCATCAGGACCACCAATGCCAAGAAAAACATTTGGTAATACTTCCTTACTTGGTACATAATGCTATATAGTATAATCATCTTTAGGAGAAGCTAAGTGCTACAGTAGATAGAGCCCAGGACCAAGAGTCAGGAAATCTAAGTTCAAATTCAGCCTTAGACATTTACTAGCTATGTGACCCTGGGCAAATCACTAAATCCTGTTTGCCTCAATTTCCTCATCTACAAAATGCTCAGAGAAGGAAATGGTAAACCACTTTAGCAGCTTTCCCAAGAAAACCCAACTGGGTTTGTAAAGAGTCAGATATGACTGAACAACAACACAATCACTCATTCAATACCTCATCTATTCTTACATATTTTATTAATAATAACCTGTTTTTAATCTATTCACCCTCCAACTCATGCTCCATACTACTAGCCAAGTAATATTTGAATACTTTGCTCTTGTCATGTTACTCAAATATCATCAGTAAATATTATAAATAAAATTAAAAGAAATAAGTATTCTGATTCAATTGATCTTAGTTTTCAAAGTAGAGTAGCTCTAATCTGGCTTTTCAACCAAATCTCACATTACTCTGTACAAAAACAAAATAGAACAAAACTGAAGAGGATTTAAACAAAACCTTTTAAAGTTGAAAGAAAGATCTATGGGGAAAGATAAAAAGAATTAGTAGTATTCCTCTAAAGAAGAAAAAAGTAACTGCTCATTTCTTTTGTTCTAGTGAATAAAAGTGATTTCTTCATATTAATTATGACAGAAACTCTTTGACAACATATTTGAAAAAAGAACATGGAAAAAAATTCCTCAGCTAAAATAGGAGGGCTTTACACTAGACACAAAGAAAAATTTCCAGGTGGTACGGTTCAGGCTGCCAAACTCTGGAAGGCATTGTCAAGAGCTTCATTCATATGTCAATAATATCTTAGGTAAAACCTAAAACTATCAAAGGAGATTAACAAAAGTATTTCAAAAGGCCACTTTGAACTATAAATTTCTAGAAGAGTTCCTAAAATCCTAAAGTTTCCAAACTCTTGAAATATCTTTGGGTTAGGGGTCATGGTGGGATCTAAGATGATAAGCATTTCATGTTTTTCTTAGTATACATTGGCTACTTTTGTAAAAATTGTTTACATAGTTTCAGGGAAATAAATAAACATCTATCTATCTATCTATATCTATATATATATATAGAGAGAGAGAGAGAGAGACAAAGACAGAGAGAGAGACAGAGAGAGAGACAGAGAGACAGAAAGACAGAGACAGAGAGAGAGAAAGAGAGAGAGAGAGAGAGAGAGAGAGAGAGAGAGAGAGAGAGAGCGAGCGAGCATAAGGTTGGTTTTTATGCCAATAAATAAAGCCTAATGAATATATTTGAAATGGTTGTTTGGATTGTAGATGACATATTTAATGTTTAATGTAATCTCCAAATTACAGAACCCTCTTTCAATTTTATTTTGGTTTCTCCTTTCATATCATTCATGGACAAGCTTTGAAAAAAGTTACATTTACTTTTCTAGGCCAAAAAAAAGTTAACTAGAACTGTCTTGAAGATCATGATTACTAGGAATATATAGGTCTTAGGCAAAACTGTGACTCAGTGCCACCTCAACAACAAGTTTGCTGCCTACTGTTAAAGATATCATATACAGTGAGTGGTTAAGAAGGGAGTTTTCTGGGACCATACATCTGCTATATATTTTGCTTGAGAAGCTGTTTTTCCTAAAAGAATGTGGTCAAGTCAGCAACAGCTCAAAGTTATTCTGAAATATTTGAGAGGAACCAAACTGAGATCCACACAATGTGCTACTCTAATGAGAATGCACACACCAAACTTGCTGAGATAACAGGAGAAAGACTTTTCTTAGAAAAAGGATCCAACTAGATTAAAAATAAAATAAAATCTCTATCCATATGAACAGTTAACCCATTTTACATATGGAGCTATCACAGTTAATTATGCAATTAAAGGAACAATATGCCTCCAAATTCTATTTATGAAATATTTGGGTTGGTTTTTAAAAATCCATTTTTATTAGAAGTTATATTTCTCAAGTGACCATTTTTGTATCTTAAGCATTTAATCAACATGCTAATTCATATTTTTTATTATCTACTTTATATATTTATATATTATATAATTTTCTTTAATTTGATGTTTGATCTCTTCTTTTGGCTATAGAGCATAGAGAACACATTTAATTCAAGAATCTCAGAATACAAGCATGTGCCTTGGATTCCACTGTGTGCTTTGATGATGGTAGTCATTTATTAATTAAATGGGGAATAACTGAGCACAAATGAGAATAAGAACCATATAGTGCTTTAAGATTTTCTAAGCTCTTTACTATTCTTATTTTATAGACCAAGATATTAAAACTCTACGAAGTAGAATAATTCACCCAGAGTAACACAATTATTGTCAAAAGACTTATTAGGTGCTTACTGTTAATCAAATACCAAGTTAAGCCCTGGAGATAAAAATACAAGCAAGCAAGATAGTCCTTGCCCTTAAAGAACTTACATTCTAACAAGAGAGGACTACAGAGTAATAGACAAGGAGGATTTCAATAGGAAATCAGAAGAAGTGATCAGAGTCAAAGTAATTAACTGACACATTCTTAATCTGATAATTGTTTTCAGAGCTAGAATTGGAAATGCAGTATGAACCGCCAGTGTGGCAGCATGATATGGAGATGACTAGGACATGGGGGTATGGTATCAAGTCCAGGCAAGATAAGGTGATTTCTCACAAATTAAAGATGGACTGGAGTGAGGGGGAGGCAAGAGGGCAGATAGAATGGATAGCTGGGCAACAGCAGGCTGGATCTTCTTAAATTCCAGTGCTCATTATTCTATGCTACATTGCCTTTCCCCCATCCTCATCTACTTTTCTGGGATATCTTGAGATTAACAAGACAATCATTGCAGTGAGAAGGAATACCATAAAGTTAAGTGCAGTAAGCCCTGGGTAGGCAAATATATCGGGCGAGGGACAGTTAGACTCTGGAAAAATACTGGGGGGAGTGAAGGTAGGGACTGCCTGAGTTGTCCCTCAGTCTCCTCCAACTATCTTTAAATAATGTCTCTAAACAAATTTTGGAGCATCAGGACCTATAAACAGAGTGGAACAATTTTAACACCAAAGGCTTGGAAGATTGGCAGGAGTCTGGTAGTGAGTCTGGAGCACAATCTCAGTATAAATTGTGCCAGCACAGCCTGGGCCCCAGGAAACCAGGAAGCAGCAGTAATCTCCAGACTAGAGCTCTCAGCCCACAGGGGCCAAGGACAACTCTGAAGGAAAGGTTTGGCACACTAGGGTGTGAGGAGAATCCCATATCAGGATCAGTTTTTGGGAGAACTTTTTTTAAAAGTTAAAAGCTGAGTAACAAGTTAGAGAAATAAGTAAACAACAGAAAAAGATTCTGACTACAAAAAAATTATTATGGTGACAAGAAATATCAAAATACACATTTAGAAAATGATAATAAATTCAAAGTTCTTACAGCCAAAGCTTCCAAGAAAAACAAAAATTGGTCTTAGGCTATGGAAGAAATCAAAAGGGATTTTGAAAACCAATAAGAGAGATAGAGGAAAAATTGGGAAGAGAAATGGGAGTGATGCAAAAGGAAATTAAAAAAACTAATGAGAGGAATGCCTTACAAAAGCAAAATCTGCCAAATGTAAAAGAAAGTACAGAAGTTCACTGAGGAAAGTAATTAAAAAATTAGAATTGAACAAATGGAAACTAATGACTTCATAAGAAATCAAGATTCAATAAAAGAAATCCAAAAGGATGGAAAAAATAGGAAAAAATGTGAAATATCTCCCTGGAAAAAAATCTGACCTGGAAAATAGGTCCAGGAGTGATAATTTAAAAATTATTGGTCTACCTGAAAGCCATAATCAAAAAAAGAGCCTGGACATCATCTTTCAAGAAATTATCAAGGAAAACTGCCCTGATATTCTAGAATTAGAAATGGAAAGACCATTTATCACCTCTTGAAAGAGATCCCAAAATAAAAACTCAATGGAGTATTATAGTTATATTTTAGAACTCCCAGGTCAAGGAGAAAATATTACAAGCATCCAGAAAGAAACTATTCAAGTAGAGTGGAGCCATAGTCACACAAGATTGAGCAGCTTTTCCCTCAAAGGATAGGAAGGAGTAGAATATGATATACTGGAGAGCAGTGGAGCTAGGATTACAACCAAAAATCATCTACTCAATCAAACTGAATACAGTTCTTCAGGGGTAAATATGGATATTCAGTGAAAAAGAGGATTTTCAGGCATTCATGATGAAAAGATCAGAGCTGAATAGAAATTTGATTTTTAAATACAGAACTCAGGAGGAACATAAGGAGGTAATCAGGAAAGGGAAATCATAAGGGATTTAAGGTTTATCTGTTTACATTCCTACATGGAAAGATAAAACTTGTAATTCATAAGAACTTCCTCATTATTAAGCCATTTATAAGGAATATATATAGACAGAGGGCACAGGCATGAATAAAATATGAAGGGATAATATGTAAAAAAAAAAAAATCTGGGACTAAGAGAGGAAGGTAATGGAAGAAAGAGAAAGGAAGAGGTAGAATGGTGTAAATTATCTGCCATAAAAGAGGTAAGAAAAAGCTTTTACTATGAAAGGAAAAAAGGGGAGGGAACCTTATTCACATCAGAATTGGCTCAAAGAGTATGGAATTTAATATGAGTATGGAAATCTATTTTACACTATGGGAAAGTAGGAGAGGAAGGAGATATGAGAAGGGGGGAGGATGATGGAAGAGAGGGCAAAATGGAGAAGGGGCTGGTCAGAAGCAAAATACTTTTGAGGAAGGGATTTTAAAAAAGAGAATAAATGAGAGGGGAGGGAAATACAGGTAGAAATATAGTAACCATGAAAAGAATTTTGAAGCAAGTTTCTCTGATGAAGGCCTCATGTTTCAAATGTATAGGAACTGAGTCAAATTTATTTATACATATATGTGTGTGTGTGTGTGTGTGTGTGTGTGTATGCCATTCCCTAATTGATAAATGATCAAAAGATATAATCTATGCCCAAAGAGTTATGAAATCATGTATATTCTTTGACCTAACAATACCACTACTAGGCATGAATTCCAAAAGAGATTTTTAAAAACCCCTATATGTTAAAAAACCTCAAAACTATTTTTAGCAGTTCTTTTCTCAGGACAAAGAATTGGAAATTGAGAGGGTGCCCATCAATTGGGGATTGGTTGCATAAATTATGGTATGGGATTATGAAAGAATATTATTGTTCTATAAGAAATGATGAGTGGGTTACTATCAGAAAAACCTGGAAAGTTCTCCATGAGCTCAAGCAAAGTGAAATGTACTGTGAAGATAGTAATAGGAAAGTTGTGGGATTAGGAATGACTTTGCTATTCTCAGCAATACAATGATGCAAGGCTATTCTGAAGTATTTAGGAGGAGGAAAAATGCTATCCATACCCAGAGAAAAATGATTATGTCTGAATACAGACTGAATCATATCTTTTTTTAAACTTTCTTTTTCTTTTCTTGAGGATTTTTTTCTTTGGGGACATCTATGTTTTCTTTTGCAACATGACTTTTATGGAAATAATTAGCATAACTTCACCTGGGCCTTCTCAGTAGGGAGGAGGTATAAAGAGGAAGGGGGAAAATTTAGAACACACAATTTTAAAAACAATGTAAAAATTTGTTTGACATGTAACTGGGGGAAATAAAAATATTTAAAAGAAAAGAAAAAAAGAAAGATGCTGGGAACATCAGCACCTCCTGCTCCTTTCAAGTAATAAGTAACAAGAAAATTCCTGAGAGTACCATGCTCACCAGAATTATATTACCTGCAATTTTCTGTTCTCCAGACTCTTTGTTAATCTAGAACAGAATACAATTTTTAGTATCCTTGATAACATGGCATGCAACCACAGGACCATAAATAGAAACCTTTTTTAGTTTGATTAGCATATCACAAAAAATGTCACAACATGGGAGAAAAAGCTCAATCAGGTGCTAAATCTTATCGAACACCATAGTTTCCATTCAGCCCAAACACTGTGATGTGCCTCTCTGCTAGCTGACTGGAAAGTATATTCCTAAAACTTCCAGAGGATAGAGCAACTAATTCCCTAATCCTTGGAACACATCCAACTCCCATACCTACCAAATTCAAAGTAGTCTCTTACTCTTTATATATATGTGTGTGTGTGTGTGTTTGTGTGTGTGTGTGTGTGGTCAACATGAGATCTACTTTTACATTTATGAAGTTTTTATTTCATTTTATATGTTCTCTACTTTTGATCTTACATCGGTCATGCATTTTAAATGCTTAAAAGCACTTACACAGATCTGTTTACCTATGCCCAAGGCTATATTAACAAAATTGTTTGACTAACCTGATAATTTCTCACCAGCCTCCAGTTTCTTCTCTCTCTATCCATCCCCACATTGTTGGAAAACATAATTTTTCTAAAATATAAGTCTGACATTCTCAAGAATCCTCAATGATTCCTTTTTGTTTTTAGGATAAAAAATTAAACTCTTCCATTTGGCATTTAAAATCTTCCACAATCTGCTTTCAGGGGAATAGGTTGGTTGAAGCCTATATAGGATTTGTCACTTAATATTTGTGAATGCATTTTCTGATCTATAAAACGGGAGATGATAAATTCATAAGATCTAAAGACTTGAAATGATGAAAACTTTCTATAAGGCAACAAGTGATTGAATGTTCTGGCATTGTACTAAGTGGAGAGTAGAAGAGAGGAAAAGAAAAATAGTTCTTGCACTCAGGAAGTTTCCATTTTAATAGGGAAAAACAACACTTGAAAGGGAACTGAAAAGGAGAGAGGAGTTGGAGGTATTCTTTGTGGAGGAGAGAACTCTAGTGAAGTTTGTCGAATCACAACCCCAGCCAAGAGGAGAATAAAGCTTGACTTGCTTGAGCCTATCCTCAAGATGAAGGTTCTGGAAGAAATTCAGCCATGAGGAAAGGGAAGAAGTCTTGGAGGAAGGATGTTCACAGTGAGAAGATGTTCCAGGGTGAAAATTCCACAGGAACTGAAAGAAGTGTCAGAGTGAGAAAAGGCAGCTGAGTCTTGGTGGTAAAGTCTAGAGTTTTGGGCACAGCCTGGAGGAGAATGAATGAATTATATAAATATGAGTTAATTAATAATACTATATTCTGGTGTATAATTAAAGGTCAAAGTAAGACTGTGAATAAAATGCTTAGGTTTTAAGTTGATTAGGAAACTGGAAATATTTTCACATCACTCTGATCTCCTAATTTTCCAACTTTCAGCCCTCCAATTGTGTGTTTTGTCAGATTGGGCATTAATAATCTTGAAAAACACATGTTTAATGAAAAAATGGTCATTTACAATAGTCTATAGTCATGACAAACATGGAATCTGATCACACACCTAGATGCACAGCCTGGAAGAGAATGAATGGTGTTAATATAAGCTAGTTATTAATGCTATATTTTGGTATATAATTAAAGGTCAAAGTGAGACAATGAGAATAAAGTTCATAGAATTTAAGTTGATTAATGAACTAGAGATGTTTTCACACTACCCTAATCTCATCCTAATTCTCCAACTCTCAGCCTGTGTGTCTTGTTAGATTGGGCATTAACAATTCTGAAGAACTTATGTTTAATGAAGAAATGGTTATTTACAGCATAGACTATGGTCATGATAATCATGGAAGCTGATCAAACAACCATCAATGAGGCTGGTACCTTGATTAGCAGTCCATATCCACTGTTCTTAGATTTATCACAGAGACCACTACTCAACAGATTATTGTTATAGATAAATTCAGGCAAATGTTCTGTGTGGGTCAAACATTTTTCTATTCATCTCTATATCCATGTATCTATACAACACATCTTGGGTTTATTAAGGGCCATTTGGATGCAAAATATAAGGTCCTGATCTTTTGACATACTTATCTGAGTTAACATCCCTAGAGAGATGATTCATGAGGAGATAGTATCCCCAATTCAGATTCCTTGTAAACAAAGTTCTGCAAGTACCATTTTCCTATATCACATACATAGGAAGTCACAGAACTTAGATTTTCTGTCTCCTATTGCAGAGAACTTTAGAGTTTAGAGTAACATGTTGCTTCCCTAAAACCTTCAAAGTTTCCATTTTTAATTCTCAGGAGCAACTTCAAATTTAAGATAAAATGTGAATGCATTCACTGTCCAAGTCTTTAAAATCTGTATCTGGCTTTGTACTTGTGCCTTTGTATATTAAATTTAATTTCCAGATAGAGACTGCGGTGCAATGGACTGTTGCATTTGGAATGTAAAATGGCTCAGTTGAAATTCTACCTCAGACATGATTAACTAGATATGTGCCCCTAGAAAAGCTACTTTTACCTTTTTTCACCTTCAGTTTTCTCAAATATAAAAAGGAGATAATAATGGCACTTCTATCAGAGCATTATTGTGAAGCTCAAACAAGATAATTTAAAGGGCCTAGGAAAATAACATTCTGTCTAGCTGTTAGCTTTCCTTATTATTGTTCAATAATTCTAAATTATTATTAGTGAGCCAGGCATAGTGGTGCATGCCTGTACTCATTGCTAAGAGAAAGGCCAATGCCATTGGAATTCTTGAGATCAAGAGTTCTGTCCTTCAGTGAACAAGGCTAGGCAATTGTCAGAATGAAGTTCAATAGAAGATTATAGGATACTAGGGTGACTAAGGAGGAGAAAACCAGCCCAAGTTGGAAATGAAACAGATTTCTAACCTAATCAAAATGGGATCAAGCCCCTTGAGATGCCCCTGTATTTTCTAGCTTAGAAGAGATGGGGAGACCATGCTCATTTTAAAATATCATTAAAATATAGTTAATACATTTCATTTAGTACTGGGAATTTAAATTAAAAAAAAGCTCAAGACATTTGCTAATGTCCTAGAACAGCATGATGGTGGATTGCTCAAAGTTCACAGTGAATAGAATTCTTGAAAAATTAGAACTTTATGAAGGACTAAGTTTCAGTGTTGTCTCCTATGAAAAGTCAGAAGCAGAGAACTTTTAGATAAAACAGAATTTTTTTACTTCAGGGCTTATGGTGTTTTCAATTTATGACTGAGAAGGGGAAAAAAAAGTTTGACCATTGGCAAATAGTACGCATGCAAACAAGAAAGGCCTGTTAGTCCTCTATCTTCTTTTTACCAAATGAAATTCTCTGTAATGAAGATTTTTGATAATAAAAAAAGAATATAGTCTTATAAATTGTTAGAAACCTAAGATTATCATTTTGCTTAGGCAAGCAGAAAAAAAGAATATTGATTTGAATTATTTAACTATTTCTTCTGAGGAAATGACTGGGTAAATCAATGCTATTCAGTTGATCAGTTTTTGTATTTTGTAACAGATATCTCATAGAGATATCAGATTTTTGAAAAGCTAATGTTGTTACAGGAATCTTTCCTGTCCATTGAAATAACAAGTTAGCCATCACTATGGTGCACATGAGCTTAAAATATGGCTCTAGTGTTTATTTATTTTACACTTAGCTAAGGCATCCCCTGTGTGGAACCACTGCTTTAATTGCATGCTAGAGGGCGCTGTTCAGCTGGAGATGATGTTTTAAGCTCTGGAGTCTGAGATCCAGATCACAAAAGTTATTTCAGATGCCTTCTTACTCTTAAATAGAAGTCTACTGAAAACATACTTGAACAATGCTGGGAAGTTTATCTGAATGAGTCTTTCCCATGGAGGAGACATATACATATACACATTTACTGAAAAATGTTAGTGTATCAATCTGACAGCTTTCTGAAATATACTAAATTCATTGAAGGAGAAACTATCTTTAAAGTTGCTACACATCTTAGAAGAATAAGGTTTAGAAGACTTGAACTATTTCATTTCTCATCAGATATAGCCATTGAAAAATTCAGCTCTCCAGCACCTGGTGGGCAGGCTGGCAAGCTGTGCTCTCTTTAACTTGTTTAAAAGAGGTGGAGAAATGCATGCAGCAGCCAGCTAGCTGGCCTCTCAGCACAGGTGCTTCCAGTAACACAAAGATCAGTGTTCTGTAGGTTGAATTCAGTTTCAAGAGAAACAAACTACTCACAACTAATTTCCTCACCCAGTGCCTAGTTTCTCTGTCTCTACTCTCTTACCTTTCCAAAAGTGCGGTTAGATTAACTATTTAGTCTCTACTTAAATGCAAATACTGTCTCCCTCTCTTTAATTAAAGAGGACTTTATGTTGTGGTCATGTTATTTGTATACCCTAGTATATTTTCAACTCTGAATAATATGCTGCTTTATGGAATTTGTTTCTATTATCTGTGCAAATCTTTTCTCTTTCAAGCTTAAGGAATATTCAACTTTTAAAAAATCACCTAAAAATATAGACATTTATTGTCCTGCTATGTATGGTGGGCAAAAAAGGAGAGGTTAAAAAGAAATATACTATAAATCTTCCTCCTTCAAGATATATACAATAAGAATAACTGACATTTAATAGGGAGGTATGTTATCTCCTTTGCTACTTTATATCAGTACTAATCAAATAAGTGCTGAAGATGTTATCTATAATTTATAGATGAGGAAACTGAGACTGAGAAAAGCAAGATGACTTACCCAGGCTCCTATAGCTAATACCTGGCAGGAGTCAAATTGGGGTCCAGATTTATATGGAAGAAGTCACTAAAGAACACATGTAAGGAGAAATATATAAAAAAGGACAAATAAATGGATACCAATTGGGTAAAAGGATGAGTTGTTGATTAGATTAGAACAGTGAATAGTGTCATATGGGGTCATCTTGGAAGACTTTCTGGAAGAGGTACATTTTGAGTTGGGTTTTGAAGGAGAATAAGGACATGGATTTGAGGGAGAAGAGATGAACAGAGGGCTAGTCAGACAAAGGCATATGCAAACAGATGGAAGAAGTCAATCGTGCTCTGGGAAAGCAAACAGAATGGCGATCTTTATTGTAAGCAGTAGAACTATAAAAAAGGATGGCTCATTTCTTATAATGATTGAAAGATTAACATTTGCAGGAAACAAACACTACTATACAATATGCTTCTTAAATCTGGACTTCTGAAAGTCCCAGTCTCGTAGTCCATTTGAAGATTATTCAAAAGATGAAAAGCATAATCCCTCCTCTGTCTACCACAAATGATTTCCTCTCTTCTACTTCAGGATGAATTTTGTTCTTAAAGGACAATGAATAATTGTATAGATACAAGACTAAGAATAGAGGAATCTTTATGTATGTAGTGAGCGACATGGATTCCTATATACCATCTAATGTTCTTTGTTCTAAACTGAACAAACTTTCCTTGGACAAATGAAGCTGGTTGTAAAGTTTTCAAAGGTCGTTTCGGAAATCAAATTCCACAAACCCTATTTACCACTTACATTTTTACAAGTACTGTCTCCAAGTTAAACCAGAGGTGCTGAAACAGATATCCCACTGTTTGCTCAAAAGAGGGGCATATTTTCCCTGGATAGCGTCAACTGTGAGAAATAGCTGGATGAAAACAAAGAAATATTTCAATGATGGAGAGCAAAGGTGACTTCCTGTTTTGTTTTGGGCTTTGTTTTCTTCCCGTCTCAATGAGGTCTGTGTTTTTCTGATGATTTTAAACTTCTCTCGCTCAGTGATTTCCTATTGAAAGAGGATAGTGCGGGTGCCTCCGCAGGTCATTTCATTACAATATGCCCTGAAAAGGGAAGGGGAGTGGGGGTGGAGGAGAGGGAGGTTACATTAGTGGGAAGAAGCAGACTGTGAGGAGATCTGCTTTCTATTTTCTCCTCTAGATTGAATACATCTGGGTGGAGGGGGGGTGGGGGGAGAAGGTTAAAGGAGGGAAGGGCTTTTTTTTTTTTTTTTTCCTCAGCATGGTGCAATTTTCCCATAGATTTCTTTAAAGGGCTAGGGGAAGGAGGTAGGCAGAAGCATTTGATAACAGCCCTTTTATTTGAAAGAGTAAAATCAGAAACAATTAAGCAAAATTCCCAAGTGGTTTGGTGAAACTGTCTGGTTTCTTTCACTGGTGATTGGAAGGCAAAGAGAAGTTATAATTACATAGGGCAAATTGAAATCAGTGGGAAAGCTGATCCTTGTGTCCTGAGGATTTTTTTTTTTTTTGACTGATATATCCTGTAGAGTGACCGCTTCCCATCCCAATCGCTCATTTAAATGATGCTCCGGACTGCTGGGTTTACGTTCCAGTGGCCTCACACTCGCACCATCGCTATTTGAAGTTGTCTGCTACCTTTGACTTTTATAATGTTTCCAATAGCTGTCTTTCTTTCAGTTCTCTACCCCTCTCCTCTTTATCCCCCCCTCCCTCTTTATTGCCCCCCTCCAATTCAACTCTACAGAAAGAGTGATTAAAGTGAGAGTGTGGGGCTTCAGCTTTCCAAAGGAACAAACAGGAAGAAGGGATGGAAGGTGTCTTATAGGAACTGAGTCAGCGCTGCCTCAGGGGCATCTCATCTGCCTCGCTTTTTATTTCCCCTCCCCCATCTCCATCTGCAACCCCCTTTCACTAACGTCCCCCATCACCTTCTCTTCCCTCCCCTTCTTTTCTGAGAAGAGGAGAAGGCTGGGGAGGGCTGGGACTCTGGCAGGAGGAGGAGCTCCTTCTTTGGCCATGAGGTGCGAAAGTAAAAAGGAGCTGGATTGGAAGCACAGACTTCATTTCAAAGCTGGTCCAGTCCCTCCTAGCAGCCACAACACTACTCCGAAATTCAGTGCTTACGCACCCTCTCCCTAAACCGCTAAACTTCAAGACTTACAAACACTTCCTTAATTTTTTTCTCCCTATCCTCTTTGTGAATAAGGCATTTTCTCCCCACTTTACTTTCCCCCCTCCCCATCCCCACTTTTCCCCTCCCCCGCATTCTTGCTTTCCCACTTTTCTCCTCTTTTTTCCCTTTGGAGAGTTTCAAGCTGCTTTCAGCTGCTTTCTGGGATACAGAGGACTGGCACTTCCCATCACAAACAGCTGAATTCCACTTTTGTGCTTGTTTGTTTTCCTGTTATTTTCATCTCATCTAATTTTTCTGGGAAGTCTGATGTTTCTGCCTAAGAAGAAGGGAAATGAATAGATGCTGGTGAGAACTGCGAGCCCCAGCAGCAGGCGCAGCAGCAGCAGTGACTTCTGTGAGAAGCCGGTAGGACATCCCAGGGGAATCTAATCCAAGAAAGGCTGTGAGGGGAAAAAACAAAACAAAACTCATTGATCATTGAGAAAGGAGCAAAGAAGAGCCAAAGGCTTTTTCTACCTCTTTAACTTTCTAGTCTCTCTCCTATTCTACCGGGATTATGGTTGACTGTGGCTCTGGAGAGATGCTGCTGCTGCTTCTATTTGCCATGGCAGGCATCTTCCTTAGCCAGGTGCCGGGAGCCCAGAGTGCAGCCTGTGAACCTGTTCGCATCCCTCTGTGCAAGTCTCTACCCTGGAACATGACTAAGATGCCCAACCACCTGCACCATAGCACCCAGGCAAATGCTATCTTGGCAATTGAACAATTTGAAGGCCTCTTGGGAACCCGATGCAGCCCAGACCTCCTCTTCTTCCTCTGTGCTATGTATGCGCCTATCTGTACCATTGATTTCCAGCACGAGCCCATCAAGCCTTGCAAGTCTGTATGTGAGAGAGCTCGACAAGGGTGTGAGCCGGTCCTCATCAAATACCGACACTCGTGGCCAGAGAGCTTGGCCTGTGAAGAACTACCCGTCTATGACAGAGGTGTCTGCATCTCTCCTGAGGCCATAGTCACTGCTGATGGAGCTGGTGAGTGCTGAATCTGTCTCTACCTCATCTAAATAACCTCTTCCTTTTTTGGATCCTATTCCACTTTTAGTGCTGGTTCTTTGCCTTCACCCCATCTCATTTTACCTTTCCCCTTTTGATCTAATCTCCTATTTCAAAATGATATTCACACCCTTAATTATTTCTCTACCCAGCAAGAATCCCTCCTAATCTTAACTCGTTACCCTTCCAAACTGATGCTCCTTGCCCTTCGATACATGATCTCTCATTCCCTTAACACTTCATCCAGTCCTTTCATATTAGATATCTTAATGCACAGTTAAATAATCCCGTCTTTCTACCTCTCATGAACTCAAAGGAACAACACTTTGCTTATAGCAGCAAGCTTTTTTGATTAGGCTGCAATTTCTCTTAATATTTCTTTAAACCTTCTTAATCTTCCACAACAACGCTTCTTCCCTGTTTGTTTTTTTTTGTTTTGTTTTGTTTTGTTTTGTTTTGTTGTTGTTGTTGTTGTTGTTTGTTTGTTTTTTGGATAACTTCACTTCTGTCTTTTAGGCGGCATCAAGTTCTAGATAGCATTATGAGTTGGAATTACGAAGTCCTGGGTTCCAATCTACCTCTGATATTTCCTGGTTGAGTGGCATTGCTACATCTCTGCTCCTCAAGCAGTGCCCTAGGAACTACCTATTAAGTAAAAAACGGGTTGCGATTTGGGTTGGTTGACAGTTCCCTACAGACACGAAAATAGAGACCCTGGAGTATCTCATTTTGACTGAAAGCACAGTGTTTTTAAACTTTCTGTTGTGATTTTTTGGAGAAAAAAAAGAAAACTAGTCTCTTTTCCTCTTGAAGCCACTTTTTATGTAACCTTGTTACAATGCATAGATTGTAACTGAAGTGTACTGGCCAAATTCTAATTTGGGCAACTGTCTTTACCTTAAATTCCCTCTCTTGCTTCACTGAGATAAATAGTTCTTCAGTTCATGCTGGAAACAGTGCACTACTGATGAATTTCTGCTTTTCTCATATTTCATTACTAAATCTTCCTTTTAAAAAATGCATTCTTAAAAGTCAACTGGAAAAAAAGTTTTTGGATAATAATAATAACTGATATCTATATTGTACTTTAAAATTGCAAAAAACTTAATAAAGTCTTTTATTATTATGTTCTTACTAAGAATAATCCTATTGTTAATCTCACTGTTCTTTCTCTTCTGGTATTCTGACCCTTCCTTCTTTATTCAACATTTACTTCTATTGTCCAAGTAGCCTGACCTTTTTATACTTTCATTTTATTCTTTCCTTCCAGGCAGGCTAATCCCTTTAACTCTCCATTTGCTTCTATCTTGTCCTGCCCACACTTAACCATAAAACTTTATTGCAGCTCTACACAGAATGGAACCAATCATTGTTTGCCCATTAAATTTCATTCCAATTGTGCTCCCTGTAAGATCTAATATCCTAAACAGATTTATTCTGGTCTGTTTAATCCAGCTAACCCCACCTCCTGTATCATATAACCCAGACTTCTAACTTTATCTTTCATCAATTTTAAAAGCAAACGCAATACTTGAAAGCTCTTGAAAACAAACAAAAAACCACTTTGCCCTCATGTTTCAGATGGATTCTTTTTTCTGTTACCTTTCACTTTAAAAAAATCTGTTTTCCCTCTTATACCTGTGCCCTCAACATATCACTAGCTACAGATAACTGTTGATGATCAGGATATTGTTTTTAGAAAAGTTATAAATCATCTTTTGCTTTCATTTTGCTTTCCTTTCCTATTTTCTATGCATTTTAGCTCACTGAGCATCAGGTAAGCAGAGGAAGAAGAAAACCATAGCATTGCTTTTCAGTGGTAGTACTTAAAAGCTTTGACTACTGAAATGCTCTTCAATACAAATTTCTGTGTTTTCTGCTCCCTTTCCTCCCCTTCTCCAACCATGGCTCAACATCTTTTATTATCTGTGGAAGATAGCTTGGCATAGTCAATCATGCCTCTGACACACTGGCAAAGTTGCTTTGGTCATTAGTCAGTGCTCCAGGCAGTTCAGTCGGATTGTAACCTGCACTGATAACAGGAGTCCTCACCTCTCTAGCAGCGAAATCTCAGGCTTGGTTTCTATCCTTCCATCATTATCACCTGATGAAATATTTTTTTCTCCCTGTGGCATGGCAGTGTGGTATAGGGAAATAAGCAACAAATTTAATATGAGGAGACTAGGGTTCGACTTCTGTCACTGAAATAAATTTTCACGTCTACCAAAAATGGGACAATAATAATACTGGACATTATGGTTGTGGGCAAAATTTTGTCAGTTTAAAGTACTACAGAAATGTAAGTTGTTATTACTTGATACTGAACCAAGAGCTAATTATATAATACAACTGGTCCCAGAGCCTCAGTATTCATTATAGAGACAGGCTACCATAGAATTTGTCTTGGCTTGTCGATCATTGAGGACCCTAAAGGCTAGTGTTTCTTTTGGACCATATTTGAGGACAGGATGGTGGCAATGGCTTCCACTGCCATGTATTTATAAACTTCCCTCATAGGAGCTGTGGGGCTTTAAAAATTACTTTATAGAGATATCGGACCTGAAGGTGGCTTGGCCAGGTCAAGAGCTTCTCAAAGCAATCCCTTTCGATGCAGAAGAGAGGCAGTTTCAGTAAAAGTGCCCCCAAGTTACCTATTAGTGAGGACCAGACCAAATGTAGCACAATAATCTCATTGAATGATTCCAAGGTGAAATGCATGAAAACATTCACTCAATGGGAAGCTGATTTCTAATCTTCCCCCTGCTCCAATGCTATAATATTCATGATTCCTACAGACCTATCCTAAATAGAAAAAAAGTTCCAAAAAGAGAATGGAAGAAAAACATGAACACAGGTGTTTGTGTGTATATCCTTCTGTGTACAAACATATACACTCAGATGCATGGTAATAACAAATTTTTTATTGGAAAGTCTCATTGCACTTAAGGAAGTGGCCAGAATCAAGGGGCTGAACTTTAATTTTTTTAGAAATCCTTTAATTTATCCCTTTAAGACAACATGCTTATCACCAAAGATTCTAAGAAAGAGAGCTTCCCATCTAGTGATTGGCACTGAAAGTTTAGCTCTCTCCTTTCATGATATTAGTGTTTGTGATATTCAGTCTTGAATTCATTTGTAATCACATTTAATTGCAAAAAGCATATACATATCTCATCATCTCCTATTTCACTTTAAAAAAAATTCAGAGGGTTACTTTACAAATTAAATTTGAACTAGGGGTTTTGTTTTGTTTTTGCTTTGTTTTCAAAGGTTTATTTAATACATATTTTGAGTTAGCTACTCAACTGAAAAAAAATTTCTTCAATAACAAATCCCACTCCTGCCATTGTAATAAAAGAAAATTGATTGTGTCAGTAGCCAACTCAGGTATGTTTAGGGTGTATATTGGCTTGTGTTTCTTAAGAATGGAATGTTCTCATTATTATTATTATCCATTGTTAAGATTTACTGTCATTTTATATTTGGTCAGAAATCATTATAATTTGGGGGGGGGGTAGCTCACAAGGAGATAGGATGCAAACGTGATTTCATCAAGAGGAGAATTCAAGATATGGGGAAACTCCTTTTACTTTTTTATATTACAGGGTCTTCTGAAAATTTTAGAGAATTGCATGAGGCAGAGAAAAGGTAGTGATTTCCCTGCAGTCACAATTGTGTGTCAGAAGAGAGCCTTGAATTCCAGGTTTGTGACTTGAAGACTAAATCTCTATCATAACAGGGCTTTTTCTCCAAATTATTCTAATAAGCTGAATTCTTCAACAATCAAAGTAGAAAAATTACACTAAGCATTTTTGTAAGGTAATAGAGTCACATTGTGCCAGAAGAGATCATTTTTTAGTTGATTTTTTTTTTTTTTAGTTAATAAAATGAATGATACAGTGGGAGTTAATACCTGCAAAGTAGTTTTCTAAGCCTGGCTTTCTAAAAAACCAGAACCAAGTAAAGGCATTCAAGATAAATTGGTTGTTTTTCCAACTAGCCAGTTGAATTATGATGATAAACTATATTGGTACTGGACTAGTGGGAGGGAGCAAATCTCATTTTCTCCACTTTGATAGGACAAAGCAGAGACGGAGAGGGGGCCTCCATTGTTAGGATTATCATTCCAAGATTATACTTTTTACATTATGGACTCAAGACTGAACTTTAAATTGTAGTCAGATGGAAGACATGGAGAAATTCTAATTTAAGTTTCCTTATCATTAAATATTCAATCTTCAATTAGCTAAAGTAGGAGATACTTTTAAAGAGAAGTTCCTGCTCTGCTTTACAAAATTATGGTCAAACTACTGCTAGGTGGCAAAATGGATAGACTGCCAGCCCTGGGATAAAGAGGGCCTGAGTGCAAATGTAGCCTCAAATACTTAATTATGTGATCTCCAGGCAAGTCACTTAACCCCCTATGTGTCAGTACCTCATCTGTAAAATGAACTGAAGAAGGAAATGGCAAACCACTCCAGTATCTTTGCCAAAAAAACCCAAAATGGGGTCAGAAACTACTGAACAACAGTCATAATACTAAGGGAATTGTGGGAATTGAGTGAACCATACTGGCTCCATCTTGTGACTCAATTTTGGATCTAGCTCAATTCCCTTTCTATTTAATTATGGATCTAGTCCAACTTCTATCTTGTGAGAAAACTTTATTCAATTATGGGAATTGTGAGAAAATTTTACTGCATTGTTTGAACCTGACCCTTTGTGACTGGGAAGCTGAACTACCTGTTGCTTAGAGACCATTAACTAAAGACTTAGGTTATGCTGACCAGAAACCTAGTCATATTCAAAGATTGAAGCAAGAAGTTTTCTCACAATTATACATCTCAAGCAACCCATATGTTTCTCTGAAAACTGGCCCATGCTGATAAATCAGTTATTGTTTCCTTGTTCCTTTGATTGAATCCAGACATTTGATAGGTAGTGGAACAGTTCTTTTTTTGATTTCAGGAAATTAAGTACTTGTTGGCTCTTCCCCTCCCAATTTAGAAAAATCTTTAATCTTTCCTCCAATTAGAAATCGGATTATCTAATCTGGTGTCCTGGTTTGTATCCTGTAAATTGTTTTCTTTTAATGCAGAAAAATCTGTCTCTTCCTGTATTGGAGGTTCAGTGCCAAGCTGAGGAAGCCTAGTACTGATTTGTTATGCATTTCTTATGTAAAGGCAAAGAATTGTTTTTGTGTCTTTTAAATTAAAAAAAATATTTAGATGGTACAGTTGATAGAAAACTGAACCTGGAGCCAGGAAGATTTGAATTCAAATATGACTTAAGATGCTTACAAGTTGTGTGATCTTGATCAAATCACTTACCTTTGCCTCATTTCTTATAAAATAGGGATAATAATAGCACCTACTTCCCAAGATTATTGTGAAGATCAAATAAGATAATATTTATGAGTGCCTACCACTCTTATAAGTGCAGGATAGGCACTTAATAAATGCTTATTACCCTCCCTAAATAGTTATTACTCCCACTCCCTTTTTTAAGGGACCTGTGATTTCACTAATACAGGAAAGTCCATGAAGGAAACTAATACATATAGGTTCATACTCTGTAATGTATACTTTGGGAAAGTATACATGGCAGGGAAAAATTGAGTGACTTGTCCAGGATCCCTGAGCTAGTATGTCTTATGAGTAGGTTATAAGTAAGTTTTGAATTTGAGTCTTGGCCACCTGATTCAAGGCCATTTCCCATTGGTTATTTTTCACTGCCTCTTGACTAAACTTAAACATTGTAATTTTAAAAGCATATCAATTAGATTCAGGACATTTGATGATATAGAAAATAAAATGCTGAGCTTATAGTCAGGAAGACCTGGATTCAAATCCTACCTCAGATACTTACTAGCTAGGTAAGTCATTTAACTTCTGCTCTGGTTCCCATACTGCAAAATAGAGCTAATAATGGAATTTATGTCCCAGGATTATTGTGAGGGTCAAATGATATAATATTTGAAGGTATTAGGGAAAAGCCCTTAGCCTAATGCATGGCAAATAGTAGGCACTACAAAAATGCTTATTTCCCTTCCCTTCCCCAAATTAGCTTGTTTATGGTAGTTCATGAAGTAATTTATATTCTTCTCAATTTGAATCTATAAGAAGCACCTGTCCTGGATCCTGCTCTGTCTGGCCTCTGTCTGGCCTCTGTCTTCATACTAGACATGCTAGACATTTCCTTACAGTTGGCATTTATATAGAAGCTTAAGATTTACAAAATAATTTGCAAATATTATTCGATTGTCACAACAACCCTAGGAGGTAGATTCTATTATTTCCATTTTAAAGTTAAGGGATCTGAGAGAGGCAGAGTTTGTGACTTGCCCAGTCACATTGCCCAATGTCTGAAGCTACTTTTGAATTCAGATCTTTCTGACTCCAAGTCTGGTGCTCTATCCATTGCACTGCCTAGCTGTCTCTTATGCCAAGGACCATTTAGTGTTATCCATTTTGAAGAATAAACTTTTTTAAACCTAAACTTTTCAGGTTGTTAGAAAAAAAATTAGAACTATTTAAAAATGGACAAAACTGGTCACTTTAATTTAGTATAGAGAATCTTTACATCCTACTACTAATTCAAAAATAGTTTATAAGGGCAGAATTGACATAAAACTTCTTCAAGCTAAACACTTATTCTAGGACTGTCTATGTGCATAATTGACAGTGTAATTGATTAATTTTTCCTATTCAATGCATAAATTCAGTAAAAAATTCAGCTAAACCAAATGTTTCTTGTCATATAGATAAGACTACAAGTTGCATCTGAATTTTTATTTTTTTATTCAATTTTGTAGGTATTATATAAGTATAATCTATAACTGTTCAGAAATATGTCTCATGGTTGGGATGTTAGTGGAGAGATAGGCCTTATTTTTGTTTTAGAATATTACTTTGTGCAGTTAGATGTGAATCTCATATTCAAGGGAATCCCGTAAAGGCAATTTGCTTTATCTCAAAAACATTGAGACAAAGTATGCAAAATCACCTGTGGTATACTGATATTAATAATTAAGATTTACATAGCATACTTATTTTGCCAAAGGTTCTCTACTCATTTGTCCACTAGGTTTAGCTTTGTTGATCACAATAATTTATGTTATTAAATCTCTTGCTCAAGTGATTACTTAAGGTCTTCCTGATCTTGGCAGAATTTAAGGGAAGCAAACTTTCACATGTATGAACTACAGCTGAATCATTTCTCTACTCCAGGAAAAACAGAGAGTCTTTTCTTTAGCCCCAGTCTAAAAATATTTGAGGGAATTAATACCAAGAAGGAAGAATGTGTGATACACAGGGTTGTTAAGGGAGTGGGGGGAAATGGGATAATCTAAAGAAATAGAAAATTTAAAACAAAAGGAAAATTGGCTTTATTATTTCTCCTTTGGAGAAATCATAAGTAAATTATTTTGGTTGTAATTGAAATTATAGAAATTGTAAATTACTTTGGATGGTATAAAGGGAAAATAGCTGTTAATATTCTATATCAGTATATATTTAATTTTATTTATGGCTAAGTCTTTGCATAGATTACTAAATTAAGAGATAGGGAGAAGTTAGAGATTTAAATTTAAATCTGTCAAATGTTCATTAGGTAAATGAGAAAACTGAGGCCCATAGAGGTAAAAAAAATTTGCTCAGACTTATAGAAGTATTAAATAAAACTGGGATCTAAACTCAGGATCTCTGAGCCCTGAGTGCACCACACAGTTTATCCTATAACTGTTTTAATCTGGGACTGAGAAGCAGAGAGGTACAGTGAAACCTGTTAAGAAATGAAATTTCATTCATGAAGACATTGGCTGCATTCTAATAATGAATTAAAACAATAATTATAAGTTTTTTTTCATACCTGACTCTTGGTGATCTCATTTAGAGTTTTGTTTGCAAGGATCTTGGAGTAGTTTGCTATTTCCTTTTCCAGCTCATTTTATAGATGAGGAAAGTGAGACGAATAAGGGTTTAAGGTAGCAAGTATTTGAAACCAGAAAATGAATCTTCCTGATTCCAAATCCAGCATTGTACCCACTGTAATCATTTGACTTCCTACAATTAAGGGCTTACATTTACTCATCTTTGTATGTTGCAGCCTCCAGTAGAAAGTAAGGTCAGGAAAATAGGAAATGATTTTTATTTTATCTTTGTGTTTTCCACGCTTAGCACAAAATAGACACTTAGTAACATGGTTGTTGAATCTTGTCTCTCAGAATCTTTATTCATTCAGTTCTGCTGAAAGCTTCCCCTATTCCTTCTTCTTCTTGATATATTCTTCTCTCACCAACTTACTTCCTATTTACTTTGCCATGTATGTGTTGAATCCCTTCCTCCTCTCTATGGTGTAAACTCCTTAAGGAAAGGAACTTTTTTTGGTCTTTGTATTCCCAGGTTTTTAAACAGGATGCTTCACACATAGTAGTCCCTTATAAATGTTTACTGTATTTAATTGTCCCTTTTCATTTATATGGTGGGAAGAAGGGGATTCAATTCTCATTCATTTGTGCCAAGGAAATAAGAGTAACAGTCTTGATAGTTCAAAAGGATAGTAATCCAAAATTCATTTATCTGAGGTTTGAAAGAAAGTTTTGTTCTTTTGTTTTTTGTGTTTTTGTCTTTCTTTTATATCCCTAGCACTTAGCACAATTTTTAATTCACAATATGTGCTTAATAAATGTATTTTGACTGACTGACTATATTTGAATATAATAATTTCTTATATTAGAAGAAGCATTTCCTCTCTTTCACTTAAAATTTTTAATGAGGATTCGTAGGAAGAGATAAGCAAGAGTGAATAGATTGTAATTGCATTATGTCCAAAACAAAACTCCAAGCAGACCCACTCTCTTCTGAATATCCTTATTTTCCTGTAAAAAACAAAACAAAACAAACTATCCTTTTTGGCTTCCAAGTTCTCAACTTTCTTCAAAGTTCTCATTGATCTTTTAATTCCCAAGTTTTATTGTCTTTCACCAGTCCTCTATCATTCTTAATATTTTAGCAGCATTTGACACTCTTGAGCATTTCTCCTTTCCTGGTGCTTACTGTCTCTTGTCTGCTTTCATTTCATTCATCTCCTTAGCTGCCAAACTATTCTGCCAAATTTCCTTTTCTTATCAGCATCCATATCTCCCTTTCCTTTTTCTTTTCCCTCTCCTTTTCCTTTTCCCTTCCTTCTCCCTCTCCCAGACCCTATCCCTGGCTCCCTGGCTCCCTTCTCCCTCCCCCCCTTCCTCTTTTGAACTCTATATTTACAATATGAAGTACTTATTTAAAAATGATTCTCATAGGTATTTCAAACACAATGTTTACAATATATACAATATATCTCATTCTCTTTCCCTCATCTGAACTTCTTAATTCTGTTGTCTTCTCATCATTCAAATATTCAAATTTAACTCAATTTTTTACTCTTTTTTTTCCTCCCTCACCTCATGTACCCTAGTAGTCCCAAATCTTGCCATTTCTATTCTCATCACATCTGGCATATAAGTCCCTTTCTTCATAGACATAGATATCACTATAGTTCAATAACTTCTCACCTCTCATCTGGGTTATTACAATCGACTCCTAATTGATCTTCATGTCCTAAGTCTCTCTTACCACAGAGCTGTCAAAATGATTTTCCTAGATCTCAGATCTAGTCTTGTAATTTTACTACTCAATAAACTTCAGTTTATTTTTTTTTTTTTACCATATTGTCCTTTAAAACTTTAAATGTCATTTACTTCATAAGGCACATAAAGACTACTAGAGTAATATATACATACATTTTATAAGTAAGAAAGTAGACACATATTGGGGTCATGGAAAAAAAATTTACCAATGGAGTGAATAATAAAAAATTGTGGAGACCATTCATATAGATCATAGATGTCAAACATGGTGGATGGTTTGAAGGAATCAGATTAAAATGTTATTGGGGGAATATTTAACAAAATAAATAAAAATACAATAGAACATAGATAATGTTAATATCTGGTTGTCTAAATCATATTATGGCCTGCAGAGATCCTTATGTAGACCTAAGTGGCTCCATTTCTACTTGAATTTGGTACCATTGGTCTAGATTATACATTCTACCACTTTACTCTTCACCCTATGCCAACAATAAATTAAAACATCTCTCAGAGAAGTCCAAAACACAGAGAGAAGAAGGGCTTGCCTTCCCTAAACTTGCTTATCCTTCCTTAGGAAAGGTAGATAATTATTTTGGCTTCAAATCCTTTTTCTTCCATTTCCTTCTGGGATAAAGTAAATAAGATATTATTTACAGCTAGTTCTCATTGATGCAAATAACAAATCCCATGAAAATGGTCACATTATTTGAACTCTCACTGTATATTTTCATTGAGCTGGAACCAAAAGATCAGAATTAAATTCTCATTTTTTCCCCAAAAACTCAAAACTGAGGTGAATTTATACAAGTTTAGGAAAATATGTACTTTCTTGGCTATAATGAAACAATTTTTATTTAATCAAATAAATTGAAATGTTAAAAATCATTTAAAATAAATAGATATATTACAATTTTAATGGAATTCATTGTTAACAGATCTAGAAAATGTAAGCACTCAGCTTTAGTATATATTACCCTTCATTTACTGCATTTATAAATGTCACAATTACAAAACCTAAAGTACTATCTATTGGTGACAGTATTTTTATTGTTTTTTTATTTCACTGGACCTTTCTTTGGTGTCAGGAACTCTTAGGGAAGAGTTGTGGGGTGGTGCTAGTGGTAGGAATAAACACGTATTAAGAGCTTACTATGTGCCAGATATTGTGCCTAGAGCTTTATAAATATGTCCTTCATCTATCAGATCATTTGAATTCCTAGTAAGGAAATTCCATATGTGAATGTGAAGAGGCAACTTCAACATAAAGTCTTAGGGAGTCACTGGAGAGTCAAAGACAGAGCTTGAACCCCCATCTTCCCTTCCTTGAGACTCAGCTATATCAACTGAGATCAATTCTTTGCCTTGTGTATTGTTACCTGCTATTATTTTAATTTTTTAAATAAGAAGATCTAATGTTTAATATTGTTTCCTTGAGCTGGCCTCACGTATTGGCACGAAGACTGGATTTAAAAGTTAGAAAACTTGGGGGTCAGTCTTACACACTTGCTAGCCATATAATATTGGACAAGTTATTTAAACTTTCAGAGCTTCAGCTTCCTCATTCCTTTTTCTCATGGTGAGAAGGATAAGAATAAAGAACATTTACATAGTACTTACTTTGTGTCTGGCACTGTGCTAATCTTATTTTTTTATAGTTATTATCTCATTTGATCCTTGCAACAACACTGGGAGGTAGGTGCTACTATTTTCCTCATTCTACAGATGAGGAAACTGAGGCAAATAGCATAAATGACAGCTATGAAGTTTCTGCGACTGAATTTGAACTCGGGTCCTATGCTTTATCCACTGTATCCCCTAATTGTTCCTAGAATAATAACATTTCTACCATCTATCTGATAAGGTCTTTATAAGGTGGATATTTTTCAATTTCACTTGTATACTATTATTCCTATTCTAGCAAAATCCCATTAAGAAAATACTGGATAGCTTGTCATAGTGGGACATTTCTATCATCCCTGTTACTAGGGGAGGTTGAAGCTGGTGGATCACTTGAGCTTAGAAGTTTCAAACTGCAGTAAGGCTATCATTTATTACTTAGATTTGCTTTAAGTCTAGCACTGATATAGTGGAACTTCTGGCAGTGGAGGGACCATTAGGTTGCTTAAGGAAAGAGAGAGTAGCCCATGTTGGTAATGGAACAATTTAAAACATGTATCTATCTGCATTTGGGAGTAGGATTGGCTGGGGCAATTATAGATTGGGTGAGATGGGACATAGAAGGAACCAAGGAAGAAGGAAAGGATCTGAGTCAAAATAGGGGTCAAATTAATATTATAGAACAGTTAGATATTATAGAACATGTTAATATTATAGTTATATATATTATATATTATTATATATATTATATATAGTTAAATATTATAGAACATTTTAATCAATATTTGTGGGTTAATGCCAACATTCTGAAAACAAGTTTACTAATAAATCTTTACATGTTTCATGAATCAATTGCAGATTTTCCTATGGATTCTAGCAATGGAAACTGTAGAGGTGCCAGCCCTGGTGAGTATCTTATCTGTCAAATACTTGCATTCTGAGTATGTTTATTTTTCTTTTAGTTAATAGCATTAAATATAAGCAAATTCTTTTTTTTTCAAAAAGTCATTTTTATTGAAACTGAAAATATATTGTATAAAATGATAACTTTGCAACTCTAAACTTAAATAGTCAGAAACCAGATTTATGGTCCATTGAGGTGGAGGGTTATGTCAATTGTCTTTGTTTTAATGTTACTTTTCATCCTTTCCTTAAAGAGCTGTATGGCACATTTGTATTTTAAATGATAAAAACTACACATAATTTTGTCTTAAGAATATATTCAAATTTCCTTGGGCTTTTTTTTAAGTCCTAATTTGATTAAAAGACATTGATCATTATGGTCAGCATTAGGACAGTTCTGTGAATAATTTCAATGTGTTTTTTTTAAATAAAGCAATTAATATTTTAATATTACATGGTAATCTTAATATTATATGGTAATATGATTGGAGTGACCAATACTTATAGGACTCTGTCATTTGCTGTTGAGTAAGAAGAGATTCAGACTTGTACTTTAACTAGGGTATGGAAATTTTAGCGTGGAAACCACTACTAATACAGGTCATCATTTGTCTCAAAGAATTGATCAAGGGCATCTAATATGAATGTATTTACTCATGATTAGTGTATGTCAGAAGCAGAAGCAGAACCCAGATTTTCTAGATTCCTATACTGGCAGTCTTTCCACGTTCTTGTATGTCTAGCCCAGATTTTTTTTAAAAAAATAGTATTTTGTTTTTCCAAAAACATGCAAAGATAGTTTTGCAAAACTTTGTATTCCAAAATTTTCTCCTACCCTCCTCCTTCCCACTTCCCAAGAGAGCAAGCAATCCAATATAGATTAAACATGTGCAATTCTTGTAAACATATTTCCATATTTGTAATGCTGTTGTCCAAGAAAAATTAGATCAAAAGGGGAAGAACTATGAGAAAGGAAAAAAAAATCTGCAAGTAAACAAACAACAAAAAAGATGAAAATACATGCTTTGATCTATATTGAGTCTCCATAATTCTCTTTCTAGGTATAGATGACACTTTCCATCCCAAGTCTGTTGAAATTCTAGCCTCAATTGAATAGTTCTAGAAAGAGAAAAAAAAAGATAGTATCATATAACTGTATAAACAGAAGAAATGGAGTTAAAAGGCCTGAGGTTGATTCTTGGCTTTGCCAACACAGTCTGTAACCTCTCTTAGCCTCAGTTTAATCATCTGCAAAATAGGTGCAATAACACTTACACTACTCTTTGTCATATGGTCATTGTGAGGATTATATATGTAAAAGCATTTTGTAAAATATTTGACAATATAAGATATAGTAATGATGCTTTACAATGCACTTTGTTCAAAATGATCCTGAGAGGCAAAAGTGATTTCAGGGGAATTTTCTGCCACCAGTGCAATTAGTATGACTTTTTTCTCCCTAAAGGGTAAGAACATGTGCATTCACAATGTTTAAAAGTGGCAAAACTTTTGTGGTCTCCTGATTAGAACTGCCTCTGACATGGTCTTGAAATCCATTGAAGACAAATTCTTACTAGAAAAGCTAATGCTTAGTTTTGGCATGTAAAAGAGCAGCAAGGTATTCTCAGGCTAAAAAAAAAAAAAAAAAAAAAAAATATTTTTTTCCTTTTTACCTTTCATCTAGGGTGGACTTGGAGCAGATGTGGATAGCATTAGGGAAGAGGTAGAGTCCTCCCCATAGCACTTTGGGGGAAAAAATAACACAAAGGATTTCATAGAAACGTCTCAGAACAGATAAGAAATCTCTATGTGTTAACATAAAGGACTACCCTCATCTTCTAAAAAAGTTACTTTGCATTTGCTTATCTGCATTCATATTGTTTTCCTCCAGTAAAATTTAATATCTTGGAGGGTAAGAACTGCTTTTTAAAATTATTATTCTTTGTATACCTACCACCTAGTATGTGAATAAACAAATGAATGAATAAAAAGATTTAGTAAGGCCTTGCTAAGTACCAGGTTATATGCTGGAGTTACAAAAAGAAAAAAGGAAACAATCCCTATTGTCAAGGAGTTCACACTCTTATTGGGACAGTAAGTATGAAAATTCAGCTGCAGAGGGTCAGAAATGCTTGGAAGAAAGGATCTTTCAGGGATCTTGCTTATAGCAGGATTTAGGAGTCCTCAGGGTGCATCAGCAGACGAAAGGCAATGAAGGGAAAGGCTCTGCGTAGATGGTAAGGGCTGCTGGACCTTAGGATGAACTCGTAAATACATGGTATGGGTCAGTGGTCCTGCATTTCATGAAAGTTTTAGCTGATAATTCTGATTAGACAAAAGCTATAAAGGTGAGTGAGCAGCTGTCACTCCTCCCTCTTGCTTCCTTTAGATGATTAGGGTCAGCCCTTGCTTTCTGGGTCACCTATGGAATCTGGACAACTCAGGAGTCAGGGAAGGGGTGAGTGAAAGGAAAGCAAGTATGAAGGGCACTCAACTGGCCTGTTCTTCTATCCAAGAGGTGAGGGGGAAGAGGAGCTAGCATGATACTTAATAAATGTTCCTTGAATTGAATTCAATTAAGAAAAGAGGCTCATAAAAGTGAAGGGACTGGTTGTTATTCTAATAGTGCTAATAGGCAGCAAAGCCAGGATTCAAAGGCAGTCTTTCTAACTCCAAGTGCACTGCTCCATGCCTCTCAGATGGACTGTACCAATCTGTTTGACCAGAAGTTATGGTTGGAATGGGTCTCAGAGCATAACCATGGTGACAACACAGCAGTGCAACATACAAAGCCCCTGTAATATTTCAACATTTTTTTTAAAGGATCTGAATCACTGGCACTATACACTGGCACCATTTCCTTTTCCTTTTTCTTTACATGGCAATTAGTGAGTGAAACAACCCCAAATGCAGACTGGGTCTCTCTCTATGTTTACTGTTCTGGATTTATAAAATTATTCTTGTTCCCTGATGAAATGCAAGTGATTAAAGACAAACAAACCCTCTCCATCTTGGTTGTGAAATTTCATGGGGACACTTTCAAATACTCTCCATAAGAAAACAGACTTCATTCAAACTAAACTCTGGGGAGTAAGGAAACAGTCCAAGGTGGTTGTGATAAAACAAGAAGTATTGAAGTTTGCAATCCACACCGGACCTTGCCTTTTTTTTTTTTTTTTAATTCTAAAGAATTAATTACTTTTATATAGAGTTCTAGAGTTAGACCTACCTTCCTTCCTTCCTTCCTTCCTTCCTTCCTTCCTATTCTTGATTAAATTATACTTTATCTGCACTCAGATGTCAAACAAAAATTCAATTGTGTCCTTTGGGAGAATTAAAGGAAAAAAGAGAGCTTCTTTTTCAGTTGACCCTAAGTTAACACCTGTGTTTTTGGGTAATGACCTTGTACCATTTTCTATTTGTGATTTAAAACAAAATTTAAGAGGTGTTCTATATCACCATCACATTTAAGAATATCTCCTTTCAAGGTGACAAAGCAATGAATCTTGGTTTTATGTCATAGATCCAATATACACTGGATTTAGAGACAGAAGGACCTTAGAAATCAACTCATTCAAAGGTTTTTAACCTGGAACCCTTCTTGGGTTTATTTCAATGAGTCTGTGAACTTAATGGAAAAAAAAAATCATCTTTATTTCCACTAACCTGTTGGCTGAAAGTTGACACTTCCTTCAGTTATGAATAGGCCATCAACTATATTCTGAGAAGTGGAAAGGAATAAACATTGAATTAATGTCTATTATGTGCCAGAAAGTGCTTTATAAATATTAACTCATGGGATCTCCATAACTTCCCTGGGAGACAAATTGCTTTTCTTTATCCCCACTAAAGTGAGACTGAATAAGGCTAAATTATTTGCCCAAGGTCTCTTGGCCAGTAAGTCTCTGAATCAAGATTTGAACTTGTTATTCAGGCATTTGTTTGTGTTTGACTCTTTGTGACTCTATGGACCATAACACACTCGGTCCTTTCATACTCCTCACTCAAAGTCCGTCCAAGTTCATGTCCATTGTTTCCATGAGGTGTGAACTTGGGTCTTCCTAATTCCAGGCCCAGCACTCTATCCACTGTGTACCACCTAGATGCCTTAGAAAGGATCCAAAGGCTTCACCAAGCTCCCAAAGGGGCCTATCACATAAAATAGTTGAGAGCCTTTGAACTAAATGAACTGCTTCAATTTTTATAGATGAGTAAACTGAGGCTTATATAGGTGAAGTAACTTGCTTAAGGCCACATAGCTAGTAAGTATCAGAGACGATTTGAACCCAGCAACTATAACTTCAAATCTATTGCTCTTTCCATTATACTATGTTAATTATCCAAGGCCATCTCCAGTTTTCTTGGTCTCTATCTGGCCATTGTACCCATATAACTCTGGAGAGAAAAGCGAGGCAGGTGACCTTGCTATTCCTCACTTAAATCCAATTCACTTGCATGTCATGGAATCATCTCCCTGATGTCATGATTCACTTTGAAAATGAAGGACAAATAACAATAGACCAAGCAGAGAATTTCATTTTTACCTGAATTATCAGGAAAATGTTTCCAATTTTCAATTTAGTTGTTGAGGCCAGTTTGTGAACTCTTGTGTTTGAAAATTGATAGCTATATTCACCTTAACCCCAATAGATTAAATATTCTAAGGAAGGAAATATTTAGAGGTATAATTAAAAATTCATCAGCTGCTAACTAGCTCTTACCTAGCTAATACCTGATATTAGAACACGAACAAGTTTCTCAGGACCTCAGTTTCACCTTATAAAATGAGGTGATTGGGATTGATGTTTTCTGTGTTCATTTTCAGCTCAGTTTCTCATTTTATAACTAAATGATCCTTTTTGTATTAAGGAAATCATTAGCACTTTTAGCTTTGGGTTCAGAAAGTTGCCCTCTTTCTGATTTTCTGTTTAGTAGATTCTTGCTTAGGTAGTTAAAAAGGTGTTAAGGGAAGTTCTCTGGAAAGCAAGAGTTCTAGTTGTTTGCCCTTCCTTCATGAAGAGGACCATGACATCAGAGAGGTGATTGCCATGACATCCAAGTGGATTGGATTTAAGTGAAAGAGAGCTGTGCAAAAGTCACCCACCTATCTTCTCAGGAGCCATTTGGGTCCAAGGCATAGATCAGGACAACTGGAGATGACTAGATGCAGTGGGAGAGGGAGGCCTTTTTAACTAGGGCTTTACTAGGACTCAGTGTGACTGAGACAACTGCCCAATCAGTGATTAAGGCTAGATAAGAAAGAGGCAGAGAAGGACCTCTTTTACTTCTTTAAAAAAAAAAAAAATCTATCTTGGAGGGAAAGAGCCTTGGGGTATCTTGCCAAAACAGAAATGATTTCTATTTCCATTTACTCTGAGCAAATCAAGGCTCAACCAATAACTAAGTGGGGTTTAGTCTGGAATCTATTGTTATTCAATCCATGAGAGTCTGGGTGATTTGGTTTGAAGGTATGGTCCTTAAGAAAGAATCTAGCAAATAAATCCATGGGAGGTTTCAGGGATCAAAGTTTACATTTTTCTGGGCCATGTACCAGGAAGCGTAGAGATAGATAAAAAGGACTTCGTCCCAGGGCTGGAGGAAGGTGGAGTCTTCCATCCATGGTAATCCCTTCTTTGCCTTACCATGTAGTCTGGTGATCCAACTCCTTCTGAGACACATCTCTCTTTCTTCCATCTCCTTGCTCACTCCTCTAGTGGCACAAGTGACTCATTCTTCTAGAACAATTGTGCTATTATTATTGGATTGCCCTCTACACTCCTTCCATGACCTCTGAAAGAACTGAATTAGCTCCAGATCTAGTTATTTCTAGTTAAGATCTTGTTGCTAGTTCTACCCAGTCATACCCTCTTTTGCAATATATGCTGTGATTTTAGTAGGCATAGTAGCCCTTCATAGCCTCTCAAATTATGAGTTCTTTGAGAGGATTATCTTTTGCCTTATTTTTTCCCCCTAACCAATTGGCACAGTGCTTGATTCCTAATAGGTGCTTAATAAATGTGAGTTGACTAACTATTCTTCTATAGAGAAGGTATTTATTCTCTTCCTAGTACTTAATGACCAACTCTTCCAGATTTACTTTGGTAAACTCATCCTCCTTTGAAAAAATAATTTCACAGTAAATTTCATACTAAATAAGCAGAATTAACATCAAGATTATGGTTGTGAATGGACAGCAAGAAGCACAGTGGATAGAGTGCCCACCTTGGAGCCAGGAGAATGTGCATTCAAATTTGGCTTTAGACTTAATAGCTCTGTGACCCTGGGTAAATCATTTAACCATGTTTTCCTTAATTTTCTCATCTGTAAAATGAGCTAGAGAAGGAAATGGCAAACTCTTCCAATATCTCCGCCAAGGAACCCAAATAGGGTCACAAAAGACTTAGGCACAACTAATAGACTAAACCACACCAATATGGTTGTAAACCAATAAGTCAAATATTTTCTCATTTTCCTTCTAACCTCTGCAGCAGATAACACACTACATTTGTTCTCTACTCTGTCACTCTTGGACACTTGTCCTTTGGCTTTGTGATATTGTACTATCCTGGATCTCCTCCTACTTCTCCAACTAATCCTGTTTTCTTAGCTGAATTAGTGAATTTCTTTTAGTAAATGTGAACATTGTTTAACTTTTATCCTTTCATTCTTCTCTAATCACCTAATGCCTGGATTTTTGTGGTAACTTTTTTTTAAGTTTTCTTACTTATTAGTTAAAGCAGAAAACTCTGCCATTAAAACTTTGATGTTAAAATTAATGCAGCATTATTTCAGTATATTAGTCCTTTACTCCCATCTCATCAAGTAGAGGTTTTTTGTTTATTCATTTGTTTTTTGACCTGTGATTTCATTAATGTACTCTAAGAAAAAAACCAATCTCAGTATAGATCAGCAACTACTCTGAAATGTATAATCATTTTTTGTTTGTTTATTTTTGTTTTTTCTTTTTAAATAAAGCCTTTTATTTTCGAAACACACACATAGATAGTTTTCAACATTCACTGTTGCAAAATCTTGTGTTTCAATTTTTTTTCTCTCTCCCTTTGCCCCCAACCTCTCCCCTAGATGGCAAGTAATGCAATATATGTTAAACATGTGTAATTCTACTATACATATTTTATTGTGGTAACTTCTTATTCTCTAATCTCTCCCTGTGATGCTATTAATTGCCAGCCTCTTCAACAATGAGATGAACCAAATCAGTTCCAGTAGAGCTATGAACTGAACCAGCTACACCCAGGGAAAGAACTCTAGGAGATGACTATGAACCACTACATAGAATTCCCAATCCCTCTATTTTTGTCTGCCTGCATTTTTGATTTCCTTCACAGGCTAATTGTACATTATTTCAAAGTCCAACTCTTTTTATACAGCAAAATAATGGTTTGACCATGTATACATATATTGTATTTAACATATTGTATTTAACTTATACTTTAACATATTTAACATGTATTGGTCAACCTGCCATCTGAGGGAAGGGGTAGGGGGAAGGAGGGAAAAAGTTGGAACAAAAGGATTTGCAACTGTCAATGCTGAAAAATTACTTATGCATATATCTTGTAAATAAAAAGCTATAATAATAAAGAAAATAAAGTTAATGTACAGCCCTCAGAAAAAATATTAATTGCCAGGTTAATATTGCTAAAGAAACATTGTGATCTTATCACTATCCTGCTCAGAAATCTTTAGTCATTTCCTCTTTCCTTTAAAAGACAATTTCTTTACTTATCATTCATTCTTCTATGATGTAGATGTAACTAGATGCAATTTAGTCCCTTCCACAAATTCTATATTTCAGCCAAAATGATGCATATGCTACTTTATGGATGTTATTTGTGATGTACCTTTCTACTTCTATATTTTTGTCCATGCAATTTTCCCATTCTCCATGTATCCACATTAAACTTCAGTGTTGAGCTCAAATGCCATTTATTCTAGACCCAAGTTGAAAATCAATCTCGAAAACTTGCTAGCTTTGTGATCTTGGGCAAGTCATTTATTTTCTGCATGCCTCAGTTTCTTCAAATGTAAAATGGGGGAAAATAGCAGTACCTACCTTCCAGGATTGTTGTGAGGTTCAAATATTTGTAAAGAAGTTATATAGTAGGTGCTTAATAAATGTTTATTCCTTTCCCTTCTCCTTCCATGACTATTTCACTGATTTTCTTCTTCTTGAATAATAAATGTTTACTTCCTGTCACATTTATGTCACATATATATTTATATCACATATATAGTCTTTAAAATGTCTTTTATTTTACCTTTTGACACACTTGCCATATCATTAAACCTTTAACTTGTAAACTTTGTGGACACGGACTATGTTGTTTATACCTGTATCTTTTCTCCAAGCCATCAAGTACAGTTTTTGGTACATTTTAGTGTGATAAATGTTTGAATAAATTAATAATAAATTCATTTAAGAATGCATCTTGGGAGCGTATTAATCTGTCATGCAATTTTGGATATGCCAATTAATTTTGATATGTCTTTGTTTCCTCGTCTGGAGAATGGAAAAAATAAAGTATACCCTGGCCAAGTTCTGTTTGATAGGTGAGGTCTTGAATTAGAGAGGTGATTGTGTGAATGAGATAAGTTTGAAAGTGATCATAAAGGTAGACGTAATAAGATTTGACAAATGATTGGATTGAAAAGTGATAGAGAATGAGTCAAAGATGACATCAAGACCATGAACTTTGGTGACTAGAAGGATAATGGGGCCCTCAATAATAAATCTATTCAGAGTAGGTTGAAATAACATAGATATTTTGCCATGTTAGAGAAAAACTAAGTCTGCATTAAAATTTTAAAAAACTAAACACACTTATATAATTCTAAGAACTTGAATGCAAGATATAGCTGGAACTCCATCATATCAAACCTTGAGATGAAAAAATGAAACAGACAGATACATTAATTGGTATTTTGTGTGGTGTAAAATGAACAAAATCTCCAGATGTTGGGCTGAATCTTTTTCAGTTTTCATTTAGATATTTGGCATTGGATAAAAGATATCTTGACTTTTTGGTATTTGCTCTATCTTTTTGTTAAAGAACACTTTTGGAGGATGATTGAAGCATTTAATGATGAAAGAAAGTGTTCAAACTTATACAACCTATCTTAGGGTATTGTACATCCTGAATGACCAGAATACTTTTGAAAGGCATACTGTTAGTTTGCCAAAGATATAAATCCCCAGGAAATATACAGAATTTCCTTTTCTTATTAACATAGTATTAGCCTTCCCAATCTCAGAATTCCTTATTGAAAGTTACAAATTACTATGAATCAAATCATTTGAGGTTTGCTTTTATAACTAAATTGAGCAAATATTATTCTTGCATTTTTAGGTCTTAGTATAATACTTTAGACTTTGCTGTCAGATTTGTTGCCTTTTTCCATATGTTGCTGAACATGAAACAAATATTAGTTTTAAACTTTTCCTTAGTTTATAATTTTGATAAACTTAAAAAAATCTTATTTAATTAACTCAAATTAAATTCTGAGAAAATACACAATTTTGATTTGATACACAATCAAAATTATGTAGCTTATAGTATATAGTATCATACTTATAAGTACTTCTAAATTATGTCCCTTTACTCTCTGTCTTGAATAAACAACACTTTCTTGGGGAAGAAAAAAATTGGGTGAAAGATTTATCTTCAAGCTTTTGGGTAGATTTTAATTGCTGCTATGCTTGTCTTCTTTCTCAAATGATTACCTTTATATTGTTATATGCTTTCAGTAAAATGAAAGCTCCTTGAAGGTAAGAACTGATTTTTCCCTCTTTTCTTTTTATAGCCCTAGCATCCAGAACAGTGCCTTATACTCAGTAGATACCTGATAAATTCTTTAATATATGATATTTATGTATATGATATATGATAATATATGATAAATTCATGGTAGATACCTGATAAATTGAAGTCTAATTGAGTCACAGTGGCTCACTTTTGTTAGAAAAGTAATTATCTTAATTTTCAGAAGTTTTTATTGAGATTTCTCTAGGTTTAAAAAAAAAGTTTTATGCAGGAGGGGAATTCTGGTTTGGATAGCTATTGCTGTGGTTATTGGATCTTTTTTAATCTTGCTAAATTAAAATCTAGATGAATATGTGGTAGACCTTCTGCCCCACTGTTAAAGTGGACTATGGATAAATTTAGATGAGTCTAGCAGAAACAGATGTGACCAAAAATTGATTGGTATAATTGTCTTGTCAATGCAGCACTGCTTCTCATAAGGAAACATGGAAGTATTAAAATTTGATACTTAGAAAGTTGTTATAAAAAGTCACAATAGATCAAGTTCCACTGAATCCTTTAGATCTGTACCCACTTATTTCCACCTAGTATCTTATCCATCTAGCAAGGTTTTCTACATTCTTGACTCACAATTAAGGAAATGCAATGTTTCATTTCTTTCAATTGGAAAGTAAATCAAACTGGCTTTGTTCTTTCTCAGAATACCAATGACAACAGAATCATAGGTTCATAAAATTTAGAATAGAAAGATACCTTAGATAGCATGTGGTCTGACTCCCACATTTTACTGATAAGGAGGTTTAGCCCAGTGATAAAGCAAAATCTTGAGCAAAATAGTTATATCTTCTTCTGATTGGCTATTGGTAACTTAGTCAGGATTAAGTTTCATCACTTGAACCTCTGGCAAAGGCAAAGCAATCCTAATTGGCAGACATTTTAGTGAGGGGGCGGGTGGAGATTTCTCAGCTCCTCCCTATGCATCTTTGAACAGGGTGCAGAACATGTTTGTCCTTACCAATGACATCATGGATGATGTCTTCACTTGCATGTGAATTGGATATAAGTGAGGCAGAGTTGTACAAAGTCACCAGCTTGACTCCCTTCCTGAGTCCCTAGCTTCAGCTACCTTCAAGGCCATGGGAACAAGTTGTTCTCATGTGCACATTCTGACAGGGGAAGTCTTCACATTCTGAGAGTAGACACCCCTCTAATTCCCCAATAGGTTTGTTGTTTACCCTCAACCTGGTTTAGTCATCTGCCAAGATGGTTACCTGGCTGTGACTGGCTGCATGCTATAGCTTCTTGGAGCCACAGATGAGAGTTGGGTGAATTGTGTGTATAGGAAAGGTGAATAAGCAGCCCTGAAAAGCGCTCATTGGTAAGCCCTCACATCAGAAATGCCAGTTCTCTCCACATACCCCAGAACTAATACTCAGGTGAAACAATTAATCTGAAGCTAGGGAAAGGCTGGTCTTCATATGTGGCTGATTACTCCCTCTCTGATACTTAAGGGATGCTTCTTGCTTTATGAGATCCAGCTGTTTCTAGCAATCTTGGCTAGAGAAACAAGTCATTTCAATCAGGTCCTCTTTGATCCAGTTTTCCCCATGTAGGCTAAGTCACTTTGATTAGGAAAAGCAGAGACACAAGAGCTATCCCCTTAGCAACGGTCTAGCTCAAGCTGGCTTCTATGCTTCCCATCTAAACAGGAACTACGATCTCATTTAGTTCAAGTTCTAGTTCAAGCTCGTTAAGGAGCAGATGTCATGGGGGCTGGGAATGCTCACCTTACTTGATTAGAAACTGACTGCCTTTCAGAAATGGGAGTTTGTCAAAAACAGGTAACTAATATAGTATAATATTAGTTTTATTCAACAGCAGAGCCAAGATTTTAACTTGCATCCTCTAAATGTACTATACCATGCTGGTTCCCTAAACCAGTGATCTTTAATCTTTTTTGATTGTATACTCCTATCAGAAACATACTTTTGAGCATCCCCTTCAATATATAAAGATTTACTTACTTAAAAATTATAAAATGTACTACTGTACTAATTATGTATACTATTAATATACAAAAATTAGAAGTAAAAAGAAATTTAAAAAATGAAATGAAATAATTTTTATCTCAGAGAGTCGAAGTTTTTTGAATATGATAGTATCAAGATCAGACTCTTGTTTTAAGAAATTAGTTCTGTGGTGATTAGTTTGGAAAGGAGAGACATGAAACAAGGAGACTAATTAACAAGTTCTTGCAATAGTCTGAGCAAGTATTGATGTGGCTCTGAACTGGGTCATTGTTGTATGAATAGAAAGAAAATGAATTTGAGAGAGATTATGCAGTAGAAACGACAAGATTTGTCAACTTATTAAATTGAGGAGTCCAAGATGACACTGAGGTTGTGAATCTGCATTACTATAAAGAGGGTGGTACTCTCAATAGTGATAAGGAGACTCAGAAGAAGGGAAAGGGAAATAATGTAATAAGATGCAAATTTGCAGTCTTATCATACTGACTTATCATGGGCATCTCACCCTTTTCTACCCAAAACAAAAGGAAAAGTACAGGGATCCTACTCATCTAGCCCAGGAGCACAGAGCAACACCTGAAATCACAAGGTAATGGTAGGGGGTGCTACTCTGATCCCTCATTAATAATTAGCCCATAACTGCCGTGTTAAGTCAGTCCCTGCTTGAGTAACAGAGATATTGGGAACTTTCACAATCAAGAGGTTGCGGGGAAATAATAGGGATTGTATCATTGTGTTAGAGACAAGTCCCATTATTGGTTATCATGGGCACATAGTTTGCAACTGATCTTCCTGTCCTCTGAATGGCTGATTGCACATAGCATGAGGTCAGGCCACAATTCGTATCTTGGAGACCTAAGCCTAAATCTTTGACTGAGGATGTAAGAGATTTTTCTGTCTTTGAAATGTAAAGAAAAGAAAAATAGATTTTGAGTTTGTGGAGTACAGGAATGTTTCCCTTACTGATTTTGAATGCTTCTATCTCTCAAATGCTTTGAATTTAGACAAGTATTAACATTATTTTGCAGTCAGGAGATGCTGTTATTCCCCAGAGTACATAGATGCCCACAGTGAACTGAAGGTGCTCTGGTAGCTATGGAAACTTCAGATTAAGTGAAGATTTTTCTATTTCAGAGATTAAAAAAAAAATCTCTGACCTTTAGAAGCCATTTTAGAAATGGGGGAAATTGAATATTAAGATTTGGATATAGTAGTGTTTACTTTAGACATATACATATGAAACAATTATGATGGGTTAAGAATTAACTGAGACAGGTAACTTTATATATATCCCCCAAACTTCTAATATTATATATATAAATTCAATGTCAACTCGTGAAAACAAAAGAATTCGAGGAGAAAGGATATTACATATATAATAAATTTATATTAATTAAATAACATTAATTAATATATATTATATATTGAATTCTTTTGTTATATTTGTTTTTGTTTCTTTTGTTTATATTTGTTATATTATATATATTGAATTCTTTTGTTTTCACAAGTTGACATTGAATTTGCAAGATTTTCCTATAACTTTTAGCATGAGACAACTTTTTATTGTGATAGATATTAAGTATATCTTTTATTTTTAAAAAATCTCCTTAATAAACTCTAATTGAATACTTCCAGCTTTTTCATCAGTAAAGATTACTTTTCCCCAGTCCTTAGTATTCTAGCCTTTATTCTATCTTGCTTATGACAAACTTTGCTTCTTAGCAATAGTTAACAAAATTTTTTATTAAACTAGTCTTTTTTCTGTTCTTCCAAATTTAAGAAGCCTATGCCACATGTAAAGCAAACAATAACAACTTCTCTAAGCTGCCAAGATCCTTTGAAGGTCTTGCTTGTTTTATAGAGACTAATTAGGCAGTTTTTCAGCAGTTGTTTGCCAGTTCTTGGCATCTTGTTTTTTTATTTTCAACTGCATTTTTCTATGTCATTGTAGACTTGAATGATCCTTAAAATGCTTGACTTGCTCATACCAATAGCCAGTTATCACAATAGCCTAATAATGAAGTATGCCCTTTGAACAATGCAGAGCTACAACTTTTGCACATTCCTTTGAGTAGAATCTATTCTTTAAGACCACAGAATTAAAAACCAACAAAAGAAACATGTATGACTAGAAATCCAGAATTCAAATGGAAGAGAACTAATTAAAGGTGGGAATTTAGCTCAATCCAGTTTCATCTAGCCAAAGTATAATGTTCTGACACTGTTTAATGTCAATAAAGGTCTGTACACACATGACCATTGCTGTCACAAAAAGAAAACATGTCAAAACCGCTATTTATTTCAAGACACTCACAGAATATTGTAGAATAGGGGTATCAAACTCAAATAGAAATAGGAAATTCACATTATATTGTATTGCATTTTTTATTTTGCATTGTATTTTTTTTTGTTAAACATAACCCAATTACATTTAAGAATTTGATACAAATTAAAATAATACAAGTCTAGTTTCAAAAGGCAGAATTGCATAGATAATAGGCCATAGAGTTGTGGAAAGAGCCTTTTCAGACCTAAGGAAAGGATAATTAAGGGAGAATTGAGGTAATGGACATTTAAAAGTCAACAATGACATGGATAAAAGCAAAAATGCCATGATTGTCAAATTGGCAAATGACCCAAAACTGGAGATGATGGAGGATGCTCAACAACAGTTGGCATCCAAAAAGATTTTGACAAACTAGAAGAAATTTAATAGGGTTCAAAAATCAGTTACACAAATATATATTATAAATATTACTAGACAACAGTCTGTGTACAAATAAGGGGGAGGGGGGGATTTCAGTGTCCTGCTGGTTCAGTTTGAGTCAAGAGAATGGTACAACAATGAAAGAATCTGTTCTCTTACTAAGCAAGGTATAGTATTCAGGATGAGGGAATTGAGTCCCACCGATCTCTTCCCACATCTGTAGTATTGTGTTCAGTACTATGCAAAATCTTTCAGAAGAATGTTGATAAACTGAAGAAAAATCAGTTATAATGAACAAAATGGTGAGGTGGGGTTGGTGACCATATTTTCTTGGCATTTGTTGAAACAAATGGGGATGGAAGAAAAGAAGACTTAAGAGGTAATAACTAACTCAAGATTTCAGAGATTACTGTTTAGAAAAGAGATTAGACTTAATGTTCTCTGTTCCAGAGGACAGGACTAGGAACAATGCATGGAATTTGTAGAAGATTGATTTCAGCACAACATAAAGAAAAATTTCCTAACAATAAGAACTGCTCCAAAGTAGAATGGGGTCCCCTTCTGGGCTGGGCTTGACTCAGAGCAGTCCCATGGTGATTCAGGCTAGAAACTAGAATAAAAAGGAGATACTTGTAGGTCATTCAACAGTTAACCAAAAGAGATTTAATTAGCAGAAGGATATTCAACAAGGATAGACAGGAAGAATTCTTTGAACTGATTTAGCTAAATGAAAGCCAAATGCTTGGCTCCATCTACCAGCAAGCATTTGAGAGCCCCTCTAACTTCTCATGACTGCTTTGTACTCAAGGGATGAGGAAGTGATCTTATCACTCCTCAGCCCTACTTCCGTGAGCCAAACAAGTTTTGAGTATTATCTTGATATTAAAAAAAAAAAGTAGCCTAATCTATTTGGGGGTGAGTGAGGTGAAGAGAATTAGTATATCATTTTTACCATAGCTGGTTTAAGAGGTAGTGGCCTTCCAGATACTGGAGATGTTCGAGCTCAGATTTTTTAAAGTACTTGTCAGACATAGAGCCAAGAGAATTCCTGATTAGGTGCAGGTTGGTCTAACTAGCTTTTGAACTCCCTAAGATTCTATAATTTTAGTTAGCATATATGTGACTTTCCCCACTTTTATCTGTACATGATTTGGGAAAAGTTTAGGGACCTTAAATAGTCTAAAGAAAGATTGGGATAAGTTCAAAAGACTTTTGTGGAAAGTTATATGTTCTGGTCATCATGATGTTTAACATTTTTATCAATGACTTGAGTAAAGACATACTTAACAGATCTACAAATGCTACAATGCTGGGATAGCTAGCATGTAGTTTAAATGAGTCAAGTTCCAAAAAGAGTTCAATAGATTAGAATACAGGACCAGATTTAAAGAGATGGGATTTAATGGGGATAAAAATAATCTTATGCTTGAATTAAAAAATAAACACACAAATTTTACAAGTAAAAGATGGGATGGCCTGGCCATTTATCCGGCCATCTGGGTTTTAATGTACCGCAAGCTTCATTTGAGTTAGTATTGCCATGCAGCAGCCAGAAAGACTAGAATGAAGTACAGAAAGGGAGAGGTCTGAATTTCACTCTCTTGTGCCCTGCTTAAATCATAATCTGTGTTCAGTTGGATGCCACATTTTGAGAAAGATATTGATAGATGGTAGAGAGTGTAAAAAAATCATATTTAAGATTGTAAAGGGCTTTAAATTATTTAATGTAATGTTTGGCTAAAGGTACTACAAAATATTAGTCTAGAAAAGAGGAGATATAGGGTTAATATGATAACTATTGTCAATGTTTGAAATACCATATAGAACCAGGCTTAAACTAGAAGTGTTAGAAGCCACAAAGAAAGTAGATGTTTGCCCAAAGTAAGAAAATATTTTCTAACAATTGTTTATCAAAAAATAGAATATATTGCCCTAGGAAATAGTAGGTTTCTCCTCACTAGGGGTTTCAAGCAAAAGTTGGATAACCATTTATTCACTGTGTTTATGGTATTCTTATTCAGCTATAAGTTGAAGTAGATGACATCTAAAGTTCCTTTGAATTTTGAGGTTTTGTAACCTGTATGACCCTGGGCAAAACACTTAATCTCCATTGCCTCAGTTTTGTAATTCAAAAAATGAAGATAATGATAGAATTTATCCTATCAGGTTGTTGTGAGGCTCAAATAAGAAAATATTTATAAATTTCCAAACCTTAAATAGATCTATAAACGATAATCCTTACTATTGGAATAAAATTATAATAATAATCCTTTATATGAAAAAGCTAAGAGTATTATAGATAAAATTCTCTTGCTAGGACAGTTTAAAACTACAATAAAAAGAAAAATTGTAAGAGTATTTTTGACTTGCAAATTTTCCTCCTCAATTTTTCTCGAAGAGATACAGTTGTGGGGTCTTCACAAGAATTTTATGTGATTTACAAGTGGCTTACAACTCTATTCTAATCAGGTAAACAGCTTATAGAGAAAGGAAGTGACTTTCCTTTGGTCCCAAAGCTAGTATATATCAGAGATAGAATTTGAATTTAGGTCATCCTGATTGTAAGGCTGCCCCTTAATCTATTCTTTATGTTGCTTCTTATGAATGTAAATAATTTAAAAAAGTATGTGTAGAAACAATGCAATAGTATTTCTCTGTAGTCTAAGTGTCTTTACCCTGTCATTTCCTAAAAAGAAAAAAAGAAAGTTTTATCTGGAAAATGTTGCTGTATGTACATATTGTCTAATCTCTCCTATGCAAGTTATTTGCATGTTCAACAAATTGGGCCTGCAACTAAAAATCCCCAGAAAACCAATAAATTAGCCAACCCTCCACAATTAAACACCCAAATAAAAATCTGGAAAAAAATCAAAGGAGGTTAACAAGATTGAAAATAAGAAAAAGCATTGAATTTATAAATCTGGAAGTTAAAAAATAAAATACATAAATCATTAGTTAATTTGACTAAGAAAGAAAAAAAATTACTTATGTTAAAAAAATGAAAAAAGCTGAATTCTCCACTAAAAAATAAATAAAAACAATAATTAAGTGATATTTCATCTACCTACATGCTTATAAAGTAGAAAATCTAAATGTAAAAACATAAATTGCCCAAATTAATAGAACATGAATCCCATCTTAGAAAAGAAATTGAACAAGCAATAAACAAATTCTTAAAGAAAAAAAAGGTCAGAATCAGATAAATTTAAGTGAATTCTAGCAATCATTTAAAGAAAAAGTTCAATACTATGTAAACTATTTGGAAAAAAAAATAGGTGAAGGAGGGATCCTATCAAATTCCTTTTGTGACACAAATTTGGCTTGATATCTAAGCCACAGAGTCAAAACAGAAAAAGAAAACTACAGATTAAATTCCCTGATGAATATTGATGTAAAAATTTAAAATAAAGCATTAGTAAGGAGTCTACAGCAATATATCACAAAGATCAAGCACTATGATTAAGGCTAGATTTATATCAGAAAAGTAGGATTGGTTAAATATTAGGAAAATTATAAGCATAATTAACCACTTAATAACAAAAACAGAAAAAATTCATATGATTATTTCAATAGATATAGAAAAAGCTTTTGACAAATACAATACCCATTAATGCTAAAAAAAAAAAAAAAAAAAAAAAAAGTACTAGAAGATGTAATGACCGTGTATTTAAAATCAGCCTGAGTCAGGAATTCAGGTTAAGGGAAGAATCTTCAATCTTTATTGAAGTGAAGAGGTGAAAAAAGATTGCGATAGCAATATGGGCAGCTGCGACAGGAAGCCAGCTAGCAGAGAGAGAACAGAGCTGAAAAGTTGTCGCAGTGGCAATACGAGCAGTCTCTTTTCTTTCTCCAAGCTTATATATTAATAGAGTATGGTCCAATTACTATTTAGCCTCATGTGCTTGGGACCTCAGTGCATCAATTCAAGCCTCAGCCCATTACAAGAAGACATAGAAATAAATGAAACTTTCCTTAAAATAAAAAAGTAGTATCTTATCTAAAAACAAAAGCAATCTTTATCCATGATGGAAATAAGCTAGAAGCTTTTCCAAAAAGATCAAGAGTAAAACAAGGATGTCTATCATCTCCATTACTATTCAATATTGTACTAGAAATGCTAGCTATAGCAAAAAAAGGCAAAAAGAAATTTGAAAAATAATCAAAAGCAAAGAGGAACTTTTAAAACCCACTTTTTGAAAATGGTATGATGGTGTACTAATAAATCCTAGAGAGTTAACTAAAAAACTTATTGAAATAATTAACAACTTGAGCAAAATTGCAAAATAAAAATAAACCTACATATATATTAATCATCATAAATCAATCTATATAAATCATAAATCATCAGCATTATCCAGCAGGTAGAGATAGAAAGAGAAATTCTATTTGCCAACACATACACAGGAACTATATAAACACAATTTCAAAACATTCCACACAATTAAAGATAGATCTAAACAATTAGAAAATATAAATGCCCATAGAAAATATAAATAGCAAAGTCACTATAATGAAAATGGCATTATTACCAAAATTAATTTATTCATTCAGTGCCATATCAAACTACCAAAGAAGTTATTTTGTAGAAATAGAAAAAAAAACAATAACAGAATTTGTTTAGAGGAACAAAAGTCAAGAATATTAAAAGATTTTTTTTAAAAAGGGGGAGAAAAGATTCCTAATAGTACCAGATCTCAAATTATATTAGAAAGTTGTAATCATCAACCAATTTCATACTGTGTAAGACGCAGAAAGATTGATCAGTGAAACAGATTAGACACATTATATTCAAGAGGCAATTACCAAGTAATTCAATGTTCGATAAAGCCAGATACCTGAAAATAGAACTCATTATTCTACAAAATTGTTGCGGAAACTTGCCTGGTAGAAATGAGATATTAATCAATTGTTAAGATATCATACCAAAATGAGCTACAAATGAGTATGTAATTTAAATATAAAGGGTGACATCATAAGCAAATGAGTAGAGCATAAAAAAATAGGAGAAAAGTTCATGTGTCTTTGTGTGTGTGTGTGTGTGTGTATGTGAGAGAGAGAGAGAGATTGATTCACAGAAGAAAAAATGGAAAATTTTGATTACAAAAATTTAAAAAGTTTTTTTTGCCCCCAAATGCAACTAAAATTAGGGGAAAAAAGAAGTAGTGGAAAAAAATCTTTGCATAAAATTTCTTTGATCAGACTCATTTCTAGGATTATAGAAACTAGGTCAAATTTACAAAAAAAAAAAAAAGTCATTCCCAAATTGACAATTGGTTTAAAAAAGAAAGAAAGCAAAGCAAAGGAAATAAACCAACAACAAAGGCAGTTTTCAGAGGAAGAAATACAAGTTATCAATACCCATATGGAAAATTCTGTTGTTTAGTCATATTTTAAATTGTGCCTGAATCTGTACCCCAGTTTGGGATTTTCTTTTTATTTATTTATTTATTTTTATTTATTTTTTAAAAAATTTTTTATTTAATAATAATTATATTGACAGAATCCATGCCAGGGTAATTTTTTTTTACAACATTATCCCTTGCACTCGTTTCTGTTCCGATTTTTCCCCTCCCTCCCTCCACCCCTCCCCTAGATGGCAAGCAGTCCTATATATGTTGGATATGTTGCAGTATATTCTAGATACAATATATGTTTGCAGAACCGAACAGTTCTCTTGTTGCACAGGGAGAATTGGATTCAGAAGGTATAAATAACCCGGGAAGAAAAACAAAAATGCAGATAGTTCACATTCGTTTCCCAGTGTTCTTTCTTTGGGTGTAGCTGCTTTTGTCCGTCATTTATCAATTGAAACTCAGGTCTCTTTGTCAAAGAAATCCACTTCCATCAAAATATGTCCTCATACAATATCGTTGTCGAAGTGTATAATGATCTCCTGGTTCTGCTCATTTCACTTAGCATCAGTTCATGTAAGTCTCGCCAGTCCTCTCTGTATTCATCCTGCTGGTCATTTCTTACAGAACAACAATATTCCATAACATTCATATACCACAATTTACCCAGCCATTCTCCAATTGATGGGCATCCATTCAATTTCCAGTTTCTAGCCACTACAAACAGGGCTGCTATAAACATTTTGGCACATACAGGTCCCTTTCCCTTCTTTAGTATTTCTTTGGGATATAAGCCCAATAGAAACACTGCTGGATCAAAGGGTATGCACAGTTTGATAACTTTTTGGGCATAATTCCAGATTGCTCTCCAGAATGGTTGGATTCGTTCACAACTCCACCAACAATGCATCAGTGCAGTTTGGGATTTTCTTGACAAAGATGCTGGAGTGGTATGCCATTTCCTTTTCCAGCTCATTTTACAGATGAGGAACCTGAGGCAAATAGTGACTTGTCTAGGATCACACTAGCAAGTTTCTGAGACTAGGCTCAGACTCATCTCTTCCTGACTTTATGCCCTACACTCTTTCCACTGTACCACCTACCTGCTCAAAAAAATTATCTAAATGACGAATAATTAGAGAAATAAATTCAAACAACTCTGAAGTACCACCTCACATCTATCAGATTAGCTAAGATGACAAAAAAAGGTAAAGAACAAATGCTAGAAGAACTGTGAAAAAACAGGCATACTAATTCACTCTTACTGGAACTGTGAACTAGTCCAACTATTCTGGAGAGGAATTTAGATTTTATGTTCCCCAAAAACTATTAAACTGTGCTTACTCTTTGATCCTGCAATATTGCTGTTAAGTCTATACCTCAAAGAGGTCGGAGAAAAGAAAAGGATCCAAATATACAAATGTATTTATACCAGTTTTTTTTTTTTTTGTGGTGATAAAGAATCAGAAACTGAGGGGATGCCCATCACTTGGGAATGGCTAAACAAATTATGGCATATGAATGTGATGGAATACTGTTGCACTGTGAAGGAATTGTGAAAGGGATGGTTTCAAAAAAATTTGAGAAGATTTTTATGAATTCATGTAAAGCTTAATAAGGTGAATAACATATAATAACAGAAATATTATAAAGATAATAAACACTGAGAGACTTAGTATCAACACAATGATCAATCTTTGTTCCAACGAACTCATGATATAATGTATTATCTATTTTGATAGAGAAGTGAGGGACTAACAATACAAACTGAAGCATCTTCTCATCTTTTTTTTTTCTGTCCCTTCCTTCCTTCTTTTTTTTTTTCTTTTTTGATATGGTTAATGAGAAAATTTGTTTTACATTAATATTTGTAATGGGTTTTGTTTTCTTTGTTTTCTCAGTGAGTAGGGGAGGAAAAGAATTTGACATTGAAAATAAAATAGAACTGAATTTTAATAAATAATTTAAAAGCATAAAGATTATAAAGTTACTTGAATGACTGTCAAAACTATTTGAGGAAAGCTAGAATATTTATTCATCAAGCTTTTTGTACTCAAAACTTTCACAAATTCCTAAAGAAATGCCAATTCCAAGATATTTCCTTTAATTATTATTAAAAATAATGATGTTATTTTTAAATAGTCACAAAAGTACAAGTCTATATCCATATAGAAATGCTGGAGGGTGGTTTTGAAATTCAAAGAAAACCTAAATCATTTCTTTAGGAGCATTGTCTTCTTTCACAAATACAACTTTTTTTTTTCATTTAAAATTTACAGTGTCTTTAGGCTAAAATAAATCATTTATAAAAGAAGATACTTAGCAGAAGACAACCTTACATTTTTTCCCCCAAAGGAATACAGAAGCCTTGCTTATTAAAAGAGTAATATGAAGGAGTGTCTTCTGCAGAATCCAGTAAGCTTGGAGGTTACACACAGTTATTTGTGGTCTTTAAGATCCTTCATCCATACAAATCAATTAGATATATATTTTGAAAACATATGGAGAATATCAGTATTCAGTGTCCTTTTTGAGAAGACTGTACTCGGCATCAATCAGCAACAATCAAATATTGTTGAGACAGGGAAGCTGCTTTTGCTTTATTTGGAGCAGTTGCCTGTCAATAACAAATGCCTCATTCTACAACTTGGAATTTTTAGTAAGAGTGTTATTCCCCCCATGGGATTTCCACGTTTTAACATGTTTCTTGCAAATGTATGAATAGAAATTGAATTTATGATGGTTAGAAAAAATAATATTTACTGGTTAACAAAAACTTGTGCATTTTATTTGTCTCCAAAGGAACATAAAACACTTTTCTTTTGGCTGCTCTGGTTTCCTTCCTCTCTGCCTTCTCTCTGTTGTACTTCCTTTCCTCTTTTCTGCATTAAAGTAGAAAAACATGTCTTCACAGTTTTATTGGAATGGAACTTTCTCAAGGGTCCTTTTCTAGGGTGATTGTGCTTTGTTTTATATTTTAATAATGTCTGTGACTTTGAACAATTGAACATCTGCCTGCTTCTTAGCTATGAGATCTGGGCAAGGAGGCTCTTTTATAAAAGATACAATAGCCTAGTCTCAAATGTATTAAATAATGTTTGAAACATTGTCTATAAAGCAAGTTGAGACTTATTGCAGCATTGAAGCTTTTTTTTTTTTTTTTTTTGGCATTTGGAAAGGTTTTTTTCAACCATTATTCACAAAATATTTGTTGGATTTAGGAATGTTTTGTTTTTAAACATCTGTGGGGAATGGGAATGATTGTTGCTAGAACTCCCTCCCGCCCCAGCACCTATACATACTGACAACTGTTGACATGTACTGGCAAATTTTACAAGAACCTCATATCTGTCCATCCACTATTTGTTCCAAACTTACAGTTAAATCAGTGAATAGAAAAAGATAGTTGTGCCAACAGATTCAGTTAGGTGGGGCAATACTGGATAGAATGCTGGATCCTGAGTCAAGAAAACCCAAGTTCAAATCCATTCTAAGATGCTTACTGTGTGATCCTGAGTAAATCGCTTAATCTCTATCTGCCTCAATTTCCTCATCTATAAAATGGAAATATAATAGCACCTACCTCCCATAGTTGTTGTACAAGATAAAATGAGATAGTTGTAAAGCACTGTGCAAACCTTAAAGCCATATACATATATAATGTATGTATGTATATATATTATATATATGATATATAGATCAGAGACATTTTGCACTAGGTTCAGAGAAGAAATTAATAAAAGGAACTGGAATAATAGCTAGTATTTATTACAGTTCCTTTTATTAATTTCTTCTCAGAACCTAGTGCAAAATGTCTCTGATGCTTCCTTCCAGTCTCCCCAGGTCCAAAGATTATCACTCAATGAGCACTTACTTATATTCATCATATGCTAAGCATTGTACTATTACATGGTAGATAAACAGAAATTAAACATGTGCTGTCCATAAAGAGCTTACATTCTGTTGGAGAGAGAATGTGCTTATGTAAGCAAATACAAAATAAATACAACATCATTTTTTCTTGGGGGGCAAAGGCACTGCCTAAGGGGGAGGAGGAATCAGGAAAGTTTTATGTAGAAGATAGTGCCTGAGATTTGAAGATTTGAAGGAAACTTGGTAAAGGTGAGGAGGAAATGCATTCTAGGTATGAGAGACAGTTTGTGCAAAGGCATAAAAAGAAGAGCTGGAATGTTGAATGTGTGAGCTCAGTTTGAGTAGACTGTACCATGTACGAAAGGGAGGGAGGCATAATAAGGCTGTAAAGATCTTTGAGGGTCAATTAGAAAAGAATTTAAGTGCCCAATGGAAGAATTTTATATTTGACTCTAAAGGTAATAGGGAGCTATTAGAGACTATTTCCCAATTCCCTTCAACAATGAATGCAAATAGTAAGTTGGAATTCAGTGATGTGATATTTTGTTCACTGCTCATCTGAGTTAAATTTTGAACTTTATCCAGCATTGGGTAATTAACTATTTTTAACCAGAATAAAACATATCTTTTTTGGTCCCTAAGGCGATTTAAGAAAAATCATTCTTCAAATTTTAAAGCAATCTTGTCATTTTTTTTCATTTTCTTTTCAGTATAACACCAAAAAGAGACAACTAGGTCTATAGTGGTTAAAGCATGGCACTTGGAGTCACTAATACATGAGTTTGAGTCCTGATTTAGACACTTACCAGATGTGACATTGGACAAGTCATTTAACTTCTTTCAAATCAGATTCCTAATCTATAAAACAGGAACAATATAGTAACTCTTATTCCTGAGGGTTATTAGGAGAATCCAAGAAGATAATATATAGAAAGAGCTTTGTATATAGGATTTTCACCTTTTTGGTGGTTGTTATTGCTTGTTTGCTTGTTTTTCTCTTGTATTTTTTTTTCTTTTGATCTGATTTTTCTTGCATAGCATTATAAATATAAAATATGTTTAAAGAGTTGTACATATTGATCTTATATTAGATTGCTTGCTGTCTTGGGGAGGCAAAAGTGGGGAGAGAAAGGGAGAAAAATTTGGAACTTGGGTTTGCAATGGTGAATGTTGAAAACTATTTTTTGTATGTGTTTGGATAAATAAAATACTATTAAAATTTTTAAAAAAAGGATTTTGTAAACTTTAAGGAGCTATATAAATGCCAGCTATTATAAAGATATTTTAAATGGGAAAAATAACAAATAGTTGTAGCAGCATTAAATGAAGGCAAATGTATATGAGAATTAAATACACACACACATCATAAGACTAAATAAAAATCTATATATGAACTTGTAAAATGCATTTAAAGTTATATTTTAAAATATTTCAATATTTCAAAAGTATTTCCCCAGAAGTGTACCTGCATCCACAACATAGGCAAGAAAACTGTTGCTTAGATGTGTCCACTGAATCTGATCCTATAATATCAAAACAGTGTTATCTTTTTTTTTTTTTTTTTTTTTTTTTTTTTTTTTTTTTTTTTTTTTTTAGTTATCCTATATCAGGTTTTCTTTTTTTTTTTTTTTTTTTTTTTTTTTTTTTTTTTTTTTTTTTTTTTTTTAAATTTTTTATTTAATAATTACATTATATTGACACTCATTTCTGTTCCGATTTTTTTTCCCCTCCCTCCCTCCACCCCCTCCCCTAGATGGCAAGCAGTCCTTTATATGTTGGATATGTTGCAGTATATCCTAGATACAATATATGTTTGCAGAACCGAACAGTTCTCTTGTTGCATAGGGAGAATTGGATTCAGAAGGTATAAATAATCCGGGAAGAAAAACAAAAATGCAGATAGTTCACATTCGTTTCCCAGTGTTCTTTCTTTGGGTGTAGCTGCTTTTGTCCATCATTTATCAATTGAAACTCAGGTCTCTTTGTCAAAGAAATCCACTTCCATCAAAATATGTCCTCATACAATATCGTTGTCGAAGTGTATAATGATCTCCTGGTTCTGCTCATTTCACTTAGCATCAGTTCATGTAGGTCTCTCCAAGCCTCTCTGTATTCATCCTGCTGGTCATTTCTTACAGAACAATAATATTCCATAACATTCATATACCACAATTTACCCAGCCATTCTCCAATTGATGGGCATCCATTCATTTTCCAGTTTCTAGCCACTACAAACAGGGCTGCTACAAACATTTTGGCACATACAGGTCCCTTTCCCTTCTTTAGTATTTCTTTGGGATATAAGCCCAATAGAAACACTGCTGGATCAAAGGATATGCACATTTTGATAATTTTTTGGGCATAATTCCAGATTGCTCTCCAGAATGGTTGGATTCGTTCACAACTCCACCAACAATGCATTAGTGTCCCAGTTTTCCCGCATCCCCTCCAACATTCATCATTATTTTTTCCTGTCATCTTAGCCAATCTGACAGGTGTGTAGTGATATCTCAGAGTTGTCTTAATTTGCATTTCTCTGATCAATAATGATTTGGAACACTCTTTCATATGAGTGGTAATAGTTTCAATCTCATCCTCTGAAAATTGTCTGTTCATATCCTTTGACCATTTATCAATTGGAGAATGGCTTGATTTCTTATAAATTTGAGTCAGTTCTCTATATATTTTGGAAATGAGGCCTTTATCAGAACCTTTAACTGTGAAAATGTTTTCCCAGTTTGTTGCTTCCCTTCTAATCTTGTTTGCATTAGTTTTATTTGTACAAAGGCTTTTTAATTTGATGTAATCGAAATTTTCTATTCTGTGATCAGTAATGGTCTCTAGTTCATCTTTGGTCACAAATTTCTTTCTCCTCCACAAGTCTGAGAGATAAACTATTCTATGTTCCTCTAATTTATTTATAATCTCGTTCTTTATGCCTAGGTCATAGACCCATTTTGATCTTATCTTGGTATATGGTGTTAAGTGTGGGTCCATGCCTAATTTCTGCCATACTAATTTCCAATTATCCCAGCAGTTTTTATCAAATAATGAATTCTTTTCCCAGAAGTTAGGGGCTTTGGGTTTGTCAAACACTAGATTGCTATAATTGACTATTCTGTCTTGTGAGCCTAGCCTTTTCCACTGATCCACTAATCTATTTCTTAGCCAATACCAAATGGTTTTGGTGACTGCTGCTTTATAATATAATTTTAGATCAGGTACAGCTAGGCCACCTTCATTTGATTTTTTTTTCATTAGTTCCCTTGAGATTCTCGACTTTTTATTGTTCCATATGAATTTTGTTGTTATTTTTTCTAGATCAATAAAATATTTTCTTGGAAGTCTGATTGGTATAGCACTAAATAAATAGATTAGTTTAGGGAGTATTGTCATCTTTATTATGTTCGCTCGGCCAATCCAAGAGCACTTAATATTTTTCCAATTATTTAAGTCTGACTTTATTTGTGTGGAGACTTTTTTATAATTTTGCTCATATAATTCCTGACTTTCCTTTGGTAGATAGATTCCCAAATATTTTATGGTATCAACAGTTATTCTGAATGGAATTTCTCTTTGTATCTCTTGCTGTTGGGTTTTGTTGGTGATGTATAAAAATGCTGAGGATTTATGGGGATTTATTTTGTAGCCAGCTACTTTGCTAAAATTATGAATTATTTCCAATAGCTTTTTGGTAGAATCTCTGGGGTTCTCTAGGTATACCATCATATCATCTGCAAAGAGTGATAGTTTGGTTTCCTCATTGCCTACTCTAATTCCTTTTATATCTTTCTCGACTCTTATTGCCGAGGCTAGTGTTTCTAATACGATATTAAATAATAATGGTGATAGTGGGCAACCTTGCTTCACTCCAGATCTTACTGGGAAAGGTTCCAGTTTTTCCCCATTGCATATGATGCTTACTGATGGTTTTAAATATATGCTCCTGACTATTTTAAGGAAAAGTCCATTTATTCCTATGCTCTCAAGTGTTTTTATTAGGAATGGATGTTGGATTTTATCAAATGCTTTTTCTGCGTCTATTGAGATGATCATGTGGTTTTTGTTTGTTTGGTTATTGATATAGTCAATTATGCTAATAGTTTTCCTAATATTGAACCAGCCCTGCATTCCTGGTATAAATCCTACTTGGTCATAGTGTATTATCCTGGTGACAATTTTCTGTAATCTTTTTGCTAATATTTTATTTAAGATTTTAGCATCAATATTCATTAGGGAGATTGGTCTATAATTTTCTTTCTCTGTTTTCAGCCTACCTGGTTTAGGTATCAGTACCATATCTGTGTCATAAAAGGAGTTTGGTAGGACTCCTTCAATCCCTATTTTTTCAAATAGTTTATATAACATTGGAGTTAATTGTTCTTTAAATGTTTGGTAGAATTCACATGTAAATCCATCTGGTCCTGGGGATTTTTTCTTAGGGAGTTGATTGATAGTTTGTTCTATTTCTTTTTCTGAGATGGGACTGTTTAGGATATTTACTTCTTCCTCTGTTAGTTTGGGCAAGCTGTATTTTTGGAGGTATTTTTCTATTTCATTTAAGTTGTCGAATTTATTGGCATAAAGTTGGGCAAAGTAACTCCTAATTATTGCTCTAATTTCCTCTTCGTTAGTGGTGAGTTCTCCCTTTTCATTTTTAAGACTAACAATTTGATTTTCCTCTTTCCTTTTTTTAATCAGATTTACTAAGGGTTTGTCTATTTTGTTGGTTTTTTCATAGAACCAACTCTTAGTTTTATTAATCAATTCAATAGTTTTTTTACTTTCAATTTTATTGATCTCACCTTTTACTTTTAGAATTTCAAGTTTAGTGTTTGACTGGGGGTTTTTAATTTGTTCCTTTTCTAGCCTTTTTAATTGCAAACCCAATTCATTGACCTTCTCTTTCTCTATTTTATACAAATAGGCCTCTAGAGATATGAAATTTCCCCTTATTACCGCTTTGGCTGCATCCCATACATTTTGGTATGATGTCTCATTATTATCGTTTTCTTGGGTGAAGTTATTAATTATGTCTATGATTTGCTGTTTTACCCAATCATTCTTTAGTATGAGATTATTTAGTTTCCAATTATTTTTTGGTCTACTTCCCCCTGGTTTTTTGTTGAATGTAATTTTCATTGCATCGTGGTCTGAAAAGGATGCATTTACTATTTCTGCCTTACTGCATTTGAGTTTGAGGTTTTTATGCCCTAATATATGGTCAATTTTTGTATAGGTTCCATGAACTGCTGAAAAGAAAGTGTATTCCTTTCTGTCTCCATTACATTTTCTCCAGAGATCTATCATATCTAGCTTTTCTAGTATTCTGTTTACCTCTTTGACTTCTTTCTTATTTATTTTCTGGTTTGATTTATCTAATTCTGAGAGTGCAAGGTTAAGATCTCCCACTATTATAGTTTTACTGTCTATTTCTTCTTGCAGCTCTCTTAGTTTCTCTTTTAAGAATTTAGATGCTACCCCACTTGGTGCATATATGTTTAATATAGATAGTGCTTCATTATCCATGCTACCCTTTAGCAAGATGTAGTGTCCTTCCTTATCTCTTTTAATTAGGTCAATTTTTGCTTTAGCTTGATCTGAGATCAGGATGGCTACCCCTGCTTTTTTGACTTCACCTGAAGCATAGTAAATTTTGCTCCAACCTTTTACCTTTAACCTGCATGTATCTCCCCGCTTCAGGTGTGTTTCCTGTAAACAACATATTGTAGGATTCTGGCTTTTAATCCATTCTGCTAACCGCTTCCTCTTTATGGGGGAGTTTACCCCGTTCACATTTATGGTTAGAATGACCAATTCTGTATTACTTGCCATCTTGTTAACCCCGATTTATGCTTTCCTCCCTTCTTTCCCCTTTCCCCCCTTCCAAGTATTAAGCTTGTGAGCACCCCTTGCTTCTCACAGCCCTCCTTTTTAGTGTCCCTCCCCCCGCCTTAGAGTTCCTCCCCCTATCTTACCCCTTTCCCTCCCAGTTCCCGTATTCCCTTCCGCTTAGTTTATTCCTTCCCTTTCCACTTTTCCCTTCTCACTTTTCAATGAGATGGGAGAAGTTTCACCATAGATTGAATATGTCTTAAGATTTTTCACTTAAAGCCAATTCTGAAGGCAGTAAGATACCCACTATATTCATCCCCCTCCATTCTTTCTCTCAGATATAATAGGTTTCCTATGCCTCTTCATGTGATGTACTACCCCCACTTTACCCTTTTTCTGGTACAGTGTCCTTTCCACATCAATTTCTAGAACAAGGTATACATGTATTCTTTATACATCTATATAGTCAAAATATAGTTCCCAAGATTAATCTTTACCTTTTTAGATTTCTCTTGAGTTCTATATTTGTAGATCAAACTTTTTGTTAAGTTCTGGTTTTTTCATCAGAAATAGATGAAATTCGCTTACTTCGTTGAATGTCCATCTTCTTCCTGGAAAAAGATGCTCATTCTCGCTGGGTAAGTTATTTTTGGTTGCATACCAAGTTCCTTAGCCTTTCGGAATATCATATTCCAGGCCCTTCGATCTTTTAATGTGGATGCTGCCAGATCCTGGGTGATCCTTATTGTGGCTCCTTGATACTTGAATTGGGTTTTTCTAGCCGCTTGCAATATTTTTTCTTTCATCTGAGGGTTCTGGCATTTGGCCACTATATTCCTTGGTGTTTTGATTTTAGGATCCCTTTCAGTGGGTGATCGATGAATCCTTTCAATGTTTATTTTTTCTTCTGTTCCTATGACTTCTGGGCAGTTCTCTTTGATAATTTCCTGGAAGACAATGTCCAGGCTCTTTTTTTCATCATGTTTTTCTGGGAGTCCAATGATTCTCAGATTGTCTCTCCTGGATCTGTTTTCCAGGTCTGTTGTCTTCCCCAGAAGGTATTTCACATTTTTCTCCATTGTTTGATTTTTTTGGATTTGCTTGACTGATTCTTCTTGTCTCCTCGAGTCATTCAATTCCACCTGTTCAATTCTGATTTTCAGTGAAGTATTCTCTTCACTCACTTTTTTAAAATCTTTCTCTAATTGTCCAATTGAGTTCTTTTGTTCTGTGGAATTTTTTTCCATTTCGCCAATTTTGTTTTTTAGAGAGCTGTTTTCTGTTTCCAGTTCACTAATCCTATTTTTCAAGGATTTTACTTCTTTATCCACTCTCTCTTTAACTGATTTCTCCAGGCTCTTTTCCCACTTTTCTTCTAGCTCCCTTGTGAGAGCCTTTTTAATCACTTCTATGAGGTTCATCTGTGCTGAGGAACAGACGCTCTCCTCCTTTGGGGAATCACCTGGGGACTGTCTGTTTTTAGTCTCCTCAGGATTTAGAGTCTGCTCTCTATCTGTATAGAAGCTGTCAAGGGTTAAAGTCCTCTTCAGCTTCTTGCTCATTCTGTCTATTAATCAGAGACAAACTAGCAAAGAAAAACAGAAAAAACTGGAGTCTTTCTTTGGGGGGGGGGCTGGGTGTGTTATCGAGCTTCCTCTACAGACTGCAGGTGGCAGCAGTGAGGCACTAGCAGGACTGTGCTGCGCCTGCGCTCTGAGATCCCAGAGCGTGCTGAGTCACTGAGGGGGGGGAAGGGGGGAGCGGCCAGGTCCTGAGAGACTCCAGCTGTTTGCGGTTGTGTTCTTCAGCCCCGGTGTTTTTAGCTTCTCTGCTGGGCTGTTGACTTGCTGCAGGTTCCAAACCTGTAGCGAAGCTCTCCCCGCAGAGACGGCTACGATCACTCCCCACCCCCTCTCCAGTCTGCTCCCGTGCTCTCACTGCCGCTGCCCGCCGCCTGCGCCCGATCTAAAACCGCCCCAGCCCTCCAGTAAAGACAGACCTTTCGTGGCGGATCTCAAGGATGGCTTCTCTTGGTAACTATTTGTGGGTTTTTTTCAGTCAAGCATTGATTCAGAGGCTTGTAATGAAGTGGATAGTGAGAGAAAGCGCGGAGCTTATGCAACTGTGAGCCTCCTCTCCGCCATCTTAACCGGAAGTCCCAAAACAGTGTTATCTTTAATGGTTCTTTGGACAGGACAACACATGAGCTCCTGTACATAATAGGCAACAATGTTCTCTTGAATTTTGTGTGGATGACCACACTAGAAGATTGAGAAAGACTAAGCTTATGAATAGTTATGTGTTGAAATGAAATAAAACTTATAGAAAAGTTAATGTGATACATATGGAATGGCATGAATTACAGAATTTAGTGCAGTCTAGTGAAAAGAACCTTGGATTTAGAGGTAAACATCCTGGGATTGACTCTCAGTTTTCACCTGGTATCAAAACTCAGTGGATTGTTTGTCTTTTCCGTTTCCTCTGAATAAAGTTGAAAAATTCTTGACTTCTCTGCTTGCTATACAGAAAGCCCTCTATAAATATATTATTAATAATAATGATAAAGTAGTTATTTAAATAATAATAAAATATTTATTAAATAAAAATTACAATTATAACTAACATTTCTGTGGTTTTTACTATGTGCTGGACGTTGTGCAATCTCATTCCTTCTCACAGCAATTCTGAAGTGAGTGCTATTAATATTCCCATTTTACAAACCAGGAAACTGAAATAAACATGTTAAATGACTTGCCCAGAGTCACACAACTGGTAAGTACTGAGGTCACATTTAAATTAGATCTCCTGACTCTAGGTCCCTGTTATGTTCTCCTAGTTGCCCTAACCTATTAAAGAGACATTAAAATTTCCTATATTATTATGTTAATGGCTATTGTGCTTCATGGCTATTAGATATAAAGTCCTGGCAGTGCCTTCATTATTGATGTTTCTGCAGCCATGCCCACTGTTTCTGGGGTTGTCTTGGTGGAATGGTGCTCTAATGAAGGAGGAAAAGAATTCATGAGCTCAAATATCTGCCCTTGCTGGAAGAAAAGATTGGAAGTTCTTAGTTTTCATTTCTTCTGTTAACTTAAAGTTAGGGACTGTGCAATTTTTTATCCAAAAATAGACTCTGAGTCACTTTAAGTCAAAATGGTCCAAAGACCCCTTTTATTTACCTTGTCCCAGTTTCCAGTACCTTGAGTTATTAGCACCTACATAAGTGATTCCTAGGGATGTATGTAGGGATTTTTACATATGTAGGGACTCCTAGAATACCTAAGACTTGAGAATCTCCTGCTGGAAAAGTGAAGAGACTTGTCTATTTGTATCACAATTGCAAAGCATCCAGGATGCCTCAAGAAAGTCTTAGAGCAGATTACTACTCTGTCCAATCTACTTTTTGTTCCCAAAGCTTGAGAAAGCAGGTAAAAATGATGCTGTCCCATCCTTTAGAATTACATATACAAACAAAGCTTTATGATTTTGGAAAAGACTAAATATATATATATATCAGAAATTTACTTAGTCAAACAAGCAAATACTTAATCAGTGCCAAAAAAGGTGGGGGGAATGGTAGGAAGGAGACTGATATATTAATATGAATTGCCACCTTCCAATCCTTCAAATGAGATTTAATCAACGGCTTTTTTTGTGAATTGGGAAAGTCCTCAATGATAATCTTTTGAGGGGGAAAAATAGTTTACAAATAGTCTTCTTCAGAACAATACTTTGAGATAGAAAGTGAAATCATTATTAAATGATTTAAAGAATTAGAGGAAATGTTGTGGCTTAAATAAACTAAATGGGCTTGCCTATTTTAAATATTATTTCAATGTTGGAGTCAGGATTCAAAACCATCTCTCTCCTGGTCAACACACATCTAAAGTACTGTGATAAGTTCTAGGCCCAGAATATTGATAAGGTCATTGATAAGCTGATGAGCATCCAGAAGAAGGCAACTAGCTGAGGATATTTAGTCTGGAAAGAGAAGACACCATGAGATATAGTAAACAGTATTCAAGAACTTAACCGATTGTCAGGTAGAAAAGGTGTTACCCTTTGTTTTCTTTGGCCCTAAAAGGAAGAATAAGGAACAACTGTTGACAGTTAAAAGGAGATACATTTAAATTAGATATAAGGGACAACACCATAATAGCTATTTATAGGTGAAATAGCCCCTGGTGGTAATTGATTTCTCCCTTATTAGAGATCTTTTAGGTAGAAGTTGAGTGACCATTTGTTTAGGATGTGATTGGGAGGAGTCCTTTTGTTCTGGAATGATTTGAAGTAGATGGATGCTGACATCTCTTTCAACTATGAAAATTTTGGTTTTGTTTCCTAGCTTTCACTTTTCCACTACACCAGATTCCTTGTTTGGTTTTAAATCCATAATCTATCTGAAGGGATAAGACCACACTAATTGGAAATATAGGAATTAGTGACTGTGTATAACAATATTTTATGGGGAAATGGATTCAGATGAACATTTAAGTTGCACACATTTATTCCTCTCTCATAAAGTTTAGGACAGTCTTGGGGCTCCTGTGTTGGGATATAGGTACAACTATCAATTAACAAGAAGGATTTGGGCAGTGGTGTGTGTGTGTGTGTGTGTGTCTTTATGTCTGTCTGTCTTGGGGAGAAAAAGGGAGAGGGGGAGAGGGAGAGAAAGAGAAGGAGAGAGAGAGAGAAGGAAAAAGAGAGCGAAACAGAGAGGGAGGAAAGGGGAGGAGGAGGAGGAAGCAGAAGAGGAGGGAGAGGGGAAAGGAAAGGGACAAGAAGGGAGGAGGATGTTATGGTATTTTCTCATTGGAGCTTCTTATTGATGTGCCAATTTTCTTTGGTGTAATAATCCCAGGTAAAAGATCTAGAAATGGGATAGGACTGGAAGATATGACAAGGGGAAGGGAGGGACAAGAATAATTAGGGAGGGTGGGATACCCTGGAGTGAGGAATTTCATGGAAACTTTAAGGAAGGAACTATTATGGATTAAAAAAAAATCCTCCTTTTGTAACTGTTTCAGAAAAATTTCTTGGTCCTAGTTCTTTCCCCAATCATCCTATTTCTTTTCTTCTGTGGGCTACAGAGAACAAAGCTCCTGCTCCCTTCTTCTCATCTTCATCCAGTTTTCTTCAATAGGATTCCTCTCTTCCCACATCCACAAAGGAAAAGAATATAATTTCACCAGCTTCTTCCCAAGCTACAGTTTCTGAAGCAGTCACATAGCTCTAATAATTATTTAGGATTTCTAAGGAACTCTTTAAAAATTGCTAGTGACACAGTGAAGAGAAATAGCAGTATAGAAGATGGAGTATTGGACAGGAAGGGCTAGGTTAAAGCCTGTCTCTAGAACTAGATTTCTGTGTGATCATGAGTAATTTATTTCGCTTTTCTGATTTTCACACAAATCTCAGATTTAGAGACATAATTGACATTACCAATATATAGATGGAAGGTCTTATTATATAATAAGAATGATTCTACCTGAAATAAGAAACACCTACTCATAGTACTTAGTCATGCCTTTATTAGGATACCAGTATTTTAGGAAGAAGTTGAAGAAATTGGAGAGAAATGAGAAAAGAATAACAAAATTAACTATGTAAACTGGGAAGGGGTGGAAAATATTAATAAGTACTTTTAAAAAAAGAAAGAAAAATTGGGGCTATTAAAGGGATAAGATCTGGGTTTTCAGTCCCAACTCAAACTTAATGTACTACTTTTGGGACTGTGAGCAAGCTATTCACCTCCCTGAGTGTTTCCTCATTTGTCAAATGGAGGTGATTTATTTATACCATCTCTTTCATAGAGCTTTATGAGGATATAAAATAGCAGAAATAAAATTTAATAATGTTTTTAAAAATTTGAAATATTGAAAATATGAAATAGAGAGGAAATACATTTATCTCTATAGAGAATGGTACCAGAGGGAATATATTACCATGGCAGAAAAAAAGTTTTAATTGAGCCATTTGGAAGTCATGCTGAATGGCAAAAGGGCAGACTAAATGTGGGGAGGACCTTTATCATTAGAAATCTTTATGAAGAGAGTTGACTAATTTAATTATATGGAAATTGGTCACAGTTATGTTTTCAGGTACTATTGATTCAGTGATTCTGCAATTCAGGGATTCTTGCTGATGGTCAACAGAATAACCTAGGGCTGGATTATCTACTTTATTTGCAAAACATTTTTTTTTCCTGTGTTAAATAGGCATGAGTAATATACTATCTTTTCCAAAAGACTTGGTTCAAATATTCTTGCTAGAGGTTTGGGTCAGTAAGATGATGCAGTGGATAAAGCCATTCCCAGAGTCAGGAAGACCTGAGTTCAAATGCAGATTCAAATGATTACGAACTATATGGATCTGGGCGAATTACTAGACCTCTACCTCAGTTCCATCAGTAAAACAGAGATAATGACAGCGCCTCTCTCCTAGGGTTGTTGTGAAGATAAAAATGAGATGAGATTTGTAAACATTTAGCATAGTACAAGCACAATGTGAATCTTAGCTATTGTCATTATTATTATTGCCAGTTTAATTTTAACCTCTTTGAACCTCTCTTTCCTCATCTATAAATGGTAATAATGGCAATAACATATATAATATATAAAGCACATCTATAATATAATATAAAAACACCTATATAATAATAATACATTTCCAATGGTGGTATATTCAGTCATACAAGATTCTTTGTGACCCCATTCTGGGGGTTTCTTGGTAGATACTAGAGTGGTTTGCCATTTTCTATATTAGCTCTTTTAACTCCTTATCATCTATGTTTACCCATTCAGTGTGACTCTTGTCCATGTCTTTCCATAAATTTAAACACAGAGACTAGCTCAACAAACTAGGGGCCTTCTTTATGTTCTTATTAAAGTGGAACAGAAAGTCCTTCCATTGTCTGGCCCATCTTTATTGCTCACATATTTCTTTGGTATCAATTTTTACATTATTTCTCCATAATTCCCAATTTTAATGAGTTGCAAACTTCTGACAACTACTTTGTGAACTCTTTCTGTGATCCTTATTTTCAATTCTGGGGAGACTATAGCATTCCTTGACTTTCAGCCATTCATCACTACCCTAAGAATGTTGATATTAAAAAAAAATCACTATTTTTGACAGAAGTTTGGAGTCATAAAAAGAAGTTAGAAATTTCCTAAAGAAAATCCAATCACCTAAGAAACAAAAAACTACCAAATTTTGTTTCATGCCTTAAAAAGAGACAAGTCACAATAAAAGAGAAAATTGATTTTGAGATGACAAATTTATACTTTTCTTCATTTACAGCTAACTTGTTATCTTTCTTTCAGAACGCTGCAAATGTAAGCCAGTAAGAGCCACACAGAAGACCTATTTCCGGAACAATTATAACTATGGTAAGAGCAACTATAGATACAATTTAGGACTGATGGGGTTTTGGAAGTCAGATAATTGATTATTATTTTGAATACTGGTTTTAAATTTATACAGACTTAACTTTTCATATAAGTTCTGTTGTGAAGGATATGTGATTATTAGAGAATGAGAAACAAGAATTTAATTGTGAGCTATGGATGTCTTGCTCCTAATTGCATAAAGGTGAACAGCCCTAGACTTCAAAATAAAGAAAAATTAAATTTGTTAACTTCAGTAAGGGTTGCATCACATAGAAAACACTGACACGTGTTGTAGAGTTGAAAAGAAAGTCTGTATTTTTAAAAATTTAATATTCCTGGACTTTGTTACTATTTACTTATAATATATTTTAAAATTGTTCAGTAGGGCAAGAAATGAAATTTATGAGTAATCATTATTTTACATAGCATACATAATATAAAGAGAGTGTTTTTTTTAATCTTACTAATCCCAATGACTGACACAATTGTATACGCACACACATATTACATATATATGCTAATTATGTGTCTGTGTCTTGATTTGAACCAAGATTTTCTTTATTCTAAGACCAATACTCTAACCACTATACCACACTGCTTCTCATCTTGGGTAGATCCTAATAAAGTGGTAATTGGTAGAATGTCAGAACTTAATCCTATAGGTGTCCTTGTCATCTTTTTATTGTTGTTGTTCTTGTTCTTCTTAATCTTCTTCTTGATCTTCTTGTCCTTGTTCTTATTCTTCTTCTTGTTCTTGTTGTGTTTCTAGTTCTTGTTCTTCTCCTCCTCCTTCCCCCCCCCTGCTCCTCTTTCTCCTCTTTTTTCTCCTTCTCTTTCTCTTCTTTTTCCTCCTCCTCCTCCTCTGCCTCCTTTTTCTTATTCTTCTTCTCCTTTTTTTTTCCTTCTCCTCCTCTCTTTCCTGCATTTCTTTCCCCTCCTCCTAATTCTCCTTTTCTTCTTCTACTTCTTTTTCTTGCAAATGAAATTCATGAAGTACCAGTTGATATCTCTCTAGGGAACTATTACTATTAAAGAGGCATCAAATTAAATAACTGCACATTATTGATTAGTTAATTGAATCAAATTTATTCTATTAAAATATTCTACTGAGAAACTTTAGTGCCTCATTTTAGGTGGGAAAGGATAAAAATGCACTGATATACTAATTTTGTTTGTACTTCCTGATAATGTTATTAGAAAAATAGGTTAAGACTATTAACATGGGAATCTCTGTTAATGAAGTTATGTGGTTTTTCCTTATACTGAACATAAATCTTCATTGCAATGCCTTCCATCCATTATTCTCAGTTGTTTTTGCTGGGACCATGGAGAACAAATCTGATCCCTCTTGAACATGGCCATGTTATCTCATGTTCAGACTAAATTTCCCTAATTCTTTTAGTGGATCCTGATCTTTCAAGAACTAGACAGACCCCCTTCCTCATGCTGGCTGTTCTCAGGATTATCTCAGGATAATCTGCCTTTTCTAAAATAAAATACTGAGAACTGAACACAGTACTTTATATATTCTCACAAGTACACAGTACAGTGGAACTCACTTCTTTTCTGGATCCTCTATTTCTCATTGTATTAGACTGCACTAGGTTGGGTTTTTGTTTGTTTTGTTTTGGCTTGGCTTTTGGTTTTTCTCACAGTAACACATTAAACTTGCAGGTCTTTTAACTATTCTCCCTTCTGTACTTTTTGTAGCAAGTTTTTTGAATCAGAGTATAAGACTTTTACATTGATTGAGATAAGGGCTAGAATTATAGTTTCATTAGTATAAGGGAACTTCCTGATGAAGAAGCTCTCTTCCTCAATGCAGGTCTTTGCAACTTATACTTTAAGAGTGATTAAAACACCGAGAGCACAGATAGATGGCATCAAATTTCATAGAGTGCAGCAACTGAAGTCAGGAAAACATTTTTCTGAGTTCAAATCTCACCTCAGATACTTTCTGTGTGACCCTGGACAAATCACTTAACTCAGTCTGACTCATTTTCTTTCTTTGTAAAATAAGCTGGAGAAGGAAGTGGCTAACCTTCCCAAAATCTTTACCAAGAAAAGCCCAAATGGGTCATGCAAAGTTGGACACAACTGAACAATATGAGATGTCATGTTGAGATGTCAAATGACTTGCCAAATCAGATCCTGGTTTTCCAAGATCTGTTCTCTGTCCATTATGCTATGCTGTCTCCCTTTACTTTGATAACCATTCGATTTTATCTTATTAGATTTAACCCAACACTTAGCCTCTTGAGAATTTTAGATTCCCACCTCAATCACCCATCATTTTAACAGAATTAGGTAGCACTAGTTAGGTTAATCTTAGGTGAATCATCTCTGCTTGAGGACATGCATTACCAGAGGTCTGGCAATTATTTATGTTGACCACAAAAAAATCAAAATGATAGTAATCTATATTTCTAAAGTACTTTAAAGTCTACAAATTTTTTGCACATGTTTGGAGGCATTTAATGTAAGTATTATCCTTCCTAATTTACAAAAAAAAAAAAAAAGGAAAATTAGATTGAGAGAGTTTGCTTTGTTTAGGATATCACATAGCTATTAAATGTTAAAGCTGGGATAGGAACCCAGATCTCCTGATTTCATGTTTAGGTCATTTTTCACTATCATTCTTCTCTAACTATATAATAGGTTTCCTCACAAAGACTCATCACTGAGTATTGGAGAAGTTGTGGTTTGCTTTAGTTGAAAAAAGGTGGATCCAAATTGAAGAAATTGTGTTTCTTTTGAATAGTTTCTTCAGCGGGGTAACTCAATCACTTTTCATTATGGATATGTTGTTTGACTCCCTGTCTTTCTCAGTAATGAATGGACCTTAAAAGGTTGAAAGGAACAGTTTATCCAACAATCCAAACATGCAAATGTTTATTTGAAATGCCTTTTATCTAGAAATTGAGTAGTAGTCTCAGAAAAAAAAGAGTCTCTCAGAGGATTTGAGCAGTTTGACTTTTGACAAAAATCCCACAAGAACTTTGTTTAAACTTGTTGCTGTGTAATGTGGGAAAATAGAATAAAGAAAAATCAGACCTTTAAAAAAAATCACAAGCTTTCACTCAGGACATTTTATGCTGCTATAAGATTAACCATTCATTTTTCCTAGCAAAAAGAAAAACAGTTTTGAAGTAGGTAGTATAAATATTATTCCCATTTTACAGATGAGAAAAATGAAGCCTAAGAAGAATTAATGAATGGGCCAAATGGGCTAAGATCACATAGTTAGTAAGAGTCGAAACCAGTTCCCATGGATAGTTCTCACTTCAAGATCAGAATTTTTTCCACTATATCTTGCAGACTCCAATATATTGATTTTTCAAAATATTTCATTTTTTTAGGTCCAAATTTCTTTTCTTCTATCTCTCCTCTTCCTCAATTCCCTAACTGGACACTAAGGAAAGTAGGGCAGTTTCTAGTTTATTATATAATAAAATGTTTTGTTTCAGCTTCATTCACATTGTTATTTTTCCCCAAGGCTCATCCTCATAGAACTCTGCCTTGTAACAAAGAAGTGACAGTTAAGGAAAAACTATACAATATATGTTTGATCATGTCTAATGTAATAGGCTTCATTCCACTTTCAATATACTACCATTTATCTACCATAAAAGATGGAAGTGTATTTCTTTGAAGACAAAACTGATTGCATTGATATTATTCTTTATTGAATATGTAAATAAAATTATTCATACATGATTACACATTATATAATGTATAATTATTTTGTGTATACATATATTAAGGAATATGTTATATTATGAATATGTTATATATAATATACATACATATGTAGTTCTCTTGCTTTTTGTTCAGTATATATTTATGTCTTCCCAAGTTTCTCCAAATTTTTCTTAAGATGTAACAATATTTCATAATATGAATATGTCATTATTGTTTTGCCATTCTCCACATAATGAATACCGAACTTTCAGGTTTTTTTTTTCTACAAGTGTTGCTATGTCTGGAAATAACTCTGGGCTTATCTTACATGTCTTATGGTTGATAGAAAATTTTCTCCCTACTTTTTTATTCCTTTTGTTGTAGTTTAATTTTATTTGCACAAAAGTTTTACTTTCTTATAATCAAAATTGTTTTGTCCTTTGTGATCTTATTTGTAACTTGTGATTTTTTTTGTGTGTATATATGACTGCACTTTTGACATGCAATTTGGGGCATGACGTTCCTCTCAGGAGGGACAGAAATTAACAGTATTAATACTATGTTAACTAGATAAAATTTAGTATATAAAACTAGAGAAAGCAGCATAAAAATGCTTGACATAGAAGCCATTCAACAGGTAGAAAGTAAAATAATTTTTTATTATTGTTCTTTTTGTAGCAAAAGAAAAAAACTAGACACAAAATAAGCACCCATCAGTTGGAATATAATAAATTGTGGAATATGATTATAATGTAATATTATTATATTACAAAGATTACAAAAATGACCAATTTAGAGAAATTTGGGGACATTTATATGAACAGATGCAAAGTGAAAGGAGCAGAACACAAAGAAAAAAATATATTGTCATCACACTGATAAAAAAGAAAACAGCTATGAAAGGCTTTACAATTCTAATCAAATTAGTGATCAATACTAAACCTCCGTGACAGAAAGATACTAGATTGTGTTTAAGTGCAATTATTATTTCAGACATAGCATGTTGATTTGTTTTCCCTAACTACTTTTTAACCATTTGTTTTTGCTTAACTACTTTACAATAGAAGGCTAATTTTTTGTTGGTAAGAGATATGAATAGTGATAGGCGTAAAAAATTAAAGAGAGAAAAAGGAACATTGAGAAAAATACATTAAGAAAATCAAAAAAGTTCAGAAGGGGACATAAACATATTGGAAATTTTTTAAAATTTTGGAATGTTTGTTTTTGTTGGTGATTAAATTTGTCATGAAAAGTGTTTTAAAAATAAAGGACAGCAGATCTATTCACATGAGATATGCCCTCCTCAGCAGGAGTTTGAAGGCTAATTTAAGGAGAAAATATAAGAAAGTATGTAGCAAAACAAAGTTGGAAAGAAGGAGATAGATGGGCATTTATCTGAAGAGTTGGTGAGTCAAAATTTGAAATGTCATACAAACAGGGCAAGTAATATTGATGATGATGATGATGATGATGATATGGAAATCAGTCAAGCCACATTTTTAATGCTAAACAGACTGTCCTACTTTCACTAAGAAAGTATTTTGATATGTACAATAGGAAAATCAAAACAAATTATGTGAATTTTAATAGTACATCATTATGTATATGAACAGAGCTAGGTAACACAGTGGACAGAAAACTAGATCTGGAGTCAGGAAGATCTGAGTTCCATTCAACCTGGGACACTATATGCTGGACAAATCACAATACAGTATCCCTCCGTTTGCTCACATATAAAATGGGAATAATAATAGCATCTACTTCTAAGGGTTTCTGTGAGGATCAAATAAGTTAATATTTGTAAAGCACTTTGCAAACATTAAAAGTGCTATAAATGTTATCATCATGATCATTTTTAAAGTCTCTGATTTTGTCTGATGGAAGATGTCTGTACTTTAGTAGATATCTAGAAGGTTGTATGAAGCTGAGTCTTGCACATACTCCTATCCTAGTATGTGTCAAAAATAGGATTTGAATCTAGTTTTTCCTGACTCTAAATCTTTTCACCCCATCCATTATAACTTTATAACATTGGATTAATGATAAATGTATATATGTATATATGTATCTATCATCTATCTATAAACCCTTATAGAAATCAATAGAGTTTACATACACAGTTTTGAATAAAATTTTTTTGGAGAAAATTATGTTATAGTATTTTATCTGGGACTGGGTTAGTCTGGCAGTTTATAGCACATATGAACAGGAAGTGGATTAGGGTTGAGAACAATGAAGCATCAGGATGTTAATTTAGTTTAATTCAAAAAAGTTCCATCAAGGTATTTAAGGACATGTGGTGATTGTGCTAGCAACTTTGGTGACTATAAAGAAAATAATGTACTTGCCCCCCAAAGGGCTTACAGTTGAATAGGAGAGCTAAAACAAGTGCATGCTTATTTGTGTAGCACCTACTCTATGTGCCTTGTACATATTCTGATAAGAAAAAAAAGCCAGAGATAGGAGGAATGAGATGAATTTTGGAACTAGTGAGCAATACTTTGGAGGAACACATAGTAGAAAATGGAGATAACAATTCTTATAGGATTTTATTTATTTTACAGGATTTTTAAAGCTCTATCTAAATGTTTGTTATTATTATATGTATTTATGATATCATGAATGTATGTACTCTTTCCAATAGTATAGATGACAGCCAATCATGACTTCTCATCTTGTGTGATTCTTGGTGATGTCTATCCCATTGATAGGAAGTCTATATGATATGCTATGTCTATGTGTGTTGGGGTTAGGGTGGGGATCTTCTGCTTCTCTTAATATTGTGTGGATAGCAGTTTTGAACACAGGGATTGTTTATAGGGCTCTCTTTTACTCTTTCACATAGGATCATGGATTTAGAGCAAGAAAGGATCCTAGACATCATCCTGTCCAATGATCTTTTTTTTAAATAGGTGAGGAAGCTAAGTAGTAAAAAGAAGAGCTGTAATATGAACCCAGGACCACTGATTCTAAAACCAATACACTTTCTGTGGTACTGTTCTGTCTCTCCCATGATTTTCCCACTTTCTCTTTAGATCATATATGCCACTTGTGATTTCTTTCATTCTACTTCTTATTACATAGAAGAATAAAATTTATACTTGGTGTTAGAGGCTGCAGTCTAATTACACCCTTCATTATATCTCTTTGGTTCACCTGCAATTTTGATTCTTTGGATATAATGGCATTATATAATATATATCAATACAGCTTGCTCTATCTATCTATCTAGGTATTTATATCCTTATAACATTAATAAGGGAATAATGATGTTACAGTTATACTTTTTTGGCAGTTGGTTGCTTTGAAAGCACAAAATTAATCATAGAAAAATTTAGTATATGGTATATGATGAGATGAGAATCATTTTACGTATTTATTGGACTAGATGGTTGACTAGGGATCTTTCCAAATCTTAAATTCTGTGAGTACCAAAGCCAAAAGACAAGCGCCAACTAAGTGCTATGTTTTGTTTTATTTTAAGCCTAGCACTTCCTATTTTACTCATGCTGGAAGTGCAAAGATTGCTAATAGGCTGTTCTCACTCTGATTGGCTCGAGAACTTTGATTTGAACAGTTTTCCAGTCCAGGTTGGTTTGCTGCTGTGGCAGAGAACAGACCATATTAATGCCAAACTAAGTGTGGACATTTAATTGCTTAGCCCTCTGCAGTTCAAACTTCCAAGCTTAAGAGATCCCTAGCCTCAACCTCACCAGTAGCAAGGACTACAGAGAAACACTACAATTCACATCATGTTTTTGAGAGTGACTTTCAAGTTTAGTGCAATTTATTCTGTATCTCTTCTCATTGACTTAATATGGCTCAATGGACCATGGCAGGAAGAGAATATAAATCCACAGAAATCAGCAAATAAGGAACCTGATTTGAATGTATATTACATTATTTGGATTTCAAAATACTCTTTTTTTTTTCTCCTCAGTTATTCGGGCAAAAGTGAAGGAAGTAAAGACCAAATGCCATGATATCACTGCAGTAGTGGAAGTAAAGGAGATTTTGAAATCTTCTTTAGTGAATATCCCAAGGGATACGATTAATCTTTACACGAATTCGGGTTGCTTATGTCCTCCACTCAATGTTAATGAGGAATATCTCATCATGGGCTATGAAGATGAAGAACGCTCTAGGTACTTGTTGCTTATTACTTGAAATAATACATTTTGCTTCCTGACCATCCTCTTCTCCATATCCCAGAGTTCAATATTAGATATCCCTCTCTAATTTTTCAAGAGAATAATGGAATATAAAGTTGATATTTTCTTTCCCATTACTCCATAATAATTTTTATTGATTACAATGTGCCTATATATTCATATAGAATGTTAAAAAGTATACATAGATATGAATACACATGTACTTACAAATACATAAAGACAAATACCTCTGTACTGTTATATGTTGCTTTTCTGCAAAATGCAGGTTGCTCTTGGTGGAAGGTTCAATAGCTGAGAAATGGAAGGATCGTCTTGGTAAAAAAGTTAAGGTAAGTCTATATTTTATATCCTAAAATCCATAATAGAAAATAAAGAAAAACTAAGCCTGTGCCATTTAAATAGGCCAGGTGCCCTTTTGCCATGTTTCAGTCTAGAAAGTATTAAAACCTAAAGTACTTGTGTAAAAAAAAAAAAGGGGTCTGTCTTTTGACATTTAAGTTAATCAATTTAGCAAATTGCCTGATTAATTTACATATCTGAAAGCTGAGTGAATCCCTTAGAATTTTGCTCTAGCAAATTCCAGGGGCTGATAAATTTTAAAAGTGGGACAAAATGATCTTTTCCAATGAAAGATTTCATTTTTCTTCTTTCTGTACTAACATAGTTAAACTTATCAGGTCTGTTTAAAGAAAAAGAATGTGGGGGTAGGAAGTCATGTTCATAATAGGGCAAAGAAATTGAAAAAGGGTATGGAAACTGGACCAATTATAATATATTCTCTCCCTTCCACAAGTTTGAAGGCTTGGGAAACACTTACTGTTTAAATTAAATAACCCTTGGACAGTTTATTTTGTGCATCTGGCACTTGACATAGCAGACAAGTCTTTTTTTTTAATGACATTAAAAAAAATGCAAAGGCCATATTTTGCATGAGTCCCTATTCCCATCCCGACCCTCAGACCCAACCCCCCTATCCCTCACTTTCTTCCTTACTGTTTCCCAGTATATTTGTTGAAAGCAAGGTTGATTTCAAGTTCAGGCAGGCAGGGCTTGCTATAATCAACTCTCTTCACTAATTTTGGCATTCATGAATAGAAAAGCACTCTTCTTCAACCATGTTGGGATTCTTATTGTCTCTGTTTTCTGCTTGCTGATGCAGAACAAGAATTTGTCCTAAATTCCTGTGCTCATTTGAAGAACTTTCATTACTCCCCTGACTTAGGGCAACTAATAGTGTTTGCTGCTCCTCATGTCAAAATAACAGAGTCATAAATTATCATTTGAAAATCCAAGATACACCTTGGATTAATTTACGTATCTGCTTCTGTTCCCTAGTAAGGAATGTAATGTCATTTCCCATCATAATTCAGAGGGAATTTACAGAAGCATTACAAGAGACAGTTGATTATCTATAAATGGGTTCACAAAAGACAAAACAAAATTAACTAAGAAGTCCCCTGGACAGTTCAGGTCTGTATTTTTGGAGCAGTGGAAGTAGAGACAGGGAGAATTGAGTAACTGAAATTCTTACCTCAGTTTTCTAGTTCAATTTGTGTATATTTAGACAAAGCTTTATGTGTTTCATGGTGAATGTCAGTCAGACTTCATTATATAGAAAAGTGCTTATTTTCAAATATGCTAATTTTTCATCTCAGCTGCTATTCCAGGAGTTAAATAAGACATTTTTTGGTAGTTTCTTAACTTAGAAATTATCAGATCTACATCATAACAGGTTGCTGAAATAAAAATGATTTGGGTGATAAAGCTTTTTTAAATATAAAAAAGGACCAAGAAAATTAAACATTAATTACTCTTCTCTTTAACAAGATTGAATAGATGTCAACAAAGTAGGAGGAGCTACTTTACTATAGGGTAATTCAGCAATGGAAGTAGACTTTTCAATTTCTTCTACTATCTGTCACAAAGTCAATTAAGTTATAGTAACAAATGTTAGGATGCTTGATGCTTTAAATAGTTAAAGTTTTCTGCTTACTTGCTAAAACATTAGCATTTACACAATAGATTTGTATATTCTTTATTTTTAAGTATCCTCCAAATTACAGACTTAAAAGGAGTATAAATTCCTATCATGAATATCTTACAAGAAAGAATCCTGAATCTTTTGAGAGGATACTCAAGAATTATGCAGATGAATAATTTTTTCATTTCTCCCTTCTCTAGGCAATATTAGAAGTTACTAAAATAATGCTTTGAAAGCAAAAATATTACCATGTCATTCAAGAACCTCTTGTCTCTGTGATAAAAAACTAAGTATTCACTTGGTATTAACCTGAGTAATAGCCTAATGCTAGTGTTCTTTTTCAGACTTATGGCAATTTTCCTAAATTGTCTTCCAGTTAAACCAATTTGCTTTTCCTTAAATTTTTTATTGCATCTTCCCCCTTCCTGTCTTTTGATAAACTGTTTGTGATTAACTCTCTCTTCACCTCTACCTCTAAGGAACCCTACTTTCCTTCAATGCTCAACTCATGCTTGTTAGTAAGTTGCCTTTCCATTTCCTCCCTATTTAAATTTTTAAAAGAACCATTTCAAAAAATTATGAAAAGAGCACAGTTAGTGAAGCAAAGACACAATTTCTGTGCCCAAGGATCCTACAGTCTATGGGATGTGACATGATCCTCAATATCTATAATACTATGTGTGTATGTATAGGTATGCATGTTTTGATGTATGTGTATGTATACACACACATGCACACACATATGTATGGTACATAGAAGTAGTACAGAGTTCTCCAATAAACTGGAAAAAAAAGAGAGTCTTCATAAGCCTTAAGGTCAACTTGAGCCTAAAACTTAGGTCAACTATTTCATATGGAAAGCCTTTCCTGCTCCTCTTAATCATCAGTACTCTCTCCTTCTCCGGTCTTTTTCACTGGCTGTCCTGCATACTTCAAACTCTTTTCCTCCTCCTCTCATCTCCTGGCTTTCTTCAAATCCAGCTAAAATTTTTACCTTTTCTTAGAAGCCTTTTCTGATCTCCTTTTTAGTACTTTCTTAATGTTGATTATCCCTAATTTATCTGGTATAGATATCTTGTTTTCATATAGTCATTTTCATGTTATTTCCCCCTTTGAGATGAGTTTCTTGAAGACGAGGATTATCTTTTGCTTTTCACTATATTCCGAATATTCACATAAGTAGGCATTTCATAAATGCTTATTGACTGACTCTGTTGATTGAATGTTTAAATGTCTTATTCTTTTCAAACATTCATAAATGCCCACCATATGCTAAGTAGTGTATTAGATCTTGTGGGTACAAAGACCAAAAAAAAAAATAATAAAAATAAAAAAAGGAAATATTTCCTGCCCTCAAGCAACTTATGCTATATCCTCTCTGAGAATAGAATGTTGACTCCTTGAGGAGAAAGGGACTATTTTTTGTTCTAACCCCCTTATCTAAAATGGTGATTTGCACTTAATGAATGCTTATTGAATGACATTATTTCTATGGATTGGTATTTTACTTTTGAAGAATTTCTTAATTTCTAGGAAAACTGAGAAATCATGACTTTAAAAAATTATTTCTGTGGAGGTATTGAACATTTTCTGGCTTAAATTCCACAGCGTTGGGATCTGAAGCTTCGTCACATTGGGTTAAGCAAAACTGAATCTGGTCAAAGTGATTCTACACAGAAGTCTGGCAGGAACAATAACCAGCGGCAAGCACGCAATTGAATGTGAAATGAGAAACGTGAAAACCAATGGACTCCCTTGTAAGACTTGCATTGTTGGAACAGCAAAGAAAAAATTGCACTATTGCACGTTATACTCGATTGTTTACTACAAAATCAAATCGTAATTGATATTAGTCTTATTTCCCTTCTGTTTTCTGCTTTTTTTTTTTTTTGGTCTGGGTATAAGATGTTAAAAATATATAAATATATATATTATATTTCACTAATTATGGAGAAAACATCCCCATGAGCTGAAAAACTAATTCTAGAATATTTTACTGCAGTTGATAACAATCAGGTTGGGGTATCTGGATTTGCCAACACCATTTTAAAGATGTAGAGATGTTTGCCACATACAGAGGGATGGGATCTGGTGTAAAGTAGACTCTAACAGGCTGATGGCAATCTCATTTTTAATCATTTTTATCCTTTGTCATATCAGGAAAAATTTAGTTTTTAAACTATATATAAAACAACAGTTGGATAACAAATGATTGTGTAGACTGGGTAGTGAAGCATAGAAGAAAACTATAAGAAAATATGAAAGGAGAATTATTCTCAAGACTAGTAAGAAGCAAAATAAATAGCTGTAGAATCTGAGGAAAAAATATTTGTTCTGATGGAAAAGCACAATTTAACTGGTAGCTGTTGATGTTAACAGTAGCATTTCCCTTTTGGCAATAGAGTTGACTAATTAACATTAGGGAATGAATTATAACCAGACATCTGTTGTTATCAGTGTAGCTCTGTTTAATTTGTTTCCTTTTGAATAAACCACTGGTTTAAGTCTTTTTCCCCCTTTCTGAAATATAACCCTGATTTACTGTCTCAACCAGAACAAAAATAGAAAGAAATATGGATGTATATACATCCAGGTGTTATTTTTAAGTGGCTTGATCCTTCTGAGAAATGTTAGTTAACTCCCCAAAGTGCTAAGATAATTTAGAGTATTCTTAATTTTCTGATAGCCCCAATCACCTTGCCCTAGTTCTGTTTCTGGTTTCTGAATCTGTCAGGCTAACAGCTGGCTGCATCTATTTGAGAATTTCTTGACTAGAATTGCAGCTTTGCTTCCATCTGGGTAGGAACATCACTTCCTTTGTGCTGACTTTTGAGGTTTTGTAATTAGGGTTGTGTGTGTGTGTGTGTGTGTGTGTGTGTGTGTGTGTGTGTAGCATGTGATATGTTGCAGATGACTGAGTTTTCAGACCTGTCTCTTGGTGCCGGTCTGCACTTTATCATTTGGATGTCATGGGGGGTGTTCTTATGTCTATTCCTACATAAATAGCCATTTTTAATGCTCAGTAAATGTCTAATAAAAGGGATTATAGTTATCTAGAGAGAGGATATTCTGAGTTTTGATCCTAATACATATTTCATTACCTATGGTGCATTTTGATCTCTAAGGTATACTTTGAAAAGTAATGCCTTCACTTCCTTCTTCAAATAGAATGTTTTAAAGCCTATGTCAGTCATTTGAAGTCCATTGATTTTCCTCTATTGACATATCATAATATTAGTAGAAAACCCAACTTTTGAGTTATGGCATATGGAAAATAAAACACTTATGATGCAAACTGGCATTGCGTTTCCTTTTATAAGCTCAATACCCTACGAGAGGGATATACATACAGATTCCTCACATCCCAAAATAGAGTGTGAACAATAAAGGATGGATAATTATCTTTATCTTATTCTCCCTCATGATTTTAGAGGGCAAGAACAGAATGGAAGTTCAGGAGATCTACCTTCAAGCATTTGAAGATCTACCCAGGCTGTCCTATGGAAAAGGGATTAAAGGGATTTTGTCAAGCACTAGAGGGAATTACCAGGTGCAATGGATAAACTCTACAAAGAGGCAATCTTGGATGTGATGACAAGAAAGGCATTTCAATAATTAACACTGCTATCTAGTAATGGAAAAAAAGGAATGCACTGTCCCTCCTCTACCCCACCATAGGAAGACTACAAGCTGGATGATCATTTGTCAGTTTGTAGTGGGGATTCATTTTGGAGTATTAAATGAACTAAAAGGCCATTGACAGACCTTCCAAATCAGAAATTCTGTGATTTTCCTCCTTTCACTGAGAAATCTTGAAGAGAACTATAGCAATTTTGGTGCTTCAGACAAACAACGCATAAAGGCTAACAGCATGGCATGCACCATCTAAATTTCTGCCCTAAAACTAAGCATCTCTCATCCTATTCTAGTTATGACTCTGATCTCTAAGTGAGGTTAATAGAATAGCTGGTGGCTGTCACTACCAGAACATGTGTTCTTTGTTTTTTCGGGGGGTTGAGGGGTGGAGAGGGAGGATGGTTACCATTTGCATCTTTGTTCCCACCTGGATAAGGCAAGAACACTATTTCCTACATTCTGATTTTGGAGAGATAGGAATAGGAGAGTTAGGGAATAAAAGATATTAATCTCTCCTGGACTATATTCTTATGTGCAACTTTGATCTGAGGAATATACTATCATGATATTTTTTACACAATATTTATTTTCCAATTATTTCCCTTCCCTTCTGCCTGACCTATAGGGATGAGAAAGGAAACTAGGGATATTAGAGTTAAAGGAACTGGTTCCCCAATATATGCAATGTGGTCCTATCTTCCTAGAAAAGACAATGAGCAACTTTGTCATGAAATATTATTGGCACATTATAGTGGATGTTCTGGTCACATAGTTCCAAACAATTCTTTCACAATTAAATTCCTGAAGCAAAGATTACATTTATTTTAAATTTCTAAGTAAGGGCTTAATATAATTTATGCTCAATAAATATGAACTAATATACTTACAGTGAGTTATATTTCTGAAATTCATTTTGGTAGAATTCAGCAATCTAAGAAAACACTATTCTTTGGTGAATGACCAAGGAGAAGCAGTTTTCTGTTCATCTCTCTAAGAGTAAGCTTTCAGGTTATTGAAAGTATGAATGAATTCATAAATGTAAAATAGTATTATACATAAATTAAAAAATGTTGACTGCTGAGTAATTCAATTTGCATAGGTACAATAATTTTGACTTTTAAGTCATTTGTATTGAAATTTTTATTAGATGTTATTATTACTTGATGATGATTGCAATGCATCCCAACATGGAAACTCCATTTATCTTTGCAGAGCAAGTTGATAAATATTAGGATGTTTTCAGTATCATATGTTGATTGTCACTTGTCTTCCTAACTCTAAACCCACTTTCAGCTGTCTAACATAATGCTATTTTGTGGTAAATTTGTCTGGGCACCATGTCTTAGGAACTAAATCCTGGGAGAAACATAAACTGGAAAACATCCAGAGGAGTACAAGTATGATGGTGGAAGATCCTCAAGTACATGCTATATAAAGATAGATGGAAGATTGAAAATGGGAGTATCTAGCTTTCATAAGAGAAGATTGGGGTGAAACAGGATAACTGCTATTATGTATTTAAAGAATAATCTATGGAAAAGGAATTAGACTTGTTATGTTTGGCTGAAGTGGGAAGATCTAGGCACAATGTATAGATATTGCAAAGAGAAGTTTAAGCTTAATTTAAAGAAAAACATCCTATCAGGTCGACCTATCCCAAAATGGAAAAGGCATCCTCAGAATATTTCCTTTCAGTGAAAGATTTCAAGCAAAGGTTGTGTGATCACAAGTCAGGTATGATTGTAGAGAAAATTTTTGTTTAATAAGGCTTGCACTATATTCAATTCTTATATTCTATGATTTTGTAAACTTCCTCCCCTTTAGTTTCTACCAGTCACTAACTGTAATTAATTTGCTTTTATGTTTATATTTAGTGATTTGGGAACTTACAAAATTAAACAATTTTTTAGAAAGCAGTTACATTTACCTTAAATGTTTTAAAATTCCTGGACATATATGCCAAAACACTAACAAAATGAATACTGAATAACATGAAAAATCTGGTAAAAATTAGGATAATGACTAACTTGGACTAAGCTTTATTCATGGATGTTGTTAATATTATACTATGGCACACACGCACATTGTCATTTGATTCAGTGCCATATATTGTATAGAATTGAAAAAAAACATGCTTTTTTCACATCTGCTATATATTATTTAATCGGATAGATTGAGAGCCACAATCTTTGTGAGTAAATAGCACTTTATCATTACCCACAAAGGAATATACATATTGTTATGTGTTGATATGAAAAATGACTAAGACTTTAGAATTGGTGTTCATTTTAATGTTTGCTTTTAGTATTTATTTTATACATATGAAATGTATACCTAGATATTCAGAAACTTATGCTAGCAAAGAGGTAAAAACAATGATGGCAGGATAGGAGTTTCAGAAAATTTACCATATTTAATATTTTAATTAAATATGGCCCCTAATTTCATAAACATTTAAAAAATTGGCAAGTTTAATTTTGCCTAGATAACTTTTCTGTTGTTAATAGGGACAAAACATTTTCAAGTGATGTGATCAACAAAAAGGAGCATTCGATATTTTCTCTAATCCTTATGATCTATCAAAACTGTCCAAAACAGAAATTATATACCAAAGATACTCAAGTTGTTTCCATGGTCTAGGATACCCAGAAAGTTAAAAAGAACAACATAAACTGATGCCTACCTTGAGCTCATGCAGCACCCTTTTACCCGTTGTCCACTATGCTATCAGCATCAAGGCTACGCTAGCAGACTCATAGACTCTACTGATGGGGCTTGCAATAAATCCAGTTCCACTTTATGGTGTTCTTTCTTTCCAGTGTACTGGAGCCCTAGGTTCAGGTTGCAAAAGTTTGTTGGGACTTTGGTCCCTAACCCCATGTTACAGGTCTGTGCTATAGAACTCTTCAAGAATGCTGAGAAACAAAGGGATAAGGGCAAGATGCATATCTATGCTTGAAATAAATCCTGCCCCCCACAAACTTCTCCAAGAACCTCAGAGACCCAAAGGGCAAACAACAGAAATCAGACTATACTGGCACCACTATGGCAATGTTTTGAACTGCTGGGCCAGAGAATTAAGCTATAGAGGGAATGACAGGATACCAAAAGTATGCCTTGGGGCAGAAATGGGGAGAGGAAGGGAGAAAATCAGAAAATGATCAATAGGGGAAAATAAGTGGGGAAAGACTGACATTATCAAAGATCTAAGAAAGAATAAAATTCAAAAATCTCAAGAATAAACAGATAAATCAACAGGAAAAATGTTTTTCCCTTAATAGAATTTTATTTTTCTTAATTACATGTAAATATAATTTTCAACATTCATATTTGTAAGACTTTGAATTCCAAAATTTTTTTCTCTCTTTTCTTTCCTCTTCCTTTATGAGCAATCTGATAAAGATTATATATGTATAATGATTTTAAACATATTTTTATGTTAATCATGTTGTGAAAGAAAATCAAAACAAAAGGGAAAACCTATGAGGAAAAAAACAAACAAAAAAGACAAAATAGTATTCTTTGATCCATCTTCACTCTCTGTAGTTCTTTCTTTGAATGCAAATGGCATTTTCCATTCCAAATTTATTGGAATTGTTTTGGATCATTGTATTGCTGAGAAGAGCTAAAATTGTCATAGCAGGTCATCATACAATCTTGCTATTTCTGTGTACAGTGTTCTACTGACTATGCTCACTTTACTTTATATCAGTTCATGTAAGTCTTTCCAGAATTTTTCTGAAATCAGCTTGCTCATCATTTCTTAAAGAACCATAGGATTCTATGACATTCAAATACCACAAGTTATTCAGGCATTCCTCAATTGATGGACATTCATTCAATTTTTAATTCCTTGCTATCATGAAAAAAACTGCCACAAACATTATTGAATATGTATGTTCTTTTCTCTTTTCTTTAATCTCTCTTTGGGATATAGGCCCAGTGCCACCACTGCTTGATCAAAGGGTATGCAGTTTTATAACTCTTTGGACATAGTTCCAACTTGCTCTATGAATGACTGGATCAGTTCATAACTCCACCAACAATGCACCAGTGTCTTAGTTTACCCACATCCCCACTAACATTTATCACTATCTTTTCCTGTCATCTTAGCTAATCTTATAGGTTGAGATGGCACTTCAGAATTGTTTTAATTTGTATTTCTCTGATCAATAGTGATTTGTAACATTTTTTCATATGACTATAGTTGGCTTTAATTTCTTTAATTTGAAAATTGTCCAAGAAAAATGTTAACAGCAGAAGAAATAAGGCCTCCAGATGTAGTATTAAATGAGTTCAAACATCCATGAAAAAAATACTATCAAAAAAAGGAAAATGGTCCAAAATTTGATGAGACAGATGATCCTGTGGAATTTGAGGAATACATAGAGCCTCAATAGCTTGAGTGGTTTAAAAGAGAAATGAGAATTATTAGATCAGAATTTATGACCTATACAGCAAAAATAATGAACAAAATAGAAAAACTGGAATTTTCAATACCATATCATTAAACAAAAAAAAAAGTCTAGAGAAAAAAAAGAATAATCAATAACATTAAAAAAAAAGATAAGTAGCTGACTAAAACAAATACTGATTTTGAAGATTGATCTATAGAGACAATCTAAGAATCATAGATCTCTCCTGAGAACATGATGAGTAAAAAAAACCTGGAATATCATAATGAAAAAAATAATATTAAAAACTTCCCAGAACTTCTAAACAAAGAAAATTAAATACCAATGGAAAGAGTATATAAATTGCCTTCAAAAAAAAAAAAAGGCAACAAATTCCAAGACACATAGTTGTTAATTTAACAATTCAATTTAGATAGTTTCAACAAGTAATCAGGAGAAAGGTTTTCATAGACAAGAAAAGGAAATTTGAATTATAGATTTTTTTCACCCAGTAGGAAATTCAGGAGGGAACAGAATAATGTCTTCAGAAGAAAAATGAAACTTGGGATGCATTCCAGGATGACCTACCCTGCAAATATGAGCTTAACCATAAGTGAAAAAATATGTGCATTCAATGATAAAAGGTATTAGAGACATTCTTTATAGGGGTAAATTAATGTATTAGCCAAGGACAACAACAGAATGGCATTAAAGAGACCAGTAAAAGAATTCTTTCTAAATGTAAAAAAAGAGACAGAGATTAAAGCAGAAGTCAGATGGAGGAAACAGTGAAGAAGTGGTTCTGGAGCATTATGGATAGAATTTGTGGCAAATTGCCTACAGGTGAATCAATGTGTATGTTTTGTTTTTGTTTTTTTGAGGAAATTTCTTAGAAAATTGAAAGACAAATGAAAGGATGGGAGGAGAAAAAGGGAAGAGGAAAGCACATAGAGGATTGTATGATGTGTTCAAGTCAAATCAAGCCCAGCAACAAAAAGAAAGTGATCTTTGTGATTTCTCAATTAGAAGAGCCTTCACAGGAGTAAGGAGAAATGAGGAAGAATTGAAAAGGAGGAGTGGGAAGAGAGAGGCCTTGCTTTGGTAGTTAGTGGAAGTTCTACGGATGAATGTTTCTATAGGTGAAGAGAGAGATTCTGTGAGGGAAGGGATAAGATCTTATGCTCGTTATTATCTGAAGGATTTTGTGCTTGCAAATATCATTTATTCTACCTCATGAGGCTTTAACTCCTGGGGGCAACTGGTATCTGTGGGATGTAGAGAGAAGAGACCCATGGAAGAGATTTTGAAGTAAATGGGAAAAAAAAGGTAACCAGAAGGAGAGTATAAATGAGTTGTGGGCAACATAACCAAGAGCATGGTGGTAGAAGATTGTACAATGATTCAGTGGTTTCTTGGTCTCCTGCAAGAATTGCCCCTGTTCTGGGAGTGAAGTATAATGGAAATAGGGAAAAAGTCAAGCTCTACAAGAAAGTCACAGAAACCACCTAGAAGGAAGAACTAAAAATATATGCCTTAGAAGTTTTGATTACATGAGAAATATAGGGAATAAAGAGGAATTAGATAATTATAGGGGTCATGAACTGGAGAATGAATGTTTAGAGTAGACAGAAAGAGAAGATGGATAATGAAGAAGGTGACAAAAATTATTTCTGGATAGAATCACAAGAAAAGAGAAAAAAACCCTAATGAACAGGGAGGATAAAGAAGGAAAATCCAGTTTATTAACAGAATAAAAAAAGAGAGAAGAAAAGAATTCATAATTGAAACTTCAAAGGATGATAAATAAAAGGAAGAATTAGTGTGAAGGGAAAAGACCCAATAAAGATGACTACCTTAAAAAAATTAAGCTAACATAAGTGAAGAGACACAGTATTGTGTTTATAGTAGAAGAGAGGAAAAAATCATAACTTGAAAAAAAACCCATATTAGAGACAAATGGAAGAAAATATAAACGTAAATTTTATAACATTAAATGTAAATGGACTAAAAAAATCTAATAAAATGAAGAAGAGAGACAAAGTGGATATGAACAAAAATGGTGTGGGAGAATTCAATATCTCTCAATTTTGGATGAGTCTAACAGGAAGTAGGGTGACTAGGAGTACAATTGATAATAGTACTAGACCTGAAGTCAAAAAGACTCATCTTTATAAGTCCAAATCTAGCCTTGGACACTAGCTATATGCTTCTTGGCAAATCATTTAATTCTGTTTCCCTTAGTTTCCTCATTTGTATAGTGACCTTGAGGAAAAAATGGTAAACTACTCCAATATCTTTGCTAAGAAAATCCAAATGGAATCACAAAGAGTCAGATATATCTGAAATGATCTAACAAACAAGAAGTCAAACAGAAAGGAAAATATAAAAGTAAACAAATTTCTCGAGAAATAAGAGCTAAAAGATTTAAAACATCTTCTGGAAGGGGAAGAGGAGGAAGAAAAAAAGGAAGAGGAGAAAGAAAAGAAGGAAGAGGATCCACTTTGAGGGGTGGAGCCAAGATGGAAGAGTAAAGCCAGGGAAGCTGTTCCAGCTCTCCCAGTTTCCCTCAAAAAATACATGAAATCAAGGCTTTGAACAGAGTCTAACAGAAGGAAACAACTCTCCAGCTCAAGATAGACTAGAAAAACTTCAAGAAAGGTCAGTCTCACTGCGGTGAAAAGGGTGTTCAGCCCAGGTCAGATTAACTCTGGAAAAGCTGGTGAGAGAGTCTTAATCACAACAAATGAGCAACTAAAACCCTCTGTCCTAACTCAGTAGAGGAGCAAATCAGTGGGATAGCATCCAGTCCCAAGTCAGAAAGCAAACTCTGGGAAACCAGGCTATTTTCTGAAAAGAGAAGGCAAAGCTAACTCCTGCAAACACAAGGGGCCCTTATGCTCAAAGCTAAGGCTCAGAGCTTTGCAGGAAGCTTGGAATAGTGCCTCCTTTACTCTAAGAGCAGAGCTTAACTATAAAAGTAAAAAACAAAGGAAATACCAAAAGAAAAGAAAAAAAAATAATAAAGAAGCCAAAAAGAACTCTGACCATAGAAAGCTACTTTGGGGCAGACCAAAGCACCAAATCAGACAAGGTCAAAATGTCCACAGAAGAAATCTTAAAGAGTGATATGAATTGGGCTCAGGTCCAAAGAGACTTCTCAGAAGTACTCATAAAAGACTTTAAAAGGCAGATAAGAGAGGAAGAAGAAAAAATGAGAAAGAAAATGAGAATGCATGAAAGAATCAACAATTTGGAAAAGGAAGGAAAGAATTGTTTGAAGAAAACAACTCCTTACAAAGTATAATTAAAAGAAATACAATGGAAATAGAAAAAGAGATACAAAAACTGATTGAAGAAAATCACACATTAAAAACTAGAACAGGACAAATGGAAGCTAGTTACTCTGCGAAACAGCAAGAATCAATTAAACAAACTAAAAAAAATGAAAAAAAAATGAAGAAAATGTGAAATACTTCTTTGAAAAAATAGCTGACTTGAAAAATTGAACCAGAAGACACAATTTAAAAATTACGGGTCTACTTGAAGGCCATGATAAAAAAAAAAGAGCCTGGATAGCATTTTTAAAGAGATTATTAAGGAAAACTGTCCCAATATTCTAGAAACAGAGGGGGGAACACTCATTGAAGGAATCCATTGATTATCTTCAGAAAGAGATGCCACAAGGAAAAAATGTTCTAAGGAACATTGTTGTGAAACGCCAGAACTACAATCTTAAGAAAAAAATACAGCAAGCTGCTAGGGAAAAACAAAACAAAACAAATCAAATATCAAGGATTTTAGGATTACCCAGGATCTGGCAGCTCCTACAATAAAGGATTGGAGGCCTGGAATACCATTAGAAAGCAAAAGACCTAGGATTACAACCTACCAAAATTTCCAGGATATTCTAAAGCAGGGAAAAATCATTTTCCTGTAAATATTCCTTAACAAAATAGAAAAAGAAAGAATTAATAAATAATACACATCTAATTTTTTAAAAGTAGAAAGCCAATAAGCTTAAAATTTAAGTATAAAAAAGATATTAAAAATCAGAAAAGAAATAAATGTTAAACGAAACACAAAACAGATAAATAATATTAAAAGCTGGTTTTATGAAAAGAATAATACAGGAGGCAGTTAGGTGGTGTAGGGCATAGAGCACCAGCCCTGAAGTCAGGAGGACCTGAGTTCAACTCTGGTCTCAGACACGTAACACATACTAGCTGTGTGACCCTAGGCAAGTTACTTAACCCTAGTTGCCTCAGCAAAAAGCAAAAGCAAAAGGAAAGAATAATACAATTGGTGAACACTTAATCTAATTTTTTAAAAAGCAGGAAGTCAAATAAATAAAATAGCAAGTGAACAGGTGAAATCACATAAAAAGCAGATTAAATTGAAAGATCTAACTATAAAGGAATTAAAATAGAAAAGAATTCCTGGTCCATACAAATTTAGTATCCATACTTTACAAATTATTATCAAAAATTAATAAAGAAAGCACTCAAAATCCTTCTACAAAACAAATAAAATCTTAATGTCTAAACCTGGGAAAGATAAATCACAGAAGAAAAAACTATAGGCTGGTACAAAAATTTTAAACAAAATCCTGCCAAAGATTATATCAATTTGTCTAAAAAGAAAAGAAATAATCATTTGCAATGAAAAGAGTCTAGAACTTTTCTCAATAAATACATGATTGAAGTTAGGGTGTCCATTCTTTCCACTATCATTTGATGCTTTTCTGAAAATGCTAGCAAAAGCAATAAGACAAGAGAAATAAAAGGAATAAATATAGACAAAGAGAAGATAAAAGCTATCCCTATTTGCCAACAATATAATGGTATATTTGGAAAATTTTAGGGATTCAAAAAGATATTAATCAAAGCACTAGCTTCAGCAAATTTGAAATAAATTATTTGAAATAAATTTACAACAATCAATAGCATTTCTATTTAATAATAACAAAACCTAAGAAGCAAGAATAGAAATGCATAAAATATCTGCAAAAAATAAAAAACGTATGTATATCCCATTACAAAATACTATTAAAATTTTTTTAAGATCCCAAGAAAATAATAAAGGAGGTAAAAGGATCCATGTGTGCAAAAATATTTGTAGCAGCTCTTTTTGTAGTGGCAAAGAATTGGAAAGTGAGTAGATGCCCATCAATTCGGGAATGACTTAACAAGTTATAGTATATGAAAATAATGGAATATTATTGTTCCCTAAAAAATGATGAACAAGCTGATTTTACAAAGGCCTGAAAAGATTTACACAAACTGATACTGATCAAAACAAGTAAAACCAGGAATATAATGTATATAGTAACAGGTAGATTATGTGATGATGAGCTATGAAAGACTTGGTTCTTTTCAGCAGTTCAGTGATTCAACACAATCCCAATAAACTTTGGATAGAAAAGTCATCTGCATCCAGAGAGAGAACTATGGAGAATGAATGTAAGTAAACATATGCTATGTTCATTCCCTCCCTCTTTTTTCTGTTTCTTTTTCCTCTCATGGTTTTTCTTTTATTTCCCTCTCTCAACATGATTCATAAAGAAATGTGTACTTTAAAAATTAATATACATGTATAACCAGAAAAATAAATAAAAGAATTTTTAAAAAAGAAATTAAGAACAGCCTAATAGCTGGAGGGATATTTATATTCATGGCCAGAGGAGTGCTTTATTAAAGTTAATTTCCTTTAATACTATGCCAATCAAATTATTAAGGGGATGTTTTATGTAAATTGCTAAAAATAATAACAACATTCATTTGGAAAAATGAAACATTTAGAATACCAAATGAAATGATGAAAATAGGTAGGGATGAAGGAGGAAAAGCACTTCTAGATTTCTATGTTTTAAAGCAGCAATCATTAAAACCATCTGGTATTAATTAAATAAAAAAAGACATGTCTCAATGGAAGAGATTAGGCAAGAGAGAATCAGAAAATAATAGGATTCAATAATCCAGTGTTTGATAAAGTTAAAAAAAACAAATTACTCAGCGAAAAACAATCTCCCTTTTTATTGAAAAAAAATCTGGGAAAACTAAAAAACTGTCTGGAAGCATTTTGGCTTAATTGATACCTTATACCACATTCAACTATATATTGTAAATGGATATGGAACCTTAATATTAAAGATTATATTATAAAAAATTAGAAGAGAAACACATCATATGCTTTTCCCAATTATGAGTGGAAAATGTATTCTTAAACAAATAAGTGGTTAAGGCAATTATCAAAGATAAAATACTTCACTCAGATGGCATGAAACTGAAAAGCTTCTTTATAGATGAATTAATGCACCTAGGATAAAAATGAAAATGATCAAATGGGGAAAGAATTTTGTATCAAATTTTTTGGATAATGGTTTGGTATCCAAGATATATAAACAAATAATAAATATCCAGATGACTAATAGCCATTCTTTAATACTGAAGTGGTCAAAGGATATGAACAACCATTTCTCTTAAGTAAATTGCAAAGTATTCACAACCACATGAAAGAATTCTCCAAATCATTAGTTATAAGAGTAATACAACTCAAAACAAGCTTAAGGTTTTCTTCATACCCTGCAAGTTGGCAAAGATGACAAGAAATAACAACTGTCAATGTTAGAAGAATGTGGAATGATAAGAACCGTAATATACTGTTGGTGGAGTTGTAAAATATTATAACCATTTTGGAAGGAAAATGGGAATTATGCAAATAGTGACTAAAATGTCCATACTTTTTGAAACACAGACTGTTTCTGGAATTATACCTCAAGGAACCCAGAAATGAGAGTAAAGTTGCATATACATAAAAATATTTATAGCAACATTTTTTGTAATACCAAAAAATTGAAAACAAAAGTAGATTACTATTGATTGGAGAATGATTAAATAAATCATGGTACATGATAGTAATGGGATATTACTGTGCTATAAAAATGGTGTGAATGATGAATACAGAGAATCATGGGAAAATCTACATAAACTGATGCAGAGTGAAGTAAGCAGGGCCAACAAAACAATATTCGTCATAAGTACTACAATGTAAATGGAAAGAACAATCATACACTAAAAAATCTAAAGTGAATGTACCAAAATAATAAAGATCAAACTAGACTCAGATGAAGAGAGATATGAGAGCATTTCTCCAGGCCACCTCTCAGTGGAGGTGCGATGTCCACAACTGTTATACTTTGCACATATTTTTGAACTTTTCCCAGTATATTGATTAGTTGTGCTGATTTTATTCCTTTTTTCTTTTTGCATTTGAACATTCTACTCATTATATGAGATGACTTTCTATGAAGGGGAGGAGATACTAAGGATAACTATGATGATGTAAAAAACAAAGGACAAAAACTTGTTTTAAAAAAATCAGGATTCAGTCTTACCTTGACATATACTGGTTGTATGACCAATGGCAACTCATTTCATTTGACAGTGGCTTTCATATAAGTTACTGATGAAGTGTGTTCACTGGTTCTTTTTTTCCTCCTTTCGATTTTTTTAAAAAGAAAGTAATGAAAAGACAAGTTTCTTTCCTAACCATTTTGAAAGAGAGTGTAAATTCAGTAAAAAAAAAAGTGTGAAATTTCTAGGAGAAACATGCAATTTTTCATAAATTTTTGTTTATATATTTTCATTGCTCTTTAAGTTTGGTTTCAGATTATAAAATTATTAATGTTATAACAAAGCAAAGGTAAACCCAGAAGAAAAACAATTCATTTATCATATACAAAACAAGAAGTTTCACTAGATATTTGGAAAATATCATTTTATGTCCTTACATTTTCTCTTATTCACCTGCCACCCTTTAGAACGTTCCTAAATGAGAATGAGAATCAGCATAGTAATATTCTATACACACCATGACTATACTTTCTCTTTGTTCCTTTCACTCAGTGTTTTATGACTGTGATCCAGTATATCATTGACATATAAAAAAAAACACTATCTTTTTTATAAAATGAAAATGGAGTGGGGGAGAGTGTTGTAGGGAGCATTCATGGAGGAGGACCTATAGAAACATATGAATTCTAGAGACACATGAGGGTTAGCCCTGAAGAGCTAATGCTTTTAAATAACAATGTAATCAGTCCCATTATTGACCACTGATCAGGAAGAGTTCAGTGAATCTTTAAGAAGAGGTGATTCTCTAAGACATCTTAGAACCTCTCCTCAGAGGAATTTATGGTAGGTTTAGTGCCCTTCTCTCTTTCTAGCAGAAATGGTCAACTCTAAGCACATGGCAGTTAAGATATATTCATGATTTAGGAGATCTAGAGTCCAAGTATGAGTCCTGGTTATCACTTCTGTTCAGCTTCTTTCTTGAGCATAGATGACTGAACCATGATCTTGAGATGCATATATCCAGCTTTATGAGCTACAGAGATCTTGAGATCCACTATTCTGTGATATGAACTGATTAGTTGTAAAGAGAATTTCTGTATCAGAGGGAATGATCATCAATAGGAGAAGGAGTTTTTTTTGTTTCTGACCTGGTTTGCTGAGAAAATTGGGATCTGGAGGAAATACTTTGGACAGAACAATATAAAGGAGAAATGTGAAATGCTGAATTTTTCAATCTCATAAACTGTTCTATGTATGATGATTTTAAGTTTCAAACAAAGTGTAATGTACTTATAAATTACTATGTCCAGTTTTAAATCTATCAATGTATTATTTGTGAATCTTTGGGTTTAATATTTCTTTTGTGTGAAGAAAATAAATAGCAAATTCCTTATTCATATGGTACAATGAGTACCTTTTTGTTCTCTCTTTATGAGAGACTTTAGATATGAATGAAAATTAAGCTTTAAGTAATCTTCCCCAGTGCTCCAGAGTGCAGGTAAAAAGGACTAAAGAGTGTGAAAACAGGTGTCTTACCCCTCTCATTAAAGGACAAATTCTTTTCAAAACAAAACCCTGTCATCATATGTTTGGGTCCAGAACAAAATGGCCCTTAGTGGAAAACTTATAATTGCTAGACAAAAATCATAATGCCTAATTGAGAAGTTAGGTAAGAATAACTGTGAGAGATGGAAGGACAGAGGAAAAGAAAAGTTAAAATGTAAAGGAGAGGGGAAGAGATGTTTCCAAAAAACTTTTTAAATTAAAAAAATAATTAAATGTGTATTGTGTCTCTTTTTATATTACCATAATTTCCCCCAGTATTCTTCTTCCTTCTCCTTCCAAATAACAAATACTAATTTTAAAGGTCAAAAATAAAAAGAGGAAAATAGTACTTTACGATGTTATTCATGAAGATCAAATGAGATGATATTACTTCTTTTGAGCATGTGTTTTCTTTTAAATTTTACAAGAATTAAATTGGGTGCTTTCCCCCCATTTATGCTGTTGTAGCTATTGAATATATTGTTTTCTTGACTCTTCTTACTTCTCTCTGCATTAAGTTATGTGGACCTTTCCACTTTTTTTTTTTTTTTTTTGGTATTCATCATGTTCATCATTTCTTACAACACAGTAATATTCCAATACTTTCATGTAGTTTATTTAACTTTAATCTTCAGTTGATGGACACTTGTTTCTACTTTTTACTAGGACAAAAAAAATCTGTTTTAAATATTTTTATGTATATTGGAACTTTCTTCTTATTAATGGCCTTCTTGGCATCTAAATCTAATAGTGAACTCTCAGTTAAGGGGACATTTTAGTCACTTTATTAGCATAATTACAAATTTACATTTCAAAATGGCTACATTAATTCATAGCTCTAATAACAATATACTAGTGTGCCTATATTATTACTCTTTCTCCATCATAAATATGCTCATATTTTATGAGGTTAGCTTATTTTTCTGGTTATGAGGTTAAACTTTAGAGTTGTTTTGATATATATGTATATATTTCTTGTTATTAGTCATTTGGAACATTCTTTCACAAGATCATTAATAGTTTGTAATACCTTCTAGAACTGTTCAAATCTTTTTACCATTTCTTTCTTGGAAAAAGACTTTTGGTCTTAAATATCTATTAATTGTTTATATATCTTGGATACTAAGCCCTTATCAGAGAAATCTGATACAAAAATTATTTCAACTTCAACTTCAACAATTAATTCAACTACTTCCTTAACTTTGTGCATTAATTTTATTTGTATAGTAGAAGTTCTTAGATTTCATGTAATCAAAGTTTTATTTTAAATTTTATCTCTTGGGAGATGAGGTGACTTTCCTTCTGGTCAAGCCTAAGTCTTCCAATTATGCCTTTTATTTCTTCCTTTATTTTCTACATGTACTTGACTCTATTGAGTCCACTGGTTCTATCCCCTTCTTCCCTTCATTTCATCCCATTTGGTCTTCAATTATTCTTCTCTGTTTATAAACATGCCAAGGCCTCCCTTATCTTAAGCGGAAACATTAAAAAAAAAAAAAAAAAAGACCTCCTTGGCCCAGAGATCCTTTTGCACCAGCTTATTTCCCTCACTGTCAAAATTCTTGTAAGTATATTTTATACTCATTGCCTGCTTCCTCACTATCTACTTAATTACTTAACCCTATCTCACCTCCATTGTGGTTTTTGACCCCTCTATACAAGAAGTGCTTTTTTACAACACCATCAATGATCTCATAATTACAGTCTGAAGTTCTTATATTTATGTAGCATTTGACAGAATGAACCAGCCCCCATTTAAAAATGTTCTTTTTTTTCATTAACTTTAACTTTAAAGCATCAACATGGTCATTTTTATAAACAAATAACAGTACAATCCTTTATAAACAAAGGATTGTATATGAAATCATGAATCTCTATTACATATAGCTTGTTTTTTAAGATTTTAATTTTTTAATTTATTTTAAACAAATACAAAATAAGAAAAGAAAAAATTATTATGTGCATAGCAGACATAAGAGATGATTCAAAAGATAAAACAATAAATTTCCATGTCAAGAAAGTCTATATGATAAATACTACACGTTGTGTTCAGAGCTGTTCATCTTTTCTTTGATTCCTTAAAGGTTTTCTTTTGTTCTCTGATGTGAACTTTTAACTTCCTCCCCTTCCTCCCCTCTCCCCAGAAAGCTACAATTAAGTGCATATTTATTTAGATATTGTACATGTGCATCTATGCACATAGATATACATGTTCATAGATGTCTATAATCATATACACATATACATTTATATGCATATATGTAAGAGCATACTGTGCTCATCTCTACTTGTCTTTTTTTGTTGTTTTAAAATACATAATGCATTTAATGCTGCCTTATTCATCTATGGCCCCTTTTAAAAAAATTATTATAGCTTTTTATTTACAAGTTATATGCATGGGTAATTTTACAGCATTGACAATTGCCAAACCTTTTGTTCCAATTTTTCCCCTTCTTCCCCCACCTCCTCCCACAGATGGCAGGTTGACCAAAACATGTTAAATATGTTAAAGTATAAATTAAATACAATATTAGTATACATGTCCAAACAGTTATTTTACTGTTCAAAAAGAATTTGACTTTGAAATGGTGTACAATTAGTATGGCCCCTTTTTAAATTTCTTCCTGTCTTCTGTGAATTTTTAAAAGATTTCACTAGTACTCTTCATTTTCTCATTTGTCTCCCTCCCTCCCTCCAAAAAAAAGTTCTCCATGTTAACAAATAAGTTAAGTAAAATAAATGTACCTGTTGCTTAATATCCAGAAAATAGATCTCATTTCCTACCTTTAATCTATCATCTCTCTTCTAAGGGGTGGGAAGTATGATTAATTGTCATTCTTCTGCAATCATGATTGGTCATTTCATGGATCAGAGTTTTTTCCAAGTTATTTTCCTTTAGTATCCACTTTCTTCCTTTATAACTTCTTTTCTCTTTGCTTTCATTACTCAGAATTCTCCTGCTTTTCTGAGATCTTTTTCTCTGTCTGCTTCAATTCTTCTTCCTACTCTCCGTTGCTAAGTATGAGCATTGACATTCCCCCACCAGAAAGGGAAGATAGTCCAGCTCTAGTCTTTTTCACTTAAGAATCTGAGAAAAACAATAGCCAGCCCTCAAAAACAATCGATGGTCCAAATACTAGGCCAGTTGTATCTTGAATTAGAAACAGACACTAGACCTTATCAGAAGTCAGATTCAGTTAGCTAGCACAGAGCATGAGTTCAGTTAAGTCTTTAGGGATATAAACTGATACTTAATGACTCTGATACATGATCTTCCAGGGAACTTATATGGTTCTTTAAATACATAGTAATATATTAAGTGAGGTAGTATATTATAATGGATAGATTGCTAGATTTGAGTTAAGTAGTCCTAGATTCAAATCCTGCCTCTGACATGCTTACTGTGTGACCAGGTAGTTTACCATTTTAGTTTCCTAATCCCTAAAATGAAGTAATGATACTAATAATACCTATTCTTGACTGCTATTGTGAAGTCCAAATGAAATGTCATATATACATATATGTATATACACACATGTGATATGCATATCATATATGTGAATGTGTATATTTATATAGGTTTATATATATGCTTATATATATGAATGAAAGCTAAATGCAAACTTCTTTAGTTTTTTAAAAGATATTTAGATAGAATACATTTATGAATCCATTCTTACTATATAATTATTTAAAAAGTTTCTGGCTACAGATAGAATTAATTTATCAAAAGTCTGCTAAAATGCAAGTTGGATGACTTGTAAAACAAAACCTTTTTCATATTTTACATTGAACTCACCAGGTTTAAAACTCTCATAATAATATAAGATTATAGAATTGATTTAAATCAGTGGCAGGAATGAAATTCAGATATGTTCATTTCTAGCTCTTAGTTTATTATATTCCATTTATTGCCACATGAAGACAACTTTCAGCTTGTCTTGCATCTTTATGTAAAAAAGATGGTTATAATATTATGTTATAACTATACCTGTGGCTTATATGCTAGTTCATTTTATGAAGTGCTACATATGTGTAATATATTTTGCTCTATTCCATAACATGTAGTAATAATAAAAATAAATGTGCTCTCCCAAGTTCAACTAAAACATCCATGGCAAGAAAGTACTACAGGAATATCAAAACTTTCCACATATGTCTCAAACCTTCATCATCAATAGTATAATACTGAGACCCGGTTAACAAATCCCAATTTTCATACTTGGAGAGAAATTATTTTAATAATTATATTTAATGATGGGAATAAATCACAAAGAACATGAGGCTAGCCTTATCCAAAAAGAATGAGGACAACTACAATTTTAGGGGACAAGCAAAATTCTGGAACATATAGATGGGTAGACAATGGGCATCTATCAAAGAGCAATCATATAAAGCATAAACATCACTTTTTTATTCTAGGCTGTCTCTTCCCTTAGGGCAAATGAGGAACATCAGCATTACCAATATATTCCCCCATATTTCAATTGATGGGGTATTTTTCCTAGGTGTTTAATCTGTAGATACGAAGGGGACTTTTTAAGTCATATCTACACAATTTTAATTTCTTTGATACTTATCCCTTAAGGTATAACTGTCATAAATTTAAAAGAAACATCTTAACTATTTATGGGTGTACTAAAGTAAGGATTGTTGCTATAATTCAGTAAAAGGGATAGCATTCAATTGACTGTGTTACACAACAGACCCATTACTTTCTTCTTCATTGGAGACTTTGTATCAGGACAACAAAACTGATTTCCAAGAGTTTTCTGAGCATATTGAAAATATATCATGTGGTCTATTGCCATAAAAAAGATTGAAATCAACACAAGCCAAAAGCTTCAGAACTGAGGACCAAGATGATCATGATGAAATACACAAATCTAGAAGATAGTTCTAAGTTCTGCACACCATTTATAATGTCTTTTTCTGATTCTATTGTAATTTTCTTGTAGCAATTGTCATAGTCAAATCAAAGGTCTAAAGAACAATTCTAGCAGCAATGAATAGACTGATAGAAATTAAAGATACAGGTTTTGGATTCATCTCTATGTATCATTTAGTAGGATAAGAGCAATTTACTAAATTCCAGAGGTGAAGAAAGTTTGAGATCCTTCTATAAATATTGAGAACAATTCCTTACTTTAAATTAATCTAATATGGATGTCTTCAAAGAAAGAAACTTATAAGTTCAAAGTACTTCCAGGCATGAAAACAGAGACCAAAAAGAGACTCAAACAGGCCATCTGGATTATTCCAGAGATCAGACCTGTTATACTTTTCTCATAGTTTTGTGAAAGCCACTATTTCCATAATATCATAATACTAAGGCTTTCATGAGAAGACTAGCATTGAGTCACTCAGACCCTGAGGGTAGGCATATTCAGTAGTGATACAGTCAAAATCCAGGACAGTCATATTGAGAAAAGAAAGACCCATGTCAGCAAGAAATATTGGTTGATTGGAGTCCAAGATCCACCCTTCACAGAAAGTACAGAAAGGTTCCACTATCTGGGAAGCACAACCAGGCTCTTTTTTCATTCTCAAACTCATACTTCTTAAAATCTTTTTCACCCATCAGATGGGAACCCTCCTGGATTTTTGACTCAATATCTTTTTGTAAATTCAATTGTTTTAGTTCTGTTTTTGGAGAAGCTTTCAAAACCAAAGCTGAGATTTTCTGGGTAAATTTTCCAGGGTAAAAAGTATTCCTCATACCCGGATAACATATTCCATCCAGAAATGAATCTACAGTCAATCATCTGAGAGCCAAATGTCATTATCTGATCAACAGCTGTGAGACCAGAATATTAACCAGTTTTTTTTTTGTATTGTAGCACTCATTTCTGCTAATTTGCATCTGCCACCTCCTGCAACAACATCAATACAGTCTCCAAATTGTGAGCTCAATAACAATGTTAGCCAAATTTCAGTTGTTTGCAATAGCATTTGCAATTTGCTAGATGTGCAAAATTAAAGAAGCTACTCCAAATGTTCATAGGGCATATTTATGTCTGACCTGGGCCAGAACATTCCAAGCTCATCTTAGTCTTATCAACCACAGTCAGACACACAGACATCTAACATAGTGATATCATTTTGATCCTTTTCCAGAACAAAGGACAACTAAATAGCCATTTGCAATAGCACTGGCCAAATTTGCAATATTTCCAATAGTGATGATCAGGATATAATGGGAAGTAACAACCCAAACATTGTATATGGTCAGAAGATCAGGTTTATGAAAAAAAAATACCATTAGGAAGATAACACACCTGATGACTGATACATTCTTTAACACCAAAGAAGTCAGGCCTACTTTAAACCTTGTGTTCTTATCTGGTAGATCTCCAATCTTCAATGATGAATCCCAGGATGAGAATTGTGTCTGCCACCACTAAGCCCTTAGACAAAGATTAAGAGTGGGCTGTTTTCATAGAGGTCAACCAGAAACACAGATACAGCAAAATGTCATCCAATTTTCCCAGGTAGATAGAGAACGACCGAGGTTGAGAAGAAATTTTGTAGGGGTCACAGTCTTTAAAGGATTCTCACAAGTATTTTTTACAGATCATGACAACAGGAGGTTCTTGACTTTGCCTTCTGCTATTGCTGCTGCTACTGATTTGATGTTGTTGTTAATTGGAATGCAAATAACTGGAGAGAGTGCCACAAAAAATCAAGGAAACAAACAATACTCAAGAAAGCTTAAAACATATTTTTTAAAAGAGCAACTAGGGATTTCTCTTTGTTTTCTTTCTAAATTTAGCTAACACTGTAACTGAAGTTGGAAAGCTCTCCTAATGGTTAGGGGAGAAGGGTAGGTAGGCTCTGGATGGCTGTTGGGATACCTTAATAAAGGTTCTCAGCTGCTGAGGCTGTTGGAGATATCATATATATTCACAAACTTTTAAAGTGCTATATAAATATGTTGAGAGACTTCCATGAGACTTTCATAATCCTCGAAAAAAATGGTTGGGGATTATTGTAGATTGAACAGTTCCTTTAATCAATCCTGCCTCCTCTCTCCAAGGACCTAGTTAGTCCTTTAGACTATTCTAGGGTTGAATCACCAGCATAACTTATATAATTCATAGGAAGGGAAAAAAACTATTCATTGCTGCCCTCTGGGGCTAAACTGATCAAGTCTAATTCTTATGGGATAGTCTTTCAAATTCTTGAAGACAATTATCATGTTTCCACAAATCTTGTCTTCTCTAAATTAAATTATTTAGTCAGGAGAAAGAATAGCACTTCATCATCTCATTACTGTAACTCACAGTAATGAATGCTCCATGGGTCACTGATCTACCCTCCTTTGTGGAAACACCTGAAACATATAAAGTATGTGATGGAAAATCTAATGGTTATCTTCTTATCACTGTTCTCTCTGTGGACATAGATAATATAAAGTGTCATGAGAAACCAGGTCATGATCTTAATTTCTCAGGCCAGAGCTTGTGCAACTAGGCCTGAAACCTCTTAGTCTGAAATTCCTTATTCATTCTTTCCAAGCTTTCTTCCTCAGACTTTTCTCAAACAAATGCTATCAGCCCAAATGCTGTCCCTCTTTTCTCTTCTTCTTTTGATACCTCAAAATTAATCTCTCAAGCTCCAAAGAACAAACACCATCTCTGAGACTATTTCCTAATTATCTTAAATAAGCTAAAAAAAAAATCATAAGGAGCTGTATACAGCTACAGATTACTTCTTCTGAAGTTCCTCCTAATTTGAAAGGTTTTGTAGCCATTTTAAAGTCTAAAAGGGATATAGAAAAGAAGACTTAGAAGGGGCAGAATAGTAATTTTCAAAAATTTGAAGAAATTTTGTATAAAGAAAAGATTCAACATATTCTCCAGAGTACAAAACTGGGAGAAATGGGTGGAAGATATTGAGAGGCAGATTTAGGTTCAATGTGAGGGGGAAAACTTTCTACTTACTAGAACTTTAAAAAGTGGAAAGAACTGAATCATGAAGCAATATGTTTTTCCTCATTAGAGGTCTTCAAGTAGACAATAGCCAATCCTATTTTGGGAATCTTATAAAGAAATTTCTTGTTTACTATTTTGTGAGATAATACTACTCAATCTTGTAGTCATCTTTCTCAGTAATATAGTTATAATACTTTTCAATTTAACTTGAATACTGTGCCTTTTTAAAAAGAAAACACCTATGATAAGTAATGAAGTTTAAAATCATCTACCAGAATTTGTCATCTTTCATTTCTTTAAACTAAACCATATTTTCTAACATTTTCATTGTCCTTCTTTGTCCTCACCCTATCATGGAAGTCACCAGACATCAAAATTTTCTTTACTTAGTTTTAAAGATCTTATCAAATTCTTTATAGTTTATCAAATAGATGGTGCTAATGGTCACTTCTTGAGGAGTCTCATGGGTTCCCATGTCTCACTGGGGTGGAAACAGTAAGTACTTTGTTCTCATATGATTACCAGAAAACCAATGACCTTTCAGATCTGCTTTATTCTATGGGGTGTTGACACTCATTCTCTAGGGCTGTTGGAGATTTTCGATCTACCCAACTAGGATGTAGATCCAAGCCTTCACTTGTCTCTTATTTCTAAGAATTCCATTCACATGATCTTAACATAGTGGAGCTAATTCCCCGAAGAAGAAAATGTATGCATTGGAATGCTGCATATAATATTTTTACTCAGCATAAATCCAATGAACAAATAGAACTTAATGACAGATACCATGCATAATACTATTCTCCAAAACCCTAAAGTCTCCCAACATGTGATTGATTTGGATTTAGGAGTTCTAGTACACATACAGTTTGAGTCCTACCTATAATAGGCAAAGGATTATCAACAAAAGTTCTTGCAGGATATTCAACTCATATTTCCTTCGTACCTAGAAAATGGCAGAAACTGAAGATATAGCTGATTCATGACTTATGAGTATGGAACATGGGATCCAGTGTAACCTAGAAAGAGGAATAAATCTCCTTCCTCAGAAGAAGTCATGTATTCTGACTTTATGCCCAGTGCTCTTTATCCACTACACCACCTCACTGCCTGTATCAATTGGAAGATTGGTCTTCCCACTCCTTTTAAGCACAAAGAAGATCCATAAAAACGTATTAATATTTACATTTTGAACATCTTTGTGGAAAATTCAAATTCCAGAGGTAAAGTAAGGTAAGATAAGGAACCTTACCTGTCTGGTCATTGGCAGGGACAACTGACCTTGTCTAGTCACAATTAACCCATCACATAATGCAATGAGTAGAATTGGGAGAGTTTGCTGTAGCAAGAAGCCATAGCATTATATGTTCCCATATAGCAGTATATGTTTGACTATAAATGCTGTATCCCCTTTTCTCTAATCTTGACTATTTCTCTCCACTGAGATTCATTCTCTCTCTCTCTCTCTCTCTCTCTCTCTCTTTTTTTCTCTCTCTCTCCCTCCCTCTCCTCTCTCTCTCTCCTGTCTCTCTCTCTCTTTCTCTTGTCTCTGTCTCTATCTCTGTCTCTCTCTCTCTCTGTCTCTCTCTGTCTCTCTCTCTGTCTCTCTCTCTCTCTCTCTTTCCTCTCCCTCCCTCTCTCTCTCTCTCTCTTTCTCTTCCCCCCCCCTCTCATTTCTATCTCTTTCTCTGTCCCTCTCCCTTCTACCTGTTTCCATGCCCTTTTCTCTCTTTCCATTTTCCTCTTCTTTCTCCTCTCTTCTTCTCTCTATCTGAAGTAACTATTGTTTTTCCTAGAAGCTGGGAGGGAAAGTTGTAGAGTAAACAGATAACAAGTATTACAGTAGAATTTTTCTCCCTTCTCTGAAACAGATTTTTGGCATACAAATTGCAACTATATTCACAGTAATTTAGAAAATTATATTTATAAGAAATAATATAAAACAGATGACTGAGTGTTCCATGAAATGGTGTTTATTGTTGCCTTTGGGTTCATAATAAATTACCTCCTACACTTCCTTTATTTGCCTTTCCAAGAGGAACTTATAAGTTTTCATTTCATTTAATTACAATTTTCTCCTGGTTTAAGTTGGTATGACATTATCCATATGATATTCAATTCTTCTAACAATATACTAATCTGGCTATTGGGCAAAGATCTCACATTGGGAGGACTGATAATTAAATTAATTTTTATAGATGGCCCCAAACTATAATTTTTAATACCCTCTACCCCTTTTCCATTACTATAATTGCTGAGGGACATCTTGAATTCATTTACTTCATTAGTGTTCTCAGCCACCAGTTCATCATATAGAGCTAACATAGCTTTCCATATGTGGCTAGACTAGCCTTTGCAAAGAAGACACAGTCTAATGTCAGAACTATTTTCCCAAACATTTCCAATTTGGCAGAAATAACTAGAGCTAATACACTTTTGGCCTAGCCTTTGAATCTAAAGTAATCTCTAAGTCATTATGCTACATTGGAACAGAACTTCTGTGGAGCCCTAGGGAATCCAGATTAAAAACCAATACAATTCCTGTTTCCAAAGAGCTCAGAACCTAATATATATAAGTAGTATAAGAAATGTATAAAAATAAACTAAGAGCACAGAAGAAGGGAGATCTATGCAAAGTGTTACAAAACAAAAACATAAGTGGGTACAGATGTGGGTGGGCTATAGGTCAGAGAAGGCTTCATGAAAAAAGTTATATTTCACCTTAGCTTTGAAGGAAGAGAAACAGAATTTTAGAGATGGAATGATCTCAGTGAAAAGATTTCAACAGGTAGATATGTGGGAAACATTCAAATAGATGGAAGAGGATAGTATAAAATAGGGGAATAGCTAGTAGCTATTAGTTCAGTTTTGCTGGAATTCAGAAATGAGTAAGTTAAGGCTGTGAAAGCCTAATATTCCAAGAATTTCCTCACTCAACGGATTAGATGTAACTAGTTTTCACTTATTAAATGAATCAGAAGGAACTGGTTTTATGCAAAGGTAAATTAATTAGTTACCTTTGAGGTAACATTGAAAGTTTCATAAAACTATCCATCTAAAATTTTTATACTATGGGAAATCACTAAACAAGAAAATAAGATGATAAGACCTGAAAACTAGAATTTTTAAAATTCTCAGAATGATGGATCGCTGAGGGGATAATTTAAGTGACCAAAAATGGGATTTGGAGTCAGAGAAGAGTAGCCCAATATCTTTCTGCCTCATGACCATTTCACCCAGAGGGTTCTCAATTCTTTGTGAGTAGGGACTCCATCTTATACACATTATCTTCATAGGACTATGCATGTAATGAAAATGCAGCAAATATTTCTTTACTTGATCTTATCCAAAAGGATTGAAAGCCATAAAATAAATGTCTTTATTAATTGCTCACTTTCAGTGAATTAGCTGACAAACAAAAGAACCCATTTTTCAGCATACCCATCCTTTGAGAAATAGCAGTTAGCTAACAACAGTGAGTCTGCTGAGATTATACAGATGGCCCTGTGCTGAGCGTTTTGCAAATATTATCTCATTTAATTCTTACAACAACCCTGGGTGGTATTGTTAGTATGATCTTTATTTTATAGTTGATGGAACTGAATAGATCAGAGGTTAAGTGGCTTGTCCTGAGAAATATATATATATATATATATATATATATATATAGTAAGTGTCTGAGGCTAGACTTGAATTCATGTCTTCTGACTCTATGCCCAGTACTCTTTATTCACTGTGCCACCAAGCTGCCTGAGTCAGTAGGAATACTACTGGCCTTCCCATTCCTTTTAAACACAAAGAGGATCCATAAAAACATATTAATGTTTATATTTTGAAATGTAGAAATCTGTAGAAAATTCAAATTCCAGAGTCATAAGCCTTTAATCCTTGTGTTTCCTTTTTGAATTATAGATATCCTAACCCATCACGGTGTGTTATGAATAATAGATGAGCTTTCTAGGAAACATAGCTACCCATGTTCAGAAACTTATTCTCAGACATAGAGTAAACTCTTTGTCCTTTTCTCTTAACCCACTCTCACATACCTCTGTTTAAAGGTGAATATTAAGTTTTGGAATGTATTCCTATTCCTTATCATATTCTAAATATCAAAGCTGGCACACTGCCAATTATGAAAATGATCAATGTGGCTAGTGACTGTCATTAACAATGCCATTTGACATATGTTATTTCCTTAAAATTTCCAAAGTCCTTGAAAACAGGAAAACAGGGCTTAGCCAGCTGCTGATCAAGCCCAGAAATGCACTCCATGGTTAACCCCTTCAGCAGACTTGATTTATATTGAACATCAGAGCTTGATTAATCCCATATGTTCCTTAGTTTAAACAACTTAATCTGCCTATCTACAGAGTGCTTTTAAAATTTTTGAATGTAGACTGATCTTTAGATTAGTTCACATCAAGGAGTATCAATCTTTGATAAACTATGGTGATTACTGAATATGGTTATATTGAGCTTCCATTCAGAGATGCCAAGATGCAGCTTCCTGACATAATAAATAACTTAGCCTATGTCAGTGTAGCCATAAAATGCACATTTTAGACAACTAGTTAACATTTCACAAAGGACTTTTATGTCAAGGCAATTGGAGATCATCTACTGCAATAAATTAGAAGCATGGATTCCAATTCATTCAAAAAAAGGAAATGAAGTCTGGGAATATAAATAATAAAGATCTGGAAAAGACTATAGAAATCATCTCTATCAAACTTCCTTGTTTCATAGATAAGGAAATTGAGGTTGGGTAGATTATGTGGTTTATGCAAGATGATAGTTCTGAAAGCAAAAGTCAAATCAAATTAGCCTTTACTAGTGATCATCTCCCCCTCCACTATACTATACCACTTCCTAATAGAGATATTATTTTCTTAAATTTTGAATAACATACAAATGACTCTCATGTGAAAATTTTGAGCAATGGACTGAGTTTTTTCTATTTTCAATACTGTCTTAATGGATATTTCACTGAAGTCTGAAATCAAAACATTTTGGAGGTTTGATATAGAATTAATACTCAGCTTATGACCTTATTCAATGCTTCCTCTCCAACAGAACTGTCAAGAACCATAAAACAAATAGCAAATTATTTGAGATAGAATTTAAAAATTACTAATGAAAAGTCAAGTAGTAGAATCATTTCTCAATCCCCTACTCATTCACATTTTACCTCCAACACATGAATGGGCACAATTTCCTACAGATTCATATCAAGATCAGGAAAGAGAATAAATCTTAGAAAATCTGTGCTTCCAAGGTGAAGGCTTTGGGGAGGTTTGTTTTTCATTGAGGATTACACATTCCTCCTGCCTGAGTACATGTGGTGGAGTACTATTACCGTGCCTCTATAAGTTGATTGTGGAGTCTGTGGCTGCGTTTTAGGTTTGTTCCAAGGCTGCTTGTGCTGAAAAAGGCAAGTTTCACAATACTGCTGTCATAACCCATTATAAGAGTAGTATTTTCTGATGTTCTGGCATTTGCTGACACTTTTATGACTCTCTGTCCATTCTGTGTTCTTCTTCTGGCTCCTTAAGCCTCAGGGGCCATGTTGCTGCTCCTTTAGTCTGAGACTTACATGCTTTAGGCTAGTCACCATATGGTTACCTCTGTGGTTAAACTGCCTGGCAGCCTCAGGCTGGTGAATACACAAAAGGTCTGACTCAGATAGCTGTGTGACTTGCCCAAATATACATACATACATATATACATACAAAGAAAAAGCATATATATATTCTGATGGACCTATGATCTCATCTATGTGGGTACCCTCTTCAGCAATACAGATTGCCAGTCATTCATAGTTTCCCATCCTGGGTAATTCTTTTCCATGAATCTGCCACAGAAGAGTCCCCAATATGCCTTCTTCTTAGAGATACTGGAGTGGTTTACCATTTCCTTCTTACTTTACAGATGAGAAAACTGAGACAAACAGGGTTAAGTGACTTGCCCAGGATCAAACAATTAGTAAGTGTCTGAGGCCATATGGAAACTCATGTAGATGAATCTTCCTGACTTCTGTCCCAGCATTCTATCCACTGTGCTACCTTACTGTTCCTAAGTGATATATACACATCAGCAAAAATTAATGTTGGAACAATTTCTAAATAATGTTTTACAAATATAAAGAGAATTTTGCAAGCATTCAATAAATTTACTTGAATTTAATTTACTAGCATTTACTATTATTTATTTGTCCTTAGTCTTGATAACTTCTAGCTCACCCCAAGCTCCAATAACTCACCAGTAGATTTTGTAAGCAAATGGTACTAGAATCTTCAACAGAATAATCAGAAAGTTTCTTATATTGTAAAAGATTGAGACCTAGTTGCCATTTGGAAATAGGAATTAATACCATATTCTTCTCTTTCATATTTTATTGCTTTGAAAAAGAATTGTTTTAGAGATGAACTGTATTACTGGATATATAGAGAGATTTATTTCATTTTAGGAAGCATTCTCAAGTCAACACTAGACTGACTTTTCAAAAGTTTAGTATCTTCAAAATGGAAGTAAGGACTATGAGACCTGGCATAATGCTTGGAATGCAAAAGGTGTGATTTTTGCCTTCCGTCCTCAAGGGGAATTGAGAAACACACTAAAAACTTCAGGGAGGGGAAAGGTAATTTTTATTATTATTATTATTAGATTCACATGTGACCTGACTAGTCTGGAAGGAATTAGAAGGTTACAGAGAAAATAAACCCAGAATGATTTTATTTGGCCCTAGGGGGTGTGGACAGAATTAATATTGATAGGGAGAAGTTGCAAACTGACAAATTTAGTCTTCTGTTCATGAAAAACAACAACAGACTTCAACAATTAATGCCATTCAAAAGTGGAATGGGATGTATGTGACTTAGTAAGTTCTCCCAATTAAAGGTCTTCAAGGCAAGACTGGATGACCAAGATGTTTTAACATGGAAATACTTTTCTTTCTTTCTTTCTTTCTTTCTTTCAGTCAGTGTTGAACTATAGGACCACTGAGGTCCTTTTCCGGTCCAATATTCTATACTTTTTTAACTTTTGCCCTCAATATCCATTTTGCTAATATACCTGTAAAAGTATCTCATTTTAATTCTCTTGCCCCTTGAATAATCCTGTGGCTGGATCTTTTCCTGTTTTTTTGTCCCTAACTAGAACTAGAGTTTGATAATCAGATCTTTGTCCCAGGTGCTGAAATTTAAAGTGACACTATGAGGAGGTCGGCAGACTATTACTATTATCAGTGATCTTCCCAAAACATTTTAGAGAGAATGGTATTAAAGCAGCCCAGATAGATAATAAAAAAAAATTATAATGCTAGAAGGAGACACTAATAATTTGGGGCACAAAATTCCAGCTGTATAGGTTCTGCATTACTCCTGCACTATTACCTCTCCTCCCTTGGCATTCTGGCCTCCTTCCACCATTCATTATGGCTTGGCCCCTCTGCGAGGCAAAGCTGCTCAAATCTTATTTTGCTTCTATTTAATTTTCCAAGGAAAATAATCTTTGGACTGGAAAGGAAACAATATAAATGCCCAACAAGGAGCATCCTGGCTTCCTTGCTTTCCAAAATCTCAGTTAAAAGTCATACTTTCTATGATCCTTTTTTTGGATCTTCATTAAATTTAATTCCTTCTCTCTGAGATTATCTCCAGTTTAAATTGTATGCATTTTATAGTTTTTCACACACATACAAACACACACATCTTATTTACACATAGTTGTTTGCATGTTGTCTCCTCCATTTGCTTGCATATTTCTTGAGAGCAGGAACTATCTTTTGTCTTTCTTTTGACTCTTCCTTAAAAAGAAGGAGGAAAACTGGTGCTTATCACAATTCCTAGAACTACTGGACCTCTAATAAATGTTTATTGACTTGACCATTTTCAGAATAAGTAAGGGATCTTTTTAATGACAGAAAAACTATCATTAATGAGTCCAAGACTCCTAGCCCAGATGAATGCTATCGTAGGTTGCTGAAAGTCCAGATAGATATAAATTTTAAACCTTTTTCAATGATAAATATACTGTGGGATTATAGCAGAAAAACATTTTCCCAATCTAGTTCACCTAGATTTTAGCAAAGCATTTGACAAGTATCTCATGCTAATCGTATAGGAGGGAAATGGAAAAGTAGGCTAGATCAGAGCTTAAACTTTTTCTACTTGTGACCCCTTTTCAACTCAGAACTTTTTATGTGATCCCCGGTATACAGAGGTCAAGTTATAAAAAGATATACAAATCAAACATTTAATGATAATAAATCATAATTTTGCAACCCCCACATTCATTTATGAAACCCCATATGGAGACATGAACCACAGTTTAAGAAGTTGATGGTTATAGCAGCCCTTTTTTTTAGTGCAAGGAACTAGAAACTGAATGAATGTCCTTCATTTGGAGAATGGTTGAACAAGTTATAGTATATGAATGTTATGGAATATTATTGTTCTATGAGAAATGATCAGCAGGATGATTTCAGAAAGGCCTGGAGAAACTTACATGAACTGAGGCTAAATGAAATTAGTAGAACCAAGGGAACATTGTATACAGAAATAACAAGATTATACAATGATCAATTCTGATGGACATGGCTCTTTTCAACAGTGAGCTTATTTAGGCCAATTCCAGTGGTTTTGTGATAGAGAGAGCCATCTGTATCCAGAAAGAGGAGGTGGAGACGAGTGTGGACTACAACATAATATTTTCACCATTTTTGTTGTTGTTTGCTTGCATTTTGCTTTCTTTCTCATTTTTTTCTTTTTTTGATCTGATTTTTCTTGTGCTGAATGATAGATTGTAGAAATATGTATAGAAGAATTGTATAAGCTTAACATATATTGTATTACTTGACATTTGGGCAGGGAGTAGGGGGAAGGAAGGGATAAAAATTCTGGAACACAAGGTTTTGCAAGAGTGAATGCTGAAATTATTTATGCATATGTTTTGAAAATAAAATCTTTAAAAAAAGAAGCTGGTGGTTAGATGACAGGAGAGCAAAGGAAATTTGAATTGTTTTGAATGGGTAAAGTCATTAATGATTTTAAATTAACATGAAAAGAAGTGTCCAGTTCAGTTCCATTTATATCGTCAAACATTTTTTTTCATAGAATCATAGATCTAGAGTTAAAAGAAACTTAAAGTTTATTCAGTCCCTTCATTTTACAAATGAGAAAAGTGAAGCCCAAGCAGAGCAGTTAAGAGACTTACCGGAATCATATAGCTAATAAGTGTCTATTACAGATTTGACTCGATTGATTTTTATTTAGAATCATCTATCTTTGACATATGTACACATGTACATAGATAATATAAGCATTTAATAGTGTATACATATATGTATAATGTACATATATGATATATATATATACTATCCCTATAAGTATGTCACATATATCATCAGTACATAATATCATCACAAAATTTACCATAATTTAGAGCTTAAAACAAAGCAAAGGAATATTGAAAAGGAGCAATATTAAACCTATCCTTTATTAATCACAATTCAGGAAAAATACATTAGAAAATACATTAGAAAAAGAAGCATTGAGGAAATTATTAAAAATCAACTAGAGACTACACAATCGATCATAAAAATCTGTGGTTCAAAAACCCAGTCACAGAAATAATAGGAAATTCACTAAAGATAATGGATACAATAATGACAACAAATAAGAATTTTTGGAAACAGTTAAGTAGCAGAGTGGAGAGAGTACCAGACCTGAATTCAAATCAGGTCTCAGACAACTTCTAGCTTTATGACCCTAGGCAAGTCACTTAATCCTTCTTTGGTTCGGTTTTCTCATGTATAAAACTGGCATGATAATAGCATTCACCTCCTAGAATTGTAATCAAAATCAAATGATATAATAATTATAAAGTACTTAACATAGTTCTTGGCACATAGTTAGCACTATATAAGTGTTAGCTATTATTTATTATCATTTTGAATGCTGCCAAGGCATTGTTATTACTTTTTACAGAAGATATTTATAATGTTATACTTGGAGAAATCCAGAGATACCATTAAAATTAAGTGAAACAATTAGTAACCAATGAAGTAGTAGACAGGAAAGCATTGGAGTTAGAATAAACTGGCTCAGGAGAGTCAATTGTTAGAATTTCAGTGTGTGCTCTTATGCCTCTGAAATCACCAAATATTATACATCAGGGTTTGATTTGTTGATTTATTGTTGATTGTGGAGTCAGTCTCTTTTTAGCTAAATTTTCAAGGGAAGAAGTTTTGACTGTCACATGATTCTCTCATATGGTAAAGTTTCTATGGCTGATTCTATTCCAGCAGAGATTTTTAAGTAATGAGGTCCATTATTCACATAAAATTTTCCAGGATATATGGCAAGAGGATTTTATCTCCCGGGAGTTTAAGGAGGCCTCCATTGTCCATCTCTATAAAGAAAATGGAAACAGGATGTCCTGTAATAATCATGGTAATTGGAAGGGGGTAGTGGTCAGGCAGATTCTCTGTCTTGGTCATTACCAGCAGATTCTTGCCAGATCCTGATCCTTCACTTGAAAGATGACCATCTACTCAGAAGACAAGGTGGCTTAAGAAATAGCTGAGGAATTGCTGAGATACTGTTTGCTGCTTGACAACTCCAGGAAAAATGCCAGTAATAGAATGTATGTCTGTATACAAGATTCATCAATCTAACAAAGGCCTTTGCTACTGTCAGTTTTAAAAGCTTGTGCAAGATAAATGACAAAATTTAGTTACCCAGAGAAATTCATCACTATTGTATATCAGTTTCATCACAGCATGCTTGCCCGGATTCTAGATAATGGACATTGCCCTTGTGATTTCTCAGTTACCAGTGGAGTAAAGTAGGACTGCATGCATGCTCTCATGTTTTTTTTTAGCATGTTATTTTCTATAATGTTGACAGATGCCTTCTTAAGGGCAATACCACAATGATTTTAAGTTGTTTAAGTTGAAAAGGGTACAAGCCAAGACTAACTTAGAGGTAGAATTGATGCGTGACTTTTTGGGTAAGGAATCATTATGCACTCAATGCAACCTCTGAGGCTGAGATGTAATAGAGTATGGGTCTAGTCTTTTGCCCGAATACCAAGAAAACAGATTTTCTTCACCAGTCAGCATCATACTATCCATATATAGAACCATCATTTACAGCAAATAAAGAAATTTCAAATACTGTGGATAAATTCAATTATCCTTGACAGTATACTTTCTAGGGATGTATAAATAGATTATAAGGTTGATCTTATACCTTTCCAAAACTAGCTCAGTTTTGGAGGCCAAAGGGAAAGTGTGGGAGAGAAAAGGGACTAGACTGCCAACAAACTGAATATCCGCACAACCATTATGCTGACTCTTTTGCTGTAGGCCTGTGAAACTGGATAGTCTACCAGCATCATATCAGTAAACTGAATCATCCATTTAAATTTTCTTAGAAAGATTCTAAAAATCACCAGACAAGGTAAAATACCAAACACTGAGCTCCTTTCTTGAGACATGAACTGTCAGACTTTTAAGCTTTATTTCAGAGAGCACAACTCTGATGGGCTGGCCACTTTGTTCTAGTACCAAACGTACTTTTACCTAAAAGATTATTTTACAGAGAACTCACACAAAGCAAGTGCTGAGATGGAGGTCAGAAGAAGCAATACAAGAACAGTGAAAGTGTTTAAAGAACTTTGGAATTGATTATGAGACATGGTATAGGACCACTCAGTATGTCATGCCCACATCAAAGAAGGTGCTCTGCTCTATAAGCAAAGCAAAACTGCAATATCTCAAAAGAAATGTGAGTTGCACAAATTTTGAAACATTACATTCTAAATGCTCATAAAGACTATTTGTGTCCAACTTATGTCTAACCAAGCTTTCTGAGCACATATTGGTCTGATCAGTCACAGTTGGACACATTGTACCTTGATCCCAATGTAGTGATATCATTTTGATTCTCTTAAAAACAAAGGACAATGATCAACCAACCAATCAATATTGCCAATAAAATCAAGCAGGAAGAAATAGAGAAATTCTATTTTTTTTTAAATGGCAGAATGGAAATATATATATGAAGACAAGTACAAAAAATTGTTATGGTCATAGAAACTTAGAAAAATATCAATTTCTCATAGATAGTCCAAGCCAATAGAAGAAATATGAATATATTATCCAAATAAATCTAATTATTCAGGGCAAAAGACAAACTACAAGAATCAGTTGACAGAACTAGAAAAAAATTCATCTGGAATAAAAGATCAACATTAATCAAATAATGAAAAGTGTGACAAATGAGGGTCAACCATACCAGATATCAAACCATGCTCTCAACAGAAATCATCCAAAAAATGGTGGTAGTTTAAAAAGAGATGTCCATTAATGGAACATTATTCACATTATCACTTTATAATATCCTTATTTCATATGGACACAAATGAAACTAATACCTTGGTGTTTTATATACTCAAATATCCTAGCAAGTGTTTGATAATAACTGCTAGGAAAATTGGATGGCAATCTGAAAAAAATGGAATATGATCTACATATAAAAGGGCACATCATAAAAAATTCATAGGAGCATGAAAGAAATTACTTTTTGATCTATAGATGATGAAGAGTTATTAACCAAACAAAGAACAGCAAGGATCTTAGAAAACAAAATATACAATTCTAATTATATAAAATATAAAAGGTTTGCACAAACAAGTCCAATGCAGCTAAAATGAGAAATTTAGTAGTTAGCTAGTGGAGAGTAGAACAAATCTTTGCAACAAGTTTCTCTGATAAAGATTTAATTTCTAAACAATTCAACTAGGTCCCAATTAGAGTAGACAATGAATCCAGTTAAGTGATGCCTTATGAATTCATACTACATATATTCATTGAGCTGAAATCAGTGATCATTTTATATAATTATAACTTTGAATGGTGTGAGATCATATGTATGCATCTGCTTCATGGGATTCATTAGTCATGGAATTCAGTACCTCATTGTATAAGCATATATTAGAGATATTGAAAGTTCACAGTAAAAAAAAATCATACAATTTTTTTGGTTTCCCAAAGCAAGAAAAGTTATACTTATACTATGCTATAGTCTCGTAAGTGTATTGCAATAGTTCATGTCTAAAAAAAAAAAACCCAATGTATATACCTTAATTAAAAAAACACTTGATTACTAAAAGTGTTAATCATTGTATGAGCATTCAGTGAGTCATAATCTTTTTGCTGATAGAGGATATTACCTTCATATTGATGACTACTAACTGAGCAGGCTGATGGTTACTGAAGGCTGGAATAATTGTGGCAATTTCTTAAAATAAGACAAAAATCTGCTTGACTCTTTTTTTTTTTAAACTTGAACACTTAGAGGCCATTGTAGGATTTTTAATTGGTCTAATTTAAATATTGCTGAATCTCAGGGAATGGGGAGGCCCAAGGAGAGGGAGAAAGATAAGAAAATGACTGGATTGATAAAACAGTCAGAACATACACATTTATCAAATAAGTTTCCAGTCATATATGAGCATGGCTTATGGCAGCATGGCTTATGGCACTCTAAAACTATTACAATGGTAACATCAAAGATTATTGATCACAGATCACTGTGACAAAAATAATTAATAATGAAAAAGTTTGAAATATTGAGAGACTTACCAAACTGTCACAGAGACATGATGTGAGCACATTGGGAAAATGGATTCGTTTGATGCAGGGTTGCCACAAACATTCAGTTTGTAAAAAAAAAAAAAAAAATACAATATTTGTCAATCACAATAAAGTGAAGTACAATAAAATGTGGTATTATAGAAATGAGTCATTCTCTAATTGATAGTCAAATATAGGAACAGGCAGTTCTCAAGGGAAGAAATTCAAGCTATCTATAGCTATATAAAAAAATGCTCCAAATCACTATTAGAAAAATGCAAGTTAAAGTAACTGTGAGGTTCTACCTCATACTCATCAAATTGGTAAAGCTCACAAAAAAGCAAATGTTGTATGGACAAATGTAAGAAGACAGGAAAACTGATGAATTACTACTAGAATTGAAGTCCAACTACCTGGAAATCAGTATAAAATTATGCTCCAAAAGTTTTTAAACAAGCATAAAATTTGAGTCAGGGATACTACTACTAGGCTTATCCTAAGGCGACAAAAGAAAGGAAGATCCTACATTCATAAAATTATTTAAAGCATCTCCTTTTGTAGTGGCAAAGAACTGGAAATTGAGGGGGAGCCCATTAACTGGGAAAAGGCTGAACAGGTAAAATGAATGCAATGAAATACTATCGTACTTTAAGAATCAAAGAAATGATTTCAAAGAAAGCTGGGAAGACCCTTATGAGCTGACAAAGAAGTGAGAAGATCTGGGAGAACAATTAATAATATGATATTACTATTGTAAAGATAAACATTTCTGAAAGACTTCAGAACTCTGATCAACATAATGATAATGATTCCAGAGAAATAATGATGAAAAACCCTACCCATCTCCTCACAAAAAGATGATGGATTAATTTGCAAAGATGAGAAAAACTTTTGGATATGGTTATTATGGAAATTTTTTTCTCATTTTGCAGGACTGTTCTGGGTTAACTCTAGCCAATTCTCAAGAACCAATTGTTAAATTTTCATTGTGAGTATTTACATCTTGAAAACTTAGCAAATGCTACAAAACAGGACTTAATTTATTATTTTGTTGACTATCTATGCTTAAGAAAATAACGGGAAAATGTTAATAATGAAGATTAAATTTTAAAGTATGTCACATATGCATCTCTCCCCACCCGCAGGGAACTGGTTATTAAACATCTACCAGAATTCTTCTGTTGTAAAGCAGTTCCTTATTAAAAAGCTAGTTCCTGGGTATTCATTTTTTTAGATCAAAGTAATTCATAAAGAATACTTAGAAAAGGGTAGAAAGTTTATGATCTACATCATGGCTCAGGAAGAGAGCGTGAGGCTGATGACTGCACAGCTCTGTCTCAAATCCAATTCTGTGCAAGATCTCACCTATGATGTCATTGGTTCCTTTTAAAAACAAAAGATGAACAACAATGAGATCAGTGGAGTGTATACTTACACACTGAAGTCTTCCTGGAACTTTAGAGATATGGGCCAAACAGGTTATTTTAAGGTAAGTAGTATATTCTAGACCACTCTATGTTGTCAGTGACAGAGAAGAATAGACCAAAGATTATGATATTTGCAAGCAAAACCTTTAGATGCTTAATAACATATTTAGCTATTTTGAAATAACTGCTAGTTCATGGGAGAAAATCAGGTTGCAAAACAAGTTTCAAATAGAGATTCATTCCATCCATTGCTGTGCAAGAAAACTGCCCAAATCAACTCATTGTATTTGGTAGAAAATTCTTTCAGATATGAATTCTGTGTAGATTGATTCCCTTATTACTATTGTTGCCTCCCTCTACTCTTCTTCAACTCACCTCTATTTGGATAATAATTGCTGCCTTTATTCAAGAGGATTTTTGTGTTAATTGCCCTATTTCTGCCATCCCACATTCTTGATGTGTAGGATTTCCCCAAAGACTGAGACTATTTGAAAATTAATTTTGTGTGCAATATTGAGAAACTTTGATCTAGAAAAGTAAAAAGGAAAAAATAAAATATATATCAAATGAATAAATTTATTAAGATTAGATTTAGAGAATGATAATATATAAACCATGCAAGCTGTTTAGAAATGAGTTCAGAACATTCTTCCATTTTCTCAGTATTAGAGCTAAGCTTTTTGGAAATCTGAGGATCATAAAAGTCCCAATTGTATTATTAGCTGGAAGCCAAAAGTCTTCCACAATAAGAGAAGTAACAGCAATAGAGATTTCTTTTGAATATGGCAAAGACTGTGTCCATGGGATTAAAGGTGGGATTGTGAAAAGAAATCTTAAGAATTCTTTGCTTCTCAATGATAAATTTCTATAATTTTTTTTTCCTGCTCATTTGGTCAGCAATGGTTTGTGTGAGCCATTAGGAAAGGAGATGTATCTCCTTTTTGATGACTGATGTTCTTCATTGTCAGTGTTCTGACTGACATGGTTTTGGGAACAATCACAGTTATTATTGTTCAGTCCTATCTGACTCTTGGACCATATGACACAAATACTGTCTATGGGGTTTTCTTGACAAATATTCTGGAATACTTTACCATTTCATTCTCTAGTAGATTAAGGCAAAGAATGATTAAATGATTTTCCCAGAGTAACACAAGTAAGGTCTGAGACTAGATTTAAACTCAGGTTCTGACTCTAGGTACAACATTTCACTCCCTGAGCCCTCTAACCAATCATAGAATTAGAGCCAAAGGGTCATCCAGTACTTTTAAAATTTGCTAAATCTGAGATCCAGAGAGGTAAAATGGGTACATGGGTAATGAACAAAATGATAGAGGCACAATTCAACACAGCTTTTCTGACTCCAAAACCAATCCTCTTTCTTTCAATTGCACTATTCTCCCTGTACAATTTATAGATTTTTTTCTTATTAATGAATTATACAATCTGAGAATCTAATTGTGAGTAAAACTCAGATCTCTGTCTTGGGACTTCTATTTTCTCTCTACACATAAATGGGGTATGAGGAGTATTCAGGAAAGACTAGTACCTCTGGTATGAGGGCTTGCTGAGCAATTTTCATCCCTTTTAGGTTTCCACCTGATTCATTCAACTCTTACCCGAGGCTCCAGGAAGCTGTAGCATGTGCAATAATTACACACCAATATACCATCTCAGCAGATAGACTAAAACAGATAGAGGGTAACCAACAGGTTTCAAATACCTCAGTGAGTTAAAGGGATATCTACCCCAAGCGTATGAAGACTTTCTCCTGTGGAATGGGCAGATGAGAACAATTTGTTCCAACAGTCATGAAGGCAGTTGAAACAGCTGCTGTGGAACACTTAAAAGACTCCAAGATCATCTATTGCAGACTGGGCCATTATTAGTCATTCTTACTTGCCTTGCCACTGGCCTTTGATGACTGTAGAAAAGTGGGGCTGATGACTTTTCACAACTCTACTTCTGTGATTTAAGACATCAACCTGTGAAAACACTGATCCTCTTTGAAAGCAAAGGACGAAGAATAACACACAGAAATGCTCTCTTTGTGACTTCATCAGTCCCCATATGTTTAATTAACATCATCTTATGTAGATGATTATTAGGCATACATATCAAGACACATTCTCTTTCCAGAATGCCTTCGTATTAGACATTTTTAATTGCATGCCCCATAGAAATCTAAATATTCATGACTCTTTCTTTTCCCCCCATCGTTGTCATTCAGTCACCCAAGTTAACTGTAGATTCAGCCCATATTTCTACTCATCTGCCAAATCTTGCTGCTGCTTCTTCCATATCTATGTCTTTCTCCTCATTTACAGGGCCACAACCCTAGTCCAGTGCCTTTTCACATCTCATTTGCTCTATTGGAATAGTTTTCTAACTGTTTCCTGTCTGATGTTTCTCTCCACTCCAATCAAAACTTCATACAGCTACCAAAGTGCTATAATCAAAGCCAAGAATAAATCATTTCATTCTTCTGCTTTAAAATACTCTTGTAACTTCTTGTTACTTCTATAAAGACATTTATGTCTTTGCATTTTAAAGCTCTTTACAAATGGCTTCAACAGAGCTTACAAGGCTTATATATTAAATGACTACGTACCCACTCTGAGATTGAGTCAGACTTGCTTACTGTTCCTCACAGCAATCTATCTTACATCTCTATTATAACTTCTCTTTGGTCAGAGTCACACAACTAGTGTCTGAGACTGGATTTAAACTCGGGTCCTGACTCCAGGTGCAACACTCTATTCACTGAGTCACCCCTTTCTTGAATGCACTTTTACCTTGTCACCTCTTGCCTTTTAGAATCCCCATTTATCTCCAAAGCTTTGCCTATGTGCTACCTATAATCAAAGATCTTTCCTGATTTCTTCTGATAAGTTCTTTGGGAGATAGAGATTGTAATATCTTTGTTTTTGTATTTCTAGTACCTAACATTATACTTGGCATATACCAAGTATTTAATAAATATTGAGAATTGGAAAGGGGTTATATAATCTGATCTCTTAGAGATGGCTATTCTGGAACCCCAGCTATAAATGTAGCCATCTCACTTCTGTTTGAACACTCCCAGTGATAGGAAACTCTATTTCATAATAAATTTTATTTCATTTTAGGCATTTTAGACAGTTCTTCCTATGTTTTGAATCAAAATCTGCCACTTTATAACTTGGTTCCATTGGTCCAATACCCACCTACTCCTTCTAATTTTACATATCCCTTATGATTCTTCTTTAAGTATTAAATATTCTTTCATCACCATGCCTTGTTTTGGACTATTGGACTATTTTTCTTATATGGTTGCCAGGTCTCAAACCATAATGATCTCACTCCTCTGAATTTATCAATGTACTTCCTAAAACAGGTGACTATAAGACTTTTATAGTTAGTGCATAATGCAATGAGATTATTAATTCCTTTTTTCTGGATATTATACTTCTATTAGTGTAAATCAATTTTACATAATTGTTCTTTTAAATTTTTGATCTTTTTTTTGTCTTTTGTTTTCATATAATATTAATTTTTATAATATATACTTTCTTGCTTATATTACAAACAATCTGTTGTAACAAAGATTATTATTTACATATTAATTTTAATATTTAACGTGTTTTTGCTGTGATCACTCTTTTTACGTAATTTAGCAAGGAGTTCATAAAATCTTCATATATTCCTTAATTTTTCATCATGAAAATACACTTTTATCACATTAACTTTTAAATATATCTTCCAAATATAATCCATTTTTTCCAACTCTAGTCCTATTTATAGCTCACAAACTTTACAAAGGATATTTTTATCCCATTAAAGATGGGATAATTTAACAATCCTCAATAGAAAAGTAAAAACTTAGAAATATACAGAACAGAAAAAGTATTGTACATGAAACTGTGACTCTTTACATCATAAAGCTTGTTTTTCTTTTTTAAGGTATAGAACATATTCAGTGTATTTCTTTTAAAGTTGTTCTGCTTGTCTGGGATTTCTTCTGGTCTTTCTGTTCTGTTCTGTTCTGTTCTGCTCTGTTCTGTGAATTTAAAAAAAATATGCCTTGTTACAAATGTTTTTAAAGAAGAAAAAAATTATCAAAACTAAACAACATGTAGACTATATTATACTTATTCTTTTTTAGTTTGGACCCTAGATTCTATCCCACCAAGGTATTTTTTAATTTCTTTTATATTCCTGCCCTGTATTTCATGAACATATTGAAATTGTCCTTTAAGGTACTTAACTAGAAATCTTCCTCCAGCTTGACATTGATTAATATGAGCTTTTGAGGTTTAGCAATTCATTCAGTTATAGATTTACCTAGTTACAATCCTTTCTACAATTCTCCATTTTGTCCACAAAGAAATCATCAAGGATTCTCCTATGTGTTTTGCTGAAATTCATCTATTTCTTCCACATATCCTTCACCTAGTAATTCTATTGAAAAAGAAAATAAATTTAGTTTCTTATAATTGCATATCAGTGAACCAATGTTGATTACTAGTAATCACTGCTTTCTTTTCTAAACTCTCACAAACTATTGGATTATTTATTAGTTAGAATTCTGCCAGGAATTGTTGTGATATTCATCAGCATGTACTTTGCAATCATCTTTTTTTTTCTTCCAATTTTGGGAAATTAAGATAGCTTATACCTCTCCTTTTGCCCAGGATGCCTAAATAATACCAAAAGTAGTTACAAAATTATACCTACAAGTTCTTTCAATATTGTCAGAAATAATTTCTCTGTTTCCAGACACCAGAATCCCATTAAAGCAAGAAGATGCATTCTTTATATCTCTTCATTTGTCTTAGATTTAATTGTCTCAATGATATTTTTTCATATAGTCACATACTATGAGAGATGGAAGAAGTTTTATGAGATTTCCATTGGAAATGTACTTTTGTGTCCCCAAATAAACCATATTTCTTTTGGGTAGGTCTGTAGTTTATATAGATTAAAGATCATTCTGGGAACAAAATGGAAGTTTAATAATTTTTTCTTTCTGTTATATTTGTTAACATTATGTCATCTATCAAAAGTAGTTGGTCTCTTTTTCCCTTCACTTCTTTCTCTGAACATTCCTTTAAAAGATTGATTTAAAAAAAAAAAAACTTAATTTTTTAAGCCTCCAATCATTCTGAACTAGCCTTTTTGGTACTATTCTTGATGTTACAAGGTACTCTTTTGTATATTTCTTTGTCATGTCAATCTATTTTTACACATTTTTATTTGTATCTGTGATGTTATCAGTATTTCAGGTAATATTATCAATACACTTTGTCATAATCTTTGATTCTTGATTAATTTTTTTCTATAAATCTTCTCTAGAAAATCTATCTGATGTATTAGAAATATTTTGCTAATTCTGCTAATGTTTTATGGTTACCATTGCGATCCTAGCTTTATTGATCTCTTACAAATTATTCTTTTAGAAATTTAAATTGAAATGTCTATTCTTCCTTTTAAGATCATATATGTTCTCATTCATGATGTCTTTTATTCCTATTTTCATATCATTGTTGTTTATAATGTTGAGGCCTGTTTAAAACACCATCATTCATCATACTATTGCCCTTTGGCAATATTCACTTTTTCTTTTGGCCAATTCACTTTTTCTTCCTTCTTCTTCTTCCTTCTTCTTCTTCTTCTTCTTCCTTCTTCTTCCTTCTTCTTCTTCTTCTTCTTCCTTCTTCTTCTTCTTCTTCTTCTTCTTCTTCCTTCTTCTTCTTCCTTCTTCTTCTTCTTCTTCCTTCTTCTTCTTCTTCTTCTTCTTCCTTCTTCCTCTTCTTCTTCTTCTTCTTTTTTTCTTCTTCTTTCTTCTTCCTTCTTCCTCTTCTTCTTCTTCTTCTTTTTCTTCTTCCTCTTCTTCTTCTTCTTCTTCCTCTTCCTCTTCTTCTTCTTCTTCTTCTTCTTCTTCTTCTTCTTCTTCTTCTTCTTCTTCTTCTTCTCTTCTTTTTGCAAAAGTGAGTTGATTGTCAAGGATCTCATCTCTTTTATTGACTTATAGAATAATAGAATATTAGAAGTCAAGAGACCTGAAAAATCATCCAGTCTATTCCTTCATTTCACAGATGAGGAAAGTGAGATCCAAAGAAAATAATGACTTACTTAAAGCCATATAAATTTATGATCTTTTCCAAGTGGTTCAGATGAGATCATAGTTGGAGATAACTGTTTTCCTGATGATATTGAATTGTTAAAATAAAGAAGCCCCTATTTATTTCTCTTTTTTCCTAGTTGTATCAATAAACACAAGTGTTCCATGTGAAGAATATCCTCTATATTTATTTAAGAATCTAGTTAATTAATTTACTTAATTTTTAAAATGTTCAGTTCTTTCAAAAATTGTATATCATGCTGCAAATTTCAAAAGGAGTACTAGTCAATGAGTACATATAACCAGCAAAGCAGAAAAACAAGTATTCAGCAAAGATATGATAAGGGTATTCATAGAATGATTTAACAAAAAAAGTTGACTTGTAAAAGGATGGTCACATGAATGGATATGCAACATGATATGATTATAATCTTCCTTTTGCAACTTTAAATATGCCTGTGTTGCCTAAATTTAGTTTCAACTTTGTGAAAAAGGATAGAAAGGGATTACATTCTTATGCAGAATCATTGCTCTAAAAAATAAGTGAAGCCTCTAAACACTAAAAGAGCCCTTTATCAGATAATTTCTTAGCTGGAAGTGACAGTGAAAGCTCTGTCCTACTAGAGAGACATCAGAGGCTGTATTAATTCTGGCAAAGGCTTTTGACATCAAAGCTGCTCTGAAGCAGGAATATTATATAGAGAGATTAATATAAGAAAACTTTCCAGATATATTTTCTACTTCACTTTTGCAGGAAAAAATTAGGGCTAGATGAATCAATGATTGATAATGATTGAATATCTAAGGTCTCTTTTGATTCTTTGATTTCATGACTAAATTTTGAAGGAAGATGGTCAGATATTTCATGAAAAGCATAGATGGATCTAAGTGTGTTTGCTTTTTCATCCCAAGTGAAAGAAAATAGGGCCATCTGGTTTATTTTATGAAATTGGTGGATGGAGAACAAGGATAAATTGTACCAATTACACCAGATAAAGTCGAGGCCACCTGGATTGAAGTTTAGAACCAAGGATTTGTCTCTAAACTCACTGCCTCAACAGACAGCTTCTCAATAGATTCTAAGCGCTCCCTGGGATATTTCTGTACTAAGCCCTACCCCAATTAACTTCCTGTCAAACCCCTGGAGCTATAATATATTCCAAGAAACCCTCTCTGATCTCACCTGACTTTGATCCCTCTTTTTCTCCAAGCTCATTCAGCAGCTGGGTATAAAAATTTATTCTGAGTTACTATCAATTTATTTACATGCTGCTTTGCAATTATTACTGTATTGTAATAGCCAATGGAGGAACTTGGAAAAAAGGGATCAATTTATTTACTTGTTTATTTGTCACAATTACTGATACTATAGTAAATGTTATAAGATTACTTTCTAGGTTCTGTTTCTTTTTTTTTTTTCTTTTCAATTCCCAGAGTACCTAAAGTATTTTATAGCCTTTCAAAATAATAATTATAATATTTTGTTTTTCAATTCATCAATCATTTATTAAGTGCTACCTATGTTCAAAATTGCAGTACTTGATAGGGGAGGAGAACCTGCGAAGAAATAAATAAAAATTCTTGCCCTCAAGGAGTGTATAATCTAATAACAAGGGAATGATATAGTAAACAAATAACTACAATAAAAGGCAGAAGTCTTGAATAGAAAAGATAGATCTAAATCCAGTGTCTGGGAACATTTGAGGAGGAAGAGAAATCTGTCATTTGGGTTAAAATGCTCAAGGAAGATTTGTTTAATAAATTTTAAATTCCATTCTTTTGATAAAATGGAAATCACTTTTTAATGTTTCAAATCTTAAAAAGACCACAAAATTTCCTTTTCACTGTCTAAATGTGACCTAAGATGAAACTCAACAAAGAACAGAAAATGGACACATACCAACAGTTGGTTAAAAACATAGCTGGATTTATGAATTTTCGTGTTAACTCCAGTTTGACAGAAATTCACACAATTTTTTTTTTAACCTTCAGTAATGCAGTTGAATAAACATTGAAGAGAAATGCATCCTTGTTAATTTTCCAGTTTCTACTCCTCAGTTAATAAAGATAGTTTTATCTGCAATCCAGTTGACCCTTGCTTCTAAATCTCTCCAGCTGCTTTTGCATGCTAATTGAATTGTCAACAACAAACAAAGAAAAGCAAGCACTTTAAGCTACCATGGCTAGCTACAGAAACTTTGTAAAAGGCTGCCTGCTGTTTCTCCCAAGTATGCATGAAAAGCAATTAAGAAAAGTCCTGTCGAACTCTGCAGTCTTCTAAATCAATGCTAAGCTGTATGTCGAAACTGACAAAAGGCACACAAAACCTGTACAAATCTTCTCAGGACAAAACTGGCTGCAATTGTCCATGTAACAATGTGTGGCCCAATTAATGGGAAAGCACTTAACTCAAAGTTAAATGGTTCTGTTGCCTTTTGCCCTATAAACTGGTGTCTAGTCTTAAAGCATGAGAGCTCTGACTGAATGCTTATTTTACTAAGGCAAAAGCACAATGCATTGGATATGAACTAGCCTGATAACTTTACCAATCTTGGGCTAAGTATTAATAGGAAGAATGTACACTGAATGAATACATACCTCTTTGTTGCCTCTTTAGCTGTGATTGTGAAAAGGTTGGGCAATTCCCACATGGCTGCACAAAGGAGGTTGTGGTATAGCCTGTGGGCTTGTATTCCCGAGAGACACAACAGCCCTATTGGACACCAGCAAAACTTGTAGACTACAAAAATCTAGACTTTAAAAAGATGTTGGATTAATTAAAGATCAGCTAGGATTGCATGTAATCAAGTGACTAAAATTTTTAAAGTGAAGCCTTTTGGATCAGACATCATTTTGGTATATGTGTTTTATTTTAAATGATCATAGTTGATAAAAGTCATCTGCTAGGACATGTAGTATCCATTTTTAACTTTTTTTTATGTTACCAATTTTTTGTTACAAGATATCAAATCCATTCTTGAATTTGAAGCTACTAAATACATCCCAGTGTTTATGTGAGATTATGTGAGACCTGTTAGCAAATAGATGTCTCTGTGAAGAAAATATTTTGGTGTCTCATTGCTATGTGGTGAGGTTCACTAAAAGAAGGTTCAGTTCCTCTTGGGGCTCAGCCAAAAAAAAGTTAACATAGCCCTAGGGCTCTTGCTTCTACTATATAGGATCCCCAGAAAAATCACCCCAGGTTCATAGTGCTCTTTAGGTCTATAGATACTCTATAATCATAACCCATCCTTTTTTAGGGCTGTTCATCCATCTTTGTTACTATCTATCACCCAACTCTCACCCGTGGCTCCAAAAAGCCATATTCCATATCCCAGTGACCATATTCTAGTAAAACTGCCCAGTAGATGGACCAACTCAGTTTGAGAATAATAACAAGCCTCAAAACATCAACAAGTTAAGGAAATACTCCAAATCTGTGAAGACTTCTTTAGGTGGAATGGGTAGATGAGAACAATTTGTTTCAACAGCTATGAAGGAGACTAAAGCAGGTACTGTGGAGCCCTTAGAGCTTGGTCAGACCCCAAAGATGTCAAGGTCCCCCAGACCAATCATTAGTTGTCTTGACTTTTGTATTTCCATTGGAATTCAATGATTCTGGAAGAGAAAGTGATGCTGATGTCTTTGTTCAACTCTGTCTTATTTAAGTACAATTCGTATGCTAGTTAAGGCATTGCCCCACAATATCCTTTTCAAAAAATGAAGGATGAACAACAATCATAGTTCGGGAGATTTCACTGATATGTTTACATTTCATGATAAAAATCTGAGTGCATAATGCAAGGCAAAGGCATTTAAGCAATTAGTATAGTGAGAGAGAAAAAAAAAGCATTAATTAATCTTTCCCATCTACCTGGAATACACTGCCCCATAAATAGAAATATCAATGAGAACAAGGAGTATTTCTAGAGAAGATATAGATAAGGGTACATGTGTAAAGAACATATGTAATCAGACTATAATAATATGAATGATGCTGTGGGCAACTGATGCCTTCTTATCATATCATAAGGGCTTCCTCCCATTTCATATAGCATGTAGCCTTTGCCAGGCATTGCTCTCCACTAGTCTTGTTTCACCATTACTTGTTGCTCTGCTGGGCTTATGGTTATAGAGACCTATTGTTTCCAACTTCAGCTCAGTTATCAGTTAAGGTACTAGTTATTCCCTATAAAGGGAAGAGGAGACAGCCATTCTTCTGTTAGTTTATTGCCTAGAAATAAAAATTTCAGCTCTTTTAGAGAAAGAAGAAAGATTTTTGCCCATATATTATCAGACTAAGAAAAAAATATTTGGCTGCCTTTCTATTGTAAGAAAAATCTGTGATTTCTCAGGGCTTTAACCATGAGTGACTTTTCCTTCTAGAAAAACTGAGCCCAAAATAGCCAGTTAAGTTTTGCCTCTGTTTTTAAAACAGACTGAGCCTTTTGAAATCCATTGTCTCAGACAACAATCTGACTCAGGATTAGAGATTACTTGTCTGCTTCTATATATCTCCTCATGGAAATATGATTTTGTCACATAGATTTACAGGGATTTCTGCAAAAAAAAACCCAAAACTACACACACACACACACACACACACACACACACACACACACACACACACACACACAAAAACCCTTCACAAGAACTGCATATCAGTCTCTGTAGTTTTTTGTTTGTTTTGATTCCTCAGCATCTTTTGTTCTCTATAAACAAAAGGAGAGGGGAACAAAAATAAAAGTCTAGGTGAATCTTTTCTGAACTATTATCCACCACTCTTCTGTCTCTCTATTTCTTTATGTTAACTCCTGGAGTCTTTGATTTGTCACAAAAAAACTTTGATATAAAAAGGACCCCAAGGCAATCTAACAAATTTTTTATACCAAAAATTAGGCAAATTTTGTCTGTTTCAATTAAATCTCATTTATGGACACTAAAGTTTAAATTTTATATGTTTTTCGAATGAAATGTGTTATGAAATATATTCTTTTTAACCATTTAAAAATATGAGAATCATGCTTAGTTTTCAGGCCATACAAAAACAGGATTTGGTCCATAGTTTTGCCAACTCCACATATACATTTTTATTTGTTCTTCATAATTCTCCTATGAGGTGAATAGTATACATAGGCTACTTCAGATATTAATGTATACATGTGAAGAGTGGATACTTTATTAAAGGAAGGAAACAAGAATTTATTGACTATCATAATCACTGATGAGATTTACAAATATTATGTAGTTTAATCTTCACAACAACCCTGGGAAATTAGTGCTTTTTAAATCTCCATTTTATAGTTGAGTCAACTGAAGCACTGGTTAAATTACTTGCGCATCATCATACAACTAGTAAATGTTTGAGGTTGGATTTGAAATCAGGTCTTTCTGATTCAAAACTCTGCGCCTTTATCTACTATGCCACCTAGCTGAAAACACAAATGATTTAGAATAAAGCAGAAGGAGCATTGGTTTTAGAATTAAAAGAAGTGGGCTAAAATTGCAGTTCTTTGGTATCTTCTCTTTGTCCTTTGTAATTACTCTGGGCCTCAGTTTACTTATTTATAAAAGCTTTGATTTAATTTCCAGAGGCTGTGCTCCTTGGCACACACTTTGAGAAACAAGGGTTGTACTGATGGACTCGGAGTACAGATTGAAGCATTTTTTTCTTCTTTATTTTTCTTGCTTTTTTCTTCCAATACATGGCTAATGGAGAAATGTTTCGCATGACTTCATATATACAATGGATATCATATTTCTTGCTTTCTCAGTGGGTGGGGAAATGGGATAGAAGAAGGGAGAGAATTTGAATTTGAAAATAAAAATAAAATTTAAAAAGGGAGAACATTCTGATACAAAGAGCTTAACAAAAAAGCTTACTTGAAGGGAATGTTGATTTCTATATGGTGGGAAAGCTTCATCAGGGTGGCCAATGTGGTATCAGTGAAGAGATAAATAAACTAGGCACTGCAATGGGAAAAAACAAAAGAATGAGAAAGAGAGAGAGAAACAAGGCTCACCACCACAGCAGGATGAGGCATCAGAGTAGTCTTAATAGCACTGAGAGTTGGAAGGGACTTAAGAGCTCACTTCCTGGAGCCCCAGGAGTTCCTCTGAGACCAAGGGGTTAAGGTTATTTCAATTATGTGGGGCTAGTCTTTTCCCAGTAGAGAACTAAATTACTCCAAGGTATTGTACCCCAAGAAAAGAAAAAAATATATAGTCCTCACGTCCACATACATACACTTTCAGACAAACGATTTACTCTTGCAATATGTGTGTAAGAACAAAGTCCATTTTTACTTAGGAAATGACAAGAATATATTGGAATCATATTTAAAGTCTGTAGTGATCACTTTTTCAAGAGTAAGATTGTGAGTATTTTAGGGTAATGGAAATAAGTGTGCTGAAACTTAATGATTGCTTAAACATTGGATAGTTCAACATATTAAATTGCTCCCTAAGATAATATGACACTTCAGAGATTCATGCTCCAATTAATAAGTGAAGTCCATTTTGGTTTGAATGAAATAAATATTTCAAGCTCTTAATGTAAATACATTAGGTAGGATCATGAATGAAAAGTGCTCTGCAAACTTAAAAGCATTTCTAAGTGTCAGCTATTATTACTGTTATTAATAATATGCCAATTGGTTTTTCTATGATTCTATTATGGGAAAAATAGTCTTACCTTAATGAATTTCAATATTTTTCAAAATCCTAGTTTCTTTTCTCTTTTTAAAGTTATTTTGAATGTGGACCTTAGCTGCCTTCATTATTACAGCAGCAGTCTCTATTCAATTTTAAAAAAACAAACAGCATGATTAAGCTATTTTCTTTTGTGCCTCTATTTTTAGTAAGTCAAGGATATAGCCTCAGAAATGCCTTCCAACATTAGTTTCTATCTTTTTTAAAGTACCCAGGCTAATAGATCGGCTTTAAGAACTTTCAGATTAGAGTCATACAATGGTTGCTTCAAGGTACAGTGTTGAAATAATTTTCTCAAAATGCTTGCGACTCTAATTTAATTTTTACATCTTTCCTCTGAAATATCCATGCATAATGTTGAAGAACATACACATGTATACCCTTTGTGCACATAGGCAAACACACACACACACACACACACACACACACACAAAGGCACAAGTCAAGGGTTTTGACTTGTAATGCAACAAAATAGGTCAAATATTTTACCATGTTGTAAGATTGTAAAACCAAGCTGGATAAAAGGTATTTTGTCATTTTTGCTTCTCCTTTAACATCAGTTTTGTAGGAAAAATCTTAAAATGCAGGGAGACATTACAACTATTTTAAAAGCATAAAGTCATTTCACCTCTTTTTCCTGGCTTATACAATGAGGAAATTGAACTAATTGACATTTAAAGTCTCACAGCTGTTCGTTAATTATCCTATGTTTTAACAATATTACTGTTTTTGCTTAGAGTTTTGAAATATTTGCAAAATGTGAGGCATATAAATGTTGCTGTTGTATTTAAAAAGTCTGTAGAATGATTGTTGAGTCCTTGCTGAAGGGACTGTTTCCAATCCCTGGAAAAAAACTTGTTGGGTATCTTGCTTTTTTTCTTGACTCCTGAGGAAGGAGATGGGACTTCTCTAATTTTTTTTAAGCATTCAGATACTTAGATGAAGGTTAGCAAGGGGGAAAGAATCAGATAGCAGGAGATATTGTCTCTAAATATTCTTGTCCATTCAAATTTTATTCAAGGTTAGGCTAGAATCCCTTCATTTGCTGAGCTCCATGTCATATTAAATACTACCAGCTGCCTTCAATTATTTGCTCTCCCTGTGGTAAGGTGAGAAACTTGTAATCACTGTTAATTTGGTAGAAATTGATTGAGTGTGACATAAAATACAATTTACTCACTACAATAGTTCTCTTTAGAGATCTCCCATTCTGAACATGTGGATTACTTGCTGACCAGTTTCTATATGCATACAGCTGAAATTAAAGTTGGATTATATTTTCTTGCTTGAAATCTGGGGCTAAGGAAATCTGAGTAAAACTTGGACAAAATTAGGAAACTTTTTTTTGATCTTGCAAAAAAAATGTTATCTTAAGAAAGATCATAGATTCAGAACTGGAAAGATTTTAGGGATCAATTCTATTCCTCTCATTTTACAGATGTAGTACTCTTAATTCACACAAACTGAGGCTTGGAGAATTTATTTGCCCAACATAATACATGAAAGAAGGATTTGAACTAAGATACTGTGACTTCAGATACAATATACTTTCTATTCTACCAGCAGTGATAAGTCAGATTTCATTAGTTCTTCCCTTAGAAAACTGCATACTCGCATACAATAAAGCAAGTTTGAGGTCATGGGCATTTTTCATGAAAATGATATTGATAAGTATTTTTACCCCTCTCTGCCATTAAAAAAAAGTTTCTTTCCTCCCTGTTGATTGTGGTATCAAGGAAATCAAGCCAAGGGGAATCTATGCAAAAAAACTAGATCATCAGGATGAGTTGACATATATTAGCATCATATAAATCCAACATGACATATTTAGAAGCTTTTTCTATTTTAAACTGTCATTTGCAAAAATTTATAACTTTTTACAATTACATCTGGGTTTGATATATTTCTGATTCCCAGAGCAATCTTCTTTTTTTGAAAGATAAAGGAAAAGAAGAATTTGAATTATGGTATAGTCCATATACAGTAATTTGGGCCTCAGGGATATTCCGTGTATCTAGTAAATGAAGATTAAGTGTACACATTTTAAAAAACAAAACACTTTTCTGAATTAAGTTTAAGGCTAAAATGTAGAACAACTTTGAATTTCATGTTGAATCTTCTTCAGTAATATTTTAATCACTCCTCCCTATCACCAAATATTTAAAAATATAGATTTCATAAAAATCCTCTGAGGGACTTTTATAAATGTCCATTTTTTCAGTATGGTCCAGCAAAAAGAACATTGGGTTGAAAGTTGGGAAAACCTGGGATTATTATATTGTAGCTCTGCCTACATATTCTTGGATAAGTCATTGTTCCTTTGTGTGCCTCAGTTTCCCCACTTAAAATAAAAGATTTGTAATCAAACCTATGAACTTTCCAGCACTAACAGTCTATGCTCCTAATGTTATAAGCATGGAAACAAATGTGTTTTCCCCTTAAGGGCAAGCATGGTGTCTTTATTTTATGTTCACTAAGCCTACTATGAGCATAAAATAGATATTAAAAATATTTTACTGTTGCTGGGCATAGAGACAAATTGGCACTCATCATCTCTAGAAATACCACATGCCATTTAGCTATTTTTTCAGAATTGGCATTTGGCAACAGCCTAACAACCAGATACCATGTTGGACTTGGCTAATTTAATTGTCAGACACACATTAAGGTATTTTTTGCAACCCAGTTTCTGACACTGAAATGTCAATGCATATTTTGACTCCTGATTCCCTTAGAACACTAAGATGGCACTTCCTGTAAATATACCACATATTATAGATTGTACTAGTCTGAGGAAATCTCTATCAAGGGAAATCAACTGACTATAACCCAGGTAGAATGGAGTATATGTATAAGAACCAATGTGTTTTTTCCATTGTCTATTTTGGTGTTTCTGAAATTAAAGTGGAAAAAATGGCATGATGAGGTGGCATAATTCTTACACCCACACCCTGTCTCTGCCTTTCCTCCCTGCTCTAGTCCACAAAGTATCTAACACTTGCTGCTATTAATAAAAACCGAATAAAATGATGTCTTTGTCTGAAGACAGAGTGGTAGAGCGGGGCTAATACCCACATATCATAGTCCATTCCTTCCCCCCCCTATGCTCCACCACTATTTTAACACTTTAAATAAATGAAAGTAGAAAGGGGATGTAAGAAAGAGTAGCTCAGATAATCTGCCTTTACAAATCAGAAAAAAATTGTACTCCAAGTTCTTCAGAACCCTTACAGTGATTCTTTTTAATCTAGGGAAAAATATAATTATTCTTGCTTCTCTTTCAGCAAGATTGAAAATAATCTATTTTTCTAAGGGAAACAAAACTTTCTACTATCTGGGTTAGGTTTCCTTATAATAAGGCTAAATAATATTTTAAGATTAAGTCTGCAAATATATCTAAAAATTTTAAATATCACATGCTAACCAATGTTTTGCATTATAAAATTATTTTTGTTTTGTTTTCATTTTTTGAGTTTACTTGGGATGATACAGTGGAGTCACTGGTACCAAATCTGAGAGATTTTTTGGTACTATTGGGATAAAGATAGTGATGATGATGATGATGATGATGATGATGATGATGATGATGACGACGACGACATTACTTAGCAGTTAGTATGTGCTGGGCACTCTTAAGTATTTTATAATTATAATTATTAACTTATTTGGTCCTCAGAATAATGACACATTTATCTTCTTCAGATCTCTTTTTCCTCTGATATAAAGTGAGAACTGGAATAGTTAGAGCTCCTTTACAAAAAGAAAATTTTATGCTTAATACATACAGCATTTCTTTTCTTGAAAATTGAGAAAAAGCACTTGTCATCTTTAAAATAATGGAAAAATCAGTGAATTATTTTATTCTAATTGTCAAACTGTCATATAGAAAGGCAATGACATTCCCTCTGTCTTAAGAAGTATACATTCCAAGAAGGAAGAAGATATGAAAATAGTCATAGAACCAAAAAGAAGATATATACAGAATAGATGAAGGTCATTTGCAAAGGCCTTCTGTAAAGGCAAGATCTGAGTTGAGTGTTGAAGAAAGCCAAGGCTTTTAGGAATGGGGGTGAGGGAGAGCGTGTCAGGGATGTGGGACATTCACTCTGAGGATTGCAAATACCCTAAACTGCAAAGGAGTACAAATTCTGAACTCTCTCTGATTCTCAGAGAGTTAAGCAACTTTTTTGCTTTAGCTCCACCCTACTATGCTGGACTATACCGAATTATTACCAATATCAGGAAAGAATAAGTGAATTTATAGATTTAATCAAACCAGTATCAATCTTGAATCCTGATTCACTATTGAATATCACTTCTTGTATGGGCTAGTTATTGTCAAGCACGACTCACATAACATTGGCATAAAGGAATTGGATTGCCACAAAGACAGAAATGCTTGATTACTACAAACAGCTGCTTTTATTATTAGCAAAGAATCAATAAGCAAGTAATTAGTACATGATAATTAGGAAACAATACAAAATACTAACACAACTACCAAAAGACTGCAAACTTGATATTCTTAGTCCCTAAAAGTCTCTGGCCAGATTGACATTGATGAAGCCCAGGAGTTCTAGAAATTGCTTAGTTTGAGTTTGTCTAGTTGTCTATAACTGCATTCCTGTGAGTGCAGGTTGGAAAACAATATTTTTCCACAAGAGATTTGAATCATACTCTCAGCACCACATCAGGAATTGAATAGGTGACTTTTAGTTCCTCTTCAGAATCTCTTCAATCATGATGACTCATATATGTCTTAGGGACTTTAGTTATCAGGCAGCAATATCAGCAGGCATCAACATTGGGCAGCCAAGGGCAGAACTTGTCCTGGCTTGAGAAATAATGACACAAAATGATCTGATCTCTCTTTAGGCTATTCTAAGCAAGATCCAAAAGGTTTTCAGGGAAGAGTGACTATCACATGTATTTTTCTATGATTACTCTAGGACAAAACATCCTCTGGGAAAGACATTTTGCCTTATGCTAAATAACCCTACAAAGACAAAAAGTTAAACTTAAAAATGAAACAAATACTTTAGAGGACTGAGGAATTGATATTGTATATAGTTCAATCCTAAATTTTGCTAGTAGACAATAACTGAGAAAAATTTTAAATGTGTCATCTTGGATAAAACAAATGCTATAAGCCTGGATACTCAGAATGTCCTAAGAAGAGGGATTGACAAATTCATTGAGAACACTATATTTTGATTCATCTATTATATATCAAATATCATCCATCTCCCACCAAGGTTGGTGTCTAAAGTTAATTGATGAAAACTGAGAGAGATCAAGTGACTTATCTAGGGTCTCACAGTGAGGAAGTGTCTGAAGCCAGAATTGAATTCAAGTCTTCTGGATTCCAGGTCTAGTGCATAGTACATTGTGTCACCAGATGCCTCATATTGAAAGTTTAGATTGGTTCCACCACTTCACAGCTCTATCAAAAATGCATCATGCCTTTCAACATTACCCATTCCCATTGTTTGACATCTTTGCTAATTTTCATAGTATAAGATAAAAATTTAAAACTATATAATTTGTATTTGTCTTATTATTTAAAGATTGAGAGAATGTTTTCATTTAGTAATTAGTAATTTGCAGTCCTTAATTTGAAATTTTTTCATATCTTTAATTACTTATCTATTGGTAAATGTCTCCTGATATTTTATGTATATACTTATACACACAATTCCTTATATAATTTGGATAATTTTTTTTCCTATTGAATATTTGATATAAATACCTTTTCCTTTATCTAGTGATTCTCTTTTATTTCTTTTAAAATTTCTTTTTTTGTATAAAAACTTTTAATTTACATATATTCAAAATTTTGTATTTTATCTTTAGAAATTTTCTGTTTGGTTAATAATCCTTTCTCTGGCCCAAGTTATGAAAGTACTTTATCTTCTGTTTTTTTCTTATGGTGTGATACTTTATATTTGGGTCATGGATTTATTTTGAAGTTATTCTGCTATATGCTATAAAATAGTGGTCTTTGCTTAATTTCTGTCGAAATGCTTTCCAGTTTTCACTGCAGTCCTTATCAAATGAGATGTTCTTCCTCAAGAAATTTATGGTTAGCATTTTCTCAAACAGTGGGTTTATTACTTATCTTGGTTATTCTACTGATTTATTTTTTGTTTGTTTTTGAGTAGCAAATAGTTTCGATGACTATTGTTTTATAATGTAATTTAAGAATGGCTAATGCTATGCTTCTGTCACTTATACTGTTTTCCTCCTCTTTTTTCCTTGAGATTTCAGCTACTTTCCTTGCACACTTCCTTTCTTGAGGTATTGTTAATAAGCAACAAAAGTGGGTTCACTGTAGAAATAGAGGGTGAAAAAGAAGGCATCTAAATCGGATCTTAAACAAGAGTTGTTATATTTGAGACAAATAGAAATGAACAAACCTTTTGACTTTCAAATGAATTTTGTTCAATTTCAAACAGTATTTCCTCAGTAATTTTAGTGATTATAATAATAAATCTATACTTTGAAGAAGATAGTATTATTTTTATTATATTGGTATGATATATGAAATATGAGCAGTGACTATATCCACAATAATTTGAATGTTTTTTTTTATTTCTGCAAATAGTGTTTTATGGTTGTATTCATATAAACTTTTTGTGTGTTTCGGTAGATTATCTGCCAACTATATTGTGCATTTCATAGGTATTTTGAAAGGAATTTCTCTCATTATTTTTGGTGGGTTTTGTTAGTAATAAATAGTTAGGTTTTTTTGTTTGTTTGTTAGTATTCTCCAGTGTATTCTTTTTTCTAAGAGCTCTAGTTTCCCTTCTTGTATCTTATTATATTAAACCTGATAAACACATCAATCAGTGTGTTGGTTTGAATTAAGAGTCACAGGAACTGACTTTATGAGAGACTTAAGTTACAGAGTGAAAGCAAAGTTTATTGAAAAGAGAGAGAGAGTTATTTCCTGAGCATTTCTTGAATCTTGGAGATGAGAAGTTTATCATGCTCGTGGCCACCCCTACTAAAAGAGCAGCAAACAAATTTAAGCCATAACGTGGAGGAAATAAGAGGTCTGGCCTCTATGGTCTTTGTTATTATTGGGAGTTATTTGAATTATGCTGGTCAAATGGGATAGCTTTTCCTCTGTAGCAACTCCAAATTTGTTTCTTTTTGGAGCCAATTCCAAACCACATGTTGTATAGTCTCACCAGAGGGGGCTGAAAATTGGACCAAATATTTTGTAAAATACTGTGATCCTTTATGTGTTTTTTGCATTTTTAGGGTTTGTGGTAGAATAAAGGCTATCCTGAATCTGCTATTTTTATTGCTATCTTGAGTGCTTGTATAGGACCTAGGGACATATTTGCCTGACTCAGAGGATAATTATAAACAAATTATTATAAATATATTAGATTTTTTCAAAGGCAACTTTTGGTGGGGATATGAGGAACCAAAGAGAGAATGAAATTTCATTTGGTCGGCAAGATCAATCCCACTGTATGTAAACCAAGAAATTGGAATTCTGGACTACAAGTTACAATAAGAAATGGTAAAATGTATAAAAACTCTCAGTCATAACAGAATTCTACAAGTAATAAAAATACATATGAATGTTTTTAATTTATCATTCCAGTAAACACTTCAGTGGCCCTGCTAATAATTAGCAATTCAAGCTATTTTGAATTTCATCTTCCCTCCCTGACACACTTTTCCTTTTTGGAGACCTAATAGTGAGGGACAAAAATGGTTTCTCTGAAGAAATCTAGGAAGGATGAAAAAGAAAATATCTGTATAATTAGAAAATAGAATGATCAGTTCTTATACAAGTGAGAGCTGCTGTATTTAAGACATATAGATACAACACTGTTTCTTATGATATTGTCAGTTTGAGTTGACCATTTCTTATTTCCTCAATAAATTAGTTAACATTTTTTAAAGAAAGGCAGGATGGCATGGTAGATTCAAAATAAGATAATGTAGGTTTATAGTGCTAGTGCTATAAACTAGCATTTTAGCTAGTTTATAAATTAGCAAGTTATATGGTCTTGGATAAGCCATTAAACTTCCTGGGTCTTAGTTAGCTCGTCTATAAAATGAGATGGTTGGATTAAATGACTTCAGATGACAAAAATGAAATATGCATGAGGTATCTGAGGATCCAGCCAAACCCATGTTCTGAGGCATTGCATCTATTTGGAAACTTTTATAAAAACTTCTTTTATTAAATTTTGTTAACTTAAAAATCAATAAATATGAACATTTCATCATTTCATGAAACTGAATAATAGTTGTATAGTTTAAAAGAAAATCTTTACTAAATTTAACCTAATAATAGAAAACTGCCCTGATTGTTGAAGACCCCTTCTAAGTTTCCCTCTGTTCTCCATCTAAGTCTATGTCTGTTTTTTTTCTCCTTATTTAAATCACTCTTATGATATACTAGTCTTTGCCTCCAAATTTCTTCCCTTATTAAAAAAAAATAAGTATAGTTAAGTAAAACAAAACACGTTTTCTATATCAGAAAATGTACATCTTATATTGTACTTCTAGTTTGTCACCTTTTTGCTAGGAGAGTCATTACACTGATTCTACAGTCTTTTAAAATAGTTTTCCTTTATATTATTATAATCATTGTTATAATGCTATTCATTTCACTCCATCACTTTATATAAGTTTTTCCAGATATTTCTGAATCTATCAGGTATATCTTTTTTTAAACCGAATAATAATATTCCATTATATCAATATACCATAATTTGTTCAGAAATTCTCTATTTTTTTCAGGTCTTTGCTAAGAAACAAAAAGGGGGGAGAAAGGGAGAAACTAAAATGAATATCTTCAACCCTTGACTTCTTTTCAATATATTTCTTGAAATAATATTGCAGGGTCAAAGAATATAGTGAGTTTTGGGGGGTATATTCCAAATTGTTTCCAGTTAGGACCAATAGTTTCTACTTTTGAAGTAGGACCAATTAACACTACATCAGTGGACCTGTCCTTCAATTTCCCTCCACTAATTGCCCTTTTCATCTTTGCCAATTCAGTGTCTGTGAGAGGCATGTTAATTCTTATTAGTAGTTTGGAACTTTTTTCCATATGATTGATATAGCTTGTATTTTTTCTCTCAAGATAGCCTAAATTTTTTATTTTCTTATGAAAGTAGAATTCAATTTTGTTAGTATCTCAGATCTATTACATTTTTGACTAGGTATGGAGACAGGACAAACTGAAAGCTCTTTTGTTTGTTTTTAATTTCATTTTAAATAAACCTTGTCCTCAAGGTAGGAACATGCAGGACAAATGTTATGACAGTTCCATTTTAGTAAACATGAAACTTGGCTCTATTAACACAACACTGAAACCGAGTTTAATAAATGTTCAGATTTTGGAAACTTTTGCATTCCTCAAAGGACATGATTTAAAATAGATGAGATTTACCATGGAATCTTTTTTTATAACAACCAACAAACACTTCTTTCTCTGTCTTGTTTGTCTCCCCCAGTTGATCCTAAGGCTTATAAACCAAAATGCTTATTTTAAAATTGGATATTTAACCATTTATTTTAAATGAAGTGAAAACTTTAGCATACTTGACCCTCTTATCTTAATGTCCATATCTGCCTCATTCTTAGAAGTGAAGAATTTATAAAGAGATAAAACAAATTTTTTTAAAGTAATAATGAGGACATGCAAATTCTACCTAGGTTATTTAGGATTTTAAGTTGCTTTAGAAAAGAAAATTTCTAATAGTTTTGGACTTGAAGTTTCTTCTTTACTAAGTTTTGTTCATTTGCATAGTTTCCCTATTTTTTAGGATAATTAGTGATCCAATACAGAATCCATCTCAAATTTAGCTAAGAACTGAAGAAGCGTTTTGATGTTCTATAAATATATTCCTAAATAGTCCTAGGAACACAAAATTAGATGTAGAGTTTTTGATATTTCACATTATTCAAAAAGTATTTATTAGGAGTCAAAAATATGCCATGTTTGGGGAATACAAGTACAAAAATGAAGTAATCTTTACTTGTGAGGTGTTTATGTCCTAATGGTACAGATAACTAGTAAACATAAAATATATTCAACTTAAATATGAAGTTAACAAATGCAAATATATGCAAACTGGGTAAATACAAAGTAGTTTGAATAGGAGAGCACTAGCAATTGCGGGATTGGGAAATGATTGATATTGTAGATGGTGTTTAAGCTGCATCTGAAAGAAAGATGGACTCTACAAGATAGAAGTAAGGAGAGAGTACATTCCAAACATCAAATGCAGCCAAATGCAAAGGCATAGAGATGGAGATAGAATGCTAAGTCAGGTCTGTGCAGAATAGAAGGCTGGTTTCGATGGTCAAAGAATATGGAAAGGTAAGTAATGTTCGATTAAGCTGAGGTTGAAGAAATAGATTGGTACTATGCAGTAAAGGACTTTACAAGCTAGAATGGAAAAATTACTTATTTTAGGATAATATGAAATGACTACACTATAGAAATTATCTTATAATTTATATAATAGGAAACTCTTGGACTTGGTTGAAGAGTATAGCCATATGGTAAGATCTCCTTTTAAAGAATAGTTACTTTGATAGCAATGTGTAAGATCAATTGGAATATTGAAATAAGAACTGAATAAGAGCATATTATAATAATCTAAATGAGAAGTGATGAGGACCTGAACTAAGGTGGTAGCTATGTGAGTAGAGAAAGAGACTCAGATGCAAAAAAATGTTTTGAGGGTAGACATGGCAAGATTTGGTAACTGATTATATATATTAATTGAGAGGGAATGAGAGGTCCAGTGTGAAAGCTGAGATTAGGAATTGGAATTCCGGGAGGATTGTGAAGATAGAAATAGAAATGTATAAAAGTTGAAAAGATAATTATTTCATTTTTTAGAAATATTTAGTTTAAAGATAGTCTGCTATGTCAGCTAGTCTGAAATGTCAATAGACAAGGTAAAACTGAAACTCAGAGGAAAGACTAGATTTGGGAATTATATGCATATAGATGATAATTAAATCTATGTGATCTGAAAAATTTGAATGTAAATTGAGAAAGAGAAGATCTAGGGCAGGACTTAGTACAGCATTCTACTAAGAGGCATGATAAATCAGCAAAGGAAAGAGAGGAGAAGTTAAACAATTAGGAGTGGAACCAGAGTCATGAAAACTGTGTCATGTCAAAAATAGTGGCATGAAAACTTTTTTTAAAAATGTAATTTTATTTTTCCAAACACATGCAAAGATAGCTTTAAACATTCACTGTTGTAAAACCTTGTATTCCAAATTTTTCCTCCCTTTCCCCGCAAATATAGTAAGCAATCTGATATAGGTTAAACATGTGCAATTATTTTAAACATATTTCCATATTTGTCATGTTGCACAAGAAAAATAAGATCAAAAGAAAAAAAAAACATGGGAAAGAAAAAAATTCCAACATACAAACAACTACCACAACAGAAAAGATGTAAATACTATGCTTTGATCTGCATGCAATCTCCATAGATCTCAGTCTGGATGCAAATGGCACATTCATTCCATCCCAAGTCTATTGGAACTTCATTGAATCAACGCATTGTTGAGAAGAGCCAAGAGTTGATCATCACATAATATTGTTATTACTGTGAACAATGTTCTTTTGATTCTGCTCACTTCACTTAACATCAGTTCACATAAGTCTTTCCCGGGTTTTCTGAAATCAGCCTGCTCATCATTTCTTATAACACAATAATATTCCCTTACATTCATATACCATAACTTATTCAGCATTCTTCCAACTGATGAGCATCCATTCAATTTCTACTTCCTTGTCACTATAAAAAGGGCTGCTGAAAATATTTTTGCACATGTGGGTTCTTTTCCCTTTTTTATGTTCTCTTCATAAAAACTCCTAAAGGAGGGAGTTTGCAGAATAAGAGAGTGGTCCACAATGCCCAGTGCACCAGAGAGTTCAGGAAGGAACAGGACTGAAAAAAAAAAAAAAAGATTATTAGATCATGGGTAACTTTAACAAGAGCAGTTTCATTTGAATGATAAAATCAGAACTCAGATTGCAAAAAGGTTAAGGATCAAATGAGTGAAGGAGTTTTTTTAAAAAGGAATTTGGCTAAAAATCGAGGAATTACCCCTTTGCCAGAGACTAGGAGAAAGGATTAAAGAGTGGAAGAAGAAGTCATGAAGTTTCAAGGGGAGGAACAACAAAAATATTCAATTAAATATTTTTAGTTAGGAGGCAAGGCATTTGGCTATGATAGTTAAAGAGGACATGTGGAGGATTGAAGGAAAAAAATTGGATACAGCTACTATAAAAGTGAGAGAGAGAATCAATTAAAAAGAATAAAATTCTTATGCAAAATAATTTAAGAGAACATAATTATATTCAGAAAGTTAATTTGGCATTGTGACTATAGAGCCAGTTTTGGAATTAAGACCTAAGTTCAAGTCCTAACTCCAGTTTTATACTAGCTCTGTGACCATGGGTAAATTACATAACTTTTCAGAGTCCCACATAACAAGGTGAGACTATAATGTATAGATATTACAGGAGTCCTCAAACTTTTTAAAGAGAGGGCCAGTTCACTGTCCCTCAGACTGTTGGAGGGCCGGACTATAATAAAAAATAAAAAACAACTTTGTTTTGTGGGCCTTTAAATAAAGAAAATTCATAGCCCTGGGTGAGGGGGTTAAATGTCCTCAGCTGCTGCATCTGGCCCACGGGCGTAGTTTGAGGATCCCTGTTAGGAGTTCCTCATAGTAATGGAATCATAAGTACAACCCATACCCCTTAATCATATTCTAATATTAATTTAGAGCAGCTGAGTTGTACAGTATATTAAAACTTGATTATAATAGTAAGCTGTGAAAAATAAAATAAAACAAAATAAAACAAAAATGAGTAAGTAAAGGAAAAAGAACTTGACCATTGACAGCTACTTTGGTGTAAAAGAATATCAAAGAATAACATCAAATGGTCACAAGCCCCAAAATAATTTTTAGAAAAACTTAAAAAGGAATTTTAAAAATCTAATAAAAGAGATTGAAGAAAAATTGGGAAAAAATAAAAGCAATTCAAAAAATATGAAAAAATTAACCAATTGGAAAAAAGGTCCAAAATTTTTTTTCCTTAGTAATATTTTTCCAATTACATGTAAAGATAGTTTTTAACATTTATTTTTGTGAGATTTTGAGTTCAAGAATTTTTTCACCTTTCCTTCACTTACCTCCCCTCTCCCCCAGACAGCAAACAAGCTGATATAGGTTATAAATATACAATCATTTTAAACATGTTTTCATATTAATTATGTAATGGAAGAAAAATCAGAAAAAAAAGAGAAAATAAATGAGAAAGAGAAAACAAAGAGTCAAAATCGTATGTTTCAATATCATTTTTTTCTCTGGATGCTGATGGCATTTTTCATCCAAAGTCTATTGCAATTGTCTTGGATCACTGTATTGCTAAGAAGGGCTAAATCTATACATAATTAATCATCTCACAGTCTTTTTTTTTAATAATAACTTTTTATTGACAGAACCCATGCCAGGGTAATTTTTTTACATTATCCTTTGCACTTGCTTCTGTACCGATTTTTTCCCTCCCTCCCTCCACTCCCTCCCCTAGATGGCAAGCAGTCCTATATATGTTAAACATGTTGCAGTATATCCTAGATACAATATATGTTTGCAGAACCGAACAGTTCTCTTATTGCACAGGGAGAATTGGATTCAGAAGGTAAAAATAACCCGGGAAGAAAAACAAAAATGCAAATAGTTTACATTCATTTCCCAGTGTTCTTTCTTTGGGTGTAGCTGCTTCTGTCCATCATTTATCAATTGAAACAGAGTTAGGTCTCTTTGTCAAAGAAATCCACTTCCATCAGAATACATCCTCATACAGTATCGTTGTTGACGTGTATAATGATCTCCTGGTTCTGCTCATTTCATTTAGCATCAGTTCATGTAAGTTTTTCCAAGCCTCTCAATAGTCTCACAGTCTTGCTGTAACTGCATACAATGTTCTCCTGGTTCTACTCACTTCAGCTAGCATCAATTCATGTAAGGCTTTCCAAGCTTTTCTGAAATGTCTGCTCATTATTTTTTAATAGAACAATAGTATTCCATTGCATACATACCACAACTTACTCAGCTATTCCTCACATGATTGGCATTCATTCAATTTCCTATTCCTTGCCACCACAAAAAGAGCTGTTACAAACATTTTTGCACATGTAGGTCCTTTTCCCTCTTTTATGATTTCTTTGGGATATATATCCAGCAGTGTCACTGCTGGATCAAAGGATATGCACAGTTTTTATAGCCCTTTGGACATAGTTCCAAATTGCTGTCCAAAATGGTGGATCAATTCACAACTCCACTAATAACACTTTAATGTCCCAGTTTTCCCACATCCTCTCCAATATTTAGAATCATCTTTTCTGTCACCTTAGCCAATCTGAGAAATATGAAATGGTGACTTAGAGTTGTATTAATTTGCAATTCTCTAATCAATAGTGATTAGAACATTTTTTTCTATATGACTATACATGACTTTAATTTCTTTATCTGAAAATTGTCTGTTCAAAACAATTTTCAGATGATGAAATTGAAACTATTTCTACTCATATGAAAAAGTGCTCCAAATCGTTATTGAGCAGAGAAATGCAAATTAAGACAACTCTGAGATATCACTACCCACCTGTCAGATTGGCTAAGATGACAGGAAAAGATAATCATGAATGTTGGAGGGGATGCGGGAAAACTGGGATACTAGTGCATTGTTGGTGGAGTTGGGAACGGATCCAACCTTTGGAATTATGCTCAAAAAGTTATCAAACTGTGCATACCCTTTGATTCAGCAGTGTTACTATGGGGCTTATATCCCAAAGAAATATTAAAGAAGGGGAAGGGACCTGTATGTGCAAAAATGTTTGTGGCAGCCCTTTTTGTAGTGACAGAAACTGGAAATGGAATGGATGCCCATAAACTGGAGATTGGCTGAGTAAATTATGGTATATGAATGTTATAGAATATTATTGTTCTATAAGAAATGACCAGCAGGATGAATACAGAGAGGCTTGGAGAGACTTATTTGAACTGATACTAAGTGAAATGAGCAGAACCAGGAGATCACTATACACTTCAACAACAATACTATATGAAATTAATTCTGATGGAAGTGACTATCTTCAGCAATGAGAGGATCCAATTTAGTTCTAATTGATCAGTAATGAGCAGAACCAGCTATACCCAGTAAAAGAACACTGAGAAATGAGTGTGGACTGCTTGAAAAATTAATAATAATAAAAAAGAAAATTATCTGTTCATATTCTTTGACCGTTTATCTATTAGGGAATGTATTCTTATAAATTTGCCTGTTCTCTATATATTTTAGAAAGGAGACATTTAACAGAAATACTGACTGTAAAGTGTTTCTCAGCTTCCATTCTAATTTTGGCTGCATTGCTTTTGTTTATGGAAAACCTTGTTAATTTAATGTAATCAAAATTGTCCATATTGCATTTTATAATGTTTTCTATTTCTTGTTGAGTCATAAATTTCTCCTTTATCCAAAGATTTGATAGGTAAACTATCCCTTGCTCTCCTAAACTGCTAATAGTGTCACCCTTTATGTCTAAATCATAGACCCATTTCAACTTTATCTTGAAAGTTATAGGGTGGGAGATATTGATCAGTACCCAGTTTCTGCCATACTATTTTCGAGTTTCCCTAGAAATGTTTGTCAAATAGTGAATTCTTATCCCAGAAGCTAGAATCTTTGGATTTATCAAATAGTAGATCACTATAGCTATTATGTCTTGTATACCTCTCCTATTCCACTAATCTACCACTCTATTTCTTAGCCAATACCAAATAGTTTCAATGACTGATATTTTTTAGGTCTGGTACAGATAGGCTACCTTCCTTTGTATTTTTTTTCATTAATTCCCATGATATTTTTGACTTTTTGTTCTTCCAGATGAATTTTGTTATTTTTACTAGTTTTATAAAATAATGGCACTTTGGTATGACACTGAATATATTAAGTAAAATTGTCATTTTTACTATATTTTCACAGCCTACTCATGAGCAATTGATTTTCTAATTATTTAGATTTGACTTTATGTGTGTGAAAAGTGTTTTGTAATTGTATTTATATAGTTCCTGGATTTATTTTGGTAAATAGTCTCCCAAATATGTTACATTGTCTACTGTTATTTTAAATGTGATTTCTCTTTCTATCTCTTCCAGCTGGGCTTTGTTGGTAATATATAGAAATGCTGATGATTTGTCTAGATTATATTGTGCCACTTTCAAAAGTGGTTAATTGTTTCAAGTAGTTTTTTAGCTGATTCTCTAGGATTCTTTAAAAATACTACCATAGGGGCAGCTAAGTGGTGCAGTGAATAGAGTACCAGCCCTGAAGTCAGAAGGACCTGAGTTCAAATCTGACCTTAGACATTTAACACTTTCTAGTTGTGTGACCCTGGGCAAGTCACTTAACCCTAATTACCTCAGCAAAAAAAAAAAAAAAAAAAAAAAAAAAAAAAAAAAAAAAAAAAAAAAAAAAAAAAGAAAGAAAGAAAAAGAATATCATCATAGTTAGCTCTCAAATTTAGGAATGGCTGAACTGTATATTTTAGTTTCATGTTTTATGAATGTGGAGCAGATACCTGGGGAGGAAGTCTGATATAAAAAATTGCAATGGAATGTGTTTACAAGGCTACTATTATTGTTATTTATACACAAATATTTTAATTACCAGGACAAAGTACAATAATTAGATTTTGCTTAATGATTAATGGAGCACTTTTATTCTTAAAATAGTTTTACAATGAATTAAAACTATCTTTAGAAACAAAAAAAAAAGAAAGAAAGAAAGAAAAGAAAAAGACATGATGAGCAAGTGGATTTCAGAAAAGCCTGGAAAGACTTAAATGAACTGATGCTGAGTGAAGTAAGCACAACCAGAATATTGTACACACATTGTATATGATCAAGTATGATAGACTTAGCTCTTCTTAGTAATACAATTGATTCAAGACAATTCTAAAAGACTCATGATGGAAAATCAGAGAAAGAACTATGGAATCTGAATATATTTTCACTTTTTTTTTGGTTTTCCAATTTTCCTTTTTTATAGTTTTTTCCTTTTTGTTCCAATTCTTTCACATAATGACTAATGTGGAAATATGTTTAATATGATTGTACATGTATAATATATATCAGATTGCCTGCCATCTTGGGGAGGAGAGGGAGAAAAATTTTATAAAATATTATAAAAATGAATGAAAACTACCCTTACATGTAAATGGGAAAAAAACACTAAAAAAAAAAGATACCATCATATCATCTCCAAAGAGTAAGTTTTGTTTTTTCATTGCCTGCTCTAATTCCCTCAATTTATTTTTCTTCTCTTATTGTTAAAGCTAGTCTCTAGTACAATATTGGAAAAGAGTGCTGACAATGGGCATCCTTGTTTCACTCCTGATCTTATTGGTAATGCTTCTAATTTATCCTCATCAAATATAATGCTTGTTGGTGGTTTGAATTAAAATCTGAAGGAAGAAAATAACTCCTTGAAAACTACGATTGAGCAAGAGGAACCAAAAGATGTGATAAGACATCAAGAAATATCAAAACAAGAAAAAAAAGAAGAGAATTTCAAACATCTCATTAGAAATATAATTGATCTATAGAACATACTTATGGAAGACATCATAAAAATTGTCAGGCTACCTGAAAGTAATGAACAAAAAAAAGAATCTGCATACATTATGTGAAACTATTAAGGAAAATTGCCTTAAAATTTTCTAATGAGAGTAAAATAGAAATAGAAAAAAATCTACCATTCACTACCAAATCTGACCTCTGATACATACTAGCTATGAAACCCTGGGCAATTTACTTAATCTTATTTGCCTCAGTTTTCTCATCTGTAAAATGAGCTGGAGAAGGAAATGGCAAATCAATCCAGTATCTTTGCCAAGAAAACCCCAAAAAGGAGGGTCATGAAAAATTGGACATGAATGAACAACAATAGTAACAAAATATTTATTTTCTCTATCATAATATAAAACTTTCTGCCTGTATGACCATGGACAACATTTTTCAGGGTCCCAGTTTTCTCATCTTTAAAATTAGGCCATTGAATTTGATGGCCTGTAATGTGATATTCAGCTTTAAATAAATGATCTGATAATAGATATCAACATTTTCCTTCAAATACAATTTATTGCTTTTCAATGATATTTTGCCAGTCTGGCAGTCTGGAAGCCTGAAAGTCTAGAAGAACTGAGTTTAAACCTTGCCTTTGATGCTTACCAACTGTGTGACTATGGGCAAGATGCTTAATCTCTCTGTGCTCCAGGTAATTCTCCAGGACTACAATCAATAGGATTTAATAATCCACGTTAGAGAAGAGACTTTCCACACTGAGAATACAGTTACAGATTCAGACCAAAACCTGCACTTAATATTCCTTTGAAATTGTTTGTTGTCATATAAATAAAAATAATCTTAAAGTTTTCATTTCATTACTCAAGAATATGCATTTATTTCCATGTATGATACAAAACATGAGGTTTTGATAGGAATGTGTTAAACTGAGCTTTCAAAAATTTCAAAAAATGCCCCATAAAATTTTAGTGGACATCTTTCATCTGTGTATAATTTATTATAGACAAGTAGATAGTGCTGTTTTTTGTTGTTTTTAGATGATGTTTGCTAATACACACTGGCAAATCATTGATTTATACAAAATTTTTTTTTTACAAATTATGCATTTAGTAGTATATTATATACTTTAATTTTGAAGCTAAAACTATGTTTATATACTACCTTCAAAATTAAAGTATATAATATACTACTACATGTATAATTTGTAAATATAGATAGATAGATAGATAGATATTGATATAGATATGAGTATGCATAGCTCAACAACTCAAATTCACTGCCTTTTGGTTGGGAAATTTTAATCTTTGTTGGTGCTGCTGGGCACTGTTTCCTATCACATTTAATATTCTAGTGACTGAACAATTTAAAAATATTTTGACATAAATAGAAATATATAATTCTTTTTAATAATACTCATATGTATGCGATAATTTAGGATTTGAAAAGTCTTTACATATATAATTTCCCTTGATTCTTACAAATAACAAGTGAGGTAAATGCTAAAAAAAATATATTATTACCCTCATTATAATGGTGAAGAAACTGATACAAGGAGAGATTAAAGTCTTGCCCCAAAGATATGTGGCTAGTAATGTATGAGACAGGATTTAAATCCAATTCTTATTAACTCTCAACAAGTTCAGTATTCTCTTCACTAACAATTTATTTTTTTTTAAATATTGATTGCATAAAACTCTCCTCTTACAACTGAGAAATTGGGTGCTGCCCAGAAGCATATACTAAACAAAATTTTTCTAAGAACTCATTGAGAGAATTCTATTTTTGAACAATATGCCTTGAATTTTAGATAAATTTCATTTCCAGAAAATACTACATTTTGATGAACTTCAAGATGTTTTGATTTAAATAATACTAAGGTTTTGTACACTTAATAAAAACCCCAAAAAGCAAACAAGCCTAGGGCTGCCTGAATTTGGCTATGTTACAGGTTTAATAGGAAACCATATGACATTCTATCCTTTTTCCTGGCTTCCTACTCAAATGAGGAGAAAATTGGCAAAACATAGCCAATTTCCCTTATTTTACTTTTTCTGATCTGGGTCAAATCTTAATGTAACATTCAAGGTGGTAAAGAATTCACATGGACCTAATTAAAAGCAGATTGACATAGATGGGGAACATGTATTCAATTGTTTTTCAGTGTCTTGTTTGTTTTTGCCTATGTTGTTCTTTACTTCCTTTTTTTTTTCCTTAAAAACAATTTGTTATATGAACTAACAGGATTAAAAGTGAAGGAATATATGAGGAAATTTAGGACTTTAAAAAAATAATTGATTTAAAAATTTTTTAAAAACAGAAAGATAATATTCTTCTTGGTTCGGTTTCTTTGGGGTCTCTGGGAGCTGCCTTCGTTTCAGTTCAGTAATCACCACAAGTATAGCCAGGTGTCCAAATCCTTTATTATCTCCTTGCCTGGGGCCCGGACCAGCTTTCTTGAGGTCCTCCTGAAACTATCTTGATTTCTGTGAGGGAGGCAGTAGGACCACTACCACCACCACAGTCTCTGTCTTCCCTACTTCTGATTCTGGCTGAGTTTGTCTGAGCTTATATGCTCTCTTATCTTAGGTGTGAATCTTGTAGAGTGTGTAGAATCATGTAGAATATGTAGAACATATTAAGTACTAAGTACAAGTACTGAACTACCATTGTCTTTATCAATTCCACTGACTTAACACCTTGTTTCAAATTCAGAGTTCTGGCCCATAACAGAAAGTGATGTATTTTGCCCAGTACTACCCATTAGTTTCTTACTTTTTGACTATCAGATCTATATATTTGATGGAAATTCTGCCCATTTAATTTTTCCTTTTTTCTCGTTCATTGCATTCATTCAACAAGGGTGGGTGCTGCCTCAGACAAACTGAAAGCTGGGAAAGACCCTAGCTTAAAAAGACCAAGGACTTGCACAGTACCCAGCACCATCTCCAATCATCTTCATCTATACCTTGCCATCGTACCCAGATAACTCTGGAGGAGAAAGTGAGACTGGTGACTCATGGCCCACCCTCACTCAAATCAATTCACTTGCAAGCCGTGGTTTTTCCTACCTGATGCCATAGTTCTTTTCAAGAAGGAAAGACAATTTAGTAAACATCTTCCATCTGTATATTATTTGTTATAGACAACTAGGCACTGTTGCTTTTTGTTGTTTTTAGATATTTGCTAATATACACATTGACAAATCATTGATTTATACCAACAAACTTGTTACAAATTATACATTTAGTAGTATATTATATGTTTCAATTTTGAAGCTAAAACTAATATATTTGAGAGGGATGCATATCTCAACAAATTCAGACTTGGCATTTTTCTTACCTTGACTTTGCTACAAGATGTCTCTTTTGTGCCCACTCCCTTCTTGTCAATTTCTGTCAGCAGTAAAAAGAGACAAAAGAAAAGTCAATTTAAGATCAGTGATATATGTGTAGAGAATACATAAGAAAAAATACTTAGGAGACCCATATTTGAATCCTGAATCTAATATTTATAAATTCTATGAACAAACATCTTTTTACCTCTCTGGCTTAGGTCCCTCATCTGTAAAATGGGTGTTATAATATTTGTACTATATAGCTTCAAAATTTTGTGGTGAGGAAAACCATATATATGAGGGGACAGGTTGGAGTTGGTGGGAACAGAAGAAAGCTCCTGAGTTCTAAGTGGCAGCACTGAGAGATTTCTTTAAGTATATGAAGAGAGAAAGACTCTGGGATAAAACTAGCATAGAAAAATTCACTGTCTCTATTATGTTTCTGTCCCCAGCTTGCTACACTACAGACTTCAGAGACTTCAGGGAATTTCCCCTTGTGTGAGATTTGGAACTCTTTCTCTTTTTTTAAAGCTTTTTATATATATATATATATATATTTAGATGAATTTCCACCAAGTTGGTAAGAATCCCATATAATTGGCTCTTTGAGCCAAGAATCATATTCAATTTATAATTTTTTCAGTGATAACCTTTAAAACTCCAAGGACAGTCACATATAAATAACAAATTGATGGACTATAATGCCTTATAGCCATCCTTGCCTCATATATTGTTTTGCCTTCACATTGATATATTAATACATTCACTGAGGAGCAACTCTATCTAATCCTTAGAAAGACTGGACTTCTTAAATTGATTTTAACAATTTTCCTTTTAACAAATATTCTTTTTTTCTGAACCTTTAAGCAAACTAACCACATTTAAAATGGAAAGGGTAAAGAGAATAAACATTTATTAAACACCTACTATAAAACAGATACAGTGCTAAGCACTTTATAAATATTATTTCATTTGATCTTCACAGTTCTGTGAGTGTGGTATTATTAATCCCATTTTACAACTGAGGAAACTGAGGCAGACAGGTTTCTGTTTTGTTGGAGTTTTTTAAAGTGACAGCTAGTATCTAAGGCCAGCTTTCAACTCCAGTTTTCTTGACCTATTTTGCCATCTATTTGTACTACAAAAATATTTCCTGAAAAAAAGGTTTATTGTGGAGAAGGACTCAGTTCTGAGAATTTTAAAATAATTTTAGGAAGCAGATAGACAGAATTCTAGCATGGTGCCCTTTCTCTCTGAAAGATGAGTTGCCACCCGATGTCTGGTTTCTCCTTCTCGGAAGAATCAAAGTCTCCCTTAGAGAATGGGGCAGAGAAGTGATTTTTGTAGTTTTCAGTCATGTCCAACTCTTCATAACCCCATTTGGGGTTTTCTTGGGAAAGATACTCATGTGGTTTGCTATTTCCTTATCTAGCTTATTTTATAAATGAAGAAAAAGAGGTCAACATAAGTAAATGACTTGCCCAATGATTGTACAGCTAGTAAGTGTCTAAGATGAGATTTGAACTCAGGTCTCCCTAAGTCCAGGCCCAGAACTCTAACCACTTTGTCCACCTAGAGAAGAGATACTGGACATCTGTTCTTGCCTACTTTTGAACCATATCTCATGTGGTCACACATAATTTACATTGGTCAAACTTCATTGCTGTGTACTTGAAAATGAATGTCTTGAATTTATATAATTTACTTTAAGTTCTAATCATTTCGGTGATGATTCTAAAAAGAGCCAATGATAGAAAATAAAAAGTTATCTGGAAAATTCTTTAGAAAAGTTTATTATTTTTCCCTTTAGTCTCTAGATCAGAGGAGATGGGCAACTGAAGTTAAGATATAGTTTAGTTACTGACTACAGGAAGTTGTAATTTGAGGAATTACAAGTTATGGAGAAGTCTGAGGAAGAAATTATAGGAAGAGACAGAAGAAAAATAAGAGAGTAAGATGAGCTCAGAAGAAATCACAAGAAGCTTGAGACAGAAGATATAAAAAGTTAGGAATGAATCTACTGAAACATCTGCATTTTTATCTGGCTTGTTGGAAGCTTGCTATTTGGAAGAGACATTGCTTTGCTTGCCAATAAGGCAATTTGCTGAATGAAGGAGATTTGAATCCTATTGCCATGATTAGACCTATCCAGCTTGTTGCTCTCTAGTGCCATCTATGGCCTGAAATAAAGTAAAGCTCTAAGGGATGCCAGGTTGTCTTCTATTGCCATCTACAGTTTGAGAGGGAGTAAAAAAATTAATTAGTCGAACTTCACTATTCGGAACTGCTTGGACAAAGGATAATCTTAAGGTGACTGCTTGGCACTGAAAGAATGCAATATTTTTTCTTAGCATCCTCTTGGCTATCAGCAAAGAGAGTTTATCATTATTTCATCAGTTCAAGAATAGATAAAATTGTAGAATGGCGAGTATCAGAATAGAACAGATAAAAATGATAGTCTATTCCTGAAGAGACTAGAACATCAATGCCTTTGGTCCAGCGCTATGAATTTCCCCAGAGACATGGGTATCCCTACCCATGTAAGATCCCTACTTGGATACTGTGTTTGGCCATTCTTCTCTGTGAATCCTATGTGCTTTAGTGGGAGTGTATGACCCCAGAATGGAGGGGGGAGGGAAAGGCTCTTATAATCTGGTTATTACTGCTTTGGTCTTTTATTGAGTAAATATCATAATTATTTCTGCTCCCCTTCTATTAGGTAAATATAATGTTTACTTATAAATGTTGAATAAATATTATGATTAGTTAGGTCAATCAATAGTCAATAGGCATTTTTAAAGCACCTATTATGTGGCAGACACTCCTGCTAACTGCTATGGACACAAATAAGAAAAAGAATGATAGTGTCTACTATCAAGAAACTTATAATACAATGGAGGAAGATTATATACTAAAGAAAGCTGAAAAGAGAGGGGTACATTCTAGGTGACAGTTTTAAATAGAGCCAGTGATAGAAAATAAAATGTTACCTGGAAAGTTCTGAGTATTTTATAAGGGAAGACTTGGGGTGAGCTTATTATTTTGCCCTTTAGTCCTTGGATCAGAGGAGATGGGTAATTGAAGTTACTGAGAAATGGTGTTAAGTATCAAAATGGAATCAATTTGACTCTAATTTATAAGAAATCCAGCCATTCTCCAATTGATAAATGGTCAAAGGATATGAACAAAGGATTCTCAGATGAAGAAATTGAAAGTATTTCTAGCCATATGAAGAAAAGATGTTCCAAGTCATTATTAATCAGAGAAATGCAAATTAAGACAACTCTGAGATACCACTACACACCTCTCAGATTGGCTAAGATGACAGGAAAAGATAATGCAGAATGTTGGAGGGGATGTGGGAAAACAGGGACACTAATACATTGTTGGTGGAATTGTGAATACATCCAACCATTTTGGAGAGCAATTTGGAACTATATTCAAAAAGTTATCAAACTGTGCAGTGATACTACTGAGCTTATATCCCAAAGAGATCATAAAGAAGGGAAAGGGTATGTGCATGAATGTTTGTGGCAGCCCTCTTTGTAGTGTCCAGAAACTGAAACTGAGTAGATGCCCATCAATTAGAGAATGGCTGAATAAATTGTGATATATGAATGTTATGGAATATTATTGTTCTGTAAGAAATGACCAACAGGATGATTTCAGAAAGGCCTGGAGAGACTTACACGAACTTAGGCTGAGTGAAAGGAGCAGGGCCAGGAGATCATTATATTCTTCAACAACAATACTGTATGATGATCAATTCTGATGGACGTGGCATCCTTAGCAATGAGATGAACCAAATCAGTTCCAATGGAGCAGTAATGAACTGAACCAGTTACACCCAGTGAAAGAACTCTGGGAGATGACTAAGAACCATTACATTGAATTCCCAATCCCTCTATTTTTGACTGCCAGCATTTTGGATTTCCTTCACAGGCTGATTGTACAATATTTCAGAGTCCAATTCTTTTTGTATAGCAAAATAATGATTTGGTCATGTATACTTATTTTGTATCTAATTTATACTTTAATATATTTAACATCTACTGGTCATCCTGCCATCTAGGGGAGGGGGTAGAAGGATGAAAGGGGGGGAAATTGGAACAAAAGGTTTGGCAATTGTCAATGCTCTAAAATTACCGATGCATATAACTTGTAAATAAAAAGCTATTTTAAAAATGGAGTCAATTTGAATGATGATGAGATTTCAGGTGATGAAATTATCATAGGGAAGTAATGATTGTTATGAAGTTGAAACCAAACAGAGTTACAGGCAGAAAATGAAGATTTCTGCTTTTATTTTATCATTTAGCAAATGTTTTATGTTTTGACTCTGATTTGTAGCTGGATCTATGATTGTGTTCAAACTAGAGTAAGAAAAAAAGGACACTTTAATCAGGTATATAAAATAGTTTGGAGTTAGATTCATAAAACAGGATCAAAGCTTTAGAGGTATAAAGTACCTTAGCAGTCATTTATTTCATATTCCCTCATTTTAAGATAAGAAAGCTAACCCAGAGAGATAAAAAACTTGGGCAGTCACCCATATACTAAGCATAGTGACAGAGCTCAGTTTGGAAACCATGCCCCCAAATCCAAATCCAATGCCTATTCTAGTATATCATTCTGCCTCCAGGATTAAAGAGAACTATAAGGCAGCTCTGAGAATACTTAATCCAGCTCCCTGAAATCTGCATAAATTTAGAAGATTTGCCTGGTGAATAGGAAACAAAGAACAGTTTGAAAATATATTGGCTTTTCTCTATAGACTATAATAATTAACCAGTGAGCATATATTATGCACCTACTTTATGCTAAGAACAGTTCTGGGTGCTGGAGATATAAATACAAAAAAGTACAACAATTTTTACTCCAAGAAATTTATATCTGATTGAGGGAGACAAAGTGTAAACATATAATAAGTATATGCAGGATAAATGCAAAATAAATATAAGGAAGTTAAATAAAACGTAATTGGGAGGGCATCTCAACCAGTGGAATGAGAAACAATCTTGTGTAAAAGAGGTAACGATAATAATAATAATAATGATAATGATAATAATACTAATTGTTACTATTATATACTTTAATATAACTATTTATAGACTATATACTTTAAAATATTCATATACTTTATATTTTATATTATAAAATACTTTTAAAATATATATATTTTATATACTTTGAAAAGTGCTTTAAATACTTTATCATGTTTAATTTCTCAACAAGTCTTTGAAGGTACTATCATAATATCTATTTCATAAATGAGATACGACTAGATATGATCAAATTCAGGTTGTTTTGACTGTAAGTGCAGCATTTGATAAATCCACTTTATTCATAGGCTATTTATTGGATTCCTGCTATGGTTTAGGCCTTGTGTTGATAGATAAAACCTGATAGATTGTCTTCTCCTTATACTAGGTTCAACTTGTTAAGTAATAACCATAGAACAAAGGTTCTTTCTGGATCAATAGGATTTAACAAAGCTGATAATTTCCCTCCTTCCACATTAGTTTATTTGAGACTTCAAACTCAAAGCTTTTTCATTATTTTTCACATGGATCTTAATGACATCAGTTCTTAATTTCTTTATATGGCACAGTAGATAGTAGTATAGTTGATAAAGCATTCGACTTAGAGTAAGGAAGATGAGGTCTGAATGAGTGATATAAAATCAAAAGATATCAGTGAAAATAATAAAATTTGAGTAGACTATAAGCATGTGATAGTTATAGAGAGCATTATAGAGAGTAAAGGAACAGAAGCATAATGTTTTTGGGAGATGGTGACTAGTCATGATTTGTTTGGATGGATTGTAGATTGAGAATTTCATTCTAATTGCTTACAAACTATTTGAGAGAATTATTTGTAAACTTATATATTCTGATTCAAGGATTCTAGAGAGTTTTGATGAATGATATCAATAACAGACAGAGTGTCTGCAGCTTTATGGATGTTCTAGAATGAAATTTGCTCCCATTTTATTTTGTAATTAAGTTGATTCTATTTACATATTGATACCATAATAATATGTATGAATATTATGGACTAGGAGTCATACTATTGGAGAAATGAATGCCCTCAGGATTCAGAGAGAATAAGAATTGTACCTTTAGAGGGTTCTCTTTTTCTTACCAGATTGTTGAAACTTTTGTCTTTCTCAAGTTATGGAAAACAGTATATGTCATACTATGATTTAACTGAAAAGGCACGCTAAGAAATGATATCTGCTAAGCAGACATTAAGCTTCTTACACATTCTACTAAATATGTTTTCATAGGGATTCATAGAATACATAAAATCATTGAATATCAAAGATGGCAGAGGCTTTAAAGATTTATCTAGTCCAAATCCCTCATTAGTTTATGAGGAGAGTGAAGCTTGGAAGGGTGATATGATTTAATCTAATTTATACAACTAGTATTTTAGATAGTTGGGACTGAAATCCATGACTTCCATTTTCCCTCTCCTTCCATATAATGCCTTTCATTATAGTATTATACATTTAAGAGCATAATGACTATTTCTTTTTAAATGATTTTGGAATTAACATTGCATGGTTATATAATTAGTTTTATATAATAGGCAGCTAATAGATAATGAAGGGCAGTGGACCAGTGGATAAAGTTTTAGGCTTGGACTCATGAAGACCTGAATTCAAATCTACTCTGACATTTACTAACTGTCTGATCCTGTTATGTAATTTATTATTAAGTTATTTAACTCTTTTCTCCTCAGCTTCCTTATTTGTAAAATAAGCTAGAGAAGAATATGAGAGATCATTCCAGTATCTTTGCCAAGAAATCCATGAAGAGTCAGATGTGACTGAAATTACTGATTAATATTGCCCAGATATGGCACCAATTTTCTTCATGTTTTCTCCTTGGATTGGGGCTGGCCTGTTCGGTCCATTAAAGGTGATGTGCTCAGAAGGCCAGCTATGTGACTACTGTTCAAACTCTTTCTTCAAGGTCTTTGAGGTAAAATTGATTGGTGGGGTATGGAGAAATTAGGACATAGGGAATTTGCTATAGCTAAGCCCCCATTGTTGTGTTTCCCATTTACATAAATCAATCTCTACAGCATCATTGATTCATAAGCATGAAATATTTACTAAAGAATAAGGCAAAAGCAAAATAATCATAATATTTACTTAATAGAAAACCAGAACAGGAATAACTTAAGAATTTATTCAATAGAAATCAAGAATAGGAATAATCAGAATTTGAGTCCATCCATAAATGTGAGTCACACTTTCCCACCAATGCATATTGTGTATGTGGGAATGGGCACATAATTATAGAAGCCTAGCAGGAAGGTATAAGAATAGGGAAATAACATTTGGATAAGTTACAATCCTGGACTGTCTTGGTCTCTTTACAAAAGTCTGTGCGGAGTATTATCTAATGGGGAAACTGCTTTTCTGCTGTTTGCTCCCCTTCTAATCCTCATGATTTTCCTCTTGGGCAAAGATGATTCTCTGATACCTCTGAGCTTTTGAAATAGTGACTATCTCTTTTAATATAAATCTTTTATCCATCCTGTGGCAGGGTGTGGATAAAGTGTCATGTTCTTTCAGGAATAAGTAGTATCCTTAAGAAAGAGAATTGCCAAATAACTCATATCAATTTTGGGGCTCTGAAGAGTTTCTCCTCTTAAGCAATAGATAGCAGTAGGACCATGCAGCCTTTCCTTGGACAGATTTTCAAGTAATAGAAGATTAATTTTTATCCAGTAATTTCTCAACAAAGAAATGCCTTTTCTTATAGCAAAGTAGATACAAAACATGTCTTTTTCTTTTTTTCCCACCCAAGCCCAAACAATAAAGGGCAAGATATAAGCCTCCCTGAAAAAAGTTTCCTCTCCTCTGCCTATAAATACTAGAGAACAATTCTGTCTTTTCCCAGCTTCTCAACAAAGCTATTTTTCCCTTCTAATCATTATGGTTCCCAATAAAAGAACAACAGATCCTGTCAGCTTTTTATCAGTTTTTCATTCTGTCTTTTATAAGTAGCACCTTAATTTGCCTCCTTTTTTTGACTTTTCTTATGCTTAGTGTCCTCTCCTATTTTATCTTCATCTGGTTCCCCTACCCTTCTCTCTCTTTTTTCTGTATTGTGTCTTCTAATGCTTCAAATTAAGTCTCCTCATAAATAATCAATAAACCTTTATTAACCACATCTATATTTACCAGACACTGTGCTAAGTGTTGGGGATATTAAAAGGAGCTAAAAGACAATGTCTAACCTCAAAGAAATTACAGTCTAATAGGGAAACAACATGTAAACAAATATATTCATTCAAGCTATATACAGGATAAATAGGAAATAGTTGACAGAGGTAAGACACAAGAATAAAGAGGAATTACCAGGGATCTATCTCTACTATATTCTTCTAATTTGCTTATATAGATGTCAACCTTTATGTCTAAATCATGTCTATTTGGTGCTTAGCTTGGTATGTGGTATGAGAGGTTGGTCTATATCTAATTTTTGCCCAGCTGTTTTCTAGTTTTCCCCATAGTTTTTGTTGAATGGTGAGCACTTGCTTCAATAGATGAGATCTTTGGATTTATCAAAAATTAGGTTACTCTGCTCATTTGCTTCTATAATATGTATCTAATCTATTCCATTGATCAACTTCTCCTTCTCTTACCCAGTACCAAATTGTTTTCTGATACTTCTGTTTTGAAGAATAGTTTGAGATCAGAATTGGTAGTCTTCCATCCTTTCCATTTTTTTTCTTATTGATTTCTTGATTTTTTTTACTTATTGTTCCTCCAGATGAATTTTATCATTTTTTTCCTAGTTCTAGTTCTGTGGTAGCTTAATCAGCATGGCACTGAATTTATTTGGATAGTATTGTAATCTTTATTATACTGGCTTGGCCTAACCATAAATAAAGAGATATTTGAGGTGGGGAGATCAATAAGTCAGTTAAAGTCTGAGGTAATAACAATTTATACCAGGGTGATTGTAGTCTCAGAGGAGAGAAGGGGATACATTTAAAAGATATTATGAAGGTAAAAATAACCAGACTTGGCAATTGATTGAATATGGAGTTGGGGGATAAGAGGAAGAGAGTATGGAGTCAAAAATGACATCTAGGTTTGGAAGCGTGGGTAACTGGGAGGATGGTGTTGCTCTGGACTGCATTTAATAGGGAAATTGAGAATATAGGAAGGTTTGAGAGGGTAAGATAATGAGTTCTGTTTTGGAGATATGTACTTAAATAGAAGTTTAAATTACTTTTTTATTATAATTCTGAATTGCTTTCCAAAATACTTGAACCAAATTCACAATTCCAATGATGGCATTCTGTCCACTCACAGGCATATCTAATATATTTTTGCAGTTTCCAATCTTTTTTGTTTCTTGGAGCAAAATTTTAATTTTTTTTCTTTTACCTTATCCTATTTCTTCTACTCTCTTACTCTTCTGGAAAAAGTGCATCATTCAAAGTTTATCATTTGCCTAAAGAATTGTAAAATTTTCTATGTGTTTGGAATAAAATAGGGACTTCTAAAAGAGCTTAATTGGGTTGCATAACCATAGAAACAGAAAGAATTATTTCTTGGTGAACTCCACTCTCTTTTTTCTTCAGCTGGGTCAACTGATTAAACAAGTTAGAAACTGCCAGACTATTTTATTTGCTCAGGTTTTTCCTTCCTGAAGAACTTGTAAAATTTAAATATTGCAAATGTTATTCAAAATGTTAACCTTATAAGGAAAAGGTTAAGCAAAGGTTCTTATCTGAGGTCCATGAACTTTTTCTTTTTAATAGTTTGATAAATGTATTTTAATATATTTGACTTTCTTTATGACCCTACTTATTGTATTTTATGCATTTATTCTAAAAAGGCACCATAGGGTCCACCAGACTTCCAAAGGAATCCATGACACAAAAAAAGGTTAAAACTCCCTTGGATAAAGTAATCCTAATTAGTCAAGCAATGGATAAAGTGATCCTAATCAGTCTACAATTTTTTAAATTGCCTACTGTGTGCCACACACAATATTAAGTGCTGAATGGATAAGTTCAATCTAAATTTGTCAAGGATTTTCTCATTTGTTTCCAGTTCAGCATTACTTTATGGAAAAGTGTTCTAGAGTTTCCATAGAGAAAAAATGCTTGTTTTAAGAAAATCAGTTGATTGTCAGGTGAGGACTCTTTGGGGGAAGGAGGGGTTAGAAGTAGCCTTTGGGACAGAGACTAGAGGAAAATATAAGGAAAAGAACATGACTGTACTTTGTATATTTCTCAATCTTTTCAGCATCTCAGGGGACGACACAGGGAAAACTTTGTTGCTTTCCTCTGAGAAGTGAGGTTATATATCCTCTCTTAACTAATAGAGTGAATAGAGCCAAAGTTCTGCATCTTTGGCTCCTATTCAGCACCATCTGGGGTCAACCCAAGGAAGTCAATAAAAAAAGCAAAATTTATTTTTGTCACTTACCTCCTCTCCCCCCGCCTAGTTTTCCTTTTTTTCTGAACCCTTTGCCCTTTATAAGATGTTTTTAAACCCTTTAGGTCTAAAATTGAGTGCTCTTATATTCTTCTTGTCAAAACCTAATCTTAGGAAAAGACATTGGACCAAGGTTTGACCTATTACCTCCCCAAAAGGAGTGACATTTTATTGCCACAAGCCTTCCCCCACTCCAAAACCCAAAACAAAGCAGAAACAAACAAAACCCCAAATCATATACAGTCTCTGTATTCTTATAAGCCAAAAGCATAAAACTCTAGTTGTGAATTATTGGGAATTTATTTATTCAACAAGCATTTATTATTATTTCTATGTGTTTGGAATAAAATAGGAACTTCTAAAAGAGCTTAACTGTGTGATGCAGCTAGGTAGGAGTCAGAAAGAAAGCTTTCTGAGTTCAAATCCGATCTCAGACACTTACTTATTAGCTAAGTGATCCTGGGCAATTTACTTAACCTTATTTGTCTCAGTTTCTTCATCTGTGAAATTGAACCAAAGGAGAAAATGACAAATTACTATAGCATCTTTGCCAAGAAACCTCCAAATGAGGTTCCAGCAAACATGATTGAAATAACTGAACAACAACACTACATGTGAGATACTATCCTAGGAGCCATCTGCCTTGGATGAGCATACATTTTGCTAGAGGATGGGGAAATGGCATGTACAATAAACAAGATATATACAAAGGAATGAGGGAGCAGATTTTGGGAAGGAAGCAATATCAACTGGGATGAGGAGTCAACAACGTCATTGCTAGGAGGTGAGAGAAGAGAGAGAGAGAGAGAGAGAGAGAGAGAGAAGAGAGAGAGAGAGAGAAGAGAAGAGAAGAGAAGAGAAGAGAAGAGAAGAGAAGAGAAGAGAAGAGAAGAGAAGAGAAGAGAAGAGAAGAGAAGAGAAGAGAAGAGAAGAGAAGAGAAGAGAGGAAGAGAAGGAAGAAGGGAGGGAGGGAGGGAAAGAAAGAGGGAGAGAGGGAAAGAGAGACCAGGATGGAGGACAGCTTGTGAAAAATCCTAGAGATGCAATGTCAGATACTAGTAACATCAAGTAGACCAGTTTGATTGAAACATAGCATGTGTAATAGGAAGTAATGATAAATCAACTTGGAAAATTGGATTAGTGTTATGTTGCAGACATCTTTAAATGGCAAGTAGATTAGTGTTTATTTTATCTGGGAGAAAATATGGAATGGAGTAATAGGATCTGAACAGTTACTTATTTTCAGCTCTCTCAACTGAAACGGTAAGATTCTGAAGGCCGGGAGACTAATTAGAAGGCTAACAAAGTAGTACTGGCAAAGGATACTGGGTAGTGGTTCTGTGAGTGAAGAGAAGAGAGCAGGTAACAAAGATGTGGATGAAAAATGTATAGGACTTAACAACCAGCAAGTGGATTTTCAGATACAAAAGAAATTACACTATAAAGCTGGTCAACCTACTCTCTTTATGCATAAGAGCAATGATGCTACTGCTTGTTCTGATCTTTTAAATATATCTCTGTTCTGGTGAGAATAACTTTTCTAGAGCCATTAGCAGGAATTCTAGGAGGGGAGGGGAGGTTGGAAATGGTATATAAGGCATGAACCCTCCTGTACCTGGTTGAGGTAGTCTGGTCATGAGGGTAGAAGAGGGAAACCAGAGTATTCAAAAGAGGAGTTTACAAATGAGAAAACTCATTCTACCAGGGATTAAGTGACTTGCTCAGGGGTCACAGCTATATAAGCTATTAATAAATGCTTGTTAACCAACTGTTAACTGAGGTAGGATCCAAACCACTATACAATATTGCTTTTCTTTATCCTAAAATACTGAAGGAATATGGGAGATAGAGATGTGGTGTTATGGGCCAGAACTCTGAACTTGAAAAGATTCTCACAAGGTACTAAGTAAGTGGAATTGATAAAGACAATAGTTACTAATTTAGGATAGTTCAGTTGATTGATTTAATCCTACAAGGAGATGTTATGGGCCAGAATTTGATATAAGGTATTAAGTGAAATTGAGGAGACAGTGGTTAAATCTAGTTTAGTATTGATTTAATCCTACAACAAATAATGGTTTCCTAGTGATATAATAATTGGTTTATACTCAGTGTGGAGTTTATAAGCTAAAAGTCTCAGCCAGGGAGATTCAGGACAAGCTTACAGAAGGCTAGAGGCTGAAGGCTGGAGCACAAGCCCCTGGACTTAGACAGATTCATCCCCTCTCACACCACCTTGGTGGCAGGCTCTCCTCCTTCATTTTTCCACTGAAACCAAAACTACCAAAGGCCTCCAGAAAACTAGCCAAGGCCCAAATGAAGGAGATAGGACTTTGAAGGAGATAATAAAGTATTTAGATTTTAACACCTGGCTGCATTTGTGATGATTACTGAACTGAAACGAAGGCTGCCTCCAGAAACCCCCCAAGAAAACCTCACCAGAGAACATTACATTTTAGAGAGAACATTACAATGTAGGACGATAATAAGTTTTCTACTTATATTGGAGTCATAGTGGAAAAAGAGGGCAGAGGAAGATACTATACTTAGTACAAAATCTGATGCATAGTAGATATTTATTAAATACTTAGTGATTGATTGAATAAGTAGGGCTATTATATTTAATTCAAAATTACTTTTCCTTGTGGTTAGAAATCATTTTAACAAGCATTTATTAAGTGACTACCACATATCAGATATTAAAAATATTATTTTATCTTATCTTTACAACAACCCTGGCAGTATCCCTATTTTATGAATGAGGAAACTGAAATAGGCAGAAGTATAGTTACTTGCCAAGGGTTACACACCTACTAAGTATACTAAGCGTTAGGAACCCTGTATTGAGTTTGCATTGATTTTGTATACTCTGTATAGTATGGAATACCAAAGTAAGTAAAACACTGAGGACAAGTCACACAGGTCACACAAGAATTTAAAATCTTAGGGGCTCAAATATGGGCTGTATTGGTCAGGCAGCCAGATGTGATGGTGTTTGAAAGCATCCCCCTATCCTAACCCTGATACTAATGGTAGAGATAAAGAAATTCCTGTGTGCCCAAATGCTACTTGTATTCCCGAATTTTTCCAAAACACATCTCTAGAGATGATTATTGTCCTATTTTGAAAAAGAAAAGCTATTTATTTGGACTTATAAGCAATATTTTTTTTTCACATTTTAAAAAGCAATACTCTTTTCTATTTTTCAAATTTCCTTCTCCTGTGTGTCTGGCTTTAACATATTCTGAATAAGTGCTCTGTACAGCCACCGGGAGAGATGTTTGTTCTTCTTAACTGGGCAAACAGAGGTGTGTTTGTTTATAGTCCCAGACCCTTGTCTAATTTGAAGGCAAGCCAAAGAACTGCTGTAACTAAGGCTTACCTTGAGCATATATTAAATGTTTCAACTAGGTTCCCAGGGGCAATCTTTGAACAGATGTGGTGTTAAGGGTGAACAGGATCTGACAGAGACATGACCTCATCAGGACACTATAATTTGGTGATCTGGCCCTGAGGGCATAACCAGAGTATTAGCAGTTTTTGAAAGATACTGTAGTCAGATTAGTTTAAAATACACACACACACAATTACAATAACATAGAAAGTCTTCTTAAGTACTCATTTCCTTAGTCTCCCTAAAATGTACTTATGTCCTTTTTTTTAAGCAAAAATATACCTTGACTATTCTAGAATGAAGGTCTGCATCTCTCTTCTTTTTCCTCTTCATTATTTACATTCTGATTATCAGTTGTAAGAACAGAACAGGAAGGTAGAACATGAGGCAGTACATTCTATCCCTATCAGCTCTGATAAGAACCTTTTGAGAAGAATGTGATTAAGGTTATTAATGAAGTTATTTACATAACCTTTCTTCTTCTCTTCTCCCTAAACAGTTTTGCCTAAGTTTCCATATACATGTTTCTGTCTAGATACAGAATATTTCAATACAATGATTGTATACTAAACCAAAAAGTTAGGAAACCTGGATTTAATTAATCAATAGGGGTTAAGCACTTATTATGTGCTGGGCATTAAAGAGAGAGATTGTTCTTGTGATTGCATTGGTAAAGTGAAAACTCAGATAAAAAAACTTCTTTTTGAAAACCAATGCCTTCTCTCTTCTAAAACTTAGTCTTAGAACATTGAGAAGCTAAATGAACTTCTTAGGGTTACAAGGAGGCAAGATTTAAATCTAGGTCTCCTGGTTTGTAGAGGAGCTCTCTATTCTCTAAATTGTGCGGCCTCTTTAGGAATACAAAGACAAAAGTTTTTCCCTCCAAGAAGCTTACAATCTATCAGGAGAGATAATATCAAAACAACTATATATGTATCTTGTATATGCTTATATATGCATCTTGTATATGCTTATATATGCATATACAAACTAAATAGAAGGTGATTTGGGGGAAGGAATAAGTAGCTGGGAGATTGGAACATGTTTCATGTATTTATATAGGGATGGAAAATGATTACTGTAGAGTACTAGAGATTTTAAGAGGCAGAAGTGAGTAGATAATGCATTCCAGGGTTGGAGATTATACAGTATAAAGATAAAAGGTATAGAATGGAGTGTTATGTATTTGAAATAATAAGAATGTCAGCTCTTTCCTAACTTTGTCATTAAAGTATCCTTAAAAAAACAAAGAACAATTTAAATAGCTGGAGGAATATTTAAGTCTCAGAGGTGAGCCCTGCCTAATTTAATAAAAATGGAAAATGATACTCAAAATAAATTTACAATTTAAATGCTATGCCAATCAAACTATGAAGAAGATATTTTATGGAACTTAAAATAATACTGAATTCATTTAAAGAAACAAAAGTTCTAACATGTAAAAGGAATTAATGAAAAAAAAGGTAATGATGAAGGGAGAAATAGCACATATAGATATTAAATTATATTATAAATCAATAAATATCAAAATTATTTGGTACTAGCAAAAAATAGAGAATTAGGTCAATGGAATAGAATAGACAAAGGACAATCAGAAACAATGGAACTCAACAACCTAGTGTTGTATAAAGCTGGAAACTTGCATTTCTCAAAAAAGAAAACCCCATTTAATTAAAAAATTTTTTTGAAAACTAGAAAACAAATCTGCCAGAAATTATTCTTGACAAATATACAATTGTTCTACAATAAATTTAAAGTTTATTCATAACTATAATATTAAAGATTTAATTTAATATTATTAAAGATGATATTATAAGAAAATGAGAAGTAAGTCCCTTTATAGCTATGCCTTTTATAGCTATGAAGAGAAGATGAATTCTTAATGAAAAAAAGGATACAAACAATTACAAAAGAGAAAACAGATTTTGATAACACAAAACTGAAAAGCATCTACATAAATAAGTTAATGTGCCTAGAATAACAAGGAAAGTTATTGAATGGGGGAAAAAAATCTCTGAATCAAAATTTTCAGATAAAAGATTTTATATCCAACATTCTCTCATTCTCTCTCTCTCTCTCTCTCTCTCTCTCTCTCTCTCTCTCTCTCTCTCTCTCTTTCTCTCTCTCTCTCCCCCTCTCCCTCTTCCTCTCTCTCTCATTCCTTAATAGATGTATTTACTGGATATAAACAAAGAGTTCTCAAAAATTTCAAATTATTAACAAGTTTATTAAAGAATGTTCCAAATCATTAATAATAAGAAAAATTAAAATCTAAACAATCCTCACACCCTGCAAATTAGCAAGGATGACAAAAGTTGGGAATTGCCAGTGTTGAAAGTTTTGTGGGGAAATAGGCATACTAGTGTATTGTTGGGATAGCTAGGTAGAGCAGTAGATAGAGCCATGGCTTGTAATCAGAAAGATCTAAATTCAAATCTAGTTTAAGACACTTAGTAGGTATGTAATCCTTGGCAAGTAACTATACTTCTGCCTGCCTCAGTTTTTAAATTTTTATTCCATATTCCTAATATAAATTTATCATTCATAAAGTGGGAATAGTTCCAGGTATTTATAAAGATAAGTTGAAATAATATTGTTAAGGCCTGGCATGTAGTGGTCACTTAATAAATGCTTGTTAAAATGATTTCCAACCATCAGGAAAAGTAATTTGGAATTAAACAAATAAAGTGACTAAAATATCTATTCCCTTTGACCCAAAGTTTCTACTACTAGGCTTATACTCCGAGTGAGGACACTGATGAGTAAAAAGCCTTCATATTTATTAAGATAGTGATAAAAAACTCTTTTTGTAGTACGTAAGAACTGGAAATGAAATAGAAGCTCAAATTGTGGTACATGAATATCATGCTATAAGACAGCAAATAAATCAGAACTGCAATTGGAGTTTTGGCATGCATTGTAAAATATTGTGGAAAAGTGTAATGGAGGATTGATTCTAGGAAATATAAGGGGAAACTCACCCATCTGAACCCACAGATTCCAGGGCAGGATCCAAAGATTTGGTGGCAAAGAGAGGATAGCACTGTTAGAATGCAGGGGACATGGTTTGGAAATGGTAGCCAGAATATGACCAGGATTAGTGTCATGTTTCAGATATTACTAGTTGTGTGATCTTTGTCTGGTGAATGAATTTTTTTAACACTCAATTTCATTATATGTAAAATGAAAATACATACATTATATATAAAATGAGGATAATAAAAACACCTGCATTCAAGGATTATTTTGAGGAACAAATTTAAATGCTTGGAAAATCTTAAAGTGTATGTAAAAGTGAATTATATATCATCATTATTATTAGCTCTTAAATGTTTGTAAATTAGAATTTTATTGTATCTGACAATAGTTTAAATAATCATATCTTTATTATCAATTCAAACATCACTTTTTATTTGGAAATATTATCAATGTTATTCAATTTGTAGATATGATGTAGTTTGTAAGCTTACCCAGACAGAGCAGAGAAAATGACATGTAATAATATCCATTGAAGGGAGGTACAATTTAGGGAGAAATCAAAGAGGACAACTTTGACAATTATTCAAAGGATATTTTGCCATTATTTGCCAACATATCTTCTCAAAATCGAATGTCCCAAAGACTACCTTGGGAAAAAAATCTTCCTCTCTCCTCCATTTAAAAATGCTTCTTGAAACTGAAAATTGAATGTATGCCCATCAGTTGGAGAATGGCTGAATAAATTGTGGTATATGAATGTTATGAAATATTATTGTTCTGTAAGAAACAACCAGCAGAATGATTTCAGAGAAGCCTGAAGAGACTTACATGAACTGATGCTAAGTGAAATGAACAGAACCAGGAGATAATTATACATAGCAACAACAAGATTATATGATGATCAATTCTGATGGACATAGCTCTCTTCAACAATGAGATGATTCAACCAGTTCCAATTGTTCATTGATGAAGAGAGCCATCTACATCCAGAGAGAGGACTGTGGGAACCAAATGTGGTTTATAACATAGCTTTTTGCTCTTTTCATTATTGCTTGCTTGCATTTTGTTGTTGTTGTTCTTCTTCTTCTTCTTCTTCTTCTTCTTCTTCTTCTTCTTCTTCTTCTTCTTCTTCTTCTTCTTCTTCTTCTTCTTCTTCTTCTTCTTCTTCTTCTTCTTCTTCTTCTTCTTCTTCTTCTTTTACTGGTTTGATCTTATTTTTTCTTGTGCAGCACAATAATTGTATAAATATATATGCATATGTTGGATTTAACAAATATTTCTACCATGTTTAACATATACTGGACTACTTGCCTCTAGAGGGTGTGGGGGAAGGGAGGGAAAATTGGAACACAAGGTTTTGTAAAGGCTAATATTAAAGAATTGTTCACGCATATGTTTTGAAAAATAAAAAGCTTTAATAATTAAAAAAAATGCTTCTTGAGCTCTGGCTGGACTGAACTCCAAAAGTTCAGGATGTCCATCCAGCTTTTCATTTTTCTTGACACTAACTCATTTGACACTAATTCAGTTGGCCCAGGAAATCTCCACAAATGCCATACATGTCAATGACTGTCTGCATGCACTTTCTCCTCACTTTGCAATTTTTAAGATTGGGTGAGGGATACTAATGTTAAGGCTCATTCACTCTGAGGCATGGCAGCTCTGTTGCCTGCCAGTTACTATGTGGGATGATTGCAAAGCAGCCACTCAAGTTTCTTCAACTTAAGAATTATTGCTTGGATTCAAACTTCCTACCTTAAGCCCATATTGGATGAATTGGTCCATGTCTGCCAGGAATTTTATTCCCCTGATATGTAGTCAGTAGTAGAAAAGATGTTTATCCATAGTGTGGGTGTTTGCTCTTTGGATTTATATACTGTCTGTTCCTTCAGACCTCAAGGTTCTATCCCAAGAACTTCTGAAAATATCTATCAGAGTATTAGTTGTAAGATTTAAATGTTGGAATAATGAAGCAAAGCCCAAAGGTGACTGGAAAGATTTTGGAAAGAAAATCTGATTAATAAGCTATAGCAGGAAAGTGTGATGATGACTAAAAAGTCATGTAATATTCTTTTCTAACATGTAATGTTCTCTTGTTGGGGTTTCCTTGGGGTCTCTGGAGGCAGCCTTAGTTTCAGTTTAGTAATCACCCCAAATGCAGCCAGGTATTAAAGTCCAAATCCTTTATTGTCTCCTTCAAAGTCTTGTCTCCTTCACTTGGGGCTCAGCTAGTTTTTCTAGAGACCTATCTTTCTCCTTTGTTCTGAGAGCTTCAGCTCCCGCCTGCCTTCTCTAACTTCTGAATCTCCCTGACTTCCAAGGGTTTGTGCTTCAGCCTCCAGCCATAACAAAGGTAGAAGATGGAATGAATCTGTTTCAGCCTCTGAGAGCTTCTAGTGCACTTGCCTTTCTGGTCCTGAGAGCTTCTCCTTATATGCCCCACACTGAGTATACACCAATCATTATATCACTAGGAAACCATTTTTTTTTATGTAGGATTAAATCAATGCTAAACTAGATTTAACCACTGTCTCCTCAATTCCACTTAGTACCTTGTTTCAAGTTCTGGCCCATAATAACAGCAGACTAAAAAATGTGATATAGAAAGTGATGTGTTGCTTATGATACTGGATAAGTAAATGGATAGATGAATAATATAAATTATTCTCTTTAAGAATGAAGAAGAGTACTATTTTGTTAGATATTCATTCTTCTTAAGGTTTTTTGAGTGTTTTATTGACTTGGACTTATCTAAGTTTAGTACTATGTTGGCTGGAGAAGACAAAATTATTTACTGTTAAATGATGTAGCTCTGCAATTCTAATCCATAAACAAGTCAAATCAATGAGTATTTATTAAAGGGAATTCACACTTTGGGAGCATACACTATGGGCAGATTTAAAAAAAAGTCAGTCATGTTTCTAAAGGAGTTTATATTCTAGGCTGGGGACTGATTGTCATATATAGAGAACAATTGGAAGACAATAAGAGATCATATTATATTCAAGGACAAAAATATGAGGCAGATACTTTAAGACTAAAAATGTTTGGGGAAAGGGGAGTTTCATGTGGGCTTGTAAAGTAAGAGAAGGCTTTATGAAGGAAATGGGACTTAAAGAAAAGATATGATATATAATAATCACTAGGATGAAATTAAGTGGCCTGGTGGCTAGAGTCCTGGGCCTGTAGTCAGGAAGACCTGAGTTCAAATATAGCCTCAGACATTTATTAGCTATGTGACTCTGGACAAATTACTAAACCTTGTGGACCTTAGTTCTTCATCTGTAAAAATGAGCTGGAGAAAGAAATGTCAAACTGTTGGAATACACGGGAGCTACCTGACAGTGGCTGCTGGAGATACTACCCAGATTGATCTCCCCTTGTGAAAGGATGACACAGGGAGACTGAGAGATAGTTGCTGTGCTCTGACCTCTCTCCTCTTCCCTCTGCCTCCAATTTATCTTATTCCCAGTCCACAACACCTGTGTCAGCAAAGGCTACCTTGCAACTCCTTCAGATGTTATGATCCACAGCTGTGGAGGCTCTCAGAGAACTGTAACATCAAACCACCTCTGTAACTTTGCTGAGAAAATCCCAAATGGGGTCATGAAGCGTTGTGTATAACTCTGAATCAACTGAATGTTAACAACAGGTTGAAATTTAGTAGAATTAAAATTTTTTCCCTACTTCTGCCATTAAAATTGATTGTATCATAAAGGGCAAGCCTCACCATCCCTTTGGGGCTTAGTTTTTCCATCTGTAAAAGGGAAGGGCTGGACTAATATCTAAGTTCTTTTTTAACTCTGGAAGACTGAATGATGAATACAATGTTCTTGGTGAAGATTGGGAGAGCATGCTAGATAATGGATACAGTACCAGTAAAAGCACAGAGGTAGAAATGCGTAACTAACCTCAAAGGATTTAGATGGGAAATAATCAATAAAATGAATGCTAAATAATTCTTTAAGGATTAAAGATCTATAAGCATGAATATTAAAAGCAAACAAAAAGAAAACTTGTCATTTCTATTATTTCCTCTCTTGTATCTCTACCCATAAAGTCATGAGGTTTAGAAGGAATTGATGTTCTGAAAGGGAAATAATAACTTTGAATTATGTAGCATTTCAAGGTTTCAAAGCACTTTACATATATTATTTGATTTGATATTCAAAACAATCCTGTGAGGTAGGAGCAATTATTACCCTCATTACTTTACAGATAAGGAAACTGATGCTGAGGGAGGTTGTTACTTGTCCAGGATAACACAGCTAATAAATATCTAAGCTAGTATTTGAGCTTCGTCCTTCATAGGGCTAGCAACAAGCAGTTTCCTAAAAAGCTATGCAGGGATTAACAAACTCTCTGTGCAGTAGGTTCACCAGTCTTCCACAACCAGGATTGAGAATATGATGTATTTTATGTATGTATTATGTATTTTATGATATATTAGACCAAACAAATGCTGCTAGAGCAATAAATCTGGAAGTTACCTATGTTAACATGTAAGCAGCAGGAAAGCATGCTTGATATGAATTCAATATAACTTTGGTGATGAATGCATGGAACAGGAACAAGGTATCACAAACTAGACAATTTATGATTATGTTGTGGTACACAGGTTGTTATTGCTAGTTACTGTTTAATATTAATGTCTAACTACAATGTAACAATGAAATATACATTATATGACTTAGAAATACCCGGTGCTATTGCAACACTAACATAAAGAATATTAAAAACCCTAGTTCTTAGATCAATAAACAAACTTTGAAATGAATTAATTGAAGTCTCCACTTGTCCCGCATCATGCCTTCTTCTCGAAGAGGTCCTAGAGCTAGTCTCAGTCCTTCCTGATTCCAAATCTATTATGCATTATATTATCTAGGTACTTGATTATTAATAACCAAAGAATCTTATAACCAAAAGGAGGTATAAGAAGATATTTAATGCATCACCTATTAACTTATTTACTATTTAGGCCTAATGTAAGGAAAAACTTTAATAATTAGAATTAAAAATGGAATAAAGCTGTTGTGGGAAATAGAAGGTGTTAGTTTCAATGTAGGTCTTCAAGCTGTGGCTTAATTTCTTGTTGGTTATGTTAGGCTGAATTCTTTTTTTAGGTAACATTTAGACTTGAGTTGGTGATACCTTCTGCTAGTTCCATGTAGGAATTCATCGTTATAGGTATAGAACTAGAAGGAACCTCAGACATTATTATCTTGTCCAACCTCCTCATTTATAGATAAGAAAACTGAGTTCCAGAGAAGTTGTGATTTGTTTCAAATCATACAGGCAATAAATAGATGAGCTAGGGTTTGGTTCATGTCATGTTTTTGTGCCTGGAACATAGTAAACACCTAATATTTTTTTTTCAGTTATTCATTTAGCACACATCCATTTATTAATTCAACAAATGTTTATTAGGCCTCAGAGTTATAACTAGGAATATTTTCACCTGTAGTTAAACAGCAACAACAACTATTGAGGGGTAGGGGGTTGAAGAAGAAGCAGGCAATGGAATCATGCAAAAGACAATCTGATTATTAATACCATGATATCAGGATCAGTGGAGAGAAGGAGGTCTAGTCTTCTTTCCTGTGGGCTCTGTAAAAGAGAAACCAAATCAATGTGTGACATAGTGTTTGTGCTATATGATAACTAGAGTACCAAGAGATGAAATGCTTAAATTGTGGTTAATACAGAGATAGTAGGAGGGGCATGCCCAGAAACTAGTGATCATGATTACATGGTTTTGTTAAGAACCTATTCAGTATTTAATACTGTATTAGGCACAGGGAGTGGAATGGGGAAATGCCAAGATAAATAAAATTATCTTATTAGCAGATGTGCATGTACATAGGCATATGATATATATATATATATATATATATATATATATATGTATGTATGTATGTATATATATATATACATACACACACACAAACAAATAAACAAACACACATATAGAAATATGGGAAAGAAAGAGAAACAAAATATAAATGAGGTCATCTATAATATTTGAAAGCTGGAAAAGTATTTAATCATTACTGCTGGCAGGGAATTCTAGTACTCTTTAATGTAGAGGGCCGGAACTATGGAGAATACTTGAAAGAAGGTGTTAACTCAGTGGAATTGATGAGATGATGATTCTCTAGTTCACATATATATATATATAAACTTAATATTTAGTATGGTGATGTAAGGGTTGTCTAGTTCACACATATTCAACATGCTGTAATGATGTAATTGTACTAAGATACATAAGACTGAGAAGGACTGGAAAAGAGACATTCCATTTTTGACTAGCCTCATGGTAGCTGTCCTGCCTTCATTACTCCTCCATTAAGACCAAGGACTCAGGCTGATCCCAAGATCCTCCAGAAAGCTAGCCCCAAACATTACATTTTGGTGCCAAACATGGACGTAAGGACCTATACTCAGCAGCTTGGCTGACACGATCCTAAGTTCAGTGGAGAAGTCCCTGAAACCAGGAAATAGAGTGAGTAAACTAGTCACTTTCTTTTTTCAGCTAAAATGGGGCATACTAATTAAAGAGCCTTCCTTACCCCAAGGGAAGTATGTAGAATGTATAGTTAGGTTAATAAAAAGCAAGGTTTGTTGGTAACTTGGGAGCAGATCACTGAACTCTTAGAAATATTAGAGTGCATGTCTTCTTGGTTCTCTAAGGAAGAAAAATTAGAGCCAGATAAGGAAACTAGTGGGAGAGAAACTAATTGAATATTACAATGATAATGGTCCTGATTCAATTCCTAAAGAAACATTCTATATATAAAATATAATAAAATTGGCTTTAAGGAATCCCACAAGTTATAAAATAAGGAAAAAAGAGAAAGAGCAGGAGGGGGATGGTACTGACAAAACAGGTGAAAAGCATTAAGAATTGGACAAGAAAGGAGTTAAGTATAGTGCTGATGAAATTAAGGAGTATGGTACTTCTCAGCACCACCCATGCACTTTGTTCACCCCCTATGACACGATTACAAAAGGCGTTAATTAAAGCTAAACATGAAGGACAAGATATATCTGATTTAAAAATAGAAACATACCCTGTGATTGAATATTTGACTCTTCAGGTCAAGAAAAAAAAATACATTCCGTTTAATTTGGAAATTATCAAAGATCTGAAAAAGGCTTGCACTTTTTAATGGGTCTGCATCGTCTTATGTTAAGATGTTATTAGGAATTTTGGCTTTTGAAGTTTTAATCCCTAATAATTAGAAATCTATAGCAAGGACATGTTTAGAACTTGGACAAAACTTGTGTCTTTCTGAGTATAATGAACTCTGTAGAATACAAGCTCAAGTAAATAGGCAACTTGGAGTTAATATACCAGTCACCTCTAACCAACTTACAGGTTTAGTTCTTTATGCAGACACTTTAGCACAGATTAATTATCCTATAGCAGCATATGAGCAAATTGCTGCTGCTGCTGCTGCTGTCAAAGCATGGGGCACCCTCCCAGGAAGACAAGATAGAGGAAAGCCTTCACAAAAATAGCAGAAGGTCCAAATGAACTCTTTGCTGATTTCATGGGATAACTGCAGACAGCTGTCATACAAACTAATGTCCAATGTTAATTTAGCTGAACCTTATAAAAGATATGAATGGACAGTTTTGTCACAGGGACACAGAGTCCTACTATGTGTCAAATTTATGTGGCTGCTGCTCTTACTCCAGTAAGAAAAGCATTTCCAAAAGTTATCTTGTTACATTAAATGGATGATATCTTGGGATGTGCACCTAAGGAGCAAATGTTAGAAGCATGTCTACAAAAGACCATAGAAACATTAAGGAACTATAAGTTGTATATAAATTCAGAATGCATGAGATTTCAGGGTTTAGTATGAGATATCCGAATTCACACCTCCTTTGAAACTCTTAGGGCCAGAGAGCACTCTGGGAGAAAACCTATAATCCCATTTTCTCAGAAGAGTCATGTATAAGCCCAATTAGGGAGTTCAGCTGAATTACATTGAGTTAACACTAGAATTCTAACATCTCCCTTGAGTTATCACCTTGTTTCAAGTTGAGTTAACATCAGGATTCCAACAGAGAAGTAATCAGATGAGTGCCAATGAACCACATTCACCTTGTCTATCAGAGAGAGAGAGAAAAGGAAAAGACCCTCGAAACAAAGGAAAAGAACCAAGAAACATCAGATGGTTCCATCTCTGACCACGTGGGTCACTGAAAAAGCATGACAATTAACAACAAAAATTATTGATGAGACTACTGCAGGACTTCAAAATCTGAAGGAATCATTGAATTCCTGACACATGAAGTAATGGACAATAGATTGGTTTTGGACTATCTCTTGGCTGCTGAAGGAGGTGTATATATGATTGTTATTTATATACCCTTCTTCTAGGACTTATGGGCATGTATAATTCCTCATGTGGATTCATGTTGTTTGTTACATCACTACTAGCCTGTGTTATATTACTATGTACTTGTGTAATACCTCCCATACTGATGGATTTATGTATACCTCTTTCAAGTAAGACCCTTCAATTCAGAGGAAATCTGCTAACAATATCTAGTTTGGTGTTCTCACCTTCCTGAGAAGTCAGGGAGGGAGTGATCACCTCTTTTTTGGTGTTTTTACCTTCCTTCCTGAGAAGTCAGGGAGAGTGTGACCACCTGTGTTCTAAAACAAAAGAAAGTAGGAGATGTAGAGGGCTAGAACTCTGGAGAAGTATACTTGAAAGAAGGTGTTAACTCAGTAGAACTGATGAGACGTTGGTTCTCATATATACTTATATATACTTATATATATATACTTATATATACTTATATAAGTTCACATATATACTTAACTGATGAGACGTTGGTTCTCTAGTTCACATATATACTTAATACTTAGTATGGTGATGTAATGATTTTCTAGTTCATACATATTCAATATACTGCAATGATGTAATTGTACTAAAGTATATAAGGGCTGAGAAGGACTGGAAAAGAGACTTTCCATTTTTGACCAGCCTCATGGTGGCTGTCCTGCCTTCATTACTTCTCTACTAAGACCAAGGACTCGGGCTGATCCCGAAGTAAGCTAGCCTGAACATTACATTTTAATGGAAGGAATGACTATACAAATAGACCAAATCTGAATTAAACAATAATTACATAAAGAAAGGGAATAAGTTCTTGTATGATATGAGTCAACCCAGCAGTTAATGTTATAGAAATTCTACTTTGGCCCTGTGAAAAGTGATAGGAGTCTTGGGACACTTGATCTGCTCCTTTCACTCTTTATTTTTCTGAGAGGTAACATTCCAAAATCTACAGCTTTACACATTAGAGAATGTTTTTTAATGTGGCCCATTTTTCTTCTCTGTGTAAGGAGATGTGTTTTCTCTTCCTTTTCTTCAGAATTGACTCTACTTGAGTCATGTTGGCTTCCCTGCACAGGGAATTCATCCAGAAGAGATTTCTGAGAAAGGAAATGAATGATAAAGGAAAAGGGAGAAAGTTCACCAGTTGTGCAATCAGTATGTCTAATCTGTCCATATGGATGAGAGTCCCAGATGTGTGTTGCACATCTGCAGATATATACCCACTAGTGGTCTTTTGAGAGACTTAGCAGTGCACGCTTCCTATCTGAAATCAGACTCTGGCCTGAAGAATGTGACACAGAATATATTATTCTTCTGTCATAAAAACAAAGCAAAACAAAACAAAAACTCAAAAGACTTAGATGAAATAAAGGAACTCTTCATGTCTCATTGCTTTCTGACTTAGTCTAAGCAACAAACAGATTAGAAAGTTTACCAATTATTCTTTTTGTACAGCAATAATTTCCTCTGCCTCCTAGATTTTATATTAGGATTTTTGAAAACGGCAGTTGCTGATTCTGATTGCTTAGAAATTGTGATGGTCTTTTGTTAGCTCTAATTCAGGTTTAGCCATTTGGTAAAATAACAATGACGATTTTTGCATGAGAATGAATGTTCACTAATTAAATAAAATTACTAAAATTTCAGGCAGCTTCTCAATAAGTTAGTATGGTTGAAAAATGACTGACAAATAGGAAAATTCATTTATATAATAATGTAATGTTAATGCTGTGAAAGACTTAAGACATAATATCCTCTTGATATATATTTATATATATTACTATAGATATACATATAGTGAAATATATTTAATATATATGTATATATTAAATATATTTCACTGCATGTGTAAGGTGTATATGAGGGGATGGCTGTGTTTTTACCATGTAGATTGTATGTCCACATGGGAGGTAAGAATACATATATATATAGTTTCCTCCCCCAATCTTTCCCCAAGAGAGGCTTTTTTTCCAGGAAGGAATTAAGGGGTTAAGGGTAGAAGTTGTACTGGGAGTGTACACAGAGAAAGAAAGTGTGTACTAGGCTAGAATTATATCTACCTCTTCTTTTAAATATTGTTAATAGAGGGTGGGGATAGGGGTTAGGGAGACAATTCTATGCTTCATGCTATTAGGCCTGATCACCATTCTTTAATGGTGAAGGTAGATCCCAATATATAAATGTCCCAGGTTGGATTTCCCCATTAGAATTTGCATAGCAAACAGATCCATTTGCCCACAGGAATAATAAAGAGAAATCAAAGAATCCATTTGTTTACACAAATAGCAAAGATAAATCAGAGAAAATAGACATAGGACAATATGCAGACATGTGAAGTGAGATAATTCAACTCAACAAGAGATAGTTTCAGATCTCACTAATGGGGAAATTCCTCCTAAGTCTTTGGTGAGAATATCCTAAGAATAGAGACATAAATATATATACACTTATACTTATAAGTGTATATATACTTATACAAATTGCTGTCTTGTCTATCTGTTGGCTTCTTCCCAAATTGTTTTTTTCTTAAAGTACTCTGAATGTCTTCTCCTCCCAGTTTTTTTTTTTTAATTGCTGTTGTTTTGTTTTGTTTTATTGACTGTGTAAAAGAGGCCATTCTTTGCCTCAAATCTCATCTAGCCTTTATTACTGAATGGGTGTTAGCTCAGTCAAATTGAGACTTGTTAAAGACCTTAGCTTAGAAAGGCCATGGTCTTTCACTTTATCTAAGGTCATCTCTAGGCATTCTGTTAGTGGACTCAAATGGTTCTAGAGGAGAAAGTGAGGCTGGTGACTTTGCACTTCCTCAATTAAATCCAACTCATTTGTATATCATGGCATCACTTCCCTCATGTCATAGTTACCTTTGAGAAGGAAGGACAACTTTAAGGGAGTCTAGAATAGTGTGACTTCTTTCTTGAAGCTGGAAGCCAGAAGACTAGGATCTCTCTCCTTTGTAGCTGTTTTTTTTTTTTTTTTTCCATTCCTCACACAGGTATAGAGCATTGAGCAACTAATCTTCCCCAATGAGAAGAATCTTATGCTAATAGTCTTTGAGCCAAGGATTGGATATGTTTTAAATTGCACATCAAAAATATTTTTACAGCATGTCAATAGGTATATATGGAGAAATAAAGGAATTTGCTACATATATGCAACTATGTGATATACACATATACATGCATGGATATGCATTGATGCATATGTATGTATTTATATGTATAAACCTATAATAAATAAGAGAGAGGTTAAAGTCTCTAGCATTTATTGATTGTTCAACTATGGGCAAATTATTTAACTTCTCTTAGTCTTGGGCAGCTCTCCAAGTTAGATCTGCTAAGTGAAACTCTTATCTGCATTCAACCTGGGAGTTTGCCTCCCAAATTACCCACCTTATTTTGTTCTCATTCTGAATTTTTTCGGATAACCTTAGAATTTGCTTGTTTCTAGGCCTCTGTCTACATAAACAGAAGGTATCTAACTCCTTAATATGCCCTTAAGATAACAATGCAAATCAGACAAAGGACAGACTCTTTATAGGAAATGGAAAATAACATTTTATACAATTCTTTTCCCCCTTCTGTTATGACTGACTTTCTTTTACTTTCTTCTTATTCAATGTATATACTTAATATCTACTCTAATTAACAAAAGATCTACTAATTACTTATGAAGAACAGAATAAAATAATATTTTAATGTAATTTTAACTAAAAGGATCATTTCATGTTCAGTGCACACATAATTCTGAATATCATCTTGTGAACTTGTGCAGTGAACTATTACTTTGTTTTTTTGACTATGTGAACATTCAGCTCCGTACTTTGGCATTATGATCAGTTACACCTTTTCTGTAGCTTTTTGTGACATTTTAGGGCCCAAAGAAATTAATTTGATGGTGTTGAGTGGAGGATGGATTGGTATGGGGAGAGATTTGAGGCAGTGTTACCAGTTAGAAAACTATTGCAATAGTTTAGGCTAGATATAATGGGAGACCATCCACGGGATATGCCAGAATCAAAGGAGAGAAGGAGACATATAGGAGAGATCCTGTAAAAGTAGATATTTTTTCATCTATAAAAGTAGGACAGTAATACTGGTATAAATTACCTCTTAAAGGTGGTGACAAGGACAACATTGTGCAAATGTGAATAATTATTGTCCTTCCTATCTCTAATCATAGTAAACTCTTTTTGACTTTGATTTCCAACAGTTACAAAGAAGCACATTTTCTCAGATGATTGTCACATTGACACACGAATAATAAAAGCAGATATTGTGCTCTTCATTTTATAGATGAGAAAAGAATCTATCACTTGGCCAATTGAGTGAGGACTTAGCACTCTCTCTCTTCCTCTTTCTCTCACTCTTTTTCTCTCTGTCTCTCCTTTCTTTGTCTCTCTAACTCACCCCTCTCTTCCTCTTTCTCTCTCTCTTTCACTCTTTCTCTCTCTCTCCCCTCTCTTTCTGTTTCCCCCCTCTCTTCCTCTTTCTATTCTTTCACTCTCAGTCTGTCTCACACTCTCCTCTGGCTCTTCCTTTCTCACTCTCTCACATACTCTATCATCTACTTATATCTATATTTATCTGCTAAAACATGCAGTTACTCAGAAAACTCCCAAATCATTCTGGAGAAATAGGAATTTATGACACTTAGAACACATATGTTTCTCATTCTAAACATCACTTTCTCAAAAATCTCTCTAAAGCATAGTTCTTATCATGATACTCTTCAAAAATCCCTTCCTCATTTTCTACTAGATAAAGTTCAAAGCCCTTATTTTGGCATTCAAGGCCTTTCATAATCTTATTTCACCTTTACAGCCTAACCTCTTTACATGCTCTCTGACACTTATTAGATGTGTGACCTGGGCAACTCATTTAACATTGATTGCCTCAGTTTCCTTATTTATAAAAGTGAATTGGAGAAGGAACTAGCTTACCACTCAGTATCTTTGCCAAGAAAACTTTAAAAGGGGTCGAGTAGTCAATAATAAAAACAAACAAACAAGAACGATTTGCTTATATTGTTCTCCTTGTCTCTAACCCTCCATGCCTTACAGAGATCGTATGACTACCCCTACCTCTTGAAATCCAAATTATTTTTCAAAGCCCAACTTAGATGCCTACTCTTTAAGGAGGATTAAACCTTCTATGACTTTTTGTTTTTCTCTTTTTCACATATAGCTGTAATCTCTCCTTGGATCTTTTGCAGTAATTTTATTATACCACTTCTATGAACTAAATTTTAAAAAATATGGCTATTTAAAAAAATCTAGCTATATACCGCTTTAAATGGTATGTTCTTTAAGGGTATCTAAGATTACTGGAGAATATTGCAGGCATTTAATAAATGTTGAAATACATGAATATCTGTGTATAGCTGTAAATATGCCTATTTTCTCATGTATAGGAGAAACCTTTGTGTTTATTCATATTTGTATGTGGGATTCACTTGTGTGTATGTGTACTTATTTCTTTTGTGTTAGTTCGATGCTTGGGTTGCAAACTCTGTTCTTTGAAGATAATCTCTAATATGGTGATAATAATTCCTCGTGATGAGTCTTAATATTGGTGCTTGACATTCAGAATAAAGAAAAATAAATGTTCTTTCAGGTTGTGAGCAGTTCTTTGGTTCAAGAAATGGAATTGGCTGAGATCAGAAACTAATTCTATCAGTTTCGAAACATAAAATACCAGCTCTGATAATTTTTACTTCTAAGAAATTTTCATAGTGTCAAAAACCCACTTGAATATTATAGATATGAAAAACCAACCGAAGAAAACTTTGAATTTTCCTGCCATCTACTGGTAGTTTACTTTTTCTGGCATTGCTCAGTATGAGTTTGATTATTAGAAAAAGACATGATAATTTAAAGGAGTCTGGATTTGATCTTTTTCAAAAACATGTAACTATTTTGCTCTTTGGAGTGGAATGAAAAGTTACATCATAAAAAATTTGAAAGTTAATTTTAAAAAAAGAATTTGTGCTGAATGGTGCTGGTTAGACCTATGGGCATTAATATAAGAATTACAAAATAATGGAATTCTCATTATATCTGTTGGCAAAATGTTTTTTAAACTTTCTCTTTGCCAAAATTGATTGGCCACATTTGGGGATTATGTTATACTAAAAAACACTGAATGCTATCCAGCTTTTATATGAAACCTTTTCTAATTTATCAAAATGTGTTTAAATACTTATGTGTTTAGCATAGTACAAGGCACTGTAGAGAATAGGTGATAAATATGACATGGTTCCTTTCCTCAAAGTGTTTATAATTGGGAAAATAAGTTATAAAATAATAGCAAATAATACCATGCAGTTATTATATACAAAAAAAAGTATGTAATTAATCACTACAAGTTTATAGTAATTCAAAAGTGATGGAAACAAGAGAAAGGGAAACAAAAAATAATAATAGAGATAAGTAGATGAAAACATAAATCTATAACTTTTAATGGGTGGCTTATCCAATAAAATGAAAAATAGTGATAGATTGGTTAAAGAAAAGCAGGTAGGCTCCAAATGAAATTATCAGGCTGAAGAATTTGTCATTAAATATTTTTGGGGGTAATATAGAGCTTTGTTTTAGAAATGTGAATTTGACATCTATGTGGAGGATGAATTATACAAGAACTTCTCTAACATGTCCTTGTTTTTTTTCCCATTCCAGTACCTTCCCTTCCCTTCCCCATAATTGTTAGCCTCCTTCAGTGTGTTGTTTTCTCCCATTAAAATATAATTTCTCTGAGAGGAGGGACTGTTTATATGCATTAGCACAGTGCCTAGGTACATAGTAGGCACTTATAAAATATTTACTGATTGACTGAATCCAGGAGAATAACATGTATGGAGTCTGTTGTAGTAGAAGGAAGAGGATTGGGGGTGAGAAACATTGTGGAGATAGAAGCAAGATTTTTCTACTAATAGGATATGGGACATAGGATGTGGTAGGAATAGTACTGATAGGGTAAATGTGAGGGTTCAAGTTGTTGACATGATTTCCCAGTTATCTAAGGAAAAAAAAGGGTTAGCTGATAGAAGTCAATGCTCCCAGGCTTGAGCAATGTCCCCATTGCTCTGTGGTAAAACAATGTTTAGATAATTGGATAAACATATATACATATGTTGGATTTAACATGTTTTAACATGTTTAACATATATTGGATTGCTTGCCATCTAAGGAAGGGGAAAATTTGAAACACAAGGCTTTGCAAGGGTCAATGTTGAAACATTATCCGCACATATGCTTTGAAAATATAAAGCTTTAATAAAAAAATAAAGCTAGAAGGGACCCCAAGAGGGGAAAAAAGAGAAAACACATGCTTGTAGTTCAAGACATTCTTCTGACCAGATATTTCTGAATGGAGATGAAGGGGACTCACTTATGTCTCCTGACTAGATGTGGGGTGTGTGTGTATAAGTTGTGGTTTGAGAGGCAGTCATCTAGATTTATGGAAATGATAAAGCTATTTATTTAACATAATTAACAAATGCTACCATTTTATTTCTTCAGCACATTTTGTCCTAAGAATTTCTTTTGGAAACTTTAGCATATAGCTTGTGAGTAGATCTTGCTTGAATATAATTGTTCTAGTTGCTGTGAGCGCCAGACTCTCAATAGAACAGTCTTTCATGTCAAACCACAGAAAATTCAAAATAACACAAGACTCACATGAGTTTATAAAAAGTGCAATTCTTTTTTTTCCAGCTGAGCAGTTCCCATTCTCCTAGCATTGCCAATCTCTCTTCCTTGGATTTCCTATATTTCATAGAACTCAAGTCACATAGCTTTGGTATAATAGGGTCATTTCTACACATGAATGAATAGGAGACCAAGGTGCCTAACAAGGGACAAATTGGCCCAAGACAGGAATCAGTGCAAACAAATGGTGGGGTCAGGCCTGTGAGTAGTCTTTGCACATCAGTCTGGATAAGATGGGGAAAGCCTATAATTAAACGAGGTTAGCTAGGTAGCACAGTGGATAGAGTACCAGCCCTGAAATCAGGAGGACCTGAGTTCAAATCTGATCTCAAACAAGTAACACTTCCTAGCTGTTTGACCCTGGGCAAGTCACTTAACCCCAAATGCCTCAGCTAAAAAAAAAAAAAAATTAAACGAGCATTCAAACAATAATAAATGAATGAGTAAGTGAATGAAGAGGCAGAATGCTATATGAAAAGAATATTGGGTTTGGATTCAGACAGCCAAATTCAAATATTAGTGCTCTCCCTTATGTATTTTACTGTATGCCCTTGGATAAATGACAAACTTTTCTGGCCCTCATTTAACCCATCTTTAAAATATAGTTGGAGTAGATGACCTCCAAAATTATCAACTCAAAAAAATTGATGTTGAGTTGGGACTTCAATATCCATCTAAACCCATAAATAAACAAAAGGAGTCCCTACTATAACATAACCAACAAGGCATTATCCCATCTCTAAATCTTTTAAATCTGTGATCTTATGATTTAATTTGTGGCTGCACTCACAGTTCCAGACACAGGAAGTTTATAAACAGGGCTTATATCAATATGAATCTAGAAAGCTGAAGACATTGCTTGATTTTAGTCTTCTATGACTTTTCTTTCTGCAAGTGAGTAAATTGAGTATAGTCACTACAACAGACTCATTCACACTTTCCAGTAGGGATAATCTTGAGGTATGTATGTAGGAATTTGAGACCTTTGATCCCATAGCACAAAGTTGATTCAGATGCAGAATTCCTAATGGCTGGTGCTTTTTTTGTTTGGTATCTTATAGATTGAAAAGAATTTACTTTTCACTACTTAACTTTTTTGTCTTCTGAATTAGGGGTAAAGATATGAGCAGGACAGATATGAAGAAAAATTCTCTTCTCTTTTAAAAAAATCTTATTTCTTCATGACATCTTCCCAGTGGTTGCCAAATCTTGACCCTATTTGGAGCGAAAAGCTCAGCAATTCCTCTCCTTAGAGGAGGAACATGGGTTCAGAGAGATACCCTTTTCTCTTTACAAGGTGGGTATTATCTAAGAATTCTTTACCTCTCCATAAGATTGGGCCTAGGAATGGACCAAGAATTGGGCATTATTCCAGAAATCCTTTTTGCTTTATACAGGAGGCTAGCTTTTGTGTTTACATTTTCTCTTTGAGCCTTGCAGTTAAGAGGCTTTGGTGTTGTGATACGGGAGGATGAGGATCCAACTCAGACCAGCAGAATGGATTCCTTCATGTGAGAGGATGATGATGACACAAGGAGACTGAGAGGCAGTTGCATTGTCTGACCTTTCTCCTCTTCCCTCTGCCTCCAATTTATTTCATTCCCAGTCCACAAACAACACCTGTGTCAGTAAAGGCTGCTTTGCAGCTCCTTCAGATGTTATGATTCACAGCTGTGGAGGCTCTCGGAGAATTGACCTGCCCCTTCACCTAGGCATGATCTCTAACACTTTGGCTTTGCTTCTTGATGTCACCTCTTGTGTCCTGTTGATGAGAAAACTCATGCAACTATAATATCCTCTTTTTGCCTTTCCAAGGCTGCATTAGTGGCTGGTCCAGGAGAGCTGGATATTTATTAGCAGAGCTAAAACAAAAGTTTATCATCTACCCTCAAGACATGCCATGTAAATGTTAGCAATTATTATTATTACTGTGTATATTTAAAACTAATTTATTGTGTATATACGCTTACTGAGGTTCATGGAACACTAATAAGATTTGTACTCATTAATGCATGCAATTAAACTTTATCGACTATTTAACAATAAAAACATCCACATTTCTAGGAACAAATCACCCCATTTTGCTTGACTGTCCTTAACTCCATTTTGCTTGAACCAATCAAATCATCTACAACTTCCCCCTCCCCCCCAACACACTTCTCCTCAGACAGATGTGAATGGGTCAATAAAAACCAGGCCCCCAAAAAGTCTTCAAGCTTTCCAAAAGGTGATAAAGGCATGTCCATACCATCCAAAGGAAGACATGTAAGTCTTAATAGAAGATGGTGAAAAGTCCCAACGGCTCATCTCTAAAAGTTTCACAAAATTAATAAGGCTTTTCTGATCAATTCTTTACATAAGAAAGGGTAGATACTTCAAAGAACAATACCAAGAGTTTTCAGAATTCTTTGAACCTGATTCCCATGGGAAATATGGTATTTCTTCCAATAATGACTATATTTAGGAGACTGTCCCATTTTCCAAGCACCTCTGGGGAATAGATATCAACTTTATACATCTTACTTAAGAAAAACCTTTTAGAATGCAAAAAAAGTACCATTTCATACCCATCAGGGTCGCAATGATGATGGAAAAATGACAAATGCTGGTGATGTAAGAAAATAGGATGCAACTGTTGATAGTTATGAACTATTCCAACCATTCTAAAAGCCACTTTGGAACTAGTCTCAAAAGACTAAACTATGCATATCCTTTGACTCAGCAATAAAATTACTATATCTATACCCCAAAGAGATTAAAGGATCCAAAGATACAAAATTATTTTAGCAGTTCTTTTTGTGGTAGCAAAGAATTGGAAACTCAGGATGAATAAATCATATGATAGTGATAGAATGTTATGTTGTAAGAAATGATAAAGGGGATAGTTTCAGAAAAAATCTGGGAAAACGTTTATAAACCGATGCAATAAAGTAAGAAGAAAAAGAACAATTTACATGGTAACAGGAATATTATAATCAACTGTGAAAGATCAACATAATGATCCACCACAAGGACTCATAAGAAAAAATACTATCCACCTACTAAAATGCACTGGGGAAAAGTTTAACAAATAAAATATATGGAAACATAATAAAATGCAAAAAGTTATTTACACAAAAAATTATTTTATTTTTATCATAATCACACACTTTTGAGCCAAAAGCATATAAAAAGACCAAAAAATTCTTGGAAATTGGGAATGAGTTATATCAACTGTAACAAAAACCAGACAATTATTTTATTTTACCTAGATTCATTGGTTCAAATTCAGCTTGTGATAGATAATTAATAACCAAAGAAAAAAAATCTGAGTTATATTAGCAATCATTCAATTTCCGCAGCCACTGTAAAAAGAATGAAAAGTCTAGTTCATAGAAATAAGTGCTAACTTAAAATATTGACGACAGAAATAAGCACTTCTCAATAATGATGCTGCCACTAGGAGAGAATTCATAAGTACACACTTCTGGAAGTGAAAATCATTAGTTCTATCAGACCTTGAGAAGACTATAATAACAATGATCACTGGTTTTTTTGAATTGGAAATAAGCAATCCTGAGATACAAATGTAGTAGCTTAGTCCTATAAAGTTTTAGAGACAGTTCGACTGATTTACTAATAGGCTAATCAATGATGCTCATTATTTTCTTTTCTGTTAGCTTACCCATACATTATTGGAATAGCAATCAATTTGAGTAAAAAAATTTATTGCCATAATTGTGAGTTACAAATTTCCTACGTATGTATCTCCTGTGGGACTGAATGTACAGTATGTCAATTTTAAAAATTCTTTTCTAACCCCTCAGTGTAATGGTTTAATAGAGTCAATAAATACTAAATAACTCGATTAATTCTTTAGGTATTTCAAATTCAGAAATACTGTAACAATTAATCAGTTGTACAAATTTCTACCTTATTCTCATAAATGAATGTCACCTACTATGAGGCTGATAATCTATTCAAAATATCACTATTAAATGAATATTAACAGTGATGACAGTCTTGAGTTATTGAATAGCTATATGTATTTATATATGATTGGTTTCCAGAATATGCAATTTAAAAATCATGCCTAGAAGGCATTGTATAAAGTCATCATTAAAGATAAAAAATTATAACAAGCAGAAAAAAATAAGTTATGATTCTTTAGGCATATTACAGCTGTGAGAGGATTTCTTTGAATATTAGCTCATTTCTTTTTCCATTACCAATATCAACTATAAACTAGTTAACTTCTTTTATTTGTAAAAATTAGTTTATAGGGTTTTTCTGATTATCAAATGAGAATGCAGGTCAAACACTTTGTCAACTGTTAAGTACAAGTGTATTATTACTGAGGAACACACCTTTGGAAATAGGGAGTGAGAACAACATAAGTCTAAAATTATAAAGTAAAAGCATAACAATAATAACTGACATGAATATAATGATTTAGAATTTTAATGTGATTTTATATATGGGATCTCATTTGAGCATCACAACTTTGTATTGTAGACAACAAAGCACTTTATAGGTGAGGAAGATAGGAATAACCTCATAGAGGTTAAATGACTTGCTGGTGGTTGTTACATAGCTTAAGGAGTGTCACAGGCAAGATGTGAACCGGTCTTCTTGACTCCAAATTCAATAGTTTTCATTATACTGAAACTATATTAAGATGTCTCCTGAGAGTGTCAGAGCAATTGAGAGACAATTTTCCTAGAGTTTTATCATTTCATATAATCTTATAATGGAAACATAGATCCTACTCACACTGTATTTGGCATTAAATGTTTTTTAAAAAGTGCTTTTGATCCCCAAAAGTTCAGTAGTTATATCCTTTCTTCTCCTTATTTTTTCACTTAATTTTCTTATAAAAATAATCTCAAATATTGTTATCAATAATGCTAATCTGAATAAACAGTAGTTGCTGGTAGAAAATTAACAGCCAATGTAAAATCAGAGGCAATGCCATCGTAAGCAGAGAGATAGAGAAAGAACACAAACCTGGAAAGTGATTTTTGTAACCCAAACAATGAAATGTCTACAAAATGGGACAACAGAGCAATGGAAATACTCTTTTGTACAAAATAATAGCATAAAGTATTCAATGGATAAATGTACAAATCCAGTGAAATGCTTCAAATTCAACTACATACATAATAATTAAAGTTTGAAAATTATATTGTAAAATAAACTTTAAAAATGCATGTATATTTTGAACATCTGATAAAGTAAATCGTTTAGCAACAGTTTTATATAAACTTGTAATACAACTTCTCTTGGATGTTCTGGATCATAAAACAACCCATGATATCATTTTATCTTTGGGAGATGAATCTATCATGCAAACTAATTTTTCCAAGTGAGGAAAAAAAATTCCTTATCCTTTAGAAGGATGGAGATGAAATATTCAGTAACTCTTCACTTTAAAGAGTCTGGTTATTATATTAAATAGCACAATCCCATGAAAATGACATTTCTGCATATTTAAAATCATGCTGAGTAGTTTTCATATGGAGTTTATAGGTAGAGACAAAATTCTGAAGAAGAGTGTGCTTGAAAAAGAATCACAAAATCCCTTATGATCCCAATTCTAAATGTTTGATCACAAGACTAAAGGGAATCCCTTTGTGTATTTCTGGAATAATGCAGGTAGAATAGAGTCCAAATCTCATGTCTAGAGTTCCCCTACCAGAAAAACCGAAGCCTTCTGCACCAAATATGTACAGAATTCAGGCAGCACAATCATGAGTCCAAAATAAGGTTCATTTATTCCTATTATGAATGTAATAACATTCTAAGTATGAAGCCTTTTGATGTCACAGATTCAGTTTTCTTTATATCTGCTCCATCTTCAAGTTCACTTATAATTCATCCTATTATAAAACAAAGGACAGATAAGCAAAAAGGAAAATTTATAATGTAAAAAGCAATTAGATTAGTACAAACAACTCAACATTTAATCTTTCAAAATTATTCCCTTGATGTTAACCAGAAATACATCATCAGTTGTGAAATTATGCAATTTCAAACTTGATGGAATCATACTTTTCCTTATTTCAAGGGAATATATATGATAGAGCATATTTAAAATGTATTTAACATGGTACATGTATGGTCTTATAATACATTTGGAGACAACTGTAATGAAACTTCCTGAAGTCCTATTCTTGTGCCCAGTACGGCATGAAGATGACTTTGGATTCTCTAAAGTTTAACTGCCAGAGAACACACTGAAGCAGATCTTATAAAACTGGAAAGGCTGAGGGTATAGAGAAATACACCATCAGCTTGACCCCAGGATGATGATTATTTTGGCCACAGTAACTCTAAAAAATTATCTACTAAATTAATTATAAAGTGATCTATCTGTCAAAAAAAGAAAATATCCACAATGACAAAATCACAAGGTCCTAATAAAACAATCAAGAAACTACCGATATGGAAAGTATTTTCTTCACTATTGAAAGCATAAATATTTAAATTATAACCACCACCTCTCCTTTCAAATTTAGAATAATGTATAATGTTGGTACCGGGCCATAAAATCCATTTCAAAGTCTAACTTCAAGATTGGAAAAAATGTACTACTCCATGAAGGAACAGAGACTAGAAAATTTACTACTTGAAAAAGAAAAACAGAGTCAGGCAGTGGGATAGACAATATAGACTAGAGATAAAGTTTTGTAATTAGAATACTATAGAATATATAATAAAATTCCAATGCACATATGTATATATATATTTTGTTTAACACGCTTAGTATTTTAGAATACAAAGTATTTTGATTATGGAATGCTTTACAAATGGAAATTCTAGATACTTTGTTATTTCAAATAGTTTTGCTTATTTTACTATACATTTTGGGTAACATTTAGCAAAGTTTCTTACAGATGACAATTTTTATCATATTAAATAATTGTATTTATTTCTTACCTTGTTTCTAGATTTCTCTCCATGTGTTTTACTTTCTAGAAATTGCAATTTTTCATCTAATAGGTCAGCAATACTTTTTGCATCTCTGATATCTATCTGCTTGCCAAGAATATTTTTCTAAAATTGAAAGAAAATTACTTATGATCTTTTCTTAGCTGCTCAATGGAACCATGACATCTAGGGCCAAAATGTTGAGTAGTAACCCAAGATATGAATGGAATAAATTTGAAAAACTTATTTCTAAGTCAATTTTTTGGAAATAAGACAGCATTTTATCCATAAAAACAATATTACAAACAATAATAAAACTTAGGGAAGCCCAGAAAAGACCTATATTTAAACTTTCTACTAATATTGCTTCCTAAAGAGAAAAATGATTGCCCAGATCCCATATACCTTATTCCAGCAAAATTATTTGGTCTGAAGTTTCATTTACACCAAATAATGATCAGAAATCCAATGAGAAAGTAGAAAAAAATTATTTTTTCCATATGTTCAACTCAATAAACATTTATTAAGCACCAACCATGTGCCAGCACTATGCTAAGCCCTGGGAATATATAAAGAGGAAGAAAACAGATCCTACACTCACGGAGCTTACAATCTAATGGGGAAGAAAATAGATAAACACATACTGTAAATACAAAGCAAGCTACATATAGGATAAATAGAAAATAATTAACAAAGGGAAGACATTGGAATTAAGAGGACTTGGGAAAGGCTGCCTGTAGGAGGTGGGAATTTAGTAGTTACAGGAGTCAGAGAGAGGTTAGTAATCAGAGTAGAGGAAGAGAGTAACCCAAATATGGAAGACAGCCAGAAAGCGAGTATTCCTGAATCAAAGAGCACATGTTGGTAAGTAAGATGTAAGAAAACTGGAAGGTAGGAAAGAACTAAATTATAAAGGGCTTTGAATGCTAAACATAGCATTTTCCATTTGTTCCTGCAGCTAACAGAAAACTACTAGAATTTATTGAGTAGGGGAGTGATGCAATTAGATTTGTGTTTTAGGAAAATCATATAACTTAACAAAAAGTTAGCCAGAATAGGAAAAAGAGGTCACTAAAAATAATACTGAAAGCATCTAAAAAGAACTTACGTACAAGACTTAGCAGCTTCTATTATGATGTAGGAGGCTTGGGGTACTGTATTTCAAAAGGCAAGAGACAAGACTAACAGAAAGAATAATTTATCCAGAAAAGTTGAGTATAATCCCATGAGAAGAAAAATATATCTTTAATGGTACAGAAGATTTCCAAGCATTTCTAATGAAAAGACCAGAGATGAAATAGTGAGTTTGGAATGTAAATATAAGAGTTAAAAAAATCTAAATGGTAAATTTATTTGAACCACTGGATGAAAATGGTACTGAGGGGGTTAAATAAGAAAAACAGAAGACTTGAGGGTATATTGAGTCTATTTTAAGAGTTTGAAGGGAATAAAAGTAATAAGTAGAACAGAAAGGAGGAAGAAAGGAGTGGAATTTGCTATTTCTTATAATTGGGACAGATGAGAAGATGATGCAAACAAGGAAGGAGAAATAAGTAGAGGAAGTGAGCATCAGATGAACCTCACTTTTATCTGAAATGGACAAAGGAGGGCTGAATACACATAAACATTGACAAATTTTGTATAGAAACATCAAAGTCAACAGGCAAAAGGATGGGGATAGAGACCAGATTTAAGAGAAAATTCCCAGATATTGTGGGAAGAAATAGTTGTAAGCAAAACACACTTTCTGAACCTAAAGGAGGGATTAAGAGGAAAAAAAAAAATTCCTTATATCAATGCTCAGACAATGATGATGTAGGGCTAACATTCCAACAGGAGAACATGAAAAAAAAGTGTTACTCACAGTAATAAAATCACAGATTTTTTAAAAACAAAAGTAGCACAAATCTACCAATTTCTACATCAAGAACAATTAAGAAAGCTACTGTTTTTAATACAGGATTCATTAATTTGTCAAATCCTCAAATTAAATATAAAAAAATTTCACCAAGAGGCAATATTTGCTGTTTTTTCCTAGCCTGGCATGGAATGATTACTAACTTTTATATATGACACTATAGTCAATTAAATGCTCATTTAACAACAATATTGTCTAAATCAAAGTTATACAATCATTCCTAGCTTATATGCAAAAAAGAAGGTTGGTGGAACTGATCCACAAAAATGTAAAAGACTTCCCACTCTAGTACTGACATTATGAAGAAATTCTGGGAATAAAATGAAATCAAAGAATAAAAAATTTCATCCTATTTTTAAATAGTAAATTCATTATCATTAAGTTGTAATAAATATACACACATATATATCTATGTTATGCTTAATATTCACATTAAGGCTCTAAGTCAACTAATACCAACTGAATTTGTAATACACAAATGACACTGTCATGATTATTGCTTTTACAGCCTGGATAATCCTTATCATATAAACCCTTTTTTTTTTTTTTTTTAAACTGTGATTCGTGATCTTATATGGGTTCTCATGAAATTATGATTTAACAATCATACTTGTTGAATATCTTTTTTTTCTTCCTATTTTATATACCTATATACCCAGGGTCACATAAAATTTTTTTGAGTGGATAAAGTTTAAGAAATCATGATTTAAAACATTTGGGATTTCAGGCAAGCCCTAGGGAACGGTAATCTATTATTCCTAGGCACTATGTTTATATATTGGAAAAATACCACCAAGAAAAGGGTATGTAATTAGGTTCTTTGCAAGTATGAATAAAAAAGGGATATAATTGATTCCCTTCTATTCCTAGACATCACAAAATCATTAAACAAAGCTAGTAGTTATTTAAATGTCAAAGAGACAATTTTTTAAAAAAATATCAAAGACAAAAAGAATTTTAGAAATTAAAAAATTCACAAATTAAATTCAAAATCACAGAGCTAAGTCCAAGATCATGTAGCTAGTTAGTGATTGAGGCTGGAATTACATAGTGAGTATGGGATTCTTAGATCTTCATACCACACTTTCTTCAAGGCCCAAAACAAACCTTGAAGATCTAAATTATAATAAATAATATAAATAAAGCCCATAAATTATGGTCCTTACTTTCCTCTTTAATGAATCAACATTCTAAGGAGAGGAAACAACTAGAAAAATAATTACTTTTCAATTTTTAAAAATGGAAACATGTTTGACATTAAGTTTTAAATACTAAATACATTCATCAGAAAGAGCATAGTGGATAAAGCACTGACAAAAGATAGGATTAATAGAAGAAAGAATGCATATGAGACATGAAGAAACTTTTTCCCTTGTCACGTAGAAGACAAAGACGGTAAACACAATGTTTGTGAATCCAGAATCAATGCTCTTAATTGGTGAAGGGGAGAGAAATGAAAGATGGAAGTCTCATGACATATTCTAATCATGTAAACATGCTTAAAATCTCCTTGATTTAGCTGTCCACTTTTTCTCATTTCACTAACTTAACTCTATAATCTGGCTTCTGACTTCATTATTATCATGAAATTTGGTGTTCAGCCATTTCAGTCTAACTTTTCATGATCCTATCTCAACAAAGAGAGGTGCTTTTTTATTTTCTTCTCTAGTTCATTTTACAGATGAAAAAACTGAGGCAAATAGAATTAAGTGATTTGCCCAGGGTTATAGAGCTAACCAGATTTAAACTCATGAAGATGAGCCTTCCTGATTCCAAGCTCAATGCTCTATTCATTGTGCCAACTCATTGCCCTTTAAAGTTACAAAGAAGTTTATGGCCTTTTCTCAATTTTTATCCTTTTTGAACCCTCTGTAGCCTCTGACACTGCTGATCACCCTCTTCTGGATAATTTTCAGAACACCACTCTTGTTCTCATATCTATCCTGTCCTCAATATTTCAGTTCACCACTAATCTCACATCTCCAACTCCCTTTCTGACATTTCTAAATGTCCAGTAGACACTTAAAACTATATCCAAAATGGAAATCATTGCCTTTCCCCAAAACCTTTCCACCATTTACATATCTTCTCAGTCCCTCAGACTCACAAGCTAGGAGTCATCCTCAATTCCTATTTCTTACTTCTTCTACCTCTCCTCCCTTCCAAATTCAATCTGTTGTTAAATTCTATCAATTTGACCTCTGCAACTTCTCTTATATATGCTCCCTTCTTTTCTGTTATACTGCTGCCATACTGGCACAGATCCTCAACAACTCATGCCTAGATTTGTACAATAACCTGCTGGTAAATCTGGATCTCTCCTGACTCCAACTGATACTCCATTCATCCACTAAATCCCTAAAGTGATTACTCTGGGGCCTCCCTATTATCTCCAAGAACAAATGAAAAATCCTTTGGCATTCAAAGTTCTTTACAACCTATCCCCATGCCTCCTTTTCCTGTCTTCTTATACTTTATTCCTTGTCAAACACTCTTTGACATAGTCTGACACTGGCCTCCTGGATGTTCTAGGCATTTTCTGGCTATCCCCCATGCCTGCAATGTTGTCCCTTCCAAACTTTTGCCCATTTGTTCCCTGACTTTTGTAAAGTCCCATCGAAAATCTTATCATTTAGAGAAAGCCTCTCCCAATCTCTTGATTCTCGTGTCTCCTCTCTTTCTATTTTCTTTCTCTTCTATTCATCTTGTCTAAAGCTTATTTAAACATATTTATTTACTTGCTGTCTCTCCTATTAGACTGTGAGTTCCTTGGGGGTGGGGACAGTCTTTTGCCTCTTTTTGTAACCTTAGTGCTTCCTGCAGGTACACAGGAGGTGCTTAATAAATATTTACTGCCTTACCAAAATGCTCCAAAAGAGCACAAAGAAATAAAAATCTAGAGAATGAAAGTATCTCAGTTTTTTAAAAAGTCCCAAATCACATTCTGAGTTTAAACGGTTCAAAAAGAGTATGTTGAGATACCATACTTACCTTGTTTCCTTGGTAGGGATAAAATTTAACAGTAGGATAAGCTCTGATGCCAGCAGTCTGGCAAGTATAAGCATGAGCCTGACAGTCTACTTTTCCAGCTTTTACTTTTCCTTTAATAATCTAAAAAGGGGGAAAAATGTTTACTTTGCTTTATCCTGGAAGTATCAATTTAAATATGCTTCACCTGGGTATGTACCATGATAAGAATAAAAATTTTAGCTTTCTCTATCAAAGGATTAAAAAAAATTTTTTTAAATTTGTTTTCTTCTAACTGCTTCCTTCCTCCCTCCCTCCCTCCCCATTTTACATAAGAAAACTTAGAAAAACTCTAAAAGGCTTGCATTATGCTTTACCCTTTTCCTGGAATTTTCATGATATAACTGTATTATGAAAAAAAGTAATTATATTAAATATATATAATCACTGGTTATCTACTGGGAGATAATGATAATGAAGGAGAGAAATAATTTAAGAATACCAATGAAGAAGTAGAAGAATAAAATTTTAGGGGAGAAAGGTATACTAAGCAAAAAGAAAAATTAACAGCTAAAGCCAAGAGATTTTTCTCTTTCTCACATGAGAAAAAAATGTTTCTAAACTTTAAAAATTTGGTTATAAAATCAATGACTATAAAACAGTAATTCTAATAGTAGAGTCCTATTAATCTTTGATAGACATAAATATTCAAGAAACTAAATCACCTGTATTATAGAGATGAACACACTTCTTTTACAGGGAAAAAATAGTTTCTCTCAATTTAAAGACAGATTTCAGAAAAATCACTTCAAATAATTTTTTAAAGTATTTAACATTAAAAAAGTAAACCAAAGAGGAAGAGATCTATAGTTATTTATTTAATGGCTAAAACAGATATTACAAATTAGTGGAAAAGTTGAATAACACTTACCCTAGCCAAAAGCTCAAATTCTGGGGCAAAATTTCTGCAAGGTCCACACCAAGGAGCATAGAAATCAACTATCCAATGATCTTTCCCTTCTAACACTTTGTCATTGAAAGTCTGCGGTGTAAGTTCTATGGATACCTGAGGCAAATATCTGGCAAGCCATCAAAAGCCATTTTCCATCATATAAAAATAGGGAAAACATTTAAAATGTAGTAATGTAAGACATCCTACAATCTTCAAAATACTTCAATGTAATAACATTATCTCTATTGTACTGTTCATGAAATTGTTTATAAATTGGGTGTAACAATAATTTTATAAATTATCACCTTCATTTATATAAATTCCCTTATTTTCATAAGTAAAAAATGCTATCAACTTGTTATTAGACACTTTTAGTAAATTATAAAAATAAGAGAAAGACAGATAGTTCTTAAATGTCTGATTTTACTCACTCTAGAGCCCAGGTTCTTAGAGAATATGCATCTCTATCCCATCCATTATAAGTACTAAAAAAGATGAAACAACAAGATGTCTTGTTTAGTGGTATCCTGTATATATTTAAAAGTTACACAAAAGCACTGTCAAAGTTCATTATTAAGTAGTATGAGTTATTATTTAGGAAATAATTTGTTTTTAAAATATAACTATCAAGTTATTTTTACCTACTATCTTAACACACCATCCTTGGAAAAAAGTCACTGCTTTTACAATGCTACCTATATTTCCAGATTTGCCTTTATTTAGCTTAGAATGCTCATTTTTGCTCAAAATTAGCTCCAGTCATTTTATTTCAGAGAGCCACATATCAGTGGACCAATGGTCCCATAGCAAAAGATTCTCTATCATTCTAAAAAAAATGTTAGGTCTCAGAAATCCTTTTTACATTCTTGAAAATTATCGCGTATTACTGCCTTACCTCCAAGTTTTTGTTTATAAGGGCTATTTGTCAATATTTATGGCATCAGAAATGAAAATATCACAGCATAATGAAAATAATTTTTGACTTTGCAGACCACCCATCCTGAAAGTAAACTTTTTAAGAAATGATGCCCTAAACAACTTTTGCAAATTAAACTACACCTCAAAGTAGAACCCATCATTTATACGACTCTTAGCTACTTGATTCTAAATAAACACACACTATTAGATATCTTTAATTACCAAAAGATTAGATGTATTTAAAACTTTTAAATATTGTATTTCTTGGAGTAGATTGAGATACTAGAATATAAAAAACTATCACAACATTACTTGCAAACCTTAAAGTATATGTAAATACTAGATATTGTTGTTGGAGCCATTGTGTAATAGTAGTAGCAACAGCAGCAGGAGCAGTAGTGACCCTTTATTCTTGAGAACTATGGTAGTAGCATGCAAGCTCCTGAAGGTTATATATAAATAAAGCTGGAAAGGCTTAAATTGATTTTGTATATCTTTTGCAAATTCAGAGAGTCTCTGGATGAATTAATAGTAGTTAATTTTTTGGTCATAGTTAAATCTTGAAGTCCCTGTACTTAGTCAATAGGATGGTGATCTGAAAGCTTTAAATGTTCTGAAACTAAGTATTTACTTCCAGTTACCTCACTTATCCTAATAGCTCTATGGGGACAGTGAGCAAAATAGTTTGTTAGCTTACTGAGGGCCTCAATTTTTTTTTTTTAATACTTGTATGTTATAAATATATATACTGTTACATATTTATCTATAAAATGAAAGCAATGGATGAGATGGCCAAAAGATACCATCCATTGCTTTCACTTTAGAGATTGTGTCTTATGCTACTCCTGGAAGAAAACTGGTAAGATACCATCAAAAGGTAGCATTTTCATATATACTATATTTTGCGAGGTATTTATTCTGAATTCAGAAAGGCTATGTTGCACAGAAAGCAGAACAATGTAAAAACAGTATTACTGATTATTAGAGTGAGACTGATAGTTTCCAGAGCTTTCAGGGTATTGAAGATAAAACAGTTTTTATCAATAATGAAAGCCTTTATAGTAACCACATGACTGTTGTATATCATCCCCGACCTAATATAATAAATATAAGATTTAATTCTTCTATAATGCTCACTATATAGATGCATGTTATTAAGCCTACAAGTTAAAAAAAAATACTTACTAATATTGATAAGCTGTGTTTGATTTTGGAGGGTAAAGTCTGATATCAGGGTATTTCTTGACTTGTTCTTCATTACAAAAGGAATAATACTTTTGGCAGTCTACACTGCCAACACTGATGAGACCATTTAACAACTACAAGGGAAAAGTAAGAAATTTAAAAAAAAATATTGAAAAATGATTAGAAGGAAAAGACTGAGATAAATTTTTTCTAAGTATTTTTAAACTAGAAAAATTAATCTAATTTAAAATAAATTTAATCAATACTACAAATACATTAAAAATTGTCCTCTCACAAGGATCTTATACCATTCAAGCCTAACCGACAAAATAAGTAAAAATGTAAGATCTCTGAATTTTAACAAAGCTCATCTCGGAATTGTTCCAGATTAACTTTTAAAGTTAATTTATCTTTTCAAGAAAATTTAAAGATTTTTTAAAAATCAAATAACACAATGAAAGTCTTTTCAGTACTGGTCCAAATAGTCATGCTTGCTCAAAATTTCAAAATGTAAAAAAATGTATTAAAAAGACGAAGTAGTAATGTCAAGATTTTGAAGATGTATTAAAAGAAAGTTTTAAGAATCCTGAAATAATAGTTGTATTCTCAGGCAGTGTGCCCAAAAAATTAATTTCTAATTTTTTTTAAATAAAAATTCTTTTTCAATTATGAAAACAAAATCTACCTGTTGTCCCTTCTCCTTTCCCAAGTTTTTTTGGTTAATTATCATTGTGTTGATCTGATAAGAATGAAATTTTCACATCTAAAAACTTTTACAATGAATGGTACATCTGTTCTCATTTTAAATTTCCAAAGCTTTTTGATTTCACAAGAGAATAGCAATAGCAGTGATTCAAATAGTATTGAAATATCAACAGAAAGACTGCTCTCTTTCTTGATTTGGGGTCCATGGAACTGCAAGAAGTCTGTGTATTGATTTGGGGGGGGAGGGCTGTGACTTGGATGGGAAAAATATTTATCTTTATTTCAATCTAATTAACTTTCTTTGTAATCCTATGTATTTTATTTTATACATTTTAAAATATTTTTTGAGGTGCCATAAGCTTCATCAGATTGCTAAAATAGGTTCATGACATGCCATGGCTAAAAATAATAGGTAAAATACTGTTTCACTTTTATCTTTAGCTTTTCATTTAAATTTTATGTCTGCCACATCAACTTCAGTTACAGGATAAGAAAATTAAAATTTAGGAAAAAAAAAAATTCTCTTTTACCCGTGCCATCCTTTTCCACTCTGGCATTAACATCTGGCATGGTCTGCACCAAGGAGAATAAAAATCAACCATCCAAACTTCATCACGCTTTCTTTTCTTAACGAGTTCACTGAATGTCTCTGGTGTTAGAGAAATTACAGAAGGGTTCCTCAAATCCTAAATATAGCAGAAATAAGAGAATAAGGCTTTAATTGCTACACACACACTCTTTCAACTCAATTAACCAACCAGGATTTATAAAGCCTGTGTATCAAATACTGTATATGCAGAGGATGATAGAAAGATAAAAATGAAGTAGTTTGCCCCCATTCAATTCATCTTTCCTACAATGGAAGGGGCAGGGTGGATGTGATATTCTTAGCTCACTTAGGTTGGAAATACAGTGATTAACTCATGGACTCAATTCCATTTTTGGTCAGCTCAGGAAATCTGACCTGCTCCAGTTTTGACCTGGACCACTTTGTCCCTACTTAGGTAACAACCTAGTAGTCCCCTCACTTCCAGGGTTCATTATATTGGAACTGGACTTATTGTACTAACTGATCATCTTAGTCTACTGAAGCTTGGTTTATTAGGCAGAGATGAACTGATTCTATTGAAGCATACAATCAATGCTGGTATTAATTTTCCTTGTACTGAGTTTAGCAGTTTTAAGTTTACCACTTTTAGTATGCCTTTAGTAGCTGCCACTAAACCTTTTATATAAATAAATATAATGAACCCTCACATGACTTTAAAGTTTAGAGTTAACTTTGAGTTTTCATGCTTCTGGGGCCTTAAAAATATTAACATTTATATAGAATTTATCAAACAAGTACACACACACATGAACAGCAGTAATAAACTGTAGCTTAACATACCTCTATAAATTCTAAGATCTCTTCAGCTGAGTGATGTCCTTCATATTCATGAATACTGGACTGGTTGAATACCACTGTTGTTGGATAAGCCTGAATGTTATACTATTAGAAAAGAAAGGATAAATAAACATACAGAATTAGCATTTTTAACCCAATCTATTATAAGTTTGAACCTTCCTGATTTTATTAAGAGTTTTGCTATTGGTAACTGGACATTTTAGCTAGGGTAAAAAGTTGGAAACACTACTGTGAACTTTCATGAACATGGCTCTTCCTATACCCATAGTTTATAAGTAACTACTACATGATCCAATGACATTACTGAAATGCTTGCCCTAGGGGACATAATCAGATAGAAGGCTTCAATTAATTGTTTTAGAGAAAAGTTATCAGAGACTATCAAGGGCAGGATATCACATTATCTTTAAGGCTTCTTGACATCAACTCATGAACAATGGGAAAAGTAGTTTTTGATGTCAAATTCTGTTTCTCAGCACTATTTCATTGTTTTTGTCCACTGGCTAACTATTATATTTTTCACTATAATTGTAGTAAAAACTCTCTCCCCATCCTATTTATTTATCTTTACAGTTTTCCTTTATTCTTTTCTACAAATGGAAAGAAAATTTTACAAATAAAATAAAACTTATAGAAATTAAGTCAACTATGATTTTCAGAGGTCCTATATTTTGATTTCAATAAAAAAATCATACAATTCAAAGTGCTCATCAAGTGCAAATACAGTAGTATAGGAATACAAATCACTCCTCAGTGATCTCTTGATCTAAGGAAAGAGAAAAATTCTTATCTTTGAGCCTACTATATGGAAACTATATGGAAATAAGATAGTATGGCTAAACATTTTAGCAGCTTATAAAAGAATCTATTTTTCAGTTAACTTCACATTCAAAACATTAAAAATATTTCTGGAAATTAGATGTATATAATAGAGATTTAAAAGATAAGCAATAGAACACTTAATGGGTTTTGGGAAAAAGGTAAATTAATATAAATGTGAAGTTTCTTAAGATTTATATATTATCTATTTCAATGGGTCTTTTATCTCAGTACTATGGGTATGCATTGAATAATTGGAAATGGTCTTTTTGCCTGAAGCCTTTTTCTATTTTCTTTATAGTCTGTGAGTATCAGCTTAGAACTCACTCTAGGTACATTACTGATTCTTTTTTTCAATTTAATTTAACAAACATTTACTTAGTGGTAACTATACCCTAGATTCTGGGATAGAGCAAAAATAAATGAGTTCATAAGCTCCCCATCTTATAACTTGATGGAGTTAGATAAGAATGATCTGTCTCAGATCTCTTTCAGGTGATAATCACAGCTTTAGAATATTAAGTTTCTGAATCTATGAATCTAAAGCTGCTAGTTCAAGTCTTTAATAAAAAAAAGTTTAAAAACTTAGAGAAACTGCATGAGAGGAAGCACTACTGCATCATTACAATCAAAGTTTAATAATTGTACGCAAAATCCATTTTGTTTTGTGAAAAGACAGATTACTTAAACTAGGAGCATAATTTTAAAAAGATTCCATTAGGTCAATAAATTTGTGAGAAAAATATGATAATGATTAATGATCATTCAAACATTTCTTTTTATGACATTTCCAAAACTTTATCATACAACTTTTGCATCTTCCAGAACCATTTTTGTGAAATATTGAAACAAGTCACAGAATTCAAAGGGATAGGATCTGGTAAAGATGACAAAAATATTTATTATTTTCAAAGTCAAGGATCTCTGTTTCCTCATTATTTTCTGTGCAATTTAGAAAAACCTTTAAAATTGTTTGTGATGGTGTCATGTAACAATCCAAACACCAAATTGAACACAATTTGTCAGAAATAGGCTAATATGATGAAAAGAGCACTGAACTAAAATTTAATAATCACGTGATCTCAATTGACCTATTTAATCTCTCCAAGTTTCAGTTTATATATCTCTAAAATGGGGTAATTCCCCTTCCTCTTAGAGCTATATCTTGCAATTAGGTGTTTGAGTATACATTTTTTCCTGAATGAGACTGTCGACTCATAAAATATGGGATTTATTTCTCAATGAATCATTTTACATACTTTAGATTAAATTTCTTTTAGTCAGGCACTAACTTATTTAATTAGTTCCCTTTGCTTTCTATCCTAAGTATTTTTCTATCAATCTCTTCTAGTAACCAAATTTTCCAGTGTGCTCTTGGATTTAAATTTTTTCTAATATCATTAAATCACGGACAAATGAATAGGAAACTGGACACCTTTCCATAAAGACCCTGCCAACTGTTGAGATATTTATCCTGCAATATATAAAGTCCTTCCTTAGAGAAATCATGAATGCGGTACATGTTTCAGTGTCCCCTAAAACACACTATCAAATCTTGTTAGATTTAAAGTGTCATCTGAGTTCAAAAGGAGGCTTAATAGCTATATTTTGGGAAACTTTTGACATAAAAATCACATTTATTACTCACAAAATTCCATAGGCATTTGCAAAGTTATTTTTCGGGCTAAAACATACCTATTAGACAAACCATGTCATTATGTTTATACTGTTCTAAAAGTGTTTGTATTTTTGACTTAAAGGGCATCCAAATTCATATAATAATGAATTATAATGCAGCTTTAATGTATTTTAGAAACTGTTTAACTTTTTATTCATTTAACAAATTATAAGTCTTTAATTTTAATATTTCTCAAAGCCCTATCTAGTCAACAAAAATTTTTGCTAACATGATAAGATTTTTCTTACTAACAAAACTTTTAAAGAAGCTCATTTGTTGTAATGTTTTCTGCTTAGAAAAAAAAAATCATTTATTTTTACATTTAAACCATACCATGTTGCAGAGACCTTCATGGATTGTACAATCAAGGGTGCCAAATTTAAGCTGCCCATTTAGATGCTTTGATGCTTTCCGTAACTCTGGCAACAAGGCTCGACAGGGTGGACACCACTTAAAAGAAAAAGTAAGTAATTATCAGTAGGAAAGAGAAAATAAATAACAAATTAGTTAAGTAGTTATTTCTCTTATGTACATTTAAATACCTATTCTGTAAAATGCACTGAGAACTCTGTGTTATAAGTTAATCAAACACCTGTTATTTCACTAGTGTATATTCACAGATAGACAGTCTAGCTATAATTTTATACTATATGAAAATTATCTGAAGATCACACCAAGGGTTAAAGGAATTGGCTAAGAGAAAGGACTGAAATCAGGTCTTCCTAATCTAGTGCTTTTTTCATTAAAACATGCTGTTTTTTCCACTGTATATCATGTAATCAAATTATTCTTTGAAATACATATTCACGGATATTAATTTGTTAATAAAAGTGAAAATGTCTGACTGAATTAAATGGTACAGTGCATGGGAGTAGTCATTATGGAACTCCACACTGAAATCAATTAATAAGCATTTACTAAATATATATGACACAAATTAAACAAAGATGTTTTTGTTAAAAAAGAAACAATTTCAACAAAATAAATACTCCAATTTTTTTTAATTTGAAAAAAGTAAGATAGAAACATAACTTACTTACAGGTGTAAAGAAATCAACAAGCCATGGTTCTTTTTCTTTGTCAGGAAAATTTTGAGGTCCAAGCGTGACAACATGAGAGTCAACACTTTCTTTAGCAAAAGCAAGTATATGGTACAGGATCTTCTTTCCTTTGAAAATGAATGAAAAGAAATTCTTACCACTACTTTTCATATATATAGAAAATATTCAAAGCTTTCTATATTTAAAACATTAAATATAGGATGACAACCTAATCAAGATTTGATTTCAGCTCTTTATTTCACTTTAATGCAATTTTATTCCCTACTGTACTTTGTACCAATTCCCTGTATGGAATTCTTAATAACTTGAAATCTATAGTTAAAGAATGCCACAAGATTATAAAATCATTGATTTAGAACTAGAAAGGACTGAAGAGAGTCCAACCTTCTCATATTACAGATGAGAAAACTAAGGTTTCATAACATTAAAGGGGTTGTCTTAGGTCACCTAGGTATTTAAGGATCAGAAGGAGGATTTGAATCAAGGTCATCTGACTCCAAAGTCAATGGAAGTCATTGTCAATTATCTATTAAAGAGACTGCTGAAAAATAAATTAGTAGTTTAACTGCTTTGGCATATAAATCTTCTATTTCTTCACTTAACCAATGGGAAAACTATGGTTCACACAAGTTATATAAATAATTTCCACATATACATAACTAAAATTCATTGGTAGAACCAGGGTTGGAATGTAGGTCTTCTAACTTTCAGTGAAACACTCTTTTCATGATGTTGTTTTATATATCCATAGGGAAGAAGAAAGGAACAAGCATTTATATATGGCTTACTATATGCTAGATGTCATGAAATTATGAAACAACCAAAAGGAAGAATTATAGCTATATTTATATAAATAAAAAGTTAATGATCTATAAAATTATAGTAGTATGAAGATTAAAGTACCATTTAAAATAAAGGTAACTTAAGTTTTATATATTGTCGTCTTCTTACCATGATGAATTTCATAATCTTCAGTTCCTTTACCTTTAAAGACTGCCACAGATGGCTGATGAACATAAAACTTACGGCAGGTATCTGGTTCAGAAAGACAATCAAACCTGCCAACCTAAAAAAAAAAAAAAGAAAATTTATTTGAATCTTAGGAAAAACCTATTAATATCTAGCAAAAATTTTAAAATTATAAGGATGTCCTAAAATAATATTGTACTATTAATACATAATTGTCTACTCCCTCTTTTTAAAAAGAAAATTTTAAAAGTCATTGTTTCCCATTTTATTGCTTTTAATAATTTTTTTTTAATAAAGTGAAACTAATCACAAGGGCAACTCTTGAAGGAAATGCATTTTAACCACTAACAATTATATCTCTTAAAATTTGGAATGGAAAACCAAAACAAAACCAGGATGCTTGAAAAGAGAATTTCAAGTAAATCTGATATTTTTGATTCTTGAGATCACTTAAAGTACAATTATACTTACATAACATAGAGACATGCTTTCTCACCTGAATATGTTCCTTTTTAAGAAAAAATTTTAACTTTTTTAAGTCATGAGCATTTGAATTTTCATTTTTTCCAAACTGAAAGAAGAGCAGCCATCTATGATGAGCCAATCGATCCTTGAAAATGACAAAAAAGAATATGGGGAAACTAAATACCAACTCTTCATTTCTAGCTCTTAAAAGATTCACATTATTTAATTTTTTATTTCAAATAAACTTTTCCAAACTGTCAGTCTATTCAAATGTTCATTTTATAAATTCATTCTCTTTGATATAATACAATAGATTACCTGCATAATATCAAGCAAACTTTAGCCTAAATGTCAGGTAGCAATGAAAATGTAAAGAAATTCTTATTAGTGAAGACTTTACTAGGAGATGAACTGGAATAAAGATACATTTTTCAGCTTTCCCAGGAAAGATATGGAAGGGTAAGGTAGAGATGGAAATAAATGTTTAGATCGGTACTGATAACTAGGGTATAATAAGTAACACTCCTAGAATAATTTGACTAATAATTTTTTTAAGTTCTTAGTTTAGGCTACTTCTAAACCTTTATGTGCACCAAAGTGATAGAATATACAAACTGGCAATTTTTAAACAGTTTAATCTTACTTGAAATGCCATCAGCTGTTAGTGTAATTAAATATCACACATTACCTTTAGTGAATCTGCAGAGAGTATTTCAAAATCTGGAAGATGATGCATTATTTCAAAATATATCTCTCTGGCATCCAAGGAATTGAGAAACTAGAATCAAGAAAATAGCAGGTAAGACACCCATTAGGTTCACAAAGACAAATTCAAGAAAAGAGTTAATAGTAAAACCTTTTAGGCAAAAAGAACTAGAGGTCCCCCCCCAAAAAAAGAGATATATATAACCTCAGTAATATGTGGTGGGCTAAAACTCATAACTAGACTGTCACACATATCCTACTCAGAAGAAGTAGAGAAAAGGTGTGCAGTACTACATATATTATAATGCTGCTGCTGATAGCAATCTTATGAAGTCGGTGCTATTGTTATTTATATTTTATAGATGAAAAAACTAAGGCTAAGAGAGAGTAAGTAACTTGCTCAGGGTCACCCAGGTATTAAGTATATGAGACAGAAATTGAAGATGGTATTTCTGACTCCTACTACCATGAGGACATCTAGGAATCAGAAAGCAAGAAGGCATTTGGGCTGAAGGCCAAAGAAAGGAGAAAAATGATTTTTTTTCATGAAGTATATTTTACAAATCACTTGGATAAAAAGTGAAAATAAGATAAGTTTGAAACTGATCAAAATCTTGATACAAAGGAATAATATATAATGGTTATTGGGGATTTCAGTTATCCACTTTGTCAAAAGCAAAAAAATCTAATAACTTCTTTATCTGCCTTAATCACAATTTTATCCTTCAAAAGGTAGAGGGACTAACAAAGAAATTATATATTATTTTGTACATTATACTACATATATTATATACTGTATTATGTAGTCTAATCCTTGTTAGAACTAATTATTTAATTGGAAATGATGAGAACCTTAGAAGGAAGTTTGTGATTTAGAAGGAAAAGAAATCCAATGATGGTTTGAAATGCACCCTAGATTTTAAGAAAAAAAATTTCAACAGATACTAAATAAAATAATGAATAAAAGATATCCTAGTTAGAGGCTAAGATTATAAGAAGAAATCAATACAAGAAGGATGAGAGAAACTCAAGAATGAAATTCTGAAGATATAAAGACAAAAACAATTTCAGCTGAAATTGGGAATTGTTTGAAAGGATAAAGAAGAGGAGATGATCAGATAATAGACATAGTATGCTTCAATGTGTCAGACAAGCTGGAAATCAGAATAAGTAGATGTGGGCAAGAGAATGTAAGTACAAGTTATCATTTTTAAGAAAGCTAGATGAGTAGAAAAAGGAATTGGACAAGGTAAATGGAATGATAATTCACAACAGAAAGTAGATATGCTCAACTCTCATTCTGATTCTTTTTTCCCCATCAAAAAGAATGAGCTTTACCATGGAAATCACATAACAAGGATAGCTAGCAAGGACTTAATCTCCAAGGTAAGTAAAACACTAGTTAGAGAAGATTAAGTTATGATTGATGAATTAAAAAACAAAGGCCCAGATGATTTAATTATTCAGGTACTAAAAAAAAAATAAGATGTGAATGATGAGCAACATCAGTAATATCTAAAAGATCACAAAACTTAAGACTGGAGAAGGACAAATATTGTCTACAATTTCAAAAAAGAAGAAAATCCAAAGTTTGTAAAAAGTAGAATAGTTGTTAGTGGTTCAAAGTGGTAAGATCTTATCAGTAAAGAGCCCCAAAGATCTGTGCTTGGACCTGTGCTAATTAATATTTTTATTAATCACTTGGACAAAGGCCTGTCAAATTTGAGATAGTATTGAATTGGGAGATACATCTAATACTCCATGTGACTGAGTCAGAATCTTAAAACATTTTGACAGGTTAAAGCAATGAGATTAATCTACTATTAATCTAATTATGTCAAATAAAGTTAAGCACAAAGCCTTACACAGGTTCAGAAAATCAATTTTAAAAATACAGGTTGTAGGAAGCAAAGTTAGAAAGCAGACTGACCTTGCAAGGTCAATGGGAATCAGCACGATGACATGGAAGTCTAAAAAGCAAAGGTGATTTGGAGCTGCATTCTAGAAGGACCAGAATTTCAGAATATTTTCAAGGACCAAACTGCATGATGACATAATGCATTTTTTTTTTTTTATTCATAAGGCAAAGAAAATAGACGTAGGAAGAAAATTTTTATTTTGGAGTAAAATTAAAATGATCTTTTTTTGCATCAATTGATACATCTGGTACTTTTAGTATTAAAAGAAGGACCATTTCAAGAATCAACAGCTGAGAGCTATCTTTGCCTTTATTTGACCTCATTTGCAGAAAGTGGTTATTCTTAAGTATGCTCTATACATAGATAAATGAAAACTGATTTTACAACTTGACCACATGACAAAATGACAACCCACAGAAATTATTTAAAATTGACTCATACCAAAACACCTCCTTTTTCTTTGTTAGTTAAGGTAGCCCCAGGCGGAAAATAAGCTGTAGTACTTGAAGTGATTTCTAGACTTTTACATAGTTCACCTTGGGTGCCACAATCCATCCAGCCCACATTAACAAGGCCTTCCTAAGGGGCAAAAAAAAGAAAAAAAAAGAAAAAGCTGAAACAAAATTTACCAACTGAAAAATACATAAGCTGAAAACTTCTGAAAGCTGTATACTATGTAGGAAAACATTTAAAAATTATTATTTAGGAAGCAAAATCATACTAGAATTTAAGGCTCTTATTTTAAAAATAGCTTCTTTTTGGACACCTTGAAATAACAAATTTTCATACTACTTATTATATTATTTTTCACTTGGGTCAATTTGTTTCATTTCCAAATGAATCAAAAAATATACTTACCATATTACTGATATTATTCTATTTTTAATAATGGGTGGAAAAAATCAACCACTAAACCCTCGAAACAAATTCTACATATAATACAACTACCTTTCTAGTTTTTATTTGATATGGATGGCCAATTTACTGATATCAACAGAAATTTTTAGAAATTCAATTGTTGGTAAATATAACAAAAGTTCAAGTATATTTACTTAACTTAATTGGTATACTTTTAACAAAGTTTATTTCTGCTTACCAACATGCCAGCTAGTTTAAGACGTGTCTGTGAACTCAAGCAGTCTGAAATAAAGGTAAAGAAATTATCATAGTTTTATAAAGTCATCATCTTTTCTTCTACTTCTCAATTTTTGGCATTAATAGCTTGTTTGAAAAATGTTAGATTTGAAGGTGATGTAATTGTTTGTCATGTCTTCTAATCTTCAGTCTTTTTTAAAAAATTCTTATTCAGTGTTGATTCTGACCTTTGTTCTAACTAGGTCTAATAGCATGGTCAGGAGAATTTGATATGATTCACACATAAGCTGCCATGAAAAGAAAGATACAATTCAATATTTTATGATTTTTTCCACTGCATGCTATGTTTACCACTTTGCTTTCTTGTAGAAGAAAGCATTTCTGACATACAGACACCAGCTTTCTGAGTAGCCTATGTAAACGGATTTCTTTTGTTTTTCAAACCTTTTTTTAAAATGCAAGATCAAACTAAAATAATCTCTTCACCATAATAAGAAAATAAATATTTCTACCTCCTGTTTTAGCACAAAAAGTGATGAGCCAACCAACACCAGAGGCAAAGGCAGTTTCGATGGCATTAACAAAATTTCCTTTAAAAAAAAAAAAAAGACACAAATACACACACATAAAAAACAATTAGGATTATATTTCAATATTTTCTTTCATGATTGTGTCAAAATTATTCAAAATAACATACAAAACTTTTAAATTAATGTAAATTTTACCTAATACATTCCAATGTTCCCTGAACTTATTCAGTTAACTGTTATCTTTTAGTTATTATGTTCTTATTTCATAGGGTGAGTTTAGTGTGGTTAAATGATTTGGCCAATATTAGAGAGTCAGTGACAGGAATAAAAATAACAGCCAATTTTCTAAAAGTTGTAAAACCATATTCAAACGTAATACAAATATGATACGATGTAACATAATTAAACAAATTTAATCCCTCTCAAAAACCCTTCTATTTTGAAAAAGAGATTTTCTCTTTGCAAAATCTAGCTCTTACCTATCCTCTTTTCCCAGTCTCTAATCCTAATCTCGTTAGTATTCATTATCATACTAAGTTCTATAAAAAGAATTGTAATTTGTCACAAAACATACTATTTAGGTAAGAAATTAAGTAGCTGTATAACTTCCTGGACCTCCCTCCCCAAGATAGGCCCCCTATATGAAGTCTGAAAAGAGGTTTTAAAAGCAATCTGTGTTATGCTTATTATTAAAAATAAACAGGCATTAGGATTAAACTGATTAAGTAAATTACCTGCCCATAATTCTGTCACTGTGCTTGTGACATACCGCATGGCAAAATTCACTAAGTGATCTTTTGATCTCTCTCCAAAATACTTCACTGGATTCTATTTTTAAAAATAGTAAAAAAAAAAAAAAAAATTATTATTTTAAAAATATATTATCTCATGAGCCCCCAATATAATTAATACCAAATGCTGAAGTTTCTTAAATAGAAACTAATTAAATATTAGTAAACATAATAACTGATAACTTTTAAAATTTTCGTTAAAAAAAAAAAGAATTGTGCATTTATTTTAGGGGAAAAAAATGCCACTGCAAGAAAACTTAAAAGAGTCAGGCAAAGTTTTATACCCTAATTTTCAGTGACATGAAATTATTTTAATAACAGCCAGATAATGCCATCATTTAAAGCTGAAGAAAAATAGACAATGGTTTATTTTATTTTTAATAAAATATTCAAATATTAAATATAATAGCCTTAATTTTATGAAAAAAGAACGCAAAGTATAAAATACGATGATATATGGAAGTAATAACTTAAAAAATGTCTAACGGAAGAATACAATCAACTACAGAAGTTAGATATGATGTTTAAAATAAAGTTTTTACAATTGAAATTCTTTCTAAATTTATGGATTTTCTTTGCAATTTTTATTTTATTCTTTATAATGAACATTTTCAGGAAAGGCTAATTGTTTTCTTACTGCTTCAGATTTGAAAATGTAGAGGCTTGGATAACTCTTGATTCCTTTCATTCGGCAAAGCATTCTATCATCACCACAATTTACAGCTCCAATGCGAAATAAACCATCCATTTCTTTAGCAAATTCCCTCCACTAAGACAAAAGAAAAGAAAAAAAAAGTTTTTTGTTTTTTGTTTTTTACTTTTCATAAGATTTAATTCATTGTCTTTTCCAAAGGGTTATAGGGAGAAAATGAAAAAGCAAATAAAACTTTGCATTTATGGAAGCAAAATCATATTCTAAATTCTAATTATTTCTGACTGAAAAGACTTCTGACACAAAATAATTTTTTAAATGATCAAATAAAAAATTTTGCTGGAAATGAAAAATGAAAAACCTAATGGTAAGATGCTAGATGAATACATACTGTGGGAGCTAAATCATGGCAGTGTGAACATCCTGGGGAGTAGAAATTTATGAACCATAGCTCTCCAGAATTAACAGCAGCATCTAAAAAGCACATGAAAAATCAAATTAAAATGATTTATTAAAAAAAAAAAGGATTCCTGAATGTTTTGGTTTAATTATGTTGTTTCCTGCTCACCAAAAAAAAAAAAAAAAAGATATCCAAGAAATATACATTTTAAAAAATTCATTTATTTTTGAAAAACCAGTTAATATGTCACACTTCTTGCCTGATTTTCTTAGTGTAAGGCATAAGGTTGTCTTAATTTTTGAGTAAATATTAAAATGATGTCTTCCTTTTCTTTCCTTAACCTTTTTTATTTTTGTTTTTGGCAGGCAATTGGGGTTGGTTAAGTGACTTACTCAGGGTTATACAGCTAGTTAAGTGTCAAGTATCTGAAACTGGATTTGAATTCAGGGCTGAATTGAATTGAATTCCTGATGTCAGGGCTGGTACTTTAACCACTGTAGCCCCTATCCTTTACTCTTTTCAACACTAACCAATCTCTTTTTTGAGTTGACTCATTTTAATAAATAGTGAGGGGAACAACAGCTTTAAACCCTGGGGAAATTCCAGATATAAAACTACAAAAAGTTAAAACAAGAGAAATGAACTGGGCCTGCTCACAAAATATTCTTCTGGTCTCTTTTTCAATCAACCAGTAAGCATTTATTGAATACCTACTTTGTGCCAAGTACTGTTTTAGGTATTGGGGATACAAAGGCAAAAATTAAAAAGTCTTTGCCTTCAAGGAACTATTAACATGCCACTTGGTTGGGATACAATGAACACACTAGTAAGCACTGCATATTAATTTTAAGAGAAAGCTAACAACTGAGAGGGAATTGGTAAGAGTCTCACGTAGAAGGAAGTTATGAATTCCATGAAACAGATGAGAGAAGGAGCATATTTTACAAATACATAGGGGGACCACTCTGCAAAGGCAGAGGTGGCAAAAGAGTGTCATGATAAAGGACAGCTATGATAGTTTTAATTGGAACAGGGAGATTGTGGAGGGGAATGAAATAAGCCTGGGAAGATAGGAGAAATCCAAATTGTATAATGCTTCAAATTCCAGGTTGAGGTTTTTAATTTTACAATGTACCCTAAAGACAATATGGAATCATTGAAAATTTCTGAATAGAAGGTAAAACAGATGAGTATTTTAGGATATTGATTTGGCAGCTGTGTGAAGGATTGATTAGAGAGGTAAAAGAAGCTGGTAAATCAATTAGGAATCTATTGCTGTAATCCAGGTGAAAGGCTTGAACCAGAATAGAAGCTTTGAGTGCAAAGGAAAAAGTTCAACAGGTGTTGTGGAGTTAAATCATGGTATCATCAATAGAAAAAAATATGAGTAAGGTTTTAGGAAAATGAATTCCATTTTGTACATATTGAAGGTGAGATTCCTATGGGACATACCCATGGAGATGGATTTAGCAAACAGCTGGTAATAGAAAACTTTAGTTCCACCGAGAAATTAGGGCTGCTATATAGATTTGAGAGGAAATTCATAGAGACAATTGAACCTTACATGATCTAATAAGATCACTGACATAGGGAATGTAGGGAAAAAAAACTTTGGAGATGCCCACACTTAATGGTAGAAAGAAAATGACTGCAAAAGAGATAGAGAAGTAATATATATGAGGAGAACAAAGAGAGAGCAGTACCAGATTAAGTCAAGGAAAGAGTGAGTCTCCAAGAAAAGGAATGATCAAATGTCAAAAACTGAAAAAAGATGGAGAACTGAGAAAAAGTAATTGGATTTAAAAAATTTAAAAAGTGGGGCAGCTAGGTGGTACAGTGGATAGAGCACCAGCCCTGAAGTCAGGAGGACCTGAGTTCAAATTTGGTCTCAGATACTTAACACTTCCTAGCTGTGTGACCCTGGGCAAGTCACTTAACCCCAATTATCTCAACAACAACAAAAAAATTTAAATTAAAATAAAAATTAAAAAGCACGTGATAAGCTTGTAAAGAACAGTGTGTCAAGTCAAATGGTGGTATTACAAGCCAGAATGCAAAAGACTGAGAAATGAGCAGAAGTGGAGAAATAGAAACAATGAGTATAGAAAACTTTGTTGGAAATTGATTGTGAAAGGGAGAATAATAGATGCATGTCAAGTGAAAAAACTTTAAGAATGGAAAAAACTGAAAACAAGTAATAGGGAAGGTGCTAGTTCAGTAGGTAGAGATGAGATTGAAGAGCTTGCAAATCTTTTAACATCACAGTAAAGCAAAGATACCAGAGTATTCTGTATATGTATCACTGATTCAGCTTAGAAGACAATGTGAAGAGCTAAATCATATGCTGCTCATGGGAAAACATGCCAAAGATACAAAGTGATCATCTGAACAATAATTCATGGAAAGAATTTAAGACAAAAACCTTATTTTTGCCAGCTAACTAAGTTCATATTTTAACATGATTTTAAAGAAAGTTTTCTTTTCTTTTCCATTCCACACATACTTCTTCATGCACCTGAGGAATTTACTTGGCAAAGATTTTTTTTTTTCCTTCTATTTTTCAGATTGTGATTATAAATTTTAAATTTGATGTGATTTAAAGTCCTGAAATGATTTGAGATACACTGAATATATTTTAGGTTTCCTCTTAAATTGTCCTATTTAGATTTAAATAATTTTATTGTTATGAGAGTCATTAGTTTGCTCACTGTTTCTCTAGCTATATTTTGAATTTCAGAGCTTTTTTTTTTTTTTTTAAACATCTGGTTACTATATTAAATTGCTTCTTAAAAATAGCTGGAACAAGCTTTTTGAAATATTTGAGGCAATTACACCTGCAGTGTACCATCATGTAAAACTCTCCTTTTTCACGACAGAACATGGTTATTTAGGGGAAGGCAAAGGAAATGCTAATGACTCATTAATTTCCTTTCTTCTTTTCTTAGAGTACCTAAAATGTTTTCACTATAAAACTATAGTTAGAGCAACAAGGTCCTCCTGGGTTTTAACTTTTTATTAGGACTGAGAAAAATAGAAAAATTTCTATGTGGACATACTTGTGTTCTACCTAACATCATGGGAAATAACTCTTAAGATACATCTTATATATTTCCTGGCAAGGTGCAGAGGAATACCATGACAAACCCAAAGTCCCTTCCCTCAAGGGATTTATATTCTTGGGGGAAGATAAAATATTTACACAAATAGGTAAATAAAAACATATACAAAATAGCAAAAATTAATTTCAGGGAATAATAATTGGTAGTGGGATCAGAAAAAACCTCATATAGGAGGTAGCATCTGAATAGCATTTTGAAGGACAATAATGATTTTCTGAAACAAAAATAAGGAATTAACATTCCAGACATGGTGTACTCTTTGTAAGATCACAACATTCCAAGGTTAATGAAAATAGGTTTTACATTGGTGTCCAAAGCAAAATTTATTATCTTTCCTTTCAAATCCATGCCTCCTCTCTGAACTTTCTTGTTACTATTGAGGGCATCATGATCCTAGTCAATCTTGGTCTGCAACTTCAATGTCATCCTTGACTCCAATGATTTTTAGATTATATAGGTGTCACTCTTTTTATTTAATTAATTAGATTGGTGGCTCCCTATTAACTCGAGGATCAAAAAAACCTCTGTTCGGCATTTAAAGCACTTCACAATCTTGCCCCTTTCTTTCCAATTGTCTTACACATTATCTACTTACACACAAAACTCTACTCCAGGCATATTGCCTACCTGCTGTTTTCTTACATGAAACTGCATTTCCTATCTTTGCACTGATTGTCCTCCATCAGTGGAATGTTCTCTTTTCTCATCCCCATCATTTGGAATCCCAAACTCCCTCTAAGACTCCATTCAAGTATAACCCCCAACAGAAAATCTGTCCAGTCCTCTGTTATCTTTCTCTCTGATAACTTTGTATATAACTTTACATTGATAAATATACTGATAAATGTATATGTTGTTAGCCCCATTAGAACATAAGCTCACTTGAGGGTACATTTTGTTATCTCCACAATTCTTGGTATACTGTAAGTATTTACTTACATAATTTTTTACTGATTAATGTAAGATAACCAACAAATAAAAGAAACAAGATTACCCTTTGGTTATCTTCTTGCATCAACTTCTTAAGATTTAATCTAACTCCTTTCATTTTAAGGTGAGAACTCTGAGATTGAGAAAGCTTAAAAAACTTGCTTGTGGTTATATAGCAAATTAAGAGCGTTAAGAGTCAGTATCTGAGTTCATGCCTTGACACCCAATTCAGTATTCATGTTACACTCTGCCACTTTTCGATGCTCAGACTTGGCTCACTTTTTTTTTGGTTACTTTATCCACAAAAATATGATGAATATAAAATGCATAGAATGTATACCCCCTAAAACACAAATTAACACTCCCCAACCTCTAGACTTTAGATTTTCAATGTTATGTGGGGATTGTAAACATATATGACATTCCAAAAGTCTTAGTCCAGCTCTACTAGCTCAAAAGATTAATAAGCTTTAATAATAAAGTTGCACTAAGAGACTGCAGAACACCCTGTGTTTTCTATAGGAAGACTTTTAATCCAGAAAATGCCAAGGAGCAAGTGTTACCTTGAATTTAGTCCAGAGAACTATTTTGGTGCCTGGCACACTGTTTAAAAATGTTCATCTGATTGACTGGTCACCCAATTTGCCTCTACATATTCATTCTTCTTATAGACAATTCTTGCCATTGAAATTATTTCAACTTATTATTGTTTACTATATGACAGGATGTATATTTAAGACAACATTATTATGTATGATGATACAGTGTTTCCTAATAAAATAAGCATATAAAAAAATACATTTCACTTCTATTATACTTAGATAGCAGTTCTAAAAGTATGGTCCAGAGATCCCTGGGGTCTCTCAGACATTTTAGGCAGTCCCTGAGGTCAAATTTATAAGAAGTTATGCCTATTAAAATACTCTTCCCTTTTTCAACTACTTATCTTTGTGAGGTTGGATTTTCTTAAAACTTCAACTAAAGCAATGTATTACAAAAAATGAATGCAAAAAACAGGTATTAGAATCCAGTTGTTTTTACTTAGACAAATATTAAAGAAATATGCAAAAATTTGTAAAATAATGAAGTGTCATTTTTTTTTTTCAGTAAATTTTTTGTTTTGGAAAATAGGGGTTTCTCCCCATATAAATTTATGTTAACTCATAATAAGCTTTGTTATTTTTAAATGATTAAAACTATTTAAAATTTTTTTATCAATTTTAATTTCTAATACAGTAAATATTGATATATGTAACCCACAAAAACAAACCTCTCCAGGACCCTCGATAGCTTTTAAGAATACAAAAAGATGTCCTGAGATCAAAATTTGTTAGAACTATTGCTTTAGAACACTAAATAAAATTTAACACTACCAAAAACGAGACTTCTAATACTTGAATCTTTATAGGTTTATCTGTTAAAAATAAATATCATGATTAATTACATTTCTCCTAAAGATAAGTGGATATCAGGATATTTACAGAATCAAAAAAATTGGAGGGTTCCAACTATCTTCATTTTAAAGATGAGAAAATTGAGACCCAGAGATAATAGGTGGCATGTTCAAAGCCCCATTGCTACTGGTTACGGTGGAAATGTAAATATGACAAATATAGTTTGGTAGCACAAAATGAAAAGAAACAGATTTTAACCTTTAATGTAAAATAGAATGGGGACTAGATTGTGATGTCACTGACATAGGAATAAAGCAAATAATAAAGTAAGTACTTTGTAATGATTTAAAAATATTTCAAAATTTGTTATATTTTTAAAGATGGAAATTTTGCCTGTTTCATTCTTTTAGCAATTCAAATAAAAATTTGCCACTTCAGCTGCACAAAGGAAAAATGTGAATAAAAAATTATACATAATATGGACAAAATAGTTTTGCTTACTAATAACATCAACATCATCACAATGCTTTGATAAAGTTATATGCTCTTACAGCCTTACCAAATTCTCTTCTGTCCAAGGTTATAATTTCAGGATCATCATCATAAATACCTAGTTGTAAAAGGACATACATATAAATACAAAATTACAAAAGAAAATATAAATTGCATTTAGAGTAAAGTTTGAGTACTGTTTCTACAAAAATCAGAATATCCTAAATCTTATATTTATACTTGAAGAGAACATGCATAGAAATGCTAAAGGAAAAGTCCAAAATGAATACTATCAGTAACACATTTACTGCGTGAAAAATAAAGCTTGAGTATAATCATTTCATGAAACTGTTTAATACATTAATTTTATATAAATTAATCAGGAAAGAATATATCTTTAACATATTTAACATTTGTTGAATCAAAAAAAAATTCTGTTGAGTATTTTATTTTTTTAAAAGCTAAACATTTTTTAATTAGACATGTGATTTATAAATATAGATAACCACCCTGAGATATGTTATTATCCTCATTTTACAGATTAAAAATGGGTTAAGCAAACTGTTCAAAGATACAAAGTAAGTTTTTGAGACTATATTTGAGCTTAGGTCTGACTCGAGGTCCTCAATCCATTGATCCATCTAGAAGCCACTTACAGACTTAACGAGGATTACACAGTCAGTGTGTGTTAAGAAGTGGGACTTCCAAGGCCAGGTCCATAACTACTAAGCCATGCTGACTTTCAACAAAGTAGCAAAAGCTAATTATGAAGCCAAATTAATTGTAAACATGCATGATATTATACAGTGAAGCTAATGAGAATTGAAGATTATTGCACTAAAGAATATCTAGACATAAAATTTCCCTTTATATATTTTATGTTCTAAAACTGCTAAATTATATTTAATTTGATGCCAAAAGCATACTAAGATTGCATTCGAGAACTAGTGAGTACTGAAGGATACAAATAGGGTCTGAATCTACCCATTCTCTTCTACTCTCCTCCCTGATCTGTTGCTATCTTTTGGACTTCATTCCTACTTATGTTTCTTTATTTTAACTTCAATTTTTGTGTTTTTGCTACTTTCTCAACCCACAGAGGGTTTTATTAGAGTACACATGAAGGACAGCATGTTTGATATAGAGGTTTGTCCTACAATTAAATTCAAGGGGAACCCCAACTTTTATTAAAAGAATTACTTCTTGCAAATATCCAAAAGATATCTCAAAAGATGTACTTAGGATATTACTGTGAATTTAAAAAAAAAAAAAAACAACAACAACCACCAATTGTTTTAATTAAAACAATAATAAGAAGATGATTTACTACCCTCAAAATTATGTCAATAATATATGTAATAAAGTATTTAATTTTATTTGAATAATATGACACAGTAATAATGGGAGAAACAAGTAAACACAGATCAGAGTTATTATATGGTGCTTTAAGGTTTACAAAATAAAAACTAAAGTCTTCCATATAATCTTAATTAAGAACCATAAATTTTGTTAAGCTATCATAAAAGTGTCTTACCAAAATCATATCGATAATAGTTCCAGCTTTCATACTGGCCCCTTTCTTGATTATCCTCAAGTCCTTTTTCTCCATATTTATCATATTTTTTCCGAAGATCTTCATCTTTCAATACTTCATATGCTCTATTTATTTTCAAAAAGTCTTCATGAGCATTTGGATTATTCTAGTAAAGAAAAATGTAGACACTAGTTACAAAGTCACAAACTTAGGTTTATCACTTACAGCCCAGCTACAGAATTTATTCAAGAAATCTTGGGAAAGTATTAGTGTTATAGACAAAATGGAAAGAATAAATGACACAAAAATGCTAAAGGTTGAAACCTATTTTCTATATTCTTATAACCATTACAAAGTATGAGAAGGATATTTAAAAATAAGCAATGTCTCCTCTAAGTATTTGCTAGGACTAGTTCAAACTGCTTTAACTTTTAATGTGAGCTAAGTGATTGCAAGGGATAATGTCGTGTAAAAATTTATCCTGGCATGGATTCTGTCAATACAAAGTTATTATTAAATAAAATAAAATTAAAAAAAAAAAAAACAAAAAAACTTTTAATGTGAGCTTTTTAGGAAATCAGTTAAGAAACTACAATTAACAGGTTGATTTACTGTTTAATTATTGTTTAAATTTGAGGAAGTGATAAAAAGTTAATAATGTAGATTAATCTTAAAAGTATATTTTATGTCCATTATTTTCTTTCTGTAAGGCCAAATGTTACATATTTACTAGTAATCCCTGACTCTACTTCACTTTTACTACTGCCTTCAAATGTGGCCAGATAATATGGATACATGGAACATTCAAGGAATGCATTTGAGGAAAAAAAGATGACTAAATCTTCTAAAAAAACATAATGTGGTCACTTTACTAAAACCTAACCAAAACATAAATCATGGTAGCAACATCAATTATATAGTTCATTTCAATATATGATAAAAAACTATTTTGCAACTGTGGAAAGATATAAAATCAGTGTACCTAAGAATTAAGAATAATTCAATATAAGTCTTCGAAATACTATTCATTAGTTATGAATACATAAGTTATAAATTATAAATGTTCTAGATGCAAGTTATTATATTTTAATGATACTTTTTACATGGCAGGCCTAGATTAATAGCATAGAAAAGGAAAGAAACCTTTCATTTGAGAAGTTAAAAATAAAAATAAATTCTATTAAAAGAGAACTGACAACAAAAACATCAAATAAAGTAGAATGTAGACCTTGTGCATACATGTAATTCTAAGTGCCCTGAATTGTTTTACTCTATTATGTAAATAATATGTTCATCTTTAAAACTATTCCCAATTACAAAGTTGTATCAAGTATAACCTACTTATGATTTCTTCCTCCTTTATCCTAATGAAAGGTTAAGAAACTCACTTAGTTTAAGAATAAGAAGTAGTAGATAAATTGTAAATCCACTCTGAATTGTTATTTATTTCTCAAAAATATCTGAAGTTACAGTTTTGGTTGATAGTACCCTTAAAATACTTGATATTTTCTTTGTAAGTTTGTTAACTTTACGTAAATTTATAAGCTCTTTCAAGTGGTTTTCTCCCAACTGTATTAGCAAAAAAAAAAAAAAAAAAACAAAAAAAAAACAAATACTCTTTATTTTTATCACTTTTAAGAGCTTATCTAAGTATTAATATTACAAGTATCTCTCTCTTTCACATATACACAATGTGTTCTCCAGGAGGAGAAACAAATTTATTTTCTAAAATGTTTAAAATAATCAATTTCCCTTCAATTGTTGCACTATTGCTGCATTTATATTAATAGTCCTAATTACCATACACACACACACACACACACACACACACACACACACACACAAATGAGGGATATTTTGGCAAAAAACCATTTAATGACTTCATTAACAGTCCTTCAGCTGTTACAATGATAAAATACAGTTTCTCTTTTCTAACGTAGCAAGTGAAAAAATATATATTGTAGTTCTAATGCATCAATATGCATCACTTAAAATTCTAAATTTATGACAGGATTAAAAAATATTCAAAATGAGGTAAAACAGTTTTATTAAACATCCTATCATTTCAGTAACTTTATCAAAGATGTGTAAAAATAATGCATCAATATGCATCACTTAAAATTCTAAATTTATGACAGGATTAAAAAATATTCAAAATGAGGTAAAACAGTTTTATTAAACATCCTATCATTTCAGTAACTTTATCAAAGATATATAAAAATAATGCATCAATATGCATCACTTAAAATTCTAAATTTATGACAGGATTAAAAAATATTCAAAATGAGGTAAAACAATTTTATTAAACATCCTATCATTTTAGTAACTTTATCAAAGATGTGTAAAAATAATTTGTACCTACCGGGTTTTTATCAGGATGTAACTTCAATGCAAGCTTCTTGAAAGCTTGTCTTATTTCTCTACTATTTGCGTCTTTAGATACTCCAAGTAAACTGTAAAAATCCTTATCAGTGTAGACTAAAGTAGTTAGGTATACTAAAATTAAGAAACAGAGAAGAGTCCTTTTCTTGTCTCTAACACAGTCTTCTTTCTTTAACCACCCTTCCATCCTTTTTTTTTCTTACATAAGTTCTAATTCAAGTAAATATTAGGTTATTACAGTCAGTTCAGGTTGAACTTGAAATCTAGTACTGAACTTTGAGAGATGAAGTCCATATTAGTCCATAAATGAAGTCTGGTCTTCTGTGAAAATTGTAACCTGTAAAGAGTGAATCAGGAATTTAAAATCTATTTCAACTACAAATGTAAATGAAATGATTATATTAAACTTTTTATTTGTGCTATGTGGCTATATCTGTCTAAGCAAATAAAGTCAATCCCTTAGGCTCACTAAGGGGAACAGGTCTGCTTCAGAAATCAAATGGAATTTTGTGCAATAACTCAGGGAGACAAAAGATGAAGCTGCCATTCAAAAGGAAGAATGATCAAGAAAACTCCTACACATGAATTCAAGATCTGAATGTCCCAATAATCTCCAATTTCTTTTCCTCTTCAATTGACAATCCTTTTAACTAAGTTTCACTTTTATCAAGTTGTTTCACAGGAAGCTGGTAGTGGGGCGGATAGGTAAGGCTCAATAGAGTCCCTTCAACTGCCCAAGAAATTTTGTTGTTCTTCAATCATTTCAGTTGGGTCCGACTTTATGACACTATTTGGAGTTTTCCTGATAAGATACTGTAGTGGATTGCCATTTTCTTTTATAGCTCATTTTACAAATGAGAAACTGAGGCAAGTAGAATTAAGTGACTTGCCTGGGCAAATCACTATCTGGTCTTATAGTTAGGAAGTGTCCAGGTCCTGATTTGAACTCATAAAGATGAGTCTTTGTGATTCCAAGCACAATGCTCTATCCAGCTGCCCTGCCCAAGAAATAGATTTGAATATATATATGTAAAAATTCTCAATTTATTTTGATGAGTAATTTATATATTAGACTACTTTCTCCTAACTTCTCAAGGAAACTCAATAGTAACTACAATTTAGGGGTTGCAGTATGTTGTATATAAATTTGCTTATAAAATGGAATCCACACTGCAATCGAAGACATTTACAATCTAATACAGCAAAATCAACTTCACTTAGATAACAATAAATTCAGAGTAACAAACTTTATTCACAAAGTCTTTTAAAAACTAACAGAGTTCTTGATTATGCACATTTGCTATAAAGGGCTTCTTTGCTTTTTTTTTTTTTTTTAATTGGACAGAAGAGAACAATAAAGGAAATGCTTGTTAATCAACAAAAGAGTAAAATAATTTACCAATTAACTGACATTTACTAAGCCCCTACAATGTGCCATATATATTGCTAAGTTACACGCTTCAGACACTTATTAGTTGTGTGATAATGGACAAAGCATTTTACCATTCTTATCTTCATTTTCAATGGAGATAATAGCATCTTATCTCACAGTATTTGTTGTGAAATCAAGTACTATCATAAAACTTAAACAGAACACAGCCGATCTCAGTCCCTCTTCTAGTCTTTTTCATCAATTAAGTCTGCACAGTAGATAGAGGACTAATAGGGAATCAAGCAGATGCAAGTTCACTTACTAGTTGTGTGACCTTGGAAAAGTCACAGAAAATGTCTGCCTCAGTTTCTTCTTAGTGTAGTATCAACCTCGCAGGATTGTAAGAAAAAAAGTGAGGTTAAAATCTGTAAAGCCTTGTGCAAACTTTAAAACGCAATATAAATGTTACTATTATCGTTCTAAGTTTTAACATATACATATATATATTAAAAAAGCATATATCTTTGTGTTGTATTTCTTACCTGTGTTTTACTGATCCTCAGTTCTAATCCATTTCCTCCCTCTCCCCGCTATGTACAGCCACACAAGCTAGGAATAAATACCGAGGCTGCAAAAATATCAAGAAAAAGCAAAACAGAATGCCAATTACTAAAACTAACAAAACCTTGACTCAGGTACATTGTGACCTCTATTAACATTCTTGTACTAATCTCAGTCCCTGGACATGGTGTATCTGATTGCAGCAGGTTGCAGATTGATAAACTAGGAAAGATAGGGCCAGTTTCCTCTCCTCCTGCTCCCTTCTCCAGGCCCGGGGTCGGGATTGGGAGGGACCCCTATCTCTCAGCCAAGAAAAAGCAAAGTCAGGCTGGGGAAGACTGGAGGAAGAGGGTGGAGTGCAAATCGAGAGCTGCGGGCAAAGGAAAGTGGTGACAATACGGGATGGGCAGAGCGTCGGGAGCCCAGGGCGAGCCAAGAGCCGTGGGAAGCACGCTCGGGAGACACACCAGCGGCGACAGAAGTACCTTTGAGGGAGTGCCTGGGAAGGAAGCCGGCGGCATGGGTACCGCACTTGGAAGGAGAGGCCTGAGAGGAAGATAAGACGGATAGCCAAGGGAGGGGAGGAGGCTACAACTTTCGCATCACCTTTCCAGAGACAAGGGGCCTTATCCCGCCAAGTCACGCCGCTCCTCCCCGGAGCAATTTCTTACGGGCCAGGCTTCCCCTCAGGGGGCCGGACGCCTAGGGCCTTTGTCCCCGCCCAGATAACCCCCTCCAGAAACCACCCGACCTCTTGCCCACCCGTTCAGAGGCCTGGAGGACAAGAGAGCTCGTGGGAAGGGTGTCCGCGGCGGTTCGGGAGAAGGGAGAGTACGTACTAGTCCGACAGCCGCCCGGTGCAGCCGAGGGGGCAGCCCGAGAAAGCCAGAGAAGGAAGCGGAGGAAGAAAGGGAGGAAGAGGAGGAGGAAGAGACTGCACCCCGGCTAGCAGCCCAGTGAGCTCCTCTGGGCTGGTGGCCAGGCGGGGTGGGGAGGGGCGGGTCGAGGAGAATGAGAGGCGTGGTTTGGGCAGGCAGTCGCAGAGCATTGTGGGAGAGGCGCTGGGGTGGAAGAGAAGAGGGCAATGGGGCTCGCTGGATCCTGAGAGACACTGCCGGCTCGACACGGCTGACGTGTCCCGTTCCGGCTTTGGTTCCGGCTCTGGCTCCGGCTCCAGGCCTAACCCGGATTCGGAAAAAGGCTATTTACGTGTGCCGGGTCCGAGCTTTTGTGAACCAGAAGCCAGCCTAGGCTGCTAGCTTACGGGGAAGGCGGAGCTCCCTGCCTGCTTCCTTCCCCTCTCCTATCTCCATGGTGACTTAGAAGCTAGGGGAAGGGCTGAGAAAGGGACCACCCGTCTTAGGTTGGGGAGCTTTCCTGTCTCTCCTGTCCTGGGACGCTTTTTTTCCCGCTCCATTCTCGAAAAACTGAATGGGATGAGGGAGGAGAACTTTTCTGAGAAGAACGGTTCTCTAAGGGAAACATGATAAACCTTTTGATAACTTTTTGAAGGCTTTCCTAAGGAGTGCTCAATGCTGATTATGAAGGACCTAAAAAGACATTTTCCCTAACTTTGCACATAGCCCTCCACACCTGAAATTCACTCCTAAAAGGAGTTCCCATTTCTCCAAATCCCCAGTTTCCTGTGAGACCTTTCTTGGCCGCTCCTCCACTGTTGAACTTTTCTAGTCTCCAAATTAGTATTTTTTCTGTATACACCGTGGCCCTCGGTGTAATATTCATTTCTTATTCTTACCAAAATCTATTGTATGCCTTATATCTGCACACTAAATAGCCCTGTGGTTTTGATTGAATCACAACTTTCTTGGACTCTGCTTTTGTCATCAATAAAATGAAAAAGTTGGACTTATTCATAATTCATATTCATAAAACATTTTGTAGTTTATAAGGTATGCTGATGTTGGCTTCTTTCCTACAATACCACCTTCTTTCCTCAAATTTGTAACTATCTTTCTTCCCTACCCTTCCTGTGTATTTCTTGCCTCTACTCTCTTTTTCCTTTGTACTCCTAGGAACTCCTATCTCTGTTTATTCCCCACTCCCCAATTCCTATCTCTGTTTAAAACAAATAAAACCCTTCCCTTTGTGTTTAGCCTCTTAACTCTAACTTCCGTGTTGCAATCTGGTAAACCTGACTCCAAAAGATATGCATGCATCTGCCCCAAAGCAATCAAAGAGAGGAAAAAGACTTACTGTACAAAAATATTTTTAGCAGCTCTTTGTGGAGGCAAAACCCTGGAAACTGAGGGAGTGCTTTTCAACTGATTTGCTGAAAAGATCGATATATGAATATAGTGGAATTCTCATGTCCTAAGAAATATTGAAGGGAACAGTTTTTTTTTTTTAATAGCTTTTTATTTACAAGTTATATGCATGGGTAATTTTACAGCATTGACAACTGCCAAATCTTTTGTTCCAATTTTTCCCCTTCTTCCTCCCACCCCCTCCCCTAGATGGCAGGATGACCAGTAGATGTTAAATATATTAAAGTATTAGTTAAATACACAATAAGTATACATGATCAAATCATTATTTTGCTGTACAAAAAGAATCGGACTCTGAAACATTGTACAATTAGCCTGTGAAGGAAATCCAAAATGCAGGCAGGCAAAAGTATAGGGATTGGGAATTCAATCTAATGGTTCTGGTCATCTCCCAGAGTTCTTTCACTGGGTGTAGCTGGTTCAGTTCATTACTGCTCCATTGGAACAGATTTGGTTCATCTTATTGCTGAAGATGACCAACTCCATCAGAACTGATCATCTTATAGTATTGTTGGTGAAGTATATAATGATCTTCTGGCCCTGTTCGTTTCACTCAGCATCAGTTCGTGTAAGTCTCTCCAGGCCTTTCTGAAATCATCCTGTGGGTCATTTCTTACTGAACAATAATATTCCATAATATTCATATGCCACAATGTATTCAGCCATTCTCCAATTGATAGGCATCTACTCAGTTTCCAGTTTCTGGCCACTACAAACAGGGCTGCCACTAACATTCGTGTACATACAGGTCTCTTTCTCTTCTTTATGATCTCTTTGGGATATAAGCCCAGGAGTAACACTGCTGGATCAAAGGGTATGCATAGTTTGATAACTTTTTGAGCATAGTTCCAAATTGCTCTCCAGAATTGTTGGATGTATTCACAATTCCACCAACAATGTATTAGTGTCCTTGTTTTCCCACATGAAGGGAACAGTTTTAGAAAAATGTGGGAAAACTTATATGAACTGATGCAGACTAAAGTGAATATATTCAGGAGAACAATTTTTGTTATAACATTGTAAAAATGAACAACTTTGATTTAAGAATTTTGATACAGTGATCTACCAATCAATCTAATATAATCAGTGATGGCTGAAACATTTCCTGACTGAATTGTTGGATTTATGTGGAATGAGACAAATTTTTTGAATATGGACAATATGAGAATTTTTTTTACTTAACTAAACAGTTATTATGTCTACTCCCCACTATGGGGAGGTAGAAGGAAGAAAAAATGATAATTTAAAAAGATAGTGCATTCCTTGCTTCTCTTCTCAGCATAAGATATACCTTCCTTCTTATTCTGTGATATATTCCTGGGTCAAAAGGAGTAAATGGTTTGCTTTTTGCTCTTCACTGCCACTCCCTATTACTCTTATTTCTCATCTTATTTGGGATTCACTAAATATTTCTGTAATGCCTGGTGGTGAAGTGGCCAGCTATTTAAATTGCTAAGTCATCAATTTTATCTCCCAAAGTTGGTCATACTACTTAAGTGTTACTGTGAATAGAGTGCTTGACTTGAAGTAAAAGAAAATTTGAGTTTGAATCCTGCCTCAAATACTTAAATGAGCAACAGCTCTAATTTCTTATGATTGTATCAAATGGTATGTAAAGAACTTAGAATATCTTGATATATTAATAATTGGAATATCTTAAATGCTAGTCATTTTAACTACTATCATTACATACTTTATCTTATCATCATAATTGTTTAATTTACATAATTCAGTTCTTTTTCAGATCATGAATCTTACCAGTTCACCTCTGCCTTCTTAAATCTATTCTTTTGTCTTCATCCTGACTTTACTTGCTGTGTTCCCAGTTCATTAGTCTTGCTCTAATCTAACTAATCCTTCAATCCCCTGACTTCTTGTCAAAACCCATCATCTCTTTGAAAATTTCAGCACTGTGTTGTCTATTTGGACCATCTTGATGCTGAGTGTTAATGGATATTGCACAATTACACTCTCTGGCTTCAATGAAAATTTACGCCAATTTTGTGGGGCATACCCCTAGAAAACTGAGTGAAAATAAAATACACAAATGTTGATATACTGAATCTATGGGAAATAGGGATTAGATTCCAATGATGTTGAAAAACTTTAGAGATTGCTGAAAATACTATCTTCTGAATACAATTCTTTTTAACAAAATATTAATTCTGATAATATGCACTTTTCCTAACAGTAACCAGGAAAAACTTATAAAATTCAGGGGAGAGGAAAGGCAACCAGGTCCTGGGATGGATAGGGGCTGAAGCAAAACAGGGAGAGACAAAGCCCACTTCTTTAATGCCCCTCTCAGCTCAGTGGTTGAATTATTTCCTCTTGAGAAATTCATCTGGAATGAGTCCTGGAGTATCTGAGAACTCAGATCCTGGATTGGGTCAGATGGCCACCCTGCTGCATGCTGCTTTTCTGCTCCTCAAAGATGCTCAGGACTCCAGTGGTATATCAGTAGAAGAGATGGTATGCCAGCTTAGCTCTGCAAGCATCAGTGAATGGGTTAGAACGACCACCATCTCATTTACCCACAGATTTAGCTACTTTTCCTTTTTTTCAATTCCCTCACTGCTCACTTGGGAGTTACTTTAATACTTTCTGAAGGGATTTATGAACATTTTTACAAGTACTTTGCTCTTTTGTGGATATAAGCTTGTGCGTGGTACTTCTCATTTTTTTCCTCTACTGTGCATAGTTGTACATGTGTGGTTGCCAATGGGAAAGTGGAAATGAAGTTACTAATAAAATCACCATGAAAGTTGAGAATTGACATTTATTTTAATTTGGCTTTTACTGCTTTTACTTTTCCCTTGTTAACTATCACATTTTCCACATCTATTCCTCAAGCCACTCACACTCCTTCACTTTAATAGGACTTTGCCTCAAACATTTTACTCACAAAATAGAGGTCATCCATCATGAACTCCCTTTTCTCCCTAGTTCTGTACCTCAAAAGCCTCATTTTTATCTCCATTCTTTAAAAAACAAAAAACAAACAAACAAACAAAACTTAGCATACCTTTTAAAAATTATCTATTTGTTTTGACTGAGGCAGTTGGGGTCAAGTGACTTGCCCAGGGTCGCACAGCTACATTCATTCTTCCTCTAGTATCTGACAAGAAGGTCTCCTTGCCAATGACAATCTCTTTGTGTCCTTTATCCCATCTCTTGTGCCTTCTTGAAAATTTTCCTTTCAATCATCTTGTGCCTATCTTTACCTTCTCCTTATCTACTGGCTTCTTCCCTAAAGCTCACATTCTTCTCTCTCAATGATCTCATCCATTTATGCTGTCATTGCTCTTCCATAACTGCTGAATTCCAGTAACAAGTTGTTTACATCTTCATGCATATAATTTTCACCTTATACTCACTCAGTTTCTTGCAATCTCACTTTAGAAAGTAACATTTTTCCCCAATTACATATGACAATTTTGTACATTCATTTTAATAATATTTTGATTTTGGAATTTTTTTCCTACTTCTTCTCCTTAAAATGATAAGCAATCGGATACAGCAGTCTTGTAAAACATTTCCATATTGATCATGTTGAGAAAGAAGAAAATAGACCACAAGGAGGAAAATAAATAAACAAAACTACAAAGTGAAAATAGTATGCTTCAATTTGCATTTAGACTCCTATCAGTTCTTTTTTCTGGATGTGGATAACATTTTACCATCAAGAGTCTTCTGGCATTGTTTTGAACCATTGTATTGCCGAGAAGAGCTAAGGTATTAACAGTTGATTATTATATAATATTACTAAGATCATGTTGGGCTAAGTGAATCTTGGCTCTGGTATAAGATCTCTGCATAGGAACTAATGGTGGAGAAATAAGTAAATTGAAGAAGAATCATTCATGATAAGAATTATCATAGTCAGGGATGACCCCCAAATCCAGTCCAGAAGGTGAAAGTACTCCATGATAATTGCAAGCATAGACTTAAAGGAAAAATGAATTAACTTCAGGGACTACATGGATTTCCTGAAGAAACAAAGCAAAAGATGAAAATATGAAATACAAATTTTGGGAGGAAAAATTAGAAGAAGAATAGAAAGGTTAGAACAGAAAGGAATGGACTTGCTACAACTTAGAACAGTACAAAAAAATCAGTGACTTCTTTAGATTATAATAGAACAAAATCAAAAGATTGAAACAAATAGAAAATGCAAAATAATGGCTTTAAAAAATTGAAAAAAGGTCAAGAAGAAATCATTTAATAATCACAGGCTTTTTAAGACCATGATTAAAAAAAAAAAAAAAGCCTAGACAATAGAAAGAAAGCATAAATGAAAACTGCTCAGATCTATCAGAATCAGAGGACAAACTAAATATTACAAGAATCAACAGATGTCTTCCTAAAAAAATTCCCCAAAGGAAAAAGTAATGGTATAGCTTAAATCCACAGCTTCCACAATAAGGAAAAAATATTGCAAACAGAAAAAGGGAGTTCAAATTTTAAGGAACCACAGTCAGGATCACACAATATCTTTCAACTTATGTTAATGAAAAGAGATAATATTCCAAAAGGCAAAAAATAGGGACTTACAGTAAAAAACCAACCAACCAACAAAAAACCCCACAACCCTCTCATCCTGCAAAATTGAGTATAAGCTTATAGGAAATCCTATTGGAATCAAGGATTTTCAAGCATCTCTGATGGAAAGACTATAGCAGAGTAGGAACTTTGAACTTCAACATGAGTCAAGAGAAGCATAGTTAAACTTATTTGAGCATTTTTGAATGCAGTGCTAATATTATAAGGAGTGAGGGGAGGGGAGAGAAGAGAAAAGTGTTTTTTTCAGAGGTGACAAAAAAAAGAAAAACTGAAGATATAAGAGTAGATTGAGTGTTCTGAGGATTTTAAGAAAGGAATTGGAGGAAGGGGTAAAAGGAATGCAATAGTGTAGGGAGGAAGAAAGGGGGCATTTCCTATTTCTCATAATTGAGGTATGTGAAGAAAAGTAAATGAGAAGGGGCGAGGGAGTAGGGGCATTAGATGAACCTTGCTTTCATCTGAAACTTACCAAAGAGAAATGGATACTTACAAAAAATTTGATGTAGAAAAACAAATTTAGCGGGGAAATAAAGGGATGGAGGGCAGAATTAAACAGGAAGAAGATGGGAGAAAGCAGTATGTAAAAAATGGAATTTAATAGAAATTTAAAGAATTGTCTTAATACCAAGTCAGATAGTTGCTGGGTTTAGGTATAACTCAACACCAGCAAAAAAAAAAAAAAAAAAATCAAAAAAATTTAGTTTGGAGGTACTATGCTGGTTTTTGCTGAATATCTGCTTAGATGTTGGTGGCTTTTTGCCCTAAAAGAATTTTAGACCTTCCTAACCAAG